>NW_025814867.1:50130672-51330672 GCF_022079265.1 Lynx rufus | reverse complement strand
TTTTCAATCCGAAGTCTAAACTACCACCTTCTTGGATAGGAGACTCAAATAATTGCTGTTAGCAATGCATTTCTTTGCATTCTCACCATTTGTCCCTTTCCTCTAAACAGAATTGGCTCACATTCTCCAGACAGATGAGGGTTTGGAGACACAAAGACTTAAAAGGGAGAGTGTGTGGATGAGGTGTCCTGAGTGAATGGGCCAGTATCATGAGAGCAGTTGGAGCCCTTAGCTACCTTTGCATCTGTCACTCAGTGCAGGGCCCAGTGCTTGACAATAGCAGCTCTGGAGGAAAAGCAGGGTGACATCTTCGGTGGGCAGCTGACCAGAACAGAGAAATCCATGCAGCAATGAGTCCCACCACAGGCAGCCTTTGCAGCCATTGTAGGCCTTCTCATGTCACAAATCACTGCCTTTATCAGACAAATGAGCTTCCCAAAATACTTGTTTGTGTCCTGGAGTCTTTCACTACCCCTGCATGAAGTTCCCAACTAAGCAAGCAGAAGCCCAAGGCACCAGACATAGTCTTCTCAGCCCCTGGGGGCCTCAGCCAGGCCCAACGTGAGACAGGAGTAGCACTTGGAACCCAAAGAGATTCCCTGGGCCCTAGAGTAGGACTCAGGGTTCCTTGTTTTAAGGTTTCCAATAACTTGGCTTTTAGGGCTCTGGCTTTTAGATTACCCAGTTATCTAATACCCTGTACACTTACCTACCTTGTGAGATACCTGCTGAGGATGTCAGGCAGGGTTTGACCTCTCAGACACAGAGAGAGAGAGTGGGACACTCCAACCACAGAAACTAAAATGAGAAGTGGTCAGAGGCGCCTGGGTGGCTCAGTTGGTTAAGCGTTCAACTTCAGCTCAGGTCATAATCTCACGGTTCATGAGTTCAAGCCCCACATCTGGCTCTGTGCTGACAGCTCAGAGCCTGGACCCTGCTTCAGATTCTGTTACCTGTTTCTCTGTCCCTCCCCTGCTCATGCTCTGTCTCTCTGTCTCAAAAATAAACAAACATTAAATTTTTTTTTAAATGAGAAGCAGTCAGCACCATGAGTCTGAGTCTATATCCCTTTGACATCCTTGCAGACTCTGGACCTTCTCTATCCCCAGTGTCCAGCATAGTGCAGA
This sequence comes from Lynx rufus, assembly GCF_022079265.1. Lineage (NCBI taxonomy): Eukaryota > Metazoa > Chordata > Mammalia > Carnivora > Felidae > Lynx > Lynx rufus. The sequence goes on along the minus strand of NW_025814867.1, from coordinate 51,329,545 downwards.
ACAGGTGTTCAACACACACAACTGAATGAAGGAATGAACAAATGAACCAACAAATGGAGAGCAAGATGCAGGCCTGACCTAGGAGACAGTGTGTATATCATTTATGTGCAACTGAATCCCAGTCTCTTTGTCAAGTGGACTTTAACATTGCATGCAACTTTTCATTTATGGTTAGGTTGATACCCTTTATTTAATTAGGAAAAGAAAAACTAACTGTCTTGTGCAACTCAAAAACTTGAAAGCACACAGACTTTTACAAATAAAGAAATTATATCTCAAACTCAGCATTTAAAAAGAGGCAAAATGGTTAGTCATTTGCTGGGAATATGTGTGTGGTATTTTTTAAAACACTTGATATACTGGAGAAAATACTGAATTAGTGGAAAGTGATGACCGTTGGTTCTTTTAATAAATGAGCTTCCTTATAGTCATTTATAAACTCAGAGGAGTGGAGCATCTGTATGGCTCAGTCAGGAAGTGTCCAACTCTTGATTTCAGTTCAGGTCATGATCTCACAATTGTGAGATGCAGCCCCATGTTGGGCTCTATGCTGGGTGTGGCACCTGCTTGAGATTCTCTCTCTCCCTCTCCCTCTGCACCTCCCTCACTTGTTTACATGGGCTCTCTCTCTTCCCTCCCTCCAAAAATAAAATAAAATAAAATAAAATTAAATTAAATTAAATTAAATTAAATTAAATTAAATTAAATTAAATTAAAATCAGAGGAGACATTCAAAAGTAAGGCAATTGGATGGGATGGTTGGGAGCATGGGCTTTGGCAGCTAGAGTAGAAACCAGAAGTCTCTCTTCAATAATGGCCAATATATTGCATATCTGAGAATTAAGTGAGATGAGTATCCAAAAATTATTATTCATAAAGCTTTTAGCACTTTTACCTGAAATTCAGTCAGTTTTCACATTGCAGTCTCCAGCTATCATGGATATTAATTACATACAGATTTTTTACTGTAGAAAAATGTGAGATGGGGAACAAGTGCATGGTGTAACTCTCTGAAACCCCCACTTCCCATATCCAGGAAAGGCATAGGCTAAGAAGGAAATGAGGCCAAGACTTTTATTCTCCAGAACAGTTCCACAGGCTGTGTCACCTGTGGGGAAGGTGGTCTTCTTCTCCAAACTACAAATGGGACATATGAGCTGGAGAAAACAAAACTAAACTAAACTGACTGCCAATTATTTATAACAATGGTTTTCAGACACAGTTCTTAGTCTCTGAGTATTTTGCACCACTGAGAATTGTCTTGCCTGAAATTGTTTCATCTACAAAACAAACTTAGCTTATCATTTGTCTCTCAGAGGGCTAGCCCCCTGTGATACTAACTTTGTGACAGCTGATAGATAAATTGAATTTATCAACTAATAGCACAACACAATTCTAACCCATTTCCTGGTAGAAAAAAAAACTCCTTGTGAAGTTAATTTTTTAAATAAAAGTAAAAGTCTAATGTCTACTATAAAAATTTTAAAAATAGAGAAAGAGATAAAGAAAATTACCCTTAATTTTACCATTTTACTACTGTTAGAAATTTTATGTATTTCCTTCCAAGAAGGAAGGATGATCTTTCAAGGAAGTGCTATCACTTTTTAAAAGTGAAGATGCTTCACTTTTTAATTAAAATGGTGAAAATTTGGATTTGAAAAACGTGGACTGGTTTATAAGTACAACTCAAAGATCTAGGCCAGCAATGTGCAATAATAGCTACAGTCTGCCACAAAATTTTAGCAGAATGAGCTTCTAAATGGAATATTTTTGTTGAAGCACTGGAAATAATAGGCCTGCTAGTCAACTAACATTTCTTTAATTTAATATATAAAGAGTTGCCAGGTTTCCCTCTATAAGTAACATCATCTTACATCTGTATCAGATATAAGATATTGAACCTAGATCCGTACTTTTCTTTAAAAAGATACTCTTACTATACCTTAGTAAAAAAATATTTTCATCCTGCCCATGGCATTCACTTTAACCCTAAAACTAAATGTAATAATTCCAAAAATTGTAACACTCTTCAAACAAATTTGAAATATAGAAATATGTTTACTTCATCTTGCAATATTAAGCATTGTTACCAGCCTGCATTATAGACCAGAGTTTGGCAGACCTTTTCTGTAAAAGGCCAATTACTAATTTTTTTTCTTTTTTGGTCAGAGACAAACCATTCTATCTCAACTACAACTATTCAACTCTGCCATTGTAGTGTAAAAGCATCCATAGGTAATACATAAATGGATTGGCGTGACTGTGTTCCAATAAAACTTTATTTATACTACCAAGCAGAGTCAGACTTGGCCCACAGCCATAGTTTATCAAGCCTAGTTCTAGGCAGTCATTTTTACTAGCTGCTGCATTCACCTGGAGTTTTATGTTAGATGATGTTTAAGGGTTTCTGACCCACCCCCCATTCCTACCCCCTACACACACACACGCACACACACACACACACACACACACACACACCTTCCAGTAAACATAACTGATTGAACACATGTTCATCTTCACTATCACTAAAATTCCACTTAAATAATAATAAAAGTATTAAAAACTATAAGCTTAGGTAAATGGAGGCTGAAACAGCAGACAAAGGATGTCAACAAAATGTCTGGCAGAGAAAAGGAGATGCAAAGTTGGCACTAAACAGGGGCTGGGTTGTGGTCCAAGAGAGTTGCCACACAGGAGGGATTTTTGTACTGTTCTGCTGATATCTCCCAGTGACCTACTGTTGGAGGTGCAGCAAACTGTTTTTCAGGACAGTTGTTTCTAACCTGATGCAGTCCTTGTCGGAGCTGCCATACTTAGTGTGCTTGTAAAACTCAAAGTAATTGATGGGGGGTGAGGGGAGTGGAGGTCTTGACTCCAAATGTGAACGTTTTGTTATTCAGTGGGCTTTTGGAATGAAAAGAATAGTGCCAACAAGAACTAGCAGTTTGACTACTAGTGCTTTTACTGCTCTTAGGCTATTTTGAAACCCTTTCTCTCCAGCCTTCTTTGTACGGCCCAAGGGAACTATTTGCTCATATTTGCAAAGTCACTTCTAGCATTGACAAGATTCCATCATGTGAGGAAGTGTAGGAAAGAAAATTGGAAGGTAACTAGTGCAGAAAGAAGGCTTCTTATTTGGGATGCTGATTTGCATGTCTGGTTCTCTGTCTGCAGAAGGAAACACAGAGAGAAGCAGGCTGATACCTATGGTGCTGGTGGGCTATTTGGGTGTCTCACTAGATGGCCCTGAATGAATCCAGCAGACAAAGGCAGTGTATGAGGAAGCTGTGTGCTGTGTTGTGACAGATGCAAACTTCAAGGGTGACTGGGGTCAAATATAACAGGATTCATTAACTCTGAGCCAGTAATTCTCATCCTCTTTTCCCAGCACAGTATTTAGAGAATTGATGAGAAAAAAAAAAAAAAAAAACATGCAAAGTTAACTGAGGTGGATTTTATTTGCTCTTACTTTTTATTTTATTTTACTTTATTTTATTTTATTTTATTTTATTTTATTTTATTTTATTTTATTTTATTTTATTTTATTTTATTTTATTTTATTTTATTTTATTTTATTTTATTTTATTTTATTTTATTTTATTGAGACAGACACTTTTTGTATTCTGTTCTCCCTTTTGTCCCAAAGCAGACACTAGTTATATTTAGGTCCTGTTTTCTCTATTCAGAGGGGAAAAAAAATATTGGACTTCTTGGGTTATTACTACCACCATCACATTATTGTCTTTCCTTTGATTTGAATTCCTTTCCTCATAATAAATCTTCCTGTCTTCTCCCTCTCTTTGATGTTCTCATCTCCGTCTCATTTCATTGTATTTGCATTTCCTTATTCCATGCCCATTCCTTTCATTCTTTGGGTTGGTCTACTCTCTTTGAGAATGTCAAAGAAAAAACATCCCTCAATACCCGCACACACACAAACTTCTGGCCTTTCCAATGATAGCTTTTCAGAGAGCATTGCCCTGATCATAGAGCATCATAATATTGATGAAGGTGATTAGGAGGTGGGCTGGTTAGTGATTTTCAGTTTTGACAGAAAGCAAAATTAAAATCTAATAAAATTCAGCAGCACCACATCCTCATGTAGATTAAGAAAGGCATGAAATACAAGGAATCATGTATCTTTCATGGTGGTGGAGCAGTATGTCTGTCATCACTTCCTGCCAGATTCTGTGTGCTCAACGTGGTATCTGGTTCTCCAGACAACTGAATTTTACATTCTAGCCAGAACCCTATGTAAGGACATCTGCAGACAACCTGTAGTTGTTGACCATTGGGTTTATGTTAAGTGGTAATTGTATTTGGGGAAAGGTCAAATCAGCACATTTAGAGGGAGGTAAATAGCAGGCATTTGCCATGTTGGATCTGCAGGAAGAGCTTTGGCCATTTCACTCTGTTCGGGGTACATAGTGGTTCAAGCCAGGAGGAGGCAATATGTAATTGGTAAGAGGCGATAAAATTAACCCTATCACCTGTTGTTACACTCTTTATTACCATTCTATTATCAGAGCACAATATAGTTACAGCATTCCCTCTAAATTCACTGAGTCTGATTTGAATTGCTTTTTGTGAATGCGATCTCTTGAAGCCACAGGGCCTTTTTAAAGTCATCCTTCTATGTATGCTTGGGGATTAGAGTACCTCTGTTGCCAGAATTAATATTTGAAGTTCTATTACAAGAATGGCCAATGGATTTCAATCACCATCAGGCTCAGTTGACTTTGAAGTCATCTGTTGTGGTCAAGGTTTATGAAAATTAAAAATATATATACATATAGGCTACCAGGTCTGGCATGGTCTTTGAGAACTGTGTACACCAGCCCCATTGCCCAGGTTCTTTCCCACCAAGGGCCACTGGACCACTTTGTCCTCTCCCTACGCTTTGTTCACTGCTGCCTGTCCTTGAGGCCTCAGCACAAACACTGCTTCCTCGGAACAGCCCTCTCTAGCCCCCATCCCAGTCTAAATGAGTTATTCCAATATTGTTCTTTGGGGAAATTTTCCTATTTTATTTTCTTTCAGAGCATTTATCACATTTGCTCTTTTCTGCGTATTATTCTTTATTGTCTCCTCCACTAAACAAAATAAATAGCACTTATTTTATTTACTATAGCATATCCAGTGTCTATACTGTAGAAAGTCAGTAAATGCATGTTGAATAAATGATCTTTTTAAAATTCCTATAAGTCAATATCTATACTATATTAAACCCCAACCCTCTTTAATACTTTTTTTTTTTTACTGCTTAGAAAAATGAAATTTTTATAAGGAGCTCTATTCATCTAGTATAACCTTTGTATATCTGGATACTTTTGATTTTATTTTTACAGCTTTGACTATCTTCTTCCCAGATAACCCCTACCTTTGTAAAAACAAACAAGAAATAGGGAATTACCTGTAAATTATTGAATGAAGGAATATACATGTTATAAATAATAGAAATAGACCATGACTTGGTTTTTGCTATCAGTTTTTCTTTGTATCAGTGTTACTAGTTACTATCATTTGTATTTAGATGCAGCTTATGCCTCTAGTTTTAGGCTTCAGTAATTTCCCACATGGACTTGCTCTTTCCAGATGAATAACTTGTTTTTTGTAAAAATAGCTAACTTTATTCAATAAATATTTTTACGGTGCATAATGAATATTTTTTGAATAAAAATAACTGAATAAATTTATTTATTTAACCATGATGAAAAGCCTGCAGCCTAGTTATGATTGTCCTCATTTTACAGATGAGAAAATAGACTCAAAGTCAAATAGGCTGTCCAAAGTACTATAGCCAATAGGAGGCAGAGTCAGGACTCAACCCCGGATTCATGGCCATGCCACTGCCAGGCTATCCCACACAGCCTTTTTGGATGTGCCATTTTTATCAACACCTCCATGCCTTTGTCCATGCTACTGCTCCATTAGGTGCCCTCTGCTCCATTTATCTAGGCTCATCATTCATCAAGTCTAGATCAAATCTTACTTCCTCCGTCCTCAGTGATTCCAGGTACTACCCATTTTACATTTTACCTTGGATTGCTATTTTTTAAAATATTCTTAATATCTCTTTTTAAATGAAAAGACTCTCAATGAGTCTTTTTATAGTTTTAGTACCTAGATCAATGCTGCATACTTGGTAAATTGTCAAAATATTTGTTAATAATGATGATGATGTTAGATGTTTCCCTTGTATGGGATAACAAATGAAATCAACCTTCTTCAAGCTTAATAGCTGTCTATGTTGTTACAGCAACTACATCAATAAAAAGTAATCTGTAACATGTTTCAGAACTTATGCTCTAAGAGTATAGTTCATATGAAAATGCCTTCCTCAGACACTTTCAGTCATATTTGTAGACTGCAGTATTGAGTTTCCCTTAAGACTAGAATTATGTTCTAAAAATAGCTTACAAATTTATGGCATATCCCCAGGACCGGTTGCCCAAAATTAGCTGCTTTCTCTTTAGTGAGACCTCATTTAGCAGCAGTTAATGAAACAAAATTCTCCCTAATTTTCCCGTGTCAGACACATGATTATGAAATCAACTTAGAGTAGATCCCCAGTGGACATCCTAGGAAAGCCAGGCTTGGCTAGGCGTTGCTAAAGGCCACTTCCTGCAAGAGCTTCAAAGAGCTTGAGACGGTTGATATATACTCTATGGAGGTACCATGCATCTTGCACCAACCTATCTGACATCATCAAACTTCTTAGAAAATACATACTCTTTCAAGAATGCTCTCTTGAGGCTGTTGGGTGGTGGCTAGGCCAGAAGGTCTTAGTTCAGAACTGTCAGATGGAGAGCAGTGAGACAAATGACTCACACATAGACAACCTTGGGCTTGTCCTTTTTTCCTTGGGGAGAAAACAGGTAAACAGACTCATTTTAGTGGAGTTGAATAATAAAATATACTAAAATTTTCTGTACCCTAAATCTGGTTGCTGTTATATATTTTGCAGAATTGTAAAGTAATTGGTCACACATGGACTGGTACCTGCAGGGGATCAAGTCTTGCCTGCCTTGTTTGCCTTTGCACGACTTTTGATAAATCTCTCCTTGGTGGAGCCAAATGTTTATTTGTAACACATGGGCTTCCACTGACTCAGTGTGACCACAAAGTGACTCTGTATCATTGCCAGAAATCAACTACATTAGCATCATAAAAAAATAAATATATATATAGAGAGATGTATGTATGTATTTGATTTAAAATTCATATAAATTCCAAAATTACTTTCATGTCTGCAAATTGTGCTAGCTCCTATGAAAATATCCCAGATTTCTTTCTGATCATATTGATGTTGACTACTTTGTATTCTTACTGTTGGGACATCTAAATTGTATTTGGCGACTGTCAAGAGTGCATGGTAGGAAACAGTTGAGCTCTTCCAAATGAATTTTCCCTTGAGGGTTTGTGATGTATAAGTGCTCCAGTTCCTCCTCCCAGAGCCAAGTCAAAGTCATCATTATTGTTGGAGGGTGCATTCTTTCTAGAAGTAACCAAAATTTCATTGGAGGAGTAATAAAACTATCGATATAATCATTTAAAGATATGCTCAATTATAAATTAGCTACATAATTTACATTTTCATTATTCCTGTTTTGGGAGAAGTATTGACTAAATTCCTGAAAATATTAGAAACAACATTGAAATTAAAACAAAAAATGAGTCATGTTACTACAGTAACTGTTTCTATAATGATAAGCGACCAGTCACCTGAGCAGCTCAATTTGAAGACTATTTGTAAGAGTTGCTGCTCATCGGTCTGTGCAATCAGGACAAGAAAGTGATGGCAGATGCCACTATCCAGTTACATCTCCTTTATAATTAATATGATGGTTTCATTCCTGAGTGAAGTATTGTCATTCCTTAATTAAAAATTCAGAAACTGAAATATATAAGAGAAAAAAATTGCCCCAGATCACACAAAACTGGCAGGTGGGTGGTAGGCCTCAGGTTGATTCCAGGTTGTGTACCTGCAGAATCTGCACTGTTAGGTTGAGCTGATCTTGTCCTGTCATAATAAAGCTAATTGTGCTTATGGCAGCATGTTCTCAGGTTCTCAGAACAACGCTCATATAGTTTTAGTTCTTAGAGAATACTCTATTCAAATCTGCAAAGTACAAAGATATTTCTATTGGCTTTATTATTTATGTGCCTAACTACCATTGAACATACACACCATATGCCATGAAATAACTACAAGAACTACAGTTCATTTACATGGCAAAGTCATTATGCTCTATAAGGCTATTTGCCGTGGTCAGAGGTATCCTGTGGCCTTCTGTAATCTTTTGTTGGAACAAGAGATGTATACAATTTCTCAAATATGTTTATCCTCCCTTGTCTTCATTCCTTAGTAAGCTAAATTAGGTTTGGTTGAGTCCTAAAGAAAGGACGTGGCAAATGTCCATCAACTAGAGAATGGATAAAGAAGATATGCCGTATTTATATACAATGGAATATTACTCAGCCATCAAAAAGAATGAAATCTTGTCATTTGCAATGACGTGGATGGAGCTAGAGTGTATTATGCTAAGCAAAATAAGTCAGAGAAAGACAAGTACCACATGATTTCACTCATGTGGAATTTAAGAAACAAAACAGATGAACATATGGAGGGAGAGGAAGACAGAGGGAAACAAACCATGAGAGACTCTTAAAGATAGAGAACAAACTGAAGGTTGATCAAGAGAGGTGGGTGGGGGTAGGCTAGATGGGTGATGAGTAATTTTTTTAAGTTTATTTATTTATTTTGATAGAGAGAGGCAGAGTGCACAAGCAGGGGAGGGGTAGAGAGAGAGAGGGAGAAAAAGAATCCCAAGCAGGCTCCATGCTGTCAGCACAGAGCCCGACATGGGGCTCAAACTCATGGATTGTGTGATCCAGACCTGAGCCAAAATCAAGAGTTGGATGCTTAACTGACTGAGCCACCCAGGCACCCCTAGATGGGCGATGGCTATTAATGAAGGCACTTATGATGACCACTGGGTGTTATGCATAATTGATGAATTACTGAATTCTACTCCTGAAACCAATATTGCACGGTATGTTAACTAATAAGAATTTAAATTAAAAAAAAAAATGTTACGGCCATAGAACATGCGGGGGGCTAAGAAGTAAAGAATATCATAAGCACAAAGAATAGGGGTTAGAAATCATGAGTGAGAAAAAAACCTAAAATAGAATGTCAGCCTACTCCAGTGATCTCTATCCAACCCCAGATCACATTGTCCAAGGAGTGTGACTCACTCCAAAAGTTCCTGTGCATTGGCCAACTTCAGAAAGGAACCATTTGAGAGAGGGAAGATGGCGGCGTAGGAGGACACTGGGCTCACCACGCGTCCTGCTGATCACTTAGATTCCACCTACACCTGCCTAAATAACCCAGAAAACCGCCAGAGGATTAGCAGAACAGAGTCACCGGACCCAAGTGCAGACGAGAGGCCCACGGAAGAGGGTAGGAAGGGCGGCGAGGCGGTGCGCGCTCCACGGACTGGCGGGAGGGAGCCAGGGCGGAGGGGCGGCTCGCCGGCCAAGCAGAGCCCCCGAGTCTGGCTGGCAAAAGCGGAGGGGCCTGATGGACTGTGTTCCGACAGCAAGCGCGACTTAGCATCTGGGAGGTCATAAGTTAACAGCTCTGCTCGGAAAGCGGGAAGGCTGGAGGACAAAGGGAGGGAGAGCTGCTGAGCCCCCGGACGACAGAGCTCAGTTTGGTGGGGAACAAAGGCGATCACCAGCGCCATCTCCCCTGCCCATCCCCCAGCCAAAATCCCAAAGGGCACCAGTTTCTGCCAGGGAACTTGCTCGCTCCGGGCAAACACCCAACTCTGTGCTTCTGCGGAGCCAAACCTCTGGCAGCGGATCTGACTCCCTCCGGCTGCCACAGGGCCCCTCCTGAAGTGGATCACCTAAGGAGAAGCAAGCTAAGCCTGCCCCTCCTGCCCCCGTGCACCTTGCCTACCCACCCCAGCTAATACGCCAGATCCCCAGCACCACAAGCCTGGCAGTGTGCAAGTAGCCCAGACGGGCCACGCCACCCCACAGTGAATCCCGCCCCTAGGAGAGGGGAAGAGAAGGCACACACCAGTCTGACTGTGGCCCCAGCGGTGGGCAGGGGGCAGACATCAGGTCGGACTGCGGCCCCGCCCACCAACTCCAGTTATACACCACAGCACAAGGGAAGTGCCCTGCAGGTCCTCACCACTCCAGGGACTATCCAAAATGACCAAGCGGGAGAATTCCCCTCAGAAGAATCTCCAGGAAATAACAACAGCTAATGAACTGATAAAAAAGGATTTAAATAATATAACAGAAAGTGAATTTAGAATAATAGTCATAAAATTAATCGCTGGGCTTGAAAACAGTATGGAGAACAGCAGAGAATCTCTTGCTACAGAGATCAAGGGACTAACGAACAGTCACGAGGAGCTGAAAGCTCTTTAAACGAAATGCAAAACAAAATGGAAAGGATGACAGCTCAGATTGAAGAGGCAGAGGAGAGAATAGGTGAACTAGAAGATAAAGTTATGGAAAAAGAGGAAGCTGAGAGAAAGAGAGATAAAAAAATCCAGGAGTATGAGGGGAAAATTAGAGAACTAAGTGATACACTAAAAAGAAATAATATACGCATAATTGGTATCCCAGAGGAGGAAGAGAGAGGGAAAGGTGCTGAAGGGGTACTTGACGAAATTATAGCTGAGAACTTCCCTGAACTGGGGAAGGAAAAAGGCATTGAAATCCAAGAGGCACAGAGAACTCCCTTCAGACGTAACTTGAATCGATCTTCTGCACGACATATCATAGTGAAACTGGCAAAATACAAGGATAAAGAGAAAATTCTGAAAGCAGCAAGGGATAAACGTGCCCTCACATATAAAGGGAGACCTATAAGACTCGTGACTGATCTCTCTTTTGAAACTTGGCAGGCCAGAAAGAATTGGCACGATATTTTCAGTGTGCTAAACAGAAAAAATATGCAGCCGAGAATCCTTTATCCAGCAAGTCTGTCATTTAGGATAGAAGGAGAGATAAAGGTCTTCCCAAACAAACAAAAACTGAAGGAATTTGTCACCACTAAACCAGCCCTACAAGAGATCCTAAGGGGGATCTTGTGAGACAAAGTACCAGAGACATCACTACAAGCATAACACATACAGACATCACAATGACTCTAAACCCGTATCTTTCTATAATAACACTGAATGTAAATGGATTAAATGCGCCAACCAAAAGACATAGGGTATCAGAATGGATAAAAAAACAAGACCCATCTATTTGCTGTCTACAAGAGACTCATTTTAGAGCTGAGGACACCTTTAGATTGAGAGTGAGGGGATGGAGAACTATTTATCATGCTACTGGAAGCCAAAAGAAAGCTGGAGTAGCCATACTTATATCAGACAAACTAGACTTTAAATTAAAGGCTGTAACAAGAGATGAAGAAGGGCATTATATGATAATCACAGGGTCTATCCATCAGGAAGAGCTAACAATTATAAATGTCTATGGGCCGAATACCGGAGCCCCCAAATATATAAAACAATTACTCATAAACATAAGCAACCTTATTGATAAGAATGTGGTAATTGCAGGGGACTTTAACACCCCACTTACAGAAATGGATAGATCTTCTAGACACACGGTCAATAAAGAAACAAGGGCCCTGAATGATACATTGGATCAGATGGACTTGACAGATATATTTAGAACTCTGCATCCCAAAGCAACAGAATATACTTTCTTCTCGAGTGCACATGGAACATTCTCCAAGATAGATCATATACTGGGTCACAAAACAGCCCTTCATAAGTTTACAAGAATTGAAATTATACCATGCATACTTTCAGACCATAATGCTATGAAGCTTGAAATCAACCACAGGAAAAAGTCTGGAAAACCTCCAAAAGCATGGAGGTTAAAGAACACCCTACTAACGAATGAGTGGGTCAACCAGGCAATTAGAGAAGAAATTAAAAAATATATGGAAACAAACAAAAATGAAAATACAACAATCCAAATGCTTTGGGACACAGCGAAGGCAGTCCTGAGAGGAAACTACATTGCAATCCAGGCCTATCTCAAAAACCAAGAAAAATCCCAAATACAAAATCTAACAGCACACCTAAAGGAAATAGAAGCAGAACAGCAAAGGCAGCCTAAACCCCGCAGAAGAAGAGAAATAATAAAGATCAGAGCAGAAATAAACAATATAGAATCTAAAAAAACTGTAGAGCAGATCAACGAAACCAAGAGTTGGTTTTTTGAAAAAAAAAAAAAAAAACAAAATTGACAAACAGAAAGGAACCATTTGCACTATGGCCTATGAGAATGACATCCCTGGACTCATGCAGTAGACAAAGCCTGTGTGGCTATGAACAGTAGCCCTGCAGATAAGGCCTAAAGTCATATCTAAAAGGATGAAGTGTGCAGGGCAACCAGAACTCTTGGATAGATGTAGTTCTCGGCAGCAAATGAATGCCAAGGGCATGTTTCCAGGATCATCCATTCAATGGACAGGGTAGATCCACAAACAGGGCCTATCTCCAGATGGGAGGGCACTAGCAGCAGCTAGGCAAGATTCAAAGCCAGCTCCCATTTCATTGAGGAGATGGGATGGGTTCCAACACTCGGAAGAAAGTGAAGACCCATGGCTTTACTGTTCATGTTTCTCCATTTTTGTTCATCCCAACCTAGTCTCTTTCCAATCCAGTAGCATTAGTGGTGACAGAGCTCCTGGTTAACCACGATGTCTGCCTCCCTTGGTTCTGGAAGTGGCTCAGGAAAAGCCTACCATCAAATATTATTGCTTTTGATGGGTGGCCAGGGCTGGCATAGGCAAGGGCAAGTTCTGTGATATTTGTACCTGAAGCACTGTAGCCATTCCAGGCTCCTCATAAGTGCAATTGGAAACAGCACAGTAGCTATTTCTTGCCTTTTTGCCACCCAAATTTTAAGAAAAACACTTTGTCATTTATCCTACCTGCTCTTTTGCTCCTGCTTCTCTCAATCCAGGAGACCAGCCCAGGACTCAACAATGATGAAATGTTTCCTTAAAGAGTCTCTCGTACGGAACAATACCAGATACTATGTGGTTGCTCAGGTTGTACAATTCGTGAATGTGGAAAGTCTTCTCCTGAGGGCACCAACCCAATGGTTCTTTGCTAAGATTTCATTTGAGCAAGACGATATCATACTACATATAGGTTTTAAATATCTCAACCATTTTTCAGATACCTCCCATCTTGACTTTCTGATTCTCAGATTCCCCTTCACAACATAGGGCTCTCAGTGAAGCAGAAAAATTGACTATAGAGGTCTTGCCAAAGTAGAAACATTTAATTTCAAAATTAAGCCATTATATAAGATCTAAATATACAGGAGAAATTAAATTGTGAGCTTTGCTATGCTTTCAAGTGTGTTTCAATCTCAAGATTTTAAAGAAAAGAATAGTTTTCTGAGCTTGTTCCATTGCAATTCTGTCTTATAAGAGAGAAACTACAGTTCTGGGACTTTATCATGTTTCCCACACAAGGCAAATATTTGAGATGCCAGAGTTTCTGAGGGCAATAGGCCACTCCTGCAGCCTCTGTTGAATGCATGTTGATTGTCTTTTCACCTCAAAGTTTATGCTACCCCTTTAACCATTGAGAGCTAGCCAATTGAGGCAGGGATAACTCAACTCTATTCCCTCTCACTTTAGTTTGTCAATAGATCTTTCTGTCTTCCTGTATGGAACAAAATATATAACCAGCTGGTCCAAATTTACAGTTAGAAGTTTGAGTTTCTGGAAGCTGTATAAGCAGCCATAAGAAAATTAAGATAGAAATAATTAACCAGAATTAAAATGTTAATAATGATGACTCTCATTAATGTTAAGTATGATGATTAAGGTCATCATCCATGGATTTTAGGTTACCTGAGAATGAAAAGAGTTGCGCTTAAAATATAACTTGAAAGAAACAATGCAGGAAACTAAGGCTTTCAAAGATATGTTGACTTCTGTCATATGTAACACTGATTTATAGAAAAATAATTTTATGATTATGACTTTTGCTTCTACTGTAGACTTTCTACTTTCCAAAGCTAACTTGACAGAGGCAGTTTATCTCCTTGACTTATTTCCTTGATTGCTATGCTTCCAGTTCAGATGTTTCCTGTTGGGAAACAGTAATATCTTGAGCAGGGATTTCATAGGTCAATCACATGTGCATCCCTCAAAAGAGGTTTGAGCATGAATGCGAATGTACCACATAACTCATCCAATTGTATGATAAAGATCAAAACTGCAATCAAAACCAAAAATAAACTATCAATAAATCTCTAAATACAGCATAAATGAGAGTGATACACAATTTATAAGAGGATTTACATAATTAAAATGCCTGGGTATGAATGAAATCCCTCTTGGACTTCAAGTGTTACTAATTGCTGTTTAACCCAAGCATAGAAAATTACTTACTATCGTTGAGTTTCAGCTCCTTCTCTAAACTGGAAGTATCCATATCACAGGATTGTTGTGATCGTTAAGTGGCAATGCACACATAAAGCTCTTAGAACAGTGCCCAACATATAAAAACCAAACAAATAATGTGAGCTATTTTTTCCTTCTTCTGCTGCAAGAAAGTCTGCCTGTCACTTACGATGCTTTGAACACAGCAAATATCAAACCTTTTCTCAGAGCTTCCTGGTGGCATTCTTGCCCCATTTCTGTGCTTCTGAGCCTCAAAATAGCATTAGCATCAAAAGCTTCACTTGTTCCTGCCTGGAGTACTAGCACTTTGGAGGACTTCGGAGAGACCAAGTGGATGACTTCAAGCACTGTTGCTAGATCTTCTTTCTTTCTGGATCTTCTTCTGTCATGTCTCCAGAGAAATTTATTTCAGTTACATAGAGTTTTATTTCAAACTGCACTTCAGTATTAGCTCCGTATTAAGTTCTTTTTAAATAAACAGTTAGGCAAAATTTTCAGTACACTAAGCGACTTAGAGATTACAAGGGTCGTTATGCAACCTCTTTAATCCAAATAGCATTATGGCAATGTTTAAATACTCCACCTGGCTGAGGAATCCTTTCTTTCTTTATATTCAATAGTAGTAGTTGTAATAGTGATCATGATAATGGTAACAAACATTACTAAGCACTTGCTCTGTGCCAGGTACACTTCTGTCAGAGAACTTCATATGACTTAACTCATTTTATACTTGTATTAACCAGGGTGACCAATGCCTCTTGGTTTTTTCAGGACTTTCCCAGTTTCAGCATGGAAAGTCTCAAATCCCAGCAGCGATCTCAGTCCCAGGCAAACCAGAATGGTTGTTCACCCTAAAGAGTCCTTAGCAATAAGTGTTCTGGGGCGCCTAGGTGGCTCAGTCAGTTAAGCGTTGGACTTCAGCTCAATTCATGATCTTGCAGTTCGTGGGTTCGAGCCCCGCATTGGGTTCTGTGCTGACAGGTCAGAACCTGAAGTTTGCTTCAGATTCTGTGTCTCCCTCTCTTTCTGCTCCTCCCCCACTTGTTCTCTCTCTCTCTCTGTCTGAAAAATAAATAAAAATTAAAAAAAGAAAAAGAAATAGGTTTTCTTGTTCCCATTTAAGTCACAGAGAGGTTATGTAACTTTCCCGAGGACATAAAGCTATTAAGTATGAAAGTCTTGACTCAGAATCTGTGTTCTTAACCACCACCTTGGAGAAGTACTGGACTTTGGATGAGAGGTCAGAGCAATTGGTCTTAGAATGGCTTCTGAGGAAAGGGCTTTTCCTTCCTGTGTCAGGCCAGAAAGATTGGTTATAAGAGAGAGCATCCAAGATTCTTCATCACCTAAAAGTTAATGGGCAGGTCTAATTCTGTTCTTTAATAGTGACATGAAGTAGAAAACTGAAATAATTTCTGAAAAGTTTTCACATAAGAAATTTGCAGGTGTGTATGCACCAAGAGACACTACAAACCACTGTATGATTAGATTTCAGCCTCATGTGCCAAGTGTCCAGTTTCCTTCCTTAAGCCGATTCCCCATCCTCTATCCTTTGCTGCATGACTCTTAGTAAGACTTCCTGACTTTCTTTTAGGACAAGATTTCTCTCTCCACTCAGTGTTCTTATTCAGTGTAGTTTTATTCTCTATCATTATTTTTCATTTATTGTAATATTACAAAATTTCACAGTACAACTCATACTTGTAGAGAACATATACTATCATTTTGTCCAGAACTCATAAGGAATAACTAACCACTGGCTGGTGAGGTGGAAAATAAACTGAGTCTTGTTTACATTTAATCCCATGGGATCATTTGAATAGTACAGTTAGGAAACGATTTCTTATTTGCTTCAAAATGTTCTTTTATTTTACCCCCTCCCATGCTTATCTCCCAAAGGTGGCATCTGGAGGTGCTCCTTTTGTATGGTGGAGGGAAAGCACTGTGCCTGGGAGCGGAGGGTGAGGAAACAGTGTCTTCTTGCCTAAAGGATAGTGTCTGTTGCTTGCCCGATCACCATATCCCAACTTAAGTTTAGAGTGGTGTAATATCATACAGGAAATGTACATAAGGACAGGCCAATAGCTCTATCTGACCATTCTGACCCCACCTCAGTACCCACTGATGCTGTGGTGCCCTCCAAGGTCTGCCTTGGACAGTTATCCCTGTAGCCCATCATGCAGAGTTTTCCACACCACACCCCCACCCTCACACACGCACACTGTGGTGATTTCTCTGAAAAGCTGTCTAGCCACAGTTGCAGCTCCTTCCTCCTCCATCTACTTCATAAAAGAGACAAGGGTGGTCCATGAGAGCTGAACCTCAGACTCTCTCTGCTTAGTTCATGGAGCTGTGCTTGTAACTTAGTTGACTGCTCTGTATTGGTGCTGAGTGCCACCTGGGAATGGATCTCATCCTTTGTAAGGATCACCATTGCCCCCAGTATTACTGTAACTTATCTAATATACTCCCTCTTCCCCAGACTGAAGTCCAAAGATTGGGAAGTCAGGACTCACATCTGATGGCTTCACACTTGTCTCTCTCCTTCTCTCCCCAATCTATCCTACCACAACTGAACAGCTTTCTCTTTTACTTCTTCTATGTTATGTTCTCCCATAACAACTCAACCACAAAACTGACTTAGCTGCCATTTGCTCCATACCACCAATCTATACAAGTCCTCCAAGTACAGGAGTTGATAGACTAAAGAGAAATAAATAAGTTAGAATATCCTTTACCAAGACAGAAGCTTTACTAGCAAGGCTAGTCATCATACCATATAATCCAAATTTGGCAACTGAATCCTATTTCATCTTGGTCATTCTCTCTGTACTCATATAATTATCGGATGTCTACTCCCACCACTCCCATGCCCATTTGACTGACAGGTAGGTGGAGGCACACAAGGATTAGGGCAAAAGTTGTGAACTCAAGAAGGCAAAAGAGAAAAATGTTTTTAAAACTATAAATATTAGCTCCATTGCATGGTAATTTTAGTGAGATCTTATTTAAATTTCCTGCTTTAATCAATATCAACTTTTTCATTTTATATGAGTTTTTTCTTTTTAAATTATGTAGGTACACATGAATATAAACCCACAAGGAGACAATTACAATAATATAAATTCCATTTATATGGAATAAAAAGTATATGCTCCCACACCCAATCCCAGTTTTCAACCCAGAAAAATCACTGTCAATGATTGATCTGTAGCTTTACAGACCTTTCTCCCATGCATTTATATGAATATATATGTTCATATACTAATATATAATTTTGACTTGGGGTGCCTGGGTGGCTCAGTCGGTTAAGCGTCTGACTTTGACTCAGGTCATCATCTCACGGTCTGTGAGTTCGAGCCCCACATCGGGCTCTGTGCTGACAGCTCAGAGCCTGGAGCCTGCTTCCCATTCTGTGTCTCCCTCTCTCTCTGCCCCTCCCCCACTCACACTCTCTCTCTCTCTCAAAAAATGAATAAACGTTAAAAAAAATTAAAATTATATATATGTGTGTGTGTGTGTGTGTGTGTGTGTATATAATTTTGACTCCATCAGGGTCTTGTACTGATTTTGTACACCAATGGTTTGTACATTTCTGAATATGCAATTACCAAATTTCCCTTTGCTTCTCTGAATTTTATTGGTATTATTAAAGCAATCACTTGCAAAATAACTTTATTTCATTTTTTGGATAATTCCAAACAAAAGCATCTGTCATGCTTGTTTGGCAGCTAGCTGGAATTTTTGCCATGAGTAGGAAAATGAGCCTTGTACTTTGGCTCTGGGAGGATATTGCACACATGTGCATGTGATATGGCCAGTAGCCAGTCAGCTGCTGAGAATAGACAATGTATTTCCCAACCAACACTGATGTAAGTAGAACTTCATGAAAACGAGGCAAAGTCTCCTTTCCCGTCAGTTTCCTGCCCTACATTCTTCATCAAATGAGAAATTCGGTGAAATGAGAAATTTCCTTAAGCACATATCAGTTCAAGAAATCACTGATTGCAGAACCTAGCCCTGTAAATACCATAATAATTAAAACAATGTCTACTCTTAAAGAATTATTTGATATCATTTCAAACAGTCATTTCAAAAATTCATCTTTGCTTTGAGAATCTATTTTTTTTATCTTGGAATGTCTTTCCTCTATTTCCTACATCAAAGTTATAAAATAATGGTTATTATTTTCAAAGCATCTAAATTTTAATTTGGGAATGACAGAGAGTACACTTTTCGTCTAAGATAAAAATATGTATTCGCAAATCATTTGGAATTAAAGTTTAATAAGTGGTGCACACTGGCTTGTCATGCCTTCTTCCATTTTTTTTTAGGCAAAAGCAAAAGTATTTTAAAGCAATAAAGCATGTTCTACATTTTTTCCCCAACATTGTAATTTATGGTTGACTTTAAAAACATGCTTTATTTTACATGATTTGGAAAAGCTCCCATCAGATAAATTACCAGTTTCATTTCCTCCTACTTTTTTTCTGCTTAATTTAGGATATTTATACAGTGAAATGACAGTATTAGTTAGAAATTCTGATTTAGTATTTTGAATTTCATGTCTCTGAAATACATCAAAGAAGAATTACATGCGAGATGTAAGAAATGGCCTCAGTGGTTCTTGTCTGTCTAGTATCAAGTAGGAAGAGGAAATCTACTCTCACAGACCCTGTTGCCATCTGTCCTGTACTGAGTACTGAAAGCAAGTTGTGGTAGCCCTGGGCAAACATCCAACCCTAATTTGGGAAGTCATCAGAGGTACATTTCTTCATGGGCTTCTTAGCCCCTCACTGAATTATAGAATCTCAGAGCTAAAAAGTACATTCCAGTATGAAAGTTCCCCCAAAATTGAACATAGAATTGCCATGTAATCTGACAATCCCACTTTTGGGTATGTATGTAAAAGAATTTAAATCAGGATCTAAAAGAGATATTTATACACCCATGTTCATAACAACACAATTCACAATAGCCAAAAAGTGGAAATAATCCAATTGTTCATCAATGGATGAATAAGTAAAATGTGGTAGATACATATAATGAAAATTATTCAGCCTTGAAGAGGAATGAAATTCTGATATATCCTACAACATAAATGAACCTTGAAGATGTTATGCTAAATGAAATAAGCCAGGCACAAAAGGATAAATGTTGTATGATTCCACTTACACGAAATACCTAGAGTAGTCAAATCCATAACGACATAAAGTAGAATGGTGGTTGCCAGGGGCTTAGTGGGGAGAGGGAAATGGGAGTTATAATTTAATAGGTACAGAGTTTTAATAGGAGAAGGGGAAAAAGTTCTGGAGATGGATAATGGTGATGATTGTACAATGATATGAATATACTTACTGCCATTGAACTTTTTACCTAAGAATGGTTAAAATGGTCCATTTCATATTGTATATATTTTCCCACAATAAAAAAAATCCTTACCTCCATGGAGCTTACAATCTAGGAGAGAGAAAGATAATAAGCGGATAAAATTTTAAGATTTAAAAAGTACTTTCTGGATCAGCTTTTGACTGGCCCCATTTTATAGATAAGAAGCCCAAGGACAGACAGAAAAGATAATAGGAGGCTACTCATTAAGACCCTGGTTGTCTGACTTCTGGGCCAATGATATTTCCATTGAACAATACTTCCTTTTTTAGGTACTTGTATTACCACTATTTTATCTGAGCTATTCAGTAATACACTGGAAAGAGACGGGCTTTAGAACCTGGGTTCAAATGCTCACTCAGTTGCTTCCTGGAAGTTTGATCTTGAAATTTCCTTCTCTATAAAATGGGGATAACAAGACCTACTTCATAAAAGTTTGATTTGTTTGTTACACTTACACCTAAGTACAAAGTAAGAAGTCAATGAAAATTAGCTTTCTTGACGCTAAGTCTCTCAAAATGCCTTCTCTGAATTTGTTGTGTGTTTATGTTATGTTCAATGTGTGAATACTTTCAGTCTAGCAATTTCAGCAAATACCTTCCTGCGTTTGAGTTTTTACAAATCATTCTAGAAATACAGTTTGGCTATGGAGACAAATGGCTCAGCTAAAAAACCTGGGAAACAAGCCAGATAACATTTATCTGATCCTTACTTAGCTGGAAGAGAACTTTCAAAGTATAAGTTTGGTAAAGAATACAAAACAAGAGTTAACATTCTTTTTTTCCAAAAACTAAAGCCAACTCTTTGATATTTCTGCTAGCTACATTAAAAAAAAGTCAATGCTATATTCTATATTTATTCTTAAAAGGTATTTATCTCTAAATAAAAAGCATATAATGCCATAGATTATATATAAGAACCACCCTGGGTGATGAGTTAAGTGTCTAGTCTCCCAAGAAGAATGATGTGTTTCTCAGATCCAGTATAGATATTTAGAAAAATAGTCACACTTGTCAGCTGCTCTCAGAGCATCATGGGCATTAAAGTTACCACCACAGTCCTCCTTCACCTGATTCTACAGCTTTCTCCACCTCTAAGGAACTCTAAGCAAATTCACTTTGATTATTCTTTCAGGGTTTGAACTCTCTCCTATTTCTGAGCACATATAAGGATAAAAGAGACCAATTATTCCCATTTTACACAGGCCTATAAAGAGCTTCTCTTTACAGATTTTCCACATCTCTGTAGATTTGTGAAGATTTGTCCTACCCCCAAGTTAGAAAATTATGTTGGGGGTACCTGGGTGGCTCAGTCACTTAAGTGTCCGACTCTTGATTTTAGCTCAGGTCATGACCTCACAGTTGTAAAATTAAGCCCACGTCAGGTTCTGTGCTGGGCATAGAATCTGTTTAAGATTCTCTCTCTCTCTCTCTCTCTCTGTCTCTCTCTCTTCCTCTCCCTGTCTCGTTGCCCCTCCCCCTCTCACATGAGTGCATGTGTGTGCACACACTCTCGAAAGAAAGAAAGAAAGAAAGAAAGAAAGAAAGAAAGAAAGAAAGATAGAAAGAAGGAAAAGTATGTTGACTCTATAGTAATTGCATAGAAATTAATGCCTCAGTTTATATTTCTAAAGCTGGACAACTTATGTGGTGTCGTTAAAGATATTGGCAAATTATTTTGGATTGTCAATTCTGTCCCTGCAGAAGATAACTCAGCTGGGGAGGCAGATTCAAGTCTGTTAGACAATGTGACTTTGAAAGAGGTAGTATTGCTTTGTGAACAAAACATGGGTTTAGCATTTTCATAAACTTGGATCCAAATTGTAGTTCCACATCTTACTTAAGTCACTTAACTCTCTGAGTCTTTAATCTTTTAAGTGAAAAGAGATAATAATAGATAAGTATGAGGATTGAATAATTGATTGAATTATATAAAACATCGAACAGAAATTGGTACAAGAGTAAATGCTAATATTAGTTATTCTACATATTGACTTGCTCTGATATTTCAAGTACATCACATGCATTCACATATGAACTAAAGTCTAATTTTTATTTTTTATTTTGGTTTTGCTTGATTCAGAATTTCCACTAGACTTAAAATATTATTCTAAAATTATAACTCCTTTCTGAAATTTTAGGATGCCATTTAGGGCCATTTCTTTTTTTCTTTCTTTCTTTCTTTTAGAAAGGGAGGGTGCACACATGTGTGAGAGGGAAGGGCAGAGAGAGAGGAAGACAGAAAATCCCAAGCAGGCTCTGCACTCAGTCCAGACCCTAATATGGGGCTCCATCCCACAATTATGAGATCATGACCTGAGCCAAAATCAAGAGTTGAACACTTAACCAACTGAGCCACCCAGATGCTGCAGAACCATTTCTAATTTTATGTTTTCTAAAAGTTCATTTCCAAAAATGTATGCTTTTTAGATTATTTTTTAGCATTTTACAACCATGAAACAAATAAAGAAGTATTTATTTACTAAGATCCTAACATAAGATTACTGGCATCTGGGATACAGCTAAAATACAAGTAGCTAAACTGAGGAAGAATGTTCACATTGACAAATAGTTGTATCTCATGTTAGATATGACATTGTGAAGCATTTAAAGTGAGATAAAATTTCAACATGAAAATTAATATTGTATTATTGTTATTATGATTTCTCATGATCATGGGGTTGTTTTACTGGTTTTATCTTTATTGTTCCAGAAGAAACTAGAAAGAGTGTAATAAAGTATCATTATGATGTTTTGAAGTGAGCCTCTCTATGCCAGGCACTAT
Organism: Lynx rufus; assembly: GCF_022079265.1. Lineage (NCBI taxonomy): Eukaryota > Metazoa > Chordata > Mammalia > Carnivora > Felidae > Lynx > Lynx rufus. The sequence continues at coordinate 51,306,891 of NW_025814867.1, read as the reverse complement.
AGTAGATGTTAAATATACAAAGATTTTTAAGAAAGAAGGTGGGAGGGAAGGAAGGGAAAGAAAAGGAGAGGGAGAGAACTCTACCTTCTATAGTAGACAGATGATACTAACAGAGCAAGAGCCAGGTTCATGTGGAGACATGTATACATACCTGGGTTACTATACACACATAATTTCCTTGTTTTATCAGCTGAGAGGGCCAAGGAGCAATGGCACTCCAGTAGCAACAAACATACCTAGTACCCAGATCTTAGTTTCTAACACCATTTTCCAATAAAAGGAACCCGAAATCCTTGGAGAAACAGCTGATTCTATAACAGGGCAGGAAACAATCATGATGAGCCTGGAGTATCTTTTATTTAGTGCTATAAAGTAAGGAAGTGCTCAAAGACAAAACAAAACAAAACCACACACACAATGGTGGGAGCACTTCAAATGAACATAGAAGCCAACGAAAGAGCTCCTAATGGCCAAAGCTGAAACAATTAGAGCAATAAAATAAATAAAATAGTCCTGAATTATAAAATAAATATCCACAAGTACATACTGATAGAATAATTGACTAAATCGTTTGAATTAAATAACTGCAGGAGGAAGAGACAAATACGTACAGAATCCTACATAATTTATGTAGCTATTCTGACCACAAAGAGGTGGAGCAGACTTCCCACACCTTAAATGTGAGCTACACATAATGACTTCCTTTCAAAGAGTATAGTGTGCAAAGTGGGGGGAAAGGAGTACATTTATAGTAGACAAACCTGGTAAACACTACCTCAGCCAGGTGATCAAGGTCAACATCAAAGTTATGTCATGATCAGCAAATGTACTCTTGACGTGACATGATGAAAATAACACTTTACCTCTGTGGTCTTCCTCTCCAAAACTCAAAATCTCAGTCTAATTGTGAGAGAGAAACAGACAAACTCAATCTGAGGGACATCCCACAAAATGTATAACGAAAGTACTCTCAAAACTGTGAATGTCATCAAAAACAAGGAAAGTCTGAGAAATTGCCATAGCCAAGAGGAGCCTAGAGATACACAATGAATAAATGTCACGTGGTATCTTGAATGGGTGGGATCCTGGAACAGAAAGAAGACACTAAGTATAAACAAAGGAACTCTGAATAAACTATCGAGTTAAGTTTGTAACAGTGTATCCATATTAGTTCATTACTTGTAATAAATATACCATATCGAGTTAAGTTTGTAACAGTGTATCCATATTAGTTCATTACTTGTAATAAATATACCATATTAACTTAAGATGTTAATAATAGAGAAACTGGTTGCTTAGTTTATGGGAACGATTAGTTATTCATAAATTTTCTGTAAATCTAAGTTTTCTAAAATAAGAGTTTTTTTGAAAATACTAACAAAATGTTAATATGACACAATGCAGTGCAGGAATAAAAGTGTATGAACTGAGGGAGAAAAGAGATAAAAAGAAAATTCCAAATGATTCCTAAAGACTTTGAAAAAAAGACCGAATGTTTTGTTGTTGTTGTTGTTGTTGTTTTCGTTGTTGTTTTTAATATAGCTGACACGGGTCCTGAGTTCAGTCTCATAATATAGCCAACACACAATGTTACATTCATTTCAGGTGTATAACTTAGTGATCTGACAAGTTTATACATTACACTATGTTCACGACAAATTTAGCTACCATTTGCCCCATGACATCGCTATTACAGTATCATCGGCTGTATTCCATCTTCTCTACATTGTATTCCTGTGACTTTCCTCATTCCATAACTGTAGGCCTATATCTCCCTCCCCCCCCTCACCTATTTTGCCCAAGCCCCCACACCCCTCTTGTCTGGCAACCATCAGTTTGTTCTCTGTATTTGTAGTTCTGATTCTGCTTTTTGTTGATTTATTCTTTTTTTTTTTTTTTTTAGATTCCATTTATGAGTGGAATCATACAGTATTTGTCTTTCTCAGTGTGGCTTATTTCACTTAGGACAATACTCTCTAGGCCCATCCATGTTGTCTCAAATGGCAAGATCTCATCTTTTCTTATGGCTGTGTAATATTCCATTGTGTATACATACCACATTTTCTGTATCCATTTGTCTGTTGATCGACACAGGTTGCTTCCATGTCTTGGCTACTGTAAATAATGCTGCAGTAAACATAGGGGTTTACATTTCTACCAACACACACAAGGGTTTTTTTTCCCCTCCACATCCTTGCCAACACTTGTTATTTCTTATAATTTTGATTTTAGCCATTTGAACTGGTGTAAGTGATCTCTTATTGTGGTTGTGGTTTGAATTTCCCTGATGATTAGTGATGTTGAACCTCTGCTCACATGTCTGCTAGCCATTTGTATATCTTCTTTGGAAAAATGTCTATTCAAGTTCTCTGCTCATTTTAAAATCAGATTTTTTTTTAGTGTTGAGATGCACAAATTCTTTATATATTTTGGATATTAACAGCTTATTGAATATATCATTTGCAAATATCTTCTCCCATTCAGTAGGTTATCTTTTTGTTGATGGTTTTACTGTGCAAAAGTTTTCTTTTTGTTGATATACTCCCAATAATTTATTTTTGCTTTTGTTTCCCTTGCCTCAGGAGATATATCTAGAAAAATGTTGCTATGGCCAATGTCAGAGAAATTACTGCCTGTGTTCTCTTCTATTTTTTTTTAAATTTTATTGATTTATTTATTTTTAAATTTACATCCAAGTTAGTTAACATATAGTGCAATAATGATTTCAGGAGTATATTCCAGTGATTCGTCCCCTATGCATAACAACAGTGCTGATGCCAACTAGTGTCTTCCTTAATGCCTCTTACCCATTTAGCCCATCCCCTCCACCCACAACCCCTCCAGCAACCCTCAGTTTGTTCTCCGTATTTAAGTCTTTCATGTTTTGTCTCTTCCTTGTTTTTATATTATTTTTGCTTCCCTTCCCTTATGTACATCTGTTTTGTATCTTAAATTCCACATATGAGTGAAGTCATATGATATTTGTCTTTCTCTGATTCACTAATTTCACTTACCATTATACACTCTAGTTCCATCCATGTAGTTACAAATGGCAAGATTTCATTCTTTTGGATTCTGAATAATACTCCCTTGTATATACATACCACATCTTCTTTATCCATTCATCTGTCATGGGACATTTGGGCTTTTTCCATACTTTGGCTGTTGTCAATAGTGCTGCTATAAACATTGGGGTGCATGTGTCCCTTCTAAACAACACACCTGTGTTTCCTTGGATAAATACCTAGTAGTGCAATTGCTGGGTCCATATTGAGGAACCTCCATACTGTTTTCCCGAGTGACTGCACCAGTTTGCGTTCCCACAAGCAGTGCACAAGAGATCCTCTTTCTCCATATCCTCGCCAACATCTGTCATTACCTGAGTTGTTAATTTTAGCCATTCTGACTGGAGTAAGGTGGTATCTCATTGTGGTTTTAGTTTGTATTTCCCTGATGATGAGTGATATTGAGCATTTTTTCATGTGTCAGTTGGCCATCTGGATATCTTCTTTGGAGAAGTGTCTATTCATGTCTTTTGCCCATTTCTTCACTGGATTATTGTTTTTTGGGTGTGGAATTTGGTGAGTTCTTTATAGATTTTGGATTCTAACCCTTTGTCTGATATATCATTTGCAAATATCTTCTCCCATTCCGTTGGTTGCCAATCAGTTTTGCTGAATGTTTCTTCACCATGCAGAAGCTTTTTATCTTGATGAGGTCCCAATAGTTCATTTTTGCTTTTGTTTCTCTTGCCTCCAGAGACTTGTTGACTAAGAAGTTGCTGCAGCCAAGGTCAAAGATGTTTTTGTCTGCTTTATTCTCTAGGATTTTGATGGCTTCCTGTCTTACATTTAGGCCTTTCATCCATTTTGAGTTTATTTTTGTGTATGGTGTAAGAAAGTGGTCCAGGTTTATTCTTCTGCATGTTGCTGTCCAGTTTTCCCAGTGCCATTTGCTGAAGAGACACTCTTTATTCCATTGGATATTCTTTCCTGCTTTGTCAAGGATTAGTTGGCCATATATTTGTCAGTTCATTTCTGAGTTCTCTATTCTGTTCCATTGATCTGAGTGTCTGTTTTTGTGCCAGTGCCATACTGTCTTGATGATTACAGCTTTGTAATACATCTTGAGGGGTTGTGATGCCTCCAGCTTTGGCTTTCTTTTTCAGGATTGCTTTGGCTATATGGGGTCTCTTCTGGTTCCATACAAACTTTAGGATTATTTGTTATAGCTCTGTGAAGAATGCTGGTGTTATTTTGATAGAGATTGCATTGGATATGTAGATTGCTTTGGGTAGTACTGATATTTTAAATATTTGTTCTTCCAATCCAGGAGCATGGAATATTTTTCCTTTGTGTGTGTGTCTTTTTCAATTCCTTTCAGAAGCTTTCTATAGTTTTCAGTGTATATATTTTTCACCTCTTTGGTTAGGTTTATTCCTAGGTATTTTATGGTTTTTGGTGCAATTGTAAATGGGATCAATTCCTTGATTTCTCTTTCTGTTACTTCATTATTGGTGTCTAGAAATGCAGCTGATTTCTGTGTATTGATTTTATATCTTGCAATTTTGCTGAATTCATGGATCAGTTATAGCAGTGGTTTTGTGGAATCTTTGGGTTTTCCATATAGAGTATCATGTCGTCTGTGAAGAGTGGAAGTTTGACTTCCTCCTGGTCGATTTGGATGCCTTTTATTCCTTTGTGTTGTCTGATTGCTAAGGCTAGGACTTCAAATACTATGTTGAATAACAGTGGTGAGAGTGGACATCCCTGTCTTGTTCCTGACCTTAGGGGAAAACTCGTTTTTCCCCATTGAGGATGATACTAGCTGTGGGTCTTTCATATATGACTTTTATGATCTTGACATATGATCCTTCTATCCCTACTTTCTTGAGGGGTTTTATCAAGAAAGAATGCTGTATTTTGTCAAATACTTTCTCTGCCTCTATTAAGAGGATCATGTGGTTCTTTTCCTTTTTTTATTGATGTGATGCATCACATTGATTGTTTTGCAGAAATTCAACCAGCCCTGCATCCCAGGTATAAATCTCACTTGGTTGTGGTGAATAATTCTTTTAATGTGGTGTTGGATCTGGTTGGTTAGTACATTGTTGAGGATTTTTGCATAGATCTTCTAAGATTTTTATGGTTTCAGGTCTCACATTTAAGTCTTTAATCCATTTTGATTTATTTTTGTGTATGGTGTAAGAAAGTGGTCAAGTTTCTTTTGCATGTAGCTGACCAGTTTCCCCAACACTAATTGTTGAAGAGATTATCTTTTTTCCAATTGGATATTCTTTTCTCCTTTGTCATAGATTAATTGTCCATATAAACGTGAATTTAGTTCTAGGTTCTCTATTCTGTTATATTGATCTATGTGTCTGTTATTTGTGCCAGTACCATACTGTTTTGATTACTACATACTTACAGTGTATCTTGAAATCTGGAATTATGATACCTCTAGCTTTGTTCTTTCTCAGGATTGCTTTGATTATTCAGGGTCTTCTGTGGTTCCATACAAATCTGAGTATTATTTGTTCTAGTTTTGTGAAAAATGCTATTGGTATTTTGATAGGGATTACACTGAATCTGTAGATGCTTAGGTAATATGGACACCTTGACAATACTAATTCTTCCACTCCATGAGCATGTAGTATCTTTCCATATGTTTGTGTCATCTTCAGTTTCTTTCATCAGAAAGAATACCCCTAGGTATTTATTCTTTTGGTACAATTGTAAATGGTGTTGCTTTTTAAATTTCTCTTTCTGTGACTTCATTGTTAGTGTATAGAACACTACCAATTTCTGTGTATCAATTTTGTATTCTGCCACTTCACTGAATTTATGTACTATTTCTAATAGTTTTTTTGGTGGAATCTTTAGGATTTTCTATATGTAGTATCATGTCATCTGCAAATAGTGAAAGTTTTACTTCTTCTTTACCAATATGGATGCCTCTTATTTCTTTTTCTTGTCTGATTACTATGGCTAGGACTTCTAGTAATATGTTGAAGAAAAGTAGTGAGAATGAACACCCTTTTCTTATTCCTGACCCCCAAAAAAAACCTCAGCTGTTTACCACTGAGGATTATGTTAGCTGGGGTTTACCATACATGCCTTTATTATGTTGAAGTATGTTTCCTCTAACCCCATTTTTTTGAGTTTTTATCATGAATGGATGTTCAATGTTGTGAAATGCTTTTTCAGCATCTATTGAAATGATCATATGATTTTTATCCTTTGTTTTGTTGATGTGTATGACATTGATTTATTTGTGACTATTGAACCATCTTGCATCCCAGGAATAAATCCCACCTGATTGTGGTGAACAGTCTTTTTAATGTATTGTTATATATGATTTGCTAATATTTTGTAGAAGATTTTTGAATTTATGTTCATCAGGGGTATTGGCCTGAAGTTTTCTTTTTTGGTGGTATCTTTGTCTGGTTTTGATATCAGGGTAATTAATGCTAGACTTACAGAATGTATTTGGAAGCTTTCTTTCCTCTTGTATTTTTTGGAATAGTTTGAGGAGAATAACTATTAACTCTTGTTTAGATGTCCAGTAGAATTCAGCTGTGAATCCATATAGTCCTGGAATTTTATTTTTTGGTAGTTTTCTTTATTACCAGTTCAATTTAATTACTTATAATCAGTCTGTGAGATTTTCTGTTTCTTCCTGCTTCAGTTTTGGAAGATTCTATGTTTCTAGAAGTGTATCTACCTCTAGGTTGTCCAGTTTGTTGGCATAAAATTTTTCATAATATTTTCTTGAAATCCTTTGTATTTCTGTGGTCTCAGTTGTTACTTCTCCTCTTTCATTTCTGATTTTATTTATTTGGGTCCTTTATCCATTGTTCTTGGTAAGTCTACTTAACGGTTTGTCAGTTTGGTTTATATTTTCAAATAACCAGGTCTTGGTTTCATTAATTTTTTCATACTGTTTTTTTTTAACTCTCTACATCATTCATTTCCACTCTGATCTTTATTATTTCCTTTTTTCTACTCACCTTGCACATTGTTCTTTTTCTAGTTCCCTTAGGCATAAGGTTAGATTGTTTATTGAGGTTTTTTTCTTATTTCTTGAGGTAGGTCTGAATTGCTATATACTTTTCTCTTAGGACTGCTTTTACTGTGTCTCTGAGATTTTGAAACTTTGTGTTTTCATTTGTCTCCATTTATTTTTTTTTTCTTCCTTGATTGTTTCATTGACCCATTGGTTTACTATCATGTTGCTTAGTCTCCATGTCTTTGTGTTTTTTCCAGTTTTGTTCCTGTGATGTATTTCTAGTTTCATACCATTGTGATTGGGAAAGATGCACAGTATGATTTCAATCCTCTTTGATTTATTGAGTCTTGTTTTATGGCCTAATATGTGATCTGTTCTGGAGAATGTCCGTGTGCACTTGAAAAGTGTATTCTGTTGTTTTTGGATGGGATGTTCTGTATATATCTGTTATGCCCATCTGGTCCAATGTGCCATTCAAAGACATTATTTCCTGGGGCACCTAGGTGGGTCAGTTGGTTAAGCGTCTGACTTCGTCTCAAGTCATGAACTCATGGTTCGTGAGTTTGAGCCCCACATCAGGCTCTCTGCTATTAGTGCAGAGCCCACAGAGGATCCCCTGTCTCCCTCACTCTCTGCCCCTCCCTTGCTCACTCGCTCTCTCAAAAATAAATAAACATTTAAAAAAATGTCTCCTTATGGATTTTCTGTCTGGATGACCTATCCATTGACATAAGTGGAGTGTTAAAGATTTTCTTTTTCTTTTTCTCCTTTTCTTTCCCTTTTTATTCTCTTCTCCACTATATATACATATGTATGTATGTAATTGCCATTCTTTCCATATACTATATGTATATATAGTCATATTTTACATCTTTTTATTCATACTTTTCCACTTCTCCACTATATATATATATATATATATATATATATATGTATACATATATATATATAGTCATATTTTACATCTTTTTATTCATATTTTTCTTATGCCTAATTATGGCCATTTCTTTTCCACTTAAAGAAATCCCTTTAACATTTCTTATAAGGCTGGTTTCATGGTGATAAGTTCCTTTATCTTTTGTTTGTCTGGGAAACTCTTACCTCAACTTCAAATCTGAATGATAACCTTACCAGTTAGAGTATTTCTGGTTGTAGGTTTTTTTCTTTTCAGCACTTTGAACATATCATGCCACTTCCTTCTGGCTTGCAAAGTTTCTGCTAAAAATTAGTTTATAGTCTTAAAGCTTTTCCCTTGTAGTGACTTTTTGTTTCTCTCTCACTGCTTTTATGATTCTCTGTTTATCTTCAATCTTTGACATTTTAATTATTATGTGCTATGGTGTAGACTTACTTGGGTTCATCTTGTTTGGAATCTCTGTTTCTTGGACTTCAATGTCTATTTCTCTTCTTAGGTTAGGGAAGTTTTCAGTTATTATTTCTTGACATAAGTTTCTACACCTCTTTCTTTTTTTTTTTTTTTCCTACAATGTGAATGTTTTTTGGCTTGATGTTGTCCGAGAGATCCCTTAATTATCCTCATTTTAAAAAATCCTTTTCTCTTTTTGCTATTCAGCTTGTGTGCTTTCTATTACCCTGTCTTCCAGATCAATGATATGTCTTCTGCATTTTCTTGTCTATTGTTGATTCCCTCTAGTATGTTTTTTGTTTCAGTTATTGTATTCTTCAATTCTTATTGGTTCTTTTTAATATTTTCTATGTCTTTATTGAAGGTCTCTGCATTCTTCCATTCTTTTATCTAGTCCAGTGAGTATCTTTGTGATCATTACTTTAAATTCTTTATCAGGCATATTGTTTATCTCTATTTCATTTAGTTCTTTTTCTGAGTTTTTTTTTTTTCTTGTTCTTTCTTTGGAGCATATTCCTCTGTCTCCCCAGTTTTCTTGCTTTTCTCTGTTTGTCTCTGTGGATAAGATGAAATGACTACTTCTAAAGTTGAAGAAGTGATCTTGTGTATGGTGTTCCTTAGGCAGACTGTGTGTGCTTAGTGACTTTTGTCGGCTGACTGGAGGTGTGGCTGTATATCTTTTAAACCATGGGATGTCTCCATTTCCCTTGCTGTTTTCTTGCCATTCTTTCCATTTTGGTTGCTCAGTAGCTGTTCAGTCAGCCCTCAGTTCTTCACGAAGAATTATTCTATTGATAGGTGTAATGTGGTGTGTTCCAGGGTGAAAGTGAGTTCAGAGTTTTTTCTTATGTTGCCATCTTGAACTGAAACATGCTCTTGTATTTTGTATCATAGCTTTAAATCTCTCCATGTGTGTGATGTATATTTTGAACATTTCAACTTATAATACATTGTATTATACAATTATTGATGTTCATGTTAACTTCAGTATTTATAAAGACCACAGCAAATCCTTTATTTTTTACAAAGATAAGCTGTTATCTACAAAAAGAAAGAAATAATCAGATTTGGTGGAATATGCAAAGCATTCTATATTAAGCAAAGCATGGCCTTCAACATTTACTCTATAAAAATAAATAACCCTTTGACATCAAATGTGGAAGAAAAATTATCATAATGACCCAGATACACTATCTCACTACCTGGAATTACCTTAAACTTCATGCCTTATGTGATTTTTTTCCTGGATGTTCCCTTCATTTAAAATGCTGGTCTCCTCCCAACTTTTTCTAAGTTCAAAATATTGGTTATCTTTCAAAGTGACCCCAAATATTTCCTCTTCCATGAAGATTCCTCTTATTCCCCAATGAAAACAGCTGCTCATTTCTCTGAGCAATCAGAATTGTGTGTTCCTCCATTATCCCATGGACTTACAACAATTTATGTTTTACTTATAGATGTTTCTCCCATTTGGCTGTAAGCTTCTTAAGAACAGGGTCAATATCCTGGTCCTTCTTGCTCTCCACATAGTGCCTGACATTCATTATTCATCCAGCAATCATTCACTGCATGCCTACCATTCAATACCACAGAGTGAACATAAGGGAGAAAATTGCAGCAAAAAATTAACAACTAAATGTTAGTGTTGTGGAGAAATTTTCCAAGTTAGGAAACTCTGAAAAAAATGAGGAAAAAAATGTTGCCACAGATCAGGTTATGGAAAGAATTAACAGAAGATATCACAGAACTGGTTTATTTTTATAACCAACATATCTGCTTCTAAGATACAAACCCCTCTCTTCTACTGCTTTGCCCATTTTTGTGATCTGAGACCCCTGTGGTTTGTGTATAGAAAGCTGGTAGACCCAGGGTGAGTAAAATAAATCTAATCAATGTTCATCTGCAAAAGAAAACACGAATTAGCAGTGAGAATCTAAGGGAAGGAAAAGACAAAACCTTTTTTTCTTGGCAGAGGCCTGAGGCCCAACTTGTGACTGTCAAGCTACTGCATAAGTTCTTAGTAAAGAACTTGTTCTCTTTTGAAACCTTCTGTCAAAGCAAAACATATTGCTGTCTCAGCATGTACATCAGAGCTAGATTTATTTCAAATACCATTTTTGTGTGTATACTCTTATTGAATACTTGGCTTCCTGCTTCTCTAGTATTTATTAAACTCAATTTTTCAGAACATCTGTACTAAAATATTTTTAGTTACCACTTTCAAATAATTTCTGGTAGGGCAATGTTAGGCCAATATTGTGCTTAATTCTATACTCTGAGGACTTTCTTTCTCAATGCAGGGCGTCCTGGTCTTTTCCACTGAACCTTCAGTCACTCTTTACATCTCATGATCCATTCATCCACAGAATGCAGAAATGCTTTCTGATTTTATACAAGGTTATTGGATACTTGAACCCAATTTTTTAAAATTCCCTAAAGCAATTAACCTCACAAAAGCATCCTCTTCCATACCAATGTCTTAGAATCACAGAAAGTTGTTAACTATTAAGATCTCTGTATATATTTCTAAATTGATCTGTAGCTCTATTTTATTTCTAATGCCTTCTCTTCTAATGTGTCATTGGCTGTTCATCTTTAATTCTTCCAAACTCTTTCTGAAAAACCTGTTATTCCTTCACAACTGAGCCCTTATGGTGCACAGATAAGTCTCCCCAATTTTCTAGGGAACCCCAGGGTAGTCTTAGGTGGGGACTGACTGTCATGTTATTAGGGTCCCCATCAACTTTTAATAAATTATAACCCATATTTCCATTTTTAAAGTAGTACATACTAAAATCCAATGATTTTCAAAATATTTCATTTAAAATATCAGCTTAACTCTGAAAGAATAAATACCCTATGCATTATCAAATGATAGATTTAAAAATTCCCAGTATAGAAGAGCCTAAAGTATCCTAAAATGGCATCAGCTCAGCTGAGTTCAAATCCTGGCTCTGCCCCAGATTGGGTAGACTTGAGGAGTTTTTCTGGATCCCTGAGCATCATTCATCTTTCTAGATGCCCTATCAAGCATCTATTGCATGCCATAAGCCAACATCATAGTGGTAAACAAGTCATTCACAGTGGTTCACTAAGCTGACATGCCAATGCACTAAATTTCCTCATTTTTAAAATAAAAATAGTAACACCCATCTTGTAGGGTGTAAAAATTAAATGGCTTCTTGCCACCTCTGCTCCATGGCACCACCACCATCCTCCCCCCCGCCCCCGCTTTCTTATCCATAAAAGATGATCTCAGTAAGTTTCCCTGCTGAACCTCTTCAATATGAAATAAGCTTTTCTAACCAGACCAGGCCAGCTCACAGGAAGCCACACCTCCAGCTGAGTTATTCTGGGGGCTGTCTTTGTGGCCCCTGCACAACTATGAGAACAGTGTCACTGGTTCATGTCATACTATCCACTGCCCAGAAAATGCCTGGGTTTCCTCCATGCATTTTCTTATCCTTCCCACATTATCATTTCAAAGTGCCCATTCAGATGGAAACAACACTGTATCTCCCTTATTATTGGCAAGAGGTTTTCTTTCTTCCAGGTGAGTTGCTTAGAGATTCCTCATGCATTATTAGTTGAAACAAGGGAAGGACGGATAGAAAGAATATACCTTGTTGAAAGCATCTTTTAGTTAAATCTACATTCCATGGAATGGATCCACACCCAAATACACAGTTGTTTGGAGTTATTGGTTCAAAGACTGAAAACTGAAGAATGTATTTCTAAAGGTGTTTGTATGTTGAAGTATAAAGTGTAACTCCGGAAGGAATCCATGTTTAATGCTGTGTACATTTGTTTCTAGATTCTGTTAGAAGTTGTGTAGCAAAGTTGTTCTTTACCTGCTCCCTGAAGGGTCATTACTGCCTCTACAGTAAATCCAGTTTTATTCTCATCAGCCAAGAGCCTCAGCCATGGATCCAGATCATGTTCCTCTTTCAGCAGGTGTGTATATCCATGCTTGTCATGGCTCCGTAGTGAGTTGGTGGGGTATGAGTTTATAATCATTTTTACTGAATTTTTCTTTGACTAGAGTTCGATGTAAACAACAGCAACACATACACATTTCATTAGTAATTTTTAACATGGGTTTTCTATATTTTAGGATAGTTTCTTTATAAAAGACCTTGGATTAGCATCAAGGAGGCCAAACCTATTAATAGCATGAATATTCTTAGTTGGAAAAAGAAGAAGAAAAGAGAAAATACTTCTGTCACACAATAACAAAAACAGCTTATTTGGAGGAATAGCTTTCTTTATGTAGAGTTTGTCTTTATTTCTCCACAGCCTTCCAATCTCCAATTAATTTTAGTGTCAACATATCCTTTTTGACATTATTAAGATACGGGAATGCCACCTTTCCCCATAGATGTTATGTATATAGGTAAAATTACATAAAGAGGAAATTTCAACTTAATGAACAACTTAATGCAAACATTTTAGCATCAAAAGAGATTCTTGAATATTTGGAAATACTTATCTTGAATATATTAAACTTTCACATAAAATTTAAATATAGACTATAAAATGTAAATAATAGAAGGAATATCAGACATCATTTTTACAGATAAGAAAATTAAAGGCAGAACTCAGAACACCTGACACCTGACTCAGTGGTCTCTGTGGTCTTTTCCTAGTAGCACATGTGTTAAAAAATGAAATGTGGAGTCACAGGCAGGAGCAGGAAGGGGTGAAACAGAACATGAATGTTAAAAAATAGGTAAAAATTAGGCAAGGCATGCCTGGGTGGCTCAATCGGTTAAGCATCCAACTCTTGATTTTGGCTCAGGTCGTGATCTCAAAGTTCATGAGTTTGAGCCCCGCATCAGGCTCTGCACTGAGCATGGAACCCACTTGGGATTCTCTCTCTCCCTTTCTCTCTCTGCCCCTCCCCTGCACTCTCTCTCTCTCAAATAAATTTTAAAAAATAAAATAATAAAGAAATTGTGGTTTATATACACAATGGAATACTACTTGGCAATGAGAAAGAATGAAATATGGCCTTTTGTAGCAACGTGGCTGGAACTGGAGAGTGTTATGCTAAGTGAAATAAGTCATACAGAGAAAGACAGATACCATATGTTTTCACTTTTATGTAGATCCTGAGAAACTTAACAGAAGACCATGGGGGAGGGGAAGGAAAAAAAAAAAAGAGAGAGGTTAGAGTGGGAGAGAGCCAAAGCATAAGAGACTCTTAAAAACTGAGAACAAACTGAGGGTTGATGGGGGGTGGGAGGAAGGGGAGGGTGAGTGATGGGTAGTGAGGAGGGCACCTTTTGGGATGAGCACTGGGTGTTGTATGGAAACCAATTCGACAATAAATTTCATATTAAAAAGATAAATAAAATAAAATAAAATATTTCTATAAGAGCACCTATCAAAGTAACCAACCAGATAATTACATTTCTTTATAAAGAAAATGAAAGCTTACTAAGAAAAATGAATTTTAATGCTGAATAGATCGTAATCATAAAATGGAACTATAGTAATTAAGAGACAACTTAGACATGCCTTAGGAATACCATCTTTTCCTATATGAAGACTTTAAAAAAAAACACTTAATAATATCTCATAGAGAACAACTCACAGTTTGATGTGAACCAAATTTATGTGACTATAAAAAGCAGCATTTTTTTTTCCTTTTCTTGAACTGACCTTATTATTCTTCTACTTATATTTTTCAAATAGTTTTCATCAGTGATTTTGTATTTGGTTTCATTGTTGGCTTTGTTCTTCTTAGTTGTCAGTTTTCAGAAAATAAACCAAAAACTTGATTTTATTTTTGCCCCTTTAGTCTTGTTTTATTGATTTAGTCTGATTCTTATGTTTCTCTTTAAGCAAAATCACGCAAAAGTATCTATAGTTTATGCTGCTTTTCTTCTTTGTTAATTTTACTATGTTTCCTTTCTTTTTCCACATGCTTGTTATTGGGTAGTCTGGGTGAATCCTGACTTGTGATTAAACAATAATCAAATCTTTGACTTGATCATTATAAACCCAGTACTAGCCTTTTATGCTGGGTCAGACTCTTTCTTTTCTCTGTCAATTTAACACATTCATGGAATTCTCAACTTCACAGATTCCGATCTCAATGATCCTTTTTGGAATGGTGATTAGTTAAATCAGGTCCTATTTTTCTTCAAGTGAAAAATCATATGCTGTGTAAGTTTCTGATAATAATTAAGAAACTCCCAGATGTGTCCACATTATGGGTTGTATAATTAATCTGTTATGGGCTCTTAGACTTTTTTAATCTGTAAGCTACTTATTTGGGGTATGAGATCCTCCACCTTTCTTCACTCAGTATAAAAAACAGCTTATCTTGGTGATGGTAATAATTAAATTTTTCTGGGAAAAAACTTATTGGTTTTCATTTAGTAAATTGAAACTTTGTACACACAGACCACCTAAATCCCCATAAGCTAATTCTTGGGCAATCACTGACACAGAAAATAAAATTTTATAAACCATTTCCATTATTTTACCAGACCTCACATATAAAGGATAATACACATGGTATTATAAGTATATAAATAATATTTTATGCCCTTTATTATGTTCTATGTTTTTATAAAATTGTTCCTTTGAATTAAAATACTTCTCACTTTATAGATAGCACAACACAATGTTTAAATGACTATTAAACACGATTGATTAGTAAATATATAAACAACTTAAATCTTCCTTTAAAACTTTGTTTTCATTGACTTAAATGAAATATAGGTAAATGTGATTTTTTAAAAATTTATATCCAAGTTACTTAGCATATAGTGCAACAATGATTTCAGGACTAGATTCCTTAGTGCCCTTTACCCATTTAGCCCATCCCCCCTCCCACAACCCTTCCAGTAACCCTCTGTTCTCCATATTTAAGTGTTTCTTATGTTTTGTCCCCCTCCCTGTTTTTATATTATTTTTGCTTCCCTTCCCTTGTGTTCATCTGTTCTGTGTATTAAAGTCCTCATATGAGTGAGGTTATATGTGTTTGTCTTTCTCTGACTAATTTCGCTTAACATAATACCCTCTAGTTCCATCCACGTAGTTGCAAATGGCAAGATTTCATTGTTTTTGCCTGCCAGGTAATACTCTATTGTGTGTGTGTGTGTGTGTGTGTGTGTGTGTGTGTGTGTACCACATCTTCTTTATCCATTCATCCATCAATGGACATTTGGGCTCTTTCCATACTTTGGCTATTGCTGCTAGTGCTGCTATAAACATGGGGTGGGCATGTGCCCCTTCAAAACAGCATACCTGTATCCCTTGGATAAATACCTAGTCGTGCAATTGCTAGGTCGTAGGGTAGTTCTATTTTTAATTTTTTGAGGAACCTCCACACTGTTTTCCCGAGTGACTGCACCAGTTTGCATTCCCACCAGCAGTGCAAAAGAGATCCTCTTTCTCTGCATCCTCGCCAACATCTGTTGTTGCCTGCGTTGTTAATGTTAGCCATTCTGATAGGTGTAAGGTGGTATCTCATTGTGGTTTTGATTTGTATTTCCCTGATGATGAGTGATGTTGAGCATTTTTTCATGTGTTGGTTGGCCATCTGGATGTCTTCTTTGGAGAAGTGTCTATTCATGTCTTTTGCCCATTTCCTCACCGGATTATTTGTTTTTTGGGTGTTGAGAAAGGTGATTTTCTCTACATAAATAATCTTATTTTTCAGAACTTAGACTATTAGATCTAGGAATAGTCACCCCTAAATGCCCAAAAAAACACCCAAAAAAGTGTTTTTGTTTCCCCCACCACCCACTCATACTGTTCATGTTTGAGCTGTTGCATAATGAACTTTTAGTCATTTTACTTCTAGCCTTCATGATCTACCCTGTATAAACTGATTTGATATTTGTACTTTAGTTTTAATTTTATGCCATAATTATCAGATCTTTGCACAAACAAATATGAATATTTATATTAACCATTTTCCAATTAAGTACCATGTTTGGGAAATGATCAAGGTAACACTATGTTACAAAGGTTGGACAAATTTAGAGATCAGTATCAACTGCCTTGGAGTCCTATTCAATAATTTTAATCTTCTATTAAAAAATGAAAAGCCCAAAATGCATCATGTGTTTGATCTTCGAGATAGATTTCTTTGTTGTTTTATTTAAATTTAAACCATGCTGAAGTTCAAACCAAGCCCAAATGGTACCTTGTCATCAATCAAACTTTATTGTTCAGGTAAGAGATAATGTTATGGTTTTCTCATTAATGCCTTTCAGAGCCTGTTTCCTGAGCCACTGTCTATACAGAGTCATTCTGTACAATTCCTCAGAGACCTGTGGGAGAAGACCCAGGCAGACGGTGCTCACAGCTTTGAAACAGCCATGATGGAGTCCACATTTCCACAGCAAAAGGTAAATGTTTGTTCCCTTGGACATGTTATTTCATTATTTTTTAAAAAATTTTTAATAAACAAATTTGATTTATTTAAATTCACATTAGCTAACATATAGTGTAATATTGGTTTTAGGAGTAGAACCCAGTTATTCATCACTTACATATAACACCCAGTGCTCATCCCAACAAGTGCCCTCCGTAATGCCCATCACCCATTTAGTTCGTCCCCCAACCACCTCCCCTCCAGAAATCCTGTTTGTCCTCTGTATTTAAGTCTCTTATGGTTTGCCTCCCTCTCTGTTTTCATCTCATTTTTCCTTCCCTTCCCCTATGTTCATCTGTTTTGCTTCTTAAATTCCATATATGAGTGAAATCATATGATATTTGTGTTTCTCTGACTTATTTCACTTAGCATAATACACCTTGTTGCAAATGGAAAGATTTTATTCTTTTTGATTGCCAAAAGATATATATTCCATTGCGTGTATATATATATATATATATATATATATATGTATATATATATATATACACATATATATATATACATATATATATATATGTATATATATATCTCACATCTTCTTTATCCATTTGTTAGTCAATGGACATTTGAACTCTTTCCATACTTTGGCTGTTGTTGATAGTGCTGCTATAAACATTGGGGTGCATGTGCCTTTTCAAATCAGCGTTTTTGTATTCTTTGGATAAATACCTAGCAGTGCAATTGCTGGGTCATGGGGTAGTTCTATTTTTAATTTTTTTGAGGAATCTCCATACTGTATTCCAGAGTGGCTGCACCCATTTACATTCCCACCAACAGTGCAAAAAACGGTACCCCTTTCTCTGCATTTTCACCAACATCTATTGTTTCCTGAATTGTTAATTTTAGACATTCTGACAGGTGTGAGATGATATTTCATTGTGGTTTTGATGTGTAGTTCCCTGATGATAAATGATATTGAGCCTCCTTTCATGTGTCTGTTAGCCATCTGGATGTCTTCTTTGGAAAGTGTCTATTTATGTCTTCTGCCCATTTCTTCACTGGATTATTTTTTTGGTGTTGAGTTTGATAAGTTCTAATAGATTTTGGATACTAACTTTTTTTAAAAAAAATTAATGTTTATTTATTTTTGAGAGACAGAGTGTGAGCAGGGGAAGGGCAGAGAGACAGAGAATCCAAAGCAGGCTCCAGGCTCTGAACTGTCAGCACAGAGCTCAACATGGGACTTAAACTCAGAAACCGTAAGATCATAACCTGAGCAGAAGTAAGACGCTTAACCAATTGAGCCACACAGGAGCCCCATTGGATACTAACCCTTTATCCTATACGTCATTTGCAAATATCTTCTCCCATTTCATCGTTTGCCTTTTAGTTTAGTTGATTGTTTCCTTTGCTGTACAGAAGGTTTTTATCTTGATGAAGTCCCAATAGTTCATTTTTGCTTTTATTTCTCTTGCCTCTGGAGACATGTCCAGTGAGAAGTTGCTGTGGCTGAGGTCAAAGAGGTTGCTCCGTCTTTTCCCCTCTAGGATTTTGATTGTTTCCTGTATCACATTTAGGTCTTTCATCCATTTTGAATTTATTTTTGTGTATTGTGGAAGAAAGTGGTCCAGTTTCATTTTTCTGCATGTTGTTGTCCAGTTCTCCCAGCACCATTTGCTGAAGAGTCTGTCTTTTTCTCATTGGATAATTGTTCCTGTTTTGTTGAAGACTAGTTGGCCATTCATTTGTGGGTCCATTTCTGGGTTCTCTATTCTGTTTCATTGATCTATGTGTCTATTTTTGTGCCAGTAATGTACTGTCTTGATGTTTACAGCTTTGTATTACAGCTTGAAGTCTGAAACTGTGATTCTTCCAGCTTTGGCTTTCTTTTTCAATATTACTGTGGCTATTTGGTGTCTTTTGTGGTTCCATACAAATTTTAGAATTACTTGTTCTAGCTCTGTGAACAATGCTAATGTTATTTTGATAGGGATTGCATTGAATGTATATATTGCTTTGGGTAGTATAGGCATGGAATGTTTTCCTTTTCTTTGTGTATTCTTCAATTTCTATAGTTTTCAGCATACAGAATTTTTATCTCTTTGGTTAGGTTTATTCCTAGGTATCTTATGGTTTCTGGTGCAATTGTAATGGATGTATTATTTTATTTTTTTAATGTTTGTTTATTTTTGAGAGAGACCAAGAGAGCACAAGTGGGGGAGGGGCAGAGAAAGAGAGGGAGACACAGAATATGAAGCAGGCTCCAGGCTCTGAGCTGTCAGCACAGAGCCTGACATGGGGTTCAAACTCATGAGCTGTGAGATTGTTACCTGAGCCAAAGTCAGACGCTTAACTGACTGAGCCACCAAGCACCCCTAGAACATATTATTTTAAGCCAACATTCAGGATTATCTTGAAACAGTTTGCCTTTTTCTAAAGTTTCATTTTTTTCTTCCTTCCTTTAACTTCTTTCATAATTATCAAAAAACAATTATTAATTAATGATTTTTCATGTGGTAATCTTTGAAAGGACAAAGCGATATTGGTAGACAGGGTCATTGCCTGTTATGACTGTTAAATTACCATTTGTTAAATGTAGCACAAAGTGCCAGATGGTGAATCTCAGTTCAAAAACAGACCACAGGAGAAATTCAAATAGAGAAATTGATTACTCACAGGTTCTGAGGGAAGTACATGGCACACCTTGAGGGGCTACATGGGGAGGTCAAGACAAGGTGCAGGCAGAGAAAGAGGCAGGACCTGGGACACATGCCTTTATAGCAGCTACAGATAGAGAGCTTTCGGGTTCCCAGGATAAGGCCAGATTGGTCAATTCAACAAAAAGCAGGTTTCTGTAAGCCTCACCAGAGTCTATCTAGCAGGCATATCAGGAGAAGGCCCTAGGAACCAGGGGAAACTGTTGATCATGAGAGCCACTGGAGGCATCATATCAGGGGTATGTATTTGTTTGTGACTCTGCAGGCTGTTTTCTAGGGCATGATTGTGCATGAGGGGATTAGTGTCAGTTTAAGGCCCCTACAGCCCACTTGGCCAAAGAAAATGGATGCCAAGGCAGCAATACTATGGAATAGCTTTGCCATATCCTCAATAGTGTTGTTTGAGGCTCACAGACTGACATAACACATTCCACTCAGAGGCACACAAAAACTGCAGAGTGGTATGGAATAGAAAACATTTTACAAAAGAAGACCATGGACTCTAGGATTAAAAGGAAAAGAGCATCAGGAAACTGGACTCCAGTTCTTTAGTGCTTTTTATTTCTTCCCTCCATACTTCTCTTCCCCTTGTCCTCTGCAATTGCCACAAAGCAAGGAAATGGAAATAAGGTGAACAGAAGAGAGAGAGCATGGTCAGGGTGAGAAAGAGCTCTATTGAGACAAGCAAGTATGACTTGAGACACATTTTAGGAGTGTGGAAACAGGGGCAACAATCTCAGGACACAATTGACTGAGACCACCTGGGCAGACACCCATAGTGGGAAAAGCCCAGAATGTGGAACTACAGCCATTCGCCAGATAGAGTGAAACAGGAATTGTGCATATACTGATGTGATCAGATTTGGATGAGAAAACTCACAGGCCTGGGTATGGAGAAAACAATCTGAAGAAACCTGGCTGGAAATAGGAAGACCACTTAGGAAGCTATTACTAGAATTAGGTAGGACATGAAGGTCAAAACTAAAATTGGAAGTTATAGGGAGAGGATGGATTCAAGAGCTATTAAAGAAGTAGAACCAATAGGACTTGGTTCTTAACAAGGAAAATGGAAGAACTAAGGATGACTCCAGGTGCTTCGTATGGCTGAATGGATGATCGCACCATCCTGAAAAAAGAGACCACAAGGAAAACTGAGGTGGAGGAAGAAGATAAAGCATTGTTATTTATGTTTTGAGTCTGAGTTATCTGTATATATAACCAGGTGGTGGTGGTGTCTGAAATGCCTGTGTGGGCCTCTGGAAGAAGGCCATTAAGGGAGGCATGGATTTAGAAATCATAAGGTAGCCCTTGAGGTCATGGCAGTAGACTGGATCACTCAGGGAGAATATATATAATGAAAATAGAGAACGGTTATTGATCTCCCCTTAGTAAATATAACCAGCTTATCTAAGCTCTTCCCATACTCAAAGATTCGATTACTCTTATTTTGCCTTTAAGAAAGCCCAGAATAAGTACTGGAGGCTTACTGGGCAAACCAGAGGTTCTGAGAGGATATAATCATGGTCTCTGTCCTTGTTTTACTATTAGATGAGGAACAAGCATACCAATGTTAAATAAATTCAAAGTATGAACAAGTAGCAAATTAATCAAAAACTGTTATATTGTGAAACTAACTCAATATCTCTTAAGTGCTGAAGGATTGTAAGAAGGATGACAAATGAATGTGATTAATCAGAAATTTATTTACAATGGTCTGTAAGACACTGAAGATGCATCCAACTATTGCATCACTTTTTTGGCTTTGGTTTAAGAATTAGACTTGCAGTTTTAAGAATAAAGGAAATGCCATAATTGCATCAATGCAAAGTAGAATGGAATTTTTGTGTGTATTTCATTCAACTCTTAAACTGTTGCCTCATGATTAAAGACAATGCCTCAAATTCTTATAAATTTTTCATGAAAACTGTGTTTTCACTACAGGCAACTAGTAAATTAAAACTTGGCAGCCTGCTTCAAGTCCTAAGAGATTTTTTTAGAAATTGGCAAACCAGTTTTGTGCGTATTCACAAATATACTTCTTCATATTTCTTACATTTTATACCAATAAATATTCCTCTAGGGAAAAATTAGCTGCAAATCAAAAAGGTTTTGAAATCTTTAGTTTTGTAATTTTCTTTATTCATAAGTAATAAAAATCACTTTGATATCTAGAATGTATATTATGTAGCGAAGTTATCTGCATAGGTATTTCTCAATCAAATTGATTTTCTTCTGTTTTTTTATGAAGTGTTCTGCTCACTAAATTCAAAATAGCTGGAAGAATAATCCAAAGTCTGCTTTATTTTCCCCACGTGTGCCAGTATGTACATGCACTAGCAATTTGAAAGTGATGTGCATGTGCATCTGTTGCTGTAAATGAGTTAACGCTGCTGTCAGGTGGATTCACATCCCCCAAAAAGGAAGAAACTCTTAGGAAAATGCCTGAGTCTCTAGAATGTAATGCTCTGGAGGTTTTGTTATTGTGGTTGCTTTTTAATTGAGTCTTGACATTTTAGAACTGAAGATCAACAGTAAGATAACGATTAAATTGCAAACTGTTTGAGGGCAGGAGTTGTACCCCATTTACTATTGCATTTGCAGGG
This sequence comes from Lynx rufus, assembly GCF_022079265.1. Taxonomy (NCBI): domain Eukaryota; kingdom Metazoa; phylum Chordata; class Mammalia; order Carnivora; family Felidae; genus Lynx; species Lynx rufus. The sequence goes on along the minus strand of NW_025814867.1, from coordinate 51,284,859 downwards.
TCACATAGTAGCTGGCATACACTGGGCTCTCAACAAATAATGGGTACCAACTGAATAAATGAGTGCTGCTATCTTCCAAATATTAAAATTAGAAGCAAAGGGACCTGTTGAAAGTCCCACAGCTAGTCAATGGCAGAGCTAAAACATGAGCACATGCCATGGTGACACCATAGCTGTCACCGATGTATCTGATACTTCTCTACTCTGGGCACATAAGAAGATTACACTTCCCTGCCTCTTGAACTAAGGCTTGGCCATGTGACTTGCTTTAGCCAATGAAATATGAGATGGAATATGTGTCACTCCCCACAGAAGCTTTTAAAAACAACTACATGAGTCTCTGTGTTCCCTCTTTTCACTTACCATGGTGATTGCAGAAGCAGAGGTTGATATTAAGTTGCCAGCAGATGGGCACAGAATTCTGAGCCACCTCCATGGAAGACGGCTCTCTGGAGAGCCATCCAGACCCACTACACTTTGCATAAGGAAGAGACAATCTTTTGTCCTGTTAAAAACTAAGGTTTTGGTATTACTGCAGCATAACCCACCTATCTTGACTCATACACCTAGCAGAGTAGGTAAACGTGGCTCTGAAGTCAGACTTCCTGTCTTTAAATCTGCCTCTGCCACTTGCCAGTTCTGAAGCCTTTGGCTCTGAGATCCAGTTTCTTTATCTGTACCATGGCAATAATATTTGCTCCTACCTCATAGAGCTGTTTGAGGATTGAATAAATTAATACATAGAGAGTTCTCAGAACAGTGGTCACTGTTGTGGTTTCTCAATACAGGTTAGCTAATATTCTCTGGCCAGCATTTCTCTCTCTCTTTCTCTCAAGAATAACAAAGACACTATATAGATAACTCCAGGTTGATTCAAAGCCTATATGTTATCAATGAAACCTTATAATTAGAAGAAAATATCAAAAGTTGTCTTTATGACCTTGGGATAAGAAAGAATGTCTTTTTTTTTAATTTTTTTAAACATTTATTTATTTTTGAGGCAGAGAGAGAGTATGAACAGGGGAGGGTCAGAGAAAGAGGGAGACACAGAATCTGAAACAGGCTCCAGGCTCTGAGCTGTCAGCACAGAGCCCGACGTGGGGCTCGAACCCAGGGACTGCGAGATCATGACCTGAGCTGAAGTCGGACGCTTAACCGACTGAGCCACCCAGGCGCCCCAAGAAAGAATGTCTTAAGATGTAAGTGAGCAGAAATCATGAAAAATAAGTAAATATTTGGGGCGCCTGGGTGGCGCAGTCGGTTAAGCGTCCGACTTCAGCCAGGTCACGATCTCGCGGTCCGGGAGTTCGAGCCCCGCGTCAGGCTCTGGGCTGATGGCTCGGAGCCTGGAGCCTGTTTCCGATTCTGTGTCTCCCTCTCTCTCTGCCCCTCCCCCGTTCATGCTCTGTCTCTCTCTGTCCCAAAAATAAAAATAAAAAAACGTTGAAAAAAAAAAAGAAAAATAAGTAAATATTTGACTACATAAATGTTTAAATTTCTGTATTACGAAAGACACTATAACAAAAAAGGCAAGCACGAGGTATGAGAAGTATTTGAAATATGTGCCACTAACACAAAAATCTGCTACATCAACAAGGAATAGACAAATAATTCAAGACAAAACTAGGCAAAGAATGTGAACAGAAAATTCACTGAACAGGAAACTCAAATGGCCAATAAACACAAGAAAAAATGTTTAGTCTCACTAAAAATCATTGAAAATATTGATTTAAATATTTTAAAATGATATGCCATTTTACAAAGAGCAGACTGGCAAGAATGAAAAATTGTAGCCATACAAATCTTGGCAAAGATGTGGAAAAAACAAGAATGTACATACACTATAGATAAAAGTATAACAGATTAATCTACTTAAAAAATAAAAAAGTACTTAAGAAATATATAATCATTAATTAGATTCATAAATGACCATTAGTGACAGTCAAGGAGGGTGAGTAATTAGCTTTTCAGAATCTTAATACCACTGTGGGGCACCTGGGTGTCTCTGTTGGTTAAGTGTCTGACTTCAGCTCAGGTCATGATCTCATAGTTCATGAGTCTGAGGCCCACATTGGGCCTCTGCACTGGTGGTACAGAGCCTGCTTGGGATTCTGTCTCTCTCTGCCCCTGCCCACTTGCACTTTTTCTCTCTTAAAATAAATAAATAAACGTTAAAAAAAAAAAACCCAGAATCTTAATACTACTCAAAGCTTACCAGAAAAATGTTTAAGCATTTTATCAGAAATGCTTATTTTTCACCAAAAAACATAAAATACCTAGGAATAAATCTAACCAAAGAGGTGAAAAATCTATACACTGAAAACTATAGAAAGCTTGTAAAATTGAAAAAAGACACCAAAAAATGGAAATATATTCCATGCTCATGGATTGGAAGAAAAAATATTGTTAAAATGTCAATACTACCCAAAGCAATCTACATATTCAATGCAATCCCTATCAAAATAACACCAGCATTCTTCACAGAGCTAGAACAGATAGTCCTAAAATTTTTATGGAACCAGAAAAAACCCCAAATAGGCAAAGCAATCTTGAAAAAGAAAACCAAAGCAGGAGGCATCATAATCACAGACTTCAAGCTATACTACAAAGCTGTAATCAACAAGACAGCATGGGACTGGCACAAGAACAGACACTCAGATCAATGCAACAGAATAGAGAACCCAGAAAGTGACCCACAAACGTATGGCCAACTAATCTTTGACAAAGCAGGAAAGAATATCCAATGGAATAAAGACAGTCTCTTCAGCAAGTGGTGCTGGGAAAACTGGACAGAGACATGCAGAATAATGAACCTGGACCACTTTCTTACACCAGACACAAAAATAAATGGATGAAAGACCTAATGTAAGACAGGAAGCCATCAAAATCCTCGAGGAGAAAGCAGGCAAAAACCTCTTTGATCTTGCCCGAAGCAACTTCTTACTCAACACATCTCCGGAGGCAAGGGAAACAAAAGCAAAAATGAACTACTGGGACCTCATCAAAATAAAAAGCTTCTGCACAGCGAAGGAAGCAATCAACAAAACTAAAAGGCAACTGACAGAATGGGAGAAGATATTTGAAAATGACATATCAGATAAGGGGTTGGTATCCAAAATCTATAAAGAACTTATCAAACTCCACACCCAAAAAACAAATAATCCAGTGAAGAAATTGGCAAAAGACATGAATAAACATTTCTCCAAAGAAGACATCAGCTGGCCAACCAACACATGAGAAAATGCTCATCACTCATCATCAGAGAAATACAAGTCAAAACCACAATGAGATACCACCTCACACCTGTCAGAGTGGCTAACATTAACAATTCAGACAACAACAGATGTTGGCGAAGATGCGGAGAAAGAGCATCTCTTTTGCATTGTTGGTGGGAATCAAGCTGGTGTAGCCACTCTGGAAAACAGTATGGAGGTTCCTCAAAAAACTAAAAATAGAACTACCATATGACCCAGCAATTGCACTACTGGGCATTTTATCCAAGGGATACAGGTGTGCTGTTTCGAAGGGACACATGCACCCCCACGTTTATAGCAGCATTATCAACAATAGCCAAAGTATGGAAAGAGCCCAAATGTCCATCGATAAATGAATAGATAAAGAAGATGTGGTATATATATACAACAGAGTATTACTTGGCAAGCGAAAAGAATGAAATCTTGCCATTTGTAACTACATCGATGGAACTGGAGGGTATTATGTTAAGTGAAATTAGTCGGTCAGAGAAGCACAAAAATCGTATGACTTCACTCATATGAGGATTTTAAGAGACAAAACAGATGAACATAAGGGAAGGGAAACAAAAATAATATAAAAACAGGGAGGGGGACAAAACAGAAGAGACTCATAAATATGGAGAACAAACTGAGGGTTACTGGAGGGGTTGTGGGAGGGGGGATGGGCTAAATGGGTAAAGGGCACAAGGAATGTAGTCCTGAAATCATTGTTGTACTATATACTAATTTGGATGTAAATTTAAAAAAATAAAAAATAAAATTAAAAAAAAAGAAATGCTTATTTTTTTACCACAAAGAAGTTTTGTATTAAAACATACAAAAATGTTCTATCCTAGTCCAAGTTTAAGAAATTTTTCTTTATAACTGTTTAAAATGAACAATCTGGCAATAAACTCCTCTACCCTATTATCTTTCAATTCCATTTGTAGGTGAAACACCAGGAGACATGTACAGATGTCAACTGAATATTTTTGCACCAAAACATCAGGAGCAATGCAAATGTTCATCAGTATATAAATGAAGAAAATGTTGATATAATCATGCTATACAGGCAATGAAAATGAATTAATTAGACCGATATGTAATAACATGGGATAAATTTTGAAAACAGGATATTAAGTTTTATTTTATTTATTTATTTTTAATATTTATTTATTTTTGAGAGAAAAAGCACGAACAGGGGAGGGACAGAGTGAGAGGAAGACAGAAGATCCAAAGCAGGGTTTGCACTGTCAGCGCAGAGCCCAATGCTGGTCTCCAGCTCACAAACCATGAGATCATGACCTGAGCCGTAATCGATCACTCAACCAACTGAGCCACCCTGGTGCTCAAAGGATATTAAGTTTTAATAAGCAAGTTGCAAACGTATGATAAATAGTATGATAGCTCACATAAATTTTTATAACACTCTAAGCAGTATTATGAATGCTTATTGGTATATATACCTGGGGTAAAAATATAATACCATATTTGGAATCACACCAAAATTCCTGACAGTAGGAGGTGGGTAGAAGAGAGAGGGAAATGTTACTAGAAAGGGAATTAAGGAAATCTCAGTTTCATCTGTAATTTTGTTTTTTTAAAAAATCAAGCAAAATATCAGTATTTATTAATATGGCAAGTACATGAGTATTTGTTACATTATCCTTTGTATTTGCTTTCCTGTCTTTAAAAAAAATTAATTAACCTATAAGTAAAGTCTAAGAATAGAGTGTTGATAGATTTGACTACATAAAAATATAAAGCTTATAAAAAAAACCTATCATGCACAATAACTTAAAATGAAAATATGTGTAATAATCATGAAAGACAAAGTTTAATATCCTGAAGATACCATAAGTTCATGCAAGTCAATAATCAATGGGCCAAAGGCATTGAGCAAACAACTCAAAGGAGACTCAGTTCAAAAAAATATTCTTCTTCATCAATAGTTGAAGATACGAAAATTGAAATTAAAATAACTTTCACATTACCCCCTTTTAATCCATTTTTAGAAGGATAATAATCAGTTCTAGCTACAGCAAGAGAGTTTGGACACTCTCACACATTTTTAGTTCAAGTGTAAATTATTTCAACACTTCTAAAAAACAGTTTAGCAATACAGGTCAAGAGTCTTAAAAATATTCATATCCCTTAACACAGTGACTCCATTTCTAGGAATCTATTCTAAAGAAATAATCTGAAATTTGTACAAAACCTAAAATATGCACATCAAATAAATATTGTGGAATTATTTATTAATAGCCTAAATGTCTTAAGACATACACATATATGCCTCCATATGGAAGAATATTAAGAAAACAGGGAAAATCATATTTATGAGAAATGTTTAATGACATGAAACAATGCTATGTCAAATACCACATTGCAAGATAAAAAATTATTTATATAAAAAGGATTATTTGGAGGATTGCCCATTAAAACAACGAAAAGGAAATATACTGAAATGTTAGCAATGGTTAACTCTGGTTGATGGGACTAGCATATTTGAAATTTTCTGTTAGAAGTTTGTGTTTCTTTTATAGCCAAAGAAAAAAATTATTGCAGAAGTATGAATTTTAGTTACATTGCTTTCTGTAAGTAAATGTAAATGAACAGTATATTTAAAGAAAAATCCATGTTAAGCTCCTCAATTTTCATTATAAAATAAAGATTTTAGAAAGAGGGCAGAAAATCCATTAGTCTACTTTAGAAATGAGGAGGATGGCCTCTGGGAGCAACTGGAGATACCATTAACAATTTCATGCTAGTGCATGTGCGGCCCAGCCCTTCAGAGGGAGCGGCGCTCTGATTATCAGAGACCCAGACAGTTGACAAAATTGATTGGGGATTGCTAAAAGATTGGAATTTGAGAGAGAAGTTTCCTTTATTGACACACATGTTCCAGTTCCCAAAGCATGGAGAAATTCCATATGCCACAGAAATGAAGTCTCAAAACTGCCCATTATGGAAACAAAAAAAAAAATTAAATTTACTGCTGAAATAAAATATGCCCCATCTGGCTAACATTTGGAGATTTGTTTTCAGTCCACATTGCTACAAACATACTTGACAGGTCCCAGGGTAATTGACTGTAGTGTCAAAGCATAAATAAAACTGAAGCACCAATTCTGGGTATAACAAAAGGAGACATTCTGATGCTCCCCAAGACTTAGATTTAATGTGTTGAGTTGCAGTATTAATACAGTGCTCGAGGAAATAAATGCATAAATAAGGAGTGCGTTTATTGTATATAGGCTGTAACTATTCACATTCTTAAGGGAAATTTAAGTCTACATGTGTGATGTAAGTGACAAGTGTTGTAGGTCAGCCTCGAGGGAGACCAGGGTGTATCATGGTGTTTGAGAGAGATTAGTTATGTTGAGCCCTCCCTTTCAGGGCAAGTTAATGAGGATGGGGTAAATGGGAATTGGGTTTGTGATTTGAAAAGCCTAGATTGGGGTGAGGACTTTTAGGCTGTAAGCTGAGAACCAGGAAAATATGATTGGCACTATCTAGGAAGCAAAGGCAAGGTAAAGAGAGAAGATTAAAAAGAAAAAGAAATGGAAAAAAAACAATGTATGAATAAAATCTAGTGATTAAGAGGTAAACTCCATGAGAATATAAATCATAATAGGAATATGAAGGCAAGGGGGTTGAGAGGGCAGATTGAGGGTGGAATGTAGACACAGATGCAAATGTCTGGGACACCCCTGGCTCAAACACAGAACTGGTTGGGAGAATGGTGGACATTAAAATAGGGTCTGGGCTGGGGCATCTGGGTGGCTCAGTTGTTAAGCGTCTGACTCCTAATTTTGGCTCAGGTCATGATCTCATGGTTCATGAGTTTCAGCCACGCAGTGGGCTCCATACTGACAGCATGGAGCCCGCTTGGGATCCTCTCTCTCCCGTTCTCTCTCTGCCCTCCCCTGCTCATGCTCACATTCTCTCTCAAAATAAATAAATAAACTTTAAAAAATAGAGTCTAGGCTTTAAAAAAAAATTTTTTTTATGTTTATTTACTTTTGAGAGACAGAGAAAGCAAGAGCAGGAGAGGAGCAGAGAGACCAAACAACATGGTCTGGGGTAATTTACCTCTGCCTCGTAAGCCATGGCAAGGAGCTTAGATTTTATTGCAATCTATGGGAAGTCACTGAAGAGTTTTGAGCAGCAGACATTATTACCCAGCCTGATTTCAAATGATCAACCTGTCTGCCATGTGAAGGCTAGATGAGAAAGGGGCAAAAGTGGAATCAGGGAGATCATGAAGACTATTGCCCACCCAGATGAGAAAAGAGAGTAGGTTGAGCTGGGATGGTCCTGGCAGGGATAGAAATGAATGACACATTCAGTATAAATTTTGGAGGTAAAAAGGACATAGCAAGCTAATGGGTGAGTGTAAGGGTGAGGGAGACTTTAGAATATCTTAAATTTAAAATGTCTGTGAGATGTCCCAGTGTAATTGTCTAGTAGAAAAATCTGTGGTTTAGGGCACAGATGAGGGAATTGTTGGCACAGAGGTGGTGAACACCACAGGAAGGAAGATTAAGGCAATCTGACAAGACAGTCTAGACAGCCAAAGGACCCAATGAAGGATTGAATCCAGAGAGCAGTCCAAAGACAAAAGAAACTCCGAAAGTTTAGAGGTCACATGTCTCAAGAGAATCCAAGAAAGAGAGAGAAAGAAAATGAATGGGATTTGGCAGCCAGGTCAAGGCAGCAAAGTACAAAAAAGTGCCTATCCAATTGGGCAACTTGGAAAAGGCAGTTTTAATGGAGTTTTAAAGGCAAGGTTCAAAATGGAGTTGGTGAAGAAATGAAGAAGGAAGAATGAGGAAGGAGACAGCATCTGTAGAGAAATGTTTTAGAGGCTGGAGTTGAGTGGGTTCACAAATGGAGGAAATATGGAGATGGCTTGGAATGGAATTCTCCAGCACATGTTTGCAAATGTTGGGATGATACAACAGAGAGGGTGAGGGTGATGAACAGATGAAAGAAAGCGATTGCACACAGACACAGATTTGATGGGAGAAACATGAATGAGTTCTGTTTCATGACTTTTCATCTTTTTCAGTGACATAAGGGATAAGGCCATCAGCTGAAAGTGTTGATGGGGGAGGGAGGATGGAATATAGGAAGTTTGAGGAAATAAAGTCTAAAATGAAATTCTCAGACAAAAGAACCACGAAAGTACTAGGGAACTATAGCAGGACTGTCAGACCATGAGAAACATCCATTTGGGATCTGCAGCAATGGATTTAAAGTAAAAATGGAGGGGCGCCTGGGTGGCTCAGTCGGTTAAGCGTCCAACTTCAGCTCGGGTCATGATCTCACGTTTCGTGAGTTTGAGCCCCACGTCAGACTCTGTGCTGATAGTTCAGAGCCTAGAGCCTGCTTTAGATTCTGTGTCTCCCTCTCCCTCTGCCCCTCTCCCACCCATGCTATCTCTCTCTCTCTCTCTCTCTCTCTCTCTCTCTCTCTCTCTCAAAAATAAACATTAAAAAAATTGTTTTAATTTAAATTAAAAAAGGAAATATGATTTTCTCCAGTAGTGATCAGCTATTTAGGTGCTAAAACAGAGTTCATCCAAGCTTGAACTTCTGTCTTTTGGTTGAGTGGTAATTAAATGGTGAAAGATTTCAAGGTAGGGGAGATCTTTAAGAAGATAGAGGGCCGTGATGCTGACCAAAAGAAAAGGTTTAAAAGACCAAAAAAAAAAAAAAAAAAAGTAGGAAACCCAGTTTGAGCAACAAAAAGATGGTCTTTAGAGCCAAGGGGAAGAAAAAGTTATTTTCTTTTTTTTTAAGTTTATTTCTTTATTTTGAGAGAGATAAGACAGCACAAGTATGAGAGGGACAGAGAGAGAGGGGGACAGAGGATCCGAAGTGGACTCCATGCTGACAGCAGAGAGACCAATGTGGGGCCCGAACTCATGAACCATGAGGCTTGAGCCAAAGTCAGATGCTTAACTGACTCAACCACCCAGGCACCCCCTAAAAGTTATTTTCTGAATGAGGAAGAGGATGGATTTCTGTTGAGCTTCTCTTCACAAGAATCTCTGCTTCTCCTCTCAGCCCCAACCTGTGCTCTACTACTCCCCTTGGAAACAAGAGTGCAAGCTCATCCATAGCACTGCTGGCCAAGGGAAAAGCAGACAGACAATGGCCACCAGGCGAGATGAGGCCATTGTGACCGTAGCTGTGCACCCTACTGCGTGTGTGAGACTTGCAATGCTAGGTGGCTCTGCGAGAGTATTAGCTTAACCCCAAGATGAACTTTTATCATAGTTTCTGCACTATCAGTAGACTCGCAACCCTCCGCCATAGCCACATAACAGTTCATCAGGGATTAACGTGATTAACATAAGAAGACAGGCTCCAAGGTGAAGAGAGTCCTTGAGAACAGCACATCCTCTGGAAACTTTTATAAGCATGCCTTTTATTGATGTTTTAGGACTACAGAGTTTGGAAGTCTAGCCAGATTCTAAACTTTACCTCCCTAAATGCTGTCTCTACCTTCGTTCATATTTTCTTCCCCTTAAGAGCTATACATTATAACAATCTATAGGACCCTCATTTAAACAGTTCTATACACGCAATTCATATTAAGTGATTGCACATGACTTTATAAATACATTGAACCTAAGTGACCATTAACTATTTAAAAATTAGAAAATTGTTACCCTTACACTTGGCTAATTAATACACACTATTACTATCTCCCTAACCACCACCCACACATATTATGCTCATGTTTTACATAAGCTTTTTTAAAGAAATTAAAATTGGCAGGATAAATATTTTCTCAGTATAGTTTAAAACCTGGTTTATCACATGTATTGTATTTCCTTCATTTTTCACAAGCCAGACTGTCCTATAATGAAGCTTATCAATTTTACTACTGTAGTGAACATTCCTTCACAGTCAGCCAGATGTTCTGCATCAGTCAAGGAAATTAAAAAAACACACTTTAGAGAATAGTTAACAAAATAACTCTATTCCTGGGGGAACAGAGGTATGTCACTCCTCCGAAAAGTCAATTTCAATCCAAATAGTCGTTTGTGTTCTTTTCTTAAACGATCAGTGCATGAGTAAAATATTTTACTTTTTCCCTTGATGCTATCATGGATATTGTGTGAGTGCCTACAAATCCTGGCCACTAAACTATTGGAATAAACAGCACTTTATTTCAAGCAAAGAGGAAGCGTGGTAGTTAGGAGCTCAGGATCTGGGTTTGAATCCTGTCTCCAGCGCTTACTGGTTCTTTGATTTAAGTCCTCTGTGCTTCATCTTCCTTAACAAGACACTAATACCCACTTCATAAGGATGTTATAAGATTTAGAAGACATAATACATGTAGAGCAACTGGGTGGCTCAGTTCGTTAAGCATCCAGCTTTGGCTCAGGTCATGATCTTGTGGTTCATGAGTTCAAGCCCCATGTCAGGCTCTGTGCTGACAGCTCAGAGTCTGAAGCCCGCTCCAGATTCTGTGTCTCCCTCTCTCTCTGCCCTTCCCCTGATCATGCCTTGTTTCTCTCTCTCTCTCTCTCAAAAATAAACACTGAAAATTTTTTTTTAATTTATAAAAAAAAGAAGACATAATACATGTAAAATTCTTCGAACAGTGACTAGCACACAGTAAGAGCTCAGTACATGGTAACTAGTATCATTTTATTGTACTTCCTCTGCAAGACCCCTTAAACAAAATGAATAACAAAGGTTTCATCCTTTGAGACAGATCTATTTTCACAATAGCCAAAAATTTATGTAGGCCCAGGTCTATTATAAAAGGAGACTGTTCATACTGAATAATAGTTATTGTTTAGCAAAAGCTGGGTTTCACTAAAGTAATGAAACTTTTGTACATGGCTCATGAATATACCCTACAAAATAGTTTTGGGAAAGACTTCTAAAAATGTTTTGAGCAGAGGCTGTGTCACTAAAATATGAGTAGTCATTCAAATTTAACACTCATTTCAAAATATAAAATCCTGGTTTTTTTAATGTAAAAACTCAGCAATTTAAGTATCTCAGTAATTGACATATCAAGAAAGAGAACAGTCAGTGGCACTGTTTTCCTTTTTTTAAAAGATTCTGTACATTGCTTGTAGATTAGCAAACTCTTGGTTCTAGGGAGACATTACCACATTACCCTCTTTCCTTTAGGGATTACGAAGTAACCTTTATTTTTTTTTAATTCAGTATAAAAATATTTCCTAAAGTCTAATTATTTTCAAAATATTGTTACATTGTTACACTATCTTCACTACAATTTGGGGTTATTACTGAAGGCCATTCCTAGAGATAGGAGACTTTTTTAAAAAGTTCTTTGCTAAATACAGTCAATAGAATCATTTGATGCCTCATTCCAGGGTCTGGTAATTCCTTCTACACAGTCTCCCTTGTAGCCATGACAAATTGCTCATGCTCAGTGTGAGCCCCTTTCTTCATGGTCTTTTCCCAGAGCTGATGGGAAACATTAGAACACCACCCCCACTCCAGTGCTGCTGAGTAGTTCTTAGACCTTAGTCCATGCACAAGTCCCTGGAGACCTTGTTTAAATGCAAGTTCCTGGGACCTCTGTGGATCTTGCAAGTGGTAATTTTGGGGGTGTGCCTGGGACTCTGCATTTCTGACACACATAATCCAGGTGATTCTGAGGTAGAAGGTCCCACCAACTATTCTTATGGAAATACTGGAAGAGAGGCAAAGGTAACTGGAATCCAATTGACTCGGCTTGAGTCACATCTCTCCCACCGACATGCACTGGGCATCTGGGCAAGTTGGTTAACCTCATCGAAGCTTAACTTCTTCATCTATAAACTAGGAACAAATTCATCTGCCCGATAGTGTTGCTAGAAAGGCATTATGAGATGATGCATCTAGTTAAACACCCGGCAGAGCACCTGGCACAGTGAGTGCCCCATAAACAGCATCTGTAAAATCATTGCTTTATAACCTTTGAGGCTGTGGTTAAGTCACCTGTTTAGTTTTTTCTTTTTTGGATTTGTAACAACTTAGATATCTTTATGGCCCTGCTCTGACTTTGTAAGAACTGAACGTTGTAGTCTGTGTCTGATCAGGGCCCAGGTACCTCATTATAAACCTATATATGTGTCTAATGATTCCCCAAATGGGCACACCTCGTTGCACCCTTTAATTTCAGCATCTCATTAGTGTTCCATTTGCCCACTTTGTTATTTCCCATTCCCTCACTAGTGTCCCCTTCCTTTTTTTTTTTCCTTTCCTTTCAGTCCCCACATCTTCCTATGCCCATTTCTTTATTCATGGCATTAAATCCTTCCTTTTATGCTTGTCATGATTCCTTCCTTTCTGCACAGCTCATTACATCCCTCCATCTGTGAACCTCATTATGCCATCCCATTTTTATCTTGTTACATCCTCATCATGCACATATTATTAGCTCCTCCATTCATGCATAGCACTGCATTCTTTCTCTCTGCTTCTTATCATGACCTGCCCTTTCCACCCTTCCCATTTAATGCTTCCATTTATAAATCACATTACATCCCCCCCAAATGCCTTCATCATTACACCCATCCATTTATGCATCTCATTACTTTTGCCCATGCACATTTCTATGTGCATTTCTATTTGTACATCTCATTATGGCCCCATCAAACATGCACATGTCATTACTCCCCTTTCAAATGTTCGTGTTGCATTACATCCTTCTATGTTTGCATCTCATTACATCCAATATTCCTAGGTTTGACAACAAACTAACAAAGACAGATAAGTGTGTTACTTGCTTTTAGAAAACAAAATATGTTTCTCAGGCGCCTAACATCAGTGTTTCTTAAACAAGTCACTCGTTTCAGAAAGATTTACATATTTATCTAGCTAAGAGATTAAAAAAAAGACACCCTCTATTTTATATGCATAAAAAAGAGCTCCTTATCTTGTTTTGTTCAACTCATGGTCATTATCACTACTTTGTATTATTTCTCTACAGTTTACAAAGTGATGCAATTATCCATGAATTTATTTGTGGCAACAACTCTCTGAAAGAGACAGCTTAGGGATCCCAGTCATTTTACAGAATGAGAATTGCATTGAAAGCACCAGGAAATTAAGTTATTTCCCAAGAACTGCTAGTGAATGGCAGTGGCAGGGCTCAAAGTCAGATCTTCTGTCTCCAAAATCTACATTCTTTATGCCATACCACTCTGCAGAAAAAAAAAATCCCTTATTTCTATGTATCATGTGTCATTTAATCCATTCCATAACACTTCCCTATGACAGACGCTGGTGTTTGCACACTTTAGGTGCAAACCTAAAGCTTTAGGTTTGCTTTATTTTCTTTTCTAAAACAAAATAACATAACATCAATGCTTTGAAATAAAACACTTAGCATTTTGTGTTCATCTCTTTGTCCCTGAGTTTGAAGAACTAGATTACAAGAAGCTTTAGTGCGGAGTCCCCCAACAAGAAGAAATGCACATAGACTAAGATGCAAAAGTCAAGAGAAAGAGATGGTCCTTTACTGATCTTCCCCACCAAGACCAGCCTCATACAGGCAAAATAAGGGGACTTCCCTACAAGAGATTTGAGGGATACCAAGGAATCCCCCCACCAGGTTCTGCACCTTTCTTCCTGACAGATCCTAAACCTGGCCAGTCTCTGCTTCATTGAACTGTGTTCTCTGCCTCACTTTTATTTTCTATTTTATTATGAAACAGCTCATAAATTCAGTAAAGTGCAGAAAGATGATACCCATTCCCATCACAAGATAGAAGAGATGTTTACATTTCTTCCATATTTACTTCAAATATTCCCCTTTGCCAGAAGAAAGGAATTGTAAATATTCTCTTGAGGTTGGTGTGTATTATTTCTATTTCCACAGATATTTTTGTACTGTTGTTTTAAAATTTTACATATGTGTTATAGTGCACATATCTTTTGCATATCCTTTCCGTGCTTAACATTATGTTTTAAAAATATATCTGTCTGTTCACACATGTGAAGCTAGCTCATTCATTTTAGTATCTATAAAGTTTTCCATTGTGTAAATAGACCAGAGTTTACTTTATCCATTTCTCTATGAGGGGGTAGTGCAACATCACATCTGCTTGTTCTCTTATTACTTCATCAGTGCTGAGTGCTGTGCTCTACCCGTTGAATGACTAAGTGAGACATTTGAAATTCTCACATCATGGGAAGCAATGCCTTTTCCATAGATCCATAGCAGAGTCCGTTTTTTCCCCATTGTAACTGCTCCAAGTAGTAAACACATCAACAAAACGATAGTTCTTAAGTAAAACTGGACTCTGGCCAAATGTTGGTATGTACTTGTGTATTAAAATAATTGTACCTAAAATGGGTGGTCTGATTCCCAGATCTTGGGATACTTCTTATGTTAGCAAAAGGCAATAGAGATGGAAAAAAATACAATATTTGCCACAGAAATGTGGTTGATTTTTCCTCTGGTTAAGAAGCAATGGTTTAAGGAGTCACTGGAGACTACTGCCAGCCTCTGATGCAAGCAGACCAATATGACTGTGGCCACCAAAAGTATGGCCTATTTCAGATATAAGAAAAGACTGTTAGATAGTAATCCTTCCAGAAACTTCAGAGCCTGGAAAAGCCTTCCATTGTGGTGCAGAAAAGGAATTCTTCATATTGTGCTGGTGGGAATGTAAATTGGATCATTCTGACAAGCAATTTAACAGAACTTAGTGAAGTTAAGGATATGCATGATGTTCAATTTTTAATGCCTCATGCAAACAAGATTTCTGGAGCAGAGCAGATTATTTACAGCTAATAACCTCACTGACTCCCCTTTGCTTCCATTATTAATCCTGGGCAACACAATGAGAACCTGGTGTCATCCTACACATACAAGGTCCATACCGTAGGAAAAGAAATACTGAGAATATGAATCTGGATATTTATATGGTGGGGTGGGGGTGGCCAGGACCCCCACTCATCTGAAAGAAGGAGGGAAACATTTTTGCTCCTTGGGAAAGATTCTGGGTTTTTCTACCTTTTGGAATATAAATAAATCTCTCCAGGGCGAGGATAAGACCAGTGTCTCCAGCTTGACAGCTTAGACATGTCTCTAAATCCTGGGTCTCATCCCCACTTTGAGATGTAAACACATACTTCTGGGAAGATAAATCTCTCTAAATGGTCTCTCACTTTCTAATAAGTCATAAATTACTTCTCAAGCTTGTTCTTTTAGCCCGAGTCCCAAGTTTTAGTAAAATTTGCTCAGAAAGCCCAAACTATGCAGAAACATAAAAAAAAAAACAACCCAACAGATTTTCTGTACATTCTTAAACATACCCTGTGATCTAATAATAATCTTCTTTTAAAAAATTTTTTTAATGTTTATTTTTGACAGAGAGAGAGAGATAGAGCATGAGTAGGGGAGGGGCAAAGAGAGAGAGACACACACACAGAATCCGAAGCAAGCTCCAGGCTCTGAGCTGTCAGCACAGAGCCTGACATGGGACTCAAACTCACGGACCATGAGATCATGACTTGAGCCGAATTGAGATGCTTAACCCACTGAGCCACCCAGTCACCCCAACAATTCCACTTCTGCATGATTATCCAGAAAAATTCTTATGTCCACAAGGGGATGTGTATGAGGATATTCATTGTTGCATGGTTCATGTAAGTGTAAACATGGGGCACAGTTGGCGCCTATCACTAGCGGAATGGTTACATTAAAATGAGACAGTGGCAGATGTGCACCACATCATTCTATGGCAGTGGCAACAAACTAAGTACACACACAATGCCATGTACTCTTGAGAGTAACATGCAAGAAATAGAATGTGGTCCATGGCATAACATTTATGAAAATGAAAAACACAGTAAGCATATTTTTCAAGAACCCAGACATGTTTGAAGAAATATATCAAACCCAAAATCACTTACGTAAAGGTGACGTGGAGCATCTGGGAATGAGAATGGTATCAGGGATAATGAGGGGGATATAAGAGAAAATAACCTGCATGGCTGCAGAGTATGGTTATGTTGCTAACTGACTTCCAGAGGAGAAAAAGAAAGCCCCTTCACTGAGCTCATTCCATATCAGCACCCTCTGTGGTCTAGTGCCACGTGGTAGTACAGTAATCCCCCTGCTGTATTCTTGGAGATACATTCCAAGACCCCCAGTGGATCCCTGAAACCATGGATAGTACTGAGCCAAATATATACTATGCTTTTTCCTCTACATACATACCTATGATAAAGGTTAATTTATAAATTAGGACACCTGAAAAACAAATAATCCAGTGAAGAAATGGGCAGAAAACATGAATAGACACTTCTCTAAAGAAGACATCCAGATGGCCAACAGGCACATGAAAAGATGCTCAACGTTGCTCCTCATCAGGGAAATACAAATCAAAACCACACTCAGATATCACCTCACGCCAGTCAGAGTGGCCAAAATGAACAAATCAGGAGACTATAGATGCTGGCGAGGATGTGGAGAAATGGGAACCCTCTTGCACTGTTGGTAGGAATGCAAACTGGTGCAGCCACTCTGGAAAACAGTGTGGAGGTTCCTCAAAAAATTAAAAATAGACCTACCCTATGACCCAGCAGTAGCACTGCTAGGAATTTACCCAAGAGATACAGGAGTACTGATGCATAGGGGCACTTGTACCCCAATGTTTATAGCAGCACTCTCAACAATAGCCAAATTATGGAAAGAACCTAAATGTCCATCAACTGATGAATGGATAAAGAAATTGTGGTTTATATACACAATGGAGTACTATGTGGCAATGAGAAAGAATGAAATATGGCCCTTTATAGCAACATGTACAGAACTGGAGAGTGTGATGCTAAGTGAAATAAGCCATACAGAGAAAGACAGATACCATATGTTTTCACTCTTATGTGGATCCTGAGAAACTTAACAGGAACCCATGGGGGAAGGGAAGGAAAAAAAAAAGAGAGGTTAGAGTGGGAGAGAGCCAAAGCATAAGGGACTCTTAAAAAATGAGAACAAACTGAGAGCTGATGGGGGGTGGGAGGGAGGAGAGGGTGGGTGGTGGGTATTGAAGAGGGCATCTTTTGGGATGAGCACTGGGTGTTGTATGGAAACCAATTTGACAATAAATTTCATATATTTAAAAAAAAATAAACAATACAAATGACAAAAAAATTTATAAATTAGGCACAGTAAGAGATCAACAACAAATAATAATGAAATAGAATAATATAGCAATATACTACAATAAAACTTATGTGAGTGTAGCCTCTCAGAATATCTTATTATACTGTACTCACTATTCTTCTTGTAGTGACAGGAGATGATAAAGTGCCTAGTGAGGAGATGAACTGTGGTGAATGATGCAGGGAGTATGGTGTAGTAGCTTTAGGCTACAACTGACCTACTGATGATATATCAGAAGAAGGATTATCTGCTTCCAGGCTGGGGTTGGCAGTGGGTAACTGAAACTTTGGAGAGTGAAACCACAGATAAGGGGGGACTACTGGACACAGCAGTGCTAGATGCTCAATATACAGTTATTAAATGCAGGTGGCAACCATTGATGCTGGCTGTCATGCCAATGGTTCCAATGATTACATTTTACTGCCATCACCACTGTAAAAATGTCAAAATTTCTTGATATTTTGAACACTGGTAATCTTTTGCCCTGGCTTCCACTCTGATTAAAAAATACTTTGCTGCCTTTAATGGACGAAATTTTAAAAGAAATTAGGTTCATAAAGAAAGTAATTGTGGGTTTATCAAACATTTATGAAGCTTCACCCAATTTTCCACCTTCAGTTTCCACTCAATCCATATGCTTGCATTAGCTTTTGCATAAACTGCTTTATTTAAACTCTTATAATGTTTACTGCCAACATTTTATATTCACATTATTTTCTCATGATCCCTAGGCGAATGTGAAAACTTTACTTTTTGAGTCAAATCAAATAATCTATCATATTTGTTGGTTCTTACATGAAAGAGTTCTTCAAAACTTCTCTCAGAAATGAATCAAACATGCTTTCTTCCAGCCACTTGGAGCCAGACCCATGGTTGGAATTGCCACAACTTGCCAACAAGCAGTGTCCCAACACACTGGTACTCAAAGGATAGGGAAAAAGTCAAGTCTATTCTGTGATCTATAGTAATAGTAAGGAGCTGGCCACATTAACCTTACATACTCATATGTACCTAGAGTTCCCTTATTAGTCTGGGATAGAGAAAGGAGAGACAATGGAACAGAGTGCGTGTGTGACATCTACATTGAATACAGAATTATGTTATGAGTGCTTCTGGCTCAGCACCCTTGCTGCCTCTGCTCAGAGCCTGTCTCCCACCTGTTGCCCACTCCTTCCTCACACATCCCAGCCTTCTGCCAACTTTCAGATAAGCCTAAACAGCTTCAATTTTCACGCCTCTTCTCTTCTTTCCAAGTTGTACAATTTGGAATAATAATGTCTCTGATCTTCAAGAATGGAATTTTTGCTCTTGCAACCAGATTGTATATGTTGTCATTTGAAGCCAAACTACTGTGGAAAAGTATAAACATATGCACAAGAGGATTCAAAAATTCCTCAAATACCGATTAATGGAAACAAATCAGTCATCCTCATCTGTTCCCAAGGATGTAGGGTTAATCACCAGTCATTGCACATCAGAATAACCTAGGAGCTTGTTTAGAAATGCAGATTCCCAGGCACAAACACAGGCTAGTCACATTAGGTTTCTAGGAATGGAACCTGTGTTTGATGTTTGTAACAAGTTTCCCTGGGATTCCAGATACCGACACCTCCTAAGAACCAGTGATTTGGAAAAGCTGAGAACGAGCAGTCAACATGCTATATTGATGGATTTAGACAAATATTCTTCAATTACTAACATTTTATTCTAAAAACTTGTTTTATAAAATTAAATAAAATGAATTCCTGTAACACACATAGAGATGCAGGTATATTTTTTAAAAATATAACTGAAAGGGCTGAGTGGGCATAATTGAATAGACATGAAAGTTTAAAACCTAAATGCTACTGTTGATATAAATGGGAGATAAAATCTGTGTGTCTCAATTAGTAAACATTTACAAAGATTCATTGAACATCTATTATGAGCAAAGTGATATATTCAGTATTTTCAGAAGCTGTAAAATAATATGGAAATTAATCTTCTTGGGGTGCCTGGGTGGCTCAGTCGGTTAAGCGTCCGACTTTGGCTCAGGTCATGATCTCACAGTTTGTGAGCTTGAGCCCCGCATCGGGCTCTATGCTGACAGCTCAGAGCCTGGAGCCTGCTTCGGATTCTGTGTTACCTCTCTCTCTGGCCCTCCCCTGCTCACTCTCTCTCTTTCTCAACAATAAAAGAAAAAAAAAAGAAAAAAAAAAGAAAGAAATTAGTCTCCTTGCCAAGGGGGCTTTAATCCAGTTGAGAGCTGAAAGAGTCACACCAGAAGAAGATAAAATCATAACCAATCACAAATAAAGATGTATTTCAGTTTTCCTCTGTGAAGAATACTATGCACCCAATGCATTATTGTATCACATCCTTGGAATATAGGACAATGTCTCCTTCGTCTATTTATCCTTGGTTCCTGACACCAGGTGCTATAAATACTAATTGCTATAAATTGAATAGTAATATTTTTCAGAAGTTGATTTAAAAATTAAATTATAGCATAAATATTCTTTAGAGTTTCTTTTGCTAGTTTATTCATTCAGTGCACAGTATGTTTCTTACAAGACGCTATGTATGCTTGCACAATGTGGGACAATATGAATAACATAAAGATAAGTGATATAAGGATGACTCATTAATTTTTTCCCTCAATAAATTTTTGCACACCCTGGACTCCATATAGTTAGAATTCATACACTAGAAATAGCTGTAAAGACATAAAGCCCTTCTATTTTGTGAAAATATTGGAGATCGTTAAAAAAGGAAAAAACCTCTTGTTTACATATCTTAAAGCATACTTGAAGTATGTGCCTAGAGTTGATCCCATTAACCATAGGCACACAGAACACATGAGACAATCCTATGTTTTGTATCTGTGCAAAAAAATAGCTTTAAACAGAATTTAAATGTACCAGAACCCAAAGTTCTTCCAGATGTATGCTTTCACTGATTTCTGGAAAATTGTTTCCCCATACCCTCTCACACTACATCGACCACTGTATAAGACCCAGAGGCCACTTTGCACTTTTACAGAATCCATAGCATTGACTCATGCTGTCATTATCATCAACATAACGTTGTAAATATCCTCTCATCTTTCCAGGCTATTTGGCTATTTTTCCCCTAAGAGGCTTTGCAAGAGACTTTTTATATAGTTCTCCAAATTCCTACTCCCGTTAATGATTTTTAAAAAAATAGAGAAACGTTCATTTAATTGGCTATTTAAAAACATCATTTTTCCTCCAGGGGCCTCTATCCCTTTTGAATTCGATGGTATTTATCAAGAAAACCTTTCTTGTTGTATTCTTACTATGATTATGTATCTTTTTCTTTATATTCTTCTGGTTTTATTGAGGCCTGATTTGGAGCGTTCTCAGAAGAATGTGACCTCTCTAAGTACAATCATCATTTTCATTGAGAATTGGCCAACAGGGTGTCTGTCACCTTCCCTTCTTCATGGCACAATGTCGGTATTGAGTCTTTGTGCTACATTACAAATTACCCAAACCTAGAAACTTAAAAAAACATATATTTGTTATCCCACAGTTTCCTTGGGTCAGGAGTCTGCTTGTGACTTAGCTGGGTCTTCTGCTCAGGGTCTCACAAGGCTGCAGTCAAGATATTGGCTGGGCTATGATCTCATTTAGAAGTTTGACTGGGAAGGGTCTGCTTCCAAACGTGGTTAGGCTGTTGGCAGATATCATTATTTGGGATTGTAGGACTAAAGACCTGGAACTCTTACTGGCTATTGGCTGAAGGCTGCCTTGAGGTCCAAGAGGCCACCCACAGTTACCTGCCTTGTGGCTCTGTCCATAGGCACTTCATAGCATGGCAGCTTGCTTCTTCAGGCCAACAGGAGAGTCTCCCTTATGCATCTGCTAACAAGATAGGTCTGTGTGTGTGTGTGTGTGTGTGTGTGTGTGTGTGTGTAGTGTGTGTGTGGTGTGTATGTGTTTGTGTACATAATAACATAATCATGGGATTGATATCATCTTTGTCATTTTCTCAGAAGCAAGTCACAGGTCTCTCCCACACCTAAGAAGAGTTTACATGAAGGAATGAGCACCAGAAGATAGGAATTATGGTGGGGGGCGGGTCACCCTAGGGTCTGTCTACCACAATGCCATTGAACTAAAGTGCTTCAGGGAGGAACTATACTTAGATATGAATGATTTTTATTATTCTTCTGGGGTCTAGTTGTTTTAAAGTAAGCTTATAATTCTCTAAATAAGTCAATTTTAATTCTCTTGGTATTAAAAAAAAGCCATATAGTAATTCTCGGGCAAAGCCTCAGAAATTATAAGACCCAGGAGGGTAAAGAAGATAAGTAGGAGAGAGAAATAATGACCTCAAGCACAGTCAAGAAACCAAAATTCCAAAACTGTAGGTATCGCTATTTGATGGTTTGTGTTTGCTTGTTTTGTGATTTATTTTGCTTTGATTTTCCAACAATATTTGGAGCTACATGTGTTGCATCTCTCTCTTCCAGGTTGGCTGTTATTGCTGATTTCAACAGTTCAGAGAATTACCCTCTATCTTCTTCAGTCAGTTCCCTTTGTATAACACCTAAATCCTCTAAAGAATTAGTCTGCTTTTGACTTCAGAACTTGAACGCTGGGATGTAGCTTGCCATCTGTCCTAAACTTTTTAAGTAACTTATTGCCAAGACAAATGTGGATTGTAGGCAACAACCTGGGACATTTCTGGTCTCAGAACAGGAAAAATAAAGGAACCCTTAAGTATTATTTTAAGTACTTTGTTTGTTAGCAGTGTTTGTGGTGAATGAAAAATTGATCCTTGGTTGTGTGTGAAATAGAGAAGTGATCTGCATGCCAATGGCCAATAGACTTCAGAGACTTCAGAGTTCTGAAACTGAGATTTATGAACATCTGCTTTTCCCCCATAAATTTAAATATAGATTTCATCCTTTGAAACCTGCAAAACTCCCAGGTGCTTCTTCAGTCTTTATCTTGGGAACATGCTTTAAAAAAAAATGGCATTAAATGTTAGCAACTCAAAATACTATATTCAGCATGTTGAGGCTCCAAGATGTCCAATGCCAGAACACAAGCCATAATAGTCTTAATAAAGAATGCTGAAAAGTATTTCTTTCTAGTCCCAGTTTATGCCTTTCATAATTCCACAAATATTTATTTCATGCTTGCTTATGGGATAGGCATTTTTAGCACTGAGATCATAGCAGCCAATATAACAGAGAAAATCCCTGCCTTCATTGTGTTTATGTTCCAGTGAGTGTAAATGTTCTCTTAAAAGAATTCCCTTTAAATGTTCATAATACTTTCATATGGTTCACTGGAAAACTTTGCACTGGGCTTGCAAACCAATGTTAATCCATTCCTGATGTTGGACTAGATTCTGGGGATACAACTGTGAACAAAGTAGATCTTTATTCTCGCAGGGTTCTTAGGGTTTGGCATATTTCTCACCTCTGTTAAGAAACATAGGCCTGGGAAACAGGAGCTTTGGGGTAGAAACTGAGGAGCCACTTGCCCATTCTTTATTTTTGAGCCATCGTAAGCAGCACAAACAGTGCCTCCATCCTTTGGCTCTTGGGCTTACTAAGAGCTGTTACTATGGGTAGAAGATAAGAATGTGTGGACCAGAGGAAGGGGAATAAAATCACAAGTCTGCAGAGGACAAACACATAAGTCAGCTAGGCACGTGGAAGGCTAGCAAAGACATTAAATCCCTCTGAGGAAAGCAAGCTTTTAAGAGAGCAGGTCTGACCACCCTGTAGCAGAGGACACAAGGCATTTACATAATAGGAAAGCCTCAGGAGGACAGTAGAGCTATTTAATTTGGTTAGGCTAATAGTATTCCATCCATTTACAGTGTAATAGAACCTTTCTCCTCTGCCTCTTAAACAGGAACACGTTGGCACGGTGCCACAGGGCACATAAAACAGCGCCAGTCTTCTTGGTGTGTCCATTCAACTCAGCTATTGGGAGGGGGAAAATTAATTAATTTACTGATAAGTAATTTAAGACATTATTTTCTATTAAAACCAATACAGCTGCACCATGGAATATAATTCAGGATTTGCATATACCGTTAAGATAAAATATAAAACTGAAACAGTGCCGGAGCAAAGGGCTGAGGGATTAAGCCCTCTCCCATAGTTCCCACCAGCCACCTACGAAGCCAACCTAACAAAAATAATGTTTTGATATGGATAATGGATCCTCAATTTTGTGCAAAGTGTAAATAACAGACAAACTCCCCTACAACTTTCCTATCAACCACGTTGTCCCTTGCGTACCCCTTCTTCTTAGAAATTCTGGAGTTGCCATTAGATGTAAGAAAATGTTGGACCGCTTCAGGCCCCACCCCCGAGCCCTGGGGCCTAGCTCTGGGGCCCACGATCACTGTCCTCTGCACTTAAGAGAAGTCCCTTGGAAGGGTTTGAGATAGTTGCTCTTTTGCAAGATGGGCTCAGAGAGGTTTTCTCAATGCTCCCTCCTTGTCCTTAGCACTGAGTCTGAGTACTGGCCATCCTGCTCCCATATCCCTTTTTTTCCAGTCTCTGAATGCTACGTAGCAGGCAGATCAGCTTATGTGCTTTGTGCTTTGTGTTCCTGGAACAGGATCTGGACCAGGTACAGCTCCATCTGGAAGAAGTGAGATTCTTTGATGTATTTGGCTTCAGCGAAGCAGCAGGAGCATGGCAATGCTTCATGTGCAACAACCCCGAGAAAGCGACCGGTGAGAGACCCCTCCCTTCCTCTTGCTGCTCAGAATCACTTGTGCCCCTGGGGTTTACAGGGACCTATGAGCCCTGCCATTCTAACTGGCCTTCTTCTTGCATGAATGTCCTAAGTTGTAATAATGCACAGAGGTATGCCTGGTGGCCTCTGCCTCATGGTGAGAGAGGTATTTCCCCAGAGTGGGAGTGAGAGAAAGGGAAGATGTTGAAAGGGAGAGAAACATAAACCAGAAACGAGCAAGAGAAACAACACCTTATGTGTAGTCATCAAGAAAGTAGTACTGGCTATTTTGTCCTGAAAGCATTCATTTCAGTCCAGATGACCCTGAGGGTTAGAGAAAAAGAGGTGTTCTGTCAAAAACCTCAAAGAAAGGAGATGCTGCTAAAGGAGTGAATGCATGCACAACCCTGTCATCTCATGTTCACCCCTTACACTTTCAAAAAACATTTTTTTAATGTTTATTTATTTTCAAGAGAGAAAGAGACAGAGCACCAGCAGGGAAGGGGCAGAGAGAAGGAGACACAGAATCTGAAGCAGGCTCCAGACTCTGAGCTGTCAGCACAGAGCCCGACGTGGGGCTTGAACCCACACACCCTGAGATCATGACCTGAGCCAAAGTCGTACCCTTAACTGATTGAACCCCCCAGGCGCCCTACCCCTTACACTTTTGCTTGTGATTCTGCTGTGAAACACTTCAAGAGTGAGGAATTAATTGAGGAATGCCTTCCTAGCTGTTATTCACCCTTTCCCTCCCTGTCTGCTGCCCAAAGAATTTGGTCTACTGACTTTGCCTAAAAATAACAAGTAGTGAATATAAGCCAAGCCCTGTGCTAAACATGTCAGCTATAGCTCATTAACATTTACAATGATCTTATCAGGTTGGTACTGATATTATCTCCATTTTACTTATGGGGAAACTGAGGTACAGAGCAATTTGATTAACTGAGGTCAGACAGGTAATAAATTAATAGCAGCAGGCTTTGAACTCAGTCTGACTGCAGGCCCCATGCTCTTAACCACTCCGCCATTCTGCCTTCCTGGTTACACTTGCTCCAATCTGACCAGTGGAGTTAGGTTGATAATAAATCTGTTTTCACAAATTATACTGTCCTTGCAAATGGAGTATTTCATCACTCATTTGTCTTCTGAGGACAAAGAGTTCTCACCACTGACAGAGCTCGAGAACTGCAGTTTCAACCAAGAGAACAACGATGAAACACTGCTGAGCCCAAAGCCACTTTGTAGATGAGCCACTCTCTAGAGAGCCACAGATTACACCACCTGTACCCGTTGCTTTCTTTTTAGGATGTTGAGCATCTTAAAGATTACCCATTGTGGCAAGTCTGTTTTCTTGCTAACTGCCAAGAAGTTAAGACTGAATGGAAGAAAGCCTGTTTATTTGGCCAGATGGAGCTGTGAGGGGCTCATGGAGAGGCACCAGCTAAATTGTATTCGCCCACGGAAAAGTTGTGGATGGAAGAGGCTGGCAGTGCAGGATGGCAGGCTTTGTGAGGCACAGATTGTTGGCTGATTACGGAGTCTGCACTGAGCTGATGCTAGAGTGAACACCCCAATTTTTAAAAAGTTAATTTGAGCAAATAAGGAATTGGGGAATTGAATGTCTCCGTTATAAAACTTTCTCATTAGACCTTATTCCACCTGTGGAAAACAGCATAAAAGAAACTTTATTTGAGAGCATGGCGAAGTAGGGTGCTTATCCTAGATGGCTCTGAGAGACCCTTAAGAATTCTCATTCCAAGTAAGCTGAGTCCTTAGCTCAATAAGCATTTAATCATATCTGGCCAGCGGAGGCCTCAGAAGAGGGGCTGAAAGTTAAAAACACAAAGTGTTCCTTTAATATATGTTTTCTCAAATTCTCTGCCATACACGTGAAAAGAACAGTTTGCACATTTACTCTTTCTTACTTGTGTTTCTCACAGTTAAATATAGACTGAGAACATATAGCAATAAAAATTCAAACAAGGCCAAATATTTTATAGCGGAACATATTGAATCAAAATGCTTGGCCCTAAAAACTTCAGTGTGCTTAGCTTTCTTTGTTCATTTCCTTTTGCTACATGAAAGGGGATGCGAGTCTGAGAGAAATCCTATGTTCAACTATTATTTTCACCAAAAACTCTTGATTCCCTGAAAAATGTATGTAGGTTGTTGATCTCATCTTATTTTTATATAAGCATCTAGATTATACATTTCATAGAAATGAAAGGTCTAACATAATGCTGCCGACACATATTATTCATGGAGACAATATTTACATTCATGTTCTTAAATTTTAAAGATGATCGAGACATAGGAATAAATATTTTATTATTTGGTTATGCACAGCAAACGTAGTACCCGAATCCTACTTTTCATTTACGTAACGTATGTTTGTTGTATTGGTTGAATGTCTTCTGCAGGCCAAGGCTTGGGATAAAATATGAGTAGGGTGCAATATCTCTGCTCTGAAGGGGTTCATAATCCAGTTAGGGCCAGAAGGCATATATGGAAAAGTCTAGCATACTTCCTTGTATGTTTATAGCAGGGAATGAATACTTGCCGAGTGAGTGAATGAATGAATAATATTTGGAAATGACAAAATCAAATATGCCTCAAATATTAAAGTAAGATGTTTCAAGATTGTGATTATGTATTAATCAAATCAAATACATCACTATACCATACCCAGTGCGTTGTAAATCTGGTAAAGGAAGATGGGGGAAGATGGGGCTTCTTTCCTCCCTGAGATAAGTCAATATATAAAAAACAAATAGCCCCCAGCTTAGCCCCTGACAGACTGTACCGGAGTCTTGTTACTGCTCTGGATTTAATCAGTGCCCTCAGAGTCCAGATTCCCCTCACGGGGTTCAACCTCCGAGAGGATGGGTTTAAAGAAGTAGGATAGGGGAGCCTAAGACAAAAGAAATTTTTAAAAAAACTGTATTATTGGGGCGCCTGGGTGGCGCAGTCGGTTAAGCGTCCGACTTCAGCCAGGTCACGATCTCGCGGTCCGTGAGTTCGAGCCCGGCGTCGGGCTCTGGGCTGATGGCTCAGAGCCTGGAGCCTGTTTCCGACTCTGTGTCTCCCTCTCCCTCTGCCCCTCCCCCGTTAATGCTCTGTCTCTCTCTGTCCCAAAAATAAATAAACGTTGAAAAAAAAAACTGTATTATTTTTTAAGTACTGACAAATGGTAAAATAATTGCTGTCAAGTATTCATTGTTCCAATATAAAACAAAAAGTGCTGTTTAGCATCTCCATAAATGAGAAATAAAACATGAGGCATTTATAAAATTTCAATTAGACATCAGGAAAGACGTCCTACAATATAAATCCTCCTTAACAGTGTGTAGACCAAACTAGGGGACCCATTCAGAAATTGACAGCAAATCATCTGGCTTACATGGTCACCTAAGTACATTCCCTTTTTCAGATTAAAGTCTTATCACCCACCAGCACTCCTAGCAACATACAGACATTCACAGGCATTTAATATCTGATAGTCAGTAAAATATACTTTGAATCCATTAGATGCAGATAAACTTAGAAAAAACTGAATGCTACAGCAGTCTAAAATCTAAAAATGAAATTATTATAATTGCTGTCATTTATCATACCAACAATGAGCTAAGTATTTTTCTTATTATTATCGACTCCATTTTACAGATGAGGAGGCTGAAACACAAAGAGGTCAAGTAATTTTCCCAAGGTCACATAGCCACCAAGTGGTAGAACCAAGATTCAGTGCAGCCTAATTCCTGAACCTGAGATTTCAACCTCTTAGGCAAATCCAAATTGAGGACATTGAGTATTGGAAATTCCAATTATATTCCAAGTATATTCCCATTCCAAGTACTGGAAATTCTACAGTGTTATAATATCTACCTCTCTGATGACTTATTCTACTTAAAGAAGAACAGGGGCTTTGTTATGATAATGTGTGGGAAATCATCACATGCAGGAAATACGTACGTAGAGGCTATTTCCAATCCTTCCAATTGCTGACTCAGTTTCTGATAATCATTTTATAAAAGTACAGAGTAGACAATTAGAAAATCACTGTAATAACTCAGGAGTCCTCTGAGATTTGCCTGGTGGTGTTTATTGCCAATCCTATTACTCCACATGAATGAGAGAATAGAGATTGAGCAAGTGGATAGAACAGAACAGAACTTACTTCTGGAAAACCAAGCAAATCCCCTTTATCAGTTGCCCTCATGTCTTGGAACTGCTAGTGCATGTTAGCAGTGACAGTTAGTCAGCATCATCCTGGAACACATCTGGCTTTAGTCACATTTGTTAAAAGGAGGAGGAAGGACTAGGTCGTGACTTTCACTCTTATTTCTCAAGACACGTGGGATGCCTATGTTCTTACACCCTAGAAAAAATAACTTAGAGACATCTCGGTTTTGGCATTCATGTCCTCCTCTATAAATCTGAGCACTCCCCAGTGTGATTACTCTCTTAGTCACTAGATATTTAGATGTTGAATGTGATCGTCTGTAAGAGGTCTCCTTAGGTTATAAAAGAAAATGAAAGCATTTTTTTCAGCCTTCTATCACGATTCCTCTTTAGAACGTGATTTCAAATATTTGTGCTATAGAAGCAGGCTCCATTATACGGGCAAATGGAGATGGTTGCAAAATGATATGAAGAAAAGAAAGAGCTCTCCCAGGAGATTTTCTTCACACACCGCAAACTGGTAATAGCCATTGTGTCTCTCCTTTGCCGGACACCTTCAGTGTGGGCTAGATAACTTTCCACTCCAAATACCAATGTGAAAATGGGCTCAATGGCCTCTGAGGACCCAATCTATGGGCCATAAATACCTCTGTGAGTCCATTAGTATGGAAACATTGAATATCATTATCAGCTTTCACAGTAATTTGAAGGTAACAAAAAAGAAAACTCCATTTTGGATTTATGTAGTGGCTAGGTTTGCCCTGTGATGCCTTCCCTCCTACTATGTATGTTAGAATATTGTCTTATGTCCTACACATGGGTAGAGTCCCAAAAGTAGGACAGTGCTTATGTAGGATAACCTCACATTTTCACATTTACCTACTGTTAGAGACTACTGAATATGCATTCACTGCATAAAATTGAATGCCAGCTTGTTGTTCGAAGATATTTTCAATTATTTAATGACGAAATAAATACATACATAGTGACTCAGATTAATTATTATCCTGAAATCTTTTTTCTTTTCCCTCTCTTCGCATTTTCCTGTTCTATGCCTTTCTGACACGGGCATGCCTCTCTCTTTTAAACCTTCCCACACACTCACAGCTCACTTGCGCTCTCTCTCTCTCTCTCTCTCTCTCTCACACACACACACACACACACACACACACACACATACACACACACACACACACACACGCATACATGGAAACACCACTACCCCCAGATAATAAATTCCTCTCCTCTCTTGTTTCTATTCTCCCACACTTCAGCACACACAGCATGTTGCTACTAATCTTCCCTGACTGGACAGTGAACAGGAGAAGAGGAAGTATGGGTTATTCGTCTTTGTATGCCCTACACAGTACTCAGTACCCAGTACATAGTAGTGTTTAACAAGTATTTGATGTATGGATACCAAGTAATTCGTGGATTATGTAAATGATAGGGTGAGTATGGAAGATTTGTTTTGAAATGCAACTTTAAAATCCAATACCTTCTTAAAATTAAATAGACACTGAACTGAAACCTTAAAGTAGCAACTTTTGCAAAATAAATCTTTATAAGAAGAAAATGTTGCTGTGCACAGGATTTTAACATCCTATGGATACCCAATTTCAATATTTACTAAGAGGTTTCAATACACACATATACACAGAGTCCATAGTAAACGTGCTAAGAACATGTCAGCCTCGATGGGAAATAAACTAAGTGCAGTAACCTAGCACCTTCAGGGACTAATTTCTATTCTTTATCTCTTGTCACTTTCCTGATCCTTCTGCCTTATCATATTGGGTTAACAATCTTATCCTGACATAGGGTAAAAGTGTCTGATGGCCTTATACTTGTAGCCAAGCATTAGTCAGCCCATGGTTCTCCACAAACAAATCATCACACATGGGAATGTGTCCTTTTCACTTGGAGAATAAGCTGAGTCAAGCCAGTCTATGGAGCAGAAGCATGCTTTCAAAAGGCAGACTAAAATGAGTAAACCAGTCTCTTATCACTACACCACCTTAAGATAACATTGATTTAAAGAACTTTTATGTAGTTCTAAAATAAAGCGCTTAAAATATTTCAGGAGAGCTGTGGCCATCACCTTGCAGAGTAACCCTAACGTTTTGTTCACCTATATAACTAACGTTAGGAAAGGAAAGAAATGTGTTTTTCAGCCACAAACTCATCTATGTAAATGACATATAGGTGCCTTTAGCAGCCACAGAGAATAAAGTCATCCAATATCTCAAGAGGATGGTAATATTTTGCATAGGTGGGATCTCATCCTTCCCACCTTCTCCTATAGATTACCCTCTTCCCTATTCAGTTTCTTCCTCCCAATTGATTCCTCCCATTGGCTTTTAAACACACTCAAGTGGCTTATCCTTTCCTTTTCCTCCACCTACTGCTCTACCTCTCATCCTCTCTTTATTTGTTTTTAGTAATAATAAGAATAGCATGGGGCACCTGGGTGGCTCAGTCGGTTGAGCGGCCGACTTCGGCTCAGCTCATGATCTCAGGGTTTGTGAGTTCAAGCCCCGCATCGGGCTCTGTGCTGACAGCTCAGTCTTCTGATTCTGTGTCTCCCTCTCTCTCTGCCCCTCCTCCACTCGTGCTCTGTCTCTGTCTTGTTATGCCCAGAATCCGTGATCCCCAAAGACCACCAGGGAGCCGAGTCCGATGCAAAAGCAAAGAGCCTTTATTCGAGCTAGCTCGAGCTCAATCCCCTACCTGCACCGACGCAGCGGTGAGATACCGGGGAGAGAGAGCGAGTTCCAAAAGCACAAAGGTTTTATTGGGGTCTAGGGGCAGTTGGTGAGGTAATGGCTGTGGCCTCAGCTGATTGGCTGGGGAAGGGTCGGAGTCCTGTTACGCAGGTCACCGGGGGTGTTTTGATTGGGAAGTTTGAACGGGTGAGCAGGAGGTTACTCAAGGGGAGGGGGCATGGTCAACGTGGAGGACACAGAACAAGATGGAGTCGGCAGGGTAGGTCTGCCCTTTTAGTCTCAGAATAAATAAACATTAAAATAAATAAATAAATAAAAATAAACATTGAAAAAAATTTTTTTAAAAATAATAAGAATAGCAGCCACCATTTATTGAATATTTATTACGAACCAGCTCCATCTTAAGAAATTTACAGACAATACTTCATTTTTTGGGCTATTTATTTATAATTTAAATTCAAATTAATTATTAATTAAGCAATACAGTGTAGTCTTGGTTTCAGGAGTAGAAACTAGTGATTTCATCACTTACATATAGCACCCAGTTCTTGTCTCAACAAGTTCCCTCCTTGATGCCCATCACCCATTTAGCCCATCCCCCCCCATCTACCTCCCCTCTGTCAAACTCCCTTTGTTCTCTGTATTTAAGAGTCTCTTATGGTTTGCCTCTCCTCCTCTTTAAACAAAGGGAGGTGTCAATGTTCATTCTGCCTCTCTTTGCATCCTACTCCATCTGACCTGACTCTACTCTGGCTTCTAAACCCATTGTCTCTGTGGACATTGGAGTTAGGCAAGTCTCTCATGCACTGTGTATGCCACTGTCCTTGCGTTACTGCCTTTTCGCAGCACTCAATTCTGCTGACCAGTTGCTCCTTCTTCCAACATCCTCTCCCTGTAACCGTGTGATGCAGCACTCTGGTCTCCCTCCTACTCTCCAGATACCCCTTCCCAGCCCCCTTTCTGGGCCCACCTTCCTCCATCCAGCTATTCACTGCTGAGAGCCCTCTCCTCCTTGCTGTACACTCTCTCCCCAGCCAGTCTTCACAGGGCCTGCAGCTTCAGCAGCCACTTCTATGAGACAACTCCCAAAGGAGTATCTGCAGTGCAGGCCTCTCCTCCCAACTCTGGATTTACATTTCCCACCGCCTACTTGGCTGCTTCAAAGGCACCTCAGGCTCATTTCATTTGAATTAAATTCATGAGAAGTGTCTATTCATGTTTTCTGCCCATTTCTTCACTGGATTATTTGTTTTTCTGAGAAACTTAACTGACGACCATGGGGGAGGGAAAGGAAAAAAAAAAAAAAAGGTTAGAGAGGGAGGGAGCCAAAACATAACAGACTCTTAAAAACTGAGAACAAACTGAGGGTGGATGGGGGATGGGAGGGAGGGGAGGGTGGGTGATGGGTATTGAGGAGGGCACCTGTTGGGATGAGCACTGGGTGTTGTATGGAAACCAATTTGACAATAAATTTCATATTTAAAAAAAAGAAAAAGAATTAAACTCATGATTATCCCTCCCTTGCCCCTGAAAAAAGTCTAGGTTTTCTTTTGGCATTTTCTATATGAGTAAACACAACATCAGTCATTCTGCCACACCAGTCAGAGACCCACTGCCCTCTTCCTACCTCCACCCAGTCCCTCACCCAGCATCATGGGTTTGACCTTCTCAATGGCTCTCAACCCTGTCTACCTCTCTCCATCACATAGAGTAAGATACCATAACCTCTTACTTAAAATAATGGAAATAGCCTCCTAACTAAGCTACTCTGGACCCTGCCAATCAGCCTCCCACACTGCAGCCAGAATGACCTCTTCAAAACACAAATCTGGGGGCGCCTGGGTGGCGCAGTCGGTTAAGCGTCCGACTTCAGCCAGGTCACGATCTCGCGGTCCGTGAGTTCGAGCCCCGCGTCGGGCTCTGGGCTGATGGCTCAGAGCCTGGAGCCTGTTTCCGATTCTGTGTCTCCCTCTCTCTCTGCCCCTCCCCCGTTCATGCTCTGTCTCTCTCTGTCCCAAAAATAAATAAACGTTGAAAAAAAAAATTAAAAAAAAAAAAAAAACACAAATCTGACAGTGCCTCCCCCACTGCATGAAACCTTACAACAGCCCACAGCTCTTAGCTTAAAGACCAAACTCTATAACATGCCTCTCATAGCCTCACATGCAATGGTAGTGCATAGTACCCATCCATTTCAGTCCCTAGCACACAATGCTCAATAAATATTTACCAAATAAGTGAACATCCAAAGTTTGTATCTTCTCAGAAAATGTTTGGTAAAATTTTTCTCAGGCAAATGGTGACAGAAAACAAATTAATGAATTCACAGTGATTCATTTTCAGAGACAAAGGTATTCATATGATAACATTTCCAGTGTAATTTTCGTGTTAGATGTTTTCATTGAATAAACAGTATCTTCTTAAATAAGGTCTTCTCAAAAGCAATATGGGCAATCATTCTAATTAACAGAAAGTGATGTGTTGTGTGTGTGTTATATGTCTGGTCATGAGCATGAGCGTGATGGTATACATGTTATAGATAAAGCTTCCAATGCCAACATTGTAAAACTTCTTTTTTTGTCAAATGGTTTGAACCATAACAGATGGAACTTGTGTTAAATCACTCTACAAAAGCATTGTAGACAACACCTTAGGATGTTCTAATATACCAAGAATGTACAGGGAGCTAGGACAATGGCTAGGATGTGCTCAACTTGCACAACCCAAACCAGATGACAAGTATGTCATATCTCTTTTTCCCTGTGCAAGGAAAGCAGCTCTACAGTACACAGTGTGGGAAAGTACTCAACATTTACAACTGTCTAAAATCCTATGGCCAGATTTGCCAGGAAGACCTATCCATGAGATCATATTAATAGAATAGCAGTGTGGGACCAACATAAGAAACATGTGTGGAACCCTTTCTTATTCAAAGCTCAATCCTGAAATTAAGCAATTATCTTCATTCATTTCCACCATCTCTGATCTTTTCCCATTTGTCTCTAGCAGTCATTACTAGGCAAGTCTGGGCCAGTCCTCACTGATAGCTTCCCATAAAAGGCACAAAGGTGATCGTGGTTACTGCGCACAACTACTGAACAGATTACCTTTTTATCAAGTGGCTTTAGAATTTTTGTTTCACTGATGATACAATAAATAAGCCAAATTCCACAGACATTGATTCTGAGCATTTTTTTTCTGTAACTCTATTGATTTAAGCCAAGGATATGTGTATTATCTTATACTGCTATCCTATTCTTTAATTTCATAAAAAGATCATAACAACTTTCTATTCATTATTGGTTTTGCAGTTTAACAATTCTGTGTATTCTATGACCTATTACTGTCATCTGCCATGAGGCTGCTATCATTTCCTAGAAGTTCTTGAGCTACATGAGAATCACCTGGGGATCTTGTTAAAAATGTAAGGTCCCTCACCCCACCCCAAAATTATGATTCAGTAGCTTTGGGTGGTACCTTGGGATGTGCATTTTAACAAGCCAGCGAATAATTCCAAGCCAGCGAATAATTCTGAAGGTGGTCTTCAGAATACAGTCTGGAAAATATTGTTCTACAGGCTTATAAAATAATAGTTCTGAGACTTCTTTAGATCAATATTTCAGTGACTGGTAGAGAAGCCTAGAGAGCATACTATGTTCTGATGGGTATAAAATTATTGGGGCACCTGGGTGGCTCAGTCGGTTGAGCGTCCGACTTCGGCTCAGATCATGATCTCACAGTCTGTGAGTTCAAGCCCCACGTCGGGCTCTGTGCTGACAGCTCGGAGCCTGGAGCCTGCTTTGGATTCTGTGTCTCCCTCTCTCTCTGACCCTCCCCCGTTCATGCTCTGTCTCTCTCTGTCTCAAAAATAAATAATAAACATTAAAAAA
Source organism: Lynx rufus (assembly GCF_022079265.1). Classification (NCBI taxonomy): domain Eukaryota; kingdom Metazoa; phylum Chordata; class Mammalia; order Carnivora; family Felidae; genus Lynx; species Lynx rufus. The sequence goes on along the minus strand of NW_025814867.1, from coordinate 51,249,958 downwards.
ATTAAAAAAAAAAAAGAAAGCCAAATGGATAATAAGTCTGTGACGGTACTTGGTGGCTTAAAAAAAAAAAATTATTAAGGAAGGAAGCCATTCAGTTACATGTGAAAATGTCATCAAAGAGCTGCTGTCAAATTGAGTTTTTTTGTCCTATTCTGGACTTCATAGCATCTTGTAGGATGTTTCAAAATCTATGCTGGATTATGCCTCCTCATTCATTCACTACTGATAAGTAAATATGGCACTCTAAAACACTGGCAGGATATTCACTAGAAACATACCATTTGTTACAATCCTTAGTGATTTCAAAAACCACAGATGCTCAGTTTACTAAATGTGGCTCCTATGCCCTCCTCATTTTAGTGCTTCTACCCCTCTTTAAGCATTTCCTCTATAATTAGAGTTGGCTTTATTAGAACTGACACACACACACACACACACACACACACACACACACACACAAATCAGTAAAACCACGGAAGGGAATTCAAGTAAATCTGAGACTCTCCGTGCATACAAAGAAATACCCCACAGACTGTGTAGGAGTTGTAATTCCCAGAAGCAGTAATTTCAAGGGCAAGTTTTTAAAAAGATACTTTTTCTTAGTTCTTATTTAAAAGCTAAGTATTTGAGATGTATATATTTTTTTTCTTCCAGAAGATGCCTTCTTTTAAAGGTATTTAACAATCAGGAAAGAATGATTAAGAATTCAAATATCACAAATTAAATTCATGGCAATCTCAGTTATGGGTTATTCCTGCACATCCAATGTTTTAAAGCAAAAGTTACATAAGCCAAAAAGCATACAGTATAATGGATTTCTGAGTCTGAATGGCAGTCACTTTGCAATGTGAATAGTAGTTATATGGGGGTTACCAACTACTGTCCTAAGAACAAGCAGGAAGTCTGGAAGAAAAGGGAGCAACCACAGATGATGTAGAAAACACTCCCAATGCAGCCCAATCCCTACTGGATTGGCTTCAAAATGGCAATCTTGGTGAATAAATGAACCAGTTATACAAAAACAGAAGAGTTTACCTCCCTTTTGGGACTCTTTGAATTGTCTGTCACATCTTAAGTTCAAAGCCTAAAGTCCTTGAACCTTAAAAGTGTTCCCTGTCTCACTCTGAATTCTCTTGTTATTCCTAATGCCTTCATGTGGATTTTACTTCATTCTTGATTTGAGGGAGGGAGGCAGATTTTATCCTGGAGCCATTAGGATATGGTATTTATAAAAAACCATCTGTTCATCATCACAATAAAAGGATGGTGATGATCATTTTATATTGATGATGATATCGTGATCATGATGATAGTAGCTACTATTTATTTATCCCTTACCATGTACCAGACATTTGGTTAAGGTTAGCCTTAAAGACACTTTTGTGTGCCTTTATTTATGATGGATGAAATCCACTTGGGAATGGATGGTGAACAGCAAAATACAAGCTGAATTTCAGACCCTCCTCACCACCTTGGCTGAGTGCTCTTGTGCAGTGAACAACCTGCACAGCCATTTGTGGTGGCCCTGTGGCTAAGCATTACAACTCTAGAGGATGAAGCTGAAGTTCAATGAAGTAGCTTGCACAAGACCAGTCAGTTGTTAAGTAGCAGATTCTGAACTTCGGCTGAGGTCTGGCTCCAAAATCACTGTCCTTACCCCATAAACTATAGGCCTATATCAGAGAAACTTTTTGGTATAGCTCTGTATGATCTATTATAGTGGTGAGTAAACATGACATTCAACACGCTATGTTTAAACAAATTATAAATGGCTAACGACGTATTCAGAATTGCAACAAACCTTAAAACAAGATGGAGACCTTGAAACACTGACCTCTAGTGCACTTGAGATAAAAGGGATTGTATGACTACAGAAATTATTATTTTTCATTATGTTCTATCACAAAGCATCAGATTCCATTTTGCACAATGTCCAAAGATCTTTAGGCTTAATCTTTCCCTGACTCTCACACCTCGTCTCCTGCCCTCAAAGTCCCACCAGGCTTCCATCACATAGAATGAATTAGTTTCTAGTATGCATTGTATGACTCCTATCTAAGCCTTGCCCTTTTGCATATAGCTTTGGCTTTTTGTTTTTTTCAGGATATCTTTTCTTCCTTTACCTTCCTTATTGTTATTTGTTCTTCAGAATTCAGCTCAGACACATTTATTCCAGACGAAGCTTTCCTGCTTCCTCTGCCCCAGTTAGGAGGTACCCCTCCAGTGTGTTCCAGTCTCCACTACCTCTGACTTTCAGTTACAGTTGACCACTAGGGACAAAGGCAGATGGTCACAGGGAGGAAGCAGAGTGAGGTAGGGTTATTTGTTCCCACATTCCCCTCTGCTTGGTTGCTGCAGGCTGACCGTCCTGTGCCCAAGGCCACAGCTCATGACAAACAGTGTTCTCCATATAAGTTTCCCTCCAAGTCCTAACTGTTCTCTCCCCTTTCCTCTTCATGCAGAGGGTGTTATGCCTCCCCATGGTTCCTGGCCCCAGAGTACTATGGTGCTTTTCCTACACCTTGCCCACATCTGTGTAAATAGCCCCTTTATTAAGTCCTTCAATTACCCAGCTTGAGGTGTCCTCTATTTCCTGCTGAGACTCTTCTTGACATATAACTGATCCCATCTGGGGCCCAGGAGGCCTCATGCCTATGCTGGCTGGACCCACACAGGCTCTAGGCCCCTGCTTAGTTCTTAAGAAAAGCAAAGTCCTTTCTAACAAATATTCAAAAGGACCTTCAATTAAAGTCCAATATGACCTCACCATGACAGTTTGATACCCAATCTCTTTCCTGGATCTTACACCTCGAAAATCTTGAATTGCCTTCACACCCTCAGCCTTCCACATATGGCTTTCTTCCAAAGCAACAGTTTTATGAATTTGCTCGTGTGTTCATGGATCTTTCCAGATTTTTAGGTTCTTTTCTTTTCATGTGCTTTCCCTTACACACCCTTCTTGTACCTCAGTCCTTTTCTGCCCTCTTCCTAGAATACCCTCTCTCCTTTCCTTAGCCAAGACCCAGCTGCCTGGTCACCTCCTCCCAGCCACAAGTAGAATTTCCTGACTTTGAGTATTGTAGTGCTTGATTTTTACCTCTCCAGTGGCACTGTATAATTTGTAAAATGCTTTACCTCCACCTACAAGATGATAAATTCAAGCTCTCTCTGAGCTGAGCTTTGTAACTCCATCAGATCCAAACACAGTGCTTTACAACTTACCTGTGAACAAAAGTATGTATGGGATGGCTGGATAGCTGATAGATAAACAGAGAGGTATTCTTTATTGCATTACTCTTTCTGCTGTAGGGCTTCTCAGCTTTAAGGTATCTGTCTGGCATTACTTCACTCTTAATCATCCACTTCATGTTGAGTAAGATTCGCATCTTCAAAATTCATTTTTTATCAACATAAATATCTTCAACTCTTGGTGCACAAAAGAAATATAGTTAATGTATAAACATTTATATTGACCCTCAGAAAGACTTTTAAGTTGATAAACACAATATCAGTTTGGGTTCCAGTTGCACAAGAGAAATAAGTTTAATATTCCATAGCTATTCAGCCACTGACATTTAAAAAAAAAAGAACAAATCTGGGGTGCCTGGGTGACTCAGTTTGTTAGGCGACTGACTTTGGCTCGGTTCATGATCTCACAGTTTGGGAGTTTGCGCCCCACGTCGGGCTCTGTGCTGACAGCTCAGAGGCTGGAACCTACTTCAGATTCTGTCTCCCTCTCTCTCTACCCCTCGCTTGCTCATGCTCTGTGTCTCTCTGTCTCTCTATAACGTTTATAATAAATAAACGTTAAAAAAAATTAAAAGAAAAAATCCAGGTTGGTAGATAATGTCTTAGCCACATTGTGGTGCTTTAAATGAAATAATGCGTTAATTGGCAAGAAAGAAGATGATCCTGTGTGTGTTCCATGCAAACAAGAGAGTTTCGAATACATGATTGTTCTCTCATAGTCATATTCCATGTTATTTTTCAAATCGAATATAAACACGCTTTGAAAGAGTTCATTCCCTGATTTGATCATGAAGAGACAGTGTTATCATGAGAATTATTGCTTATGAGGACATGATATGGGCAATAGACCTAGTGAAATGACACACGACCTCTGGTGCATATGCCAGACATACTTGCAAAAACAAAAATTAAGGCGTGGGATAGTAGCTGCAAAAAATGTTAAGTCTTTTCTTTTTTTTTGCCTTTTGAAACTATTAAGTTAATCCTACAGCTACAAATAGCCTGGATTTTATGAAATTATCTGAAGCTGACTTTGATGCATAAATTTGGGCCCTAACATGAAGCTTGTTTAAAGTTCTGCTAACATTTCTTTCCTACAACCCTTTCCATGGACTTTTTCCCTGAGGTAGTTTTGGCTGGGCTACAATGAAAAGTCTCTGCTTAGTAGCACTTCTTGATAGTCCTCTATCCTTTTGTGCCCAAGTAAGCCTTTCATTTTGTCTGGAGTCTTTCATGATCGTTATTGTCATATGGTCATTATGTAGGTCTGTGGGTATGATATGCTACCCACTCCATGTCTCAAACAATTCCTTCAGCTGTTTGCCAAGTGCTTCTTGCAAACTTTTGTCACATAATCTTCAAGTGCAACATTTGGATCTGCCTTGAAGAGAAATACTTGAAGTTAATCCCCTAGGTCAGATCCAGGAGGATTCATGTGCTTGAATATTACCTAAATCAACCATGATTTCAAATCAGGTCAAATATCATGACGATTTCAAATGCTTCTTTGAGTAAACATGGAAGATGGAGACTAGAAAAATGTACTCTTATGAAGGTGTTACATTAAGTCATCTTGCCATTAACACCATAGTAAGAAAGAAATGTGATTACAAACTATGAGGTAAAGTCTTCAATAAAAGCAGGAGATGGAGGAGAAAGTAGTGCTACTTACCTTGTGTCCTCACATAAGTTTCTTAATTTTGAATTGTGATCTCAACATTTTTTTAAAGTAGGTGGGATCGAGCTGACCAGAAAACTGCATTTGAAAGGACTCCAATCTAACTCTTCTGAATTCTTATGCAAAAATCCTTGAACATTATAATTAGGTTAGCAATTTTTCTCTACTGTGAAAGCATAGGAAATGGATGTTTTAGTTTAGGAAAGATTTTAATGTAAATTCTGGCCTGGGTTTTTCATTGTTTGTTAGAGTTTGTTTTCTCCTTCTTGGATCTCCCCTTGGACCTTCCGTTCCTTCTGTCAGACAGGCTGCTGCCCCCTTCATGACTCAGCAGCACGCTGTGAGTAAACACTGAATCTTTGGTCCAGGCCCACACTGGGAGGCTCTTCTGACTCTCTAGGACGTACAGAACAGTGAAGACAGAGCATCTGCAGTAACTAACTGCAGAGTGTGGAGGTTGCACAAAGGAAGCAAACACTGTTTATGGAAAATTTAAATATGCAAAGGTCATTATTGTCTTTAAGACATATGATCTAAATCAGATGATCTCTAGCAAAGCAAAACAGAACACTGATATCATTTTCTTGTATCTATTGTCAATACTGCTTGAGTTCCTGCTTTCCCTATGCTCTGCTGTGCACGTTACTAGCCACCATGAAGTTGCTCTAGAGATGGGAGACACTTCTCAACACTGACGTCTCAGAATAAAGGTCCCTTTGAATGTCCAAGCTCTTTCTTAACAACATATGTGCATGTGCACCAATCCTGCTTCATTTTCATCATAGCCCTGTCACTATCTAACAATATATTTGATAATGTTTTCAGTTTTTAATTTGGGGTTGACAATGGAACATCCAATTGAAGAGTCATCGGACAGGAAGGAAACATGGCCAAACTAGCCTTAGTAGAATTTTGTTTATGGAAACTATGTATTTCATATATTTCATCATTCTTATCCTGAAAATTCTGTCAAGGTGGACAAATCCTCCTTATCTAAGGTAGTTACTTGACTTTTACTAGAAAACAGAAATGGTAGGATAGGAAGGCTAGGTTTTATTTGCATGGTCAAACAGGCACTGTCTAAATTTCCAAATGAAGGAACACATTTCATTACTTTCAAAGTGCTATGAAAATTGAACATAATATATATATATAAGTAAGTATTGTCATAGTCCCCAGAAATCAGATGCTTTCATATGAATTTGGAGAGTGAATCTTATGTAGTTGGCAAAAGAAATGGAATTCTTTAGTTGAAAATTATAACTTCTGATATTGTAACAAATCTAACTCTATGATGATGTGCAATCATATGCATTCTACTTCACTATAAAATAAACCTTTCCATTCAACAAATATTAGTAAATTCCCTATATCTGCCAGACACTGTATTAGATGCCTGGTGATACATGAGTGAACAAAGCAAAGATCTTACCCTCACAGAGCTTTCAGTTTAATGGGAAAGACAGACATGAATCAGATAAACACCATAACTATCTACCAGTAATGCTTGATGTGACAGAAACATGCCAGATGCTACAGAACATATGGCAGATGAATGCGCTCTGGTCTAAGTTTGGGGAAGGTCTCCCAAAAGAAGTGACATTTGAGCTGATACGTGAAATAATTACTTGTTCAATTGGTACATGCAGAGCGGAAAAGGGAGTGTGTGTGTGCCAGAGAGTGGAAATATCATGTTCAAAAGAGTTGGGTTTGCCTTTGCAATGTTATGTCTTCACCTAACATCTTTGAGGGCACTGCTTTGACTTTTGCTGTTAAATAACTAAATATACTTGGTTTATAAAGTTGCATTTCTAAGCAGTTCATGTGAACAGAATATCATGAAACAAAAGAGTTAAGCACAGCGGGCTGGATGTCTGGATATCTGGATCCCCCCTAACCACTGCTAACCAGATGCTCTTTTAGTGAACTATATTCCTTTTGAAAATCTCAGTGAGGTCTTTCAACACTTTCTCATTATCATATCTAAATTGTGCATTCCTTTAGGGACAAAGGGGGAAAGGTTAACCAAATTCATAATTTATTAGCACACTCTCCAAATATGCTTACTGGGTTCAGGTTCATTGTACAATTCTGACTTTTGATCACTTGCCAAATAAATAATGGAAAATAAAAGGCTTGATCATTTTCTTACCTTCAACAGTTGTAAACCAAGATGGCCAGCCTCTCATAGAAGGAAAACTTAAAGAGAAGCAAGTCAGATGGAAGTTCATCAAAAGGTGGAAAACTCGTTATTTTACGCTGGCCGGAAATCAACTTCTGTTTCAAAAAGGAAAGTCTGTAAGTTCCCCTCTTGTCTTTTACACTTGCATTTTTAAGGTCCTGTTCTCCACCAAGCAGCTAGGCATTTTGTCTTGAGTTAAAACACCAATAATTTTTCCTTTTCCATTTATAATTTTACAGCATCATTTTACTGCATATGCCCCTTGGACTGTCTATTCTGTTCAGCCCTACATTAGTTGGTTCACTGTCTCTCTTCAATTTATTATGGTAGATCTTTTTTGTTGACTTAAGTTTTAGAAAGATGAACTGCAGAAGAACTACACAGCGAGCTTGACTTGAACAGTGTGCCTTTTGTTTCCTCATAGATCAGCTACATAAATTAATGTCTTATGATATGGACCTTGATTTCATTTATACTAAAGGTTATATTTGGAGGCAGGGACCCAAGGAAGGGGGACAGTAGGCTGGGAGAAAGAAGCAAAGGCTGAGTTATTTAAGTCCTTTTTGTAGTCAGCTAAGTTCATATTTTAGGTATTTAGTATTCAGTTAATGAATAGAATATGATTCTAAAAGAATTAATAAATATTCATGTAATATAACTTTCAATCTGAAACTAGGAGGCTCAGTAAATATCTGTATTCTGAATTTCTAGTGGGAAACTTCTGAAGTAGCATTCTATTCCAATAGACAATGCAAAGTTATCCTCTTCTTTTCAAATCAGTTTTATTTATCGTTAAATTCTACTCATTCAGGATCAGGAAGAAAGCTTGACCTACTTCTTGGATATTTTGAATATAGTAATAATAGCTTATCACATGCCATGCTGGATTGCCTTCAAGAATCCTCAGAACAGTCCTTTGAAGTCAGCACTATTGTTACTGCCATGTTATGGATGCTGCATCTGGGGTGCCTTGTCCTCCCTCTTTCCCTCCCTGCCGGAGGGTGGAAGCATGTTCCTTTGGGCTGGGCCATCCCAGCGGCTTCCACAACTGAGAACCCTTACTTGCCTGTGTCTTTCCTGGGAGGGGCAGGCACCAGGTTAATTTCAATGCCAAGATAGCCTTGTGGAATCTGACTTGAGCAGGCAGTGGAGGCACTTTCAGTCTTATCTAGCTACCAGGCAAGCCAGGAAGGGCAAGACGCTGGCCTTTGGATTCTTGTCCAGTCCCACTTTTACAGGTATTATTTGAGCCCCAGAATCAGAGTGATGGAGAAAACATGTTCATATGCCCACATGGCCATCCACTCCTGTGCAAAGATGCCCCGAGAACACACATACAACACCCTGCTCACACCTCTGTACCCATTGTGCTCCACTCATGGCCTTTGGGACCCAGGATCTGTCAATTATTACCGGGAGTTGTCTTTGGTCCTGGTCAAAGACATCTGGGAAATACAAAGGAGCTAGAGGCTCTGACAAGTCTTGCAGGAAAGGGCCCACTTAATTTTGTTTAGTGTATCTCAAACTTGTTCTACCATATGGTTCCTTAACATCATGTAACATCAGACCCTGCATCACTCCCTTCCCCTTGTGAGAGAGACAGAGACAGAGATAGAAAGGGACAGAGAGACAGAGACTCTGACTGGCTTGACCAAGGATAGAGCCAGTAAGGCAAAAAGGGATAAAACTGGAGTCAGACACAGGCCATCAAAGCACGTGACATCAAAGCACGTTGTTAAATGAATGCACCGTCCTACTTCCCATGAACACTTAAAATACAGAGCCAGTGGCAAACCAAACTGTTTCTGAATTAATTAACGAAAGATTTTAAATTATTTAAAATTATGAGTCAATGAGAACATAGGCACTGTGTCTTTAGAATGCTCAATATAAAATTTATTTGAACTTTTTACTCAATAGCCATATAGTATCGTATATCTGAATTACAACAAATTTTGATCAAATGCTTTTTTAATCAATAAAACTTGAAGTTAACTTTATGAATGAAAAAAAAATTGGTGATACCTACGCTAAGCTCGTGCTGCTTTCTTCATCTGTGTGTATTGTAAAATGTACAGATGGACCTTTCTGTGGCTGAAGATCTTTTTGAAAGGGAAGTAAATGGTGTGCTCAACTTAGACAGTTATTTATTGGCGGTTTAAAGAAATTTTTTGTTAGCACTGCTCCATATTGAAGTACTTGAAAGTGTTTAAAATGACCATCTGAATTTCCTGTTTTTATTAAAGTAATCAGAATTAGAAGTTAAGATGCAGTGATTTCTTAGATCCCTTGAGACGGAGCAGAGTTAGTGCATAAGAACGTCTTTCCTGAACTCAAATAACCACCTTTATACTTCTTGATTCAGAGCTTTTTAATAAAGCTTAGCGAATAAGCTATCTTATAGTTGGCTAACTTGTTTGACATCTTTAGAGGGAAATAATGGCTTGACATTTTAGAAATCTGACAGAACGTGTGGCTCAAATATTGGGAAGTGATATAATGTACTCTAAAGACCACAGCAACTTCCCTCTCATCCCCAGGGACACAGGAACCTAGCAGTGGTCACCAGTCCAGCCGAAGCTTCTGCCCCATCAAAAAGGACCTTTCTTGTAAATGAGAAAAATGTGCATTTTTAATAAGAATCGAAAGACTATGGTGTTATTTTTTTACTTTTGCATTCTTAAGGCCTTGATCTCTACCAACCAGCCAGGCAAGGTGCCCTTTGACTTCCCACCCATTTCTCTTGGGTAATTTTCGCTGTCCCTCTTTAGAGAACTGTGGTAACTTTTTGTTCTCTTGATCAATTCCTCCATGTATCAATTTCTATACTACAGACTAATTCAAAGAAATGTAATCTTATTGCTGTCAGATATTTACTAGAAACCAAAGTAAACTAACAAAGTATTATGTAATACACGTATCTTCAAACTTTATTCTGTCTATTCCCTAAAAGAATTTTGAAAAATCTGTGTAATACCTTGTAGCATTTTTTTTAGTCAATCATAAGTTTAAAAAGTCACACAAACCGTAATTTCTGTTGAATTATAAATATTATCATTTTCTTTTTTAGGCTTATTTACTTATTTTGAGACAGAGAGCGAGAGTGGGGGAGGGACAGAGAGAGAGGGAGAGAGAGAGAATCCCACTGACAGTGCAGAGCCTGATCCAGGTCTTGAACTCATGAACCATGAGATCATGACCTGAGCCGTCACGAGGTGGACACTTAACCAACTGAGCCACCCAGGCACCCCTAAACATTATCATTTTAAGATAAAAAGATCACACCTCTCCTTTCAATATGACCACTGGGCTAAGATACCATAGCAGTTTGATACCTAACACCGTCCATTAAAAAAATACATGAATTAGTTCATCTTTAATCAAAATGGTTACATGATATCATTTTCTTTGAAATAATATTTTTTCTACTCCCACAGCATTTATCCTGATCACCCAATCATTTTTCACTACAATAAAACTACACGTATAAATTGAAATTTAATTATTTTAATTTTTTATTACTACCAGTCTCTCAATGCTAAGATTTTTAAAACATTTTTTAAATTATATCACTTATGCAAAGTCAAAAGTGTAATACAAAATGTAATAAATAGTTACTAAACATTAAAGAGTGAAATGCTATTGGAAATGCATCTCTTAATGAAATAGCTGGAGAGTGATTATGTTGCTTTGGTTGAAGGACACTTCCCTGAGATCAATATCTTGAGTTGCTTTTCTTATTTGTTTGATTCTTCTGAGATTTTCCAAGTTGGACAATACACCATGGTAAGTTTGGGATGAGTGAGAAGGGTGCCTTTCCATTGAAGAATGAAAAAAGGGTGACTGCCTAGGGGAGGTGGCAAAGGAGAATTGGCAAGATCCTCAAGAAGAGACGCATGCTCTAGGAGACAGATGCGTTCAGGGATGTTGAAGAAATTGCTGTAAAGAAGTATTTGATCTCTTGAAACCATTCATACTAGCCTGTTGTGATGACCCTCGTGTTGCAGTGATCTTTAAGCCCCTGCTTTGATTCAAGAAAAATGTCAATCATTAAGTATTCTTTCTGTTTAATGTTCATAGACAAATCATGCTTCCAGAGCTCCAGTGTGTGTCAAAAACAGTTTGATCTACATAAACATTAGAACTCTGTTTCTTCAATTAATACCGCTTTCTCAGAGATAACACGCAGGAAAATTCAATTTAATGCTTCCCCAAGTATCTCAAATGCTGACTTAATAGTACTCTATTGTACTGTTGCATTTTGCCCTATTGATACAATGTTGGTATCAATAAAAATGACATAAAATCTAAGAAATATGAATTAAACATTTCCCAAAACTCACTGTATAATAATTTCTTACAAATTGGCCATCTTGTCCCAACTTAATATACTGTAACACAGGGTCAATTGCTCACTCCTTCCATTGGTCTAATGACTCTGTGAGGCCTTAGCATTCGAAGTAACAAAGCATATAACAACTATATGCAGTGAAAGGCTTCTAATCCTCTTGGAAAATTCTCCAGTTGCCAAAGATCTTTTCATACTGTGGGAACCAGCTCATGTTCTTTCCTTCCCATATGCATTTCAGAAAGATGATCCTGATGACTCCCCAATAGAACTCAGCAAAGTACAGAGTGTGAAAGTTGTGGCCAGGAAACGCAGGGACCGCTCCCTCCCTCGGGCTTTTGAAATCTTCACAGACAATAAAACCTATGTTTTCAAGGCCAAGGATGAGAAGAATGCAGAAGAGTGGCTCCAGTGCATCAATGTGGCTGTTGCCCAAGCAAAAGAAAGGGAAAGTAGAGAAGTAACCACATATCTGTAGGGATTTGCAAGCCGACCTCACACTGATTGTATACAATGGGCATTGCATTATCACTGCCAATGTCAAGAAAAAAGAGATAAATTAGCCAAGTCACATTGTGTTTTTACTGAATGGAACAGTTTTCCCTAAGAAGCAGAACCCAAAAGTGGCAGGATTTTTATACATTTCGTATTCTAATGGCACCTGCATTAACTCCAGAACATCTGTATGATGCATTCAGGAAAAGGAGCTACAGATGATACAGGGAAGAAAGGGGAGAGTCAGGGATCTAGGAACCCCTGTAGATATGCCATTGTAAGTTGTAAGAATACAACTTCACAAGGTACCTGAAATACTTATCCCAAGGAAAGATTAAGCACCTCTGATGAAAACTATAGTCTGTCAAAGTATTAGAAGAAAAGTAAAGCCCTATGAGGAAAAGTCAAACATATAATGTAATATAGACATACAATTATGTTTATTCTTTCCTAATGCAAATGAGGCTAACACATGGTAAAATTGTTCTCAAGTGAAGACAGTTATGTAATTAAATGTCTGTCTTTCCGAACAACTTATCTGATTATTCTGTTTAGGTTCACATAACATGATCTAAAGTTTAGGTACTTAGATATATCTATTGCCCAAGGCAGTAAGTGTAAGCTACATAACAAGCACAGAAAACCATTTTCACCATCTTCAAAGTATGTGCCATTTCCATCAAGTTTTGAGATGTTACAGTTCTATACTTTTCTTCCTTATATTCAGTCGTTTAATATCTCCAAATTACATTTTATGGTTTTTTCCATCACTCATATTAAAAAAAAAATTAAGCTGTGGTGGGCAGAATTATAGGATGATTCCCAATGGTCTATACCCTGACCCTTCCCCTTGACTTATAACTTGCTTCTAACTAATAGAATATGGCAAAAAGAATAGGATAGTCTCTCCCATGACTATGGTACATTACGTGGCAAAGGTGAAGAAGTTTCTTAATCAACTGACTTTGAGTCAGTCAAAAGGATATGCACAAAAGTGTGCATGATCTAATCACATGAACCCTTTAAAAAAGAGTGAACAAGTCAGAGACTCTCTCTTCCACTGGCTTTGAATAAGCAAACTGCAATGAATTCTACAACTTTAAGGGAATGGATTTTGCCAACAACCAATGAGCTTGGAAGAAGATCCCAGCCCCAGCCAACATCTTGACTGCAGCTTTGCAAAACCCTGAGCAGAGGACCTGGGTAAGCCATGCTTGGACATATGACCCAGGAGAACTTTGAGATAATAAATATATGCTGTTTTAAGTGACCAAGTGTGTGGAAATTTGTTCCATAACTATAGATAATTAATACAAAAGCTAACTTGGAATGCATATAAGAGGACTACAGAAACCTAGAAAAAAATGTAAGTAGTCAATTCCCTTAATTCTACGTTGACTCTACTGATAACTCATGAGGACAGGAAATACATAAGAGGCCAAGTTTGAAAAAGGAAACAATTGAATTTTAACATGTAAAGTTTGAGGGTATTGGGAGTCACAGAAGTTATTACAAATTGAAAACAGTTCTGGGGGGTCAAGATTTTGCCTCATGGGATATATATATGGTCACCAAAGATGTGGAATTTGCTGAAATTACTCAGGAAGAATAAGACAAAAGAACTAATAAGGGCTTCTTTGGGATACCTAACTTTTAAACAAAGGAACACTGGATTGGCTGGTTAGTGTTCAGAGATGTTACAGACCAGGGGAAACAATGTCACAAATGCCAAATAAATAAGGCTTTCAGGAAATGGGAAAGGTTAACAATGTAAAATCCTGAAGAGTAATCACTTAAGATAAAGAATGAGCTTTACAATTAGGAAGCAATTGGCATTATTGGTAGGAACAATTTCATTGGAGTAATGACATAAAAGTCAAATTTCAGTGGGTTAAAGAATCAAAAGGAGATTAGGAGTTTAAAGCAATAATTGGACTCTATTTTCAACAAATTGGGGCTAAGATACAGAAAGTGTTTTGTTGTTTGTTCTAAAGATGAATTAGACTTGGGGGGGGGCGTGGTTGTTAACATGCAAAAAGAAAGAAGAAAAACAACTCTGCTTGAGCAAAGTTTCCAGAAGTGGTGGGAAAAGGATTAAAATTCATGCCATTGCAATTTATGGAACAGTTAGCAAGCAACAGGTACCATGCTTGGCCTGGAGATAGAAAAATAAAAGACCCAGCTCTTCCCCTCAAGGATTTTATAGTGTAGTAGAAGAGATAATCACGTAGAACAAAAATTGAAATGCTCAAGTGCCTTGATGGAAGTTTGTACAGGGTCCTGTGGAAATACAGGAGAAGGCACCACTGTAATTGACTCTGAACTCAAAGCCAAAGCATGGGCTCCCTCACTGTTTCCCAGAGCTGTTAGAGAATGAACTTGTCCTAGAGAGCTAAGAGTGTCGTGGGCGGACAAGGAAACAATGGTCAGTAGAGGGAACCACACTGCAAAAGCACAGGAGGGAAAGGGAACATGGTCCATTTGCAAAACCGCAAGTCCTTATTAGGATGGGAACATGGGTGGGGGGCAGGGGGGTTGCTGTTGTGCTGTTGAGGAATGGTACATAATGATGCTGGAGAGACCTATAAGGCCACAGCATAAAGAGCTTGGTTCCATACTAAGGATCTTGAACCTTTCTTCAAAAGGTTTTAAGATTTGCATTTAGAGAAATAATTTTGATAGTGGTATTACAGAATGGATTGTAGAGATATAAAAAGTTGTAGCAGGGAAATCATTTGGGACATTCTTAGAAGTGGTGAGGTGTAGTGGCAGAGGAGACAGAGGGGAATGGAAATGCAAGAAAAATAGTGAATTAGTAAAATGGGTTGGATACTGGTGGTCTGGATGGAGCCGGGCTATAGGAATGGAAAGAAGTCTCTCATGACCCCTAGGTGCTGTCTTGAGAAACTTGATGCATGGTGGTAGCATTTACTGAGATAGAAAATTCAGAAGCAACAGTTTAAGAGGTGAGGCAAATGGTAAATTTAATTTTAATGTATATATTTAGAGTATAGATACATGATTGATCCTAGACTAGGGAGACATCTCCTATGAAGTCAGGCAGGAAAAGGTGAGCAGACATACAGTTGTAAATGAGTCTCTAAATATTATGTTGAAATCTACCAGCCATTCTTAAGAGTCAGTTGAGTAACCAAGCTGTTTAATTAATTAGAAAAAAGCTGGTAACAGACAAATGGAATATTAAGTGACACCACATTAGTTATTAATTTAAAGGCCTACAATGTGTTCAAACCTTTTGTAGCAGAGAGATTATGGTAAAACTCAACCTGTTTATATACTGATTCTGTTTTCACTGAATGCTTATCCTAAGAAAGAAGAGAATGGACCCACAAGCTCAAGTTGAGAGAAATGAATTATTTTTGTTACTTATTACAGTCCTTGTGATTTCATTAATTGGATGCCTCTAGTTTAGAATACAATTCTCAGAGCCTTTGGATCAAATCTAAAGAGAAATAAATGTATGAAGTATGACTAATGATCTTTCTGGTTTCATTCCATGGTGCTGTAGTAATTCCAAACGCAAACAAATTCTCCCAGGTTTAGAATCACACTGCAATTTCAGAATCATCAGCTTCCCACTGATATTTCTGGCACTTCCACTGCCATTGCCAGCTAGCTCACCACAGAGTGCCCTTTCCCAAGAGGGCTGTAGCTCCTGATCCTGAGCTAAGAAGAAACCACTCTTCTAAACATATTTAAACCTTTAAAAATGTTGGGATGAATACAATTATAATCATGGTTAGAAATTCAAGTGGTTTTCATTTTCATTCTATTTCGATTCTTTTTCCCTCTCAGATAGCTGTGGAAACAAACGTTTATGTGTGAGACTCTCATCTGGTTATTTCTTGAGAACCTGGAGTTTGGCAAAAATAAATGTTCCATATTTTGCTAACATGACTTTTCTGGAAGATCCTTTGTTGGTGAGGTTGAGAGACATTTATTCGGTGATCTCCAATTCACCTACTTTCTGTAGGCACTTTTGGGCCTATCATTGTAACTTTATTCTCAGGCATAAATAAAAGATTACTGGGTTGAAAAATTACCCTTGGGAAATTTATCTTTCAATTTAAAAGTAAATTTACATTTAAAAATTACTTTTAGGGGGCGCCTGTGTGGCTCAGTCAGTTAAGCTTCTGACTTCGGCTCAGGTCATGATCTCACGGTCTGTTAGAGCCCTGCGTCCAGTTCTGGGCTGACAGCTCAGAGCCTGGGGCCTGCTTCAGATTCTGTGTCTCCCTCTATCTCTGACCCTCCCCCATTCATGCTCTGTCTCTCTCTGTCTCAAAAATAAATAAACATTAAAAAGAATTTTTTTAATTACTTTTAGGAAACAGTTGCAAGATGAGGTAAGGGAATATATAGGCGGAATTCATGGTGCATTGCAGAGAAGTGAATACCATAAATGCTCTAGCCAGGATTTCTAGTCCCCAAAATCTAAGTTTTGAGATGAAAAACTCAAAATGTCATCTTGTTCCAGAATAGCTCCAGTTTATAGACCTACTGGAGCAACTCTTCCCCAAAGGTGCTTCTGAAGGACAGAGGGGTTGGAAAATCAGGGAGATTTCTACAAAGGCAGTGAAGTCTAGAGAAGGTGGCACAGGCTGTGAGCACAGACACACGAGGATTCAAGTCCTAGCTCTACCAAATCTAAATTACCAGCCTGAGCAAATTACTCATCTCTCATCTCTTGATTGGGAACCATAACGTCTATGGAACAGAACTGCTGTGAAGCTTAAATGTCAAGTAATAGCATCCAGCAGAAAACCATGGGTACTTGATGGCACTCCATTTTTTACACACCACTAAGGGAGGAAAAAAATCCTACAAATGAAATTATGATGCTATGTCTTAATAACAATATAATTAGTGCTGTTTTACTTCCAAATGTCTTTTATCTATTCTGAGAGATTTAGCAGTTTCTTCTGACTTTAGGTACCTCGAGTGATGTGTGACAGGTAATCCTTTTGTATCTATTTCAGCAACAAAATGAAACCCAGCCTCATCTACATGTTGATCTCTTCCTTTATTGGATAAAACATTTAGTGGCTGCTTTGCAAGACTTGTGGACCTGTAGTCATTTCTCCAGCGATGGCTCTTCGGTTCCCTGATGCCATATTTCATCCCACCCTTCTATTTCTTTGCCTCTCTATGTACATGATAACTTTTTGTCTCAAAATCAAATGATCTTATTATTTTCAAGACATGCTAAACAGCAATTAACATGTGTAGTGTCGACCATGCACATAACTCAATTGAAGTAACAACACAGAGAACTGGGACCAAGTTTGAGTGACACCCAGTCGTAGTCATTCCTGGTGGATTACAACTGCAAAACACACTGATTATCAGGCACATCCCAATTTCAGAACTTAAAATATGGGAGAAAAAATGTAAATAAATAAGCAAAAGTATTAATTTAAGAGTTCTACATGCATTTGTTTCACAGTTATCAAAACTGTATATAAAAGTTTTTTTGTGAACAGTAAAGCATATTACAAAGGTATTTTTTGTATTTAAAAATGGTTATAATTTGCCCAATACATCCATTCTCAAAGGTATGAGATCAGCCATTTCTGTGAATATTTACCTTCTGTATTACTGGAGATCTCCAGAGAAAATAGAACAAATAGGATATATAGAGAATGATCTATAAGAGGGGATTTATTATAGGAATTGCCTCACATGGTTACAGAGGGCAAGAAGTCCACAATCTGCCATCTGCAAGCTGGAGACCCAGGAAAGACAGTGGTGCCATTCTGTCCAAGTCAAAAGTCCTGGGAACCAGGGAGCCACTGGTTTTGGTCCTGGAGTCTGGAGGCCCAAGAACCAGGAGTTATGATGTCCAAGAGCAGAGGAAGATGTACATCCCAGCTCAAGAAGAGAGAAAGAATCCTCCCTTCCTTTGCCATCTTGTTCCATTCAGGCCCCCAGTGATGCCCACCCAAATCAGGTGAGGCTGGATCTCTTTACTCAGTCTATTGAATCAAATGCTAATCTCTTCCAGAAATACCCTCAGAGACGCACCCAGAAATAATGTTTTTCCAGCTCTCTGGGCATCCCTTAGGCCAGTCAGGTCGACACATAAAGTTAACCATCACACTATCTCTTTTGATGGAAATAAAGATGGTTACACAAGCCATGTTCCTGGTGCCTACCCTCCTGTGTTCTCCTTTTTTTTTATTATTTTTTTAAACAATTTTTTTTCAACGTTTATTTATTTTTGGGACAGAGAGAGACAGAGCATGAACGGGGGAGGGGCAGAGAGAGAGGGAGACACAGAATCGGAAGCAGGCTCCAGGCTCTGAGCCATCAGCCCAGAGCCCGACGCGGGGCTCGAACTCATGGACCGCGAGATCGTGACCTGGCTGAAGTCGGACGCTTAACCGACTGCGCCACCCAGGTGCCCCGTCCTGTGTTCTCCTTTATCCATGTTCTTCTTATGGCAGGGAAGCTAATAGGGAATGGGCCAAGGTGGCAGGAGTGAGGGTATGGGGCACTGATATTTCTTTTATTCACTGTCACAGATTGGAGAGCATGGAGGTGAAATTAGGATGGTGTGTAAGGAGGAATTCCAGACCAAAAGGAGGAGCATTTCCAGAAGAGGCCCTCAAGGTCAATGATACCAGAGACAAAAGGAGGGAGGAAAAACATCTGATGAAGTTGTAAGCTGGGGAACTAAAGAAGAGCAGAGGGAGGCACAAGGCAGAGCAGGTGGAACTGATGAGGGCTTTAGGACCTTTAAAGGAAGACACTAATTCCCAGGGCCGGCTTTTCTTAGGCACTTGCCCAGGTGAGGAGAGTTCTGGTCAATGTCCTATATACCAGATCATGTAAGGCTCTCTAGCTGTGGACTTGGCAAAACAGGCAACCAGCTCCCCCAAAGGCCTTACAGAGCCTGGTCCTGCCACGAGACCCCAGCCTTGCAGGGCACGTTCCATATTGACATTCTTCTCATTCTATACCCCCAACCCAGTACATATTGAACTTGTCTACTTCAAAGAAAAACTTTCTGATGGTATGGGGAGGGGGAGCTGGAAATTCTGAAACCTTATTATGCATTTTTCTGTAAGAATATAATCAGACACATTGTGTTTACACAGTTCCTTATGCCTTTATGGGCAAACCTTTTTAAATTTTGAATCCAATAGAAAGAAAATGCATTTCCTCTGTCTTGTGATCAATGAAATGATTAAGATTCACTTTGGTACTGAGAACCGAGAAGAGTTAAAAGAAGTCAAATAATGTAAAGATATAAAGTACTCAAACAAGTGATAGACTCATTTGTTCATTGGAATAACAGTACTCCACTGGAAACTACGGGTGGGGGGCAGTAAGAGTGAATTCTAGTTTTTCCCTTTTGAATTCTTTTTTTGCCTTATTTTATTTTTTGTCTACCAGTCCACTCACATCAGTAATGCCCAAGGTACAACACACTTATACACAAAAACAAACACATATTCTTTTATATGGGCTTAATGACAACAAAACAATGGTTTTCACCAGGCATTGTAGAAGTCAATCTTATTACTTCATTATCTTAGGTTTCTCTCTCTGTGTTTGTCTATCTAGGCTGGGATTTCATGTAATCAGAAGAATATTATGTGTGTTTCACTGTTTTCTGCACAGAGATTCACTTCTACACACCAGATTTCCTCTGGGAGTATTCTGTTCCCTCTTAATTCTAAACTATTGTGATATGGAGGAAATGGTCTAAATGCCCTGTCTCTTAAAAGAGAAAAACAACGGTCCTGTTTGCCAAACTAGCCCATAAACACAAAAATCAGAATGGAGCTCATCTTTTTAATTTAACCAAAACCACAGTTTGGAAATGTCTATTTTTTTAAAAAAAAATTAACCATTAAATATAATACTTAGGGTATGTGTGATTTAAGTGCTGATTTGAGAACATTTTAATCAGGACTCAAACAATTCAGACAGATATCTAATGCTATCCCACACAAACATATTCATGCTCTTGGCATCACTAAATCCTGCTGCATATCAATCTCAGTTGAACACAAATCAGATTCAACTGCAGCTAATCCTGTCACGGTAAGGTTCCGGTGTAAGTAAGCCACTGGAAGCATGTCAGGCAGCCAAGCACTCTAGACCAAGTTCTTCCGAGAAAGGGTACTCAGCATTTATCATTCAGTTAACAGTATGAAGGGCTATTGGAGTCGGAAGAATCTCAGAGCACGTGGACTCCATCCACTCCCTTCCCAATGGAAAAGTCCCTTCCTTGTCATCATTGGCAGGTATCATTTATTTCCATCTGCTCAAACACTTCTAGGGACAGAGAGCCCATTACCTTGTTACCTGTCCATATCTTTTTTAAATAACTTTTTTCTGATTTAATTGTTGGATTTATTTATTTATTGTATATGAAAATAACAGACTGTTGTAGAAATATTTAGAAAACACAAAACTACTAAAATATAATAAAAATTACCCATAATCCTGGAACCCAAAAACATTCCATAGAAGTGTTTGGATGTGATCCCTTTTAGGTTACTCATCATTTGTATTAATTTTTGAAAATTCTGCCTCTCCCTAATTTTTAACCTTAAATCCTGGTTCTTTCCCCAGCAGCCACACAAAATGTCTATTCCCTCTTCCCCCAGACAACCCTTCAAATAGTTAGATTTGGGCATTCATTTAGCAAATACTTAGAGCATCCAACATATGCCAGATACTATGGTAGGGCATGGGGGCTCAAAGAGGACTAATACATTGTCCATGCCTTTAAGAAACTCAGTAAATAAATATATATTTACCCAGTAAGGATATCAAAACATAAAACACCTCCTATTTGTGGGCCCTGGGCTAGGGATTAGGAGTGCTGAGGTGATCAAAATGTCCCAAATTTGGGGGTCCTGGATGGCTCAGTCGACTGGTAAAGCGTCCAACTCTTGATTTGTGCTCAGGTCATGATCTCACAGTTCATGAGATTGAGCCCCACATCTGGCTCTGTGCTGCCAGTGTGGAGCCTGCTTGGGATTCTCTCTCCCTCTCTCTCTCTGACCCTCCCCCCGGTCGTGCACATGCACATGTGTTCATGCTCTCTGTCTCAAAAATAAATAAACTTTATTTTTGTTAATGTTTATTTTTGAGAGAGAGATAGCACAAGCAGGGGGGAGAGACACAGAATCCGAAGCAGGCTCCAGGCTCCAAGCTGTCAGCACAGAGCCCGATGCAGAGCTCAAACTCCTGAACCACGAGATCATGACCTGAGCCTAAGTCAGACGCATAACCAACTGGGCAACCCAGGCACCCCAATAAACTTAAAAAGAAATGTCCCAACCTTTGTGGAATTTATATTCTAGTAGGAGAAAAACAAGTTAAAGTGTTTTCTTAATTAACTATGAAATTGCCATGTGACCAGTACTACAAAGAAGCGCAATGGAGAGAGATTGTGAAATGAGACATCTGACCTAGTCAGGAAGTTAAGGATGGCTGACCTGAGAAATGAAAGATGAATAAGACTTCCTAATCTGTGGGAGAGATGGAGGAAAAGCAGACAAAAAAAGCACACAGTGAGAGAAGGTCCTGGAGAGAAAAGGTGCACAGCCCATTAGAAGAATCAAAACAGGCCAAAATGTGGCCAGAAACCAGCAGTGGGGAAAGGAAAACTGATGAGGGTGTGAGGCTGAGGAGGTGGGCAAGTCACACGAGCCCAGAGCGAGAGCTACTGACAGGCTTAAAACCGTGTTCCACAACTAGATCAGCATTTGCTGTCGTCATTGTCGTTGTTGTTTTTGTTATTGTTGTTGTTGTTGGAGTATAATTGACATGCAATGTTATATTAGTTTTGGGTTTACAACTTAGTGATTTCAACAGATCTTTCCATTACCCCGTGTTTACCACAGTAAGTGTAGTCATACCGTCTGTTGCCATACAATGTTATTGCCATATTATTGACTGTATTCCCTATGCTGTAATTTTCATCTCTGTGAGTTGTTTATTTTATAACTGGGAGTTAATACCTCTTAATCCTCTTTATCTATTTCATTTTTATAAGAGCACTCTAGCTGCTGTGTCGAGAATGGAGTGTTGGGAAAGCAAGAGTAGAATCTGAGAAAAAGATAGGAGGCTATTCAGATAGTACAGGCAAGAGATATAATGAGAGTTTGAAAGAAGAGAGTGGCACCAGAAATGGAGAGAAATGGAGGGCCAAGGAGATAATTTAGAAAAAACACTGTAGGACATGGTGAGGTTTGGGAATTCCC
The DNA here is from genome assembly GCF_022079265.1 of Lynx rufus. Lineage (NCBI taxonomy): Eukaryota > Metazoa > Chordata > Mammalia > Carnivora > Felidae > Lynx > Lynx rufus. Next base: position 51,227,759 of record NW_025814867.1, on the reverse strand, counting down.
CTCAGGATTCTGGCACCGGTGGGTGGGTGGCAGCACTGTTTGTGATAAGGAGAACACCCAAAGGGGATCAGATTTGAGGGGAAGCCTTGTCAGTAGAGAATGCATCACAACACTGCGATGTGGAGGGCATGGCAGAGACAGAGCAGGAAGCAGATGACCCTGCCTGCAGGCAGTCAGCAAACCCTCCACTGAAGAGGTGATACTATTCTGGGCCTTGAAGAAGGAATCCACTTTTCTTCTTTCACACTTTCATACTTTCTCAAAGGGAAAGGGCATTCTAGTCTAGGGAATAGCATACACAAAGATTAGGATCAAAGTTAAGAGACAACATAAATGGGCCAGGAAGAGAACAACGGTCACTTATTTTTAGCTATTTATTTTATCTGTGCCCTTGTTCCAAAAATTACTTATTGTTCTCTTAAAATATGTACTATAACAAATTACTATAACAAATTACTCCAGAATGGGGGGCTTACAAAGAACAGAAATTTATTTCTCATAGTTCTGGAGGCTGGGAAATCCAAAATTAAGGTGCCAGCAAATTCAGTGTCTGGTGAGAGCCTGCTGCCTGTTTCATAGATGGCTGTCTTCTTGCTGTGTCCTTACATGATACACGGGATGAAGGAGGTCTCTGGGGTCTCTTTTGTAAAGATACTAATCCAATTCGTGAAGGCTCTGCCCTCATTACCTAATCACTTCCCAAAGGCCTCACCTCCACATACCATCACATTGGAGACTAGGTTTCAGCATGTGAATTTGGAGAGACACAAACATTGAGGGGTCATTCTAGCTCCAGAGCTCCCTTTGAGGTCAGCTGAAAGTATCTTTGGGACTGCATCAAAGCTGGACTTCTTCCTTTCCTCAATCTTGATTCCTCTTCACACCCTTCCATAGGTGTTGATTGCAAGGGTACTCCTTAATAAACATTCTGCACCTTAAATTCTGTCTGGAGTCTGCTTCCCAGAAAGTCCAACCAGAATGAAAGTAAGTAAAGGCATAGGGCAAAAGGAATACAAGACAGGAAGAAGAGTCACCAGGATGAGGGAAATAGATGAAATCTAAGCCATGAGGTCCTACTCACTAGCAAAATGTAGGTAAGTTTCAGAGCTGACTCTGTGCTTCCATGCAGACAAAATTAAGAGAGACATTCAGTCAGATTCCTAAGTCACAGTTTCCCAGACTAAATATAAACCAGTTGCCCAGAGGAAGAAAATATTCCCAATACTTATACCCAAGAATTTTTTCCCAATGGGCCTCACAAAGCAAACACTGTAATATATCAACAGTGTCCTCAATATCTCCCTGATAAGGACAATAGCATGCTTTATAAGGATGTGTAGGGTACAAACACCAACTTATGAATTTAAACATGTGAATAACATAACTCTCTTTGCTGCTTTGTATTTGAGCTTAATTTGTGAATTGAGCCCTGGATCCCATTTCACGTGGTGGCAAAAATGTAATCTTAGTCCATTCAGGGGAAATTTTGTCAACTCAGAGGATTCTCCATTTATTCAGGTTTTTCCTAGTCCCCATTCTCTACAGTATTCCCTCATGTATTATTTATGCCACAAGGTTCATATTCTGGTCTTTCAGGTTCATGAATGTTTTTAACCTCAAAATCTTGCCTTCTGAGACAAAATCCTATTTTCTCAAAGTATTATCTCAGCTGTGAGTCTCAGAAATCTATTCTGAAATTCAAAAGCTAACAGTTCACTGTTACTTCTAACTTCTTTCCAACTTCCCTTTTTTGAGGCAATGGATGCCTCCTGTCTAGTGTGAATGAGGGGGTTGGGGTGACTGGAAGGGCAAAATGGTCTACAGGAGATAAAATGGATAACAAGGAATTTTTCTTTAAAGCATATTAGCTAATTGATTGTTGCAATTTAAAAAAAATAACATTCTGCAGTGAAAACGAATAACACAGCACTAGTATATGGAACAAATAAAAATAATTTGGGTGTAGGCTCAAAACTGTAACTCAGACACACAGCATCTGTAAGCCATAATTAAGGCAGGAATACATTTTAGAAAAGAGGAACAGACAGACTGTACAACTTCCAAGCAAACTTCCACAAGGCCCATCCAAGTGGAGTGAGGATTCTCTATTATTTACTTATACAGTATTTCCATATTAAGGATATCTGCTTCAAATAAGCAAAGAGCTGCAAAGGTTTGTCTTTGTTGTTTTAAAAAGCAGCCCCTGAGAAAAACGTGACGTTGTCCCCCCAAATGAAAAAGTCGCTATGAAAATTTTGTTTGTTTTGTTCTCTGCCACCACTAACTAAGCTCAGCCGGTTTGTTTCAAACCACCAGAAAAGACAGGCTGTGGGGGGGAGGGGCATTGGTGGGTCAAAGTTCAGAGGCGCTGAAGTTTCTCTGATGGTAACAGAACAAAGTTCAAGAGGCCAAGGGGGCCCCCTGATGATGGAATTCAAATAGCAGATGTACGCAGAGCTCACCTGCGGAGAATGCTGCAAACATCAAGAGGCTAAATTGATGTTCTAGAACACAGTGAGAGCAGACACATTAGGCTTATACCTGTAACCAAAAGCAGAGGTTAAGAGATGCTTTCTGTGGACAAGAATGGATGCCTTGAGGGTAATCTTAAACTATCTAAATAATGAGTTTGGCTAGTCATTATCTCTCAGGACAACAAGCAAACCTGAATATTTTGTGGGGAGGGTGTTATTACAGAGAATTACACCGTTACTGTGAAGTTTATCCCTGATATCGTATCTGCTTGTTAAAGTTTCAATAGTAACTCACCTATAAGACTGCTTAACACCACAGCAAGTATTTGAAAGAACATAATGGGTATGATGGGTATTAAGAAGGGCACTTGTGATGAGCACTGGCTGTTATATGTAAGTGATGAATCCCTGAATTCTACTTCTGAAACCAATATTGCACTGTATATATTAACTAAAATATAGAAAAAAGAATATGATTGTAGATAGGATACTATTTATTATGAAATTCTTCCAAATAAAAAGAGCTATAAAAATAATACAATAAACTCTTCATACCCACCACTCAGCTTCAGGAAAACAAGCATTGAAAATGCATTCATTGGAAGCCCTCTGAGATTCCTCCCGAAATGCAGTTCCTACCCTACCTTACAGGTAATGACCGTCTTGAATTTGGTAATGATCATTCCAATGCATTTCTTTTTTTTTTAATGTTTATTTTATTATTTTTAAAAGAGAGAGACAGAGCATGAGGCGGGAGAGGGACAGAGAGCAAGAGGGAGACACAGAATCTGAAACAAGCTCCAAGCTCTGAGCCGTTGGCACAGAGACGGATGCAGGGCTCGAACTCACAAATTGTGAGATCATGACCTGAGCTGAAGTCAGATGCTTAACTGACTGAGCCACCCAGGCGCCCTTCCAATGCATTTCTATACAAGTTTACTATATTATGTTTTATATATAATATATATATATATATATACACACACACACACACATATATAATATATATGTTATATATACATATAACATTTGTTTTATACATATGTAAACATATATACATATGTTTATATATATAAATATATTTGTTATATATATTTTTATATATTTGTTATATATAAAAACAAATGTTATATATATATTTGTTATATATATAACATTTTTTATATATAGAACATTTCTAAAAAATACATAGCATTGTTTTATACATAGTTAGACTTTACATAAAGAGTTTCATATTTCATGAATCTTGCTCTATTTTTAAGTTTCATGTTTGTGAGACTTATCTATCTTGACATATTTCTAGTTGATTTTCAGTGCTGTAGATGATTCCCTGTCATACCATTCCACTTCTCTATTCATTTTTCTGGGTGGTGGTTGTCTCTGGGCTTTGCAATAACAAAAAAATATATGAAAATTTTGGCTCTTTGTGTGTAAAGTCAAATATTTCTTTGGCCAGTGACTGTCAAACTGTGATCCACAGACCCCTGGTGGGCCCAAACCCCTTCAGGCAATCCATGAGGTCAGTCATTTTCCTAATAATACAAAGACACATGTACCGTTTTCATCGTGTGGACATTTGCACCGATGATATAAAAGCTATGGTTGGCAAAGCCGCTACAAATCAAGACAATTGCACCAAGCTGTACCAGTAGTCATTGTATTCTTGCCCACTGCACGCTGGGGATTTTAATAAATCACTTAACAATAGTAATTTCATTAAAACTCAACTCTTGTATACTCATCTATTTAATATTCTGTATGTCAAAGTGGGGAGTAAGCACAAATCACTCCTGTTGTATTCCAGAGGACAACAGTGTCTCAAGAGATATCATGCAATTGTTTGAGTTACAAGATGAACTCCCACTTTTTTTCATGGAACTTCATCTTTATTTTGAAAGAATGCCTGGCAGACAAACCATGATTATTTCAGTCTCTGGTATTTGGCAGACATTTTCTCAAAAAAAATAATGACATGAGCTTTCAAGCAAAAATTAGAGTCTTTGAAGACATGAATCCAAATGTGAGTTTGAGGGCTTCCCAGTATTTCAGAATTTCTCTGATGAGATGTGTGGTGATTTTCTGATATTGTATAATGTAATTAAATATATCAACATTTAGAAAATCTGTGTAATTCAGTAAAATATTTTCTCAGTTTCCACTGCAAAATGTTGGAAAATGATACATGAGTAAAAAAAAACAATCCATTCAAAGTGAAAGATAGATCATATATTTTAATTCAACAGAGTATGAAAAGTTCATTGACATGATTTTTAAATTCCAGTTTTCAAGGAACCTTTAAGAAGCTACTATTTGTTGGGTTTTAGGTATAGTATCAAAGAAAGATAGAAAAGACTATTGAAATACTCCTCGCTTCTTTGATTCCATATCTGTGTGAGTCTATTTTCTTCACATACTTCAATCAAAGCAATACACCACAAAAGACTGAATGCAGAAATACACTCTAGCTGTCTTCTGGTAAGCTAGCCATAAAGGTATTTGCAGAAATATAAAATAATGCCAATTTTCTCACTGAAGGTTTTGTTTGGGAAAATATAGTTATTTTATAAGAGTATGTTATTTGTGTTAACATGCAATAGGCTTATATTGCTTTTTAAATGAATAATAAAAGTTTTAATTTCTCAAATTTATTTTCTAATATAGTAAATATCAATAGATAGAACTCACATAAACAAAAGCTCTTTGGTATCCTCAATAATTTTTAAAAGTTTATAGCAGACACATGAAAAGATGCTCAATATCACTCATCATCGGGGAAATACAAATCAAAACCACAATGAGATACCACCTCACACCTGTCAGAATGGCTAAAATTGACAACTCAGGAAACAACAGATATTGGTGAGGTTGCAAAGAAAGGGGAACACTTTTGCACTGCTGGTGGGAATGCAAACTAGGAAAGCCACTCTGGAAAATAGTGTGGAGGTTCCTCAAAACATTAAAAATAGAACTACCCTATGACCCAGCAATTGCACAACTAGGTATTTATCCAAAGGATACAAAAATACTGATTCTAAGGAGCACGTGCACCCCAATGTTTATAGCAGCACTATCAACAATAACTAAATTATGGAAAGAGCCCCAATGTCCATCAACTGATGAATGGATAAAGAAGATGTGGTGTGTGTGTGTACACACACACACACACACACACACACACATATGCATACACACACACATATATGTATACACACACACACACACACACACACACAATGGAATATTACTTGGCCATCAAAAAGAATGAAATCTTGCCATTTGCAACAATGTGAATGGAACTGGAATGTATCAGGCTAAGCGAAATAAGAGTCAGAGAAAGATAAATATCACATCATTTCACTCATATGTGGAATTTAAGAAACAAAACAGATGAACATAGGGGAAGGAAAGAAAAAATAAGATAAAAACAGAGAAGGAGGCAAATCATAAGAGACTCTTAAGTACAGAGAATAAACTGAGGGTTGCTGGAGGAGTGAGGCGATGGACTAAACGGGTGATGTACATTAAGGAGGGCACTTGTTGGGATGAGCACTGGGTATTACATGTAAGTGATGAAGCACTAAATTCTACTCTTGAAGCCATTATTACACTATATGTTAACTAACTTGGATTTAAATTTTAAAAAAATAATAACCAATTACAAAACAATGAAAGAAATAATTTTTAAAGGTATAAAGTGTCCTGGGACCAGAATGTTTAAGAACTGATAATGTAGGATATAGCCAAGAATTGAATTTCTGGGTTGTAATTTATCTTTGCTAAGTATTTCCTAATTGTCTTCAAAAAAATTGCATCTAGGGGTGCCTGGGTGGCTCAGTCAGTTGAGCGACCGACTTCAGCTCAGATCATGATTTCATGGTTTGTGAGTTCGAGCCCCGCATCCAGCTCTGTGCTGACAGCTCAGAGCCTGGAGCCTGCTTCTGATTCTGTGTCTCCCTCTCTCTCTGCCCCTCCCCCACTAATGCTCTGTCTCTCTCTGTCTCAAAAATAAATAAACATAAAAAAAATTTAAAAAAATTGTATCTAAATTCTTACTTGCAGTGTATGAGAATGCCCATTGTTCACATAGTTACCAGCATTTGGAACTGTTTCAGGCTTAAATCTTTTTAAATCTAATAGGTGTCAAAGTGTTGTTTTAACTTGTATTTCTCCTACTATTGGTGAGATTATACATTTTCTGTGTATTGTCTCTACAGATCTTCTCTTGTTTGAAAATCCTTTCTATATATTTTTTTGCACCTTCTTCTATTAAGTTGTCTTTTCACATTAATTTTTGAAAAACATTCACATTTTCCAGACATGTATCCTACCTGGTTTCTCTCCTTTTTTCACCTTTAAATTTGTAATTTTTTATTGAGATATAAATTACATGCAATAAAATGTACATATTGTAAATGTTGAGTTCATGAGCTTTGACAATTGTATAAGCCCATGTTATCAACACCCAATATAATAGATAGAATATCACTCTCATTCCAGAAATTTCCTCCTGCTTCTCTTCAGAGGAAACCACCATAGATTAGATTAGTGTTTTCTATAACTTCAAACAAATAGGATCATATAGCATGTGGTCTTTTGTGCCTGGTTTCTTTCTGTCAACACGTTTTTGAGATTCATCTATGTGGCTATATGTGTCAGTAGTCCATTGCTTGTTATTGATGAATACAATTCCATTGGATCAATATACCAAAATTTGTCTATCCGTTATCCAGCAGATATGCATTTGAGCTGTACCTGGGCTATTGTAAGTAAAATTGCCATGAACATTCTTGTACACATTTTTTTTTTTTTTGGTAACGTGTTTTTATGCCTTTTGGGTAAAACACCTAGGAATGGAACGGAATACCTTCTAAATGTATGTTTGACCTACAAATGTTATGTTCCTTATGTTTTAATTTTTCTTTTCTTTTTTCCCCCATATCATTGTACTATATTATACATAAGTTATTTGGATATCTCCTGGTTCACTCATTCTTTCTCCAAATGTGTCTACCCTGTTGCTTATCACACATACCAAGCTTTCATTTCAATGATTATATTTTCATTTCCAGGATTTCTCTTTCATTTCTTTTTTGAGTCTTCTAGGTATTTTTAAATAGTATCTTCTTCCTTTCTCTTGTTGTTTACTCCATATTATGCTGCTTTAATTATTTAAAATAAAATATCTTATACTCATTATTTTCACTTTCTGATTTTTTTAGGGCCTCTAATCACATTGTTTTTTTGTTTCTATTAACTCTCAGTCTTAGTAAGTTATTTCCTTGTGGTTTGTAAATCCATGTTGTAAAGTTTATCTGTGAGATTCATGCTGTTATCTTGATTATATATATAGGTGTGTGTGTATATGTACACACACACACACACATATATATATATATATATATATATATATATATATATATATTTAATTAACTGTCTTCCACCCCATCCTGGAACTGGAGATGAAGAGTGAAACTTGGAGCCTGCCACAGGAAGGACTCAATCTGAGCAACAGGAAGGAGTTCCTAAAGGTTCCTCCATCCTGGAAGCCTTGTCCCTGGTAGGCAGGGAGAGGGGAACAGTGGAAAGACCAAACCATTACTTTGACAATGCTGGTGCCCAGCATAGTGACTGGCTACCACTCTGAGCCCTGGGACTCTGCTCTAACCTGGATTCCCTGGGGACCTGAAAGATTTCTTTGTTGAGAAAAGGGAAGCCTGGGATCTGGCCCTTTTTGAGGGCAAAGGTGCTTCTATACTTGAGCTTGGGATGAGAAGCCCATGTGCACTCCTCCCCTTCCTCTCTATCCACAACATGGGATCACCACATTTCAGCCTTCACGGGGCTGCCTCAGGGTGAGAGGTGACCAGAATAACCTTATAGCGGAGTCTTGAGGGAGAGCAGGACAGGGGGCCCTTGGTGAGCATGTATGGCTGCCACAAGGGATTTTTTTTCACTTTCAAATCCTACCAATTGGCAGAGATGCTAAGAACCTCTTCAAGTTAATATCTTAACTCAAGGTTTCTGACCACTCAGGGTGTATAAATTCAAACCTCAAAACCATGTCTATGCATATTTGAATTCTTTTTTTCTACCCAGAGCCCAGATAAAGCAGATAATTTTTCTTATTTCATTTTGCCTGGACATCTTTTTTCTGGTGGTATAGGCCTTTGGGGGTCTAGCACTTATGCAGAGCCTCAATTCTACCTTCCCACCATGGCTCAAGGCCTTGCCTTTTGTCCTCATGTGTCAGAAATCCAAACCTCTTGATTACCAAGATTACCAAATGTCCCCAAAGCAAGGTTGGGGCTAAAATTAGCACCTCACCACTTTTTTTTTAAGTGTCTGGAAGTTTCTCCTTTTTCTTGGGAGCTTGCAACTTTAAAAGCTCTCTGTTACATCTGATCCATCATTTCTAGGTGTTTTGTATTTAGAGGTTTTTCTAAATAGGTACATAGTCTGTTATGATGACAGAACCAGGAGTCTACAAGCTGTTGTTTTCTCCCACCAAAGTCATCAATGAGTAATGACCACAATTCTTTCTCCAAGTCAGAAATCAACTGCTTTGCGATTAGGAAAGGGACACTATCCAGATAACAAAGAGACATGTATCTTCCTCATATCTGAGAAGCTCCTGCCTAATCCCTTTACTTTATCAGGCTCTAAGGGCTCCTGGATTACTGAAAAAGTTGATGAATGTGGAGAGCATCCTGTGGGAACACTCTGGGAATTTTAATGGGGAACAGAAAAATATGGAGCCATTTGAAGTGATCCCAGGTCTCAAGCAAGTTCCAGGTTCTTTCAATGTAAAGATTCCACTCCATGTTGTTTTGTTTTGGGTCAAGGAAGTACCTGAGCTGAAAAGAAAAAGGAAAAAAACGTTTAAAACCTAGACTCACCAAAAAAGACAGAATTTTTCTAGTAGATCTCATGAGACAGGATTTGGGAAAGAGAATATTGTTAGTTTGGAGAAAATGTGCCCCGTTGAACTTGATCATTTAGCAATGTACATTGGTCTGAGGAAAAAGACTGGGCCATTTCCCTATAATCTCCAGCCCTCACATGAAGTGTTTTCTTCCCTAATTGTTATTTCAAAATCAAAAGTTCTGTGTTAAAGGCCTTTTACGAAATGGCAAACAAGAGGACAAGCATAAACAAGTGGTCAGAGAAGAATGGTTTTTAAAAGTCCCATTTACACAGTTTTAGAGAATAAGAGCAAGCCATTCATGGCACAAAAACAAAAACAAAATCCCCAAAAACCTGTGACAGTGGCTACTTACTGGTATGAAGGAAGATCCCTATGAGGATTAAATACGCAGAGTCAGACCTGAAAAATATTCAGGGGTAGGAGATGACATGGGAGGAAAGAAAGTAATGTCATAAAGAAAGTCACTGACTACAGAATACGTCAAAGCAATAGTCCATAAGGACTTTAAGCTACTCTGGATTCGACGGGGCAACATTATGATGCTTTGTTCTTGGTGATCTACCTCTGCCCATCAAAATGATGGCCCAGCCAAAGAGAATAGATTCTGAGACTCTGCTCCTTGGGAGGATTGGTGGTGAGGGAAGCCAGGCAGAATCCCAGTTCGGAAAACTGTAAGGAGTAAGCAAGAGCAGAGAAAAGTAACTGAGAGGAGCAGAAAGGAGTCAATTGAAATAGATCCCTTAACCAGTGGAGTGTGATCATGAGGGTGGAAACAGCAGTCTAGATGCTGGATCAAGGATTCCATGTTGCAGGTAACTTTCTGGGATACTAACAATGGCTCCTCCCAAGCATCCTTTCCCAGGGTTTCTTCATGTCCGTTATTCTTTATGATTCAGCAAGAACAAAGGATCAAATTCTTGTCCAGGAGTTCCAAAATAGGCTCTTAAAATTCATAATGGAAATGATCTTATTAAAATCCAAAATATTTTTAATTGTATGAATTAGGCTTTTCAGTGACAAAAGATTGTTTTGGTTCCAAAAGCTTGGCTTTGAATATCAGGATCCAATGGTCTGAACAAAAAGTTTACGCTATAGTCAAAGTTTGTTCTATAAACAGTGGAGTTGGAGAGATTGCAGGGTGATGAATAAGCCACCTTCCTCCTCCCACGGCAGCCACCGCCCCCACCCTCCAAAGACCAGTGGAAAATCTCACAGGTTGGAGGAAAGAAGATACTTGGGAAAAGAGAGCAAGAGAGTGAGTAATTGATATGAATTACTGAGAAAGGGGCCTCCATATCCTGCACATCCCAGGTTCCAATCCATGGAGCTGGAGCCAGGGCCTCTAAGAGAAATCCCAGATGGATTTTTAGGAGAACCTGAGAGCACAAGAAACTTCTGCCTCCCTTTTCGGGGAGTAGTCCTGAGACACAGAGCCAATGAAGACCCATTGATGGGGTCATAAACAGCTGCCAGTGCACAGTGATAAGGACCAGGCAGATTGAGTTATAGCTTGCAGATACCAGCAGAAGATGGGCAAAGTAGAAGATGGCTATCAAATAGATTCACTCCCTTCAACAAAGCCAGGATGAAAGAGAAACTGTTGTCATCCTGACTCCCAGAGCTTAGATCACCTACGGGAGACAGAGATACCTTGAATTGACTGAATCCAGTGTTCTACCACGGAGTGGACAGGCGAGCTCAAGAGCTAAACTAAGATTCAGTTGTAGAGAAATAAAGGTACATCTTTGCACACCTGAGTTTTTTGACTGTGGTATTTACACCTGTTGAAAGATCTGGATCCAGAGTAACACTGATCTAATGCCAGACCTCCTACACTGGTGTTTAGGAAACCAAATATTGTCTCTAATTAAACTGTATAGAGTTCGGAAATACACCTAACCATACACCAGAATTTAATGTAAAAGCTCCACTTCAGGCCAGTGAGGAAAAGATTATTCAACTAATAGAATTGGTATAACTAGGAACCATTTGGAAAATAATTAAGGAAAATCTCCATCTTGCTCTTTAGACCAAAATAAATGTCATAAAGATCGAAGATTTAAACTCTGCAAAAGAAACTATGATAACACTTGAAGAAAATGGGGTATATTTATTTCTAATAGTAGAATGGGGAAGACTTTTCTAAGAATGACACAAAACTTGGAAGTATAAAGAAGATTGATACATTTGACTACAACATTTTTTATTTCAGTACAATAAAAAATAATGAGCAATAACTGAAAGGAAATTGGTAAATTTGGAGTATCATCTATAACCCATATTGTAGGGCTAATTTTCTTAATTTATAAGGAACAGATATAATCAGTTAAGAAAAAGATGACCAACCCAAGAGAACATTAAACAAAAAACATGAACAAGGAAGGCAGAAAAAGAGATACAAATAGCTAATGCATATATGAAAAGATGTTCAACCTCATTAATAATTAAGGAAATGTAAGCCAAAATAACATTTTTTGCAACAGTGATCATTTCATTACTTGTAGGCTCAAATGAGTATTCCATTTGTACATAACAACACTTAAGAGGAAATGGAAAAATCAAGGGATTTTATTACTAATTTTCATAACAGTAACACTTTAATATGTTTTTTAAGTTTTATTTGTTTATTCTGAGGTAGGGGGTTTGCGGGGAGAGACTCCCAAGCAGGCTCCACACTGTCAGTGTAAAGCCTGATGCAGGGCTCAAACTCACAAACCGTGAAATCATGGCCTGAGCCAAATTCAGAAGTTAGACGCTTAGCTGACTGAGCCACCCAGGTGCCCCACATAACAATAATACTGTAGCTAAGCAAGTTTACAAGCACAAATGGATGTAAAAAACTGAGTAAATATTTACAAATCTTTGAATTAAAGATAATTTCCCACATTTTTGACAAAATGGGGTTACATTACATTTTCTAAAAGCATATTATAAGTAAATTCACATTTTAAAATAATCCACTTCCTATGAATTTCACAGTTATTAGAAGAAACCAATGCAATGCTCTTCTGTTTTAATGCTCCCAAACAGTACAACAGCAATCTTTCAGGAATACCTCCTTCCTTTTTTGTGTGTATATGTAAAATTATCATAGTCTTGCCCCCGGGCCATTGATATTTCCTTCTGAAAGACATACAGAAAAATCCTTAATTCTAGTGAACCAAAATAACATTTTTTAAATCTATGAAATTGGCAAAAATCTAAGCTTGATAATACTTTTGCTAGGGCCATGGAAACCAGACATCTTCATACACCTTTGGTATGAGAATAGTTGCCATAATTTGTCAACATGTATGAAACCATTTAATCGATGGTCCTTTCAGTGCTAGGAACTTACTACAAATACATCTGAAAAAGTTCATGGAATAGGTTCATTGCAGTATTGCTTTTAGTTTTGTTTTCTTTTGTTTTTTTAAAGGAAATTCTCTTTAAGTAGGGATCTAGGGAAGGGACTGCTCAAGGCAGGGCACAACATTGCAGGAACCTGGGGGAAGGAGGAGGGTCATGGACAGTAAACCTGACTCACATGGAAGTTAAATTCAGTTCTATTTCTCAGCTAAGTGATCCCCCATCTTCTATCTGTGCCATGAGGTTTTGTACTTGCTTTTTCACTTAATTCAGCCCTAAAAATGTTAATTAGAGTCCTACTATGTTCTATACATCCTGTATCATGTCTCTAATGAAGCTGGAGTTTGAGGTATTGGTGTAATTTGAACAAGTAGAAAAGGTAGGAAGGTCATTAAAGGAGGAGAAACCAACGTGGGGCTGTGGGAGTGTATGATATGCTTGAAGAACAAAATACATCACATCTGAATTCTTTTTGGGGACAGGAGGAGTGTAGTTAAAGAGTAAGCCTATGGTCAGACTATGCTGCAGGAGCCATCTCTTTATCAACAAATGATCATTATTATTACATTTGCGGTTTTTTTTGCAAAACAACTCTGGCAGCCAAATACAGGGTGGAATGAAGAGGAAAGAAGGCAAGGAGGCTAATTAGCTGGTTGATGCGATGGGTAATGAGGTCAGAACAAGGTCAGTAGGAGGTAGAATGGAAAAGGTTGAGAGGGTTGGAGACAATTTAGAGATGGTAGAGACATAAGATGGCTACTTATCAGATGTGGGAAGTGGAGATGAAGTCATTTGAGATAGCATTTGCAAAAGCTCGTTGTTGATTGGAGGGGAAAAGGTGCAAAGGAGGTGAAAGCATTTCTAACTTTATAGATAAGGAAAAGTTGATGCTGTTAACCAACATAAAGAGTCTGGGAAAGAAAGCATTTGGTTGAGGGCTGAAAGACATGCTAAATTTTGGAGGTGTTGAGTTTGAGGTATCTAGGTAGCGTCCAGGAACAGATGTCTGATTGATATTTGGAAAATATGATTGGAACCTTCCAAGTGAAAAAGACTGCTCCATGGGTAATGCCAAGAAGAGAAGAGAGTGGAAGTAGAACTTTGGAAAATACCTGTATTTTAGGGCTAGGTCAAGGATGGGGTGTCAGCAAAGAGATTGGAGGAGGAAAGGTCAGGGCCCATAGAGAAATAGTGCTCTGGGAGCCACAGGTGGAGCCAGCCAGTAATGACAAAGAGCGGGGCGAGCCCTACAGAGCCCCAAAGAAGTCCAGCTGGGCAAGCTGCCCCCAGCCCCACTCTGATGCTCTCCAGCTGCTCTCTAAAGTTTAAAGCACTGGCAGTCCCTGCTAACCCACGGTTTCACTTTCTGAGCTCTGGAAGCAGATAACCTTCCTTCTGACGTGTCCTCCAATGCTACAGCACGCTGCCTACGTCATTCATCTCATTTCATATCGCAGAGGCATTTTGTTATCTCACAGCATCACAAGAAGAGAGGTGAGTACAGAACAGTAAGATATTTTGAGAGAGAAAGACCACATTCACTTAACTTTTATTATAGTACATTGTCATAATTGTTCTATTTTTTAAATGTTTATTTTTGAGAGAGAGAGAGACAGAATGTGAGCAGGGCAGGGGCAGAAAGAGAGGGAAACACAGAATCCAAAGCAGGCTCCACGCTATGAGTTGTTGGCACAGAGCCCGACCTGGGGCTCAAACCCATGAAATGCGAGATCATGACCTGAGCTGAAGTCAGACACTCAACCTACTGAGCCACCCAAACGCCCCTTAATTGTCCTATCTTATTACTAGCTATTGTTGTTAATCTCTTACTGTGCCTAATTTATAAATTTATCGTAGGTGTTTGTGCATACGAAAAAACATAGTATACATAAAGTTCAGGCATCCACTGGGGGTTTTGGAATGTTTCCCCTGCAGATAAGGGGGACTACTGTATCGTTCAGCTTTTTTTTTTTTAATTTTTTTTTTTCAACGTTTATTTATTTTTGGGACAGAGAGAGACAGAGCATGAATGGGGGAGGGGCAGAGAGAGAGGGAGACACAGAATCAGAAACAGGCTCCAGGCTCTGAGCCATCAGCCCAGAGCCTGATGCGGGGCTCGAACTCACGCACCGCAAGATCGTGACCTGGCTGAAGTCGGACGCTTAACCGACTGCGCCACCCAGGCGCCCCTCGTTCAGCTTTTTATATAAAAACTTTCAAACAGGTTCTAAGAAATAAGTGCTATAATCCCCTTTGTCCCAGGAAACACAAATATAAAAAGATGCAATTTCCCTATACCCTTTGGCAAGTCCAGGGCAATGGAGCTCCCAGTTCTTCAGGCCTTAGTCCAAGGCCCCAACAGCCAAAACCTTCCAAGCAAATAAACAAAAGCAGCAAAAATACACCAGAGTCCACAGAAAGTCATGCAAATGAAATTACATTTCTTTTTCCGTATGAGAAAACTTGCTTCTGAGAAGAATATTGAGTTCCTTTCCTACGTTTTATAGCATAATGTTCCTGTTCTTTCTTAAATTTCGTAAGAATTTCTCAGCAATCTTTATGCTCCTTAAATCCTGACAAAGCCAAGGACATTCCTCAAGTCTGGCTTTTGTTAGAACACCTAGGGGATGATTTCTAGACATTTCACTTCACTGACTTTTTGGGGAGTTACTAGATATTTAAGTGTGTAATTAATCCTAAAGCCCTTCTGATTATTTGCTTGGAAAAAAAATTGATTTAGATGGCTATGACAGACTCTAGACATGTCTTGCAACTTATATAAGAAACCAATGAGTTATTACAAAAATAACTCAAATCTGTATATTATGACATAAAGCTGCCAAAACAAACTTAAGATGCAAAGATGTTTTTAATAAAGAATGTTTTTAAAAACAGCTGCATGTGATGTATCCAAAATAAGAGTACTTTATTAAATGGCATTTTTTGAAGTCAGAATGCAAACCAGGCACTGGGAGTGAAACCGGGCTCAGCAGGTAAAGAATAGTTGTTTCCTAAAATAAAGTACTAAGGACTCAGGAGCATAACTTGGAAAACATAGTAATTTTGTTTTAGAAATCCAATTTTATTTATAAGTGTAAGGAACAATCCTCACCTTCTCACAAACTGTCAGATATGTGGACAACTAGAAAATTTAATTGAGTTAATCTAACTTAGAAATGGGCTTTATTTGGTATCGATGTAATAAAGGAAACTTCAGTAAATTCAAATAAACTGAAGGGTACCTAAATTCGGCTAATCTTTCTCTGCGGTCTGGAGGTAAGCAGTGGTCCTTCTCCTGTTTAGAGTTGGGCCTTTAGCTCCTAGACTTTAGATCCAGGCTCTCCATCCTCCTCCAAAAATTACCAACTCAATTGATGCCTTTCTTGTGGCTTTTTCATCCCCTGGCTCTACCGGATCCTTTAATTTTGTCTGTAAGTGGTCTCTCTGTCCTGGAAATAAATATACCTGTTAACATAGCCCTGTGATCCCTGTGGGATCTACTCCTTTCTCTTGTTCCTTTCACCAAACATTTCATGATTGGTTGTCCCACAAGTTACTGTCCTATCAGTGCCACCCACTCAGGCCTTTACCTCCTGCTGCAAAGCTCCCGTCCACCATTCTGCTCAGAAATCTGTTCATCAAATCAGTGAACTTTTCTCGAACATCATTCCTCTTGAACTCTTTAGCATCTGGCCAGCCCTTCCTCAATAACAAGCTACCCTGCATCTATTGGTGTAAAACTTAGATCATCTGAGTCTTCACAATGGTGAAGAACATGATTTTGTTGTCAGGGAGATCTGACATCATCATTTTGTAGCTTTTTGTGGCTCTTTTCCCTTTGGAGGAAATTCTTGCATTTCTCTCAGCCTCTGTTTGCTCATCTGTAAAGTCCAATAACTCTTCCTCCTAGGTGAGGCTGTGAGGATTAAATAAGAAAATACACGTAAAGTTCTCAGTACATATTAAATGCTCAATAAAAATTACCTCTACTAATCCCATCTTTCTGATTACTCCCTCGTCTCCTTGCTGACTCCTCTTCATTCCCCTGTTTCTAAATGTGGATTTCTCCCAAAGCTTTGTGTCACCCTCTGTCTGCAAGTTCTCCTTTAGATGCCCCATCTAGTCATTATGAGCACTACACTAGAACCTTCTAGTTCAAAGTGACTTCTCTGCCAAGCTCCATCCAATCCTACTTCACAGACTGCCCTTAAGGACATTCCTCCATGAATGAGCTATCACCCCTCAACCACAACCCACAACAAAAGGATCTTCTCTTCTACTTCCTCCAACCTCTACCAGTGGCATCACAGATGTGGGACCTCAGAGTCCTTTTTAAATCATTCCTCTTCCACACCTTCCTGCCCTTGGCATACACAATAGCCTGTTTTTATTTTCTAATCTCTCTTATTTCTTGCTATGCTTTTCTTTCCAATTATCAGCATTTCAGCCTAGGCCAAACCCTAATCTTCTCATCCCTCAATTAATGAAACAGCCTCGCAACTGGTCTTCCTCTACCATCAACAGATTAATTTTCCTAAAATGACACTTTAATAATAATGCTCCCCTCCTCAAAATCTACCAACACTCTTCCCCCTACCAATGTCTACAAGATGAAATAAAATTCTTTGGTCCTCCACACCCAACAATAATCAGCCTTTCCAAGTTTGCCTTCCAACTGAAATCCTCCAAGTTAGCAGTGATGTGTGATCCACCTTTGCTATCCTCCATGTAAATCACAGGCCCGGTCAATAAATGTTGGCTGAACTGAGCTAATGTAACTGATGTCTTCCTACAATTATAGGCATTTGTTGATTGAATGTCAGATTCACTCTCCATTCATTCACTTAACTAGTACCTATTGTCTAAGTGCCTGAAACTATACAAGCACTGTAATTATATAATATTTATAATGAGTAAGCATAGTGATCAGGATAGGCCAATTTATGCTGTGTTAACAAATAATCCCCAAATCTCAGTGGCTTTACACACAGTATGTTTATCACTCACCTGGGGCAGGTGACCTTCAGTGAAGCTGCCTTTCATATGACGTTCTAGAAATCCTGCATATAGTCAAATGGATGTCCATATTAAAATATCCTTCCACGATCACCATGGCCAGAAAAGACAGCGTGGAAAATCATATGCTGGCTCTTAAATACTTAAACCTGGAAGGAACACACAAAATCTCTATTTACATTTTATGAAAGCAAATCATATGCCTAATGTCAAGGAAATGGAGAAGAGAGACCATCTCATTTGTCCAGGAAGTGATGGAGAGCCAGAGGACTGATGTATTAGGAATGAGCACGGTGAGACAGTCAATGAATCAGAGTTTAATATAGCTGTTCTCAAACTTTAGCATATGTCTGAATCAGTTCGTCAAAGCAGAGATCACTAGGCCCCATCCCCAGAGTCTCTGATTCAGTAGGTCTGAGCTGGGACTGAAAACTTGGATTTCTAGCTGGTTTCCAGGAAAGGTTGATGCTATTAGCCTAGGGACCGCACTTTGAGAGCCACAGGTGCAAAATGTATCTAAGTGACCTTTTCTTATTTTAAATGGTCCTTGCTCTCAAAGAACCCATAATTTAAATTGGGTTAGAGTGAGAAGAAATTGTTGCTAGTGAATGGAGATAAATACTGGCTGGAAATGATCAGGATTGACCCAGAAAAGTCAAAACAACAGCTAGAGCCATTGCATCCCACACCTCCTTCCCCTCGCTGAACTTGACCCTATCTTTTTCACTTCTTCCTTCCCCATTCTCTTCCTCGCCTTTTTCCCCTCTGACCAGGGATTTCTCCCTGCCCTGTTGCTCTACTCTCCCATGGATCTTCTCTACAGTCCTACCTTTTCCTTCCCACCTGGTCCCCTTTTTCTCTGTCACCCTGAACCCACATTTCTGGCATTTACTCCCATCAATGGCCATGCAGAAAATGTTTGCTGTTATCATTGAAAATCTGAAGGAGGATCATCAGCCACTCTCATCAGTGGAACAGTTGTCGCCCATTCAGCCTAAGGCCCAAATGGGTGCTTCTGCATATGTTTTAGGCAAATATTTATCTCTATTTGCTTTTCTTTTTTTAAAAAAAATTTTTTAATGTTTTATTCTTGAGAGAGAGAGAGAGCATGAGCAATGGAGGATCAGAGAGAAAGAGAGAGAGGGACACAGAATGTGAAGCACACTCCAGGCTCTGAGCTGTCAACACAGAGCCTGATGTGGGGCTCGAACTCACGACCCATGAGATCATGACCTGAGCCGAAGTCAGATGCTCAACCTACTGAGCCACCCAGGCGCCCCAAATATTTATCTCTTCTAACCACTGTGGGTCTCTTTGAGAAAGGTGTGTATAAGATGGAGGAAATATGAGAGAGTAAAAAAAAAAAAAAATTTCAGGACCTGGAGGCAGGGCAGGTTGGAGACAACTCAAGTGAATAGGCCATCCCTACTGTTCCCATGACACCATCCACAGCTGATCTTATGGACCACAAATTCTGTGGTCTTGTTGGAGACTTTCTCCAGTCCCCCTGGCAGGCTTGACTATCCAGTATCAGCCCAAGCTCTCCAGCTCTCTGGTCATCTGCAGTTGTCAGGACAGATGTAGTCCAGGTAACAAGGAACACTTTCCCCACACCATCAATGAGGCACCATCCATGTACCTCAAATCTGACCTCGAGGGGCTGCCTCTGGGATTGACCAAGCTGCACCAAATGGAAATGCCAAAATCTTATTTCCCTGTGCTATGTGACTATATTAGATTCAGTGGAGCCTGATTCAGCTCACCAGGGGTGAAAAGCAATTGGGTCTAATTGGATGCTCCTGCATTTGAGTTCCTATGAACTCACTTTTCCAAAATATTTAATTGGCTGTATAATCAGGAGTCAAATTATCAAAATTCAATGAGATCTGTCAAATATTTGAAGTATAGTTTCAAATTAAATCTGCTACCAACATTAACCTGACCCATAGGGGACACCCGGTACCCTTTCTGCTGCTCACCACTCAAAATCTATCTGTAGAATTTCTGAAGAGTCAGAATTTCCAGATTTTAGTTTACAAATTCTAAGTTTCTATATTACTTTATTATCAACTTGTGATTTTTTGGTAAATTATTGTAATAGCCTTTTATGTTCAGATGTTAACATTTACTTTCCTGCTTAGTTTTACAACCTTTTTGTTGTTTATTTTAGCTCTTGCCCATGAGCATGCTTTCTTCTGTTTTGTCATAAAAAGGTAATAAGGGGCTATTGATACATTTCACTTTAGTTCTAGAATGTCAAAAAAAATTTTTTAATGTAAAAGATGGGCTAGAAAAGAAATTGAGGGTAAAGTATATATAAATCAACATTTTTCTGTTCCTAAAAAAATTTATTCTCCAAGCCAACAAGTAAAGTTGTACAGTTGTGTTTTCAAAATGGTGACAAGTGAGGGGTAAAATCCACTCTCCTGGTGCCAGTGGGGCTGTGTTTACCTTATGGTATGCAGATAACTTTTCCTGATTTGCCCAAAAATACCATATAGGGCTCCAGTTGTCCTGCTTGCTTCTTCTACAGATTCAACCTACACAAATAGATACAAAGCAGAAAACCAAATCCCACCATCCATTCCCCAGGATGTAACCCCTATTAATATTCTGGTGTATATGCTTCCAGATCTTTCTTTTTTAAAAAAAATTTAATGTTTTATTCATTTTTGAGAGCAAGAGTGTGAGCAGGGAAACGGCAGAGAGAGAGAGAGAGAGAGAGAGAGGATCCAAAATGAGCTCTGCGCTGACAGCAGTAAGCCCAATGTGGGGCTCAAACTCATGGACCACGAGATCATGACCTGAGCTGAAGCTTGATGCTCAACTGACTGAGCCACCTAGGTGCCCCCAGACCTTTTTTTTTTTACTACGAAATTATTATATTTGAATAGGTAAATTAAAAAAAAATAGAACCGTACCAAAATAGACTCATTCAACTTACATTAAAAAAATATATATGTCAGGGGTGCCTGGGTGGCTCATTTAGTTAAACAGCCAACTTTGGCTCAGGTCATGATCTCGAGGTTCACTGAGTTCGAGTCCCACATCAGGCTCTGTGCTGAAAGCTCAAAGCCTGGATGGAGCCTGCTTTGAATTCTGTGTCTCTCCCACTTTCTGCCCTTCCCCAGATTGTACTTGGTCTCTCTCTCTCAAAAATAAATAAATGTTAAAAAAAATTTTTTTAAATATGTCAAGAACATCTTCCTTAGAAACATGTTTCTACCAGGCTTTCTTCTAGGGAATAGGGATACAAAAGTGAAAGTAAAAAGAAAAGCCTTCGGAAAGTGTAGGTTTTGGTGGAGGGGGCAGAAAATAAAAAACAAAATAATAATAATAATAATTCAGTCAATAGTATGTATTGTAAAAAAATAGTTAAAGGGATAAAAAGTAGAGAGGAATGGTATTTTAGGGATGGGTAGTGTAGCGATCAAAAGGAAAAGAACCTCACCTTCAGATGACTCAAATGAAGAGACTTTGATGAAGGAGCTGGGTACAGAGGCATGAAGAGAGGTATAGGGCAAAAGAGAAAAGATGATACTACTATCCCAAGGGCTTAAGGGACAAGGAAAGGAAGAAAGGGTCACAGGAGAGCCCAGTGCAAGTGGGGCATGGAGGAAGGGCCTCTGGAGTTGTCAGGATGCAGCTATTCCTAGAGAAACAGGCCTGAAGCAAGTAAGGGAGTAGCAAAGAAATACCCTGGCCTCTCTTCCCACTTACTGCCATCCTGCTGGGGCCACCCATTAACAAACCCAGAAGGAACTCAGATGTATGGGAGATGCGGAGAAGTAATTAAATTTCAGATAATTTGAAGGTAGAGCCAATAGGTGTTGGGGAATGAAGGAAAGAAAAATACCAGATGTGACAGTAAGGTTTTTGGCCCAAGCTACTGATTGAATAGAGGTACTACTATTGAGATGAGGAGGGTTAGGGAAGAAGCAGGTTATGGAAGTTAAAAGATCAGGTTCAGACATGTCTGATTTGGGATGTCTATGGCTAGTAGGCAGATAGGTGTATGAGTTTGGAGCTTAGAAAATAATTTGGGATTAATCTGAAAACAGACGACCATGGGGCTGGTTAAGATTGTCTAGAAAGGGTATGCCAAATAAGCAAAAAGAATCAAGGATGCTGTCCCTGGGGTCGTCCAACACTCAGAGGTCCAGGAGATCAGATGGAACCAGCAGAGGTAGGGAAGGGTCCAATAATGTGGGAAGAAGTTGGGAGAGAATAATGAACTGGAGACCCAGTGAAGAGAGTAATTTCAAGGAGAAAGGAGTAGTCATCAGGGGATGAGTGTTCCGATGAAGTCCAGTGACCCTGATGACAAGATTTTCATGGAAGCAGTGAGGATGAAAGCCAGATTGAAGTGAGTTTTAGGAAGAATGGGAGGTGAGAAAGTGAAGACAGCAACTACAGGCAACTATTTTAAAGAACTTTTGCAATGAAGAGTTATAATGGAGGAGAACTTCACTAGAGAGGTTTTCCAACATGAGAGCCATCTTACGCTGATGGGAGTGATCTCTTGAGGGGGTGAAAACTGAGTGCAGAGAGGAGAGGGCATGATTGCAGAGGCAAAGTTGTCAAGGAAGCAGGACAGTGACTTGGCACATAGTGGAAAGGTTGTCCCACACAAGCAGAGACTGCTGGAATGCCATGACAACAGGGAAGATGATATAGATGTAGAGGTAAGTCGAGTTGGAGGTGGGAAGATAAGTTGGATCTCTCCTGACTGCCTCTATTCAGTAAACTAAGAAGCAACATCATCAGCTGAGAGTGAGGCTAGGGAGAAGGTGCTGGAGGTCTGAGAGGAGAGGAGAACATGTGAAATGGTCCTTCCTGGAGAGAAGAAAAGAGAACTTACCATAAAAGTGTGCTACGAGTGTCCGACTCTGGGAACAGTAAATCTTAAGTGAGGCCAGCCAGCAGAGTGTGCTCTCTCCATCCATTCCCTCTTTCACACTGAGCTGCTCAGGTGCAGGTGTGGTAAAGGGAGAGAAATGGGTGGCCCTGGAGTTTTGAGTTTCCCTTTATAATGACTGCATGATAGTCTACTTTTTGTGGGTAAAATGATTTCAAGCTTTGACTCTGAGAGTCCAGTTATGGTTTATTTAGCCATCATAATAAGAAAGGGAGCTGAAATGTTTAAGCAATATTAAGCATAATGTATTAAGTATAACTGATCTAGGATTCAATTATATGTTTATATTTGAAGGCTTTGAGACAATTTATCTTGAAAGAGCATTAGAAATATGTAAGGTCAGAGCACCTGGTGGCCCAGTCAGTTAAGCCTCTGATTCTTGATTTCAGCTGGGGTCATGTTCCCACAGTTCGTGAGTTCAAGACCCGTATAGGGTTCTGTGCTGACAACGCAGAGCCTACTTGGGCTTCTCTCTCTTTGCTGCTCCTCCTCCTCTCTCTCTATCTCTCTCTCTCTAAAAATAAATAAGCTTAAGAAATATGTAAGTTGATTATGCCATTATAATGTCATTTTTAAGATTTATACCATGAAATAAAGTTTGTAGATTTCTAATTTTTTTTTAATTTTAAAATTCTAATTCCAGTGTAGTTAACAGTGTCCTAGTTGTTTCAGGTGTACAATACAGCGACTCTACAATTCCATATATTATTCAGTGCTCATCAAGATAAGTGTACTCTAAGAAGTAAATCTTGAAAACAAGCTGGTCAAATAATTCATTAGTTGGTGGCTTACCATCAAGCCTTTATATATTCCTTTAAGGTAGCGGAGCTCAGGATGGGCCAGATTGAAATGGGGTCTTTCAGTTGGTTCAGGTGGATTCCTCAGGTCTCCTTTCTCAGCCTAAAATGGCTGCCACTACATACAGCATGCTTTTCTCATGGCAATGAAAGAATACAAGAAGTGGGTCCAGAAGCATGTACTACCCCTTCGCTCAGACCTGGCACAGCATCCCCTCCTCCCATATTCTGTTGGCCAAAGGAAGTCACATGTCCAAGCCCAACATCAATAGGGTGTGAAGGTAGAATCTGTGGGAAGCACTTCAAATTTCAATGGCGGATAACATGGACCTATCATCTTATTATAGGAGCGAGTGAAGAACTGAAAACAATAATCCTGATTATTGCTTATAGGAAGACTTCTGGTCATTGGGAAACATAGACTTCATAGATACATGAGTGGGGTTTTACATGTACAAGAATTTGATATTATGCATGATACAGTCTACCCGAAACCTCAGAAATTCTCAGAAGTTCTGTGTTCAGAATGATGGGTCACTGGTCTGAACACCCATTCATCTCTTTCTCAGTCTCCTAAACTGATACTGAATTGTTGTCAAACGGGCCCCAGTGGTTCTATACTTATGAATTGAACACAAGCTGGCCCTCACAAAGGCAACTCTTTCTTCCTTCCTGATCAGGTTTTGTGCTTGGAAAAGTTCCCCGTTTAAAATCCTTAAGCTCTATAAATTTAAAATCACTTTGTTTCTTCAGGCAAGCATTTTTAAATTCCGATATAGTTTCCAAATGGGGTCTGTCTGGACGTGGTCCAGGAGGGCAGGGGATGGGTGGGGAACAGAGATTTACAAGGAATATTGCAAATGACTGATTTACAATAGTGAGCATGAGGCAGTGGTTCCCTAAGTCCACTAAGCCATTGTCAGATACAGCTCTGTCACCAGGTTCTTAAAGATTTAAATAAAGAGAAATGAAAAAGGAAGACAGAAAACATGTTTTCTTTGAGGTCTGCAAGCCAAAGTGGTGTTCTTGTCTCTTAAAGAACACTTCCTAACCTACGTCACTTTATTGCTTTTCTATCTTCCCAGGACTCAAATGGGGGTTTCGTTCAGTGGGTACTAATCTTTTTTCTTGACTATTTCCAGAGACAGTGATCTTTTTATCCTTGTTAATAGTTTCCTTCAGTTTGTTTCTTTTGATTCTGTTACTTGAAGCTCTTCACAGATTATTGGATCTTTGAAACTGTATTCCAACTCTGTTTAATATTTTCAAAAACACACATCCATGTAAAGAAAAGTGAAATGTATTTTGATGATGAATTACTGAACATATTGTTGGCATTTTGGTCATTTTTCCTTTACCGTGAGAAATCTCAGCTTCCTGGATGCTATGTATTCTGCAGAAGTACTTACCTGTGATTTCAAACCTCTTATTGCACTACCAAGTGCAAAATATCTCATTTCTTTTTGGTCTGTGAATTTAAGACAACAATTCCAGCATCCTGTCATGCATTAAGGCCCTGCAATTCTTCCATGTCATGGTTAGTTAGAATCCCCACCCAGAACCCCAAAACAATGCAAGGTGAAGTCAGAGATTAAAAAGCCTGTATTTGCTGTTCTGTTGTTATTTAAGAAATTGCTTGGCTTCTTGAGTTTTAAAAGAAAAAAGTGATGAGTTATGGATATTTTTAAGCCTTTTGACTTGGGGGTATTTAATTTAACCTGACCTTGTTACTACTTTTTACCTATGAAAATAGACAACTGGGTATACAGATACATTTTTAAAATCCAGTTTATTAGCTGGAAATTAAAATTATCAGACAAGGCATTGGATTTTCCAACTTTTAAAAAATTGAGATGTTTGCCATATTAAGAATTGGCATCAATAAAATTGTTATTTAGTTCCCCTAAGGCATCGCAGCTCCCAATAGTAGAGAAACATTTTATTTAATGAGCACTTATTAAGCATCTTTTTACTTACATGGAAAGGATTGTTCCTCCTCTATTATCTCCCCCAGACATAATTTCTTGAAGGTAGATATTTATATCACATTCAATTAATATCCATTATAATATCCTAGGACAATTTTAACTCCGTGGTTATTCAATTAACAATTATTGAATCCATTTTTTCAGACTCAATCCCTGATCACTTGGTAGTAATGACCTCAGCAGAATGGCAAAATGGAGTCAGAAATAACTGTTGGACTTCATCTGGATTAAATCAATAGGGTTTACAACACATTTCAATGGATAGAGACAAGGATAAATGCCTTTGGGGCAAACTGCAGAAGGAATTAAAGGGAGAAATGTTGACCCTTATTTCAAACTATAATAACTTTACAATCTAGTCTCTTCACCAATAATTGTTAATTCCCAATATTTTCCAGTCCTTCTGGGCATATTAAAAAAGGAAAGATTGTATACTGAAAGACCCTTCCCTTCTGGCTCCAAGTAAGAATATAAATAAGGAACCTGAGTCTAATTATCCAGCTTTACATGAGTCTCCAGGAAAAAAAAAAGGTAAAACTTAAAACATTTTAATCTTTTAGAAGACGTAGAGAAAACCTCACTTCTTGTTGGCATGGAAAACAAATATATAGTGTTTTATTTCCTTCAAATTTTAGAGTATAAAATAGACTTTACTCTTCGTTTTCTTCCTTCCCCTCTCCTTCCCTAGCATGACAACTCAGTCCTGAAGGGGGGCAGAATAAATTAGGCATCTGCCCCGACTGGGAGAGTCACAGTGCCCTGGAGCAAGGTGCTGAGCTCAAGTCAAACAAGGGATTGACCACCCAGGATGGCTGCCCCATGTGGGTGTCAGAGTCAGAGTCAGAGCTAGGTAAGGAGGGTGCCCACAGAAAAGGGACAGCCTGGTGTAGGCTGTCAGAGAACGAGCAGGGTGAGGAAGGCATCCAGGAGTGAAGGCTGCCCACACAGAGTGCCGAAGCCCAAGCAGGGTAAATAGGTGTCCATGACGTGGGGACAGCCCAGCCCAGAGGGAGATGAGTGCTCATGTGAGCAAGAGTAAGGCAGCAGAGATAGGTAACAAATGAGAAGACTGATGGAATAAGTAAATAAATTAAGGATATAAAGACTCAGATTATTCATTGTCAGAGAAGGGAGAAAACTAGAATGAAGCCCATGGTGTTGGATTGGAATTGAAGGGTATCAGTGTGAACTCATGACTTTCAACATACGTGGGTACAGAGATGTAGAAAAGCTTACGAATGCAAGCGTGTCTTTATGTAAGAAACATATGCTTTATGTATATACTTTATCAAACATATATCCTAAGTCTAATTATACCAACTTAAATACAATCTTTTAAGAAATATTTTTTTTAAGTTTATTCATTGATTTTTGAGAGAGAAAGAGTGACCAAGCATGAGTGCAGGAGGGGTAGAGAGAGAGGGAGAGAATCCCAAGCAAGCTCTGTGCTGTCAGCGCAGAACCCAATGCAGGGCTCGATCTCAGGAACTGTGAGATCCTGACCTGAGTTGAAATGAAGAGTCACTTAACTGACTGAGCCATCCAGGCACCCCAACTGAAACATATGCTAAAAAATACATATGGTTATCATATATGTGCTCAAATTTATACACACACACACACACACACACACACACAAACACACTAGTCCTATCTACTGAGGGGGCCTGGGAAATAGCCAAATTCTAATAGCAATGAACATATACAGCAAAGAGACCCTGGCTTATAAATACGATTCTCCTCTAACAGAAACCCAGATTTCTTGGGGATATGGATGATTCTAGAGCTGGAGCAGGGAGAATATGTGATGAGCTTATAACATCTTATTATATGAGAAGGCAGACATGCTCAAAGAATGAAGGGGGAATGACAAAAGGCTACAGAAGCCAGCTTGAATGAGCTGTCACTGCCCAAATCAGGGATAATTTAAGCACCAAAATAAAAATTAATAATAGTCATAACCTACTGAATAAAATAGGAAACCATGAATCCAAACAGATTTAAATGAGTGAATTGAAAGTTTGATGAGAAACATAGTTTCAGCGTGCCAAAGGGAGTTAAGAGACTTTCAGTTTAAGAGTCTGACAGATGCCACCATAATCAGGTGATCAAAGTGAAATTCATTAGTAATGGAACAAATCTAAATTGTACATCACCTGATAGAATGCAAAGAGAACACTGTGATATTCCTACGAATGATGCATAACCTGAGCGTCATCATGAAGAAACATCAGACGAAATAAAGGGACATTATTTATTTACACAATAATTAGCCTGTGATCCTTAAAAGTGCCAAGGTTGTAAAAGGCAAAGAAAGACTGAGGACTTCATCAAGACCGACAAGAGACTAACGGACAAGTGATTAGAACATGGGATTCTGAACCAGATCCTTTTGCTCTAAAGTACATAACTAGGATACTTAGTAAAACTTACATGAGGCCTGAGGAATAGAAGTTAGTGATACCTCAGCATTAGTTTGCTGATTTTTGAGGGTTATTTTGTGGTTCTGTAGGATGATGTTCTTGTAGGGAACTGTACACGAAAGCATTGAGGGATGATGAAACACCAGTTCAGCCACTTCCTCTCAAATTATTCACGAAAGCAAACAGTTTTCTGTCCTGTGCCTGCAACTTTCTGAAAGTTTATTACTTACCGTTCCAAATTGTTTTTTTTACCGTTCCAAATTTTTAAATAAAAGATCATATTTGTAAAAGATTTAAAGATAAATGTCTTTCCATTTGGACTGTTCCTACTTTGTACTTTTGTACTATCAGTATTATGGACAATGCACCTGGAACTTCTCAATGGTAAAGGGGGCATCTCTATCAGCGTCACCCCCAAGGTGCCTGGAACATCGCAGGCACTCATTAGCGCCGCCTGGACTGAGAGAACGAAGAGATCTCTATAGACCACCTTATTTAGGTTTGCAACTGTTGTTACTTTTTCCTGTCAACTTTAATGATGCTTCAGGAAAAACACATTAAAAGGCAAGGTTCTGAGAACTACTTCTCACTTTTCTCCTATTGCCTCAAAACAGGTCTCATACCCCAAATAGAATTAAATTCAATAATAGCCCCCCGTATCCATTTATTATATCTGCCATTTATTATATCAGCCCATATCCATTTTATTATATCTGTATTTTATAAAAAGAAGTGGAAAATGAGAAAATGGAATGGTTGATATTAGTGAAAAATACAGGTTTCATAAAAGTAATATTATTGAGACGAAGATAGAAAAGAGTGGACATGCCAAAAACTGTAGATTTCCACCTTATCTGGATGTTCGTTGGACTTAACCCAGGTCACAGAGTGTTCTATTATAGGAGGAAAGCAAGATAAAAATTTCAGCACAAAAATGATATATCAGAAATACATACTTGAAGATTGTGTTTATGCTGATGTAATTAGACTTAGTTTATATGTATGTTTGATAGTCCATTTACTTCCATGCGCTCAGGAAGGCTATATATATGTGTGTGTATATATATGTGTGTGTATATATATATATGTGTGTATATATATATGTGTGTGTGTATATGTGTGTGTATATATATATGTATATGTGTGTGTGTGTGTGTATATATATATATATATATATATATATATATATATAAAAGCAGTAGGTTCATGAGAGAAAAAGTCCACTCCTCATAAAATTCAGACAACTTTCCAAGGCTGTGATGTTTAGCAGCCATGGCCTGGGAATGGAGAGATAGTTGAAGAGAAATCATGGAGGTGGCCAAGATGATCACCCCCACCCTCAGTGGTGACATGAGATTATAGATCACCCACCCACCCATAAATCTCATATATACATGTCCAGGAGAAAGAACCATTGTTTCTTTCTTTCTTTCTTTCTTTCTTTCTTTCTTTCTTTCTTTTTTTTTTTTTTTAGCTGTGGCCCTGATTAAAGCCAAGATTGTCATAGATTTTATATAAGTTTTTCACTGGGATTCAAAACTCAAACTCCACCCTAAGGGTCATGTCCTACCATTCCCCACCCCCGCCATTTTAACATGGCTAGAATGCAGGGTACATAAAGGTAAGGGAGAAGGAGCAGAGGGAGGAAGAAGAGGAGGAGGAAAGAGAGGAGGGAGACGAGGAAGAGGAAAGAAAGAAAAAGGGGGAAAAGTGGAGTTGGAGAGGAGGAAAGAGGAGGGCCATGCTCATAAGGATAGAAAAGACTTGCTTGGAGGAGTACCATCCGACTTCATAATGTCTAGATCTGGTTGCCAATTTGGAGTGTTCCTTCTAATTTCTCCTCTTTTCCTCTTATTTTCTCTCAGTATTAAAGGGTCAAGAGCACATGGTCAAGACCCTGGTCATTGGGCTCTCATCCAACTTTCAGGCCACCGTGTTCGTTGACCAGGACAGTAACATTTGCATTTGTACCATGCATCCCTCTTTCTGAAGCACCATCACTTTGGTACCATTTTTACTTTGTGGAAACTGAGACCTAAAAGGACTTAATTTTTTTAAACAGGAGAGGGAGAAGTGCTAGTGTGAATGTCAAATCTCCGGCCTTCTGCATAAAGCTTTGTTTTTTGTGTTTTTCTTTCCATTCTGTAGTATCTTAGGATAGTTCTGTCTGTATATCCAAAGTAAATTAATTTCAGAGAAAATTAATAGTTTTACTTAATCATAGAGAAACTGTGGTGCTAGTTTCTATGGCTGCAGTTTGGTGACCCCTATAAAATTAAGAAACTAAGCCAATGCATACACTATATAAATTAAGATATATGCTATATACATATGCATTTCAAAGTTATTGCAAGGTGATGAGATTTGAGGCCGTTTGTTTCTGTACTGTCTAAATCTTCTGTATTGACTATAGATCAGTTTCATAAATGTTTTAAGAGTCTAAAGCAAACACAGGAAATACATAAGCATTTTTTTTAAAAACCTCTAACCTCTGCCTTCTCTCCTTTATACACATACTAGATGGTATAAGAGAACTATGCAAATAAACCATATCAAGTGAAAGTAAGCAAAATAATAACTACTCGGTACAATTAAGAGAAGTTGTATTTCTTTCTGGGATTAAAAATACATATGCAATTCTTCTGATCATGCATTGGCTATATACATCAACTGGCATAGTAGTGTTGCCTATTTTAATCTAAAAAAACAGCATGTTGCCATCCTCCCTCCCTCAAGACTCCCAAGGCATGGTAAACCATAAGCATCTCCGCAAATAGAAAACAATTCCTTCTGGAGGAGAATCAGCCGGCCTCAGGGCACACATGTTGTGGAACAGCCACCTGAAATTCATCACTGTGCTGCCTCGGGGGATGTTGCAGAGGACTTTGTTAGTATTTTACGACAGCCCCTTTATGAGAAATTCCTCACTGTTCTTAGAGTTAGGAGTGGTTCTTCTCCTTAGTCCGTTTGGGACCTACGTCTCTGTCTCCATTGGGACCTAGGTCTCTGTCTTCCATTAAGAAGTTCAGAGCAGACTTTGTAGCCCAACACGAGCAAAGAGAGCCATCATTACAGCACCTGTTGCAGGTACGGACCACTTCCACTTCATCTGCAGCTTTCCTACGCCTCATCTGGGGCTTGGCACCTTCATCATTTGCTTTTTTTTTTTTTTTAATCTTTGTATTGTGTATATTTTGGGAAATAATCTTAAATCCTTTCCAGGGTAAGAAAGGGCATAAATACATAAATGTACACATTCTAATTCTAATATTTTAATTGTGAATAAGTGAAGCATTGATCTTTGGCTGCATCAGTTATGTTTTTCACACCATGTCTACCTACGTAGAAAATGGTCAAGTAAGTCAAACATACTACCCTAAATTCTTGTTTTTTATCCTCTTTGCAGTCCATAGGCCTTAATATGTCGTAAACAATAAGTAGCAAAGTCATTTATATCCAGACTAACTGCTTCAGGATCTAAATTCAACCATATGATCCCTCTGGCCCTGCCGTACTGATTCACACCTCTTAGTGTGTTAGCAGAATTTGCTAGATTGCCCTCACGAGGAAGTAGAAGTATTTCCTCCCTGAAGGTACTCTCTGAATGTAAAAACATGGATGGTTTGTTTCCAAAGTTGGAGGTAGGGAAAGAGTGGGGGCAAGAGTAGGAGGGAAACAGGGAGAGAGTGTAATTTTGATATAATTCTGTCTAATCATAGAAAGATGTGTAGCTATTGCTAGTTTTTGAAAAAGAAAATCAGATGCAAGTTAGGTAATGGTAAAATTACAAAGCATGTTTACTGTATTAGTGAGTCAGTAAGTGTTGACATGGGGTCTGACCACATAGAGACAGCATTTTCTTGAACTATTCCAAACAAAAGCGAACAACAAGCTGTGTGTGTGTGTGTGCGTGCGTGCGTGCGCGCGCGCGCACGCACACACACACACACACACACACACAGGCGCGCGCGCTCGCAATATGTTAATAGGGCAGGACCAACCAAGGGAAACGAGGACCACAAGACAGTCAAAACTTGCTACAGCGCGAAGCCCTTTATTTGATTATATACGAAATAAGGAAGATCCCCAGCTTGATATTCATGAAGAAAACGTTTTCTAAGAAAAATATGGTTTTGATTTTTTAAGCTCTGATGATTACTTCTACATGGAGCTAACACTCAGATTTATTTCTAAGCAGTCTTCACTTGAAATGAATATGTATTTGAAATGCTGTAGCTCAAAGGGAATATAAAATTGTGATGTTAAACCACCTTCTTGAGATGTGGTTTAGGAAAGATTCCAAGAGAAACTGCTGATATTGCAGGTAGTGTAGCATTTGCTTCTATCTCCAAAGCCTTGAAAGCTGTCTTTTGTTTTGTTTTGTTTTGTTTGTTGGTGGAGTCTGCCCCTAACATCAGAGCTCTAGGTAGTTCAAACTGAAACCTCAGACCTTAATAAGACAGTACCCAAACTTCCACAAACCTTGAAAAGGCACAACTAAATTGCATTTCCTAGAATCATAAAAACAGGGTGCAGAGTGAAATTGGAATCCTAGAATTCCCACTCAGACATTCGAAGAAAATGTTAAAATATTCCAGGAAAATGTCTAAAGATATTTTACACAAAAATTTCACAACTTGTTCCACTAAGCACAGAATGAAATGGGTTTAGATTTCCTCTAGCAATTGGAGGCCAGAGGCTATGTAAATAAAGAAGGTGATAGAGTGATTAGATGCAGCATCACCTCACCTAGCACGGCCTATGTACCTCCACCCGCACTGCGGGTTAGCTAACATTTGCTGCACTGTGTGCCTTGGGTCTTTCTAGGTCTAAGTAAAAGTCAATCCTCAAAGCCCTCATAGTTGAGAGAAAAAGGACAAGTTAACCAATAATTAATAAAAGAGGCAACAAACAGGATGACTAAGATGCCGCAAATGTTAGCTAACCCACAGAGGGGATGGAGGTACACAGGCGTGTGCTAGGTCAGGTGATGCTGCATCTAATCACTCTATCACCTTCTTTATTTACATAGCCTCTGGCCTCCAATTGCTAGAGGAAATCTAAACCCATTTCATTCTGTGCTTAGTGGAACCAGTTGTGAAGTCAGGTATCCAACTTCAAATTCTAACTCATATCTGACTTATATTGACTGTGTGACTTTGAAAAGTTACTTCTGTGCCTCGTGTTTTATACACACATTATGAACATTCAGCTAAATACACACACACACACACACACACCGAAATAAATCAATAGTTCCCACCTATGGTGATTGTGAGTGTTAAAATATGTTCATCACCACAAACAATCAGCAGAACTAAAAGACAATTTACTGAATGGGAAAAGATATTTGCAAATGACATCCAATAAAGAATTAGTATCCAAAATATATAAAGAACTTCTACAATTCAACACCCAAAAACAAATAATCCAATTTTAAAATGGGCAGAAGACATGGACATTTCTTCAGAGAAGACATACAGATGAACATGTCATATGAAAAGATGCTCAACATCACTCATCGTCAGGAAAATATAAATCAAAACCACAATGCGATACTTCACAGCTGTAAGAATTGCTAAAATCAAAAACAAGAAACAGGTGTTGCTGGAGATGAGGAGTAGAAGGAATCCTTGTGCACTGCTGGTGGGAATGCAAACTGATGTACCCACTGTGGAAAACAGTTTGGAGATTATTCCAAAAGTTAAATATCAAACTACCATATGATCCAGTGATCTCACTACCAGGTATTTTACTCAAAGAATATGAAAATCCTAATGCTAAGGGATATATGTACCTCTATGTTTATTGCATCATTATTTATAATAATCAAATTATGGGGGCACCTGAGTGGCTCAGTTGGGCGTCCGACTGCGGCTCAGATCATGATCTCAGTTCGTGAGTTTGAGCCCCGCGTCGGACTCTGTGAGGACAGCTCGGAGCCTGGAGCTTGCTTCAGATTCTGTGTCTCCCTCTCTCTCTGCCCTTCTCCTGCTCATGCTCCCTGTCTCAATAATAAATAAAACATTTAAAAAATTAAATTATAACCAAATTATGGAAGCAGCCCAAGTACCAATCAATAGATGAATAAGAAGTGGTATATGTATGTATTATGCATATATATATCAATATATAAATCACTATATGACATATATATGTATATTGGAATATGCAGTCATTAAAAAGAATGAGATCTTGCCATTTTCAACAACGTGGATGGATCTAGAGAGAATAATGCTACGTGAAATAAATCAGAGAAAGACAAATACCATATAATTTCACTCATGGGGAATTTCAGAAACAAAACAAGGGTGGGCGGGGGAGACACAAACCAAACAACAGACTCTTAACTATAGAGGACAAACAGATGGTTATCAGAGGCAAGGTGGTGGGTATACGGGTGAAATAGGTGAAGTGGATTCAGAGTACACTGATCTTGATGAGCACTGAGTAATATATGGAATTGTTGAATCACTACATTGTACACCTGAAACTAATAAAACACTGTGTTAACTACACTGAAATTAAAATAAAATTTTTAATATGTTCATCACTCAGAAAAATGCCTTGCCCTTAGTAACTGCTATATATATATATATATATATATATATATATATATATCTGCTATACATATAGTAACATGCTATATATGTTTGTTAAATATTTAAGTAATGAAATTTAGACAAGGTGCATAAGAGAACCATGCATGGCTCTAAGAATGAAAAAGAGGTATCTTCTTCAGGAAGAGGGCATCAGGAATGGCTTCTGAAGATATGAGGCTGGAGCAGAGTCTATGTCAGACTCAGAACAAGTCCAAGTGAACCAGATGTTCGAGACAAGTGGTGTTTCTTTTTTTTTTTTTTTTAATGTTTATTTTTGAGAGAGAGTGTGTGTGAGGGAGGGAGGAGCAGAGAGAGAGGGAGACACAGAATCCAAAGCAGGCTCCAGGCTCTGAACTGTCAGCACAGAGCCCGACCCAGAGCTCCAGCTCACAAACTGCAAGGTCATGACCTGAGCCGAAGTTGGACACTTAACAAAAGAGCCACCCAGGTGCCCCACAAGTGGTGCTTCTGAAATCTTCCTCCAGTGTATTTAAACAGCAAAGGAAACCAAACTAGAAATGGAACAAGAGTTCTACCCAGTTTACAGAAGAAATTTTCTTATGGTTATAGGCCTAAAATTTAAGAGGATTTTACATCCTATTCCCTAACACATTCATGTTTGTCCCAAACTAGAAATAATAGCTTTTATTTCTTACTAGTGAGTAAGACTGATGTTGAGGCAGAGGTGCCGTGCATCTCCTGGGGGTAGACAGGCCCTAATCTGAGAAGCAAGTGGCAGAAAGATGAGATCTAACAGTATGGAATTATTAGAAAGGGTGACACATTCGGAGTCAGTAGTAGAAAGCCAGTTGGAGTATTTGTGGTTATGGAATGAGTGCAGGACCTCCAGGCCAATGCCACAGCAGGCATCCTACAAAAAGCTCAGGAACTGCCGTGGGGAAGGACAAAGGAGCCTGCTAGTGATAACTAATGATACCCTGAAAATCCATATTGATAGATGCTCTGGCCCCTGGCTCTTCATATTGAAAGCCCAGCTAAGATTAGAAAGAAAAAATCCATTCTCGAACTTGGTGCAATCTAAGGTACCAATTGTGACTGAGCAATTTCACTTCAGAGCAGACTGCCCCTAAGATAGGACTCCACAAGGTGGTGTTTCTAAGGTGGTTTTCTAGATGGTCTTTGTACAGACCCAGAAATATGGTTTTATTAATACTCTGAGTATGAGGTGACCTCTCTGACTTTGACTGACATTAAGCAAAGTCACAGAAATATATAAATGTAAAGTGGAATGCTAATTCATCAGCTTACCATGAGAAAAACAACTTTAATCAAATTGGAATACAAAATAATTACTGCGAAAACTACCAAGCTTTACAAATTTTATTATATTTAATTCTTAGAGCAATCTTATAAGATACTGAAGGAACTGTTAATGCTCATCAATATCTCTGTGTACCTCTATGTTTTCCTGCCTCCCTTGAAGCTCTGCTAGACAGTAGATTGTGAGCAATTTTTGTGGATCATTTCTGAGCAGAGGTGGTTAAGCATATGAGGTACCCTCCCCATGCTCTTTCTTTCCCAAACATGAAGCTGGAAGCAAATGAAATGGTGGGCCAACAGACCAGAAGAAGAGGGAGGTGTTACGGGGAAGGACATCACAATTAGATCAAGACTGTTCATTTTTCGAAATACACATTCTCAAGGACCAAGTCTGGCCCAGACAAGATTCCAGACCCCAAGTGAGCAGAGAGAGAAGAGGCTGTAACAGACTTGCCATTGACTACGTGGAGAAGTGCCGGGGGTGGAATGGAAAGAAGAACTGTTTCAGAGGGATTAAGAAATGAGGGAGGTTGAAGGAGAAAAGGTTGTATAGCCAAAGGGGAAAAAAAATGGGGGGTGAAGTATTTCCAGGTGATGACAAGGCCCAGGGTATGAGCATACCAAGAACTGGCAGAAGTGGAGTAGAGGCTTTGGAATAGTCAAAGAATGATGAAGAAAGGGTCTAGATGGTAATTAAAATATCAAAATCTTGAATCTAAGTCAAGGCCTTAGACTTATGAAGTCACAAAGCCATTTTTTAATATATAACATACACGAACATGGACATCTGATACACTTGGAACCCTGCCTTAGTTTCATTAGTGACTTTATGCCTCACACCCATGTGTCATCCAGACTGGTTTGTTTTAAATCCTATAGGACATAGGTTTGATGCAAAACTTTAATTCAATATATTTGCCCTTGTTAACAAGAATAAATCATATGGAAACTGAACAACCCTTGGAACAAACTTGATGAATTTTTGTTTTGATTTCAAGATATGTGATTATGAAAACACAAATTTTGCTATTGTCTTCAACCAAGTATTTCCTTTTTAATTTTACCAAAGAAAATATGGGTGATGTTTCGTAAATATAGTGGAGCCATTCGTTCTTTTAAAACAAGGCTCTTAAATAGTCTGGACATCTAGCATATTCTATTTTCCAAATTTGCCACTTCTTTCTTAAATTAAAAGTCTCTCTCCAAATAAAGTCTTTCCCAATATTTTTGAGGTGGAGGTAATGAGGAGGAACGGTGTTACTAACTCAGTAACATATGCTATGCGATATTGTGCCAAAACACACCAGTGAAGACTTCTTGGCTTATGTCATACAACAAGACAAAAATACCCTTTTTTTTTTTAAGTTTATTTATTTATTTTAAGAGAGAGAGACAGAGGATCAGAGGATCTGAAGCGGGCTCTGTGCTGACAGCATAGCATCCAATATGGGGCTCAAACTCCTAAACTTTGAGGTCATGACCTGAGCCAAAGTTGCATGCTTAACTGATTAGCTACCCAGGTGCCCCCAGACAAAAATTCTTTTAGTAGCTGACCATCTCAAAGTTCATTAATAAATTTCCACTTGATCAACTGAAACTGTTTGGTTTTTTTGTACCTGACTTATGTAAAGATAATTTTACAAAAACCATCAATACTTACAGATGAAGCAACTAGAACTACTAGAAAGGACTCTGTCTAAAAAAAAAGTTCTTTACCCTCTTTGACTTTGAAATTCCTTTTACTAAAGATAGAGCTTATCTTTCACAAAGAAAGGGAAGGCTTAAAAATACCTCTGAAAGAGGTAATCTACCGGATGAAATTTACAAATTTTATTCTAGAACATTCTTAGGAACAGGTTGAAAGAAATACAAGAATTTTGAGCTGGTAGGAAGGAAAAAAAGAGGCAAAAAATGAAATAAGGTAAAGACTTGTTGGAGTCACATTTCCAGATTTTTTTTTTTTTTGGCTAATCTCTTTATATTTACATACACTGCTCCTTGATTTTTATATTTCTTACCAACCACCAGGCTCATTTAGCACTCAATAATGCTATTAAAAGTTACTTTAATACCTGAAATTCACTACTTCCACTTATCTAAAAACCGCACTATAACAGCAATGCTATTTCTTGAAAAATCTCTGAGATACTTAGACCAAAATTGTTATGTGAATGTAAAATATTATAGTGATAAGTATGCTATGATAAGATTTATTGCAAGGTCAGGGTCCCCAAAATGGGTGCACCATTTGAAACTCCTTTCTTCTGTGTTTACAAGATTGCTCTCCCCTGAACTCAGGTCCAGAACTGTCTGACATACCTCCCCTCAGTGCTGACCAATCTTGTTGATCACACTTCAAATGTGATGTCGTCTCTGGTCAGAAGAGACAGGAGGACTCAGGGTAGGTGAACTGTGTCATACTTTTCAAGATGTAATTTATCGTTCATGCGATTTAATGAATTTGTAGGGTTGGGTGTTGGCAAATGTTTATTGCTAGATGCGTGTAATCTGGGCACATACATGTTAATTTTACTCTCTGTTAATTTTACAGCAGATTGGAAACTAAATTTGCCCAGTCTTCCCTCTGTGCCCTCTCCTTTTTATTTTCTTTTACAATGCAGATCTCTGGTTCTCACTCACCAAGGACTGTACTATGATTAGTGAATTCCATAGTTAAAGTCAATTCAATCAAGGATTCAATTCCAACTCGCTTTTGCCTCTAAATGAATATATCAGACGTTTATAGTTGAATTACTAGATAATCAGCTCAAATTTTCACTTTGCTTTGCACCTATAACACTCTTAAGCATGGTTTTACTTTTCTTTTAGTCAAAATAAAATAGTGTAGTTGATATTTCAAAATATCTTTGACCTTGTCCAAAATATTTTGACATAGCCTCTGGAAAGCCTTTTAAACTACTCCTATTACTTTGTGCCTGGGATCATGAGTACTGAAGTATATGATAATATTCTTGAACATCATGGGGATTATCTCTAGATAGCCTTTCACTGTGAAAGATGCCCTCAGGATAGCTAATCCAATCAGCTTTTGCAAACACTATCTTCAAGATTTAAAATGGACACAAAAGCTACCATGAGACATAAAGGGAATATATTTTGTAAATTTTAGAACTCTTTCTCCTACTTTTCTACACAGAAAAAAAGAATTGTCTTTAATTTTTTTTCCCCAGGATGCTACAAATTTACCATTTGCTTCTTCCCATCTCCTTCTAACTGTATGGAATTTTCCCATTTTCTTATGGTGATATTTAATCCTTCAGAATTCCCAGTTTGTCCCACATGGTTGAATGGAATGTTCAGCATTTTTGTATATTATGCCTCATTGGGCAAGTAATCAACCAAGATAGACATTTATGATAGATTTAAAGTTCTCTTGTTTTAAGTAAACACACACTCTAAACTTTGTAATAAGCCAAACTTCTAAATATTCACTAAGAGTTTTACACTGAAAATAGACTATCAGAAAAAAAGCATATAACACCCATGTCCTCTAGGCAATGTGGTCACAAAAGGCAGTGAGATCTAAGTCTGAAGGAGTCCGAACTACCCGGCAGATAGTTTGAAATCACTGGGAACATTACAACTAAAATTTGACCTTTTACTTAACTAAGCAAATTGCCTGAAAAAATAAATGGAAAGTCATTGTAAGAGAGAGAGCATGACTCAGAAATAAATGATCCAAGCACTGTTTGTGGTG
Source organism: Lynx rufus (assembly GCF_022079265.1). Classification (NCBI taxonomy): domain Eukaryota; kingdom Metazoa; phylum Chordata; class Mammalia; order Carnivora; family Felidae; genus Lynx; species Lynx rufus. Next base: position 51,188,269 of record NW_025814867.1, on the reverse strand, counting down.
TTTGCTAATCCTACTCCAGGCTAATTAGCTGAAGAGGTACAAGGCAAATCCAATGTAGACTAAAGATGATTAAAAGACTCAAAAGGAAAGTCTACAGCAACCTGGGAGAAACAAAGACAGACCCTGGTGTTATTACAGCAAGAGAAACCTGGAGACTGATTTTCTACTAGACTTCAGTTTACAATGGCCGTAAGCATGTCAGGACAGACTGCTCCCCAATGGGACAGAACAGGAAAGGATGTCATAAATGCCAACGTAAGGGATGAGATACAAGAGAGACTCATAACAGGAGCCTGTTAAACTAGCCTGGGCCAACACTGTGTCAAAAGTGTATGACCTGAAGGCCCCCAGGTCCCAATGCTCAAAAGAATCAGAATGAACACAGGAAAGCAACTGTAAAGGTACAACGGGAATGTGTTTCTTGTAAAAGGTAACAGGGAGATCGGGAGGGTGTCATATCAGACTTCACCGAACAAAACTACCTGAGAATCCTCTCTTAATTCCAATTTCCCCCCAGTTTCCAGCCCTTCTGACAAACTGCACTGCTCCAGTGGCTCTGAGTCCCTCTTGCCTCCCTCCTTCCCACTCTCTCTACCTGGAGTCACCCCAGGTCACTCCCTCTCTCCCTCTTCATCTCTGTCTTTCTCTTTTTCCCTCATAGTATCTTTTTCACTTCCTCCTTCCCTCTTCCCTCCATCCTGTCAGTTTCTTTCTCTACCCACACACACATTGTTCCCAGGGCTAAAGAAGTGGGGAACTGGAAATACTTGTAGTAGGATTTGTTTCTTAATAACACACTGTAACTTATGACCATCAAAAAATTATAGCATTGTGCTTTTCTATGAATGATATAAACTTGCTCATAAGCCCCCAGCTTTGGACTTGTGTGTCCCCACCAAAACTCATATTGTAGTCCTGATACTCGGTATGATGGTTAGTTGGAGGTGAGACCTTTGAGAGGTGACTGGGTTTAGATGAGGTCATGAGGGTGGAGCCCCAGGATGGGATTAGTGTCCTTATAAAAAGAGGAAGAGACACCAGAGCTCTGTGTGTGTGTGTTACATGAGGACTAGTAAAAAGGAGGCAGTCTGAAGCCAGGAGGAGGGTTCCCACCAGGAACCAAACCTGCTGATACCTTGATCTTGGACTTCCAGTCTCTAGAATTGTGAGAAAATAGATTTCTGTTGCTTAAACCCCCTAGTCTATGGCATTTTGTTATGGAGGCCTGACCCGACTAATACATTGCATTCCCACTTCTTGAGATTGTAGGATACAGTGGGATAAGGGGAGGTACAAACTTGCCAGTTCAGAATCACTCAGCTACTTGGCTTTAAACAGTCCCTTCCAGATAAATATGCAGCCAATTTGAGGTTCAAACTCCCTCTAAGATTTGTCTCTCTTCTCTTGTTCCTCCCACTTCCCTCCCAAGATGGGGACTTGAATGTAGGGCAGAGATTACATACCTCCGGGGGGCAGGGGAAAGGGAAAGTTGAGCCCAGAGCTGGCTTCCTCAGAGATGTCCCCGCACCCACCTGGTCATACCCTGCTGGTGACGTTCATGATCAGTTCTTTTGGCAAAGCTGGAGTCTCAGAGATCTTTTCTTCTGTTAACGGGCTCTACTTTATACTGGCCCTGTAAATTCCTCTTGAGTCTGTCTCCACCTCATCTTCCAGCAGCGCCTGATAGAGCCTACACTGCCCCCCTACCCCACTTATTTTTACCACAGCCCTAGCAAGCCTGTGGATTTTTGTTTTTCAGTTTTTGTTTTTTAATTAAAGCGTAACTGACATACAATATCCTACTAGTTTCAGGTGTATACCATAGTGATTCAATTCAATTACTAAATGATCCCCATGATAAGTCTAGTTATCATCTCTTGCCATATAAAATTATTGCAATATTATTGATAGTATTCCCTGTGCAGTCCTTTATATTCTCATGAATTATTTATTTTATAACTGGAAGTTTGTGCCTCTTAATCCCCTTCACCTATTTTGTCTGCCTCTCCAATCCCTCCTCCCTCAGGTAACCAATAGTTGATTTCCGGAATCTGTAGATCTGTTTCTGTTCTGTTTTGTCTGTTCATTTATTTTTGTTTTAGAGATTCCATATATGTGTGAAATCACATGGTATTAGTCTTTGTCTGACTTATTTCAGTTAGTTTAATATCCTTTAAGTCCATTCATGTTGTCACAAATGGTAAGATTTCATTCTTTTTTTAAGGCTGAGTCATATCCCATTATATATATCACATCTTCTTTATCCATTTGTCTGTGGACACTGAGGTCACTTCCATGTCTTGGCTATTGTAAATAATGCTGCAATGAACATCAGAGTGCATGTATCTGTAACAGTTGGTGTTTTTGTTTTCTTTGAATAAAGACCCAGAAGTGGAATTACTGTCTCGTATGGTAGTTACTATTATTAATTTGGGGTGGGGGGAGGGTTGGGAGGAGGGACTCCATACTGTTTTCTATAGTGGCTGCACCAACTGACCTTCCCACTAACAGTGTAGGAGGGATCCCTCTTCTCTACATTTTCACCAACACTAGTTACTTCTTGCCTTTTTGATAATAGCCATTCTGACAGGTGTAAGGTAATATTTCATTGTGGTTTTGATTTCCATTTCCTGGGTGATTAGTGAGGTCAAGCATCTTTTCATGTACCTCTTGTCCTTCTGTGTCTTCTTTGGAAAAATGTCTATTCAGATCCTCTGCCCATTTTTTAACTGGGTTGTTTTTTTGTTTTTTATAGAAAATTGTACAGGCCTGTAGTAAGTTCAGGACTCTGGTTTCAATTGCTGCATCAAGGCATGTAGGAACTTTTGGATCTTTCCACATCAGACACAAACCAGGAGATTATAGGGATTCGATATTTCACCCTCTCCATGCTTAAATAGTCTGTCTTCAGCCATTTCTCCTTTGCTGCCTGGATGGTTCCATATTGGATATTATGATTCTTTTAGAAGGCTTGAAATGTTCCCAGTCTGTATCTAGGGAAACTAGAAACAAAACCATTTGCTCTGGGAATTACCCTCTCCCCCAATAAAAAAGGTAGGGTTATTTTTAACGCCCTCTCTCCTTTGGCCACGAAGGTATGATGAGGAATCAGAGTCCACTTATCTGACCACTTATATCCCTTCCTCCTCCTGTGCTCTCCTTTCTCTCTTTGTCTTGGGTAGATCTGTCTGTCTTTCCTGCCACCCTTCTCCCACCCACACACAGCTTCCAAGAAACTACAAGTATTATCTAATTTCTCTCCCCATTGGGTGGGAGACACTCTCACAGTCTCCTTCAGAACTTCTTTGACACTGTCCTTTCCTTCCCTGGGAAACAAGCTTTAATGGTGAAGGGTGGAAATTTAAAATTATAGCAGTTTTTAAATAACGTTCCCATTAATTACACACTTATGAGGTCAGTTTATCTCTACTCGATGGGGCATAAATATGAGATAATCTTTTTCCTAATCCCTGATGTGATATTGTGATTTATAATAAGAAATATTTATTTGGTCTCCTCTAATGTCTGGCATAGAGTTCCTAAAACCCTTGGAATTTCCTAATTGATGGGAGCCATAAAGGTGGTTTTTGTTATGTTAATAGTGACTTTTGGAAAGCACTTCTAGACTGGGCTATGTGCCAAGAGAACCAACCACATGATTAGAGTGTTGGAACTTCTAGCACTCCCCCCCTAACCCAACTTCTGGAGAGCAGAGAGAGACAGGAGGTTGAATCTATCACCCAGTGGTCAATGATTTAATCAATCAATGGCAATGATTTGATCACGGCCTACCTATGTAAAGAAGCCTCCATAAAACCTCAAAAGGACTGGGTCCGGAGAGCTTCCAGATTGGTGAACCAGAATGTTTCCATGAGCCACTGTGTTGGACTCCGAAGTCCATGGGACACAAGTTCCTCTGTCTGGGACATCATCCTATATGTCTCTTTATCTAGAGGTTAATTCATATCCTTTAATATCCTTTGTAATAGACCAATAGTCTACTGAGCAAACAGGTTTCCTGAGTTCTGTGATTTGCTCTTACACATTAATTGAACCCAAGGAGGGGGTCATGAAAACCTCTGATTTATAGCCAGTTGTTCAGAAGCACAGAGAACAATCTGGACTTGTGATTAGCATCTGAGGTGGGGGCAGTTGTAGGACTGAGCTTGTGGAATCTGATGTTATCTACAGGTAGATAGTGTTAGAATTGAGTTGAATCGTAGGACCCTCACCTGGTCCAGAGCATCGCCTGGTAGTGTGAGAAAAAACCCACACATTGGAATTGGTGATCAGAATCTTCCCTGCCCTCACCTTCCCATTTTCTTTTCCTCTCACTCCATTGCATCCTGGGCAGATTGAATCAGTTTCTATTAACTTCCAGTTCTTAAAACAGAGCATCTAAAACTTCAATTTCAAGCTCTATGTAAATTCCATCTCCTCCGTATCCCACCACTCCAGAGAAGGTATGAGTTGGGACCTTGCCTGTTTGAAGTGAGATGGGGTTGGAAAGAGTCCTGGCTCTGAAACACCCCTTCTTCCCTCTCCCAGGCCTGGCTCCTGTCAGCAGGGGAATCAGCAAGAAGGGAAGGGGTAGCCGAGCCGTAACCCTCTCTCCATTGGCAGCTCTGCTTCTCCAGTGAGTCCGAGTGTGCTTGCCAGTATCTGAAGTCTGTCGCTTGGGGAGCACATGTGAAACTTAGTCGTGGAGGTCTTCCCACACCACAGTATCCCATATGAAAGATTCAACTCCAACCGGACCTCTTCTACCCACCCCCTCAACTATCCCTGTAATATACCCCAAGTCATGGTGCACAGTCCTGTGGGGGGAAGGTAGGAGAGGGAATTGTACAGTAAGGTGACTGTAGAATAGCTGCCTTCCGTACATCCTCTTGTCCTAAGGAATTTCTCGCACCCTGGCCACGTCACCTAGTGGGTGGGCAAGCTGACTGTTCCACTGTCACCTCTTCTACTTTGCCAGCCAGCCCTCCCCAGCTTCCGTCTTTTCTGCTCTGGTAGGAATGGGTAGCCCAGCAAGTCTGCTGCCTAATCTGAAGTCACCAGAAGCAGTCCCTAAAAGCCATTGTCTTGAGCCCTCTTTCTTGACTTGGCAATGCAAGTCAGAAGTCCTTTGTCAATGGGAAAGGGAGGAATTGGCATCCCACAACTTCCCCAGCTTCTCTTACAGATCAGTAAGTGGGTATGAAGAGCCAGGGGATGTAGGTGGGGACCGGTGCCCAGTTCTTTAGCCTCTTAGGAAAATTTGTCAGGAGAAAGCATCAGGCCCCAAATACTGCTTTTAGCTCTGGGCCCTTCTGCCAAACACAGGGCAACAGAAAAGTCCCCCTAGCATCCCATCATTCTCATAACTGAATTCCCCCTATTATGTTGGAATCCCTTTCTTCCTAATTCTTTCGAAGTAGATAGACTCGCTTCCCTAGATGGATGAAATGGGTTCTGATCTGCAATCACTGAAATATGTCACATGAAATTTCAAGGTCACTTCTAAAGCTCCTGTGATTCTCTGAAAACAGGGAAAGAAGAGCAAGTTACATTCATGCCAATTAGGTATATGATTAAAACTATTGCATTATCCTTATTTCTGAGTGAATTAAAGGGTTTTTTTTTCTCTAAAGTTGATCTCCTGTTGACCAAATACTTATTTCCTACAAGTCAGCAATAATTGAATCATTCATTTCCCACTTCTTCTACTCCCATCTTCTCTTCAACCCTGTTTTGATCAGTGTCTTTACTGCAAAAACAGTTCCTGCCAATCAATTTGGCCACCATCTATGCTATTTGTAATTTTAGACACACTTGATCTGAGCAGGATTTGGATTTTACAACTATTTCAGTATGCAGACTCCAGTGATATCGAGGACTCTCTGCCCTGAAAGCTTTTGGAATGTGTGTGATTAGGTAGCCTACATTTTTAAAGGAAAAAAATACATATAATACTTGTTAGAATCTTTGCAGAAGCATCAATTTAATAGTAAAATGCTGCCTCCTTCTGGATAAATTGTATTAAGCATGATAAGCTTGTCAAACTGCTACAGAGGTATGCCATTTTATGAACAAAAATTCCTTTAAAGAATTAAAATGCTACTTTTTTAAATTACAAAATAAAATTAGAGGACTTGAGTAGACCTTGAAAGATTACCTAGATTCTGCCTTTGAGGCTATAAAATACCTAAACCACTTTCCTATTTGGCTGATTTGATTATCTGACTTTCTTTTAAAGATCTTGGAACAGTAACTGAAAAAGTACAAAATAGATGATAAGCTTGCAAGTAGCATAAGTTCACTTTTACCTTAGGCTACCTTACTTAACATTCAGTTGGCATGGTCATTCGTGCATGCACACATATTCATACTGCATACTTGGAAAAGTGTGTGTGTGTGTGTGTGTGTGTGTGCGCGCGTGTGTGTGCAGGCACATGTGCGTAAATGTGAATGAGTGCAATAAAGTGCCTAAGTGTTTTAGTCTTAATTCTGTGGTCACTAGTCATGTGAATTTTGCCGCTTAACCTGAGTCCTAGTTTCCTTATCTGTGCACTGAGGATAATCAACCCATTGTTTTCAACCTCAAAAACACTTTGTGAGGCTCACTGAAATCAACAAAGCACTCTGTGAGGTATTAAACTCATTTATTACCTTTAAGGCTTCAAATGCTCACATGCTTGAAGTGAAAGAATGGAACTGAGTTGTGACCAACAGGAAGAAAATACTTAATGATATCCTATTTATTGCATAAGCACAGCTAGTTGGGTTACCCTCCGATAAATCAACACTCTGCCATCTGAAGTACAGAGCTGGAGAAAAAAGTGCCAACCCCAGACCACACTTATACAAAAGTGACTTCTAGTCTCCTTTCTCCAGAGGCAGTTAATTCCCACATAGCCAAAAGAGTGGGTGGGTCTATCCAAAGATGACATGGTGAGGGGCTCAGAGCTCAGCCTCCTCTTTCGAGTAACTTTACCTGGAAACCTACCCCAAGATGATCAAGGGCCAACTGTGCTCTGGTTCTATTAAAGGGACTTTCATGATTCTCCAAAGAAACTTCAACCAGAACAGCACTTTTTTTTTTTTAATTTTTTAACGTTTATTTATTTTTGAGACAGAGAGAGACAGAGCATGAATGGGGGAGGGGCAGAGAGAGAGAGGGAGACACAGAAACTGAAACAGGCTCCAGGCTCCAGGCTCTGAGCCATCAGCCCAGAGCCCGGTGCGGGGCCGAACTCAGGGACGGCGAGATCGTGACCTGAGCCGAAGTCGGACGCTCAGCCACCCAGGCGCCCCCAAAACAGTACTTACTAAAATCCAACCCAACTAAGAGACCAAAGGACACTCTAAATATTCTGATTCCGGGGCGCCTGGGTGGCTCGGTCGGTTGAGCGTCCAACTTCGGCTCCGGTCACGATCTTGCCGTCCCTGAGTTCGGCCCCGCGCCGGGCTCTGGGCTGATGGCTCAGAGCCTGGAGCCTGGAGCCTGTTTCAGTTTCTGTGTCTCCCTCTCTCTCTCTGCCCCTCCCCCGTTCATGCTCTGTCTCTCTCTGTCTCAAAAATAAATAAACGTTAAAAAAAAAATTCTGATTCGTAGTCAGCTTCTCACGAGTGGGTATGCAATTTAACCACTCTGTGCCTCAATTTTGTCTGTAAAATGCATGTGAAAATAGTATCTACTTCATTAGGTTGTTGTGAAGATCAAGTAAGTGCTACAAGTGGAACCCTCAGAACAGTGTCTTGTAGGTGAGCATTCAATATGTTAGCTGCTGCTACTACCACCACTGTTCTATCACACCAATTGGCTTATTCGTAGCATGCCTTTATCGATAAATGATGTGTCTCTCTCATAGCTCTTCAACTTCCTGAGACTGAAGGTTGATCCTTTAAATTCTCTGGCCATCAGTATTTAAAATTCTGTTCTTATATTTGTTGCCTGACATTACGTATGTACTTGTTTTTATTTTTCAATTACGAAGTAATAAGTTATAGCTACTGGTGCTATTTAATGATAGAGTAACCAAACCAAGCCACAACTCTATTTTGCAGCCATACGGACAGATGCAGCGGGCATAAGAGTTAGGACTTGATCTGCTTAAGGCTGGTAAACCTTTTTTATGGTGTGGAAATATGCCAATTCCGTTTCATCCAAGAGCAGAAGCAGCTATAATACCTCTGATTCAAAACTATTTAGTAAATCACCCTAAGAAAAATATTAGAAGGCACCAAAACGGTTTTGATCGAGGACTAAAAATGACACTTGGCCACTAGATGGCATTTAAATTATGCAGCCCGTTTCAGCTCACACTTGATCTATTTAAAACCTTAATTGGTTTGCACGTGGCTCAAGCACTGGCGATTCATATATTTTGACACCGTGGAAACTCTCAGGAGTTGAGGTTTAGGAATATCTACATTAGGTTCTGCAGATACAGACATAAAATCCTTTTGGAGTTATGAAAAGAGAAGTAATTTTAAATTTCCACCTGAAATCCTCCTCAGATCAGTTTTTTTTTTTTTTTTTAAGTAAATTACAGAGGGGAAGATTGAGAGACTGGATAACTTATGTCTTTTCAATTCACCTGTGTAACGTGAAGTCTTAATAACCACAGAGCAGCATAATTCACTGGCAGATTGTCTCAGCCGGGCACAGGTAACCTCCGAGCCTGGCTCTACTGTTTTACCAGGTCTAGCAGCCTAATCATATTTGCCATTTCTTTTTCAATTAAGTCCTAGGAAGGGCCAGCCATGGGCTAGTGAAATACCCCCGAGGAGAAAGAAATAGAATCTAATCATCACTGAATAAAAAGTCTGTTTAAAAAAAAGGAGGACAGGTCAGTTATTTTTTCATCTCCCACAAGTATTAGTAGAGAAACATTTTAAATTGCAACAGCAAGGCTTTAGGATAACCGTGAAGATGAAATAAAATAGGTACTAAAATAAACTACATAATGAATGTGTCCATGTTCTCTCCATACAATAGAGGAGACACTTCTGTTTGGGGACGTTTTGCATAGACACACCAAGGAGGTAGTAAATGGTACTTTCTAGCTCTTCTCCTAGGTTTTAGGAGGAAGCACCCTGTCAGATTTCAAGCCTATGGTGCTAATTCAAGTTGTCCACTAGATGGCCCTAATACATACTGAGTTCCTTTAAGTGGTGGAACATTTACTCCAGTAATGAAATCAAGTACAGCATATTCAATTATATATGTGTTTGAAGAAGTCCTCTTCTAAGGGAAAACTGTGCAGTGATTCTCTAAAACGTTTGATAACAAATTATTAATTTACCTAAAGAGATGGAGAATTGAACACATGCTCTTTATCTTTACTGTCTCCCAACCTACCCCACTTCAAAAGACAAAAAACGAAAGATTATAAACCCATAAGGACATAAAGATTAGGACAGATAAGAACAACAGACCAAGTCATAATTTTAGGAAGCTGGCCACCCAATGGGTTAATGTGACTAGCCCAGGAAAAAGCTGAAACCCAAGCACCAACAGAGGGGGGCCAGTGAGGAATAAACCTATTCTACCCTAGAACCCTTGGGGCTCAGAAATTGAATGTGCCTTCCTGCCCTGGCCTGGAAAGGCAGGGGCGAGGGGTGAACTGAAAAGTAGAATAAAGAAATAGACATACTAGTCTGCAAGACCTCTCAGGCCCTTTGCCCACTCATTTTCCAGGTGGCTCTCAGACCAGGCTGATTTGCTCCCTCCAAAGCTGGAGGATGATGAGTCCTGTGGGGTAAGCCTTCTAGAAATTGGCTCACTCCTGGCTTGTTAATCCTCCAGTGCAGCTCACCACTCATCAGGCTTCCCCCTTCCCACCAAAATCCATTTTTTCTATCTTGACTCTTAGATACAGATAGACAGCCAAGGATCACCAGACATTTTAGGAAAACCTCCAACATAAGAGACGTAGACCAAATGGGTGGGTGGGGGACTTAGAAGAAACAGAGGCAGTGCAGACAACAGAAGAAAATTTCAAAGAAACTAACCAGTATCCTCTGAACAAGAAGAAAAGCTGTTGGACCCATAACACAAAAATAAGGTTATATTTGAAGTTTTTTTTTTTAAAGAAGCAATCAAAGAAAAAGAAAGCGATTTTGGAAATTAAAAGTATAACTGGGATGGAAACCATTTCAATAGAAAGGTTAGAAGAGAATCTTAAGGAAACTGCCCATTAAAAAAAAAAAGGCAAAACAAAACAAAAAAATGAAAAGAAGAAAATAAGACAAAAATGATATGGACATTAGGAGGTAAATCCAGGCTCTCTAACATGAAACAAATAGAAGTTCTAGAATGAGAAATGAAAATTAACCAAAAGGAGGTTATATGTTGAATAAATAACAAAAGAACATCCCCCCATACTGAAAGAAATGAGTAAAAGGAATGAGTTTCCAGATTGAAAGCATATACTTAGTACCTAAGTTATCGAATTAAAAAACAAATCTAGGGGTGCCTGGATGTCTCGGTTGAGTGTCCAACTTTAGCTCAGGTCATGATCTCAGAGTCTGTGGGTTCGTGCCCTGTGTCAGGCTCTGTACTAACAGCTCAGAGCCTGGAGGCTGTTTCAGATTCTGTGTCTCCCTCTCTCTCTCTGCCCCTCCCCTGCTAACACTCTCTCTCTCTCTCTCTCTCTCTCTCTGAAAAATGAATAAACTTAAAAAAGATAAATAAAATAAATTCTAAAAAATCTAATGCATATAACTGTACAACTTTAGAATATAAAGGATGAAGAAATAATCCTAAAAGCCTTAGGGCAGCAATTATATACAAAGAACAAATAATCAGAACATACTGGATATCTAAACCACAGTGGAAATTAGAAGTCAATAGAATAATGCCTTTGAAATATTAAGGATAAATTATTTTTACACCTAGAATTCTATACCCAACCAACTCTCAATAGAATTTGAAGGTAGAATATAGGTCCCTTCAGACCAATAAGTCCTCAAAGAACCTACCTTCCATGCACCTTTCCACAAGAAGCTAATGGAGCATGTTTTCTACCAGAATAAGGGAGTAAATCAAGACAGAGGGAACCTGAGATCCAGAACACATGGAATCCAACCTGGGAGAGAGGTGATGGGAATTCTCAGATGGTGGTAACAGGGAGTGCCAGGAGGAAGCTGGGTGGCCAGGCTCTAATACCCAGAACTCTTCATGGAAGGAGACCTACGGGAAGGAGCACCTCCAGGAGAAAAAAATGGAACTAATAGATTTTCTCATTTATCTGACCTGGCTGAGGGGAATTTTACCTTTCTCTTGGAAATTATGTGCATGAATCAGTAACAGATACACTGAAAACTAAGCAAATTTTTAAAGCAAGGTAACGTGTGGTCCTTGATTAAATCTTTGGTTTAATTTTTTTTTTTGAGCCATAAAGACAATTACTAGGACAGTTGGGGAAATTTGAAAGGGAAGTATGTATTAGAAAATATTAGAGGCAACTGGGTGGCTCAGTCAGTTAAGCTTCCGACTTGCGTTCAGGTCATGATCTCAGCATTCTTGAGTTCAAGCCCTGTGCTTGGGCTCTGTGCTGACAGCTCAGAGCCTGGAGCCTGCTTCAGATTCTGTGTCTCCCTCTCTCTCTGCTCCTCCCTGACTCATGCTCTGTCTCTCTCTGTCTCTCAAAAATAAATAAACATTTTTTAAAAATTTAAATACTTTTTAAAAAAGAAAATATTATGTCAGTTACAATTTTTAAATACAATAAAGGCTAAGTGTGCTATTGTGGTTAAGTGGATTTAAAAGCACCAGTATGGGTGATAGAGGAATAGAGACCACCTAAGGAAAAAGAGTTTTCACCAAAAAAATAAAAGTGAGTCTGAAGAAATGAGTATTTCCAGGTGGAAGGAAGAGCATTGCCGGCCAATGACACATAATATATTGGAAGGCATAGGGCCAAGATGAAGTAGGACAGTCTTCTAGTCATTAAACATTGGGTGAGGGCCCACTATGTGTCTGGCACAGTTCTTAGCAGTGAGATTACAGCAAGAGATGAGACCAGCCTTCCTAGGGCCCCTGGGTGGCTCAGTCAGTTAAGCATCAGACTTCGGCTCAGGTCATGATCTCGCGGTTTGTGAGTTCAAGCCCCGCATTGGGCTCTGTACTGACAGCTCAGAGCCTGGAGACTGCTTCCGATTCTGTGTCTCCCTCTCTCTCTCTCTCTGCCCCTCCCCTGCTTGCACTCTCTCTCTCTCTCTCTCAAAAATAAGTAAACATTAAAGAAAAAAAAAAAAAAAGAGAGACCAGCCTTCCTACCTTTGAGGCATGACATTCTACAGGTAGATATGAAAGGAGGGAGGAAAGGAAGGAACAGATAATAATGGTGGGGAACCCTCCAGGCATAGCAAAATCCCTGCAAAAATGTTCTAAGGAGAAGCACACACAGGTCTGTTGAAGGAACAACTGGAAAGCCACAGCGGCTGGTGGGGAGTGGCCAAGGAGAGAGCAGCAGAAGTTTCCAGAGTTCTAAAGAGGTCAATCCAGGGAGGCTTTTCGGATAGGGTATGGATTCTGGATTTTATTCTGAATTTATTGTGTAGAGGAATGAAATAAGATGATTTAGGTGTTAAAAGGATCACTGTGGCTTCTGTATTGAGAATAGACTACAGGGGGGCATGGGCACAAGCAGGGAAACCAGTTAGGAACCACTGTGTCACAGCCGCTGATAGGTTAAGAAAGGTGAGGTGTGAGAATTAACCAGTGTGTGAAGGTTATGACCTTGACAAGAACAGGTTTGGTGTATGGCACGGGGTACCCAAACCGGATTGAGTTGGGTCCATGAAAGAATGGAAAAAGAGGAATTGAAGGGATATTGAGGTATTCACTATGAAGGACAGCAGAAAAAATGGAGCAGTAGCTGGAGGAGATGTGAAATCAAAAGACAGGTTTGTTTCTTTTTCGATTAGACAAAGCACAGATTGTGTATTGATGAAAAATAATGCATTGGTTGATATTGTATTAAATGATTGATAATTATTGATCTTGGACACGAGCAAAACCCTGTCCTCAGCTAGGAGCATGGACAGTTTGCCCACAGAAACAGAAGGGGAGGCAGAGTGTGGATTCAGATGCAGATGGTCAGTGGCTGTGGTGGTGAGAGCTGTGGTGTTTGTTCTATTCAGATTGCTTCTGTTTTCTTTTTCTTTTTTTTTTTAATTTTTTTTAACATTCATTTATTTTTGAGAGAGAGAGACCTAGTACAAGCAGGGGAGGGGCAGAGAGAGAGAGAGAGAGAGAGAGAGAGAGAGAGAGAGAATCCGAAGCAGATTCCAGGCCCCGAGTTGTCAGCACAGATCCCGATGCGGGGCCTGAACCCAAGAACTGTGAGGTCGTGACCTGAGCTGAAGTCGGATGCTTGATTGACTGAGCCACCCATGTACCCTGATTGCTTCTGTTTTCTTAAGAAAATGGAAAAGAGTAAGAATGGGAGGGGTACTGGAGGTTAGAAGGAAAAAGGGAGGGTGTAAAAACTAGTTATCTAGGAGAATACAAAGATTATCTAGAAGGTTACCTAGGAGGGGATGAACATGCCAGAAAAATGTGTGGTTGCTCAACAGAATCAAGGGTTCTCTTGGGGCTGGCATCATGCATTTAGAAGAAGCCAGACTGGTGCCGTCGTGTGTTTCTGCAGCTGTGTTATGCTCAGTGGCTCAGGTTGGGAGCAGAGAGTTACACAAGGCAGTGATTATAATGACTAATCATGGAAGTGAAGCCAGGCAGAGAGAAGAGTGAGAATAGAATGTGACACAGAGAGAGAAGAACAGCTGGCAACTGGCTGTGAAGATGAGTGGAGGTGGGGAGAGACTGAGGGATGGCCTGGATGTGCTGTGACAACCAATGTTAGGTCCATGGGAGTTGAGCAACTGCTAAGGGGAGAGGACATGATTGGAGGAGAAGTCAAGGAATCATTAGGCCTGGCTATTGGAAGATCATCTGCTTGGATATTCAAAATCAGGAGTTGCTTCTGAGAGCAGCAGTGAGCCTGGAGATAAAAGTCTTCAAAAAATGAAGGGGAAAGACCCAGGGCCCCATAAATGACTGCATCATTGAGGAGTAAAGTAAGACTAGGAACTCAGTAGGGGAGTAGATGGAGTGGAGGAAATGGTCTGGAAGTAACCAGGAGGAGAAAAGACATCTGTTCCACCTGTAGACAACTACAAAATTATCTAGGATTCATTGTACTTTCTGAGCCAGAATGTGCTTAATATCTAAACCTGTAACAAAGCCAAAACAACTCTTCTCATTTTCCAAGCAGATTACATTCTGCACAATACTCTATAGGAGCATCTCCATATCCAGGCTGATACCTGCTGATAAAGACCTGTGAATTACAGCAGAGGATGGTGATCCAGAATCATCTCTGAGATGGAACCAGAGGAGACATTAGGGGAGGGAAAGACCAGAGTTGAAAGTTACTCTCAATGGTGTGAGAGTTTGTTTTTTTTTTTGAGTGGGGAAGTTGATCATGCCAATGAAGGAGACAGAAGGGGGTGCCTGGGTGGCTCAGCTAGTTGAGCGTCCAACTCTTCATTTTGGCTCAGGTCATGATCTCAGGGTCATGGGATTGAGCCCTGTGTCCAGCTCCATGCTAAGCGTGGAAACTGCTTGAAATTCTCTCTCCCTCTGCCCATGTCCTCTGCTCACACACTGTCTCTCTCTCTCTCTAAAACAAAATTTAAAAATTAAAAAAAAAAAATCAGGAAAAGGACAGACATAAAAGCTCCAGTAAGACACAAGTCAAATTTGAGATGCCTTCAGGCTAACCGGTTGGAATATCCTGAAGACATTGGAAAAAGAAGTCTAGAACTCAGGAGAGTAGTGAGGCTGGAGAGAGAGATTTTGGAGGCATCGTATAGGTATGTGGAAGCTGAAGCAGGTGAGTGGGTGAAACTCCTCAGGAAGAATAATGCATGGAACAGCCTTCTCAGTTTGGGGCCCCAGGGCTGATGTGATAGCAGTTCACCCAGCAGTGGCCATACTTGTTACTAAAACAGGGGATACCATGCTGAGCCCTATTGGATCCTGAGGTGAAAGGAAAAATCAGTAATGCTGATCCTGTCTATAGTGTTGAATAGCGTCTTTCCCAAATTCATGTCTACCCAGAGCCTCAGACTATGACCTTATTTGAAAATAGGACCTTTGCAGATAAAATTAATTTAATTGGATTAGGGGGGCCCTGAATCCAATGACTGGTATCTTGAGTGAATACAATAGGTTGCTAAGGTTATCACTAAGCAAAGTCTCTTACCGTAAGGTGCAAGTGTTCACGCTGAGTCCTTGGAATATTTGCAGTTTATCCCAGTTCAAAAGTTCATGGTCCCACCAGTAAGGACTTACATAAGGTTCATCTCCTTAATGGCTTCCCAACTCCATTTTAAAACTCCTTGGCATAAATAACGCCATTTCATCTACCTCATTTCAAGTCTTAACCTACACAAATGCACATATTTGAAGTTTGTTTATTTTAGATTAATTTCTACACCCAATGTGGGGCTTGAGCTCATGAGCCAGAGATCAAGTGTTGCAGGCTCTTTCAACGAGCCAACTAGGTGCCCCTACAAATGCATGTATTTGTAAGGCAGAGTAGGAAGAAAGTGCACTGCCTTTCCAGGGTGAGGCATCCTCCCCCTGGAGACACGTGGGAGCCTTGATTGCAGCAGAGCCCAGGACCCCATCAGGCAGCCAGTCCTCATGGGAACTGACTGTCATCCATTCCAGTGGCCACTTCCAAGTGATTTTCTGCAGGTGGGTTTCCTTCACCTTTAAGGCTATGAGGGGGGTTGGGGATAGACTAGCTCCACAGACCTGGAGAGCCCTGGCTCCCCAAGGATGGCTAACAGGGTGCTTACTGTGCATGCACAAGACATGCAGGCCATGGAAGCCAGGGACCTGGACCAGGGCGAGTGTCGGGAGAGGTTAGGTCAGAAGAGCAGGCTATTGGAAGCACTTTGCATCCATCTGCCTAATTACAAGCCTTAACCTATACAAATGCACATATTCCCCCCACCTGATGGCAGAGCTGGAGGAATCTGGACTGACTTGACAAGGCAGGGCTGGGTGGGTTGCTGGGCCACCCTCCAATAAGAGACACCTGGGAGCTTTGATTGCTGAAACCTGGAAGCCATCAGGCAAACTGTAAATGGGGATTGGCCAGTTTAAAGCTGCTACCTCAGAAAGCCTTAGGGAAAGTGCTCTTTCCACCCTGAGGCCAGTCAGGCGAGCAGTTGGAGTCTGGCCAGAGCTCCACGGATCTGGAGTGACCCCGGCAAGGTGACAGAGGGAAACTGCACATGCATGAGCCACGAAGGTCAGGGTGACCTGGGATATGGCAATGTCAGGAGAGACTGAGTCAGAGAAGGGGGTTATTGGAAGTACCCAACGTTTGCCTGATTACAAGCCTAACCTACACAAATGCCCCCTGAAAGCAGAGGTCAAAGAATCTCAGCTGCCCTTCCCTGGGCTGGACAAGGAGAGCTAGCGGAGGTGTCCTTCAGTAACAGATACCTAGGAGCTCGGCTTGTTGCAGAAGCCTGGAACTCTAGCAAACGTAAGCATGCGTGGGGACAAACGGTTCCCATTTCATTCACTGCCACGGAGCGGTTTTCTAGGGTCTGCTTTTCTACACTTGAGGCAATGAAGGTGGTCGGGATAGGCCCTAGCTCCATAGACCTAGAAGGCCCCAGCTACCCAAGGGTAGGTGATGGGTTATCTACAGTTATGTGCAAGCTGCTTGGGTCAGGGTAGCAAAGATCTGGAACAGGGCACTATGGGGCAAGGCTGGGTCACAGGAGCATGCTATTTTGGGTAACTAGCATCTGCCTTTTCCAAGATTAACTTCCACTAATGCACTTATTCCCCGTGAAAGCAGAGCTGGAGGAAAGTCAACTGCCTTGCCAGGGTGGGGCCTGGTGGGCTGACCAGAGTAGCGTCAAATACGAGACACCTGGGAGCCTTGATGGCCATCGGGCATCCAGACAATATGGGGACTGACAGTCTCTGGTTTAATGCTGCCACCTCACAAGGTTTTCGGTGGGTAGGCTTGCTCCACCCGGGAGGCTCTGCAGTGACTGGGGACAGGCCTAAGCTCTACAAGTCTGAGGGGCTTCCCAGCCAGAGGCCTGCTGAGAAGTGCAGGCCAGCATGCCCGGGGACCTGGAACAGGGCACTGACGAACCATGACAGGTCACAGGAGTGGGTTCTTTGTGGTGCAAGGCATTAGCCTAATTGCAAGGCCCATCAACCCATTATGCAATAATTTCCCAAAGACGGAGCTGGGGGTTTTTCAACTGCGTTGCCAGGAAGGGGCTCCATAGGCAGGACAGGGTATCCTCCATTAGAAGACGTCGGGGAGTCTTGGTTCCTGGAGATGCCCAGGACTCCATTGGACACCTGTCCCCATGGGGACTGCATGTTACTCATTTGTAACCGCCACCTCGGGGTGATTTTCAGGAGTGAGCCCCTTGCCACACTGTAGCCTATGTAGGTACCATGCCTGGTCACACTCCACCCTCTGTGAATGGCCCCGGCCGCCTCACACCGGGTGAAGGGGATGGACTGTGCATGAGTGTGTAGCACACTTCGGGCTAGCCACGCACCTGGAATAGAGCACTGGTCCCAATAGGCTGGGTCAGAATAGCGGCTCTTGAGGACAAGATGTGTGCATACTGGAAAGCCTTAACCTACCCAAAGGACAATAGTCCTGCTGAGTGCAGAGCTCTAGGTTGTGGAACTGCCTTTGCAGGACAGGGCCAGGAGAGCTGACCAGGCTATTAAATAATAGATTCCAGGGAGCCCTGGTGGCTGAAGAAGTCCCAGACCCACTCAGCAAGTCCAAATGGAGGTTGATAGTGGCCACTTTGCAGCTGCTGCCGCCTCAGGGTGATTTCTGAGCTTGAGTCCCTCCACACTAAACCTATGCAGGCATTGGGGGTCAGGTCCCAAGGATACCCCAGCTGCCTCAGGCCAGCTGAAGGTGGGAGCTGTTCATGCCCCAACAGTGCTCTTCAGGGTTGCTAGAAACGTGGAACTAGATAACAGTCAGAGGAGCAGACTCTTGGGGGTCTGTAGCATCTGCCTAATTCTAAGCCCTAATCTACACAAATTTGCGTATTCCTTCTGAAGGCAAAAGTGGACAGTCGGGACTTCCTTTCCAGGATGGGGCTGGTAGGCTGGCCGAGGTATCCTTTGATAAGAAATACCTGGGAACCTTGACTGCTGGAGAAGTCCAGGACTCCATCCGGCAGCCAGTCCAAGTGCAGAATATCATCGTTTCAAAGCTGCCACTCAGAAAGACTTTGAGAGGGGGGTTTCCAGCCCTACCTAGGAGGCTCTCAGGTGGTTAGGCAGTAGTCCATTCTCCACAGCCCTGGAGGGACCCAGCTGCCCAAGGTTGCTGACATGGTGTATACTGCACAGGCACGAACTGCGTAGGTCAGGGAAGCTAGAGGCCTGACACAGAGCAAGTACAGGGAAAGGCTGTGTCATGGAAATAGGATCTTGGGGACACAAATGTGCATATTTTCCAGGAAGACAGAGCTGGAAGATAATAGAGGGTACTTCCTTGCCAGGGCATGGATAGGCAGGTATCTGTCATCCAAGAGACATCTGGGAGACGTGGTTGCTGAAGCCTGGACCCTTTCAGGCAGCAACACCAAACCTGGACTGATGGCGGCCAATTTGCAGCTTCTGCTTCAAGGGGACTCTCACGGGTGGGATCCCTCCACTCTGGAGTCGAGGCAGATACTGGGAGCTGGGCCCCAGCTGCCTCAAGCCCACCAAAGGGGTGGAAACTGTTCATGTGCGGTCAACACAGTTTGGGACAGCCAGGGACCTGGAAAAGGGCACTGGTCTTTACAGGTTAGGTCAGAGGAGTGGCTCTTGGGGATGTCAAACTTTAAAATAGCCAGTTATTTTACTAGAAAAATCAGTTTATTTGGAAATGGCAGAGAATTACAATTCAGGACAAGTAAACTGTGACAAACCACAGGCAAGACTAAAGAGAAAAAGGAAAGGCCAGCTGATGGGAGGTTTTAGGAGGAAATGGGGAGGGTTGTTCTGAACAGAAGTTCACTGGAGAAGAACAGAAGTTTGGGGTTGTGATGGTTTCTCCTTGGCTGTAAGCTGTGGGTAGTGTGTTGTGCTGGGGCAGGGAGAGAGCTTCTTCATAAAGCAGGAGATAAAATTCCCCTGTGAAAAGTGTCCTCTCTTGTCAAGAATATCTTCCTTCTGCTGGTGATGTAGGCTGCAAGGAGTGGCATATGTGTGTGAGCTCCCCCCTCAGGGCTTCCTGACTGCATTTTATTTAAAAAAAAAAAAAAATTTTTTTTAACCTTTATTTTTGAGACAGAGACAGACAGAGTATGAACGGGGGAGGGGCAGAGAGAGAGGGAGACACAGAATCGGAAGCAGGCTCCAGGCTCTGAGCCATCAGCCCAGAGACCGACTTGGGGCTCGAACTCACGGACTGCGAGATCGTGACCTGAGCTGAAGTAGGACGCTTAACCGACTGAGCCACCCAGGCGCCCTTCCTGACTGCATTTTATTTTTATTTTATTTTTTTTTCAATATATGAAATTTATTGTCAAATTGGTTTCCATACAACACCCAGTGTTCATCCCAAAATGTGCCCTCCTCAATACCCATCACCCACCCTCCCCTCCCTCCCACCCCCCATCAACCCTCAGTTTGTTCTCAGTTTTTAACAGTCTCTTATGCTTTGGCTCTCTCCCACTCCAACCTCTTTTTTTTTTTTTTTCCTTCCCCTCCCCCATGGGTTTCTGTTAAGTTTCTCAGGATCCACATAAGAGTGAAAACATATGGTATCTGTCTTTCTCTGTATGGCTTATTTCACTTAGCATCACACTCTCCAGTTCCATCCACGTTGCTACAAAAGGCCATATTTCATTTTTTCTCATTGCCACGTAGTATTCCATTGTGTATATAAACCACAATTTCTTTATCCATTCATCAGTTGATGGACATTTAGGCTCTTTCCATAATTTGGCTATTGTTGAAAGTGCTGCTATAAACATTGGGGTACAAGTGCCCCTATGCATCAGTACTCCTGTATCCCTTGGGTAAATTCCTAGCAGTTCTATTGCTGGGTCATAGGGTAGGTCTATTTTTAATTTTCTGAGGAACCTCCACACTGCTTTCCAGAGTGGCTGCACCAATTTGCATTCCCACCAAGTGTGCAAGAGGGTTCCCATTTCTCCACATCCTCTCCAGCATCTATAGTCTCCTGATTTGTTCATTTTGGCCACTCTGACTGGCGTGAGGTGATATCTGAATGTGGTTTTGATTTGTATTTCCCTGATAAGGAGCGACGTTGAACATCTTTTCATGTGCCTGTTGGCCATCTGGATGTCTTCTTTAGAGAAGTGTCTATTCATGTTTTCTGCCCATTTCTTCACTGGGTTATTTGTTTTTCGGGTGTGGAGTTTGGTGAGCTCTTTACAGATATTGGATACTAGCCCTTTGTCCAATATGTCATTTGCAAATATCTTTTCCCATTCCGTTGGTTGCCTTTTAGTTTTGTTTGTTGTTTCCTTTGCTGTGCAGAAGACTTTTTATCTTCATAAGGTCCCAGTAGTTCATTTTTGCTTTTAATTCCCTTGCCTTTGGCGATGTGTTGAGTAAGAGATTGCTACGGCTGAGGTCAGAGAGGTCTTTTCCTCCTTTCTCCTCTAGTGTTTTGATGGTTTCCTGTCTCACATTCAGGTCCTTTATCCATTTTGAGTTTATTTTTGTGAATGGTGTGAGAAAGTGGTCTAGTTTCAACCTTCTGCATGTTGCTGTCCAGTTCTCCCAGCACCATTTGTTAAAGAGACTGTCTTTTTTCCATTGGATGTTCTTTCCTGCTTTGTCAAAGATTAGTTGGCCATACGTTTGTGGGTCTAGTTCTGGGGTTTCTATTCTATTCCATTGGTCTATGTGTCTGTTTTTGTGCCAATACCATGCTGTCTTGATGATTACAGCTTTGTAGTAGAGGCTAAAGTCTGGGATTGTGATGCCTCCCGCTTTGGTCTTCTTCTTCAAAATTCCTTTGGCTATTTGGGGCCTTTTGTGGTTCCATATGAATTTTAGGATTGCTTGTTCTAGTTTTGAGAAGAATGCTGGTGCAATTTTGATTGGGATTGCATTGAATGTGTAGATAGCTTTGGGTAGTATTGACATTTTGACAATATTTATTCTTCCAATCCATGAGCAGGGAATGTCTTTCCATTTCTTTATATCTTCTTCAATTTCCTTCATAAGCTTTCTATAGTTTTCAGCATACAGATCTTTTACATCTTTGGTTAGATTTATTCCTAGGTATTTTATGCTTCTTGGTGCAATTGTGAATGGGATCAGTTTCTTTATTTGTCTTTCTGTTGCTTCATTGTTAGTGTATAAGAATACAACTGATTTCTGTACATTGATTTTGTATCCTGCAACTTCGCTGAATTCATGTATCAGTTCTAGCAGACTTTTGGTGGAGTCTATCGGATTTTCCATGTATAATATCATGTCATCTGCAAAAAGTGAAAGCTTGACTTTTTCTTTGCCAATTTTGATGCCTTTGATTTCCTTTTGTTGTCTGATTGCTGATGCTAGAACTTCCAACACTATGTTAAACAACAGCGGTGAGAGTGGGCATCCCTGTCGTGTTCCTGATCTCAGGGAAAAAGCTCTGTTTTTCCCCATTGAGGATGATGTTAGCTGTGGGCTTTTCATATATGGCTTTTATGATCTGTAAGTATGTTCCTTCTATCCCGACTGTCTCAAGGGTTTTTATTCAGAAAGGGTGCTGGATTTTGTCAAAGGCCTTTTCTGCATCGATTGACAGGATCATATGGTTCTTCTCTTTTTTTTTATTCATGTGATGTATCACGTTGATTGATTTGCGAATGTTGAACCAGCCCTGCATCCCAGGAATGAATCCCACTTGATCATGGTGAATAATTCTTTTTATATGCCCTTGAATTCGATTTGCTAGTATCTTATTGAGAATTTTTGCATCCATATTCATCAGGGATATTGGCCTGTAGTTCTCTTTTTTTACTGGGTCTCTGTCTGGTTTAGGAATCAAAGTAATACTGGCTTCATAGAATGAGTCTGGACGTTTTCCTTCCCTTTCTATTTCTTGGACTAGCTTGAGAAGGATAGGTATTATCTCTGCTTTAAATGTCTGGTAGAACTCCCCTGGGAAGCCATCTGGTCCTGGACTCTTATTTGTTGGGAGATTTTTGATAACCGATTCAATTTCTTCGCTGGTTATGGGTCTGTTCAAGCTTTCTATTTCCTCCTGATTGAGTTTTGGAAGAGTGTGGGTGTTCAGGAATTTGTCCATTTCTTCCAGGTTGTCCAATTTGTTGGCATATAATTTTTCATAGTATTCCCTGATAATTGTTTGTATCTCTGAGGGATTGGTTGTAATAATTCCATTTTCATTCATGATTTTATCTATTTGGGTCATCTCCCTTTTCTTTTTGAGAAGCCTGGCTAGAGGTTTGTCAATTTTGTTTATTTTTTCAAAAAACCAACTCTTGGTTTCGTTGATCTGCTCTACAGTTTTTTTAGATTCTATATTGTTTATTTCTGCTCTGATCTTTATTATTTCTCTTCTTCTGCTGGGTTTAGGCTGCCTTTGCTGTTCTGCTTCTATTTCCTTTAGGTGTGCTGTTAGATTTTGTATTTGGGATTTTTCTTGTTTCTTGAGATAGGCCTGGATTGCAATGTATTTTCCTCTCAGGACTGCCTTCGCTGCGTCCCAAAGCATTTGGATTGTTGTATTTTCATTTTCGTTTGTTTCCATATATTTTTTAATTTCTTCTCTAATTGCCTGGTTGACCCACTCATTCTTTAGTAGGGTGTTCTTTAACCTCCATGCTTTTGGAGGCTTTCCAGACTTTTTCCTGTGGTTGATTTCAAGCTTCATAGCGTTGTGGTCTGAAAGTATGCATGGTATAATTTCAATTCTTGTAAACTTATGAAGGGCTGTTTTGTGACCCAGTATATGATCTATCTTGGAGAAGGTTCCATGTGCACTCAAGAAGAAAGTATAGTCTATTGCTTTGGGATGCAGAGTTCTAAATATATCTGTCAAGTCCATCTGATCCAATGTCTCATTCAGGGCCCTTGTTTCTTTATTGACCGTGTGTCTAGATGATCTATCCATTTCTGTAAGTGGAGTGTTAAAGTCCCCTGCAATTACCACATTCTTATCAATAAGGTTGCTTATGTTTATGAGTAATTGTTTTATATATTTGGGGGCTCTGGTATTCGGCCCATAGACATTTATAATTGTTACCTCTTCCTGATGGATAGACCCTGTAATTATCATATAATGCCCTTCTTCATCTCTTGTTACAGCCTTTAATTTAAAGTCTAGTTTGTCTGATATAAGTATGGCTACTCCAGCTTTCTTTTGGCTTCCAGTAGCATGATAAATAGTTCTCCATCCCCTCACTCTCAATCTAAAGGTGTCCTCAGGTCTAAAATGAGTCTCTTGTAGACAGCAAATAGATGGGTCTTGTTTTTTTATCCATTCTGATACCCTATGTCTTTTGGTTGGTGCATTTAATCCATTTACATTCAGTGTTATTATAGAAAGATACGGGTTTAGAGTCATTGTGATGTCTGTATGTTTTATGCTCGTAGTGATGTCTCTGGTACTTTGTCTCACAGGATCCCCCTTAGGATCTCTTGTAGGGCTGGTTTAGTGGTGACAAATTCCTTCAGTTTTTGTTTGTTTGGGAAGACCTTTATCTCTCCTTCTATTCTAAATGACAGACTTGCTGGATAAAGGATTCTCGGCTGCATATTTTTTCTGTTTAGCGCACTGAAGATATCGTGCCAATCCTTTCTGGCCTGCCAAGTTTCAAAAGAGAGATCAGTCACGAGTCTTATAGGTCTCCCTTTATATGTGAGGGCACGTTTATCCCTTGCTGCTTTCAGAATTTTCTCTTTATCCTTGTATTTTGCCAGTTTCACTATGCTATGTCATGCAGAAGATCGATTCAAGTTACGTCTGAAGGGAGTTCTCTGTGCCTCTTGGATTTCAATGCCTTTTTCCTTCCCCAGTTCAGGGAAGTTCTCAGGTATTATTTCTTCAAGTACCCCTTCAGCACCTTTCCCTCTCTCTTCCTCCTCTGGGATACCAATTATGCATATATTATTTCTTTTTAGTGTATCACTTAGTTCTCTAATTTTCCCCTCATACTCCTGGATTTTTTTATCTCTCTTTTTCTCAGCTTCCCCTTTTTCCATAACTTTATCTTCTAGTTCACCTATTCTCTCCTCTGCCTCTTCAATCCGAGCCACCGTCGTTTCCATTTTGTTTTGCATTTCGTTTAAAGCGTTTTTCAGCTCCTCCTGACTGTTACTTAGTCCCTTGATCTCTGTAGCAAGAGATTCTCTGCTGTCCTCTATACTGTTTTCAAGCCCAGCGATTAATTTTATGACTATTATTCTAAATTCACTTTCTGTTATATTATTTAAATCCTTTTTGATCAGTTCATTAGATGTTGTTATTTCCTGGAGATTCTTCTGAGGGGAATTCTTCCGTTTGGTCATTTTGGATAGTCCCTGGAGTGGTGAGGGCCTGCAGGGCACTTCCCCTGTGCTGTGGTGTATAATTGGAGTTGGTGGGTGGGGCCGCAGTCAGACCTGATGTCTGCCCCCTGCCCACCGCTGGGGCCACAGTCTGACTGGTGTGTGCCTTCTCTTCCCCTCTCCTAGGGGTGGGATTCACTGTGGGGTGGCGTGGCCCGTCTGGGCTACTTGCACACTGCCAGGCTTGTGGTGCTGGGGATCTGGCGTATTAGCTGGGGTGGGTAGGCAAGGTGCAAGGGGGCAGGAGGGGCAGGCTTAGCTCGCTTCTCCTTAGGTGATCCACTTCAGGAGGGGCCCTGTGGCAGTGGGAGGGAGTCAGATCCGCTGCCAGAGGTTTGGCTTCGCAGAAGCACAGCGTTGGGTGTTTGCGCGGAGCAAGCAAGTTCCCTGGCAGGAACTGGTGCCCTTTGGGATTTTGGCTGGGGGATGGGCGAGGGAGATGGCGCTGGCGAGCGCCTTTGTTCCCCACCAAACTGAGCTCTGTCGTCCGGGGGCTCAGCAGCTCTCCCTCCCTTTGTCCTCCAGCCTTCCCGCTTTCCGAGCAGAGCTGTTAACTTATGACCTCCCAGACGCTAAGTCGCGCTTGCTGTGGGAACACAGTCCGTCCAGCCCCTCTGCTTTTGCCAGCCAGACTCGGGGGCTCTGCTTGGCCGGCAGGCTGCCCCTCCGCCCCGGCTCCCTCCCGCCAGTCTGTGGAGCGCGCGCCGCCTCACTGCCCTTCCTACCCTCTTCCGTGGGCCTCTCGTCTGCGCTTGGCTCTGGAGACTCCGTTCTGCTAATCCTCTGGTGGTTGTCTGGGTTATTTAGGCAGGTGTAGGTGGAATCTAAGTGATCAGCAGGACGCGAGGTGAGCCCAGTGTCTTCCTACACCGCCATCTTCTTAATCCAAAGTCCTTGACTGCATTTTAAATACGGTTTCTTTTACGTTCTGATTTCCTTTTATTTTTTTATTTTTTTTAAATTTACACCCAAATTAGCATATAGTGCAACAATGGTTTCGGGAGTAGATTCCTTAATGCCCCTTACCCATTTAGCCCATCCCCCCTCCCCCTAGCCCCTTCAGAACCCCTCAGTTTGTTCTCCATATTTAATAGTCTCTTATGCTTTGTCCCCCTCCCTGTTTTTATATTTTTGCTTCCCTTATGTTCATCTGTTCTGTATCTTGATGTCCTCATATGAGTGAAGTCATATGATGATTGTCTTTCTCTAATTTTGCTTAGCATAATACCCTCTAGTTCCATCCACATAGTTGCAAATGGCAAGATTTCATTCTTTTTGATTGCCAAGTAATACTTCATCTTCTTTATCCATTCATCCATCGATGGACCTTTGGGCTCTTTCCATACTTTGGCTATTGTTGATAACACTGCTATAAACATTGGGGTGCATGTGTCCCTTCAAAACAGCACACCTGTATCCCTAGGATAAATACCTAGTAGTGCAATTGCTGGGTCATAGGGTAGTTGGATTTTCACTTTTTTGCGGAACCTCCATACTGTTTTCCAGAGTGGCTGCACCAGCTTGCATTCCCACCAGCAATGCAAAAGAATTCCTCTTTCTCCGCATCCTCGCCAACATCTGTTGTTGCCTCAGTTGTTAATGTTAGCCATTCTAACAGGTGTAAGGTGGTACCTCATTGTGGTTTGATTCAGATATTTTCTTGAAAGCACTGCTGAACAAGAGTCAGGTTTTCTGCATTTAGCATTTTGTCCCTTGGTGCCAGGAACAACCTTCCCTGGTTGGTATGTCTTCTCATGGAGGGAAGGTGCGCTGATTAGAAACTATCAAGGCCACATTTGATTAATAAGGAAGGGTAGGAGGGACAACTTTTAGGTATCTTCCACCTAAAGTCTGTTTCTTCTCAAGGCTGTAAGCACTGGAGGTCCTCTCAAAGCACTGAACCAGCATCACCCTACCTGGTGCATCAGTTATGCAGAGATCTGACAGGCAATATGTACAAAGTTAAAACTGATTATACAAAATAAGACTAAAAGCAGTAAAATGACTCTAGTTGGTATAATATAAAATTAAGAGCCCAAACCAAAGAGGTGATCAGCTAAGTAAAGGACATGGATCATTAGGTGGAATTGATTGTAGTCAATGTATTCATTCTCTAATTTTATGCACCTGGGTTTCTACTTCCCAGGGGAATTCATCCAGGTGCAACAGGTATTCACTATTGTGCAACACCTTGTGGAGTAAGTAATAATCAAGGGCTATGCGATTATACAAAATTACTTTAACCAGTGAGTCAAGTGATCCTTGTTGGGCTGTTACCACTTTGCTTATGGAAGAGATTTCTAATCATGCATCCATTGGCATTTACTCTAATCCATCGGTGGGAGAAAGGGTCCCCAAACCGAGAATCATGTGTGCCTCCTGGAAGATTCTGTTTATGGCAGAGAGACAGGCTCAGTGGGATGGACCAGTGAGAGGATATTGATTTGCTATGGCTGTTAACAGGGGCAGTTAAATGCCCTGATACACATTGACCTCTGATTCACCAGGTATCTAAACATGTAAACACTCATATGCACCTGGGAAATGGTATCCACTGCAAACAAACAAAAAACCCAAGTGGAGCACAGAGGATGCCTGCTAAGGTCTGGTTATTCATAGATTTATTAGCTGGAATTTTCTGACCTTTCCAAGCCATGGGTCAGAATGTTGGGATGACATTCTGTAAGAACTAATCCCTTCATGAAGAGGTCTTTTCTAAAAGCCTCACAGAAAGGTATAAGCTCCATTGTATTTTCTTAGGAGGTGGGGGAACAGATCATATTTAGATAAGGAAAAATAGATAGAGGAGCAAGGGTTGTATGACTGACTTTTGTGGAAATGTTTAGTTCAGTAGTGGTTGAAACAAGAAATAGAAACACCTGGTCTTAACCTACCCACATGAGTAACACCCCTAGGCTTGTAGGTAAAATCAGCAGTAGTATTTGAGACTAAAGAGAAATTAGTTACAAGTAAGACCAAGTGGACTCTCACATTGTAAACACTGGAGTTTCTTGGTGAGAGATCCAACAGTCAGAGAGGTTTACCCCTTTTGCAATAGACTACGGAATGTGAATAAGAGCATTGCCTCCCCAAGAGAAAGAGGAGGAAAAAGTAAGAAGGAGCAGTGGGAAAAGGGTATAAAGGTCTGATCATCTTATTCTAGGAAATCTGTCTCCTTCAGGTGTCACTTGCTTCAATTCCTGGAAATCTTGACTTTTAGTCACCAGTTGGTGTGCAAGTCCAGAATGGATTGGTGCTTTCTTTAGATGTAACACATGAAGCCAAGTATCTATTCCTTGGTGTTTGGTTGCACAAGTGTTGGTTAACAGTACCTGATGGGGTCTTTCCAAAGGAGTGGAAGAGAGTCTTTCTAGAGGTGTCTTTTCCAATAGATGAAGTTCCCAGGTTGCAAGAGGTGATGTTTAAGGTCTTCATTTCCTGGGAGCACTCTGTAAAGAATGCTCTACCACAAGCATGGATATTTTAATAGAAGCAATTAGGCCTTTACAGTACAGGAGTGTATCTCTCTTTATCAGCTGTGGGTCAAAGAAGCAGGGGCTAGGTGCATTGAGAGTTTTGGCTGCAAGGAGAATGAATTCTTATTGAGCTTAAGCAAATATGTACATTGTCATGAAAAGTAAAAATACTTGATAATTTTTAGAATTCTGGAGGGATCCAGAAGGGAGAAAAAGATCCATGCTTCAACATTTTGTGGAAAGATCTATATTAATAAATTGCTATATGCATAGCTTCAAGGATAGGAGAAAAATGGGGGTTTAAAGTCTAGAAAACAAAACATTAAAGCCACCAGTTTTCTATTAAAAATTTTAGAAATTCTTCTGTACAGTGTTATGATCTTAAATTTATCAAAATCCATGTCCTAGAGTACTTGTCAAAAGCTTTCTTGTGAATGTCTTTGAAGATGAAACACTGGGCCTAAATGACAAGACTTAAAAATAGCACTTGTTAGAGAGCTGATGAGAGTTCATTGTGCTGTATTTGACAAGGAAATTTGGTTATTTCTGTGACCTACAACATTTCAGGATAATAATTAGAATTATGACTGATAACATTATACCAGGACATATTAATTTTAGGGTTTTTTTTTTTTTGTAATTTGTAGAACACTTATGTATACCTATACAAATATAACATAAAGCATAATATTCTCATTTGCCAATACTTCCCATGTAATTTAACATATCAACTAATCCTCATCAGTGAAACCTCTCCCTTTTTATAAGGAAAGGGAACACATTTTTTGAAAACTCCAGGGACTCTCCAGAAGTTACCGAGTTTACTTTTAGGTCAAAACAACTATGTTCAGAATTTTATTTGGGGAAGTTTGTAAAAAGAAAAAAAAAATCAAAAGGATTCAGACACTTGACCAAATAGAACCACAGATCATTATGAAACAATAGTTAATTGTCTACTTGGGCAAGTGACAGTAAAAGATGTCAAAGGCAAATACATGGTTGTAAGCAAAACTTAGCTCTCTAATATGCAGAAGACTCAGTTTACTTGATCATAAAGATAACATGAAGTACAAGGAAATTATTTTGATACAAACAAAACAAACAAAAACTTGCTTTCCTAGTAGGCTACTTTAAAAGGTAAAGAAAACCTTTCACAATATCTTTTCAAAAACAGACCAATAGTCCAAGAAAACTTTGCCCTTTTAACACAGAAGAGGCAGTTAAGTTTAACAAAAGTGCATTAATATTGTATTAAGGGTTAGCCGACCCTTAATTTTAGCCAACTTGACCATATATAAAATTTCTTTTTCAAAACTTATTTTCCATAAACCTTCAACAATTGTCTATATCTGTTTAGGTTTTGCTTGTCTTTTACTTATTCTGGATAAACAATTTTACTTCAGGACAATTTTTTTTTCCTTTACCAAACCAACCAACCATGTTCTTCACACCTTTCCTTATCTCCCTTCCCTCCTGCCAAAAAAAAAAAAAAAAAAAAAAAAAAATATATATATATATATATATATATATCACATTCAATTTTCTTTATGTATTTTTCATATAGTCCTTTTCTTTCATTCTTATTTCCAGTAGCTTTGTGGGTGGGTGGGGAGAACTTTTGCTGACCATTTCATCTTCATTAGTTTAAGTATTTTCTCAGTTTTAAAAACTAATAAAGCTTATTTAAAAAGATGATGTTAGGCAGTTGTTATAAAATAATTCCAGAGTTATTCTTACAACATAATGCAATTCTTATGCATTACATTTAATGAATATAAACTCCTATATAATGTAGTTAAACCATATTCCTGCCTTCAGGCTCATCCTGACCTCTTTATTAGACTGAGGATGATAGAACAGGCAGGGGCAACAGTATCTCATTATTAATGAAGAATGTCACTCTAGGCAGAAAAAAAGATTTGAAAAATAACTTCTAAACTGATAGCAGAGTCATGGATACCTGGAAAACCCCACCAGAATTAACAGCTTTGCAAGTAGTTAAAAGAAACAGGGGAAGTTCTTTTAAATATACCGCTGCCTGGCTGCAAATCTGAAAAGGCCATGAAGTATGAGCCTATCAAACAGTGATTATCGCCTGGTCTTGCGGAGTTATTCCTGTGTGTGTTCAAAACAGAAAAAGTAGTTCGTATACTGGCCTTTTCAGTTGGCCACAGATTTTGTGGCACAACTTACTATGCTAGAAGAGCAGTGGTTTCAAACAGGTTGGATCACTCTGCAGTAAGAAAGAGTATGTTTTATGGCCCAGTACATACATACATGCACACCCATATAAGTTTAATAAACTGAAATCAGTTTCATAAAGTAACATGGATTTCCTATTTCCCAGTATATGCCATGCATTACTCTCTTGCATTTTATGAAATTACTCTTCTTTTATATACAGATAATCTATAGTGAATCCACTTATCCATTATAGATAAAATTGAAGATCTCCATTTACCTCTGCAGACCTAGTACATAGATTTTCTATTTACATAAATGTTCATCATAATTCATCAATGGTCTGTGACTATAGTTTGAAAAACAAGTTAACAAATTTTGTAATACAAAGATAGTCTGAGCTCTCTGATTAGTAAACTCAGAAAAAGTTGTTTATCTGCATTATATTCAATGCTGAGAACTCTGAAGATCTACCTTTTTAAAAATTAACCAATGATCTTAAACTACCAATTAGTGATTATCTCAGATCCTATGAACTTGAAAAACATTTAAGTTTGTTTATACATTTCTGAAAGTATATTTGATTTATATAAATGCTTAATATTCAATTAAATGGAGCTCTTTGATTAATTTTGGTAATACCAGAAAAACATCATGTATCTGTAACCTATAACCTAGACATACATAACCTATAGATTCAGATGTATTGTATTAGCTTTTGTTTAGAAAATGTAGTCCCGTCTCAGGTACAAAACTCAAGAGAGAATAAAATTGACCCTTGAACAATGTGGGCTGGAATTGTGCCGATTCCCTTACATGTGGATTTTTTTTTTCCAGTAAGTACAATATTGTACTACATACGTATTTTCTCTTCCTTGCCATTTATGTAATGATATTTTCTTTTCTCTGGCTTATTTTTTGTAAGAATACAATATATAATATATATAACATACAAAATATGTGTTGACTGCTTATGTCAACAGTAGGCTATTAGTTAAGTTGGGGGGGGGAGTCAAATGTTATACTTGCATACAACGTATATACACAAGTATATATTGTAAGGGGGATGATGTCCCTAATCCCTGCATTATTCAAGGGTTCAACTAAAGGGGATCCAAATTGTGCAGGTGGACTAAGTTAGAGTTTCCTGCTCAGATTGCTAAGGACTTTTATTAGAGTTTTTATTTATTTGTATACAGTATGGATCCTTTCAGAACTGTTTTTATTTTTTTTTTTTTTTTTTTTTTTTTTTTTTTTTTTTTTTTTTTTTTCTTTTTAATTTTTTTAATGTCTATTTATTTATTTTTAACGTTTATTTTTTTTTTTTTTTTTTTTTTTTTTTTTTTTTTTTTTTTTTTTTTTTTTTTTTTTTTTTTTTTTTATTTTTTTTTTTTTTATGAAGTTTATTGACAAATTGGTTTCCATACAACACCCAGTGCTCATCCCAAAAGGTGCCCTCCTCAATACCCATCACCCACCCGCCCCTCCCTCCCACCCCCCATCAACCCTCAGTTTGTTCTCAGTTTTTAACAGTCTCTTATGCTTTGGCTCTCTCCCACTCTAACGTCTTTTTTTTTTTTCTCCCTTCCCCTCCCCCATGGGTTCCTGTTGAGTTTCTCAGGATCCACATAAGAGTGAAACCATATGGTATCTGTCTTTCTCTGTGTGGCTTATTTCACTTAGCATCACACTCTCCAGTTCCATCCACGTTGCTACAAAAGGCCATATTTCATTTTTTCTCATTGCCACGTAGTATTCCATTGTGTATATAAACCACAATTTCTTTATCCATTCATCAGTTGATGGACATTTAGGCTCTTTCCATAATTTGGCTATTGTTGAGAGTGCTGCTATGAACATTGGGGTACAAGTGCCCCTATGCATCAGTACTCCTGTATCCCTTGGGTAGATTCCTAGCAGTGCTATTGCTGGGTCATAGGGTAGGTCTATTTTTAATTTTCTGAGGAACCTCCACACTGTTTTCCAGAGCGGCTGCACCAATTTGCATTCCCACCAACAGTGCAAGAGGGTTCCCGTTTCTCCACATCCTCTCCAGCATCTATAGTCTCCTGATTTGTTCATTTTGGCCACTCTGACTGGCGTGAGGTGATACCTGAGTGTGGTTTTGATTTGTATTTCCCTGATAAGGAGCGACGCTGAACATCTTTTCATGTGCCTGTTGGCCATCTGGATGTCTTCTTTAGAGAAGTGTCTATTCATGTTTTCTGCCCATTTCTTCACTGGGTTATTTGTTTTTCGGGTGTGGAGTTTGGTGAGCTCTTTATAGATTTTAGATACTAGCCCTTTGTCCGATATGTCATTTGCAAATATCTTTTCCCATTCCGTTGGTTGTCTTTTAGTTTTGTTGGTTGTTTCCTTTGCTGTGCAGAAGCTTTTTATCTTCATAAGGTCCCAGTAATTCACTTTTGCTTTTAATTCCCTTGCCTTTGGGGATGTGTCGAGTAAGAGATTGCTACGGCTGAGGTCAGAGAGGTCTTTTCCTGCTTTCTCCTCTAAGGTTCTGATGGTTTCCTGTCTCACATTTAGGTCCTTTATCCATTTTGAGTTTATTTTTGTAAATGGTGTGAGAAAGTGGTCTAGTTTCAACCTTCTGCATGTTGCTGTCCAGTTCTCCCAGCACCATTTGTTAAAGAGGCTGTCTTTTTTCCATTGGATGTTCTTTCCTGCTTTGTCAAAGATGAGTTGGCCATATGTTTGTGGGTCTAGTTCTGGGGTTTCTATTCTATTCCATTGGTCTGTGTGTCTGTTTTTGTGCCAATACCATGCTGTCTTGATGATGACAGCTTTGTAGTAGAGGCTGAAGTCTGGGATTGTGATGCCTCCTGCTTTGGTCTTCTTCTTCAAAATTCCTTTGGCTATTCGGGGCCTTTTGTGGTTCCATATGAATTTTAGGATTGCTTGTTCTAGTTTCGAGAAGAATGCTGGTGCAATTTTGATTGGGATTGCATTGAATGTGTAGATACATGAATTCAGCAAAGTTGCAGGATACAAAATCAATGTACAGAAATCAGTTGCATTCTTATACACTAACAATGAAGCAACAGAAAGACAAATAAAGAAACTGATCCCATTCACAATTGCACCAAAAAGCATAAAATACCTAGGAATAAATCTAACCAAAGATGTAAAGGATCTGTATGCTGAAAATTATAGAAAGCTTATGAAGGTAATTGAAGAAGATTTAAAGAAATGGAAAGACATTCCCTGCTCATGGATTGGAAAAATAAATATTGTCAGAACTGTTTTTAAAGTCCTTGTCTTTAGAAGATTGTGCATATCAAACAAAGAACGCATTGCATTGTCTCTCTGAGGTTTGTAATCCTCATTAAGGGGGCTCCTTAAGGAGGATTTATCTAAAAGCTTTACCAGAGTGGCCATTATAATTCCAAATTCTTCAAAAGTTGACACATTTTTTCAAGAAAGGCACTAGCTGCTGGTTCAATAACCAGGTGGAGCCTAATTTGCCTTTGGATTCATAAAGGAATCTTAAGTATGAGAGGTCTTATTTTTAAACAACTGTTCTAAAACATTGTGAATCATGTGTTTTCCTCCCTTTTGGATACAATGAGTGACTGACCGGGAAGCTTCAAAAAAGAGAAACAAAAAAGCCTGTACTGGGAAGGGTGATGCCTTCATAAAAACAAAAACAGATTTCAAATAAAGCTAGAGAAGTCAAAATGAAAAGAGAGCAGAGCTCCAAGTCTAAAAGAGACTCAACCTCAGAACTCCAGGGTCAGCAAGAAAGCAATGAGTTCAGTTGACTTTGTGGGTATTTGCACCTGTTTGTTCACCAACCTCAGAGTTGTTGGGGGTCTTCTCTGGATCTGCTTGTCTGACAGCATTAAATGTCCACCTTAAAACAGCCAGTTATTTTATTAGCAAAATGAGTTGATTCAGGAATAGCAGAGGAATTGCAATTTGGGACAAGCAAACTATGGCAAACCAATGGTGAGTCTGAAGAGGCCAAAGGAAGGTCAGTTTTTACTAAGCTTTAGAAGAAAATTGGGGAGGGTTGTTTTGAACAAAAGCTCATTGAATAATAAGAGCTTGAAGTGACAATTTCTCATTGGCTGCAAGCAATAGTTCTTGTTGCTGGGGCTGAACCAGCTCTTCCTTCTTTTTCTTAAAAGCAAGAGATAAAATTCCTGTGAAGGTGTCTTACCTTGTCAAGATACAAGATAAGTCTTCTTTCTTCCCGCTGGTTAAGCAGGCTGCAGGAGTGGTATGTGCATGAGAGCTCCCTCTTTCAGGGCTTCTTGACTCCATTATAAATGAGGTTTCCTTTACTCATTTTTACAGGGAAAAGGTTTATGAGTCCCCATAAGCCCTAACCGACCCAATAGGCAATAACGCCTCTGAACGCAGAGCTCAGGGTTATTGGACAGGCTTGGCAAGGCAGGGCAGGAAGGGCTGCCCAAGGTATCCTCTAAAATAAGACACTCCTGGGAGTCCTGTTTTCTGGAAAAGCTCTGGAATCCTATAGGCAGCAAGTCCAAATGGAAATGGACAGTCTCCAGTTTGTAGCTATTGCCCCAGGGTGATGCTTGGGGGTGGTACCTTCTATATTAAACTTTTGTGGGTATTTGGGGTCAAATTCCAGCTACACTAGCCTGGTGAGCCCTGACTTCTTGAGGCTGGCTGAAAGGCTTCCGACTCCAGGTGCTTTGACAGCACAATCCAGGGTCACTGGGAATCTGGACCTTAGCAAGTGTCAGGAGATCACTGGTATCAAGAGCATAATGTTGGGAGCGTGTGGATTCTGCCTAATTTCAAGCCCTAACCTCCATAGACACACTTCTTTCTTTTAAAGCAAAGCTGGAGGAATCTGCACTTACTTGCCAGTTGACCAGGGTATGTTCCAATAAGAGACATTTGGGAGACTTGATTACTGGTAAGCCGAGGACCCCATTAGGCAGCCAGTCTAAACAGGAACAGATTGTCACCAGTTTAAAGCTGCTATTTCAGATTTTTGGGGGTGGGCTCCTTCTGCCCTGATAGAAAGGTAGTTGAAAATGGCTTGGGTCCCAAACAGCCAAGGGCTGGCTGACAAAGTACAGACTGCGCATGTACAGGTCCACAGGTCAGAGTAGTCAAGGACCTAGAAAGGGCAGGGTTGGGTGAGGCCATGTCACAGGAGAGGGATATTGGGGGTATCTTCCATCTGCCTAATCCCAAGCAGTAACCTACAGAAATGAACACATTCTCCCTGAAGGCAAAGCTGAAGGACTCTAGATGGCCATGCCAGGCTGTGGCCAGGCAGACTGGCCTATAGTCTTCCAGTAAGAGACCTTTGGAAGACTGCTGGAAAAACTCAGTATCCCATCAGGCAGCCTGTCCAAATGTGGACTATCCTGTTCAAAGCAGCTGATGCAGAAGTATTTTGGGATTCCCCACCCCCCCACCCAGGAGACTATAAAAGGTTGGTGACTGGGCCAAGTTGCACAGGACTGCAGGGTACTGGCTTCCAAGACCAGCTGATAGGATACATACTGAGCATGTGCAGAACATGCAAGTCAGGGTAGCCACGAACTTGGAACAGGGCAAGCATTGGGAGAGGCTGGGCCATGGGTGTGGGCTCTTGGAGCTCCAAGGCACCTGCCTAAATCTAAGACCTAACCTACACAAGTGGGCATGTGCAGTCCAAGGCAGTCTACCCCAAAATGTGCCACTTCAGCATATTGATTATTTTTTTAATTTTTAATGTTTATTTTTGATAGAGATAGAGTGAGGGCAGGGGAGGGGCAGAGAGAGAGGGAGACACAGAATCTGAAGTAGGCTCCAGGCTCTGAGCTGTCAGCACAGAGCCCGATGCGGAGCTTGAACTCACAAACCGCGAGATTGTGACCTGAGCCAAAGTCAGATGCTTAACCGACTGAGTCACCCAGACGGCCTACATATTGATTATTTTGAATTAAAGTTTCTTCTCAAACAGTCAGTGCAAGGATAACACCCTGACTCTCTTTATCTCCACAAAACAAAAAATAAATCTCCCATGCAAAATTTACCTCCCCTTAACCAGGTGGTATAAAGACCTCAAAATCACCAGAGATCTGGAATTCAAATCTAAGAAGGCTACATAAATAAACCTTGTCACTTTTACTAATTTCACTATCCCAGGCCAAATTCTGTTTCGAATTCCTTACTAATTAAAGCTTGCAAACATAACTTCTTTGTACTGTCAGCTCCTCACAGATGTATCCTTTCTAGGTCTAAAATAAGCATAGGGGCACCTGGGTGGCTCAGTCAGCTAAGCATGCCTTTGGACTTTGTGCTTAGCACATGCGTTGGACTCTGTGCTAACAGCTCAGAGACTGGGCCTGCTTTGGATTCCGTGTGTGCCTCTCCCTCTCTTCCCCTTCCCCACTCATGTTCTGTCTCTCTGAAAAATAAATGTTAAAAAAAATTTTAAAGCATAGAAGCTGCCTGCCTTGGTTATTTCATCTCAATTTTAATATTGGGCCTCTGTTAATCTGTTTCCTCCTGTTAATCTGTCTCTTGTCAGTTTAATTCTTAGATCACCTAGAAGAACCTTGAAGGTAGAGAATCGTTCTTCCTCCTCAACAGTTGGCATAGCCAGCAGGATAAACTTTAGCTGGCTGGACACTGCTGCGGCTGAGAGATTATGGGACATCTGACAAAAGCTGGCACGAGGGAAGAATCCCCATCACCACATCAGCCAACTGGATCTCTGCCTGCCAGGTCTCGTGCAAGTGAGAGTGATGTGAGTCCTTTTTCTCTCTCTTCCTAAATCTAAGTTAGCAGGAGAAAATATTTGTGGAACTAGTGCCTTGGCTCTAATGGCTCTGGTGCATTTGGTAGAGTTCTCTTGGCTTGGCACATCGATTTCCACCCAGAGATGACCACAGCTTTTCTTTATCATTGTATTTTGTGTCATTTGTCATCAAAATGAATTACCATAGGAGAGCACACAGACATAGTCCCGGTCAGCCTGTTGTTCGAGGTGGCGTCACAGACTGGTGAGGTCACAGTTACCATCACATCTGTATCTGTTTAGACAAACTTTGCTGCAGGTCGTCTATGTAAAAGCCGGATGAGGTTTTTCCTTTTGTCTTGTTTTATGTCCTCAGAGCTTGGCTTTGTGACCAGTGAGAATATTCTCTCTGGTCTCCACCATCCACAAGATGGAATTACCAGAGGGTACTGTGGTGGCCTGTCAAGTAGAATGAGGTTCTGAGACACACAGTTACAAGCAGTACTCTCATTGTCTGGCCTTGCCAGCAATCGGGAGCTCTATGTTATAAGAGGTCCCAGCCCATAAGGGACCCTTGTCTTCGTAACCGCCATTAGTGCTAGAAAAGTCTCATTACAGTAGTGCCTGCCCCATGTCACAGATTAGCGGGTCTGTGACTAGAGATGTCTCACATTTTTTTGCAGGAGACTGGACATGCTGTTTTCTCTACATCATGTTTACTGCCTGTGCAGTGAAGGCCTGTGCTGTCTTAGACTATTTTGGGAGTAAAATTTTGGACCATGGGGGAGGCATCATCTATGCTCTCACCAAGGATGCTTCTTGTGTCTATGGTTTAAGCCTGGAAAGTTGCCTGTATGTCTTCCCATAAAAGTGCTTATTGGATTGAGTCACTATTGAGATTAGTAAGATCCTACTCATCATTGCCAGATGATGGATCCTTTACACTGGCTATATTTGCAAGAAAAAAATTACTTTATAGAAAGTTCTCTATTGACTTACTAGTATAATAGCTAGCTAGCTTTTGGGACTCTGTTGAGAAGATGAAAAAACAAAAATTAGACTGAAAACAAAAATTAATATTCACATCCAGTGTAAATTCCCCTTCTCAAAATCGGGCCCCATTCACCTATTTTAATTTCCCTTTCCAAAAATCTGTATAGAGACCACTCTGACCTGATCTCTAAGTTCAAAGTATGTAGGTTATTCAGGTAAATGCTAAAAGGCAAGAAATAAAATTAAGAAAAGCTGAAGACTGGCAATAAGGCTGGCTTTGCTCCTACTTTCAAGGACTCTGTAAAATTTTTTTTTCTTATGTAGAGTAACATGTAAGTGAAATCACATGGTATTAATATTCCACTGTCAGACTTACTTCACTTAGCAGAATAGCCTGTTGACAATCAATCTCAATCTCTTTCATGGCAGAGTAATATTCTTTTGTGTATATAAATATAATATATATATATATTATATATATACACACATGTATACACATATATTCCTTTGTAAATATATATGCATATTTACATACACACACACACACACACACACACACACACACACACACCAATCTCTCTATCTATTCCTCTATTGATGGACCCTTAAATACTTCCATGTCTTGGATATTGCAAAAGAATATAAAGTGGCAATAAACTTAGGAGTACATGTATCTTCTTGAAGTAGTGTTTTCCATTCCTATGACTAAATACTCAGGAGTGGAATCACTGGATCCTTCTTTACTTTGTGCAGTCAGCATAGTGTTTTTCATAGCAGTTGCGCCAATTTACATACCTACCAGGAGATAACAAGGGTTCCCTTTGGTGGATATCATTGGTGGATCAAATCCAGTGTGCTTGGTGTGAGGTAGTACCTCATGGGGTTTCCTTGTGGGTCTTCTTAATGATATCTGATGTCGAGCATCTCTTCCTAGGTCGGTTGGCTAGCCAAATCTCTTCTTTGAGGAAAAAATTCTATATCCAGTTATTCACAAAAGTATGTGGAGGTGTGTGTGTGTGTGTGTGTGTGTGTGTGTGTGTGTGTGTGTGGTTTACAAGTATGTGGTTATTTCAGATATTAACCCCCTATGGTATATATCAGTTACAAACCACTTGGGCCATTCAGCAGGGTGCCTTTCATTTCACTGATGTTTTCCTTTGCTGGGCAAAAGCTTTTCATGCCAGTGTGCTCTCCATAGTTTATGTTTGCTTTGGGTTCTCTTGCCTGGTGAGACCTATTTAGAAAACTATTGCTTCAGCCAATATACAAGAGATTACTATCTATGGCTACTTGAGTGAGTTTGATGGTTTCACGGGTCACCTTTGGGTTTCTCTTCCACTTTGGGTTTGTTCTTGCACATGGTATAACTGTCCTTATTTCGCACACAGGTATCCAGTTGCCCCAGCACTACATATTGAACATGTGGTCTTTTCCCCCTTGTCTATTTTTGCCAGTTTTTTCCTAGACTAATGGACCATATAATGGTGGGTTTATTTCTGGGCTCTTTACGTGGTTCCACATATCCGTGTGTCCTCTCATTTGTGCCAGAACCATACTCTTTTGGTTACGTACAGCTTTTTAGCATATCATGAAATCAGGGACTGTGAGAACTTCCGTTCTGTTCTTCCTCCTCAACATTACTTTGGGCTCTTTGGGGTCTTTGGTGATTTCATGCTCATTTTAGGATTATTTATTCTAGTTCTATGGAAAACACAGTTGTCCTTTTGATAGGGATCACATTCAATCTGTCAATTGTTTTGGGTAGGGTGGAAATTTTGACACAATTGATTTTTCTACACTGTGGGTGTCCTGTCTCTCTACACTGATTCATGCTATCTTTAATTTGTTTCATCTGTGTTTTATGATTTTCAAAGTGGAGGTCTTTCACTTTCTTGGTTATGTTTCTGCCCTTTTTGGTGGTTTTCTTTTTCTTTTTGGTTCTAATGTAAATGGATTGTTTCCTTTCTTTTTCCTACCTCCTTATTCTTCTGTGGAAATGCAATGAATTTGTGTATATTAATTTTTACTGAATTCATGTATCCGTTTAAAGAGTTCTTTGGTGAAATCTTCAGATTTTCTATATATGATATCACATCTTTTTAATGTGACTCTTACTTTTCACTTTCACTTTCTATGTCTTTTCTTTTTCTTGTCTTATTGCCATTGCCAGAACTTCCAGACATTTGTTAAGAAAATATTGAGGAGTATGAACATCTTTGTCTATTTCTGATTATTTCAGTTCTTTTCTATTGAGAGCAATATCACATGTGGTTTTGTCATGTTTTCTTCAGTGTGGTGAGGTATGTTTTACTCCCAAACTTTGTTTAGAGTTTTTATCATAAACAAATGTTAAATTTTATTAAACTTTTTTTTTGCACTGATTATAGTGATCCTGTGCATTTTATCCTTCCCCTTTTATGTTTCACATTGGATTTATGTATCACATTGAATCATTTGCAATATTGTACTCTCTTTGCATCTCTTTAATAAATCCCCCTTGTTCTTTTTTTCCCCTAATTTTTTTAATGTTTCTTTATTTTTGAGAGAGAGAGAGAGAGAGATAGTGTGAGCAGGGGAGGGGCAGAGAGAGGGAGACATAGAATCCAAAGCAAGCTCCAGGCTCTGAGCTGTGAGCACAGAGCCAAACCCAGGGCTCGAACCCAGGAACCATGAGATCAAGACCTAAGCCAAAGTCAGATGCTTAACCAACTGAGGGACCCAGGTGCCCCCGCCCACTTCTTCTTTTTAATGGTTCCTTTAATGTATGTTGAGTTTGTTTTGGTGAGGCTTTTTCCATCTATGTTCACCTGAGATATTGGTCTCAAGTTTTCTATTTCTGTACTACAGAAATTTCAGTAACTTTGTGGGGGTTTTTGTCTTGGTAGACAAGATTTTGGTCTAATTTTGATCAAAGTGATATTCATCTCTAGAGTGAATTTGGAAGTTGTCCTTTGGTTTCTATGTTATGTATTGATTTAACAGTTACTAATCTTGAGGCACGGTTCAGTCAGTTGACTTCGGCTCAGGTCATGATCTCATGGTTCATGAGTT
Organism: Lynx rufus; assembly: GCF_022079265.1. Classification (NCBI taxonomy): domain Eukaryota; kingdom Metazoa; phylum Chordata; class Mammalia; order Carnivora; family Felidae; genus Lynx; species Lynx rufus. The sequence goes on along the minus strand of NW_025814867.1, from coordinate 51,147,228 downwards.
CAAGCCCTGTGTCAGGCTCTATGCTGACCACTTGGAGCCTAGAGCCTGCTTTGGATTCTGTGTCTCTCTCTCTTTCTGCCCCACCGTCCCCCACACTCTGTCTCCCTCTCTCTCTCTCAAAAATAATAAAAACAAAAAAATATAAAAATAAAAATAAAAGTTAGGTATTAATCTTTTTTAATTTAATGGTTATTTTATTAACCTTTGGTTAATATTAATGTTAAATTAGCATCACGTAAACAACATAGTGATGTGATAGCTCTTGACATTTTACAATGCTCACAAGTGCATCTTTAATCTGTCCGCATAGAATACTATTTCAATGCTAGTGACTATATGACCTATGCTACACTTTAGTTTTCATGACTTCTTATATCATAATGGAAGTTTTTACCTCACATTTTTTTCACCTATTGTTCCCTTCTCACTCTCCTCATCTCAGTCCACCACCAGTTTGTTCTTTGTGTTTATGGATTTCCTTCCGTTTGTTTACTTGTCTATTTGTTGTGATTTGGAGATTCCACATATAAGAAAAATCACATGGTATTCATCTTTGATTTATTTAACTTAGCATAATACCCTGTAGTTCTATCCATGTTGTCACAAATGGGACATTTTCACTCTTTTACGGCTAAGTTACATTTCTGTGTGTGTGTGTGTGTATCATGTGAGATACATATATACACACACACACACATATGTGTGTGTATATCACATACACACACACACACACACACAAAAACACCTTCCTTATTCAATCATTTATGGATGGACACTTACGTAGCTTCCATATGTTGGCTATTGTAAACAATGTGGCAATAAACACAGACCTGTTTATTGAATCTTTTTGAATGTGTGTTTTCGTTTTCTTTGTGTAAATACCTAGTAGTGGAGTTACTAAATCACATACTTCTGTATTTGTTTTGGGGAACCACCATACATTTTCCACAGTGTTTCATAATTTATATTCCTATTAAATATGCACAGTGCTTCCTTTTTCTCCACATCCTGGCCAGCACTTACTTTTTTTAATTCTAGCTAATGTGACTGGTGTGTGATTATACCTGATTTTTTGTTTCATTTTGCATTCCCTTGATGATTAATGATGTTGAGCATCTTTGCATGCTTCTTGTGGCCAGTTGGATGAGTTCTTTGGAAAAATGCCTATTCTAGTCTTCCGTTTTTTAATTGCAGCATTTTTTGTGTGGAGTTGAATAATTTCTTTTTAATCACACTTTTATTTTTTAATTTTTAAAAAATTTGTTTAATTTACATCCAAGTTAGTATATGGTGCAACAATGATTTCAGGAGTAGATTCCTTAATGCCCCTTACCCATTTAGACCATCTCCCCTCCCACAACCCCTCCAGCATCCCTCTGTTTGTTCTCCATATTTAAGAGTCTTTTATGTTTTGTCCCCCTCCCTGTTTTTATATTATTTTTGCTTCCCTTCCCAAAATGTTCATCATTTTGTATCTTAAATTCCTCATATGAGTGAATTCATATGGTATTTGTCTTTCTCTGGCTAATTTCACTTAGCATTAATACCCTCCAGTTCCATCTATGTAGTTGTAAATGTCAAGATTTCATTCTTTTTGATTGCTGAGTAATACTCCCTTGTATATGTATGTGTGTGTGTGTGTGTGTGTGTGTGTGTGTGTATACCACATCTTCTTTATCCATCCAGAGTAGGATAATTTCTTTACAGATTTTGAATATTAAGCTTCTCTGATACATCATTTACTAACAGTTTTGACTTTTAGTATGTTGTCTTTTGTATTGTTGATGGTTTCATTTGCTGTATAAAAGTTTTTTTTTTTTTTTAAGCATACTCTCAATAGGTTTTTTTCTTTTGTTTCTTGGGCTTGAAGAGACATATCTAGAAAAATGTTGCTAAGGCCAATGTCCATGGGACTACTATGTTTTCTTTTAGGGTTTTTTTTTTTTTAATGTTTGTTTATTGTTGAGAGAGAGACAGAGTGTGAGCAGTGGAGGGACAGAGAGAGAGGAGTGACAGAATCCAAAGCAGGCTCCAGGCCCCAAGCTGTCTGCACAGAACCTGACGTGGGCTCAAACCATGAGATAATGACCTGAGCTGAAGTTGGATACTTAACTGACTGAGCCATCCAGGTGCCCCTCTTTAAGGAGTTTAGTGACTTCGGGTCTCATATTTAGGTTTTTAATCCATTTTGTGCCTATTTTTGTTTATGATACAAACAATGGTTCCATTTAATTCTTGTGCATATAGCTGTCTTGTCTTCCTTGCCCCATTTATTGAAGAGACTGTCTTTTTCCCATTGTGTATGTATGCCTCCTTTGTTGTAGATTGATCATATAGTCAGGGGTTTATTTCTGTGCTTCCTATTCTGTTCCATTGTTCTATATGTCTGTTTTTATTCCTGTTCCATATTCTTTTGATGGCTATATATTTGTCATACATTTTGAAATCAGTGATTGTGTTACCTCCGGCTTTTTCTTAAGATTGCTTTAGCTCTCCAGAGTGTTTTGCAATTTCTATACACATTTGTAAATTATTTATTCCAGTTCTTTGAAAAGTACTATTGCAATTTTGATAGGGATTGCATTAAATATGTAGTTGCTTTTTGTAGTGTAGAATTTTAAAATTATTAGTACTTCTCCCCCATTAGCATGTTCTATCTCTCCATTAGTTATGCTTTTTTGAATTTCTTTCATCAGTGTTTTATAGTTTTCAGGGTAGAAACGTTTGTGATTAAGTTCATTTCTAGGTATTTTTGTCTTTTTTGGTGCTGTTGTAATTTTTATGTGTGTGCAATTTCTGTTTCTTCTACTTTGTTCTTAGTATATTTTGAAACACAACCAATTTTGGTTTATTAATTTTGTACCCTGCAACTTTACTTACACATTTGTTCATTCTAATAGTTTTTTGTGGACTCTTTAGTGCTGTGTATTTATCTATTTTATATAATATATATTATACACATATTATTGTGTCTCCTGAAAATATGACAGCTTTACTTCTTTCTTATAAGTCTGGATGTTTTTTATTTATTATATGATTGCTATGGCTAAGAGTTCCAGTACTCTACTGAATTAAAGTGGTGAGTGTGGACATATTTGTTTCTGATTATAGAGAAAAAACTTTCAACTTCTCTTCATTTAGTATTATGGTAGTTGTGTGTCTTTCCTATTTTACTTTTATTATGTTGAATTATGTTTCTCTATACCTACTTTTTGGAGAATTTTTATCTTGAACAAATGTTGAATTTTGTCAAATATTTTGTACATCTTGTGAGACACTCATATGGTTTTTATCCTTTTGTTAATATGTTGTATCAGATTGGTTGATTTGGACTATTGAATCTTCTTTGGGTCTTGGTAATATATACCCTTGATCATGGTGAATCATTTCTTTAATATGATTTTCATTTCGGTTTGGTATGAATATTTGGCAATATATTTGTATCTGTGGACATTAGAAGTATTGGCCTGAAGTTTTCTTTTTCTACAGTGTGTTTGTCTTATTTAGGTATCAGGGCAATTCTCACCTTGTAGAATGAATTTGAAACTTTGCTTCCTCTTCTGTTTTTTTGAATAGTTTAAGTATGTATTAACTCTTCTTTAGATGTTGGGAAAATTTACCTGTGAAGCTATCTTTCCTGAACTTAGGTTCCTGAGAGTTGTTTTGTTTTTGTTTTTCTACTGATTCTATTTCCTTTCTTATAATTTGTTACATTTTCTATTTCTTCCTAATTTGATTTTGGAAGATTGTGTGTTTCTATTTATTTCTTCCACATTGTCCATTTTGTTGGGATTTAATTTTTCATATTCTCTTATAATCCTTTTTGTCTCTGTTATCTGATGTTATTTCTCTTTCTCTTTTTTCTTTATTCTTGTTAAAGATTTATCGATTTTTTTTCAGTTAGCTCTCCTTTTTATTAAACTTTTGGGTTTTTTTAGTATCTTGTTTGTTTCTGCCTTAATCTTTATTATTTTTCCACTGACTTTGGGATTTTTTATTCTTCTTTTTCTGATTCCTTTAGGTGTATGGGTCAATTGTTTAAGACTTTTTTTGTTTCTTGAGGTAAGCTTGTATTGCTATTAACTTTCCTCTTAGACCTGCTTTTGCTGTGTTGAAAATGTTTGTATCATTTTGTTTCTGTTTTCATTAGTTTCCGTGTATTTTTTAAATTTCTTGATTTCTACATTGACCCCTCCTTTTCTTAATATCCTGTTGTTTAACCTACATGTGTTTTTTATGCAATTGTTTCCTTGTAATTGATTTCTAGTCATACTGTTGTGATCAGAAAAGATGCTTGATAGGATTTCAGTCTTCTTAAATTTTTTTGAGGTTTGTTTTGTGGCCTGATATGGCATATATCCTGGAGAATGTACTATGTGCACTTGAAAAAAATGTGTAATCTGTTGTTTTGGGATGGAATGTTCTGAAGATATCTGTTAAGTCTTTCTGATGTAATGTGTTTTTCTTGATTTTCTGTTGCATTTTATGTCTGATCTATCCATTGTTGTACATCGAATATTAAAGTCCTCTATTGTTATATTACTATTTCTCCCTTTATGTCTCTTAATATTTAAGTATTTGGGTGCTTCTATATTGGGTACATATATATTTACAATATTTATGTTCCCATGTTTTATTGATCATTTTATCATTATGTAATGAATGCCCTTCCTTGTCTTTAGTTACAGTCTTTGTTTTAATGTATATTTTGTCCACTAAAGTATTGGTACCCTAGGTTTTTTTTTTCTTCTATTTGCATGAAATATTATTTTCCATGCCTTCACTTTCAGACTATCTGTTTTTAGGTCTGAAGGGAGTCCCTTGTAGACAGCATAGAAATGGGTTTTGTTTTTTTTTTCCATTCAGTTACCATATTTATTTTGATTGGAACATTTTGTCCATTTACTTTTTTTTTAATGTTTATTTATTTTTATTTTTCAGAAAGAAAGAGTGAGAGAGAACATGCACGTGTGCAAGAGAGAGCATGAGCGGGAGAGGGGCAGAGAGAGAGAGAGAGAGAGAAAGAATCCTAAACAGGCTCCAGGCTCCAAGCCGTCAGCACAGAGCCCAATGTGGGGCTCAAACTCACAAACTGAGAGATCATGACCTCAGATGAAGTCGGACACTTAACCGACTGAGCCTCCTAGGTGCCCCTCCATTTACTTTTAATGTAATTATTGATATGTATGTATTTCCATTTTGATCATTGTTTTCTGAAATGTTTTTATAGTTCTTTTCTGTTCCTTCTTGTTTTTTTCTTGTTTTTTTTTCTCTTCTTTAATTTACATCCAAATTAGTTAGCACATAGTGCAACAATGATTTCAGGAGTAGATTCCTTATAACATTTAGCCCATCCCCCCACCCCAACCCCTCCAGTAGCCCTCTGTCCTCCATATTTAAGAATCTCTAATGTTTTGCACCCCTCTCTGTTTTTATATTATTTTTGCCTCTCTTCCCTTATGTTCATCTGTTCTGTGTCTTAAAGTCCTCATATGAGTGAAGTCATATATTTGTCTTTCTCTGACTAATTTTTCTTAGCATAATACCCTCTAGTTCCATCCACATAGTTGCAAATGGCAAGATTTCATTCTTTTTGATTACCAAGTAATACTCCATTGTATATATACTACATCTTCTTTATCAATTCATCCATTGATGGACATTTGGGCTCTTTCCATACTTTGACTATTGTTGATAACACTACTATAAACATTGGGGTGCATGTGTCCCTTCAAAACAGCATACCTGTATCCCTAGGATAAATACCTAGTAGTGCAATTGCTGGGTCATAGGGTAGTTCTATTTTTAGTTTTTTGAGGAACATCCATACTGTTTTCTTGAGTAGCTGCCCAGTTTGCATTCCCACTAGCAATGCAAAATACATCCTCTTTCTCTGCATCCTCACCAACATCTGATGTTGCCTGAGTTGTTAACGTTAGCCATTCTGACAGGTGTGAGGTGATATCTCATTGTGGTTTTGACTTGTATTTCCCTGATGATGAGTGATGTTGAACATCTTTTTGTGTGTTGCTTGGCCATCTGGATGTCTTCTTTGGAGAAGTGTCTATTCATGTCTTTTGCCCATGATTACTTCTTCACTGGATTATTTGTTTTTTGGGTGTTGAGTTTGAGAAGTTCTTTGTAGATTTTGGACACTAACCCTTTATCTGATAATGCTGTTTGCAAATATCTTCTCCCATTCCATCGATTGTCTTTTAGTTTTGGTAATTGTTTCCTTCACTGTGCAGAAGCTTTTTTATTCTGATGAGGTCCCAATAGTTCATTTTTGCTTTTGTTTCCCTTGCCTCTGGAGACGTGTTGAGTAAGAAGCTGCTGTGGCCAAGGTCAAAGAGGTTTTTGCCTGCTTTCTCCTCAAGGATTTTGATGGCTTCCTATCTTACATTGAGGTCTTTCATCCATTTTGAGTTTATTTTTGTGTATGGTGTAAGAAAGTGGTCCAGGTTCATTTTTCTGCATGTCGCGGCCCAATTTTTCCAGCACCACTTGCTAAAAAGACTGTCTTTATTCCATTGGATATTGTTTCCTGCTTTGTCAAAGATTAGGTGGCCACACATTTGTGGGCCCATTTCTGAGTTCTCTATTCTGTTCCATTGATCTGAGTGTCCGTTTTTGTGCCAACTGTTCATTCTTTTCTGGTTTTATGTGTGTGTGTGTGTGTGTGTGTGTGTGTGTGTGTGTGTGTGTGTGTGGTTTTATGCTTTAGTGTTAACTTTGATTCCTTTCCTTTTATTTTTTTGTGTATCATAGGCTTTGCTTTGTGGTTACCATGGGGTTTATATATAATACTGCATGTATACAGTAGTCTATATTAAGTTGATGTTGCTTAAGTTCAAACATGAACTAAAAGCACTACATTTTTACTACCCCCTCAACATTTCATACAAATAAGGTCATACTTTACATCCTTGCATTTTGTGTATCCCTTGTTTAATTTCAGTACATATAATTTATTTTACTACTTTTGTATTTTAATCTCCATTTTGGCATTATAAGTTATTAATCTACCACCTTTACTATATATTTGTTTTTACCAGTGAAATTTTTTTCCTTTCATAATTCTCATTCTTCTAGTTATAGCATTTTCTTTCCACTTAAAGAATTCCCTTTAACATTTCTTGTAAGGCTGATTTAGTGGTGATGAACTCCTTTAACTTTTGTTTGTATGAGAAATGCCTTATCTCTCCCTCAATTCTGAATGATAACATTGCTGGATAGAGTATTCTTGGTTGTAAGTCTTTTTTTTTTCTTTCAGCACTTTCTGTCCTACGAATTTTCTGCTGAAAAATAGCTTTATGGGGTTTCACTTATATGTTACTGTTAGTTTTTTCTCTTGCTGCTTTTAAGATTCTCTATCATTAATCTTTGCCATTTTATGTGTCTTGCTGCAGACCTCCTTAGGTTTATTGTTTGGAGATCTCTCTGCTTCCTGGATCTGAATGTCTGTTTCCTTCCCCAGATTAGGAAAATTTTCAGTTATTATTTCTTCAAATAAGTTTTGTGCCCACTTTTCTCTTTCTGGGATCCCTATGAGTATTATGCTTGATGATGTCACAAAGGTCCTTCAATCTAGTTTCATATATTATAATTTTTCTTTATTGTTCAGCTTGATTGTTTCCGTTACCTGGTCTTCCAGATTAATGATCCATTCTTCATATTTTTTAGACTTTTTTTTTATTTTTCAAATATAATTTATTGTCAAATTGCCTTACATAACACCCAGTGCTCATACCAATAAGCGCCCCCCCTCAATACCAATCACCCATTTTCCCCTCTCCCATGCCCATCCACCCTCAGTTTGTTCTCTATATTAAGAGTCTCTTGTGGTTTGCCTCTCTCACTCTCTGTTTGTAACTAGTTTTTCCCCTTTTCTTCCCCCATGGACTTCTGTTAAGTTTCTCAATATCCACATGAGTGAAAACATATGATATCTGTTCTTCTCTGAATGATTTATTTCACTCAGCATAATACCTTCCAGTTCCATCCACATTGCTGCAAATGGCATGATTTCATTCTTTCTCATTGTCAAGTAGTATTCCATTGTGTATATAAACCACATCTTCTTTATCCGTTATTCAGTTGATGGACATTTAGGCTCTTTCCACAATTTGGCTATTGTTGAAAGCGCTGCTATAAACTTTGGGGTACATATGCCCCTATGCATCAGCACGCCTGTATCCCTTGGGTAAATTCCTAGCAGTGCTATTGCTGGGTCACAAGGTAGTTCTCTTTTTAATTTTTTGAGGAACCTCCACATTGTTTTCCAGAGTGGCTGTGCCAGTTTGCATTCCTACCAGCAGTGTAAGAGAGTTCCCGCTTCTCCACATCCTAGCCAGCATCTATAGTTTCCTGAGTTGTTAATGTTAGCCACTCTGACCAGTGTGAGGTGATATCTCAGTGTGGCTTTGATTTGTATTTCCCTGATAATGAGTAATGTTGAGCATCTTTTCATGCCCATCTTTCCAAGGGCCATCTGGATGTCTTCTTTGGAAATGTGTCTATTCATGTCTTCTTCCCATTACTTCACCAGATAATTTGTTTTTTGGGTGTGGAGTTTGGTGAGTTCTTTATAGATCTTGGATACTAGCCCTTTGCAGAGCAGAAACTTTTTTATCTTGATGAGGTCCCAATAGTTCATTTTTTCTTTTAATTCCCTTGCCTTTGGAGATGTGTCCAAGCAAGAAATTGCTGCAACTGAGGTCAAAGAGGTTGTTGTCTGCTTTTTCCTCTAGAGTTTTGATGGTTTCCTGTCTCACATTTAGGTCTTTAATCCATTTTGAGTTTATTTTTGTGTATGATGTAAGAAAGTGGTCCAGGTTGAATCTTCTACATGTCACTGTCCAGTTTTCCCAGCACCATCTGCTGAAGAGAATGACTTTATTCCATTGGCTATTCTTTCCTGCTTTGTCAAAGATTAGTTGGCCATACATTCGTGGGTCAATTCTGTGTTCTCTATTCTATTCCATTGGTCTATGTGTCTGTTTTGTGCCATACTGTCTTGATGATTACAGCTTTGTAGTAGAGACTAAAGTCTGGTATTGTAATGCCTCCCACTTTGGTTTTCTTCTTCAATATTACTTTGGCTATTCAGGGTCTTTTGTGGTTCCACACAAATTTTATGATTGTTTGTTCTAGCTTTAAGAAGAATGCTGGTGCAATTTTGATTGGAATTGCTTTGAATGTGTAGATTGCTTTGGGTAGTATTGACATTTCAATAATAGTTATTCTTCCAATCCATGAGCATGGAATGTCTTTCCATTTCTTTGTGTCTTCAATTTCCTTCATAAGCTTTCTATAGTTTTCAGCATACAGATCTTTTACATCTTTGGTTAGATTTATTCCTAGGTATTTTATGGTTCTTGGTGCAGTTGTAAGTGGGATAAGTTTATTTCTCTTTCTGTTGCTTCATTATTGGTGTCTAGAAATGCAACTGACTTCTGTATATTGATTTTATACTCTGAGACTTTGCTGAATTCATGTATCAGTTCTAGCAGTCTTTTGGTGTAGTCTTTCAGATTTTACATGTAGAGTATCCTATTGTCTGTAAAAAGTAAATTTGACTTCTTTTTTGCCAATTTTGATGCCTTTTATTTCATTTTGTTGTCTGATTGCTGATGCTAGGACTTCTAACACTATGTTAAACAACAGCGGTGAGAGTGGACATCCCTGTCGTGTTCCTGATCTCAGGGGGAAAGCTCTCAGTATTTCCCCATTAAGGATGATATTAGCTGTGGGCTTTTCATATATGGCTTTTATGATATTTAAGTATGTTCCTTCTATCCTGACTTTCTTAAGGGTTTTTATTAAGAAAGGATGTTGCATTTTGCCAAATGCTTTTTCTGCATCGATTGACAAGATCATATGGTTCTGATCCTTTCTTTTATTAATGTGATGTATCACATTGATTTGCAAATATTTAACCAGCCCTGCAGCCCAGGAATGAATCCCACTTGATCATGTGAATAATCCTTTTTATATACTGTTGAATTCAATTTGCTTGTATATTGTTGAGAATTTTTGCATCCATGTTCATCAGGGATATTGGCCTGTAGTTCTCCTTATTTGTGGGGTCTCTGTCTGGTTTGGGAATCAAGGTAATGCTGCCTTCATAGAATGAGCCCAGAAGTTTTCCTTCCATTTCTATTTTTTTTGGAACAGCTTGAGAAGGATAGGTATTAACTCTGTTTTAAATGTCTGGTAAAATTCCTCAGGAAGTCGTCTGGTCCAGGACTCTTACTTGTTGGGAGATTTTTGATAACTGATTCAATGTCTTCACTAGTTATGGGTCTATTCAAATTTTATATTTCTTCCTGTTTGAGTTTTGGTGGTGTGTGGGTGTTTAGGAATTTGTCCATTTCTTCCAGGTTGTCCAGTTTGTTGGCATATGATTTTTCATAGTAATCTGATAATTTCTTGTACTTCTGAGGGATTGGTTGTCTTTTGAGAAGTCTGGCTAGAAGTTTATCAATTTTGTTTATTTTAAGAAGAAACAACTCTTAGTTTCATTTATCTGGTTTTTTTTTTTTTGATTCTATATTGTTTGTTTCTGCTCTGATCTTTATTATTTCTCTTCTTCTGCTGGGTTCGGGGTGTCTTTGCTGTTCTGCTTCTAGTTCCTTTAGGTGTACTGTTAGATTTTGAATTTGGGATTTTTTTTCTTGTTTCTTGAGACAGGCCTGGATTGCAATGTATTTTTCTCTTAGGACTGCCTTTGCTGCATCCTAAAGGGTTTGGATTGTTGTGTTTTCATTTTCATTTTTTTCCATTTATCTTTAAATTTCTTCTTTAATTGCCTGGTTGACCCATTCGTTCTTTAGTAGGATGTTCTTTAACCTCCATGCATTTGGAGATTTTCCAAACTTTTTCCTGTGGTTATTTCAAGTTTCATAGCATTGTGATCTGAAAGTGTGCATAGTATGATCTCAATTCTTTTATATTGATTGAGGGCTGTTTTGTTACCCAGTATGTGATGTATCTTGGAGAATGTTACATGTGCACTTGAGAAGAATGTATATTCTGCTGCTTTAGGATGAAAAGTTCTAAATGTATCTGTCAAGTCCACCTGGCCCAGGGTATCACTCAGGACCATTGTTTCTTTATTGGTTTTCTTTTTTTTTTTTTTTTTTTTTTTCAACGTTTATTTATTTTTGGGACAGAGAGAGACAGAGCATGAACGGGGGAGGGGCAGAGAGAGAGGGAGACACAGAATCGGAAACAGGCTCCAGGCTCTGAGCCATCAGCCCAGAGCCCGACGCGGGGCTCGAACTCACGGACTGCGAGATCGTGACCTGGCTGAAGTCGGACGCTTAACCGACTGCGCCACCCAGGCGCCCCTCTTTATTGGTTTTCTAGATGATCTAGATTGGTCTAGATGATCTGTCCATTGCTATAAGTGAAGTATTAAAGTCACCTGCAATTACCACATTCTTACCAATAAGATTGCTTATGTTTGTGATTGTTTTATATATTTGGGTGCTTCCGAATTTGGTGCATAGACGTTTATAATTGCTAGCTCTTCTTGATGGATAGATTCCGTAATTATGATATAATGCCCTTCTTCATCTCTTATTACAGCCTTTAGTTTAAAATCTAATTTGTCTGATATAAGTATGGCTACTCCAGCTTTCTTTTGAGTTCCAGTAGCATAATAGATGGTTCTCCGTCCCCTTACTTTCAATCTGAAGGTGTCCTCAGGTCTAAAATGGGTAGATAGCAAATAGATGTAGACAGCAAATAGATGAGTCTTGTTTTGTTTTGTTTTGTTTTGTTTTTTAATCCATTCTGATACCCTATGTCTTTGACTGGAACATTTAGTCCATTTACATTCAGTATTATTATTGAAAGATATGGGTTTAGAGTCATTGTGTTATGTGTAGGTTTCATGCTTGTAGTGATGTCTCTGGTACTTTGTGGTCCTTGCAACATTTCACTCACAGAGTCCCCCTTAGGATCTCTTGTAGGGCTGGTTTAGGGGTGATGAATTCCTTCAGTTTTTGTTCGGGAAAACTTTTCTCTCTCCTATTCTGAATGACAGGCTTGCTGGATAAAGGATTCTTGGCTGCATATTTTTCCTGTTCATCACATTGAAAATTTCCTGCCACTCCTTTCTGGCCTGCCAAATTTCAGTAGATAGGTCTGCTACTACCCTTATGTGCCTACCTTTGTAGGTTAAGGCCCGTTCATCCCTAGCTGCATTCAGAATTCTCTCTTGCCAATTTCACTATGATATGTAGTGCAGAAGATTGATTCAAGTTATGTTTGAAGGGAGTTCTCTGTGCCTCCTGGATTTCAATGTCTGTTTCCTTCCCCAGACTGGGAAAGTTCAAGTACATTTGTTCAAGTATCATTTGTTTACGTACACCTTCAGCCCCTTTCTCTCTCTTCTTCTTCTGGAACTCCTATGATACAGATATTGTTCCATTTCATTCACTTAGTTCTCTAATTCTCCCCTCATGATCCAGAATTTTTTTCTCTTTTTCTCAACTTCATCTTTTTCTATAATTTTATCTTCTATTTCACCTATTGTCCCTACTGCCTCTTCAATCCTCGCTGTGACCACTTGGTTTATTTTACACCTCATTTACAGCATTTTTAAATTCATCGTTAATATTTTTTAGTTCCTTGATCTTTGCAGCAATAGATTCTCTGCTGTCTTCTATGCTTTTTTTTTTTCAAGCCCAGCAATTAATCTTATGACTATTATTCTAAATTCTTGTTAAGTTATATTTTTTATATCTGTTTTGAGCAATTCTTTAGCTGTAATTTTTTCCTGGAATCTTTTTTGAGGAGAATTCTTCCTTTTCATCATCTTGGCTAGTTTTCTGTCCCTCATATGTTTTAAAAGCTTGTTATGTGCCCTGCACCTGTAAGCACTACTATATTAAAGAGGGGTCATACACTGTCCAGGGCCTGGCCCTTCAGGAGGTATTTTTTGGAGAGTGTTACTTACTCTCTGTTGTTGTGACTTTGGTTACTTTATCTCCCCACTCATAGTGATGTTTTGGACCCTCCACCAGATGTGCTTTGATTTGTTCACTGAAGTAGCCCTGGAAAGGAAAACAAAAAAACAAACAGAAAACACACACACACACACACACACACACACACACACACACCAGAAACACCAGCCACAAGTAAACAACAGGGTGGAGGCAGTGCTGGTGGAAGAGGCCTTATCCTATACAAAGAGAGAAATGACAGGGGCGGGGAAAAAGAAAAAATAAAAATTGACCAGAGAAACCATATGGCTTAATCCAGAGAGAGAGAAAGGAAAATAAAGAAGGAGTTGTAGAACATGTATCGAGAATGGATTAAATATGTATGCTTAAACAAACCAACAACCAGAGTAACCAGACTAAAGGAGGAAAGAGATGAGAAGAAGAAAAGGAAGGAAGAACGCGTCTATATAATAAGAACTGTCCAAGAACTAAACCAGGCAATGCAGGAGTGCAGGTCTGGAGGAGGGGCCATCTGGTTCCTCAGGGTCAATCCTGCTCCAGTAGATAGGAAGTTATCAGGTGCGGAGGAGTGTGGTTTGATGTAGGTGGATCCTCTCTACTGTGGGCCCTGCTGTCTCATCCCTGAGGGTCCCTCCTTGGTGGTGGTGGGGAGAAAAATGGCGACAACCCAGTGTCTCCTCCACAGACCAGGTGTACCAAACCACTCTGTTTGAGCTGTCCTCACTGTGCTGAGGGCACAAATGAGGTGGTTGTTTTGCTAAAACTCCTATGCCCTAGTGCTTGGCTGGGATTCAAACTCTTGCTCCATGGGCCCCCAGTACTGGGGAAGCACCAGTCTGTGCTGCTAGATATGTGGTCTCTGGCTGGCGGATGCAGGCAGGCTTTGTCCTTTGAACGGTTATACCTTCTTCCCACAGCACTCCAGGGAGGGGATTGCTTTCTCCTACTGCAGACTGCACCCCTGACCTAGCTGCTGAGCCCAGGGCTGGTCCCCCTCCTCCCCAGGTGCGTGATGCTGGCAGGAGAAAGTCAGGAGAAAGTCTCTCAGTTAGAGGCTGGATCTTTCTCTGTCCCTGTCCAAGGTTTTTCTCTCGTCCAAATACAGTCCTATGCTTCCCCAGCCTCTCTTTCTCTTCCCTTTGTCTCTCCACAGAAGGGGATCCCTCCCCTCTGTTTGTTTTCTCTCTCCCAGTTGGCAATCATGCACCTATGGCCTGTCAGATTGTCCTGGTGGGTCCCTGGAAGCAACTCTTTGCCTCCTGGACTCTTGGGGTTCAAAGTCCTTTGGCTTCAACACTGCTTTGTTTGAGAGAATGGAACCTTGGATCCCCCTACTTCTCCACAATGTTGGCCCTTCTTCCTCTTCTGAGTCTTCTAATTTGTGGTAGATTCCCTCTAGTTAAATTTTATTTCATTTATTCTTGAGCTCTAAATGATCCTTTTAAAAATATTATCTCTTAGTTGAAGTTCTCAGAGTTCATCCACTCTTTTCTCAAGTCCAGTATCTTTATGACCATGACTCTGATCTCTTTATCAGACATATTACTTATCTCCATTTCCTTTCAATCTTTTTCTGTGATTTCTGTCTTATTCATTCATTTGGAAAATAACCTGTTCTCTAATTTTTTCTAACTTTGTTTCTATGTATTAGGTAGATTAGGTACATCTCTTGGTCTTAGAGTGACCTTGTGTAGAACTCTTGTGGTGCCCAGTAGTGCAATCCCCCTTGGTCATAAGAATCAGGCATCCTAGGAGTGTCTCCTGTGTGAATGGCATGCATCATCTTGTTGTGGCTGTGCTGTGTGATTCCTGTGGGTCTGCTAGTGGATGGGGTTGGTCTTCAGTCCAGATAGTTGCAATGACCAAAATCACATGCTGGGAGCACAATAGGCAAGGTTTGTTCCCTGTGCTGATAAGAAGCCTGACTGAATCCACTACAGGATCTGTCTGGTGGCCCTGGCACTCAGCCTAGCTGTCTGTAATTAGCCTCTACAATAGCTACAGGTGTACTAATGGGCAGGGTTTCATCCCTTCACAGCCAACAAAGAGGCCCAGCTGTTGGAACTAAAGTATGCTAGTTTCTGCCTCAGGGAAGAAATTACTTTAGACTGGCACTGGTCCCAGCCAGATATACCTTCCAAGTGTGGCTTGGCAGGAGCTGCTTTGGAGGGATGCCTGCCAAAGTGAGGGGCTTGGGTGGAGTTGGTCTATAGGAGAATGCTGGGGTAGGATATAGGGTGCTATCAAGGTAGATGCAGAGTGTTGGGACTGGTTATTTACATTAGAAACTACAGCCTTGCTCAGATGAAACACTCTTGGATACTCCCCACAAACAGTATTTAGTCTAAATTTCCCCTTGCCATGGTACTTCTTCATATGTTTTTTATGGATAAGCTCCCAGCAGGGACCCTCAGAAGTTGTGCTAATTCTTGTGAGTAAAAACAGATGAGATGAATACATCCTGATAGGGCTTACTTTATTGTGATATCAAGACAACTTCTAAAAACAACTTTGTCTTTCTCATATACTAGTGCTTTTGAAACCAATACACAACACTCCATCCTAGTGTCATTCAGATCCTTGGGAATTCATGTGGAGATTGAAGGGCAAGTTTCAACTGCTTCAACAGCTTCTCTAACCATTTGGTTTCTCCATTGACTAAAGTTTTCTGAGTAGATGGTGCTGACAGTGAAGGGAGAAGTGGAGAGGTTGAGCTTGGTGATGCCTGTAATGCAGTTAAGTCATCAGTTGCTATAAGGTGACCAAAATGGCAACCCATGGCGGAAGAAGAGGATGTCACAGACTCAAATTAAATTTGGAGCAGAAGGTAGTCCATTTTGGAACACTGGCACAACTGATTTTACAGAGGAATATCTGTAGCTTTACTGAGTATGCTTTCCAAAGTAAGCAATAGAAGAGTATGGCCAATAAGCAGCATGCTGCACTGACCTACTTAATAATAGAGTTGAAGATGCAAAGCAGAGTCATGCCTGCAAAATACAGTGTCCCATGAATTTGTAATTCTTTCTTGTTCTTGCCACTCAAGGGAAACACTAGTTGTTATGACAATTATTGACATTGTCCCAAGTATTATCATCCTACATTATACTAGCTAATATTAGGCATTCAATGTTGATAAAAGATGTTATATATGCCTGAAATTTTTACAGATGCATCATATTATGGTCTTTAATTTGTTGTAATATACCTTTTCCTTTGGTCACTAAGTAGAGTTTTATTATGGCAGGTGCTATGATTTTCCCCATATTCTTATGTTTTTTAGTTAATACTTTTCCTATTTTAGATTCTGGGGTGGTATTAATGCTAATTCCTATCTCTGTAGCTGCCTGCGATACTAATAGGAATTTTTTCATCCTTTCTATATCTATGGTGTAGCGATTGCCACCTTCCAGATCATTTTAGTCCAAGATTTCATATCTAGATTGTTAGTAAGCAACCTAAGCTTTTGCTTAAGCCATGATACCTTTCAATTGATCCAGAGACAGTTGGGTTGTAGAATAAGAGGAAGTTTCATATTATGCCTTGTTCCTTAGCCCATTCTTGATTAGCTTTTATGTGAAGTAGGTGCCCTAATCTGATTTTATGATGGTTGAATTACCAGAGCAGGGAATCCAGATTTCTAAGGCTCAGATGGTGGATTTTTTATTATTTCTTCCACAAGGATAGAGTAATTGATGTGTATAAAATTGTTGATACACATAATTTATTCTCCAATATAGGCTAGCATTCCATGTAATCACTTTGTACAATTTGGAAGGGTTTGTTGTCTTTGAATGTATCTGGATGATTCATTAATGAAGAATCAATGAATGAATCCTCTAAGCTTCAAAATTGTGGCAATTACATCCCATAATTTTAAATTAAAGGTATTTTGTGGATATATACATGTTTCTTTTCTCCAACGATGTTCTAGTGCCATGTTTGCCACTATGACCTGTTTGGTGATGTGCCCATACAATGATCCTATCCATTGGCATATGTGTGTGTCCACATTTTATGTTCCATTGTCCTTATTTATGTATGATTATGTTTTGAATGATTTCATCCTTATACATGAATCATTGTTTTTTTTCATAAATTTAGGAATCTTTACCTCTTTAGTTTTCCTAGTGAGTTTGTTTACTTGGTTATTAAATTTGGTAACTTCATAGTTGTCCTTCTGATGTGCAGAGATGTGTGTAACCAATATAGAGGTGTCATCCAGTGCTATTTTCTGCCATATGCCATTACCCCATATGCTCTTACATCCTATTTCCCAGGTCCTGCCATGACCTGACCCGAGAGCTAGCTATTCATTTACCTACCATCCTTGGATCCAAAAATTACATACCTCATTCTGACTTTCCTTAACAGACTGTTCAATTGCCAATTTTATAGCTGTTAGTTTAGCCGTAAATTGACGTTGTGCTGATTCTCCCAAGCCTGATTCTATCCTGGTTTGTCCATTATTAGTCATTCCTCTACACATTGACTGCCAGGATATTCTGGATGATGGCAAGAAAGCTGATCCATCTAAAATCATGCACTGTTGGGACACTTGGCTGGCTCGGTTGAGTGTCCAACTCTTGATTTTCAGCTAAGGCCATGATCCCAGGGCCATGGGATTGAGTTCTGCATTGGACTCCATGTGGAGCATGGAGCCTGCTTGAGATTCTCTGTCTCTCCTTCTTCCCCTCTCCTCCACTCATGCACATTTATATTCCACCCCCCTCTACACACACACACACACACATATAAATTTATATATGTATATAAATTTACTATATATATATATATATACATATACATATATATAAAGTAAATAAAAGCATGCACCATTGACTGATGTGGTCCCTATTACCTAACCACTTGAGCTTACTCCTCAAAATCCAGCAAGTCCACTATTGGCATTGCTGAGATATTTTTTAGTTAATGCAGGTCAACTTTTAATCTGTGGCCCCACTCAGATATGTACCATTGTTATTTTATAGCTTTATAGTCAAGAGTACTTCCCATCTCTTTGTAGAGGTCTGCTTTATCTACTACAGAAGGGTTTTTTGGAGTTTAAATGTAATTGGTTTATTTTCTTAGTGTGTATTTTCTAGGGCCTTGTAGAATGTTTAGGTGAGACTTTCAATTGGTTGGTGTATGTTCTCAGACAATGGGAACTCCTTAGTGTAAAGCCCAGTTGGGTAAAACTTGGAGTTCTGTGGTGTTTCGGTCCACAGTGATGCTGCTGCAAACTCTCCTGAGTACAGGCACTCTAATTTGTATTTAAAGTCCTCATTAGATGATGCCAATGTGTTAAACATTCTGACAGCATTTTTCAAATATAGGCTGTCTTGAGTCTCTAGCCATCTAAAGTCTCTACTCATCCTATTTATTTCATGAATGTGTTTTAATATTATCACCAGAAGTGGTATGTGCTATACCAAATATCCAAACAGTCCTATCAGTTTCTGAGCTTCTTCTTTTGTGGTAGGAGTCAATACACAATTGCTATTGTTTATGACTGGGTGTGGGTTTTTTTATGCCTCCAGAGGACTAAATTTTGCCTAGCACTTTTACTGTAGTGTGTGGACCTCAATTGGGTCAATTTTCCATTTTCTGAGTGTAAGGAATTAAATTAATTCTATTTTGACCCTAATGTGTTTTTCCTAGTTACCGCCATAAATAAGGATGTCATCAATATATAGGAAATACTGGGTTTTTGTGTGTGTTTTCATCAAAGGCCTGGATGTCTTGTGTTAGAATGTTATGGGCTATTACTGGACTGCTAAGGTATCCTTGTGGTAGCCTAGCAAACTGATACCGCCTGCCTTGCCACATAAATGCAACCATGGGTTGGCTCTCCTCCTCAATTACAATAGCAAAGAACATGTCACATAAGGTCTGGATGTCACGGTGATATTGGTGACATATCACCATGTCATAAAGTCTAGATCCAGTGGTGATACTGCTTATGATACTGCCTATATCCCAGAGTGCTGCCTCAGTTTGGGGAGACTGAATTGTAAAACGGTTTCTTAGTTCTGAGGGTAGCCAGTTGAGAAGATGTCTAGATCCCAATTTCAAAGCATCTTAGATGGAGTGAAGGCAGCAAGTCACAATCAAATGATCTTTCTGGTTTGCAGGTTAAATGTGTGTGGTGATCTTTGGCCACACAACAACCAGTAAAAGATTATCCATACATAAGCTGTTCTGGTGGTTTCTCTGGTCCCATCCAAGTCATTTATATTCACTTGCAATGTTTCAAAAGAATGGGAGATAATCAGAAATGTTACTTTGGAAAGATGTAACCAGATTTGAGATACTAAAATTAAGGATCTAGTCTAGTTTACAGGTAGAACAAAGTCAATTAATAGAACTAGAATCTAATATCTAAAAGTTCATAGTTTCAGTCAAAACAATTTTTCTCTCTACAATTACCCCCATTTCTATCAATTATAACCATTAAGACTAATTTGTTTGCAAATAAGGCTAGTTTCAATGAACTTAGCTTGATTATATATAAGTGAAGTGAGAGTCATGATTGATCATATAGGATCCTTTACATCTGCTTTGGTGGAACTTTTCATAAAACATCTCAGGTTGAATTTTTAACAGCGTCTTGAGGCTAAGAAATAAAGCAAAATACTTGCCATAATGCTTTGCCTGCAATACCTATGGATTTAGGTTACTTCCTTTTTTAACAGGGTCCCCAAAATATCCTGAGGTTCCTGCACCTGCCTGGAAGTGGCCCTCTTTACTTACCTGGTAAGAATGCTGAAAACCTGCAAGCAAGTATCACACTATTTCCAAGGTACTTTATTGGCTCCATAAAGTCAGTATTAGTTGCTTAAAGCTGTCTAGTTATATCTGAGCCTATGCAGATCTCTCTTAAATATGACATTCCAGTCAAAACCTTAGTAATAAAACCAGTGTTCCCAACTGTCCTGTTATAAGGAAGACAGATTCTTATGGCAATATATTTGTATATGTTCAATAAGTATACAAGAATACTCACTGAGAGTTTCCAAATTCTGGGGTGATCAGGCAGGCAGAGCTTACAAAGGTATAAATTACCAAATTGCTGAGGAAAGGTTTTCCTATATCTGGGAAAAAAAGATGAAAAAACGAGTATTTTGGGGCATCTGAGTGGCTCCGTCAGTTAAGGGTCCATCTCTTTGTTTCGGCTCAGGTCATGATCTCAAAGTTTATGAGTTCAAGCCTCACATCAGGCCTGCACTGACAGTGGGGAATCTGCTTGGGATTCTCTCTTTCCTCTTTCTCTGTTCCTACCCCACTTGCATTCTCTCTCAAACTTACATTTTTTTTTACAAAGCAGTATTTCAAAAAATAAAAGTCCTAAAAATTTTCAGTTTATTCACTCCCATTCGTAATTAATTTCTCTTTTTGTTTTATTTGAGAGAGAGAGGGAGAGAATCTCAAGCAGGCTCTGCACTGACAGATGCAGGGCTCCATGAGATCATGACCTGAGCTGAAACCAAGAGTCAGTGCTTAACCAACTGAAGCACCCAGGCACCCCTGTAATTAATTTCCCTTCATCTTGACCTTCTGTTACTTTTGTGAAGCCATCAGTTTCTCCAACAGAGCTGTGTAAATTCTTACTCAGTTCAACGGTATGATCTTAAGTTATAAGAGACCGATATTCTAGGTATTTATCAGTCTTTTTCCTGAATCTCCTTGAAGATGAAGCACTTTTGCAAAAGCATCAATGTAAAACAATAACTGCAAATGACTTAAAAATGGTAATGGCTAATGATTTGATTAGAATTCATTACAATGCAGGGGCACGGGGTGGCTCAGTGGGTCAGGCATCCGACTCTTGATTTCAGCTCAGGTCATGATTTCACGGTTTGTGACTTTGAGCCCTCATTTGAGCTCTGCACTGTCAGTGCAGAGCCTGCTTGGGATTCTCTGTCTCTCACTTTCTCTCTGCCCCTCTGCTCTCTCTCAAAAACAATTAAAAAACATCGTTACAATGCAATTGACAAGGAGATTTAATCATCATGGAGATTTAATCATCACAGAAATAACCAATACTTCAAGATAATAACTAGAATTATAAGTGATAACATAATCAATTTCTAGGAGTCTCACACAATTTCTAGAACACTTAATTATATTTATGGAAATATAATCTAAGAAGGTTTAGCATCACTTGACAATGATTCCCATGCAATTTAACATACCAAATAAACATAATTAACATCTCTTTATTTATTCTCAAGTTAGCTAACATAGAGTGTAGTCTTGGCTTCAGGAGTAGAATCCAGTGATCTGTTACATACAACACACAGAGCTCATCCCAAGTGCCCTCAATGCCCATCACCCAACCCCTATCAACTGTCTGTTCTCTGTATTTAAAAGTCTCTTATGGTTTGCCTCTCTGTTTTTATTTTTCCTACCCTTCCCCTATGATCATTTAAGTTTCTCCAATTCCACATATGAGTGACATCATAAGATATCTTTCTCTGAATTATTCTGCTTAGAATAATACCCTCCAGTTTCATCCATGTTGTAAATGTCAAGATTTCATTCTTTTTGATGGCTGAGTAGTAGTCCATTGCAATACAATTCCATTGTGTATACACACACACCTCTTTAATCCATTTATCAGTTGATGGACATTTGGGCTCTTTCCAGAATTTGGCTATTGTTGATAGCACTGCTATCAACATTAGGGGGCATGTGCCCCTTCGGGTCAGCACTCCTGTATTCTCTGGATAAATTCCTAATGATGCAATTGTTGGATGGTAGGGTATTTGTAATTTTAATTTTTTGAGGAACTTCCACACTGTTTACCAGAGTGGCTGCACCAGTTTGCAGGCCATCAAAAGTGCAAGAGGGCTCCCCTTTTTCCACATCCTTGCCAACATCTGTTGTTTCCTGAGTTGTTAATCTTAGGTATTCTGACCAGTATGAGGTGGTATCTCAGTGTGGTTTTTATTTGTATTTCTCTGATGATGAGCATTGTTGAGTATCTTTCCATGTGTCTTGGAAAAGTGTCCATTCATGTCTTCTGCCTTTTTCTTCACTGGATTGTTTTTTGGATGTTGAGTTTGGTAAGTTTTTTATAGATTTTGGATACTAACCCTTTATCCAATATGTCATTTGCAAATATCTTCTCCCATTCCACTGGTTGCCTTTCAGTTTTGTTTCTTTTGCTGTGTAGAAGCTTTTTATCTTGATGATGTCTCAATAGTTTATTTTTGCTTTTATTTCCCTTGCCTTCAGAGACATGTCAAGTAAGAAGTTGCTGCAGCCAAGGTCAAAGAGGTTGCTGCCTTTAACATCTCTCTTTTATGAGAAGAACAAACCCTTGAAATCTTCCAAAGATCCTCTGGGAAGTTTCAAACTCAAGAAGACTTCATTTTAGAATTTGGGAGTTTTGTCAAAAAAAAAAAATAAAAAAAGTTCAGACTTTTCATTAAACAGAGTAACATATCATACAATAATTATCCATTTTATCTAAAGTGGCAGTTAAAGACTTCATAGGCAAATAAACACTCTTTTTTCTAAGTAATCAAAGACTTGATGAAGACAAAACATGGAACCTTTATTTTTCTAGGTACATTGCATTCAAAGTAAAAAAATTGTTTACAATTAAAAGGACATTTTCTTAGATTACTGTTATGATTTTAACAGACAAAAAACAAATTTTAATTTGTACCAGCTTTTTATATTAAAACTCATTTTTCAAATAAATCATTTTAATCTTAGCCAGAATGATCATACATTAAAATCATTTTAAAGATTCCTTGTTCACAATCTTTTAAGACTTTTTAAAGAGGAAAAAATCTGAATGTGAAAAAAAACATTAGTCTCACTTGAGGACAAAAATTTTTGATAAAGAAGCTATAAGAAATGGAGGAGAAAAACACATGTTCTAATTTTCTTGCATATGGAGATGTTTCCCTATTATTTTTAGTAGCTCTAATCACATATTAGAAGCTTTAACCCTTAGGCATCCAAATCAGCCAGGAGGAGGTCAAATTTTCACTCTTCGCAGATGATATGATACTCTATATGGAAAACCCAAAAGATTCCACAAAAAAACTGCTAGAACTGGTCCATGAATTCAGCAAAGTGGCAGGATATAAAATCAATGCACAGAAATCAGTTGCATTCCTACACACCAAAAATGAAGCAACAGAAACAGAAATCAAGGAATCGATCCCATTTACAACTGCACCAAAAACCATAAAATACCTAGGAATAAATCTAACCAGAGGTGAAAAATCTATACACTGAAAATTATAGAAAGCTTATGAAAGAAATTGAAGGAGACACAAAAAAAATGGGAAAAGATTCCATGCTCCTGGATAGGAAGAATATTGTTAAAATGTCAACACTACCCAAAGCAATCTATACATTCAATGCAATCCCTGTCAAAGTAACACCAGCATTCTTCACAGAGCTACAGCAAACAATCCTAAAGTTTGTACAGAACCAGAAAAGACCTGGAATAGTGAAAGCAATCTTGAAAAAGAAAACCAAAGCAGGTGGCATCACAATCCCAGACTTCAAGCTATACTACAAAGCTGTAATCATCAAGACAGTATGGTACTGGCACAAAAACAGACACTCAGATCAATGGAACAGAACAGAGAACCCAGAAATGGACCCACAAACGTATGGGCAACTAATCTTTGACAAAGCAGGAAACAATATCCAATGGAATAAAGACAGTCTCTTCAGCAAGTGGTGCTGGGAAAACTGGACAGTGACATGCAGAAGAATGAACCTGGACCACTTTCTTACACCATACACAAAAATAAACTCAAAATGGATGAAAGACCTAAATGTAAGACAGGAAGCCATCAAAATCCTTGAGGAGAAAACAGGCAAAAACCTCTTTGACCTTGGCCACAGCAACTTCTTACTCAACATGTCTCCAGAGGCAAGGGAAACAAAAGCAAAAATGAACTATTGGGACCTCATCAAAATAAAAAGCTTCTGCACAGCAAAGGAAACAATCAGAAAAACTAAAAGGCAACTGACAGAATGAGAGAAGATATTTGCAAATGACATATCAGATAAATAGTATCCAAAATCTACAAAGAACTTCTCAAACTCAACACCCAAAAACCAAATAATCCAGTGAAGAAATGGGCAAAAGACATGAATAGACACTTCTCCAAAGAAGACATCCAGATGGCCAACCAACACATAAAAAGATGCTCAACATCACTTATCATCAGGGAAATACAAATCAAAACCACCATGAGATACCACCTCACACCTGTCAGAATGGCTAACGTTAACAACATCAGATGTTGGCGAGGATGCAGAGAAATAGGATCTGTCTTGCACTGCTGGTAAGAATGCAAACTGGGCAGCTACTCTGGAAAACAGTATGGAGGTTCCTCAAAAAATTAAACACATAACTACCCTACGACCCAGCAATTACACTACTAGGTATTTACCCAAGGGATACAGGTATGCTGTTTTGAAGGGACACATTCACCACTGTTTACAGCAGCACTATCAACAATAGTCAAAGTATGGAAAGAGCCCAAAGGTCCATCAATGGATGAATGGATAAAGAAGACACACACACACAATAGAGTATTACTTGGCAATCAAAAAGAATGAAATCTTGCCATTTGCAACTATGTGGATGGAACTAGACGGTATTATGCTAAGTGAAATTAGAAACAAATATCATAGGACTTCACTCATATGAGAACTTTAAGATACAAAACAGATGAACATAAGGGAAGCAAAAATAATATAAAAACAGGGAGGGGGACAAAAACATAAGACTCTTAAATATGGAGAACAAACAGAGGGTTGCTGGAGAGGTTGAGGGGCACTAAAGAATCTATTCCTGAAATCATTGTTGCACTCTATGCTAACTCTATGCTAACTTGGATGTGAATTAAAAAAAATAAAAATTAAAAAAAAGTCTTTTACCCTTAGAAACTTTATAGTGAAAAATACTAAGCAATTATGAATTATTACATTTACTTAATTTGCCAATCTAAAAATGCACTATGAAGGTATTTATAAATTTCTTGAAATATGTGCTTATTCATAACAATCTTTCAAAAAGCACAAAACACTGTTTACTAAGAGACTCAAGTTTTAATTCCTCTGTGATAGGAAAGCCAAAAGAATAGATAAACCTATAGTCATTAATTAATGTTTTATTCTTTACTTATTGGGAAATAAGTTAAATTCAATGATATCTACATTAACTCATTTAGCAAAACTTAAAGGTTTCAGGGTACCAAAAGACTTGGAGAAACTATTTTAAATAGTTGATCTATAAACTTTTATGTTTTCTTTTTTTAAGTAGGCTTCACATCCAGTGCGGAGCAGAGCACAGGGTATTAACTCACAACCCTGACATCAAGACCTGAGCGGAGATCAAGAGGCAGATGCTTAACTGATTATAGGTAAAGGGTGCCTGAGTGGCTCAAACCTTTTTTCTTCAACTTACTTGCTCTTTTTTTTTTTTTAAGTTTATTTTTGAGAGACAGCACATACAAGTGGGGGAGGGGCAGAGAGAGGGGAACAGAGGATCCTAAGTTGGCTCTGTACTGACAGCAGCAGGCCCTATGTGGGGCTCAAACCATGAGATCATGACCTGAGCTAAAGTTGCATGCTCAACTGACTGACCCACCAAAGTGCCCACAATTTACTTAACTCTTAACAATTATATTTAGATTACTCATAAAAACTTCATGAGATATCAAACTCAGCTACTCTCCCTGTTGAAAATTCTGTAACCTAATCAGACTGCCAGGGAAGATGTCAGAATAGGAGGATTGTAGGCTTACTTTGTTCCATAGATACACTGTCTTATGAATCTCCCCCTCCAACCAGCCACACTGGGCAGGAGTTCTTCCAAAATGGCTCCTAGTCTCTTCCCATAAGCAGACAAGTACAAACCTTGTTTATGTTATGCATCCCACCCTTGTGTTCTCCTGCAGACTATCCCATCCAACCCACCCCACTTGGCAGGAGTCCATCCAAAATGGCACCACAAGCATGGCATTCTGTAAGCAGCACTGACAGTGGCCAGCACCACTCAAAGTGACTCCTGCCCTGGGGAAGGTGGAAAATAATCACACACACTAGTTTGCAGGCCAACCAGTGGGCTTGGGGCAGACAGCTGGTCTGACTGTAGGTCCCACCCACCAACAAAAGCCTTTCAGGAGACAATGCTGGGAGTGTACCCTGTAGTTCAGTGCAACCACAATTCTGGAAAATGAGCTGAGGGCATGCATCTTGACTGACCCAACTCAAACCCATGGTGGCTCTCAGACTGGGCCCTTAAACAGCACAGGTACCAAACCCTACCCCTAACAGGCGAAGAGTCATTGCAGACAACTAGACTAAAGTCAAACACACCTCAACCACAACAGTAGGATGCACACAAAACACATAGCAGAAAACCCAAAGTGCCAGCTTCTGCTGCATAGACCTCACATTGCAGGGCACTGTAGGGCCTCTTGTTCATAAGCCCACCAATTTCAAAAGCAGGAGACCTAGCTGACTTTCCTAACACAGACACAGAAAGTTAGACAAAATGAGAGGAATAGGTCTCAAATGAAAGAACAGGACAAATACACAGCAAGAGAGCTAAACAAAATGGAAATAAGCAATACGCCAGATACAGAACTCTAAGTAATGGTCATAAAGGTACTCACTGGGCTCGAGAAATGAGTGGAGGATCTCAGCAAGTTCCTCAACAAAGAGAAAATATTAAGAAGAACCAACCAGAGATGAACTCAATAACTGAAAAATACACTACATGGAATAAAGGACCAGAGGAAGTAGAAGAATGGATGAGTGACCTGGAGAACAGAGTAATGGAAAGCAACCAAATGGAACAGAGGAAAAAAAGAATATTAGAAAATGAGAATAGGTTAAGGGAGCACAGTGACCCCACCAAGTATAATAACATTCATATTATAGGGATCCCAGAAGAAGAGAGAAAAAAGGGGGCAGAAAATTTAATAAATAATAGCTGAAAACTTCCCTAATCTGCAGAAGGAAACAGAAATCCAGATCCAAGAGGCACAGAGAGCCCCAACAAAATCAACCTAAGGTGCTCCACACCAAGACACAGAATAGTTAAAATGACATTTTAAAAAAAGTGATGAATTCTAAAAATAGCCAGAGAAAACAGTTACATACAAGGGGAATCCCATATAATGCTATCAGCTGAGTTTGGGCACGATATATTCAAAGTGCTAAAAGGAGAAAAATCTGCAGCCAATAATACTCTCTATCCAGCAAGGCTATCATTCAGAATAGAAGGAGAGAGAAGTAGTTTTCCAGACAAAAATAGTTAAAGACATTCATGACCACTAATCCATTTCTACAAGAAATGTTAAAGGGTTTCTCTGAGTGGGAAGGAAAGACCATAAGCAGGAGTAATAAAAGTAGGAAAGGGAACACTTTCATAGGTACATATAAACATTATAAAAACAGTATATTAATCCCTTATAAAACCAGTGTGGAGGTTAAAGCACAATAGCAGGAATATTAGGCCACAAATTCAAAAATATTAAAATCAATATATGTATGAAAATTGGTTAAGGTATTCACAAAATAAAGATGTAAAGTATAACACCATATATCTAAAATGTGGGGTGGGGGAAATAAAATATTAGTGCTTTTAGAACGGGTTCAAGCTTTACCAACAATCAATATAGACTGCCATATGCATAGGATATTATATATAAACCTAATGGTAACCACAAATCAAACCACAAACCTAATGGTAACCTGACATAAATATGCAAAAAAAACCAAAAAGGAATCCAAGCATATCACTAAAGAAAGCCATCAAACCACAAGAGAGTAAGAAAGGAACAAAGAACTACAAAAGTGACCATAAAGCAAGTAATAAAATGGCAATAAATACATACTTACCAGTAATTACTTTGAATGTAAATGGACTGAAGTACCTAATCAAAAGAATAGGGTGCCTAACTGGATAAAATTGTAAAACCCATCAATATCCTGCCTACAAGAGACCTAAAGACACATGCAGATTTAGAGGGAAGAGATGGAAAAACATTTATCATGCAAATAGAAGCGAAAAGAAAGCTGGTAACAATATATTGGACAAAACAGACTTTAAAACAGACTGTAACAAGAGATAAAGATGGACACTATATAATCATAAAGGGAACAATTTAACAATAAGGTATAATAATTGTAAACATTTATGCACCCAACATGAAAGAACCCAAATAACATAAATAAGTTAATAAACATAATAGAAGAAATCAACAATACTAGTGAACTGAAATTTTAACATCCCACTTACATCAATAGATCACCTAGAAAGAAAATCAACAAGGAAACAGTGGCTTTGAATGACAAACTGGACCAGATGGATTTAATAGATATATTCAGACACAGCAAAAATACACATGTTTTTCAAGTACACATGGAACATTCTCCAGAATAGATCACATTAGGCCACAAATTCAAAAAGACTGAAATCATAACATGCATCTTTTCTGACTACAACACTATGAAACCAGAAATCAACCACAAGAAAAAAATCTGGAACACAAATACATGGAGATTAAATAACATTCTATCAAACAACAAATGGGTCAAAGAAGAAATCAAAGAAATTTAATAATACATACATACAAATGATCAGGAAAATACAATGGCCCCAAATCTTTGGGATGTAGCAAAAGCTATCCTAGGAGAGAAATTTATAGCAATATAGGCCTACATCAGGAAACAAGAAAAATCTCAAACAACCTAACTTTACACCTAAAGAAGCTAGAAAAAGAGGAGCAAAGCCCCAAACTAGCAGAAGGAAGGAAATACTAAATATTAGAGCAGAAATAAATGAAACAGAGATTTAAAAAATCAGAACAGATTAATGAAAACAAAACCTACTTCTTTGAAAAGATCAATAAAATTGATAAGCCTTTAGCTAGACCCATAAAAAAAAGAGAGGACTCAAAATCAGAAATGAAAGAGGAAGGGCTCCTGTGTGGCTCAGTCGGTTAAGCATCCGACTTCGGCTCAGGTCATGATCTCAAGGTTCGTGGGTTCCAGCCCCACGTTGGGCTCTGTGCTGACAGTTCAGAGCCTGGAGCCTGCTTCAGATTCTATGTCTCCCTCTCTCTCTGTCCATCCTCCACTCATGCTCTGCCTCTCTCTCTCAAAAATAAATAAACATTAAAAAAAAAATTTTTTTAATACAAGGATAAAGAGAAAATTCTGAAAGCAGCTAGGGATAAACATGGTCTAACATATAAAGGGAGACCAATAAGACTAGTGATGGATCTATCTACTGAAACTTGGCAGGCCAGAAAGGAATGGCAGGAAATCTTCAATGTGATGAACAGAAAAAATATGCAGCCGAGAATCCTTTATCCAGCAAGTCTGTCATTTAGAATAGAAGGAGAGATAAAGATCTTCCCAAACAAACAAAAACTGAAGGAATTCATCACCACTAAACCAGCCCTACAAGAGATCCTAAGGGGGATCCTGTGAGACAAAGTACCAGAGACATCACTACAAGCACAAAACCTACAGACCTCACAATGACTCTAAACCCATATCTTTCTATAACACTGAATGTAAATGGACTAAATGCTCCAACCAAAAGACATGGGGTATCAGAATGGATAAAAAAACAAGACCCATCTATTTGCTGTCTACAAGATACTCATTTTAGACCTGAGGACACCTTCAGATTGAAAGTGAGGGGATGGAGAACTATCTATCATGCTACTGGAAGTCAAAAGAAAGCTGGACTAGCCATACTCATATCAGACAAACTAGACCTTAAAGGCTGTAACAAGAAATGAAGAAGGGCATTATATAATAATTACAGGGTCTATCCATCAGGAAGAGCTAACAATTATAAATGTCTATGTGCCAAATACGGGAGCCCCCAAATATATAAAACAATCACAAACATAAGCAGCCTTATTGATAAGAATGTGGTAATTGCAGGGGACTTTAATACTCCACTTACAACAATGGATAGGTGATCTAGACACAGGATCAATAAAGAAACAAGGGCCCTGAATGATACATTGGATCAGATGGACTTGACAGATATATTTAGAACTCTGCATCCCAAAGCAATAGACTATACTTTCTTCTCGAGTGCACATGGAACCTTCTCCAAGATAGATCACATACTGGGTCACAAAACAGCCCTTCATAAGTATACAAGAATTGAGATCATACCATGTATACTTTCAGACCACAATGCTATGAAGCTTGAAATCAACCACAGGAAAAAGTCTGGAAAACCTCCAAAAGCATGGAGGTTAAAGAACACCCAACTAAAGAATGAATAGGTCAACCAGGCAATTAGAGAAGAAATTTAAAAATATATGGAAACAAATGAAAATGAAAATACAACAACCCAAATGCTTTGGGATGCAGCAAAGGCAGTCCTGAGAGGAAAATACATTGCAATCCAGGCCTATCTCAAGAAACAAGAAAAATCCCAAATACAAAATCTAACAGCACACCTAAAGGAAATAGAAGAACAGCAAAGACACCCTGCACCCAGCAGAAGAAGAGAAATAATAAAGATCAGAGCAGAAATAAACAATGTAGAATCTAAAAACACTGTAGAGCAGATCAATGAAACCAAGAGTTGGTTTTTTGAAAAAAATAAACAAAACTGATAAACCTCTAGCCAGGCTTCTCAAAAAGAAAAGGGAGATGACCCAAATAGATAAAATCATGAATGAAAATGGAATTATTACAACCAATCCCTCAGAAATACAATCAATTATCAGGGAATACTATGAAAAATTATATGCCAACAAACCGGACAACCTGGAAGAAATGGACAAATTCCTAAACACCCACACGCTTCCAAAACTCAAACAGGAAGAAATTGAAAGCTTGAACAGACACATAACCCGCAAAGAAATTGAATCAGTTATCAAAAATCTCCCAACAAGAGTCCAGGACCAGATGGCTTCCCTGGGGAATTCTACCAGACATTTAAAGCAGAGATAATACCTATCCTTCTCAAGCTGTTCCAAAAAATAGAAAGGGAAGGAAAACGTCCAGACTCATTCTATGAAGCCAGTATTACTTTGATTCCTAAACCAGACAGAGACCCAGTAAAAAAAGAGAGAACTACAGGCCAATATCCCTGATAAATATGGATGCAAAAATTCTCAATAAGATACCAGCAAATCGAATTCAACAGCATATAAAAAGAATTATTCACCATGATCAAGTGGGATTCATTCCTGGGCTGCAGGGCTGGTTCAATATTAGCAAATCAATCAATGTGATATATCACATTAATAAAAGAAAAGATAAGAACCATATGATCCTGTCAATCGATACAGAAAAAGCATTTGACAAAATTCAGCATCCTTTCTTAATAAAAACCCTCGAGAAAGTCGGGATAGAAGGAACATACTTACAGATCATAAAAGCCATATATGAAAAGCCCACAGCTAATATCATCCTCAATGGGGAAAAACTGAGAGCTTTCTCCATGAGATCAGGAACACGACAGGGATGTCCACTCTCACTGCTGTTGTTTAACATAGTGTTGGAAGTTCTAGCATCAGCAATCAGACAACAAAAGGAAATCGAAGGCATCAAAATTGGCAATGATGAAGTCAAGCTTTCACTTTTTGCAGATGACATGATATTATACATGGAAAATCCGATAGACTCCACCAAAAGTCTTCTAGAACTGATATATGAATTCAGCAAAGTTGCAGGATACAAAATCAATGTACAGAAATCAGTTGCATTCTTATACACAAATAATGAAGCAACAGAAAGACAAAGAAACTGATCCCATTCACAACTGCACCAAGAAGCATAAAATACCTAGGAATAAATCTAACCAAAGATGTAAAAGATCTATATGCTGAAAACTACAGAAAGCTTATGAAGGAAATTGAAGAAGATATAAAGAAATGAAAAACATTCCATGCTCATGAATTGGAAGAATAAATATTGTTAAAATGTCAATACTACCCAAAGCTATCTACACATTCAATGCAATCCCAATCAAAATTGCACCAGCATTCTTCTCGAAGCTAGAACAAGCAATCCTAAAATTTGTATGGAACCACAAAAGGCCCCAAATAGCCAAAGGAATTTTGAAGAAGAAGACCAAAGCAGGAGGCATCACAATCCCAGACTTTAGCCTCTACTACAAAGCTGTAATCATCAAGACAGCATGGTATTGGCACAAAAACAGACACATAGACCAATGGAATAGAATAGAAACCCCAACACTAGACCCACAAATATATGGCCAACTAATCTTTGACAAAGCAGGAAAGAGTATCCAATGGAAAAAAAGACAGTCTCTTTAGCAAATGGTGCTGGGAGAACTGGACAACAACAAGCAGAAGAATGAAACTAGACCACTTTCTTACACCATACACAAAAATAAACTCAAAATAGATAAAGGACTTGAATGTGAGACAGGAAACCATCAAAACCCTAGAGGAGAAAGCAGGAAAAAACCTCTCTGACCTCAGCCACAGCAATTTCTTACTTGACACATCTCCAAAGGCAAGGGAATTAAAAGCAAAAATGAACTATTGGGACCTCATGAAGATTAAAAAAAAAAAAAAAACTTCTGCACAGCAAAGGAAACAATCAACAAAACTAAAAGGCAACCAACGGAATGGGAAAAGATATTTGCAAACGACATATCGGACAAAGGGCTAGTATCTAAAATCTATAAAGAGCTCACCAAACTCCACACCCAAAAAACAAATAATCCAGTGAAGAAATGGGCAGAAAACATGAATAGACACTTCTCTAAAGAAGACATCTAGATGCCCAACAGGCACATGAAAAGATGCTCAATGTTGCTCCTCATCAGGGAAATACAAATCAGAACCACACTCAGATATCACCTCACGCCAGTTAGAGTGGCCAAAATGAAAAAATCAGGAGACTATAGATGCTGGAGAGGATGTGGAGAAACAGGAACCCTCTTGCACTGTTGGTGGGAATGCAGACTGGTGCAGCCACTCTGGAAAACAGTGTGGAGGTTCCTCAAAAAATTAAAAATAGATCTACCCTGTGACCCAGCAATAGCACTGCTAGGAATTTACCCAAGGAATACAGGAGTGCTGATGCATAGGGGCACTTGTACCCCAATGTTTATAGCAGCACTTTCAACAATAGCCAAATTATGGAAAGAGCCTAAATGTCATATCCATCAACTGACGAATGGATAAAGAAATTGTGATTTATATACACAATGGAATACTAGGTGGCAATGAGAAAGAATGAAATATGGCCTTTTGTAGCAACGTGGATAGAATTGGAGAGTGTTATGCTAAGTGAAATAAGTCATACAGAGAAAGACATACCATATGTTTTCACTCTTATGTGGATCCTGAGAAACTTAACAGAAGTCCATGGGGGAGGGGAAGAAACAAAAAAAGAGGTTAGAGAGGGAGACAGCCAGAGCATAAGAGATTCTTAAAATTGAGAACAAACTGAGGGTTAATGAAGGGTGGGAGGGAGGGAAGGGTGGGTGATAGATATTGAGGAGGCCACCTTTTGGGATAAGCACTGGGTGTTGTATAGAAACCAATTTGACAATAAATTTCATATTTAAAAAAAATTTTTTTAAAGAAATGAAAGAGGAAAAATAACAATGCCACAGAAATACAAAGGATTATAAGAGAATGTTAAGGAAAA
This sequence comes from Lynx rufus, assembly GCF_022079265.1. Taxonomy (NCBI): domain Eukaryota; kingdom Metazoa; phylum Chordata; class Mammalia; order Carnivora; family Felidae; genus Lynx; species Lynx rufus. The sequence goes on along the minus strand of NW_025814867.1, from coordinate 51,113,587 downwards.
TGATATGCTAACAAATTGGACATCCTAGAGGAAATGAATTCCTAGAAGCATATACTCTCCCTAAACTGAATCAGGAATAAATTTCATTCCAATGAAATTGGAATCAGTAATTCAAAAACACCCAATAAACAAAAATCCAGGATAAGATGGCTTCACAGGTGGATTTTACCAAACATTTAAAGAAGAATTAATACCTGTTCTTCTCAAACTCTTCCAAAAACAGAAAAGGAAGGGAAAGTTTCCAAATTCATTCTGAGGCCAGTATTACCCTGATATCAAAACCCGATAAAGATACTACAAAAAGCAAAAAAGCAAAAACAAAAGCCTACAGGCTAATATCTCTGATGAACATATATGGGAAATCCTCAACAAAATAGTAGCAAAAAAAAAATCCAACAATATATTTAAAAAATCATTCACCATGATCAAATGGAATTTATTCCTGGAATGCAAGGCAGTTCAATATTTGCAAATCAATGTGATATATGACATTAACAAGAGGAAGGATAAAAACCATATGATCATTTCAATAGATGCAGAAAAAGCATTTGACAAAGTACAATATTCATTCATGATAAAAAAAAAACTTTCAACAAAGTAGGTTTAGAGTGAACATACTTCAAAATAATAAAGGCCATATATTAAAAATCCACAGTGAGCATCATATGCAATGGTGAAACACTGAGAACTTTCCTCTAAGATAGGACCAAGACAAGGATGTCCACTGTCATCAATTTCATTCAACGTAGTCCTACAAGTCCTAGTCATACTAATCAGACAAGAAAAAGGAATAAGAAGCATTCAAATCAGTAAGGGAGAAGTAAAACTTTCACTATTTGCAGTGATTCTATATAGTATCCTATGATACTATATATAGACATGATACTATATATAAAAACCCTGAAGACTCCACCAAAAATTTACTAGAACTGATACATTCATTAAGGTTGCAGGATACAAAATATATAATGTATTTATATACTAATAATTAAGCAACAGAAATTAAGAAAGCAATCCCATTTACAATTGCACCAAAAATAATAAAATACCTAGGAATAAACATAACAAAGAAGTGAAGGGCCTGTAATCTGAAAACTATAAAATGCTGATGAAAGACACTGAAGACAACACAAACAAGTAGAAAGATATTCCGTGCTTATGGAATGGAATATTAAAATGTCCATACTACCCAAAGTGATCTAGATTTAATTACTAGATTTAATGTAATCCATATCAAAATACCAACAGCATTTTTTTACAGAACTAGAACAATCCTATTATTTTTATAGAACCACAATAGACCCCCAAACAGCAAAAGCAATTTTGAAAAAAGAAAAACAAAACTGGGGCTAGTACAGTTCCAGATTTCAAGTTATACTACAAAGCTATAGTAATCAAAACAGGATGTAAGTGGCACAAAAACAGACAAAGAGATTAAAACAAGAGAACAGAAAAACCTAGAAATAAGCCCCCACTTATATGGTCAATTAATCTTTTATAAAATAGCTGAAAATATGCAATGGGAAAAAGCCTCTTCAACAAATGGAGCTGGGAAAACTGGGTGGCTACATGCAAAAAAATGAAACTGGACCACTTTCTAACACCATACACAAAAATAAACTCAAAACGGATTAAGGACCTACATGTGGCACCTGAAACCACAAAAATCCTAGAAGAGAGCACAGGTAATAATTCTTTTTGACATTGGCCATAGCAACATCTTTCTAGATATGTCTCCTGAGGCAAGGAAATCAAAAGCAAATATAAGCTATTGGGACAATATCAAAATAAAAAGTTTCTGTACAGCAAAAGAAATAATCAACAAAACTAAAAGACTGCCTACTGAATGGAAGAAGATATTTGTAAGTGACATCTAGTAAAGGGTTAGTATCCAAAATATATAAAGAACGTGTACAACTCAACATCCAGAAAACAATCCAATTAAAAATGGGTGGAAGACAGGGCACCTGGGTGACTCAGTTGGTTGAGAGTCTAACTTTGGCTCAGATCATGCTCTCATGGTGTGCTGGAGCCCCGTATGAGCCTGCTTCAGATTCTGTGTGTCTCTCTCTCTACCCCTCCCCCACTTGCATGCTCTCGTTCTCTCTTTTTCTCAAAAATAAACATGCATTACCAAATTTTTTAAATAAAAATAAATGGGCAGAAGACATGGACAGATATTTCTCCAAAGAAGAAATACCGATAGCCAAACACACGAAAAGATACTCAACATCATTCATCCATCGGGGAAATGGATCAAAACTACAATGAGATATCACTTCAAACCTGTCAGAATGTATAAAATCAAAAACAAAAGAAATAGGTAAGTGTTAGAGAGAATGCAAAGAAATAGGAACCCTTGTGCACTGTTGGTAGGAATGCAAACTGTTGCAGCCACTGTGGAAGACAGTACGGACATTCCTCAAAAAGTTAAAAATGGAACTACCATATGATCCAGTAATCCCACTACTGTGTATGTACCCCTCAAATACAAAAACACTAATTCAAAGAGATACATGCACCCCTTTGTTTATTGCAGCATCATTTACAATAGCTAAATTATGGAAGCAGCCCAAGTGCCCATCGAAAGATGAATTGATAAAGAATGGAATTATTATATTATTTCAATCATAAAAAATGAAATCTTGCCATTTGTAACAACATGGATGGATCTAGAGAGTATAATGCTAAGTGAAGTAAGTCAGAGATAGACAAGTAACATATGATTTCACTCATGTATGGAATTTAAGAAATGAACAAGGAAGAAAACAGACAAACCAAGAAACAGACTCTTAACTATAGAGAACTGAGGCTTACCAGAGGGGAGGTGGGGGAGGGGATGGGTGAAATACGTGAAGGGGTTTAAGAGTACAGTTATCACGATGAGCACTGAGTAATGTATAGAATTGTTGAATCACTTTATTGTACACCTGAAACTAATCTAACACTGTATGTTAACTTTACTGGAATTAAAATTTTTTAAACTTAATTTTAAAAAATCCACCAAAAGAGCTTTAGAAATCTGAATCATTTCTGATTGTATCCCAAACATCATAAAATCAGATTAGGGCACACATTTCACAGGAAAGCTAATATAAGAATGGGCTGGGAAATACAGCATATTGTGGAATTTCTAGATACTATACAACCCAACTGCTTCTGGATCAGTTGAGAAGTATGGCTTATTCAAGCAAAAGCTTAGGTTGCTTAGTAACAATCTAGGTATGAAAGTCTGGACTAAGATGATCTGGGAGGCAGCAAGATCTCTAAACCATAGATATAGAATGGTAGAAAAACTTCTATTGAAGTAATATGGCAGACATCCACAGAGATAGGAATTAGCACTAACAACACTCCAGAATCAAAACTAATCTGATTTAAAAACAATCATTAGAGTACTGCAGAAATTATAGCACCTGCCATTAAAAAAAACAATCTGGTTGACCAAAGAAGAAAGAATACTACATCAAACTAAGGCAAATATCATAAATCGTCTATAAAAATTTCAGGTATGAAGAACACCATGTTTTACTGTATCAACACTAGATGTTTAATACTTAGCCTAGTATGATGCAGGATGATTATGCTTGGGGCGGTATTCGCAATAATTATGGCCCAATATTGGCCATAAACTATAGATCTCCTTGAGTGGCAAGAACAACAGCTGCCAAGATTTACAAATTTATAGGACACTATCTTAATTTTGTAGGCATGAATCTGCTATGCATTATTAAACCCCTAAGTATTACTATGGGGGTCAATGCAGTATGCTACCTTACTGCTATTGGATACCATACCTTACTATTGGATACCATACTCATTGCAGCTTTGGATACTTCCATGACCTATTCAGCAATGGTGGTTATACAAAATAGATTGCCACATTCTGCTGCAGATACAACTCCAGGGTCTGTGACATCTTTTTCTCCTCCACAGATTACTACCCCTATCACCTTATTGCAACTGAGGACTCAACAACATCACCAGCATCACCAAATCCAACCTTGCCACCCCTCCCCTTTACTATAAGATCTATCTATTCACTGTGAAACCTTCAATCAATGGAGAAACCAAATACCTAGGGAAGCTGATAAAGTGGAAACTTCTACTTCAATCTCCACAAGAATCATTATGGATCCTGAACAATACGCCCTATTAGAAACTGACTTGAAGGAGAAAGATTGGCCTGAACCACTAACTGTCTCTTGGTATTATAAGCTAGCGTATATACCAAGACAACCAGGTACTGATTTCTGTAATTTTTATCTTACAAAATTGAATGTAGCACTGGACACATGCCAGAGATTCTGAAAATAACATCAATTTAATTCCTGACTTATTTTGTGTAGTAGCACTTTATCTTACAAGAGCAACTGCTAAATATTCAGAATGGGCAATTATATTTGTAAATATAAATTAGCCAAAAAATTGAACTTTACTATACTCTCAACTTATTAGAAAATTAAGAATACATTCATGCACACTATGTCCAGACTTTATAAGAACAAAGACACCTAGTAAGGTCTACAAAGGACACATAGGAAACTTAGTACATATCATTATCCATGGTGGTATACATCTGGCTTCTGTCTCACCACAAATTTTTATTCTAAGAATATGGGGACTTATATTAAGAAAGCCTCTCATGGTCATAGTAGAAGCCACAATAGTAGCCTATACTTTGTAACTTAGTATACAGAACTTTTAACCAAAATATAGATTCCCCAATCGGGCTCAGTTTTATCTACCACTGAAATAGCCAAGTTGGTCCCCATGTGCACTTACTGTTTGCTGGGGTCCCAGGCATCTCTTATTGAAGTTCCTTAGCAAGCCACCCAATTTAGCCCTCGTAAGGTGGTCCATATTCCTCCAGCGCTGCCTTCAGGGGAAGTACGCACATGTGTACAGATTAGGATTTGGAATTAGGCAGATGCCAGTTACCTCCAATAGCCCCCTCCTGTGACCCAGCCTTGCCCGACAGTACCATTCCAGGTCCCTGGTTACCCTGAACTATACCTCCTGAGCATGCACAGTCTGCACCTCATCAGCCAGTCTTGGGCGGCTGGGGCACTCCAGGCCTGTTGAACTCCTGCCACACCAAAACCCTGTGAATGGCCGCAGGATAGAGACATCCTCCCTCCAAAAATATTTCTGAGGCAGCAGTAATCCCCCCTTTGGACTGGATGCCTGATGAGGTCCAGAACATGTTGAACAATCAAGGCTCCCAAATGTCTGTTACTGAAGGATACCCCTAGCTAGTCCTCCCAGCTCTGCCCTAGCAATATGGTCCAGATTCCTCCAATTTTACATTCAGGAGGAATATGTGCATTTGTGTATGTTAAGGTTTGGAATTAGGCAGATTCCTTGTGTCCCCAGTAGCCCTCTCCCATCACCAGCTGCTCCTAACACTTGACCTCTTCCAGGTCCCCACTTAGCCTGACCCAGTCTGTCAGCCTCATGTAGGCAGGGCACTCCAGGGGTGCGGAGCTGGGGCCCTCTGCAACCACTTGCATAGATGTCAGGCTTGAAGCGTCTTCAAATACAGCGAGGGAAGGTGATGGAAGTCTGAGGGATTTTCCTAGTGTGTAGTTTGAATGTCTCTCCTGAGTTTTTTGAATGGCCCAGAGAGCATCAGGCATGAAAATTACCTTTTTTTTTTTTCAACGTTTTTTTAATTTATTTTTTGGGACAGAGAGAGACAGAGCATGAACGGGGGAGGGGCAGAGAGAGAGGGAGACACAGAATCGGAAACAGGCTCCAGGCTCCGAGCCATCAGCCCAGAGCCTGACGCGGGGCTCGAACTCCCGGACCGCGAGATCGTGACCTGGCTGAAGTCGGACGCTTAACCGACTGCGCCACCCAGGCGCCCCTAAAATTACCTTTATGTTATCTATTGTGCTGATTTTCCTGAAGTTTATATCAAGTCATTCATATTTAGTATGCAGGGCTTCAGGGAGAGAAGTCTGTTTTAATTCTCAATGATTCTAAATCAAAAGGATGGGAGAAAATCGGAAACATTGTTTGGAGAGTTGTAGCCAGTCACAAGACATCAGAATTCAACGTTTATTTATTTTTGGGACAGAGAGAGACAGAGCATGAACGGGGGAGGGGCAGAGAGAGAGGGAGACACAGAATCGGAAACAGGCTCCAGGCTCTGAGCCATCAGCCCAGAGCCTGACGCGGGGCTCGAACTCACGGACCGTGAGATCGTGACCTGGCTGAAGTCGGACGCTTAACCGACTGCGCCACCCAGGCGCCCCACAAGACATCAGAATTCAGAATCTAGTCTGGTTTACAGGTAGAACACAAAACCTCAAAGATAGTCAACAGAACTGGAATCTAATATCCACAAAAGTATTACTGAAACAATTTTTCTCTCTGAGGTCACCCTCATTTTCAAAGTTAGCCAAATTAAGACTAACTTGTCTATAAAATAAGTTTGCTTTTATTAAAATTGGCCTTCTTTACATAAGGACAGCAAGTATAGTAATTGATTGTGGTCTTTTAAATCTGCTTTGCTGGAACTTTTCATAAGGAATCTTCAGACTAAAATTTTAATAGACTCTCGAGGCTAAGAAGTCTAGCCAAACACTTGTCATCAAACTTTGCCTATAATACCTATGAATTTGTGTTACTTCCTTTATTCTTGATGTCCCCAAAATGTCCTGAGGTTCTTGTACCTACAATGAAGTGATCTTCCTTACTTACCTTGTAAGGCTGCCGGTTACTCTGTAAGCAAGGTGTCAGGCTGATATTTGCAATAGGCTTTATTAGCTCCATTAAGTCAACTTCAGTTCCTTAAAGCTATTTGGTCATATCTGAGTCTATGCATGTTTCCCTCAAATATGACATCCCCGTCAAAGCCTTGATGATATAGCCCATGTTTCCAATTGTGTCCTGTTACAAGGAGAACAGTCTTACTGAATTCATGCAAATAAATATATTGCCATGAAAATATAAAGTAACAGAGAGTTTCCACATTCTGGGTGGTGGGGGGGGGGATCAGGTAAGGAGAAGATAAAGGTTTCAAATCTGTTTACAAATGTGTAATTTATTGCTGTAAACCCATTAGCTTAAGGGAAAAAAGTTTTCTTAAATCTGGAAATAAAACATTCTTAAAAATCAGCAATGTTTTGGGGCACTGGAGTGGCTCAGTCGGTTAAGCATCCAACTCTTGATTTTGGCTCAGGTCATGATCCCAGAGTCATAGGATAGACCTATCAGTTGGGCTCCACAGTGGGCATGGAGTTGCTTAAGATTCTCTCTCCCTTTCCCTCTACCTCTCCCCCGCTCATGTACGTGCGCGCGCGCTCTCTCTCTCTCTCTCAAAAAAAATCAACAATATTTCTAACCAAAAGTCATAAAAATTATATTACTCCTCTTCATCAGTTTATTCACTCACGTGGAATTATTCTTGTTTTGTTTGAATCCAGTTTTTCCATTAACTCTGGATTTTTTTACTTAAAGATCTTAAAGTTCTCAGAAACCTGTATCCTAGAGTGTTTTTCATGAGTTTCCTTGAAGATGAAGCATTTTTTGTAGCAACACTTGTGAAAGCATTGAATAAAAGTAAAGCTGTTTATAAATGATAAAAGATTTAAAAATGACAGTGGTTAAAAATATGATTAGAATTCACGATGCAGTTAAGATGGAAATTTGGTTACTTCTGTGACACAAAATTCAAGATAATAAGTAGAATTACAAGCGATAGTCTTTTAACACATTAGAGATTTGCAAGACAAAGGCAGGTTTTTTTTTTTAATTTCCACAAAGTACTAGGGTGTCAAGGGACTGACCTGCCTTTTAAAATGGAACTTGCTTCCTATATCAGGGAGATTTATAACTAAAATGGGAGTCAAAATACTTATGCCTTTGAAAAGTCTGTACAAAACATTTTTTACAAAAACGTCTTTCTGAGGTATACAATTTAACCTTGGCCTCTATTAGGCCAAATGTCTCCTAGGAGACATTTTGGTCATCCGTTTGTGTGAGGGGTGGGGGTGTTGTGGGTGACCACTAATCTTCCTAATTCCTCTCTAAATTTGGTAGGAACTTCTGAAAGTGGAAGTAAAAGGGCTATGCTGCTGTCCAGCGGGCATAAATTTTATCGCGTGTATGGTGAAGGTGGGAGTGTCTAGGATACATCTATAAAGGATATTGCATAGAAATGCCTGAAGCTGGCAGAGTCCAATTATGGAGCCCTGAAAAGCAGGAGCAAAGTAGGCCTTACTGTCAGTCTGTTAAGTTTAATAATAAACTGTTAAGTTTATTTCCTGGCTTTTGGCATTTACATGATTAACCTGTATATATTGAACCCAGAAATTAGGCTGGAGTGCTCTGTGTAAATCTTGTGGGGAAAAAGGAAGTTAAAACAGGCAGATGGGGCTGGATTTCAAGAAGGGGAATTTACATTGGATATGGACAATAATTTTTATCTTAAGTTTAATTACTGTTCTTTCATCTTGTCAAAGGAGCTTCAAAGGGTAGCCATCATCCTAATAAGATAATTGAAAACTCTCTGTAAATAATATTTTTCTTTCAAATATAGCCAATTGAAAGGATCCATCGTCTGGCAATGATGAGTAGGATCTTACTAATCTCAACCATGACTCAAACGATTAAGGCTTTTTATGGGAAAACCTAAAGGCAATTCTTCAGGCTTAGACCAGAACCCAAGAGGCATCCTGGGTGAGGGCATAGATTATACATCCCCCATGGTCCAAAATTTTACTCCCAAAATAGACTAAGACAGCACAGGCCTTCATTGCACAGGCAGTTAAGATGGTGTAAAGAAAATAATACCTTTGGTCTCCCACAAAAATGTGAGACATCTCTAGTCACGGACCCACTAATTTGTGACATGGGGCAGGCACTACTGTAATAAGACTTTTCTAGCACTAATGGAGGTTACGAAGACAAGGGTCCCTTATGGGCTGGGACCTCTTATAACATAGAACTCCCGATTGCTGGCAAGGCCAGACAATGAGAGTACTGCTTGTAACTGTGTGTCTCAGAACCTCATTCTACTTGACAGGCCACCACAGTACCCTCTGGTAATTCCATCTTGTGGATGGTGGAGACCGGAGAGAATATTCTCACTGGTCACAAATCTTGTAAATCTTGTGGGGAAAAAGGAAGTTAAAACAGGCAGATGGGGCTGGATTTCAAGAAGGGGAATTTACATTGGATATGGACAATAATTTTTATCTTAAGTTTAATTACTTAAGCCAAGCTCTGAGGACATAAAACAAGACAAAAGGAAAAACCTCATCCGGCTTTTACATAGACGACCCGCAGCAAAGTTTGTCTAAACAGATACAGATGTGATGGTAACTGTGACCTCACCAGTCTGTGACGCCACCTCGAACAACAGGCTGACCGGGACTATGTCTGTGTGCTCTCCTATGGTAATTCATTTTGATGACAAATGACACAAAACACAATGATAAAGAAAAGCTGTGGTCATCTCTGGGTGGAAATCGATGTGCCAAGCCAAGAGAACTCTACCAAATGCACCAGAGCCATTAGAGCCAAGGCACTAGGTTCCACAAATATTTTCTCCTGCTAACTTAGATTTAGGAAGAGAGAGAAAAAGGACTCACATCACTCTCACTTGCATGAGACCTGGCAGGCAGAGATCCAGTTGGCTGATGTGGTGACGGGGATTCTTCCCTCGTGCCAGCTTTTGTCAGATGTCCCATAATCTCTCAGCCGCAGCAGTGTCCAGCCAGCTAAAGTTTATCCTGCTGGCTATGCCAACTGTTGAGGAGGAAGAACGATTCTCTACCTTCAAGGTTCTTCTAGGTGATCTAAGAATTAAATTGACAAGAGACAGATTAACAGGAGAAAAATAGTTTAATTATATGCACAAGGAGGGCTGATATTAAATTTGAGACTCGATGAACTAACCAAAGCAGGCATTTTCATGCTTTATAATCAAAGAATCAATAAATCTGTGAGAAATTGATGAGACAAAGAAAACTTAGGTTCACAAGCTTCAGTTTTAAAGAAATTCTAACAGAATTTGAGCTAGGGTAGTAAATTAGTAAAAGTAACAAGATGTTTACACAGCCTTCTTATCTCTGAATTCCTTATCTGGTGATTAAAATTTATCTTTACATCCTGGTACAGGGAGGGTACTTTTCACATGGGAGATTTATTTCCCGCTTTCTAGAGACAAAGCTGTTGGGAGTGTTATTCTTGTATTGGCTGTTTCCTAAGTGACTTTAATCCAAAATAATATGCTGAAGTGGCACATTTTGGGGGCATTCTGCCATTTGCCCCCACATGTACATTTTATAGGTTAGGGCTTGGATTAAACAGATGCCTTGGACTTACAATGGCCCACACTTGTGACCTGGCCTCTCCCAACACTTGCCCATTCCAGGTCCCTGGCTACCCTGACCTGCTTGTCCCACCCATACCCAGTTCACACCTTGTTAGCTGGCCTTGGGCTGCAGGTGGCCATCCAGGCCCCTGGAGCTCTGGGTGAATCCAATCAACTGAAAAGCCTCAGGGTGGGGGGAGCCCATACTGAGAAAAATTTTCCAAGGCCACAGATTTAAACTGGCAGTAGTCAGTCCCCATTTGGACTGGCTGTCTGATGCTTTCTTGAGCTTCTCTAGCAATCAAGGCTCCTAGATATCTTTTTTTCTTTTTTTTTTAGTTTATTTATTTTTGAGAGAGAGAGAAAAAGTGTGAGTGGGAGAGGAAGCAGGGAGAGAGGGAAAGAGAATCCCAAGAAGGCTTCCACACTGTCAGTGCAGTGCCTGATGTAGGGCTGGAACCCACAAACTGTGAGGTCGTGAAGTCTCTTAGGGGAGGGTTCCTAGACCATCCTGCCTCACCTGCCCTGGCAGGCAGACCAGATCCCCCCAGCTCTGCCCCCAAGGGGAATATGTGCATTTGTGTAGATTAGTGCTTGGAATTAGGCAGATTCCTTGGACATTCAGCATGTACTCCCATGGTCCAACCTCTCCAGATACTCACCCTCTTCTAGGTTCCTGCCTACCCTGACCTGAGCAGCTTGAGAATGTGTAACACACACCCCATCAACTTGACGAGGGCAGCCATGGCCTTCCAGGCCAGCAGAACTAGGGTGGGTCTGAACCACTTGTATCGCCATCAGCGCAGAGGGTGTCCACCTCCCCAAATTCTGAGATGGTAGCTTTTAACTGGTGACAGTCCCCATTTGGACTGGCTGCTTGATGGGGTCCTGAGTTTACAAGTCTTCCAGGTGTCTCATACTGGGGAGACCCTGGCCTGTGGGCCCAGCCCCACATTGACAAGGCCATCCACTTTCGTCCAGCTGGCCATAGGCGACAGAGCTGCAGTCCAGGTGCCTGAAGCTCTGGAAACACCACAGCTACCTGCCTGGCCTCATGGTGGAGGGAGTCCACATCAGGAAAACCTTTCTGAGGCAGATTTAAACCGGTAACAGTCAGTTGCCATGTGTACTGGCTGCCTGATGGGGTCCTGGAGCTCCCCAGCAATGAGGGCTCCCAAGTATCTCTCTTCTTGGAGTATACCCCAACCACCCTGTGTGGACTCACCCTGGTCAGGCAGTCCAGGTTCCTCCAGCCCTGCTTTCAGGGGGAATATGCACATTTGTGAAAATCAGCACTTGGAATTAGATGCAAGGAGCCTGCTCCTGGGACCCAGCCACTTCCTGCAGCTGCCCTGGTTCAGGTCCCTGGCTCCCCCAACCTGTGCCACCCATGCACGCACAGTGTACGCTCTGTCAGATGGCCTTTGCCTACCGAAGCCCTCTGAGCCTGTTGGATTCAGGCTGTCCTTCAAAACCTGCCTAGCCTCCAGGGTGGAGAGTGCCCATTCCTTATGTCTTTCTGAGGCTGCAGCTTTAATCTGGTGACAGCACCATCGGACTGAATACCTGATTGGTCCCTGTCTCCAGCCCTTTAAAGTTCCCAGGTGTCTGTTATTAAAGGGTACCTTGACCATTCTTCTCTATGCAGCCCTGGTAAGGCAGCACAGATTCTTCCAGTTCTGTCTTTGGGGGGAATATGCACCTTTGTATAGGTGAAGGCTTGGAATTAGGTAGATTCCAGGTACTGCCAATATCCCCCTCCTGCAAACCGGCCTGTTCCAGGACCCTAGCAACCCTGACCTGCTGAGGTTGTGCATGCTCAGATCACACCCTAGAAGCATGCATTGGGCTATAAGGGGCACTCCAGGCCATGCAGCTCAGCAGGACCCCAACCCCCAGAATGAATGGCCTTTGGGTGTAGAAAGCCCACAAACCAGTATTTTTGAGGCTTCTTTTTAAACTGGGGACTGTCAATACCCACTTGGATGGCTGACTGATGGTGTCCCAGGCTTCTCCATCAATTAAGCCTCCTGGGTGTCTCTTATTGGAGGGTACCCAGACCATCCTGTGCAGGCCCACCCTGGCAAGGCAGTCCAGATTCCTCTAGCTCTGCCCTAAGGGAGAATATGCACATTTGTGTAAGCTAAACTTACAATGAGGTAGATGCCTTGAAACCCCAACAGACAGATCCTGTGTCTCTCCAGAAACTTGCCCTGTTCCAGGTCCCTGGCTTCCCAAATCTGTGCTGCTTGCACATGTGTAGTAACACACCCTGTCAACCTGCTGAGGCCAGTCAGGGTCCTCCAGGCTGGCAGAGCTTGGGTTAGTCTCCCAAACCAGTAGAGTCTTCAGAGTGGAGGGAGCCAACCTCCCAGAAATCTTTGTGCGATGGCAGCCCTGTCATAGGGCTCCAGGGTGGCTCAGTCAGTTAAGCATCCAGCTTTGGCTGAGGTCACAATCTCACGGTTCGTGGGTTTGAGCCCTGCGTCGGGCTCCGTGCTGACAGCTCTGAGCCTGGAGCCTGCTTCAGATTCTGTCTCTCCCTCTCTCTGCCCCTCCTCCATTCACACTCTGTCTCTCTCTTTCAAAAAAAAAATAAACATTAAAAAAAAATTAAACTGTCAACAGTCAGAACCCTTTTGGATGGGCTGCTCAATGGGGTCTTAGGTTTACCAGGAATCAAGGCTTACAGATATCTCTTACCAGAGGATACCACAGCAGCACAACAGGCCCCATCTTGGCAAGTCAGTCCAGACTCCTCCAGCTGTACCTTTGGGTGGAATATGTATGCATGTTTGAATAGGTTAGGGTTTGGAATTATTAAGCTGATCCCCGTACCCCCAACAGCTTGATCTTATGACCGAGCCTCTCCAGACACTTGCCCTATCACTGGTCTCTGACCTGCAAAGCTTGCACATGCAGAGTAGGCACCTCATCAGCCCACCAAGGGCAGCTGGTGCCCTCCAGGCCAGTGGAGTTGGTTGGTCCCAACCACCCGCATAGCCTCCTGGGCAGAGGAATCCCACCCCTGAAATTCTGAGGTGACAGCTTTAAACTGGCTTTAAACAGTCAGTACCAGCGTCAGATGGGGCCCCTGGCTGCTCCAGCAATCAAGGCTTTCAGGTACCTCTTATTAGAGGAGATCCTGGTCAGTCATCCTGGCCCCATTCTAGCAAGGCAGCCCACTTTCCTCCCACTCTGCCTTTAGGGGGAATATGCTTATTTCTTTAAAGTAAGACTTGGAATTAAGCAGATTCCAGGTACCCCAACTAGCTTGCTCCTGTTACCCAGCTTCTCCTTACAGTTGCCCTATTACAAGCCCCTGGCTACTTGGACCTGCACAGCCTACATATGTACAATCTGTACCTCCTCAGCTGGCCCTTGGCTGAAGGGGGCACTCCAGGCCCCTGGTGCTCCAGGAGGACCCCCAACCACCTGCATTGCCTTGGGGTGGAGGGAGCCCACACTAGAAAAATCTTTCTGAGGCAGTAGATTTAAACTGATGACAATCGGTCTCCATGTGGACTGGCTGCCTGGTGGGGTCCTGGGGTTCCCCATCAAGCAAGTCTCCCAGATATCTCTTCTCGGAGTATACACCAACCATCTTGTGTGGACTCACCCTAGCAAAGCAGTCCAGATTCCTCCAGCTCTGCCTTCAGGGGACACATGAACATTTGTGAAAATTAGCACTTGGAATTAGAAGCAAGTACCCCCAGTAACCTGCTCCTGGGACCCAGCCTCTCCCTACAGCTGTCATGTTTTATGTCCCTGTCTCCCCTGCCCTGTGCTACGTATAAACATGCAGTCTGTACTTTGTCAGCTGGCCTTTGGGTGCCCAGGCCCCCTAGGTCTGTTGGGCTTAGGCCTTTCTCCAAAACCTTCACAAGCTCCAATGTGGAGAGTGCACACTCCTTATAAATCTTCTGAGGCTGCAGATTTAATTGGCAACAGATAGTCCCCATTTGGAATGGATTGCCCGATGTAATCCTAGGCTTCTCCAGGTGTTACCTGGATCCAGGGATCCAAGGCTCCCAGGTGTTTCTTCTTAGAGAGTACCCTAACTATCCTGGGCTGACCCACTTTGGCAGGTCTGTCCAAATCCCTCCAGCTCTGCCCTCAGGTGGAATATGAGCATTTGTGTAGGTGAATGCTTTGAATTAGGCAGATGTCAGGAACCCCCAATGCTTCTCCCTGTGAACAGGCGCTTCAGGATATTGTCCTGGCCACCCTGACCTGCACGGACGATGAATGTGCCGTCTGCACACTGTTAGCATTTGCAGGGGCACTCCAGGTCCATGGAGCTCTGGTAGGACATCAACCGCCTGAGTGGTCTCAGGGTGTAGGGAGCCCACCAGCCGAAAGTATTTCTGAGGCTCCATTTTACATTGAGGACTGTCAGTACACATTTGGGTGTACCTGACCATCCCGTGCATCCCCACCCTGGTAAGGTCATCTAGATTCCTCCAGTTCTACCCCCAGTTGAACAGGCAGATTTGTCTATGTTAGAGCCTGGAATTAGGGAGATATGTTATAGCCCCTATAGCCTGCACCTGTTATCTGGCTTCCGCATACACTTGTCCCTGGCTACCTGCACGGCCCATGCATGTGCAGTATGCACCTGTCAGCCTGCCCAGGCAGCCAGTGCCCATCAGGCCTAGGATTTCACGCCAATTCCCCAATCACCTACATAGCATTTTGGGTGGATGTAGCTCACCACCAAAAATCTTTCTGAGGAAGCAGCTTTAAACTGGCTACAGTCAGCCCACATGGCCTGGCTGCATGATGGGGTTGGAGGCTTCTGCAGCAATCAAGAACCCTAAGTGCCTCTTATTGAAGGATATCTTCACGGATCAGAGTAGCCAGGAACAGGTCAATGTCAGGTGAGGCCCAGGCAGGGGAGGGGACTATTGGAGGTAACTGATCTGCCTAATCCCAAGCCTTCTGGTACACAAATGCACATATTCACCTGAAGGCAGAGCTGAGTGAATCTGGACTGCTTTGCAAGGTCTACATTGGTTTGGCTCACCAACGTATCCTCCAAAGAGAGACACCTGGGAGCCCGACTACAGCACAAGCCCAGGACCACATCTGGCAAGCAGTCCACAAGGAGACTGGCAGTCTCCCATTTCAGCTAACACCTTAGAGTGATTTTGGGGGGTGGAGGGTGGGCTTCCTCCACTTTTTGCAATGCAGGTAGTAAGGGATGGGCCCAAGCTCCAAAGGCCTGGAGGGCCTTTCTGCCCAAGGGCAGCTGTCAGTGTGTGTGCTGTGTATGTGCCAGACTCACATGTGCCTGTGGCCAGGGTCCTGGAAAAGGGTAAGGGTTGGGAGAGGTTCTCACACAGGAGAACTGAGAACTGAGAGGAGAACCCCCACAGGTTCTTTGGGGGTAGAAAAAACTTTAGCCTAATTGCAAGGCCTACCTACCATTGTATACAATTCTCCCCCTCCAAGGCAGAGCTGGAAGTTTTTCAACTTCCTTGCCAGGAAGGAGCCAGGCAGGCAGGGCAGGGTATCCTCCATTAAGAAACACCTGGAAGCACTAGTCTCCATTGAAGCCTCAAGTAAGGAAGCAAATCCATAGAAACACTGTTAGCCATTTCCAGTTGCCATCTCAGAGTGATTTTCAGGAGGTGGGCTCCCACTACACCAGAGGCTATGCAGGTGGTTGGGGCCTGGCCAGAGTTCCACGGGCTTCAGTGCTGAGTCTGCCCAAGAGTGCAAAAAAGTGCATGCAAACAAAGTAAGCATGCACAGGTGAGATGGGTCAGGGTGGCCAAGGACCTAAACAGGGCAAGGCATCTGGAGAGGCCAGGTCACTGGAGTAGGCCCTGGGGGTTATAAAGCATCTACCTAATCCAAGCCATAATCTACACAAATGTGCCTATTCCCACTGATGGCAGAGCCTGAGTAATCTGGGTTGTCTTGCCAGGGACGGAATGTGTGGTCTCCAAGAAGAGACACCTGGAAGTCTTGATTGCCGCCCGAAGCCTGGGATTCCAGCAGACAGTAGGTCCACATGGGGTCCCCAGTCACCCATTTCAGTGGTTGTCTCAGAATGGTTTTCAGGGGGAGGTCTCCCTCCATTCCTGAAGATGTGCAGTTGGTTAAGTGTAGGCCCTAGCTCCACAGGCCTAGAGGGTTCTGGCTACCCAAGGATGGATGACAGGGGACGCACTGCCCATGTGCATGTCACACAAGTCAGGGTGGCCAGGAACCTGGAACAGGGTGAGGCCAGATCACAGAAGCAGTCTTTTTTCTAGTACCTGGCATCTGTCTAATTCCAAGCCTTATTTTACACAAATGTGCATATTTCTCCTGAAGGCAGAGGTGGAGGAAAGTGCACGAACCTGCCAGCATGGAACAGCCAGAACTGTTGGGTACCGTCCAAGAATAGACACCTGGGAGCGTTGATGGCTGACTAAGACCAGGACCACATCAGGCAGTCAATCCAAATGCAGACTGCTCGTCATTGGTTTAAAGCTACTACCGCAGAAAGATTTTTGAGGAGTGGGCACTTTCCATCCTGGAGGCTATGCAGGTTTCGGAGACCAGCCTGAGCCCAATAGGCCTGGAGGATGCTAACAACCGAAGGCCAGCTGAGAGAGTGCAGTCTGCACATTTGTGGGCAGCGCGGGTTAGGGTAGCTAGGGACCAGAAACAGGGCATGTCTCTGGAGAGGCCGGGTCACAGGAGCAGACTTTTGGGGGTACAAGGCATCTGCTTAATTCCAAGTGCTAACCTACAAAAATGCACATATAGACTTACCTCAGAGATATTGTGGGTTTTGTTTGCAGACCACTGTAATAAAGCAAATATTGCAACAAAGTGAGTCAAATGAATTTTTTGGTTTCTCAGTGCATGTAAGTTATGTTTACACTATAGTCCCTTAAGTGTGTAATAACATTATCTCTTAAAAAAAATAATGTACATACCTTAATTAAAAAACACAGTACTTTATTGCTAGGGGCTCAATTGGTTAAGTTTCCAACTCTTGATTTCAGCTCAGGTCATGATCTCACAGTTCGTGAGTTCCAGCCCCACGTCAGGTTCTGCACTGACAGCACCTGGCCTGCTTGGGAGTCAGTCTCTCTCTCTCTCTCTCAAAATAAATAAAAAACTTAAAAAATATTTTATTGCTAAAAAATGCTTATCATCACCTGAGCTTTCAGCAATTACTAATTGCTGATCTCAGATCACCATGACAAATAAGGAAAAAGTTGGAAATACTGAATTGCCAAAACGTGACACAGAGACATGAAATAAGCGACTGTTGGAAAAAATGGCACTGATAGACTTGTTCAAGGCAGGGTTGCCACAAAACTTCAATTTGTAAAACAAAACAAAACAAAACAAAAAAAACAACCCAGTATCTGTGAGGCACGATAAGATGAATCACACAAAACGAGCACACGCACTTTCTGAATTTGGGTAGACTTATGACTCCTTCGACCAATAGTTTACAGCAGACACAATAGTGAGGCTGAGTCATAAAAGGCAATGCAGCACTGGCCTTATGCACTAGAACACTTGAGGCTGGAGCCCTGAACTGCCACATAAGGTCTAATTACCCAGACGACACTAGCTGTAAGGAAGCCAACCCACACAAAGTAGCCAAGAGTAGTTGTTCCTAGTCTTTGAGCCAGACCAGCCCAAGGGACTCCTCAGAGAAGAATCAACCATGCTGTGCTTGGATGGAATTTCTGAGCCACAAAATCTATGAACATAATAAAATGGTTGTTTCTAAGATGCCAAATTTAGGTCAGTTTGTTATGCAGAAAAAGTAACTGCAATGGAATATGAGGGTCAAAGACATATGGGTATGAATGGACAGATTCATTATCCAAATATATTCCAATCATCTGCAGAATGGAAGTTCACAATACTTTGGAATAAAGTTTTTCCAAATAATCTAAAGAAATTTTTGTACATACATGTTGTCCCACTTGAGAGATTCAGAACATGTAAAGCCTAGTCCCTTTAGTTCATGCTTTCTGTTCAAACTACTTGTTAGTTGTGTGAGCCTCTATCTTAGCTCTAAGATAGAATAAAGTCAGTAAACCTTGCTCTTTTTTTCCTAAAGTTTATTTATTTATTTTGAGAAAGAGGGGGAGAGAGGGCATGTGCACATGGAGGAGGGGCAGAACGAGAGGGAGAGAGAGAGAACCCCAACCAGCTCCAGGAGGACAGCACCCACTGTGGGGCTCGATGTCACAACTGTGAGATCATGACCTGAGCCAAGATCGAGTCGGATGCTTAAATGACTGAGCCACCCAGGTGCCCCTAAACCTTGCTCTTTGAGCCCCCATTTCAAATTGTATCTCATGAATGACGTTAGTAAAAGACATCCTCAATTTTCCAATAAAAGAATTGATTAGCCTAACTTCTCAGGTGATTATATTAATTCATGTCTCTATTTTATAGTTCTAGCAGTAAAAATGTCAACACTATTGCTGACATTTTAAACACTAATACAGACATTATTTTTATTTGTATTTTAAAGCCACAAAACCCCAACACAAAAAGCCACGAAGCCACAAAAAAAACCCAACAATGCTCCTGCTTTATATTTTGTCTTTAAAATAGTGTATATAGTAAGGATAATAATAAAGTCCTATAAATATATAAAAAGTTTTTTGGAATAAGCAAGTTTTGTGTTTCTACCATCCTGGGATCCAGGTTTCTAATTTTATGATAAATGTAAGATATAAAAGATATAAAAATATATAAAAGATAAAAATCACTACTCTCGAAGGTAGAATTTTTTTGGGGGGGGGAAGAATAACATAAAATAACAGTGCTTCTGTGAATTGCAAACTTCAGGATACACATATAACATTACACAGACATTATGGGAATAATTTATCCTAATATAAATGTTTGGATTAAATATCACAGATCATATTTTTTCTGTTTTCATTCTTCATTGAAATCAACAATTTTTTTTAATTCTCTTTATTTTTTCACCCCAGTGTTACTGAGATATAACTGACATATAATATTATGTAAGCTTAAGGCACACAATGTGATGATTTGATAAACACATACATTATGAAACATTGACCACAACAAAGGTAGTCAACACATCCCTCCCCTCACATAATTACCACTTTGTTTTTGTTGTCATTATGTTGAGAACATTTAATATCTGCTCTGTTACTGGGAAAACTAGATAACTGCATGCAGAAAAATGAAATTGGACCCTTATCTTACACCACTCATAAAAATGAACTCAAATGGATTAAAGACTTAAACCTAAGACCTGTAACCATAAAGGGAACAGCAAAAAACTCCTTGACATTGGTCTTGCAGCAATTTTCTGGATATGACACCAAAAGTACAAGCACCAAAAGCAAAAATCAATAGGAGCACCTGGGTGGCTCAGTCTGTTAAGTGTCCGACTTTGGCTCAGGTCATGATCTCATACTTTGTGAGTTCGAGCCCCGCGTTGGGCTCTGCACTGACAGCTCGAAGCCTGGAGCCTACTTCAGATTCTGTGTCTCCCCCTGTCTCTACCCCTCCCCTGCTCATGCTGTGTGTCTGTCTCTCAGTAATAAATAAACATTAAAAAAATTTTTTTTAAAAAGCAAAAATCAATAAACAGGACCACATCAAACTAAAAAAACCACACAGCAAAAGAAACTACTAACAAAATTAAAAGGCAACCTACAGAATGGGAGAAAATATTTGCAAATTATATATCTAATAAGGGGATAATTTTCAAAATATATAAAGAACTCAACTCAATAGCATAAAACAAAACAAAAACCTGATTAAAAAATAGGCAGAGAAATTGAAGTCTTCCAAAGATGACATACAAATGGGCAACTAGCATATGAAAAGGTGCTCCCATCACTAATCATCAGGGAAATGCAAATCAAAACCATGAGATATCACCTCATACATGTTGGAATGGCTATTATCAAAAAGACGACAGGGGCGCCTGGGTGGCGCAGTCGGTTAAGCGTCCGACTTCAGCCAGGTCACGATCTCGCGGTCTGTGAGTTCGAGCCCCGCGTCAGGCTCTGGGCTGATGGCTCAGAGCCTGGAGCCTGTTTCCGATTCTGTGTCTCCCTCTCTCTCTGCCCCTCCCCCGTTCATGCTCTGTCTCTCTCTGTCCCAAAAATAAATAAACGTTGAAAAAAAAAAAAAAGACGACAGACAAGTATTGGTGAAGTTGTGGAGGAAAAGGAATCCTTGTGCATTGTTGGTAGGAATGTAAATTGGTACAGCCACTATGAAAAATAGTACAGAGAAGTTCCTCAAAAAATTAAAAACAGTACTACCAAATGATCCAGCAATCCCACTTCTGAATCCAAAGGAATTAAAATCAGGATTTCATAGAGATATCTGCACTCCCATGTTTACTGCAGTGTTACTTGCAATAGCCAAGATATGGAAACCATGTAGGCATCCATCAATGGATGTATATAACAAAAATATGGTGTATACATATAATGTAATATTATTCAGTCATGAGAAAAAAGGAAATTCTGCCATTTGAGACAACTTGGATGAACTTTGAGGGCATTATGCTAAGCGAAATAAGCCAGTGTATGATCTCACTTATATGTGGGATCTAAAAAGCCAAACTCAGAGAAACAGTAGTGGTTACCAAAGGCTGGTGGAAGGAGGCAGGGAATGGGGAGATAACTGGTCAGAGGATACAAACTTCCAATTATAAGAGGAATAAGTTCTGGGATGTAATGTACATCCTGGTGAATATGGAATAGTATTTGTCTGTTTCACTTAGGTTAATGCACTCGAGTTTCCAATTTTTTTTAAGATTACTTATTCATTTTGAGAGAGAGCTTGCAAGCAGGGGAGGGGCAGAGAGAGGGGGAAAGAATCCCAAGCAGGCTCCATGTGGAGCCTGACTCAGGGCTCGAACTCAACAATCTAAGCCAAAATCAAGAGTCAGATGTTTAACCGACTGAGCCACCCAGGTGCCTCTCCAATTATTTTTAAATTATGGAATACATGGGGCGCCTGGGTGGCGCAGTCGGTTAAGCGTCCGACTTCAGCCAGGTCACGATCTCGCGGTCCGTGAGTTCGAGCCCCGCGTCAGGCTCTGGGCTGATGGCTCAGAGCCTGGAGCCTGTTTCCGATTCTGTGTCTCCCTCTCTCTCTGCCCCTCCCCCGTTCATGCTCTGTCTCTCTCTGTCCCAAAAATAAATAAACGTTGAAAAAAAAATTATGGAATACAGAACAGTGTATTTTCTTTCAATATAGGGAAATAACACATAAATCAAACTTCAGGACTACCGTCAAATCAATATATAAAATATGTTTCCAATCAACTTCTGCAAGTTACTGTTGACCAAGCAGAGTAAGACAAACACCAAAGAAGTAAATTGCTAATAAGACAACATACTTCACTCAGTTGGTATATTTTAGTGAATTCTATTATTCGTTCAAAGTTAGATAATATTACTAGATATGTTCACCCAGAAACTAGAAAATGGAAAAAAACAGCAGTTCTGTCTCATTGTAGGTCTGTAAGGTAGGCAAGAGACTCTGTGCTTTAGGTTCCCCACGTGTAGAAGAAGGATAACAACATCCACTGGCAGAACTGGAAACAGGTGCCACCATACTGAGAAGCCTATAGGGTGGCCATGTAGTCTGGAAACACTGATATATTATTTCATTATTTATGAAATAGATCAACAGAACTCCTAGGATTACTTTTTCTGGGGCAGCTAAAGCTGCTAAAGCTACAGGTTTATTCTGTGAAAGACACAAATCATCTAAGGAAATGCATTACTGAAGCACTTGCAGGGACTGATTGGAAACGATGTATTTCTTTCATAGAACCTACAGTTGTGTCATTTTGAATTGAGTAGAGCACCCCTCTGTTTATATATTTTTTTCTCCTGTTTGATTCCAAACAGTGCACCACAGTACTCCCTCCCCTCTCTCCTACCTCTCCTTCTCTTTTCTTCACTGCAGGCACATACACACACACACACACACACACACGCTCTCCTACTTTCACTGTACTGCTATGAATGAAAAAAAGCTATGAGGCAGCTTTTACCAGAGGAAGTTTTATATCTATCCATATACAAACTTACCTGCACCCCCAAAAACCTCCCTTAACACAAAAAAATAAACTTTAAAAATCCTTCTACTTCCTTTTATAGGTATTTAAAAAAAATTTTGAAAGAGAGAGAGTGCAAGCAGAGGAGTGGCAGAGAGAGAGCGAGACACAGAATCCAAAGCAGGCTCTGAGCTGTCAGCACAGAGGCCAGGTGGGCTCAAACTCACTAACTGGGAGATCATGACCTGAGCCAAAGTCGGAGGGAGGGCTCAACCAACCGAGCCACCCAGGTGCCCCCACTTTTACAGGTATTTTTTTAAAAAGAGGTATTCAAAGGAAAGGAAAGGCTGATTCAACTATCAAGAAAACAGAATAAGTTAAACAGAGAAAGCAAAAGGGAGGAGAGGGCAAGAACCAGAATCATGGAAAAGGGGAAAAGACCAGTGAGGGAGGAAGCCAAGAAAAGTGGCAATAGATGCCCAGGTCCAGCAGCGGGTTCTAAAGGCAGCTTTAGTCAAACTGGGAAGAGTATTGGCGTTGTGAAAGCAGTGGCCTGAATTCCATCCCTATTGAGCAAGTCACACAAATCTCTGTGTCTATTTCACTATCCCTAAACAAAACCTTCACCCCTTGCAAGTTTAAATTCTTTTTACTTGTATTACACCCTGATTTTCATTTTGGCTTTAAACAGATTACAAAACGATTAGATACTCCTGGAAGCTCTTTAACCGTTTTTTATACCCACGCTTTCTTGATGACACTCCTGGATAATTCAAATGGAAACTAAATTTAAATTAAAATACATTAATTTCATTAACCCAGACTAGGTACTGCTTATCCCAGCTTCCAATAAACAAAGTTACGATTTTATGGATGTCACTTTCTGCCAATTTACACACCAAGAGAACACATAAAAACAACAAGCAAAAAGCCTCCAAATAAATCCAAATAACAACACATTTTGCAGCTTACTTCTAACAGAACTCTCAGCTTGGAAGGAGCTGGAACTAGGGTGAGGGCCGTTTTCTCCCTTATTAGGAAACGGGAACAGTTTAAAGACTCAATCTAAAGTCTTAGGAAATTACAAGAGGTTTCCTTTACAAAACAAGTTCAGGTTGGGGGAGGAGCAGGCAACCAGCCCATCCGGCCCGCCCCTCACTTAGCACTATATCGACTGAGAGGATTCTGCTGCTGACGTCACAAGAGACCGGCGCCGCGGGAGGACGAGAGGAGGAGACCGGCTACGTCACGGCCGCTCAGGCGCGGAAGTCGGCGCGCCGAAGGCCCACAAGTTAGATCCGGCAGCTGGCGGAGGGAGCCGCTCAACCTCAGGCACAAGAAAGCGTTGCGCGTGCGCGGGTTCCCTGGGTTTGCAGTTGTTTTGGGGAGTGTGCGGTCCTTCCCGTCTGCCCCCGGAGCCGGGCAGGCCCCGGCCTTCCTAGAAATGACGGAGTGGGCGCGCGCTTTCCTCTTGACAGTTGTGAAATAATTTCTCGCCTGGAGCCTACGTCAGCCCAGCCAGGCCTTGCATGGGTTCAGCGGCAGAGCTGGGCGCGATTGTCCCTGGGCGGACCGTGAGGCTCAGCGGGGCCTGAGAGCCTGGGGTGGTGGGTTGTTTGTCTGACGCCCTGTGGGTGCTGAGCTTTCTCCGAGCTCGAGCTCGTAGCAAGGGGAAAAGGACTTTCCGATTGACCAGTCCACTTCAGTCACTAACCCCCACGGTAGAGCCCTTTGGGAAACCTGCCTGTCCTCCAGAATCGGGAAGGCGGGCTCTTTAGCAGTTGGCGGAGGGAGTTCTCTCCAGAGTCATATGTAAAAAAATTGTAAATGTAATATTTAACTGTTTAATTAAATTCATTTATCCCAAAGCACGCAGAATGTTACAAGGTTCGGTATTGAGAAGCACGAACAAAGGTCAAATAATATTGTGGCCTTCAGGGTCTATAGATCCAAAACTGAGCCCAAAAGAATCTCATGACTCACCAAACCAATGCCTAAAACAGTTCATCTCCAGAACCAGCTTTTAAATTTGAGGCCGATAGTCTGCATGAATGTACAATACATACTTGAACGAATGTATGTATAAGACTATTTCTCTTATGTTTCTATTCTGAAAAGTATACACTAGAGATTCTTAAATGTAAAGGCAAAGCATTTAGCAATCCAGACTATATGTACCGATCCGCACTTCCCACCTTAAGGAGTAAGTGGGTCGTTTTTGAGATTCCAGTGAGATGTATGCAAACACTCATAAAGCAATTATGTGTCAACTGTAAGCGCTCTCAGGATGTAGGATTTAAATACCTTTGAATTGTTTCCTGACTTGTGAATAGAAAAATCTTGTTCCGTAGTAGATTTAAGGTGTGGCAGATGAGCAACATCAGATCTGCAAGTGTGTTTGTCACTGTCAGTATGAGGAAGCATTTCTCGGAGCTAAAACTAGACTAGGTGTCCAATGGAGTTAAATGTCACAATGTACATAATTTAAATCAATCTAAATAACATTTTCTCTAAAACACATTGTGGTGGGCCTGGAGAAGGCTTGTTCTTTTAGTTACATAGTAAGGTGTCATGAACTGTTTTCACTGTAAGAACAAATGTTACACCTGTCCTGGAAAACCAGCTTTACAATACAATCTTCTTATGCTGTCACGAAAAGAACGCTGGATTGGATATCAGAAAAACCAAAGTTCTAATCTCACTTCTGACATTTGATAGTAAAATCTCGGTCAAGTCATTGCCTATCTCTGAACTTCCTCTTCCTCACTTTTAATGTGGTCTATGTCATTCTCCCAAATTCTCCTGTGGTATTTTGCTCTGTTTTACTCTGGTCAGTCTCACTACTGTGTGGTCGTAGCACCTAGGATGACATAGTTTAGTGGGTAGTAACTAGAAATTTGTTGAAATAATCCTTTCCAACTCTGTAAGGTTTCAACTGGGCCATTTTTCTTCTTTGAAACAATGTACAAAAGATATTGAGAGTGTTATTTATTGCCAAAGAATCATACCACAGGTTATTAAAAGGTGTAAAGGTATAATGGATAAATCTGGTGGACGCCACCTTAACTAAACCATCAAAATTAAGTAAAAATTGGACAATAACTGGACATCATAAGACCCTTGCTCTTAAACTTGGAGATACAACATCATCTATGGAGTGTTTGTGGGAAGATGTTCACCCTGAATCTAATCACAATCTAATCACAATCAGACAAATCCAAATTAAGGGACATGCTGTAAAACCACTAACTTGGAATCATGAAAAATATAAAAGAAAAAAGCCTAGGGAATTGTTATAGACTAAAGAGACAGGACAAATATATGTAGGGAAGTTGATGTGAAGCTCATTTATTTTTGTTATAATGTCCAAAATGGCTGAAGTGTTACTTCTTGTTCCTGCTGAGAAAATGAATTCAGTGAGTAGGGTGCTTCAGAAAAGAAGATTCTTAATATTCCTAAAAGTTTCTACAGTGAAAGTCTGCTTATACTGACTGCTTATTAGAAAACACAAGTAAATAGAGTCTGCTACTTCATTGTTCAAAATAAAATAACAACTCTCACTTCTTCAAAGGAAAACACTTTAAAATGTCATTTTCAGGGACTTGCTAGGTCCTTTCTATGTTTAATTGCCTAGCCCCAACCAGAGGGAAAGAAAGAGAATAATAAATATGAAACTGCTAGAAAAACCTGAGGAAGTAAATGTTCTTAATATTAGTTTCTGAGTTATAGCTCTTCATTTTCTTGAGGTAATCACCGCTGTTAAATAAAAATTCAACAGAGTAAAAAAAATTCAACTGTGTTTTAAAGATCTAAATGGCTTTATTGAATGATGTATAAATTGGGAAGTATTCCATCTAGCAAATAGAAAGGTACTCCAAAGAGCTACAGAAAAGGAAAGGTTTTAAAGGCAGAGAAGGGATGGGATAAGGAAGTCACAAATGAAGAAAAAAAAAAAAAAGAAAGGATTATTTCAGTCAAGGTCACCTTCCTTTGGGAGATAAAAGAGGGCCTATTAGCTAAATTATACCTCACTACTGCCAACCAAGAAATTCCAGATCAATGAGTTAAGATTACATTCCTGGAGGAGACTGAAACTGCAATGAAGTTAGATGTTAGTTTTGGTTTGGTGATGTAGGCTTAGCACTAGTGACTCCTTTTTAACATTGCTTTAGACCTCCAGGGCTCCTGGGAGTCTCCGTAAATGAGGGCCTGTTCCTAAACTCTTCTAGCCCCTGCCCACCCTTGCAGCCTCTTAGTCCCTAGTGTATACACAGACACACACACACACACACACACACACACACACACACACAAACACAATATTCTAGCACACCAAAATATTCCTTGTGTAGGTCTTTCAGTTAAGATTAAATGAATAAAAAAGAAGTTATTTGTTCATGTAACTGAAAATCTCAGGGGTAGAAGATAGGGTATGGCTACATGTGAGGGCATAAAGTCAGCCCATGGGCCATTCTTTGAGTGATATTACTCTTTTCATTTTTTAAAATACTATAACATTTCTTGTATAATTGCAATTGTTTTGAAAAAAAAATCCTAATTTGGTCTGATAACAGACACAGTAGAGAAGCGGTTCTGAGGATGGGGTAATTTTATGGACAAGCAAACAAAGAAGGTGGCAAAAAGGTGATATGTGATCTGGATTTTAAAGGCTACATGGGCATTCGTCAGAAGGATAAGTGTGGAAGAGTATTTCATTTTCTTTAATTTTTTTTAATGTTTATTCTTGAGAGAGACAGAGCAAAAGCAGGGGAGGGGCAGAGAGAGAGGGAGACACAGAATCTGAAGCAGGCTCCAGGCTCTGAGCTGTCAGCACAGAGCCTGACGCAGGGCTCAAACTCACTAACTGCAAGATCATGACCTGAGCCAAAGTTGGATGCTTAACCACCCAGGCACCCTGGAAGAGTATTTTAAACAGAGGGAAAATGGGAGCCATGGCAGGGAGGTGTGAAATTGCTCATTGTGTTGAGAAAGATAGTGGACATCTGTTGTTTTAGCCTGCTCAGCATCTAGTCTCCCTTCTTCCATTTCCCTTAGGGACCCACAACTTCTCCATTCTCAGCGTAGGTGGTTTGGGTAGGGCTGACCTCTTCCCTAGCTCACAAATCAATCAGCATTTCTCACCCCACTCCCCTTCCAGTGATTGGTTCAGGACATCAATTATGTCAAGAACATTTGCTGTAACCCTGGCCAGTGGAGGGGAAAGAAGTGCTTGTTCCTTCTGGGGCTGTTGAGAAGGGAGATGTAAGCCCAGACTGACAGAGTACCAGTTTAACACTGGACAAATGAACCTGTTTATTATGAGTAATCAATGAGATAAATCTAGAAATTCAGTGTCTAGAAATTGTTATGGAAATTTGACAAAGTAACTTTACATCTATTAAATCTAATAACAAACTATTCAGATTTGCATTTTCAACATCTTAAAATTTCATTTCACTAGTAATTCATCATATATATGTATAGTTAACTTCATATAAAAAGGATCACACTACACATATTGTGCCATATACATGTTCACTTTTCAATAATAATATTCACTTAATAATATATCTCAAAGATCATTTTATTAAAAAAAAAGAATTAGCCAAAATTATCACACTTGTATATCTGTGTATCATCTACAAACTCCTTGAAGGCAGAATCTGTCTTATTTATCACCATATCCTCAATGCCTAGAATAAAGTCTAGTACTTAGTTGTCAACAAATAAGAGTTTAAAAGTGAAAAATGAATGAATGAATGAATGAATACAAAATGTTCACACCTGGCAAACCAAAAGTCCCTGGGACCAGGATTATAGGCATTACCCTTTGGCCAACATCAGGTAAATAATTTGCATTTCCAAGGACTGGGAAATGAACTCATGTATAACCCTTTCACCTACCAAACAGTAATCTGGGGTAGGTGTTATTAGTATCGTTTTATTGGTGAGAAAACTGAACTTAAATAATTGCCTAAATAAGCAAATTAAGTAGTTTGCCAAAAGTTGCGTAACTATTAAGTGACAGAATTTTTCCCCCAGTATGTTAACTCCAGAGCCTCCGGTACTCTTAACCACTGGGTCTACTTCCTCATACTGGAAGTAATAAAAGACAAAATCATCTAATGTGCCTCAAAGCCTTGCTGCTCAGTATAGCCCTTGGACTAGCAGTTTCAGCATCACTCAGGAGTCATTTTTAGAATTGGGGATTGTAGGCTCCACCCAGGTGGAGCATCTTAAGGTTTGAGAAACATTTCTTAAATATCAGCAAATAGCTACTCTTAGTACGCTGGTTTTCTAAAACTGCTATGAAGAATTACAACAAACCTAGGGCTTAAAGCAACAAAAATTTTTATCTTACAGTTCTGTAGGTCAGAAGTCCTAAATTAGTTTCCCTGGGCCAAATTCCAGGTGTTGGCAGGGTCATACTTCCTTGATGTAGTCTGTCTGGAGGTCATACCAACAAGCTCTTATTACTCTTGAATAGGTAACTGAAACCAACACTAGCTGGCCAATTTCTGACATTAAATACCATAAAGAATGAATCCATCCAAGGATAGGCTGCACTGAATTATTTGCAATTAGCAAATACTAATGAGTAGCTACATTTGCAGCCTCCTCCTTGGACCTTAGTTTCCTTGTGTGAAAAAGACATCGGACTATTAACATTAGTCTAGCTCCAAAAGCAAACCTATGGTTTTGTTGGCTTTACAGTTCAGTTTATCTAACTGGCACTGTCCTTAACTCTTGATCACACATGACCAATTTCTGGACATACCTCCAAAAACTGAGCCTCTGTCTACATCAACCACCAAACTACTCCACTGCTTAAGCAGCCCACTATAAGAAGGACACAGAATAGAGCAGAAGTGGAAACACGGCTGAGTGCTGCAAAGCGAACAGGGCAAATGGGGACCTCTATTTGGGAGTACAGTAGTTCTCCATTAGGGAGATGGCTACAGTGGTAGGACAGATACCTGAGGATGGAACGAACTGGCTGTTTGGACGGAAAGGAAAAGGCAAAACCAGGCTTCCTAGGCCAAGCACGAGGAAACAAATGTCAATTCAGTTCCACAAGTTCTGATTAAGTATCTACCATAGGCACAGTGTCTGCCAAGTTCTGTGCACAATGCAAAATAAATGCAAATATGGTCCTATTTTTAAAGTCAAGACACACACTCATGAAGTGATCAAGTAACAATGCATAACAGTATAAAATCAAGTGTCAAAACATATAGTGAAGGTCATAAATGCCAGGAGGGAACCTAAACAAAGGGAAAAGGTAATGAAAGCTAGAACAGGTGGGGAAGGCTTCTGGCAAGAGGTAGAAATTCATCTAGATCTCAAAAAAATTGGAAAGATTTGATTAACAGAGAGGAAGAGTAAGAATGTTGTGAGCTTGAGAAAGGAAGGGAATTAGGCAAGCTGGTAATTTGATAAGGAATCATTGACAAAGCAAGTTTATACTGTACAAAGCTTCAACTTCCAAAAGGTGTTTGATCTCTATCTTTTATTTCCAAAGTTTTTATTTGAGGAAGTGAGGTGAGGAAACTGATATTTCAAAGATTAGAGATTTCCCCAGTTGAATGAGGAATGGGTGAGAATGAAGAAGAACATTTAGACAGCTACTATAATGGTCCATGCATGAGATACCAGTAGATATGATAGGATAGACAGAACAGGAAGATTCAAGAACAATTTCCTTCCTTGAAAGAAGTAACAACAGGACTAGGTGACTAAAATAAAGAAATAAGAACCAAAGAGGAGTCTGAGGTTCAAGATGTTTGGATGACCAGAATCACCGAAGTTTAGACCTGCAAGGGCTCCAGCTGGAGTCCCTCTTGAGTAAACTGGTTGCTTAAAATCTCAGAAGTAGTTCTCAGCAGAACTAGCAGCAGAATGCCCGGTGCTGTTATGAGATTTACCAAGCAGTATATGCCTAAGCCTTAATTACATATAAATCAATTTCAGAACAACTAATGATGAGAGCAACCAGATCAGAATGTATTGTCATATAACCACAAGACTAAAAAGTCATGAAGCCACATGAATAGTTCATGTGTAAAATCAAATATTCTATGATCTTTGCTATAAACAGAAACTTGCTTAGGAACTTCTTAAGGTTATAACTTCTCCTGGTCACATTTACCATAATGACTTATCCTTTCTCTGCCTGCTTTTGCACTTACTGGTCACCTTAGCATTTAGCTTTGTGTGTATCATTCCCTTTATTAAGAGTGTAGCTTCTTCTGATGGGGACTTACACTTTATTTGCCCTTAGCCTAAATTACAGTGTTATTAAACTCTGGTGGTCTACTGGTGAATAACTGATTGCTGAAGAAATTAATAAATTTTATCAATTATGATTTTAGGATTAAAGAACCTGTTAAATAATATGAAAAACATGTTCCCCAGAAAGGTTACAGTGTTTAATGGAATGAGAACTGATCAAAGCATCAAGAATATGATTCTTCAGTAGTTATAGGAAGGCCACTCATGATGGTCTCTTGAGCCATCATACGAAGGCTGCAAGGCTTAAAACAATAAAAACTGCAACTTTATCACGGATTTTCTTTTACACATGGTGAACTCCAGGTCTACTAGCAGGACCTCTGTTTGTTGAAAGAATATACAAAATTACAGATACACCATTCCATTTTTCTTTTGCATGACAAAAAACTCAATCATGTACCTTCCTAATGGAACTCTCTCACTTGCCTCAATGCACTTCTACTAATGCTTTCATACAATTAAAACATATGCTTTACTAGTCCCAGGTCTAGAACCTTTATAACTCTGAATAGGTCTTAGTCTTTCTACAATTTAATGTTTATGTTTTGGAAGTAGGTATATGGAAAAACAAACTTTCTTCAAAATAACTTAGAAATAACATAACAATTTTCTAAACTATGATTTATCTAGAATTTGACCCTGAAAAGGATAATCATAATTTTTTTAACCCCTATCCTTAGACAACCTTGTGGAGCAGAACCACTAGACCTATTGCTTTCCATCCTATGGATTAGTCACGGATTTAAAAAAAAATTAAAATTAAAAATAACATCAGTTTGATGAATTAATGCTAAGCAAATAAAATGTTGGCCCACCTCCTCTACCACCTTTTTTGATGCTAAAGGGATGAACAGTGAAAATACTCCTCTCTATTGGACATAATTTGGGGGTACAGTCCGAGGAAGTGGGAAATAGGCCCAAGTCTGGAATGATCTGGGTGTTTCTGCTCTTCTGGAAATGAATGTCAGACACAGGTAGGAGGTGGGGAGCAGAGAGGTCTACTGGGATAAGATATCAGGAATAGAAAAGGAACCCCATCTCCTCCCATAACTCCCTCCTACGCTTGTGGGTTTTTAAAAATCATGGATCTAGAGAGTAAAAACATATTATAAAATATATCAAGACATCAACAAGTCAGTTTATTGGCAGCATATTGAAGAGGTATGGTGGAAGACCCTCTAAAGAGGAATAAATTTCCATTAAGAAATATCTTAAAAATAAATTATATTACTCTCAAGTCATTATAAATACAGGTGGTGATTTCACTGAAACTTTATGTTTCAATGAATCATGTTACCAATTAGCCTTTTTTTTTAGTTTGAAATAATTGAAAACTCACAAAAAGTTGCAAAAACAGCAGAGTTCCATGTATCATTGATCCAAACTTCCAAAACACTATCTTACATAACCATAGTAGGTTATCAGAACCAGAAAAACAGCATACCATTAAATAGTTTTTAAAGATTTCAAAGTTTATTAGTATTATTTTTAAATGACTTCTGAATATTGGCTAGGGAAGTTTCCCTGGAAGCAGACTAGTCAGAAAGGTCAAGGAGGGGTGCCTGGGTGGCTCCTCAGTTAAGCTTCTGACTTTGGCTCAAGTCACATGATTCGTGAGTTCAAGCCCCATATCAGGTTTGCTGCTGTCAGCATGGAACCCACTCTGGATTGTCCCCTTTTTATCTGCTCCTCTCCAGCTATCTCTCTCTCAAAAATAAATAAACACTAAAAAAAAAAAAAAAAAAAAAAAGTTAAAATCAGAGAGTTTAAGTGCTTTAGCCAGAACCTGAATTACACTCCATTGGAGTAGTATTTCTTAGCCCTGGCTGAACATTGGAGGATAGGCAAAATCCACACACTGGCCGAGCCCACCCTAAATTAATTACATCAACCTCTATAAGGTTGGCAAGGCTGAAGGTAAGGCTCAAGCATCAATATGTTTTCAAAACTCAGAAGATTCTAATTCACAGCCAGGGTTCAGAACTATTCATGTAAGGATTTACCAAATAAAATCGATGTAATGCTTTTTTAAAGATGAGGTTTCTGAATATGTTTTGCTTTAATGACATCACTGACAAATACTGAAATGTATTCAAACTTCCTTTGTTCTAAAGATCCAAGTTTCAATGCACTTTTCACAATTTAACAGAGTAAGCCTTAAACCCGAGCTATGAATAGAAAGATAATGGGATTTCTCATCTCTAGCCTAACGTATCAGAGGTTCAAGTGTGGGATAAAAAGATAGTTGGAATAAACCAAGATCTACTCATTTACTCCCAACTCCAGACTCTACCTGTTCCTATCAGTATCACTGTTTTTACTTCAAACATGAGGAAATTTCAGGAATCGCTAGCTAAAATCCCAGAAGAAAGAAACACAAATGAGATTTGTTTCTTCCATTCTGCCTAATTGTAGTAACCAACATGGATACATTGACCCCTGGACATAATCAAATTATCTCTGTAAAGTTCTCGCCCTATTTTTGGAAACTAGGGATTTTCCAGATTACGGGGGCCCTGTCACTGGCTCAGGCCAGAGTTTCAGAAGCTAACAGGCGAAAGCAGCCGCTCTCCTTGTCGTTACGAAGCCTTAGTCTTAATTGAATACCAGGGGGAATTACATGCTCATCGTAGAGCTTTTCGGGGAACCAATGTAGTTCACATTAGTGTTTTCTAAAAATACTGTACGGCAGTCCTCTCCACATTCCTCGCGGATCACTTTAAATCACAAATTAGTCTGCACACCACATCACAGTAACCACTCCTACCCGCCAATGAGGGCAAAGGTCGGCCCTAAACTCCTCTTGTACACGCTGACTCTGCGCCGTGCAAATGCTAAAAGTTAGGAGGGCGAGACAGAAGCAGAGAGACGCAGGTCCTTGACAAATTACCAAAATCGCGCAGAGATTATAGCAAAATTCTGCCAACTCTAACTTGGGGATAAAGCTCCCTTATTATTCTCGTGGCTAATAATATTAAAAACGCGGCGACTGAGACCTGTTTTTAGCTAAACAGACAACCTCCTGGACCACTCCGTGGCCCCAGCAGAGAGGTCATCAGGTGACAAAGGCGGCACTCCTCACTCCGGCCTCTGCTCGCGGGCGGCGCAGGCCTAGGCGAGGCCTGAAGGGACTAGTTGGCGCGCACCAGCCGGGCGTGGTGACGTCAGGGCGGAAGCGCACGCTGCGTGAAGCGGCCCAGAATCAGGCGGTCACGGGAATATCCGTCGCGCCGAGGACGCTGGTTAGTCTCGCTCCGGGTTCCGGCTGCGTTGGGCGTGCGTGCGGCTCGCTGAGACTATGGCGTCCGGGCCTCACCCGACCGCGACCGCTGCCGCCGCCGTCTCGTCGGCCGCCCCGAGTGCGGGCGGCTCTAGCTCCGGGACGACGACCACGACGACGACTACGACGGGAGGGATCCTGATCGGCGACCGCCTGTACTCGGAAGTTTCGCTCACCATTGACCACTCGCTGATTCCGGAGGAGCGGCTCTCCCCTACCCCGTCTATGCAGGACGGGCTGGACCTGCCCAGCGAGACCGACTTGCGCATCCTGGGCTGCGAGCTCATCCAAGCCGCCGGCATTCTCCTCCGGTTGCCGCAGGTCAGTGCTTCGGCCCCGGGCCGGCCCAGCGCGCTTCTCCCCGCTGTCCCTTCCGCCGCATCCCGGTACCAGTGTGTCTCGGCAGGGTGGGGATGCCTCCTCGGGCTCTCCAGCCACAGGTCCCAGCCGGATCCCGGGCGTGTCGAGGGTGGGAGGGCGCCGAGGCGAAAGGAATACCCGGCAGCGAACAGTTCGCGGCGGGAGGGGGAGGGGGAGAGAGCGGCGGCACAAAATGGCGGCGGCGCCTGGTGCGGGCCCGCCTGACCCCTGCGCTTCCGTTCTTCTCTCTTGTCTGCAGGTGGCGATGGCAACGGGGCAGGTGTTGTTTCATCGTTTTTTCTACTCCAAGTCTTTCGTCAAACACAGTTTCGAGGTAAGCGCTGCGGGGGCGGGTGAAAAGGGATTTCTTCATCCGGAAACGAGGAGGAGGGGGTAGTGTCTCCACCCAGCTTTTCTAAAAAGGGAGTGGTTAGTTTAGGCCTTTGTACCTAGTTCTCACCCACGAGAAGTAGACTTTTGGAATGTGTTTTAAAACTATAAAGCTTCTCTTGAGCCCATGTGCTGTCATCAAAAATCACAATTTTCAATCAAATTCTATTAAGATTAGTTAAGCATAAAAAAAAAAAGCATAGTAGCAGCGTATCTGGTATGCCTATGGGGAGTAGAAATGTGCGTCGTACTCTATTTCACCAAAAGTCCCAGTTGTGTCCTGAAATTCTCCCATCAGAATAAGTTGTTTAGACTTTGAAAGAGGCTTTCCTATTTGATAGTGTTGTAGTCTAACAATTTTTTTATTGGATTATGGGTTCTTTCAGATTGTTGCCATGGCTTGTATTAATCTTGCATCAAAAATTGAAGAAGCACCTAGAAGAATAAGAGATGTGATTAATGTATTTCACCACCTACGCCAGTTAAGAGGAAAAAGGTAAGATTGGCATTACTGAACACAGTGTTTCTTGCTGCTACTGCATTGTGCACCAATCATCAACTCAAAACATTCTTTCTTCTCAAAACTGATGCAAAGGAAAACCGGCTTTAATTTAGGTGTTAAAATTCACATAGGAACTAATACTTAATTTGAAAAAAAAAAAAAAACACAATTAACCAGCTATCTAAAGTTTGTAGAGGCAGTTGCATTTATGGACAATCCTAACAGTGCTGTGAAGCCAGTCCTGTGGTTTAAGATTAAACAAGAAAGGGAATACGTTTGGCTCAAGTGTGAGTGTATTCTGTAAGTTATTTTCCTCCCTCCCCTCTTGGAAGACTGAAGGTTGGAAGTGTAAACACTGCAGTTCAAGTTAATATTGTGGCAAAGTTTTGTGTAGATCATGTTTTTCTACGCGAAGTCCCAGTTAATTCTTTATCAATTGAGGTTGGCTTTTGTTAGAATACTTCTCAACATTGAACTACGATATATCGCATAATACCGGATCTGAAAGGACTGCAGGATAAAGGTTGAAGTTTGAAGTCAAAGGGATTACACAGGTATTTTGTTTTGGTCAGATACAGTATCAGTGAGTGGGGTAGAGAAATAACTATTGGGTTACATTTAGATAAGGACCGTTTTTATTTGATCTTGTAAGAAGAAAATAGAAACCAAATAGTGTCTTGGAGATTTTGTGGCTACGTGACAACACTTTGTGTGGACCTATGGGTTCATGAGAGGCAGTGCAAAAAGTTTTAGTTGCAGGCTTCCTGCATCTAGAGGGGACTTCTAGTACATCCTGCAGAAGGATACACTTGGCATAGATTAGTTCTGTGTTCACTTCTTAAGAAATTGTGGTGATGTTAGATAAACTTGTACTGAGTTTGAAAGGAAGTTTTAAAAGGATTTTAAGTTGTTGGGGTTGGGTGTCAGTGCCAAATTAGTATCCTACATGCGTGGGCTTTATTGGCTGAATCTGTAAGTTGTCAGTAATGGAACTATCCAGAGACATAGTAAAGTAACCTTTAGTTAGAAAGTCTGAGCCATTGCTACCCAGATAGTTTCCACAGCATTTTTTCAGTTTTCTTTCGTTTTTTTTTCCTCCATCTTTTCTCATTTACCCTAACCACGTCCAGGGACAGACTAATATTTTATTTTAAACTATCCTTTAGCTTCTTGGTGAGGAATCCCTGGAAATTGGGAAGATTTCAAATTGGTATTTAGTGTGGTCTGAGCTAAAATTTGTTTTTAGATATTTAGTGGATTCTTCAGGGTGTTTAAAACAAATTGACAGTAATTAAAAGGCTTTTAATCCGAGGATTCAGTGTTTGCCTAAAGGAGTTTTTGGTCTGTATTCTTTGAACCATTGAGCCAACTGTTGTATTGTAACTTAACAATGATTATCTACTTTGAACTTTTTCTATGAGACTTAGAGTATTCTTCCTTGAGGTCAGAGTAGGTCTTCTTAACTACAAACTTTGGAATTTAAAACATCTCACCTGACTGTTGCGCCTGATGTAATAGTGTGTTTTTGGTCATTATTACAGAGAAATTGACTTTGTCTCAATCTTACAAGTCTGATTATAGCATGAAATTTAAAAGGAGTTGTTAATTGCATGGAAGCCTTTTTTTTAAAGCAGGATGTAAAAGTGTTTCTATGCATATTACAAGTTTACTCAGACACGTAACTTGTATATGTTATTAACTTCAACTCTTTTTTCCCTTGCAACCGACTATACAGCGACCAGCTACATTTACCAAAGCCTGGGTGATGTGGAGTGGTACATAGAGATGAAGCTGTCGTCATGGCAACAGTGAGTGAAGTATCGAAAATCCCCAAGGAGAAGCCAGTGCTCTGAGAATAGGTCACTGGAATCGGGGACTAACAGGTTGGCCACTGGTGAACCATTTAGAAAAACTCCTGTTTCTTGTTATAAGCTTTTGTCTTTGCTGTCCAAGTTATTAGAAACTATAGCTTGGTGTGTTTTTATCTAGAGTAGTGCCATTAGAAAGTATTGTTGGTATTCCATTTTAGTTAGATAAATAGTATATCAGTTTAATGATGCTGTTTTAATCTGGTTTATGCATAGCTTTAAGTTGTAGTCTGATCTTGGTAATGACAGAGGATGCATCATTTTTGTAGCCTTTAGGTCATTGTTTTTCAGTCCTGGTTACACATAAGAATCACCAGAGGAGCTTTTAGAAAGTATCAGTGCCCAAGCCCTGTCCTGGATTATTTCTCCCTCCCCCCTTCAATTTTTCTGTAGTTTCATAATTGCCTTCTAAGGTCAGAATAAATGGCTGAATTGAAAGAGAAAATTGCTTTTTCATTTCATTAGTTTCCGATTTTAATTTGTTTTTGAGATGCAGCATATTTCCAGACAATTAAGCATTTTCTGTAATTTTAAGGAGCCCACATGTATACCTGAATGCTTGCCTAAAGACAAATATTCAGACTGATGGCAACCATTCATTGGTGAATATGGTGTGGTATTTTCAGCAGGTATATAGATCATAGACAAGAACTAGAAGTCTTAAGTGGTCTTCTCATTTAGTCCAACCTCCCTAAGTTTATTTCGGTGGTTGTAAAGGTAGTGGCCTTCAGTTGGCTTAAACACTGCTAGAGGAGGAATATTCTCTTGGAGTAGGCGTTACAACTTTCTGTATATTGAACAACAATCTGGCTCCTCAAAACTAAATCTCATTTTAGTGTAGTCTCTCGAAGAACTAAGTCCAAATTTTCTAGGTTTTTGTACCACATAAGTGAGACTAACCATGTTTGGATATCCTGTTTGAATTTTTTTCTTTTTTTTTGTTAAGTCGTATTTCAACTAAATCATGCTAAAGGAAAAATTGTTATTCTAAGAGACGAAATAAACTTCCAGTGACCAAAGCCCAAGATTTCCTATTAAGACTAAAATTTGAAAATTGTTCTTTTCATGTAAATTTAATTTTAAAAATCTGATAAAAAAGCAGGGGAGGTAGAGTTTAGTTTGTTGATGATGAAAATTATTTTTTCTCTGAATAGGTAATTTTTTTTTTTAAAGAGATTTAGAATGTCACCTCCTGAAACTTACTGGAAAGGAAAGTTTACTTAATTGAAGATGAAGAAATTCTAGCAAGCTTCAATTCAACTTTATGTGCTTGCTGCCATAGACAGTACTAATTGATAAATTGTTACTGTAAGTAAGGAAACCACCTGCTTAGACAGTTTCCTTTAATCTTTTCTTATTGCTGACTTATGGAAACATTTTTCTATTTCTGATACAAATTCTGATACAAAATAATCCTTTTACAGTAGTTAAATTACATGCTCATTGAGCCTTTCTTGATTTAAAACCAGTTTTTAACAAAATGAAAGTGTCAGATTATATATCTACAAAGTTACCTTCCAAAACCACTAGTAGAAGGCCTAAGCAAGAATTTGAGTATATAGTTGAATTACACTAAATAATGGGTTTGGTTTCCTTAATTGGTTTTGGTGTTGGGACTTTGACATACATAAAAAGGAAAGTAAAGATTGTGGCAGAATAGATGGAAAGTAACAATTCATTTAATGAATTAATTCAATTAATGAATAAGCCTGATTTGGGGATCAGATAATAGCCATTATTGAGACACGTGTGTAGTTGGTTAATTGCAGGAAAAGTGAGTTTTAACACAATTTGAAGGCAACTGTTAAAGCAAGCTTAGTAAGAGGTATAGATTAGTTTGATCAACATAAAATAGGGGGAAATGAGACAAAACTACTTTCATAAATTTATTTTTAGGATTTTAATGGTGCAGTTTACAGTCTGAATTACAGGGAGTAAAGAGTTAGTGGCAGGCCACTATAAAACTGGGGATATTCTACGTCCTGATACCTGTTGAAGGAGGGCCATCAGATAACTGGTTATGAGAGTCGGGAGGTGTGGATTTGACTTTTTTCCAAACTTCTTGTAATAATGATAAAACCTGAAAAATTACAAACCTTAAGATTTTGGGGTTATATTTTCATGTGTACTTTGATTGCTCTGAAGTTAATTTTTTCCCCCAAAGAGTATTTAACTTGTAGCCTACTGTCCTGATAAAGTAGATTCATTGTTATATTTTTATATTAGAAGTCTGTCCCCTGTCCAGTTGGTGGCCTCATTCCTCACACTTCTCATAGCTATAATAGGAATCGAACGGAGTGAAGGCCATTTTCAGCATTGTTAATTTAAGTAAGCTAGTTTCCATCTTGTCAGATTTGCCAACTTTTTTGTTTAGTGTATTTTGATAAAAATCATACACTATCAAATAATTTGAAATAGTCTAATAAGCATTCTTGTTGCTGTAATTTTAGATGGGACAAAGGAAGGAAAATGAAAAGATGTTTAGATAATATGTCACTGCAGAGTAGTCAGTGTAGCTCATTTCAGATTGTTTTCTAATATTCAAGTGGGTGTATTTAAAATACAATCTTACATATTTCTGGATTTGGCGTACATGATAAAATGAGTTGTGAGTGGTAATATTCAGAATGACCTTTTTTTAAAACCAGATGTGTTCTGCCAGAGCAAAAACTTTGAATCTTTTGGCTGAAATGAATTCAGTATGGGGAAACATTTTTAAATGTTCTCTCCCTATATATACACCATATAATCACGTCTTAATGAAAATGTATTTCTTATTGGCTCTAAAAACGTCAAACGAAGGACAATGGGAAATGAAAGTCCACAAGTTCTCCGTAAGAAACCAGTTTCGAATTTAAGACTTAAATCAGATAGTCTTTTAATTGAAAATGCTATTTCCTAAGCATTGAACCACTGATACATAGCTTTCTGCATTATAACCTTTGAAGCTATCAAAATTTAGTCTGGCACAGAGACCTTGAGTGTTCTGATTCCCTCATCATGGTCTTCCCTTCTCTTTTAAATTGCATTCTAAAGAGTATTGCCTGGTAACTACAACTCAGACCAAATTTAAGCCTGTTTTTATTGATCGCTTCTAGTTTTGAATCTTCTATTTATGTAGTTGAGCTGAAATTTTCGTTTTCAGATTTTCTTTAACAGAGACGGATTCTTAGAATAAATTTGTTTAGGCAAATTGTCCATTTAGGGGAATCTGAATTAGCTACCTACCATTTTTTTCCCTGCTTTATACTTTGGCCATAAATTAGCCAAGAGTTGATAGTTTAGAAAATGAATTAAATCATTATAATCTTATGAAGTCTTTATAGTAAATATTTTCAATAACACATTAGTTTTGTCACTGGAAAAAATCTGTGGAGACTAATGAGGTTTGTGATGATAAATCAACCATTTAACTCTATGTATACATATACACCTAAAAGATAATCATGAAAAAAACAACAAAGGATACATGTAAGTATTAGAATGAATTTTTCACTACAGGGTTGAGTTAGTTCCTATAGAAACCTAGTTTAGAAAGTGTATGTTTAATTAGCATAACTTGGACAGCACAAGATTAATGCTTTAACTTGTTTGCAGGAGTTTAAAAAGCTGGTTTCTGTTGCCAATAGTTGGTTGGAAGGGAAAATGGAGATGCCACAAATACAATTTTTTGGATGTGCAAAACAGTTTTGATTTTATTTCTTACAAACTATAGGACTCCAAGCCCCCTGATCCTTGATCAGAACTACATTAACACCAAAAATCAAGTTATCAAGGCAGAGAGAAGGGTGCTAAAGGAATTGGGATTTTGTGTTCATGTCAAGCATCCCCATAAGGTGAGTTGTAGAGTGCAGAGATTACATTCGTAAGTATTAGGGTCTTTCTAAAACTGCATCTTACATGAATTTATATTATGGTTATTTTTGAGAGTTAACCTTGGTTTTTAAAAAGCATCCTTCAGGTTATTGAAATTTATCAGAAAGTAGGAGTCAAAAAGACTTGGGTTCAGATCTTCACCCTTCATCGTGTGGGCATAGATAAGTTGTTTTTACCTCTGTGGTTAACCCAGTTTCCCTAGCCAGAAAACAGATTGTGAAATAACCTTATTCCAAAGAGGAAATAATATACATGTGCAAAAGTACCTGGAATGCTGTCACACAGTAAAATGTTCAAAGCATAGTGGCTGCTCGCTGTCTGAATATTTACTTCTTCAGTATCTCTTAGCTTACATATGATCATCATAATAGCCCATTGGTTACCATATGGGTGCTCTGGGGATAGGACTTTCTGTGAGAGAAGTTTGTCTTTACCATTAGCTCTTGGACTTTGGCAAATGTCCCTGTTCCTTGGATGCTACATCTTCAAGATTGTAAAATTAGAATGATTGATAATAAAGGTCCAGGAAGATTTGACCTGAACTGTAGTGAAACTGTTGATAATGTTGTTTTTATTTATCACACTTTAGTGTAATAAGCTTCACTGTAGAAATACTGTTTGATTACTTAATTGTAATATGCACTGTATTACATAATATGATCATATGCATTGTGTAGCATTAAAAACATACAGTCTGTAGGATTTTTGGACATGTAGAATTGTACCCTGGGAAATTAAGTGAAATAACCTCATACCACAGTGCCTGTCACATAGTAAGGTGTTCATGGAGAAATTAGGTATTTTTTTTTAATTGATTTCGCTCATTTTTCCTGTGCAATTTTGGATCATACTTCTAATTTTTATGGAATCTAGTGGCATAAATAACCCACACCGACTGCCTATGTGTTATAGGTTGGTCTGTATTATCTATGCAGTTGTAGAAGAGATAAAACTTGCACCTAACATTTCAATTACTTATATTCATTGAACTCTGTATTCTGAAAGAACCACTGGTTTGCTAAATTGAGTTTTTTTCCCTTGTCCCTCAGATCATTGTTATGTATTTACAAGTCTTAGAATGTGAACGTAATCAAACCCTGGTTCAAACTGCCTGGTAAGTTGCTTTTTTACATTTCTTTCCTAGCCAGGAAAACAGAAGCAGAAATAAAGTAAGTTTCATTTTCCCTTTCCAAAATAATGAGAGGAGTTTGTTTTGGTGCTTTTTGTTTTTTTTGTTTTTTAACCAAAAGGTAAATAATGCTTATTTCTGCTTCCTGTTTTCTTGGCTTGACTAATTGCTTTCAATGGAGAACTCAATTTAACTTTGTTCTTTTTTCTACTCTTTAATTAAAGGGTAGTCCATGATGGTAAGTCATAGAACTCTGCCCTCTGCACTTCAGCCCATGACCTCAGGATGGCCTGATTGGCTGCCCTGCTCTCCAGCCAATCCAGTGCAAGCTCTCATCCGAGATTCACTGAAGTGGTCCATATCCATCTGGCAGCATCTTCTAGTTCTGTCGGGGTGTCAAAAGGATTTGTATATTTGCTTCTAGAAGTAACTATTCAACATGCCTGTGTATATAATGTATACCTGTAACTATCAAAATGAATAGTTCATTTTTGATAGATTTGTTGTCCAGCCATTATGAATTAAGTGATTTTTTTTTTTGTTAGGAGTTTGACTTAGATTTCTATTTTTAGTATGTATAGCATGGTGTCTACCGAAGGGGAAAGTACAACTTGCAGCTTAAAATGGGCACCATTCCCATTCTGGATGAATTATAGCTGCTGGACTGTTGAGGCAATACTAAAAGAATTACATTTTTAAAAGAGATGTTAATATTGCCATAAGTACTGTAGAACTTGGACTTTTGACATGAAGATGTTTGACTTGGAGGGCTAGTTTATTTTAAGGTGAAACAAGGAATTTGGTCCAGCTACAACTACTTTCTCAAGACTGTTGATGATGTGCAGGACTTAAGTAATTTTCATGTTCTGGACTTAATGACTGCCATGCTTCTTTAGGACTCAGTAAATATCAGTAATATTAGATAAGTCTAATTGCTTTTATAAAATGCATGACATTTTTAATATATGCTCTATAGAACATTTAAGCAGTTTTCATGGATAAGGATTTTTAAGAAATAGTCTAACCTTTTAAAATAGTTTAACCTTTTAAACAATTTGTGAAATTTCTTTAATACTTTAGGCATATTGTGGGGAGGGTTCACTAATAAAAAAGTCCAGCACTTTATTAACTGAAGTAGTTTATTGCTTTTGTTTGTACTTAGTCACAAAAAAGGTATGTAAACAAGGCTATTCTGTGTATTGACTGCTCTTCACTTCCCTACCTAGATTTTCTGAAGTAGCTTAGTTTTCTTAATACAATTTGGTGAGTGCTTACTGAAAATGCCTTTTTACCCCTGTTACAGTATTTTGAGTTTTTGAAAGAACTTGGTTGACACTGCTTTTCATTGTGGATAAAGGAGAGATGGTCAATAATTAATGGCTTGAAGTACTGTTGGAGTGGTTTATCATTTCTGAAATTAGATATGTGAAAATTGACTTTCAAAGCATTGCTTTTCATAGAAATAAAAACTACAGAAGTACTATTTGGGATGATATGGAATTATTTTAAAGGACTTTAGTCACATCTAGGAAAGCTGAAGAATGGTTCCAGTGTTAAATTCTTATCTGTTACTGATTTTTGAGTTAAGAGTTGTTGTATGCTAGAATATGAGGATATGAATATAAATAAGAGAAGAAAAAAGAATAAAGTAGATTGAGTCTCCAATTTTATGTAAGCCTCGGAAGGACTGGTTCGTTTATGTACAAAGCTTATGGTTGAAATATTTTTCAGGAATTATATGAATGACAGTCTTCGAACCAATGTATTTGTTCGGTTCCAACCAGAGACTATAGCATGTGCTTGCATCTACCTTGCAGCTAGAGCTCTTCAGGTAGGTATATATAGCCTGTAGTCTGCTATAGGATACATCACAAGAGTTAGCAGTTCTAATAAAACCTGAAATTTGTCCTAAACCATTCTGTTTTTATGGTTTAGATTCCATTACCAACTCGTCCCCATTGGTTTCTTCTTTTTGGTACTACAGAAGAGGAAATCCAGGAAATTTGCATAGAAACGCTTAGGCTTTATACAAGAAAAAAGGTAGCTGTTTACTTATGTTTGTGTTAATACTTTTTAAGTGTTTAGAGTCTAAACTAGTATAAGGGAGAACTACTAACTTCATTTTCTTCCACCAGCCAAACTATGAATTGTTGGAAAAAGAAGTAGAGAAAAGAAAAGTAGCCTTACAAGAAGCCAAATTAAAAGCAAAGGGATTAAATCCCGATGGAACTCCAGCCCTTTCAACCCTTGGTGGATTTTCCCCAGCCTCTAAACCATGTAAGATATATTCAGAATTGAAATGATTTGGGCACTGAAGATGTGCAGTTATTACAAAGCTTTAGCTTATAACGGTGGCATAGAAACAATGATGTTAGCAAGCAAGAAGCTGTTACT
Source organism: Lynx rufus (assembly GCF_022079265.1). Classification (NCBI taxonomy): domain Eukaryota; kingdom Metazoa; phylum Chordata; class Mammalia; order Carnivora; family Felidae; genus Lynx; species Lynx rufus. Next base: position 51,069,129 of record NW_025814867.1, on the reverse strand, counting down.
GTTTTCTCTTATGATAGACAAATACTTGAAAGCATGGTGCTCTTGAGTTTCATTTAGAAACAACTTTTTGGCCCTCTATTAAATCCAATAGATAACATGTCTTTGTGTTGTTTTTAAGCATCACCAAGAGAAGTGAAAGCTGAAGAGAAGTCCCCAATCTCTGTTAATGTGAAGACAGTCAAGAAAGAACCTGAGGACAGACAACAGGCTTCCAAAAGCCCTTATAATGGGTGAGAGTATATTTGAGTTAGAAAACTAGTCTAAGGACTCTTTTATGTGTTTAATTTCTAACACACTGTACATGTATCTGAAATAATGGTGTGGGTTTTTTTTTTTTTGTTTTTTAAGTGTAAGAAAAGACAGCAAGAGAAGTAGAAACAGCAGGAGTGCAAGTCGATCAAGGTCAAGAACACGATCACGTTCTAGATCACATACTCCAAGAAGACAGTAAGTAAATATTCTCATAGAGAAAGCTGTCTTATTTGGAGTAACGTTCCTGAGTTTTAAGAAAATTGAACATAGTTGGATGTTTTCACAGTTAGGCTAGATTTAGTCTTTTTAACATGAGCTAAATTATGAGAAGTGAGTTTGGAAATTTGCCCTGCCTATACGTGGCTTTTTCGTTTTGTGGTAGTGTAACTTAAGAACATTCTGTTCTGGTTTTACCCATTTTTGAAGAAGTGTAGGGGCTGGCCACAAAGTGCTATGGAAGGCTATAATATCCTGTTTATAATGTGAAAACAGTCTTTTTGTTTAAGTTTAATTTGAGAATATTAATATTTTATTAATTGTTAATTAACCAGTAATCAAATTGACCAGAGCCAAAGAATCTTCCCTGGCTTTGTAATTAAAATGCTAGCTGCTTGTGTCTGTTCAGTGCCTCTTTTGAACATATGTGAGATACTCAGTAAAAAGCATAGCTATCTAGGACACTTTGTAAAAATTACTAATTTTCTCTTTGGAATGTAGACATGTGGTACATTTAAGATTTGTGTAATACAGGCTAGCAGGAGCTGGTGAGAGGTGGGTAAATTTAGTGAAAGTTTTCTGTCCGGCCTGTACTGCTACAGGTCAATATTGTTTTTTGAACCTGTTAAAAGCACCACCAAAATAATCTGTTCCCAGCAGAAACTGAATGTAAACCTCAAATTTTTATTGTCTAAGTTATAATAATAGGCGGAGCCGATCTGGAACATACAGCTCAAGATCAAGAAGCAGGTCCCGCAGCCACAGTGAAAGTCCAAGACGACATCATAATCATGGTTCTCCTCACCTTAAGGCCAAGCATACAAGAGAGGATTTAAAAAGTTCAAATAGACATGGTCATAAAAGGAAAAAGTCTCGTTCTCGATCTCAGAGCAAGTCTCGGGATCACTCAGATGCTGCCAAGAAACACAGGCATGAAAGGGGACATCATAGGGACAGGCGTGAAAGATCTCGCTCCTTTGAGAGGTCCCATAAAGGCAAGCACCATGGTGGCAGTCGCTCAGGACATGGCAGGCACAGGCGCTGACTTTCTTCCTTTGAGCCTGCATCAGTTCCTGGTTTTGCCTATCTACAGTGTGATGTATGGACTCATAATCAAAACATTAAAAGGAAATTGATTAGGATTTGATTTCTTAAAGCCCTCTAGGTCTCTAGAAACACTGAGGACATTTTCTTTTGGAAAGAAACTATGTTTTTTTTTTTGTTTTGGGGTTTTTTGTTTTTTTGTTTTTAAGTTTTTGTGGGTTTCTTTTTGTTTGGGGGGTTTTTTTGGTTGTTTTTAGTTTTTTTGTTTTGTTTTTGTTTTGTTTTGTTTTTTTTTTGCACATTAAAATGCCCTAGCAGTATCTAATTGAAAACCATGGTCAGGTTCAATTGTACTTATAGTTGTGTATTGTTTATTGCTATACGAACTGGAGGTGAGTTCTGTAAAAATGTATCTTATTTTTATACAGATAAAAATTGCAGACACTGTTCTATTTAAGTGGTTATTTGTTTAAATGATGGTGAATACTTTCTTAACACTGGTTTGTCTGCATGTGTAAAGATTTTTACAAGGAAATAAAATACAAATCTTGTTTTTCTAAACTGCTTCAAATATCTTATTTAAATAAATTATTAAACAGAAAAATTTTAATAGTAAAGTGCCTGTACTGATTTTCTGACAAAACCTTTTCTCCATCAGCTACATATATAGTTCAAGATTCTTAAATGCAGTTCTTACCTGCATTGAGAGCTATTCTAAAAGTCTTTGCCTTTATATTTGGAAAAAAACCAATGGGAGTTGTGCAACAATGTAATATTAAATGTTATATTGTAGCATTAAACCAGTCTTCAAGTTGAAACCTATTTGCACATATATAGTACTTAAAATTTGCTTTAAGCTTCTGGTACCATTTAAGTGAGCTGTCCTCTAGAACAAAGTCAAAACTTTTAACATAATGGTATATCAGACCCAACTGTTAAACATTAAAGGTTTTCTTTAATTTAGACAGTGAAGATTTATCTAGGCTAGGAGGACTGAATAATAAAATGAGGTCCCCTGGACTTGGCTAGCTGAAAAAAGTAAAATCTGACCATAAAGTAAATCAAGTTTTGTTGAAAAAGTCAGAAGTCCTATATCCAAATGAATACATTTTTAATATGCATATTGACAGTTATTTTACCAATAATTTGGAAGTGAATTTAGAAATTTTAGAAGGCCATATAGGATTTCATTATTTTATAGTTAATTAAGTTTTCCATTAATTTTTTTAACACTTGATTACGTGGCCACTAGACCTGGCTCTAAATAATTTTTTTGTTTCAAAAAATCAAATATACCCACAAAGATATGAAGATTTACTGCCACTAAGGATGTTCAAAAAAAAAAAAAAAACAGCTTCTCAAGATGATTCCAAAGACAAACATTCACCACTGGTGAGCAATAGGGCTGAAAAAAGTAGAAAGCCAAACAAGGCAACTACACTGCAAAAGAGAAGACTCATTTGGATTTTAAAATGTTGGGTGTGCTACTTATATCAGATATATTTGTAAGAACTAATGAGCGTTCTTTCTATATTTGATTTTGTAATACATACTGCTGAGCTAAACAATTTACAAGCCTAAACTACATCCAAACAGGAAACCCATTTATTTTCTTTACAAGACATGCACTGAAGAAAGGCAGAGACAAAAGTCCGTAAAGGCCCTGTTTAAAAAATTAATCTTGAATTTTTACAAGTTTTTAAATTTTTACCTACCTTACCCTTGTTTGGAAAGACCACCACGGGTGAGGTTTGTGAAGATGGAAGATAAAGAGAACACCTGCATGTGGGCTGAGAGCTGTATGTTAGAGGTGGCTTTGTGAGGGTGTCTGTTTCCATGCATCCTAATTTTTGCTTTGTGCTACTACTAAGTCAGTTTTCTGGGTTTTTGTCAAGGAGTTGACCACTTTATGCTGCTCTGCCTGAATTTAAAAACTTTTTTAATGTACCAGTTTTTGAACTTTTATTAAGGGAAAATTCAAATAGATGTAGTAAAATACCTATCTCTCAGCTCCAGAAATAATGATCAATTCATGGCCAGCCTATCTTGTTCATACCTACCAATTCACCATTCTATTTCCCACCCTTATTATTTGTAAGAAAATACCGACAACTGATTTCATCCTCAACCATTTCAGACTAAAAAAGGTAAGGACTTGAACATCACCAAAATACTTTTTTATACTTAAAAAATTAACAATGCCTTGTTTACCCAGTCAGTATCCAGATTTTCCTTACTATCTCTAAGGATTTGTTTTTATAACTGGGATATTCATGCAAGGTTCATCTATTTTATGTTTTAATCACAGACTCCCATCCTTTTCCCCTTGCAATTTAAATTGGGTCATTTGTCTTAAGGAAATTTTCATATTCTGGGTTTGCTCATTGTAACCCTCTGAAATCACTGGATGTATTTTTCTGTCTCCTGTATTGTAAACCTTGTAGATCTCAAGACTTGGCCAGATTCAGATTTGATAACTTTTCTTTTTTTTTTTTTTTACATAGTGTGAAATTTGGAAGTCTGGGGACCCAGATTATGTGCTATTCTAAACCGTTACTAGACTGCTGCCTCATCCACTAGGTATTTCTTTCAGTTGCCAATTCTTAATCCATTAGTGCTTGTACCTTTGACAGCTTTTTGTATTTCCTGTGTATACGTTCTCTCATTATCTTGTTTTTCCCACTACAGCCCTAAGTCTTAATGCAGACAAGTTGTTAACTATTTTTCCTAATGATCCTGATTCTTAATACAAGTCCTTTCATGTTATGGAATGTTAATGTTTGTCCTTTATGACTGTATCTTAACCCTAAAGGAAGACCAGTGAAATTCTTCATCACCTTTCCATTTTGAAATAGTGATCATCAAAAAGATTACCTTTTAACTGCGGTTCTAACTTTGCTTTATAGCTTTAAATATTGTCAGTTATTATTAGCATCAGTTATTAACAGCATTATTAATGCCCATAACCTGCATTCAAAGCCATATTTAAAAACTTAAAGGTAGCTCTCATGAAAGTTTCCAAAAACAAGATAATTTCATAATAATATTCACGGTACTAAGAGCCATTTCTTAACATGGGCTGTAACAGATAACTGTGAAGTTCTTTTTTCTTAAAGACCAGAGTTTTCCAAGATTCATGTTAAAATCACAGGCATACTGGGAGCCTAGTTTAACTAGAGAGTGTTCATGAGGTTTGATAAGGAAAACTCCCTTCCCCCACGGGGAAAACTGGAAGGGGAGCAGTATTCATTGTATGGGCCCTGATCCCCTCACGTTCCCTAGAGTAGCTGTGTGTGGCTGACTTTGTAGCCATTTGTCCCGTTTCTCGAATGAAAGAAACATGGACTTGTAGGTCATGTCTGAATTCAAGATATTCCTCTACCAAGGGGATTTGGCAAGTTATTTGGCCCTTGCCCTTACCTCACAGCATTTTGTTAAGCAAGTTCTATTTTTAGCTGTGCAATTCAAAATTAGTATTAGCATCCAACTATTTAGAAGAGTTTGAATTCTACATTTCCTATGAACACCGTTCAAAATACAGCTGTTTCAGAATACTTCATGAAATGAGATCTGATTCTGAACAAGATTTTCATGAAAACACTGGGCCCTTTGATTCCAAGTGTTCTCTGGTTTTGCTGCCTCTGCTTAGTTTAATTCTAACCTAAGTTCAGGAACAGAGCAAATTGCTATCCTGTCTGCTTTTATATGTCATCCAATTCCTTTCCCCTACATCAGCCATCACCTCAACCACATGTGGTTGTAGTGTTTCTATGTATGCCTTTGCTACAATCTCTCAAACAGTAGCTAATGATCTATTTAAAACGTTAATCACATGTTCTTCTAATACATAAAGCTTCCAATGGTTTCACATTTCACTCTGAATAAAATACAAACCCCTGACTCTGGCTGTATGTAATCCAGTCCTTGCCGGCCTCTTCCCTCAACCAACCTTTCTCTTCCTCAAATGTGCACATATCTATTCCTGAGTCTTTTGCCCTTGCCGTCCTTTCTTGCTTCGGAGGCTCTCCCAAATCTTATTTGATAGGCTTCATCATTCAGGTGCCATTCTCTCCACAGGGGGTGCATTCACACCCTAAAATAAGCTCCCCAGACATGTTCTATTCATCATGTTCTATTCCTTAGCACTAATTTTTTTCATAATAACCACTATCTGAAATTACCTGATTTTATCACTTTTACTCATAAGAATATAAGCTTCAAGAAAGCAGAAGAGTGTGGTTTATTCATTATTGTATATTCCTCACCTAATCCTACAACAGTGCCTGACCCATAATAGGGCATGCAACAAATACTGAGAAATGAATGAATTTCAATTGATGCTAATTCTCTGACATTTTAAGCTTTCATCTTTCAAGCATGAGCATGTGCTCTTTATCCAGTTGCCCCTCTGTGAATGTATGTATTCTTTTCACAAGGTTCTAGGTTCCTGGAGCTCACAGTTGAAAGGGGACAGAGACCTATAAACAATGGCCTGGGGTAGCAAACTGGTAGGTCATGGCCAAATCCTAGCTTGCACATGTATCTGGTTTGTGCAATGTTAGTTTTAAATGAACTAACTGGTACAGTTTTTATTGGAAATATTCACATAAAATCCTAAACTTCCAGCTTCTTTTTAAAAAGTTAAAATACATGAGATCTACAATCCCTGGCAGCAACTGACTGGCACCAAGTAGCCCTCTGGTTGGGGTGTGCACATTCTAGTGCATTCCAGTTCCTTCCATTCCCTATTCACAACAATGAAGGCAGGTCTTGTTTTGCATTTATCAGTGTGCTGACCATGGTATTTTTCTTGAATCCTGCTCTTTTTGCTCCCTGATATACCTGCCTGGTCTTTGCAGTAGACCCCTAACATCTCAGAGAATAATCCAAGACCTATATAAATCCCACATCTGTGAATGTGGCATAGTATGTATAGGATACTATGTCAACTGAAAATCATATTATTTACCATGCCCGGCATCTCTTTACTGGTCAACCACTGATAACCATGGTTAACCTTTCCAAACTGGAATTCTTCATTGGAGGAGCTTTTGCATAGCTGAAGCATTTGTGAAAAAATTCACACATGGACTCTTCCTGTTTTTATACAGAGTATATAACACATCAGATCTTCATACAGAGTATGAGGTACAGCATAAGTCTAAGCCACCATGAGGTTAAATATTCCACCCTAAATTACAAAACTAATTTTCTGCTCAAAATGTATTATTTTCTTGGCCCTTTTCAAACCAAGTTTTATTAATTTAACTATTACTGCAACATTGACTAACAATGTACAATGATGTCACGTTGAAACTGGTTAGTCCTAGCAGACTATATTTTACACATGAGGGAAGTTAAGAGTTAGCAAATGAACTTTTAACTTACTTGAAAATAGTGAAATTGCAAATGTTAAGTGTCTGCTGTAATTACATTTAACCTGATGAGGGCTACCATGATAGGTTTCTACTTAGAGAAATAAAAGGTAGAGAAAGTCTTGATGGCTACATATGTGGCCAATATCTTCACAGAATAGCTGCTTGCAGGGTGCTTGCTTTCCAGCTGGGAGGCGATGTTTTTAAAAGCTAAATCACATCCAAAGTAATCTCCAGTACAGTTTAGGGCCAAGCCTGCAGTACAGTAAGTGCTGTGTTTAAAAAAGGAAAAGGGACCACCGTGGCCCAGAGGGCCTTGGAAAGTTTTCATTGAGAATAGGGAACGTGGGCTGGCCTAGAACAGGAAGGGCCTGAAGGGCCAAGATGGAAAGGCAATGTAACATGGAGGCAGTGTGCGAGGTGTTCGCTGGAGCGTGTGCTGGGGGGACACCAGGCCTGTTGCTCCGGCCAGAGAAGCTGGCACGGGGAGCAGCATACTTACGGAGTCACACTGCTGGGGGTCAGTGTTTAGCTCCTCCACTTTTTATCTATCTAATTTTGCACACACTACTCAACATCTCCAAACTTCCATTTCCCATTTGAAGAGTTAGTTATTGAGTCTGCTGTATTCAGATGTTATGAGGATTAAAATAAATAATGTGTGTGTGTGTGTGTGTGTGTGTGTGTGTGTGTGTGTGTATAATGCATTTACCACAGGAGGCTTGTAGTGAATGTTCAACAGATGCTACTCTCATTATATCAGTATCATCAGAGGCTTGTGGATGCCACCAGAGAGCCACTGTGTTAAGCAGGTGACTATTAATTTCCTAGGATCGCTATAACCAATATTACCACATACTTGCTGACTTAAATTTATTCTCACAATTCTGAAGGCTAGATATCAAGGTGTTGGCAGGGCTGTGCTCCCTTTGAAGGTTCTAGGGAAGAATCCTTGGATTCTCCCTAGCTTCTTGTGGCTCCCAGCCATTCGTGGCATTCGTTGGATTGTAGCTGTGTCACTGCATTCTCTGCCTCCATCTTCACGTGGACTTTTTCTCTCTGTGTATGTCCGCCTTATAAAGACACCGGTCACTGGGGGCGCCTGGGTGGCGCAGTCGGTTAAGCGTCCGACTTCAGCCAGGTCACGATCTCGCGGTCCGTGAGTTCGAGCCCCGCGTCAGGCTCTGGGCTGATGGCTCGGAGCCTGGAGCCTGTTTCCGATTCTGTGTCTCCCTCTCTCTCTGCCCCTCCCCCGTTCATGCTCTGTCTCTCTCTGTCCCAAAAATAAATAAACGTTGAAAAAAAAATTAAAAAAAAAAAAAGACACCGGTCACTGGATTTAGGTGTGACCGCATCTAAACTAATTACATCTGCAAAGACACTATTTACAAATAAAGTCACACTGTAAGGTTCTAGATGGACATGAATTTGAGGGAGGGTGGGGAGGACTATTAAACCCACTACAATGACATAAGAAAAACAAGTTGAAAGACACTGAAGTGAATATTTTTTTTTTATTTATTTGAGAGAGAGAGAGAACACACACAAGCAGGGGACGGGCAGAGAGAGAATCCCAAGCAGGCTCCATGCTATCAGCACAGAGCCTGACTTGGGGCTCGATCTCATAAACCATGAAATCATGACCTGAACTGAAATCAAAAGTTGGACGCTCAACCAACTGAGCCACTCAGGCGCCCCTGAAGTGAACATTTTTTTAACTTTCATTGTGAAATAATTTCAGAAGAATTCCTGTATATCCCTCACCCAGATTCCCCAAATGTTAACATTTTACCTCCCTTGCTTTATCACTCTCTCTCCCTCTACGGGTGTATGTACTGGATTTTCTGATATGTTTGAGAGTAAGCTGCAGTGATGATGTCCGTTTACCTGTATTTCAATGTATACCCCCTAAAAATCAGGACATTTATCTTACATATCTGTAGTATAATTATCAAAGTTAGGAAATTACAAAAACTATACTGACCTATTCAAATATTGCCAATTTTCCTAATGGCCTTTTCTGGCCCAGGATCTAATCTAGAATCACACATTCCCTTTAGTTTCGTTTCATCTGAAATAGTTTCTCAGTCTTTCATGACTGTGACATTTTTTTGTTTGGGGGAGATTTGTTTTATTTTTTCCATTATAGTTTGATAAATTTCAAGCCTCTAAGAACAATTATGAGCAGTACAGCTAGTACCTTTCTATTCATTACCTGAGACTCACTAATAGTTGTATTTTGCTACACTTGTGTCATCTCTCTAGGCATATATGTATGTGTATATACATACACACATATTTTTGTTTTCTGAACCATTTAAGTCACTTCACCTTTAAATATTTTAGCATATAGCACAAACGATCAAGGACATTTGCCCACATTGCCACAATTTAACTGTCATCACACTCAGGAAATTTAGCACCGATATAGTTATGTAATACACAGTTTATGTTAGAATTTTCCAGATTGTTTTAAAAATGTGTATAACTGGGTATTGGTTGGTTGATGCAGGATCCAAAGATTATATATAGTATTTAGTTTAATATCTCTTAGGCTTCATTAATCTAGAAAAGTCCCTGTGGTCAGATCCATGTTAAACATTTTTGGTAGGCACACTACAAAGATAATATTATGTTCTCAGTGTAACACCAAGCAGGCACATGTCAATTTGTCCTATTATCATTGATAGTAACTTTGATCATGTGACTAAGGTGGTGTTCACCAGATTCCGTCACTGGGAAGGTACTTTCAATATGTACTCTATGGGGTTATACATGAAGACTGAATTTCCTGTTCCTTGACAGTTTTTACCAATGACTTTAGCATCCATTAATGGTATTGCCTAAATCAAGTTTTGTTTTGTTTCGTTTTGTTACTAGTAGTTGGAAAATGTGATTCTTCTATTTCTAGCCTGTTTAAGCATTTATTGGTTGGCATTCTTCTCATTATTCCTCTCATTATTCATTGTGATGCTGATATTACCCCAAATTAGGCCAGTGGAAACTCCTGTAAGCTAGCTCCCTTGACCTTTCAATAACATCCTCATTAGTTTTGGGCATTATATGTTATTTTCTTTTAAAACAAGATAATCCAGGCTCACCTTGTACTTTCTCTGCTTCAACCCTGGAACAAGCCATTCCTCTAAGAAGTACAGGTTCCCGTTAGTAAGGGACCAAGTTCTGGCATAAGGTATGCGTGTTGCTATCGCGGTGTTACTGCTTCTACATGGAGGTTTCACATGAAACCTCCAATTCTAATCCATCACTAGGGGGTTATTTTCCTCCTTCCTCCCAGTGTAAACCAGTGGTTTTGCAAATGTCCCTTAACTGAGGTTCATCCCATGTTTCCTCATGACTAGACTCAGGTTTTGTGCTTTGGGTAGGAATATGATAGAAGTGAGTTGTGTCTTTCTCAGTGCATCAGATTAGGAGGCACATGTTGACTGGTTCCATCACTAACGGAATTGCTTTTGATTACTGGTTAAGGCGGTGTCTGCCAGTGTTCTCAGACTAGTTTCCCCTTTGTAATGAATATCTTATGTGGGGACAGCTTGGGTGGCTCAGTGGGTTGAATGTCTGGCTTCGGCTCAGGCCATAATCTCATAGTTTGTGGGTTCGAGCCCTGAATTGGGCTCTGTGCTGACAGCTCAGAGCCCGGAGCCTTCCTCGGATTCTGTGTCTCCCTCTCTGAGCTTCCCCCACTCACACTGTGTCTCTCTCAGAAATAAATAAAAAACATTAAAAAAAATAAGTATCTAATGTGGGAGATGCTTCAAGATCACATACTGTTTTTCATCATAATTCTGCCTACTAATTTTAGTACCCATTGCTTTTAGCCTGAAAATAATTATTCCAGCATATAATAATAATTCCAGCATTCCTTCTTCCATTTATTAGTTGGAATCCCACTGTAAGGAAGAGCTTTCCCTTCTTCGTTTATCCTTTGTTTATGTATATCAGTATGGACTCATTTTGTGGGTTATAATCCATTACTATCACTAATTTGTTATAGTTATCCCAGATATAGCCAACGAGAAATGCTGTAAGATAGCTCCCGTGTCCTTTGAGATAAATATTTTTTTAAATGGTTAGTTATTTTTGAGAGAGAGAGAGGCAGAGAGCACGTGCGCATGTGCACACAAGCAGGTGAGGGGCAGAGATAGAGGGAAACAGAATCTGAAGCAGGCTCCAGGCTCTGAGCTGACAGCAAGGAGCCCAATGCGAGGCTTTAACTCAACGAACTGTGAGATCCTCACTTTAGCCAAAGTCGGACACTCAACTGACTGTCCACCCCAGCACCCTGAGATTAATATTTTTAAGACTTTTCTTCACAGGTGTGACTTTCCAAAAGATTCACACCATTTATACATTTTCTAGGAGTGTATAATGAGACGTCCTTGGGCTTTTTCATCAGCACTGGCTTTAGAAGGGATAGAGTGACTTTTAAAGGTCAAGGTAACAAGGACGGGGCCGGGTGGCTCAGTCAGTTGAGTGACCAATTTCAGCTCAGGTCATGATCTCACGGTTGGTGGGTTTGAGCTCTCCTTTGGGCTCTGTGCTGACAGCTCAGAGCCTGGAGCCTGCTTCAGATTCTGTGTCTCTCCCTATCTCTGCCCTCCCCTGCTTGCACTCTCTCTAAAATAAACATTAAGAAAAATATTTTAAAAATAATAAACGTCAAGGTAACTAGGGGCGCCTGGGTGACACAGTTGATTAAGCATCCAACTTCAGCTCAGGTCATGATCTGGTGGTTCGTGAGGGCTTGAATTTCAAGCCCCACAGCAAGCTCTGTGCTGACAGCTCAGAGCCTGGAAGCTGCTTTGTATTCTATGTCTCCTTCTCTTTCTGCCCCTCCCCCACTCATGCTCTGTCTCTCTCTCTCAAAAACAAACATTAAAAAAATAAATAAATGCCAAGGTAACCACACTGCAAATGTATAGGGCTTCTCATGGATGCAGTTTCCTTGTGGTTCATGACAATCTTCCCCAACCATGATCAGTTCCCATTCTCCAACAATCTGTTCTTTCCTTAAAAGAGCCTTTCAGTTTGCAGCACGAGTTAGTAATAAGTACTGCTGCCCATTAGAGGTCACTTTCGGCTAGATGTGATAGAAGATCTCTCTAAATCTCTTATCAGCTGACCAGCAAGTCTTGCTCTGAACACAATAAGGATTTGTCTGTTTCTAAAAGAACACTAGTGTCATTAGACATGTCCACTTAAGCCTCATTTAAGTCCTTAATCCAGACTTGAATCTGTGATAACAACTCAAAGGGTACACGCCTTTGCTAAGTTCTGCTGGAAGAAAAATAACGACAGTGACATCTAGTCATATAAGCACTATGTTCCAGATGACTATCTGTTTCACAAATATTAACTCACTTCCCATCTTTCAAAAACCATACAGTGTGTGTTGGGGGGAACCCATGAAGAGGTGATTTCACACAGCTAGTAAGTGGTTGAACCAGAATTCTAACCCAAATAGTTTGTTCCAGAGTCCAAACCACTTATACTTATATACTTATACTTAACGTATATACCTATATATACATATATACTTAACGTATATACTTATATAAGTATATACGTATAACGTATAACGTATATACTTATACTTAACGTATATACTTATATAAGTATATACGTATAACGTATAACGTATATACTTATACTTAACCACTATACTGTGTATCAACCTGCATGGCTTTATTGGAGTCCCATTTTAATTAGATCTTTCTATATCTTTCCAAACCTGGAATCACTGGCTTCTTTATAAAACATCCACATAATGAGATTTAAAATCATCAGAGGTCTTTTGGAGGTTAGCAGTGGATGCTTATCAGCTGTGTGCCACTGGGAATTAGTCCAGTGGAGACATATCTGAGCCCAGTTTGACCTCCGTGGTTACAGGCTGGCCAGGTCCTGGGATCAACCCTAGTAACCCAGCAGCTCCACCAACACCCTGTTCAGGTGATCAGACAATCTGAGGTCACCAGCTTTTCCCTGCTTGGCCCTTGCTTCCTAGAAAAGTAGCAGCTTGCTTTGGAAGCTGCTTCAAATTAATCCCTCAAGGTACCTGATAAGGTTTCAGACCTTCTTTCCTTGGTGGGGGGTGGTGAAAGAGGGCAGGGGTTCTAGTGTTAGACTGACCTGCACTAGAAACCCTGTGCCCCTGCTCAGTGCTGTGTCACCTTGGGCAGAACTGCTTAACTCCGTGAGCCTGAGTTTCCTCATCTTGAGTACTCTCCTGGCACAAATGTTGAGAGAATTAGTGATGAATGTAAAGGATATTGGCAGAGGGTAGGAAGTACTTGGTAGGTTTTATTATTACCACTTCCTTAAAGGTACAGCCCAATTCCCACCAATCAGAATAGCTGACCCTGATGTGTCCTCGGTGGTTCTGTCCTTTTTCTCAAACACCAGTGCCTCTAACTGCCTGTGTTATCCCTTGAGCAATGAAAACACATCACTCTTGCTGGCAAGTGTCATCTCTTGTGTCTGGCCTAATTCTCCAACTAGACTTCAGTCAAGTCTGGGGCTGCCCTTTATACCTTTTCATATCCCTAGTCTTAACCAAGGACCCAAAACAGTAAGTGCTCAGTAAATGACTGCTGATGACAGAGACTAATTGAAGTTACTTCACAAGTATTTATGGAGATTTTACCAAGCATCAGGCAATGGACAAGGCTCTGAGACAGTGAGGTGATTAAAACCTGGCCAAAGGAACTCTTGCTCTGGCTAAAAGTTTCTGCTAAAGCCAAAACAGTTCATGCACCTTTCCAGGCATCCAATTCCCAGAGAACGACCTTCTCTGTTGAGGCAATCTGGTTCACTGTGTCTCCAACAAAAGGCAAAGCCAAGCCCACAGGCCAGAGCCCTTTTCACCGTGGAGAGTACATACCATGGCAATTAGTGCCCAAGGACCTTGGTGCCATTTGGGACCTCACTAGCTAGCTGTTCTGTCCTTAAGACCAGCCAGCAGCCCCTGAGATGGTGAGCACAGGAGACAGTCCATGCTCTCCCCACAAGGGGTCAGCACAAGACCACAAGTGCTAGAGGACCTAGTCAGTGATGGACTCCTTCCCCAGGACTCATCCCAACCATGCAGTATTTGAATGATTTGTTCTTGGGTGGAGTGGATGAAAAGGGAGAGAATGGGTTGGAAAAAAATGAAACTATCTGTTGAATGTGCAAGCTGCTGCAGTCATGAAATCAAACAATGTTTGACTAAATATTTTTAATGCAAAGAAATCAGGTAATTTGAGGGTTTCAAAAAACAAACACTGTCAGGAAAACAAATGATAACTGAAGAAAATACTATGCATTAGCAAAAGCTCTACTCTTTCATTTGCAAAAGCAAAATGACTTTTTTTTTTTCTCCAGGAAAAGGAAGGCCTTCAGAAGTTAAAAGAAATGCAGTTTACTGACTAAGCCCTTCTCTGCAACAGAAACAAAGAACCTTCCCTCTTATCTGGGTTCAGAACTGGCAAGCAACCTCAATGTGGGCACTTGATAAATATTCACTGATGATGAAAATGTTCACACTGCAAAGAAACCATCCTGTTATTTCAAGAACCCTTCTGAAATGCCAGTGATTGAAGCCAGATCTTGACTGTCCTTTGCAAATCTTGAACAAGAAAAGCCCAGTTCAGCTGGTCACGTGGAACAAAACAGAACAAGAACAGTGGATTAATCTCTTCTGGTGTCTGGGGTTGTGACTGGCAAACTGAGGCAGTGGGTAGGGTTTTGAAATAACCACTCCCAAAACATCCAAGCAATTGAGGTTTAGTGTCTCCACTTTGTAGGGAAAAAACGACCTCATTTTTCTTTGCATTGGATGTGCAGGCTATGCCTACGAACAGAAATAGGTAAAGCTGGTGCAGGGAGTGGCAGTTCATTTTAGTCATCCTGAACCATCTCGATCATGATGTATCAACTGAGCTGAGGGACATTCAGAGAGAACATGGTGAAACCAATGCATTGGTATGTTGCCCGGTCAAGGTCTGCTTGTTTTGGCCCGGGTACACCTGGCCTTGGCCAGTGCAATCTTGATAAACAGAAATGAATGCACCTCAGTAACCACTGCCCAGACAGCCTATGTTGGTGAAGCTGGGGTCTGGCTGAACTGTACCAGGATGTCTTGGAGACCTTCCATCAGCTGGGCCCTGTCTGTCCCTACAGAGACCTCTTTCTGGGTTCTAAGAAACTCTCAATTTGTCAGTGGTTAATTCAGGCCAGAGCAGGGGTGGCACAGCCACTGCTTGGGTGTGGGCTTGGGCTATCTTAGGCCTGGAACAGAACAGCTCTATTTCCTCACACTAGCGTCCCATCCCCCACCACCATTCTGTACCTCCCCCTTCATGAGTAGCCTCAAATTTTTCTTAGCAACAGAGGGGTGGGGCTAGGAGCGCCTCCTCCCGCTCCCCTGTGGCTCCCCTAGTCCTCCGTGTTGGGTTTAGTTTCACTCACACACACACCTAAGTGAAGACAGCCCTGACAGGTTTAGCAGTGTCTTCATCTGGGGTTCCCAGGCCTTGAGGTGAGCTCTGAGGCTAGCACCATGATACAAGGGGTAGGTGGCAGCTGAAGCCCACATCAGGGAATCAACCCCCCAGTCAGCATAGTGATGCCAGAGCAGGCAGGGAAGCCCCAGGAAAACCACTTCACTTGCCACAGCTTTAGCCCCCTGACCTTGGCCTTGCATATGGGCCTCTATTTCTAGTGCACCCCCACCCCCATCCCAGCCACCACCTCTGACCTTATCAAAATCTGCCCTTCCAGCAGCTTCTTCTGCCCATGGGTCCTGGCCCCATGCTTGAACAAAATCTGCCCTTCCATCTGCCCCACAGATACTGCCTGAGCATATTATATGTGCAAGACAGACCTCTGCTGAGAGGTAGGCTGTGGCTCTCTCCTCTCAAATCTAAAATACCAGGGAAGTAAAAGAGCATTAACTGAATCCTTGCTTTGTGCCAGAAGCTTTAGATGCATGATCTCTCTTAATCTTGCCCTCATACCTTAAAGGAAGGCCTCATTATTACCATAAGAACCAAGAGTAGGGGCACTGCTGCCTGACTGCCTGAGTTCAAAAGTCCAGGTTTGCTATGCACTCTGTATGTGACCTTGGGCAGATGATTTGACCTACCTGCCCACCTCACCAGGAAAATAAGAATCAGGCTACTGTGAGCATTAATGGGTTAACTTATGTGAAAGGTGCTAAGAGCAGTCCTACAGAAGTGCTAGTCATCATTATATATTATTAGCTACTATATGTTAAAGATAAGAAAACAGAAGCCACACAATCACTTGTGAAGCCTGGCTTCTGGTGGGCTCCATACAATTGCTCTCCCCTCATCACATCACATTTTCTTTAGCATTGTAAAGTGCCGTTCCCCTTCCAGGGATGGTTACATTTGGCCAATGGCCAGAGCCTTGAAAGTGAGTATAGGAGAGAAATTGGAGAACAGGAGCCACCTGAGTTTTATCTGGGGCTCCTGAAATTGTGCCCCATAAGAGTTACCAGTGACCAGCAGTGGTCCTGTCCTCCATCTCTGGGCAGGAAGGTCCTGACTTTTTGAAGAGGGCTGACCCTGGCACCTGTCCCTTTTCTGCTCAGAAGCAGGCTGAGACCACATGATTCTAAAACTCCCCATCCCCATTCCCATCCTAGAATCTGGGTAGTTTTTCCTGAAAATATGGCAGGTTTTCAATTTAAACCCAACCCCACAAAGCCCATGTTCCAAAGCCCATGTTCTCTCCATTCTTATCTTGGTCACTTACCCCACAGCTGCCCAGACATCTGTGGCAGACAGACAAATGAGGCCACAGGGATTGACAGAGTCATGGCGTGGCCTCCGTGTGTAGGGGAGGAAGGGAACAGGAAACTGGAACAAAGGCCAATGCTGGGTGCAGGCCCATGTATGGATAACTAAGTTATCTGATCACTCAATTTATAAATCCAATCAATGGGAAAATCACGTGCACTCACCTAACATCTACAAGGGACTCCCTTCAGCCCAAAAGCAGAAAAGTATCCAGAGATATCTTGGTTCAGGCAAACTATAGTCTCAAGGGTGCAGCATTTTCTGGAGCTTCTATCATGCCCTGAATTGATGCTCTCCTAATTAGCTTTGTGGTCTTGGCCAAATTTCTCTGAACCTCTCTAAAACCGGGATTTACTAATATATAAAACAGGGAAAATGCTCCCTACCTCACAGGATTTTCCTAAGGTTAACTGTAGTGATATATGCAAAACTGCCAGGGGCGGGCACAGAAGAGATAAGGCCCTTCTCAGGAACCAGCAGTGCCTGTGATGGGCTGTCAACTGCCTTCCTGGGTCCCCCATGCCTCTGTAACAAGCTGTCCACCTGCCCCTCCACTGTCAGACCCTCCAAGCTATTTGGTGTGTGCTCACTGGCCTCCTCAAAGCAGGATGGTATTTGGCACCAGGTGACAAAATTCTTCTCAGTTCTGCAGTGAGTCCCTAGAGGCTTCCCATCCTTCCCGCTCAGGAGGAGGAGGAAGAGAGAAAGGGCATGGAGTTGGAGGGGGACACAGAGTGAAATTTCCAGAAGTCCAGCAACCTCTCATCCTGGTCCCAATGCCAAAAAGCTGAGTCTAAAAGGAAGTTCCTCAGAGGCCTGGGGAAAAGGCCTGTAAGGGAAGTAAAGAGATATCTGGAATGTTGAATGCTGTGAAGAAATTTGTCAGATGAGAAAGGAAAAGGAAAGTGATTAACTAGGTCAAAGGGCACGAGTTTTCAGTCTACTATTCATCATGACTGGAGGATGACTACCGATCAGATTATTTCATCCACCAGTATGGAGGGAAAAGGCTTGTTAATTTTTTTTTCTTTTCAGTGTGTTCCTCCCCACCATGCAAACAGTTCTCATTCTGCAAGGCTGGGGGAATTCAATTCCAAGCACTCAATGTAGTGAGAAGGTGAGGGGTTTGAAGCCAGAATACCTGGGTTCAAGCTGTTGTTCCCCTCTGACCTGCCTGTGACCCTTAGACCTCAAATTCCTCACCTGAAAATAAAAGCAGTTGGGACTTCAGGGCTGTGGTGAGCAATCTGTGAGAAATGTGTGGGGAGGCTTCTCAAAGAGGGAACATAGCAGTCATTGGTCACTTGTTATTGTTATTATGCAGAATTTCTCTCTAAGCCAACTAGTGCTGTTCCACTGTCCACAATGAGAAAGACAGCTAGTTATCAGGGCATTTTGTAATCTTTGGGGATTTAAAAGGTTTAAAAGGCTGAAGAAGAGTAGCCAAGTGCTTTGGTTTCTCACCTGTTCCTCCATCCAATCGCCAGCATCCTGGGGAAAATATGGCCCCTTTTGGGGAAAGGCTACCATCAGGCCCCAGGCAGGCCTCTCTGCAGGCTCAGAGGAGCAGCCAACGGCTGGGTAGCAAGATGGGGAACAGGGAGCTCAAACATGCCTCCCTCCTGGGGCCTAGGGCTCCATTCTGCGCTGTTGTCTTCGTGGGTCACTTCCTCCATTAAAATGGTATTTAACATTGTATTTTATGTCTGAATTTATATAAAAACGGGTATAATCCAGGCTGGGTTCATTACTGCATATTCATAATTACTTTTTCTTATGATTTTAATAGAAATTTAAAAGAAATGAATGATGAGCACTTTGGCCACTAGGGGGCAGCATGAGCTCACTAGATGATTACGGGAACTCGGGTGGAGGGGTGGCCCCAGTAAATAGTGGAGAAAGACAGGGCGACGACTCCCACCGCTGACTCACAAAGGGCTTTTGCTTCCCACAGCGTTTCCTCAGAGAGTGTTGTGTTTGCTCCTCACATCAGTCCCAGGAAGCAGGCGGGTGGGGTGGGTGTTAAGTGCCCCACTTGGGGCAGGGAAGTGAGGCTCACCCTGGGAGGCCCAGTGTCATGCAGGGTCACACGGTGGCAGAGGCAGGCCCAATCAGAATTTCCTGGCTCCTCCTGCCATACTTCTCTCTCAGAGCCTCTGCCGGGCTGGATGCTGAGCAGACAAGGGAAGGACGGCGCAGCCAAACTACACTTAATTTTGGTGGCTCAGCCCTGCCAAGCACCACCAGCCTCCCCTCCGCCCGACTCCTCCCCCATAAAACTCACGGGGAGAAGCAGTCCTCCTTCCGAATAGAAGCAGAGAGGACACAACATTCCAGACCCAGTCCCTACCCCCAACCTCCCTTGGGGCCAAGCATGCCTTTGTTCACTCCCCTTGTCCAACCACCGACCAGCCAGGAGCGAGCCTGGTAGGTGGGAGAGACATTCACTCTGCTCCCTGGAGGACAAGCGACACCAGAAGCACACAAAAGGCATTCACTGTGCAAAGGCTAGAGGAAGAAATAAGCACTACATGGGCGCAGGGTGCCTGGCAAGGGCACACAGCAAAGAAGGAAAGACCAGAAACAAAAGCAAACAGAGCAGAGGCAGGAGACATGGGATCTTGAAAGCGGGTTTTCTACCTCCCCGGGGGAACACCCAGCTTGTTGCCTGGTGGAGTGCGTGGCAAGGCCGGAACAATAGGCCTTTCTCTCTCCTCCACAGCTAAGCACACACCCAGGAGGAAGAGAGCTGCGCTCATAGATGCCAACTCTGTGCTGGGGTTCTGGACTGAAGGGGAAGCTAGTTAACAACACAGATAATTTGTGTTCAGTTTCCTCCTTTAGAGGTGAGGGCCATGCCTAAACCCATGTGATAAATAAAAGGCAGATTTCCTTGCTGGATGAGCAGAAAAGGACTGTTCACTTTTTTAGGGGAAACACAAGAACCCAATTGAAATGGATGTGAAAAGGCAACCCCTAGGGTGGTTTGTTGACTTCGAGAGCACCTTTGTGGTTCAAAGGAGCCCAGAAGGTTCTGGGAGCAAGTAGTCCTTGGCAAAGTGTAGCCAGGCCTGAGGCAAGGGGACATGGAAGGCCCTGGAGATGTGCAATGCGTAGGTGGGGACCCTGGGTACTCCAGATTCTCCAAGGACAGAGGTGACATCCACTCACTGAGCAGCATCCATCCTCAGGGTCACCAAATAGGCAGGAATCTCTCCCTACTCACACCGAATAACTCTAGTACTGGTCTGGTTAGGCCCAACTTAAGGAGGAATGACAGGCCTGTCACATGTATGAAGAGTCACAGTTCAGTTTCTGGGTTTCCACAGTCCAACCCCTGACTTCCCAGGGGATTGGTGGGTAAAGGTGACAGTCTAGCCTAGGTTGGGAGGAGAGGGACTGAGAAACCAGCTCAAGAAAGGACAGGAGCCCTCAGAACAATGTGTGGACATTCATGAGGCTGTGCATTCAGTATCTGCCTGGAAGAGAGCAAACATGGCAGTTGGGAGCCACAGGAAAAGACTAATCCAAAGAAAGCTTGCCTCTTAGGGCAGGCTGAGCCAGACTCACTATATTCAGGAATTCTGTGATAGAGTAAGATTGACTTACAGAACCGAAAAGGACTTTTAGGATGATCTACTCTGATCCCCTCACATTGGCACAGGAAGGGACTTAGGAGGAAAGAGTCAAACCCTAATGCAGCCCAAAAGGATGATGTGACTTGCTGAATGCCCCACAGCTGCTCAGAAAACAGGAAGAAGGAGCCCCTGTTTCCTGATTTATGGCCCAGGGCTCTTGCTGGTAGATGCCACTATCTTGAAAGTGGAAAGTAAATGTGGCCTAGAGGAGTCCTGGGGAGCTGGATGTTTCTCTGAAACTCATGGGGCTAAGGATGCACAATGAACCTTAATTTTATGGCCAGACTCAAGAGGGATGTAGGCCACAAAAACACTGCAATTTATCAGAGTAGTTGGAAAAACAAAACACACAAACCAGCTCAAGATCACATGGCAAGGAAAGGTTGGTGGGAAAGACAACTGTGACAAGGTGTTTCCATCTCCAGCGTTCTGAGGCCTACTGCTCTAAAAGCCTGAGGCTCCAAGGAGATAGGAAGGAGTGTGTGTGCTGACTTTAGAGGAGCAAGCACAAGAGGCCTGTGACTCATGCCCCTGGAGCTTCCCTGGACCACTCCAGCAGCTCTGAGTCAGCAGCCGTGTCTGCGACTGGCACCATTGCTCAAGGCCTTCAATGGTGACTCAGCAGAAAGGAGCAGGACAATGAAACGCTCTTGCTTGGAGAGGCTGGTCGGCCAGAACCTCCCACCTGTGGCATCCTCTGAGGCTCCCGAAGTGCAGGCTGTCAGAGCCTCCTCGGCCTAGGGCAGAGCTGGAGGCTGGCAGTCTGCACTAGAACAACATCAGTTTGATTTCTTGAGTTTAAGCAGCTAGTTTTCCTCAAATACTTATTTTACCAAAGAGAAAAATTTTGGAAGACAATGTAGGAGAACACCTAATTCTATAATTTCACAGATGAAGAAACTGAGATACGAATAGATTATGTGCCTTTTTTTCCCCCTAGATTATGTGCATTCCCCAAGATTACTTAGGGCCTTTTCCTTGAGTTCACCTTTAAGCCAACTGGTAGCTAAGGAGGTAAGGGTGACAGGGCTCTCAGAGATATACTTGGGCCTCTCCTGTGGCAGGTAGAATAATGCGCCCCCACCCCCAAGATGTCCACCCACTAGTTCCTAGAACCTGTAAATATGTCCTTACATAGTAAAGAGGACTTTGCACATGTGATTAAGGATGTTGACGTAAAAAGATTATTCTGGATTATCTAGGTCAGTCCAATGTTGTCACAAGGGTCCCTATAAGTAAAAGAGGGAGGCAGGAGAGGCAGAGTCAGAGATTAGAATTCTCTCTACTGCTGGCTCTAAAGAGATGGGGAAAGAGTGTAGGCAGTCTCTAGAAGCTGGAAAAGTAAGAGAACAGATTCCTCCCCAGAGCTTCCAGAAGGAACACAGCCCTGCCTCCACCTTGACTTTAGTTCAGCGAAATCCATTTGTGAAATCTGTTTCATTTTAAGCCACTAAGTTGATGGTGATTTGTTGCCTCAGCAATAAGTAACTAATACATGTCTCCCTGCCTCTCCATCCCACTGCTATCCAGTCTGTGGCTTCAAAGAATAGGCTTGAAAACTAATTTGCCACCCCTCAATTTCTACTCAGTGAGATATAAAAACAAGTAATTTGGAAAATTATAGTAAAAATACCATGTCCCTTTGTTTCAATAATAAAAGTTGTAGATACTTGATCAAGTCAGACTCAGTTGGACATAAAAAATAAGTTAGTATTTCTCTTGTCACCACCCTTTTAAGCCCTTCTGTGGAATTATTCTTCCATTTTCCTGGGTGAAATGCTGGGCATATCCTTAAGCTTTTATGATCACTTTCAGGTGTTAATAAGCATCTCATTTTTAGGTATGAGTCTCACATCAGAGCTTTAATCTCTCACCTCATATAAAGCTTTTTCCCACCCTAGTTGGGGCCTGAAAAAGACTCTGAAGCCTGCAGAAGTGCAGAGGGTGTGCTGGGGAGAAAGATGCTTAGCTGCCTGACTAATTTCCCACTGGGTCCTTCCACTCCTCTGCTACTCACACTGCTGGCTCCAGCCCCTTCCGGGTGGGAAGACAAGGGGCAGCAGGCTCTCTTGGCTCAGAGTGTGGCAGATGTTCCTCAGGGAGCATTCTGGACATGTCCAACCACACAGCGCCCTGGTGAAACTTCCCAACCACTGGCTGCCTCCCAACAGCTCTTCCCTCAGTCCCTACCGACAGCACACCCCAGAAAGAACCCAGCTCTGCTAGGAGAACCTCACTCTATCTTCTGGGGTGGGGTCTCTTCCTCGGTGACACCTTCCAGTCTCCACTGTACCCAAGCGAATGCACCTCTTTGCTTTGCCTAGCACTGGGCATGCACACCACCCTCACTCAGCCCTTCCTTTCCACTCTTCCTGTCTCAGGCAGCTCCAGCCAGAGCCTCACTTTTCGATTTTTCCAGGTAAGGTGCAGTGTTATGAACTGTCCTAGGCCAATTTGGCCAGGCAGGACCACTGGACTACTTGGAGAAAGAGTAGCCATCAATAGGTAGAGGTAGGGGGGGATTAGTTATTCCTTCACAATGTTATTATTAGGTTATCATGAAAGCTTTTTGTCTTTGCACAAAAGACATTTAAGGGAAACATCATGATATTGTAGAGGCAAAATTCAAATAAACTACAGGGTTACCATCAGACAACTAGATTTCTTCACACCAACTGCTAGCTGCAGGACCATTGGAGATCAAGCCTCTAATGCCTTTAAGAGCACAGGCTATTCCCATTTATTTCACAAAATAAAATCCATTTTAAGCATTCATTATGCTAATTAGCAAAGTCCCTGGCACTGCTCAAAGACAAAGATAACTATATGTCCTGTGGTAGCTGCCTCTGGAGTATGGGTAAGGCTACAGCTTAACAAACACACACAGTATCACCCTGTTTGTGCTGAAGCATTTCAGATTACGTTACAGACATCATTACAGTCAGGCTCCAGTCTATTTCCCTCAACTCCCGACGACCCAAGTCAAGTCCTCCTAAGAAGCCTCTCCCCACATTCTGTCTCACTGTGACAGTGTGGGGCTAGGCAGTTTCCACCACTCTGCTTTGATCAGCCAGGAGGCATGATGTCAGTTTTCCTCCTGGGAGACCCCTTACCTTCCCCAAGCGGTTCTCTCAAAGCCCCTCCCTGCACTTGGCTTGTGGTGGCTTGTGGTAGTTTACTGACAACTCTCCTCAAAGAAGTCCCACTGCTCTCGTCCTCATCAACTTTCTCCTCCCTTCTCCACACCTCTGTATAAGTGATAGGCTCCGAGTCATTGGGCTGGGCTTCAGGGGTGACTGCTTAGCAAATTCTGTGTGGAGGGTTTAGCTCCCCTCCATGGAATATGGCCACCTAATACCTATTGTTTTTAGCTTTGAGGGATGAGCTGAAATTCTGTAGTAACAAAATAGCCTCCCTAACATCCTGCTGCAGAGCAATGGAATTTGTCTTGCTTCTCTTTTTACCTTGATTGCCAAGGCTGAGTTTAATACCTACCTGCAGTAGCTTCTCTTCAACCTAGATTGCAAAACCCCCTGGGTCCATCAATCCTCTTCCTCCCTAACTCACTCACACCTTCTCCTTCTGCTTTCTTCCCTGTGTCACTCACTGCTGCTGTTCTTTTGCCCTTGCTTCAATGATTCTGATGTTTGTTCACTTGCTTAAAGAGTAAAGTTATCTTAGAAATAAATCATCTGTTAAAAGTTATGAAGTTTTGCTGTAAGCTTCCCAGTGAGTGGCTACTTGAAGGCATGAGGAAAACATGAATGTTATTCCTGTGGTAAGTTACACCACCAAACCACACAGATGGCATTTGTTTCACTAGATGCTACAATGGCACTTCTCTTTAATCAGATGATGCAAGATAAACTGTATGACACTGGAGAAACATCTTCTGATCATAAGTTCCACAGAATCTGGAAAAGCAATGAAGGGAAATCCTTAACACAAATGTTTCTTAGTTTCAGAAGAGACTAATGATGGCTAAAGGAGTAGGAACAAGACACAGGTGAAGGAGAATTTGAGCGCTCTGGGGAGTTGCTCCATATGGAAAAAGTGGGAAGTAGATATCCATACCTCTGAAGAGTGTCAGAGTGTCACAACAGGGTCAGAGCAGAGTTATGCAGAGTCATTAGAAGGGACAAGAGGCTATATGGCCTGCAAGATCCAACTAAAATCTCCTGGCATATACTGATACAAGGTAAAGACTGCCATAATCACGGGAAAGGGGGCAGGATGCCAGACACAGAGAGAAAGAAGAGTTACCAAGGCAAAGGACAGCTGTGTCCATCTTGTGGTGCCCAGAAGAGGAGAGGGAGCTTTACTGCCTATGGACCTGTGGCAGGGCTACTCTGAGATGAAGGTAGGTTGGTAGCCAATGGACTCTGGTTAATACAGGATTCAGAGGAATTCGATATCTTTGGTGCATGATTTCAGGATCTATACCATGAAATATACAGATTGGGCTATCTTAGCTTGATGTCCTTCAACGTTTCATAAAAAGACTTGTGATGAAGACCTGGTTTTCCTTGGGGTTGGGAGAGGATGAGCTGGTAGAGTCACAGCATATTATGGCTCTGAGAAGACAAGTATACTAGTGGCTCACTGCTCAGTGTCAACAAGTAGATAAGCCCTCTAGGTCAGCTTCAGTCTTGGGGTCTGTATTTAAGATGAGAGCCTCTCTCATGAGTACTGTCTTTCCTTAGAGTAATGGTTCTAAGACCTTCATGGATATCAAATCACCCAGAGGCCTTGTTTTGCTGAGCTCTACACCCCAAGTATCTGATCCTGTAGTTCCAGGGTAAGGCCTGGGAATTTGTGTTTCTAACAACCAAGCTCTGAGGTTATACTGAGTTGTGGGTCCAGGCACTACACTTTAAGAACCACTAAGAACTTCCTTCGCCCCCACACCTAGGCTACTCCCCAGACCCAGTGAGTGAGAATCTCTAGGGGTGGGACACAGGCACCAATATTTTTTAAAACTCCCTGAGTGTTTCCAAAGATGACCTACTATCGGAACTACCATTCTAAGAGAGTGATTTCTACATGAAAAGCTGACATAAAAACACCATCATTTAGGCAAGAAAGCAGCATTTCCTATCCTGCAATAAAATAAAACAGGAATGGCTGTTATCACTTATTGTATGCAGATAATGTGCCAAGATTAACTAATTTACTCCTTACAACAACTATCCCCATTTTATAGATGTGTGAAACAGGCACTTGGTGAGGTTAAGTGATTTGTCTGAGGTCATGCACCTAGTGACAGGGCTGGGGTTTGAACCCAGGTATCATGGTCTCAGAGTCTCTGCATGAGGCCTGCACTACAGAGTCCTGTGTGCTCAGTCCATGGGAGGGTATTAAAAGCTTTGCCCTCTGTGAGCAATATTTATAGTGAAAATGGAATGATCATGTCCCATAATTTTTCAAATTGGGTTAGAACACTAGTTAGGATTCACCACTTAATAGTGATATAACTTGAGCAAGTCCTTTAGCCCCTCTGAGCCTGTTTCTCATCTATCTAGAAAGTCAGTATAAATGTGCCCACTTCGCAGGCCTGCTGGGAAGCCTAAAAAATTTTTGCCAAGTACTCCATACAGTGCCTGGCACTTAGCTGAGGTTCAAGAAATGTTCTTCCCTTACCATTCTCCATCAGCCTTTCCTCTAAGGGTCCTAAGAACCCCAAAGAGTTTTTCCCAATTGTTCCTTGAGTGACTTTACAAGTACGACTTTCCTCACAATTGACTAAACAAATAAATATGGGGGGGGGGGAATGAGAAGTTTTCCTGCTGTATGGAAGGAAGCACAGATGTTAGGCTTTGCCGAACAATGAGTTGCACACTCATGACACTGGAAATTGAGGAAATCTGTGCTACTACTTGAGGGGAAATAAGTAATGATTTATGAGCTGTGGCGTCCCAGCATATCCCAGAGCAGCTGCATTGCACCAAGGGTCGGCGTGCTGGGTGGGGCACCCACAGCTGCAAGGTGTGCTTCCAGTCAGTTGTTACTAATAAAAAAAGTATTGAAGCTTGTGACTCACTAAGCAGTAATACATTCAACTAGATAAGCTTTCTCAAGGGGAGGGAAGGGACAGAACCTAGCTCGCTGGGACTGTACACAATTCTGGGTGGGCCTTTGGGAGCTTTGCAAGTGAGTGTCACCCAAACAGATGCCAAAACTAAAAATGACTGCATATGCTGCTTAAGGCAGATCGAAAGAACATTCTGAGGCAATCTACAATAATTTTTATATCCTCTGACTTCTGAGAAGTTTTGAGGGGAATCATTAAAGAAGTTACAGGTACCTCAAACAAAGATGGGATAAGTAAATCAGAGAAAGAAAAACCTGGTAGTGGTTGGGGAAAAAGGGGATACAGAATGGGAACTAATCCAGAAAGCCTCAGCTAGGAGAGATTCTTGAAACCGAGCAGAAAATGAAGTTCTGAGACTCCTGGTAGTGAAAGCAAAAAGTACTGTACAGTGCATTCGTGGCTTTCATTAATTCATAAAAGAAAGCTTAGCAAAACTTTATCCTAGTACTAAAGTCCAAGTGAAAATTATTGGCAAGGGTTTCTTACATTAGGCAACATAATGAACATCTATGGCAATTTTACAGAGATTTTAAAGTTGTGCTTCACCTGATCATTTCTTAAAAAGACACTGGATAAAAGTTTAGGGACACAATGTTAAATTGTCTGAGAAAGCATCTCTGGGTACCAGAGGAATCTAATCCAGGAAGAGAACAGTGTGAGTCTAGAGGAGGGAAAGTTTAGAGAATTGCAAAGTACCTCACATATCACAATTGCTGATTATTTTGGTAACATCCAACCCCCTTTTAAATGCAAAGATAAACATCATTTGAGAGCACGGCTGAGTAGCTCCTTAATAAGAGCATGTCTAACAGTGAACAATTTGGTGTGTATGTAAGATAATGTGAAATGAGGTCTATGGAAGAAAAGAGAAGTAGTACAATTTTGTGCTTCTCTTTGGACAAAAGGTGTTGAGGGGAAAGGCATTTGTGCAAATTCCAAATAGATTTTCTAATCTAGAAAAACAAAACCTCAGTTATGGACTAAGTTGTATTTCAAAGAAAAGCTGAAATGGCTTGCTTTCAATTCTTAACAGCAAAAAGGGGACCTGTTCTGGACTTAAAAGAATCAGGTTCGCCATGGCGGCCTTCCGCGTTCCGCCCGCGGCAGGACGAGCTTTCCCGTCCCTGAAAGGTGCAGGCGGTGTAGCTGAGGCTGGTGGGCCCGTGTGTCTGTGCTCCTGTGCCTCGATGTTTGGTTTGTCCTGTCTTAGAAAACTGAACCTTGTGTTTTCGCAAACAGCGGGTGTTTGCTCAGCAACCCGAGCAACATCTGAGGATTGCAGGTGGCGGGCTCCAGGTTTGTGGTCGGTGCGGTGTGGAAGGCCTCACATTCCAGAGGAGAGGTGGCCCCGGAGGCACCAGGGGATGCCGGCCACTTGGGCTGAACCTCAGGGCCCTGTCCTCAACTCTGAGGGTTCCTTAAGCTTCCTTAGGCTAAATTTTATAATGAAGGGTGTCCTAGGCCACAATTCACTGACTAGTAAATTTTGACCATCCTAAAGCCCTCTTTACCCTTAAAAAGCTAATGTTTTTTATAGATAATGATAATAAATTTAAGAAGATTGGTAAATCTGTTGTTTTTAAATTTGTGTCATCCTGCCCTGGGGGAGGACCCAGACCCCTGTGATCCCCTGTGCTGTGCGCCGACCTGTGGCTTCCGGGACGAAGAGAGGGCAGCACGAGGCTGCGGCCTGAAGCTGCCGAGCCCCGCCCTCCGCCCCAGCTCGGTTTTGGGTCTCCCGTTCCTGGAAGTGCCGTGGGTCCCTACCTTGGCAGTCTGGTGACCCCGAACCGCAGGCAGCCAGCCGACGCTAGACGGCCTCGTCCTGAGCGATGGCCGTGGGCCTCCCGCTCTCCTGCGATGGCCCTGGCTCCGCAGCAGCAAGAGGCAGACAGGCTCCGGGGCCACACTGCCGCCGCCATGATACCACGCAGGGCACGCCGCCCGTCTCAGGCTCGTTCCCCGCCGCCGCGTGATGCGCGTGGCCTTGAGCACGTGCTCGGGGCCTGCGAAACAAGGAGTCCGAAAATACTTCGAAAATGGCCACGTTGGCCACTCCCTCACTGACTTAACTCTCTCGTGAATCGCATTTCCTTCTTGATGGTTTTCTAGATTAAAGGAGAGTTGATTTTGGCCTTTTGGTGTTCTTAGTTTCTTTTTCCTTATACTGACTCTATAAAATGTACCTTTGCTTCCCACGCCTAAAGGAATCACTTGACCTGTGGTTTCATGTTCCTGCTCGGCTGTTTATAAGTCCTTGCTCTACACAGTCTGGGAGGCCGAGGGCCAGATTTAAAGTTTTTCTGGACAGGGCCTACTGCAGAACCACTGTTCCATTCATCAAACATTTAGAATTGGGTTAATGGTGAAAACAGTTTCAGATATTTTAACCTTTGCATTGTATAGTATTTTTCGTCTTTTTTCAATGTACAAAAGTAACTGCATACTTGACATTAACTTTATGCAATTTTACTAATAGATTAACTTTATGTAATTTAAACCCTATATTTTTCATTCAGCATTATAACATAAGCGTTAATATTTTCCCACATCACTTAAAAGTCTATATGTAAATATTATTTGTAATGGCCATTTCTTCCCTTAGTAGGCTATATCATATTTTACTAAATCATTTCCCTATTGTTAGATAGTGGTTTCCAGTTTTCCACTGTAATAAACAATACTGCAATGAACATCTTTCATTTTTTAAAAATGTTTATTTATTTTTGAGAGAGCGCGTGCACACACACACACACACACGCACACACACGAATGGGGAAGGGGCAGAGAGAGAGAGAGGGAAAGAGAGAATCCCAAGCAGGCTCCATGCCCTCAGCTCAGAGTTGGACTCTGGGCTGGAGCCCACTAACCATGCGATCATGACCTGAGCAGAAGTCAAGAGTCAGAGGCGTAACCAACTCAGCCAGCCAGGTGTCCTGAACAGCTTCTTCACAAAGGTTTTTCTGCTTTCTGTTTACCTCCTTAGTGTCGATTTCTATAAGAGGGATTTTGGGTTTAAGGCTATGAATATTTTCAAAAGACTTTTTGATGTAATATTTAGTGGTAGCACTACAGTAGCTTTGAGCAATAGGAATTTCACCAAATAACTATGATTGATACTTGAAAAGAAGACAGAGAGAGAGAAGGATGGCATGGGGAATGTTTCTTGAGCTTTAGGGCCTTGTTCATAAATATATGAAATAATTGTATGCTTTAGGGAGTCTTATCTGTGGATGTTCAGCCAGCTTCAGTCAGAGCCTACACTAAACTAGAGAGTCAGGAGACTATCTAGTATGGGTGATAACTGCTTACTCCAAGTACAAATTGGGGCTTCTCAAGTGGCAACTGTCCCCATATCATTGTCATCCCAGTTCTGGTGGCTACAGAAGTAGAAAGGATCTTAGAGAGGTCTGTCTAAACTCCTCATTTTACAGTTGAAGAAACTGAAGCACAGAACACCTGGCACAGTAATTCTTAACCCTGGTTTCGTATTATAATCATCTAAGGAGGCTTTTAAAACTCCAAGTACCACCCCCAGATATTCTGATGTCATTGTCTGAAGTGGGCATTCGTATTATATAAAAACTCCTTAGGTAATATTAATATGACCTAGGATTGAGCAGCTCAGGTAGAACAGGAAAGGAATGGCATTTAGAGTCACTAGCATCTGGGTCAAATCCCAGTTTTGCCATTTACTAGCTGTGTGATTTTGAAGATCCATGATTTCTCTCCTCCTCAGAGTCCCCATTTGTAAATCATAAGAGTGCACGAGGACTACGTGAAATAACATATGTAATATGTATTTCAAGGTTCCTGACACATGAGTGACATTCAAAAAAATGTCGAGTCCTTTCATACGTACCTGAGATCCTATAACCAGTTAATGGCAAAATTAGAAGGCCAGTTAGAACCATGCTATGCACCCAGTAGGCACTTAATGAATGCTTGAATGATGTTCCTCTGATAGCATAATCTTTGAGCATCAAGATGCATGTTTCTGAGACTTTCAAACTCCATGTTGAGCCGATATTAGTCAGAACAAGATCTTACCTCATAGAGAGAGAGATCTCATTCACCAGGCATTAATTTACATTTTACTTTTAGTTGTTCAGCAAAAAAGGAATCTATTTTTATTCTGATCAAACAATTGATTATGATTGAGCTGCTAGAAAAGAAATCATAGTTTTATCATTACATAAATGTATGAGGATGTTTATGTAACTCATGTTTTAAGCTAAGTATATATCAATTAAAATGTCCTCCTAAAAAAATTGACATGAAAAGTGTAAGACCCCTCAAGCAATGAACTCATACTACTTCGCCTTTCACCGACTTTAGCTTGAAGGTCTTTAGCATAATATTTTCTATATTTTCTATCACAGATAGCCAGATAAGGCTGAATTTAGTCTCAAAAGACCTAGGATTGAGGTCCAGTTCTGTCATTCACTGTGTGTAAACCTTAGATGATCATTTTTCTTTGTCTCTTTTGCCTTCTCATGAATAAAATGAGGGCCATCATGGCATGATCTGGCTTTAGCACAAAGTGAGACTGTGATGCTGACCCAGTAGGACATGCTTGTTAAATATTTATTAAGCACATGCTGGGTGCCCTACTCTATGGCGGGAGACCTATGGGAATCACAAAGCTGTTGGCCTTATGGAGAATAGCTTGGAGTCTAACTAGAAGAGAAAAACCCCACATACGATGAACAGCTAAGGACCAATTCCTACCTGAGAGCTGTGATAAGTCCAGCACAAGAGACTCATGCAAGAAATAAATGGGAACATTTAAGAGATGACAATCACGGAGAAATGAAAGGGAGTTGAAATTCAATTTCTGCCTCTTAGCTCTTTCTCTTCAGTGTTTTGCACTGAATAATAACCTGAAACAAAACTGTTTTAAGTTGATGGAACCGGGCCTTTTCCTAATGACACATTCCAGCCTTTTGTCTATGTTCTTCACCTCCCTTACTTTGCCTGGTTTTCTGCAGACTTTGCAAGCCCCAGGGTTGTCCCCACCCTTGTTTAGACCTTGTGTGCCTCATACAGCTTTCGACAGAGCCCATACTGTGTAAAGGATGCACAAAGGGGACTCAGTCTGCAAATAGTGGTGTAGGAAGTGTGGCAGCAGGAATGTTTGAGCTTGCCATCGCACAGATGCACAGATTGCCACTGGGAGGGCAAGTCCTCTGTGTGAGTCACAACCCTCGGCATGGGTGAGCAGCTGATGAGACTGGTGGGCATTTTTGTCTGACCCCATTCTAAGCTACTTTCTGAGTCCTTCAATTACCCATTTGTAACATTTTCTTCCAGCAGCTGGGAAAAAAAACAACAACGGCAGCGGCAGCCCATGTATTAAACCTCAAAAGTAAAGCTGTCTGGATTATGAAGATAGAAGAGGAAGTTTGAGAGACTCACAATGAAAGGGTTTAACAAGAGCTGCCTGTGAAAGTGTTGATTCGCAAACTCTTGGAGCATTGGAAATGATTTCCTTAACAACGGAAGGAAAACTGACCAGGGGCATGAGTGTTTCATTCATTTTTCAGATGAGAACAGCAGCATTGCCAAGAGAGGCAGAATGTCTGCCTGCTCCAGCCAGAGTTTCAGCCCTCAGCACAGCCATGGACTGCCTGTGTGTTCTTCCACAAATCATTTCATCTCCCTGGGTCTCAGTTTATCCATCCATAAAATGACAGGCGGATCTAAGTAAATTGTGAGTTTCTTTTTGACTGGAACATCCTGATTCTATGCAAGCCATCTTGAGGGTTGCTAAATTATGCATTGCTTAGAGAGATCTAACTGTGCAAGAGATGAATAAAGCATATTCATTGACTTTCTGACTAAGTGGGACTCAGGCACCTCCATGCTGCTGTGCTGTGCTGTGCAGGGAAAGGATGACGAGTCTCTGCCTGAGGGAAGAGAGAGCTATTTTGAGGCAGGGCTGATTAGAGATAAGGTGTCTCCTTTCTTCGCAGTGCTCTGGCCCTGACTCACCCGAAGTTCTTGGGATTAAAGCTTAACCCTTGATGGATGGATGTAAGCTAACTCCACTGCTTGCCTATGAAAATGGCGCCCAGCACACTGCTTCCCGAGCCCCAGCTTATCATTGTCCCTTAGGAACATTCTTTGACCTCTCCTTGCTTAAAGAGTTTCCCTGAACTGCAGCCCTTGCTCGTAACCTCTCCCCTTGACATCTCTTGTTTGCTCTTTCCTGTTATTCACGGAGTCTTCTGGGTTATATATAAAAGAGAACGTCTCAGTAATCCTCTTAACAGCAAAGAAATCCGGTCACCCCTGTTAGGTAGGGGGTTGGAAGTGTCACAAGGTTCTTGAAAGAAGCACCGGACAAAGCTGCAAAAATACTTTGCATGGAAAAGCCCAGAACAGGACCGACACAAAAGACCATTAGAGTTATATTGATTTGAGTGCCAACAAAAGTAAACTCTAAGGTACAGTTATGCTAACATTTTAATTTAAAAACTTAAAAAAAAAAACATGTTTTTAAAAGGATGTAATTTTACAAAATGTTCGACTTTCTTTTTCTTTTTTGCATTTATTTCTACTCTCGGTGTGTTATCTTTGATTGATTTGTTTATTTTTTGGCTTGGGAATGCTGAAAGCGCCCTTGTGACACTTGACATGACGGGGACTGTGGGGCCATGGCTTGAACTGTGCTGATTTTATTCTGTCACTTTGTTCCTAACAAGCTGGATGCAGATGGAATTGTTAAAACCTGACTCATATTTCAAAGACACTGGAGAGAGTTCACTTTAAAAAACATACGCACCAAAGCCCTTTCTAATGAGAATAATCACCCCTCTGGTTGTTTTTGAAAATTAATGTCTTTGAATTTTAAGGTTCTTGAAGTAAGGGACATAACCCAGTGTGGAAAACACTGTTCTCGAGACAGCTATGGAGTCGAAATGACCCGAGACCATGGGAAAATTCTATTCACTTCTTTGAAGTCCACTGTCTCTACCTCAGAAGATAGGATTGCCCATATGTGCCGAATTCCCAGCTATAAACCTAGATGCTATAACGAAAAGGGGCCAGATTGGGTTCCAGGAGCCTGAGCTCAGGCTCTGTCCGCTGCCAGCTCTGTGACCTCAATAAAGTCACTTCTCAGGAGCTCAGTGTTCTCATCTATAACACAAGAATTGTGTTCAAAATGACCTCTGAGTCCCTCTCAATTAGGATATTTTAGGATTTGAGCAACTTATTGTTTGGAAGCCACTACAAAAGAGAAAAGAACTTGGTAGTATCAGTTTCAATTCAAGTTGGGGCACCTGTGCCATCTTGGTGCCATATTAGGTCTTGTGTAGGACAGGATTCAGCATTTGAGCATTCATTCCCTCAACAAACACTTCTGAGCAGCTACCGTGTGACTGTGCTGAGGGGCCAGGATACAGATAGGAATAAAACCCAGTGCCTACAAGGAGCTTTCCCTTACACAGAGAAGATAGCGCGTGAAAACTCATTTTTGAAAAGTTAGTTATTTATATATTTAGTCCAGTAGACTCTCCGATTCTTAATTACCAAGTCACATACCAAAGCGACAGCTTTCACCACGTCGCTCGGCTTTTACCGCATGTCTCAGAGGCACCAGGTTGAGGTGAAACCAGGACACCTGATTGATTGTTTTAAAATCTTTATCATGAAATTTTAAATATGAAGAGAGAGAGAATACAAAGAACCCTTATGTAATTATTACTCAGCTTCAGTAATTATGAATTTGTGACCAACCTTGTTTAATCGCTAGCTTCTCTTAACTCCAGATTATGTTGAAGCAAATCCAACACAGCCTATCTTTCATCTGTACGTGTTTAAGAAGATATTACGAAAAACAATGTGTGGGTTTTTTTTTTTTTTTGTTTTTGTTTTTTTTTAAGGAACATACCAGAATGCTTACAGTGGTCTGTTTCTTGATCTGCAGGCTGGAAATACAGATAGATGTTTCCCCTTTTTTTAAAAATTCATCAATTGTGAACATATGATTTTTTCAGTGTGTAGATTATACTTCAATAAAAAGATAAAACAGGGGCGCCTGGGTGGCTCAGTGGGTGGAGTGACCGACTTTGGCTCAGGTCATGATCTCACAGTTTGTGAGTTCAAGCCCCGTGTCGGGCTCTGGGCTGACAGCCAGAGCCTGGAGCCTGTTTCGGATTCTGTGTCTCCCTCTCTCTCTGCCCCTCCCCCACCCATGCTCTGTCTCTCTCTGTCTCAGAAATAAATAAACATAAAAAAAACTTATTAAAGAAAAAAGATAGGGGCGCCTGGGTGGCGCAGTCGGTTAAGCGTCCGACTTCAGCCAGGTCACGATCTCGCGGTCCGTGAGTTCGAGCCCCGCGTCAGGCTCTGGGCTGATGGCTCAGAGCCTGGAGCCTGTTTCCGATTGTGTCTCCCTCTCTCTCTGCCCCTCCCCCCGTTCATGCTCTGTCTCTCTCTGTCCCAAAAATAAATAAACGTTGAAAAAAAAATTAAAAAAAAAAAAGAAAAAAGATAAAACAAAACATAACCACAATACTACTACCACTCCTAAAAATGTGACAGTAATTCTTTAGTACTAGTCTTTAACCAGTGCTGAACAATCGTATTTTATTTTTTTTAAGTTTTTTAATGTTTATTTAATTTTGAAGGAGAGAGAGAGATAGAGAACGAGTGGGGGAAGAGCAGAGAGAGAGAGAGGGAGACACAGAGTCCAAAGCAGGCTCCAGGCTCTGAGCTGTTAGCACAGAGCCCGACGTGGGGCTCGAACTCACAATCTGTGAGATCATGACCTGAGCTGAAGTCGGACACTTAACCAACTAAGCCACCCAGGCACCCCTGAACAATTTGAGACAGTATGGAAATTCAGCAATAAAATAGGCAGAGGGCATGATGAGAGGGAGGGTCACCTAACTTGGCCTGGAGTGGGAGCAGGAGACAAAGTTGGATGCCTAGAAAGTGCTACGGTCACTTCTCTCAGTTCCTTGTCTTGTAGCAGCTACATGAATGTCCATACATGCACACATATGCATTCCCAGGCATGTGTATGAAGGGAGTGAGCAAGGCCTCAGGGAACACAGCCTCTGGCGAAGCTCTCAGTAGACACTCGGAACAGAGGAGAAAGTTCTCAGGGTTAGCTAGGGACCCCAAATGACAGGGTAGAGATGATGAAGGATTTTCCCTGTTTGCCCACAGAAGGGCTCACCCAGAGTGCTTAGCACTCTCAGAGCTACTCTGAGATGGGACCCCCCTCAGAGCCAGGCACAGGCCAGGTGGGTGGCTCGAGGTGCACCCTGGCACAAGGCCTGGGTACACATGTGGCCATCTCGAGTAATAAAGAAGAGGCGAGAAACTCTCTCTCACTGAGTTCTTTTCCTTCAGACGTGCCCATAAGCGCTAGAACTTTTGTCTGGAATCTCTGGAAAGGCTCCCTTCTTATTCCCCACCCTCACAATCTCTGTGTGTGTGTGTTTGAAACCGTCAAGTGTTTTGCACCTCCCCTGTCACCACCAATACCACACCGTCCTTGGGTTTTTCGCCTGCTAGTCGCACCCACGCTGTGGAGGCAGCTCCTTAGGTGTCCTTTCTTCCCGGCTCTCCGGCAATTCCTCCAGGTCCAGCATCCCTGCTCAGAGCTGCCTGCGGCCCCACTCTGCAGCTGACCCTCTGGTATCAGCAACCTCAAGAAGGCTACTTCCAGGGCCCAACCGTGCCCACCTCCAGGGTGGCTGGGAAAGCAAAAGGGGATGATGCGGGCAATGCACCTGCCACGTCAGTGACCCTCAACGAGGTTGAGCTTCTGGTTAGTCGTTTTTACTTTTCCAAATTTCTGTTGTAAGAAATCCTTTAAAAATTTTTTAATGTTAATTTATTTTTGAGAGAGAGGCAGACAGAGAGCGGGGCAGGGGCAGAGAGAGAGAGGGAGACACAGAATCTGAAGCAGGCTCCAGGCTCCGTGCTGTCAGCACAGAGCCCGACGCGGGGCTCGAACCCACAAGCTGTGAGATCATGAACTGTTGTAGGCAATTTTAACATTCATACGGTAGTATTGAGTCTCCCACATTCATGACCCAGCCATCTTGTTTCACCTATATCTCCACCTCACATGTCCCTCTCCGTGTTTCCTCCAGCAACTGGATTATTCCAAAGTTAAATTCAGGGAATCTATTTTAATTTTCAAAATCATCATATTTCTTGGGGAACCTGGGTGGCTCAGTTGGTTGAGAGTGTCCGACTCTCGATTTCGGCTCAGGTCATGATCCCAGGGTTCTGGGATCGAGCCCCATGTCGGGCTCTGTGCTGAGCATGGAGCCTGCTTAAGATTCTCCCTCTCTGTCTGTCTGTCTGCCTCTCCCTCTGCCCCTCTCCCCTGCTTGTGCACACACGTTCTCTCTGTCTCTCATAAAAGCCAAATAAATCAATAAAATTTTATTTCTTTTTGAAGGGGTAATATTGACACGACTCAAATTCCAAAAGTATAAAGGGTTAAAAGAGAAACGTCCCTCCCTCCCTCCTCACCTCTGCTCCACCATGTGGTAGATTAAAACTGATGTCCACTGTACTCGAAGACATGGAGTTTGTTTCTCCCCCTTGAATTTGGGCTTGGTTGTGTGAGGTGCTTTGGCCAAAGGGACTTCAGCAAACATCACGCAAGTAAAGGCTGGAAAGTGTTTGCAATGGGTCGCTCTCTTTCTTCTGGGGGTTCGGGCCTTGCCATGTGAAGCCTCCCCAGCCACTACCAGTCAAACCACAGGAATGCGACCTGGAATAAAATGGTTGTTTTAAGCTACTAAGTTTGGGCTGGGTCGGTATACAGCACAGGTCAACTGATACCTTCCCAGCTCCCACACCCACCCAGTGCGCTCCTGCCCAGGGGAATACAATATCACCGGCTTGTGAATCTTTCCAAAGACAGTCTCTGTGGAAATATATATTCTCCTCCCTTCCCCTCTTGTCCCTTTTTAAACAAACGATAACACGCGGTTCCTAACCTAGTTGTAGCTGTTTGACATAACAAGGTATTCGGGAGATCGTTCCCTACCGGTGTACGAGAAGCTTTCTTCAGAGTGTGCCATCGGATGCACAGACCATAAATTATTTAATCAGGCCTTTATTGATAGCATTTAGATTGTTTCCAGACTTCGGCCGTTTCCAGCAATGCTCGCAACGAACAACCTTGCAGTCCATCATCAGCATGCCCGTGAGCATTTCTGCAGGAGGACCTCCTGGCTGCGGCTTGCAGGGTGTAATTGCGACGGGCCTGCTCGTGGAGTATAACCTGTGGGGAAGGACTTGCTTTCTGTTCCTCGGGCCTCCCCTCTTCTCTCGGGCACAGTTGTCCAGCTGCAGATTCCCAGTGTCCCTGCTTGTTCCTCTTGCTGACAAGGGCAACGTGGCCAGTTCCTGCTCACCAGGACCTCTCCCACCCCAGGATGGGACCAGGCGAGGACTGGGGGTGCTCTGACCGCCCCCCCCCACCCCCGCTCCATTCCAGGCCCTAGAATGTGAAAACGCTGATGCGTGGAGCTGCTGAGAACTATGCACAACTATGATTCTGTGGACAGTTCAGATAAGCTATCATTTACTGACAGACACTAACCAGTCCAACAAAGGCAAGAGTCTCGGTGCAAACAAACAAGCGTCTGGAGCAGCAGGACAAAGGAGCCTGTGTGTAACGAATTCCAATGAAATACCCCGTTCCCCACTTCACCCCCAGGCCATTAACGCCAAGGAGCACTCAACCTCACGAAGCTAAACAAACCAGAGTTGCGGTCACCAGGAAGTGTCCTTGGTGACTGTGGAATAGGAGTTGGCACCAACCGCTGGTACCGTGCCTGGCGGCTCGGGAGCCAAGGGCACACGCCCGCTCCCCGGTGCCCAGCCGTCTTCCTCCCTTTCCTTTCACTCATCCCAAGGCCGGCTTCTCAGAAGACGGGGCTGGGCTGGATCTCCCTGCTCCCTGGGAGGAAGCACATTCTGGAGGAGACTGGAGCCCCACTGTGACCTTCCTGCCCTTTGCCGGGATCCCCATGAGGACTGAAGTGGGGGGGGGTGGCTGGCTTTTACTGTCACTCTCCTCCCTTCTCTCCTGTTTGGCAGAACTCAGCATCTGCTCTGTTCCTTGTCAATACTTGGTAAACCTTCCCTTTCCTTCCTGCTTCTGCGCCTCGTGGCTGCGTTTGCAGACCTCTGTGGCTGCTCCGGATTTGGCAGGTGACAGCAGCGTTCAGTCTCCAAGGTGCCCGGCCCTCCTCTGCCTGGGTGTGGAGGGGATCCAGGGCTCAGAACTCCCGGAGGGGGGAGACAGTTCTGTCCACACCTGATAAGACTGACGCCGAGGTGAGGTCAGAGCCTGGTGAGGAGCCAGCCGGGAACCGGGACAGATAACCTGTGGATGCTCCGAATCCTTGGTGGCCTCAGGAAGGAAAATACCTGCATGAACAAAACAGCAAACTCTAGGGCAGGGGGAGAAAGGAACAGGGGTGGAAACAAAGCCTACGAAAAAGGACCTGTGATATAGCCTTAGGGGGTCTCAGCTGGGGGGTCTCCTAGCGGCCTTCATCTGCCCACACTCACAGCCTTTATCTCCAAAACTGCAGAATATCTCCAAAGCTGGAGAATTGTGTCTCACCTCCAGTATCTCGGATGCTTGAGTCATTGGAAGTTGCTCATTGCCATGGTTTTATTGTATTTTTCTAAAGTTTATTTTTTAGAGAGTGAGAGAGAGAGAGAGAGAGCATGAGTAGGGGGCAGGGGCGGTGGGCAGAGACAGAAAGGGATAGAGAAAATCCCAGACTCCATGCTCTGTGCAGAGCCCAACGTGAGGATCGATATCATGATCTGTGAGATCGTGACCTGAGCCAAAATCAAGAGTGGACACTTAATCGACTGAGCCACCCAGGCGCCCTACCATGCATGGGTTTTATTTACTCCCTGCCTAGGTCCCTCACTCCTGAAGAGGGTGAGCAGGGTTTCTCTAAATCTTCCTGCTTAAAATAGATCTTTAATAAATACTTGTTAGTTCATGGTTTAAAAAAAAAATCACGACTCTGCTTTTTGGGTGGAATTTGGTTTGGACAATAGTAAATGATTACTACTGATTGAGCAACACTGTACTTGTGTTACCTAGTTGAACCTCTCTGCATGGGAGGTACTGCCTCCGCTTGGTGGGGAGAAGATGAAGCCTCCGTGAGGCTTGCCTAAGCTCACACAACTTGCAAGAGGTCGGGCTGGAGTTTGAACCCTTGGGTCTGAAACTCCGAGTTCAGCCTCCTTTCCCTCAGCACCCAAGTGTTGCTTTCGGGTTGAGGAAAAAAGCAGTGAGGTCAGAAGCAAAACACTGCTGGGGACCAAAACTTCCTCTCCTCCTGCTCATGTTGGTTGGGGGCTTGTGATCACCCCTGCACCAGGACCGTCCCTGGGCACCGTGTGGAGGGCAGGCACCGACAGACTACCTAGAGCAAATACAGAGCAAGGAACGGTTGGCATTTGGTTTTGCACATATCAGCCTCCCCCAGAGGCTGACTCATAGGGGGCATGAATGAGCCCAACCCTCTTTCCTACTCCCCTCACATCAACTACGGCTGATCCTGGGTTAGTGAAAGGGAAGCTCACACAAATGTTGGCTTAACATTTCTAAGGCTACATAAATGGCACTTAACTGATAATAAAAATAATAAAGCATCAGATTCTTTCCCTTTATCCTAGACCCAAATGCCTTCCAGACTGTTTGGCTGTGGGCAATTTGGGTAAGTTGTATAACCTCCCTGAGGCTCATCTCTTCACTTTTAAAACGGGATAGTAACTGTAATGTGCTATAAAATCCAGCGTCTTGCACAGTGTTTGGCACATAAAAGGGTCTCAATAAATGTTTCATGTTTGAATGAATGAAATATAGGGATTTTCTACTTATTTTGCATCTCCTGCAGCACCTGGCATGTTCTGGACTTCTGCGTGATTCATGAATATTTTGAGGTTGTCTTTATAGTTAAGAATGAGGACATGCCCCATGAAAAAAAAAAAAAACCCAGCTCCACTTAAACACAGAGGAACTCTTGTTAAGAGAGCCTGTGATTTGCTGCAGGACCCATGGGGTGTTGTGGTATTGGAATTAATAATAAAGATTTGTTAATTCCCTGCTCTTGCCCCGGCTGCCTTCCAAGAGGTGATGTGGAATCCTGCTGTTTCTGCTCCAGATAAATCAATGATAATCTTCAACCCAGTGAGGGGCAAGTCATGGGGATGTACTCCCATGTCAATGACACTGCTAAAAGCAGATTTCTTGGAAGTCATTTGCAAGAGGCTTTGAATTTGCCAGATTGCTTGCTGAGCCTATAATACTGCACACATGTGGTGACCTTGACTTGGCTATTTCCATGAATCCTCTTTCCCCTTAAGCCATGGCCGACAATTCGAAGTCACACGGCAGGGATCTCTATCTTTCCAGTAATGATCATTGTTCAGGTCCAGCCCATTCTCTGTGCACCGCTCATCTCCCGGCGTTGATTCTGCTCTGATGGGACCTGAGGGGAGGAGAAGGGAGGTGGGCTGCATGTGGCCTTCTCTTCCCTTTTTGGTTCCTTTGATGGGGCAACTTTTGAGTAGGAGAACCTTTTCTCCCTCCTTTTCTGTCCACTCATCTATTTGTTTATTCACCCACTGTCCAATGGGAAGCACTATGGGGGCTATGAGGGTACACAGAAAAGGCGTGAGGTGTGGACTTGGCCCTTGAATAGCTGAACACAGGCAGAAAACCAGCCATGAGCTTGACTAGTGCTACCACCCCAAACATCGGCAGTGATTACCTCCAGGTGGCAGATTTAAGAGTGGTTTTAATTTCTTCATTGTGGGTATCTGCATTTCTGATTTTTCCTTCAATAAACATATATTGCTATGTGTACAATAAAAGTCATTCAAAGGGTGAGTACATGGTAAACAGGTGCTAAGTGCACAGGGAGGTGCAGATGGAAATGCCAGGAGAATAGAGAGAAGGACAGTGTTATTACCCATCCAGGTGGATTTGAAGAGACTTTTGGAGAAGGTCATCATTGAGTTGAGCCTTGAAGTTGGAGGGACGTCCGTTGGATGATCTGCCTTGTACCTCCTCTCGTGTGACTCCCAGTTCTGTGGCCCAGTGCTGAGAGCTGCCTGGTTCTCAGATGGCCTTGCCCTTATCAACTTTACCATGTTGCTCCTTAAGAAAGACTCTTGTCTGAAAGCTTGGAAGGACCCCTCTTGGGAGAAAGCGGGAAAGTTAGAGGTACAAATTTCAGAGGTGAGGGTTAGTGGCCGTCCCCTCTTTCCTTCAGTAACGAAACACAGGCAGCTAGAAGCCTGGCCTCAGACGAGTTCAGCCTTGTCACATCTGACAACCGGCACACTCCAGTCATTTCAATTCCTCACTCTCTATCCCCTGCCACTCCCTGGCTTCAACACCTCGTATGCCTACGAAGAATGTCCGGAGAATAGTCACTGCCACACAGTTCAGGTGTTTCTCCTCAGGGGGTTCCTGCCCCTAAAACACACACTCAGCCCAAACCGACCAGCCTGACCGTGGCTCTCTGGCTGAGATAGCAAGGTAGGTAGAGGCAGCAAGACCACGTGGGCTGTCTCCGTTTTATATTCACCCAGTTACCTTAGCAACAGGAAACAAGAGGAGGAACAGCACCACCTACCAGGACCTCCATTCATCGAGAGACAGAGGGAATGGAGGAAGCACTGGCCTGCAAGCCCCAGGCTGGGGCTTCTGCCTGGGCTCGGCGCCACTGGCTGCCTGCTTCCCACCAGTCGCCTCCCCACTGGTGTATTCTAGACGGAATGGGAACAAGGGCTCCCTGGATGGGTTAGGGATAATGTCAAGGAGCATAGTCCTCCAGGGAGAAGGCCCTACTATTTCTGTTTCCGGTGGCTTCAGGCACAGGAATTGCATCAGGGGGCAACTATATGTCAGCTAGTCTTCTGTGACTTAATTTGCCACTCGCCACCTGTGATGCAGAAACGTTTGCTGACCAATGAGATGATTGAGCTCCGAGGAGGCTGGCCCTTGGCAGCACCTGGACTACCAAGATGGATATTTCTTTATCTGGGGTGGGAGGTAATCCCGACTTTGATTCTTGAGCATGAGCATGTAGAAAGGAAATTGAAGAAATCGAAAGCAATTATGAGCAGCGCAACTCTGCAAATACCTTAATAATAGAAACAATAATAAAAATAATATCCTTGGCGTGGTCTTCGGAATTTTCAGAGAACTTTCATATCCGTTCTCTTGCCATGTTCTCATAAGGATCCGGTGAGGTAGGCAGAGCAGATATTACCACCTCTGTGTTTCAGTGGAGGATACTGAGGCACAGGGAGGCTGAAGATCCTAGGGTCTCTTGGACAATGGCAGGGCCAGACCTGGACCTCTATCTCTGCCTCTTGGCCTCAGCACTCTTTTGTTGGACAGGACCCATGAGAGCTATGATGAAGCAGAAACATTCTCTAACCTGGTTTGTGGTCGTGATCCTTGGACTTAATACGTGTCAGACACCTTTCTCATAAAGAAAGAAAATAAAGACTCATTCATTCAACAAATACTTTTAAAAAATGATTATTTATTTTTGATAGAGACGGAGAGAGAGTGAGCAGGGAAGGGGCAGAGAGAGAGGGAGACACAGGATCTGAAGCAGGCTCCAGGCTCTGAGCTGTCAGCACAGGGCCCAATGCGGGGCTCGAACTCCCAGACCGCGAGATCATGACCTGAGCTGAACTCAGGCGCTTAACCAACTGAACCACCCAGGCGCCTCCAACAAGTAATTGATTGAGCACCTACTATGTGCCAAGCGCTGAGCAAGGCACTGAAGATTCAAAAATGAACAAGGTGTGGTCTCTACTCTTGAGCAGCTCCATCTATTAGGCATTTACTCTGGTTTAATTAAATTTCTCATAATGACATTGGATAGAATCACCAACCATGAAATCCCCAAAGTGACACCGCCCACCCTGCAACCATTTTTGCCTCCCAACAGAATTCCACCGGGGCTGCACCCATGCTAGGAAAAGACATACTTCTCTTAAAATTGGTGGAAGGATAACCAGGAACAAGGGGCTAAGATGAAAAACC
Source organism: Lynx rufus (assembly GCF_022079265.1). Taxonomy (NCBI): domain Eukaryota; kingdom Metazoa; phylum Chordata; class Mammalia; order Carnivora; family Felidae; genus Lynx; species Lynx rufus. The sequence continues at coordinate 51,025,606 of NW_025814867.1, read as the reverse complement.
TTACGCAAATGCCAACACCACTCCGGCCCTGGAACAGGCAGGGGCTTCAGGGGGATGAGAGAGGGCCCTTGGCTTGGTGAGGAAGGCCGTTGGAAGCAGCCTGCTGGACACAGGCTGAGGGCTGACAAGGAGTCAGAGAACAGCTGCAAATGGATGTCGGGTGTTGGAGAGAAACCTGAAGTTCATTCTTTGAACACTCACAGCCATTAAGTCCTGTTTCCATGGATGGGGAGTTGGGGGCCACACTCTGCCTACAGCAAATAATTTTTTCTGAAATTGACATGTAGAATTTTTTTTTTTTTTTTTTTTTTAAGAAAGAGAGAAAGTGAGTACCTGCACAAGCAGGGGAGGGGCCGAGAGAGAGAAAGAGAATCTCAAGGCAGGCTCTATGCTCAGCATAGAGCCTGCTGCAGGGCTTGGTCCCATTACCCTGGGATCATGACCTGAGATGAAATCAAGAGTCGGATACTCAACCTACTGAGCTACCGAGGTGCCCCAACATATAGAATCTTTTCTTTTATGTTTATTTATTCTTGAGACAGAGACAGAGACAGAGAGAGAGCAGGGGAGGGGCAGAGAGAGAGACACACACACACAGAATTTGAAGCAGGCTTCAGGCTCCGAGCTGTCAGCATAGAACTCAACATGGGGCTGGAACTCACGAACCATGAGAGCACGATCTGTGCTGAAGTCAGATGCTTAGCTGACTGAGCCACCCAGGCACCCCCTGACATGTAGAATCTTAAAGGCAGAGGCCTAGAGATCCAAACCAGCTCTACAATGGGGGATCCTGTCCCTAAAGCCTGAGGAACCCATTTTAGCATTTTCACTGCCTTCTCTACAGTGGGCCAACCATACCTTGTTCTATGAACAGAAAAAGTATTCATCAGCCTTTTAGACTTTCTTAGGGCGGTTTTTATCTGCTTAGTAAAATGGTGATGAGGGGACAAATTTTGATATGAAGAACCCAAATCTCTAGGCCAACACAGGGTTCCAGCAATACACTCTTAACTTACAGAAAACAACCTCTTAGATTTCTGCTTTCCTCTGCAGAATTTGTACCCAGACACATATTGTGGGTTAGACTTGGCAGTTCTGAAGATGCAAGTGAAAGGGATTCAGAAAAACCCACGTCTGACTGAGTTCATGATATAAGTGGGAACGTCAGAAGGGAAATGAAGGCCCACCTGGTTTCAATTTTAATGTACATGGACATAACCCACATCAGAGGAAAAAACATTCTTTGCTTTGTTTTGTTTTGCTTTTTAAGACCCCCTTTACATTAGCCCATCTTTTAACCAGCAAAGAAATGCTGTAAGAGCCAGATGATTGATTGGTGCAAGTGACAAGTGGAGCTGGGCTATCCTCCTGTTAGAAACAGGAAATTAGGGGCGCCTGGGTGGCTCAGTTGGTTAAGCGTCTGACTTTGGCTCAGGTCATGATCTCATGGTTCATGAGTTCAAGCTCTGCATCGGGCTCTGTGCTCAGAGGCTGAAGCCTGCTTCGGATTCTGTGTCTCCCTCTCTCTCTGCCCCTCCCCAACATAAAAATAAATATGAAAGAAAGAAAGAAAGAAAATTAGACCTGCAACTTGTAAGTGGCCTTAGAAATCATCTAATGCACTTTCTTTATTTTCTGCAGCCTCCATGACAAAGGTAGAAAGTTGGTTAGCTACCATTTATTAGTCTCCCACTTGGACTCTGGGACCTGCATGAAGAAATTATGTTAGTTTGCTAAGGCAGCTGTAACAAAGTACTACAAACTGGGGGGCTCGAACAGAAATCTGTCTCACATTCTGGAGGCTACAAGTTTAAAATCAAGGTATCGCCAGGGTAGCTTCCTTCCAAAGGCTCAGCGTGACTGTTCCACGCTCCTAGCCTCTGGCGTGTTGCTGGCAATCTTGGGCATTCCTTGGCCTGTGGAAAAATCACCCTCATCTCTGCGTTCATATTTACATGGCATTCTGCCAGAGTGCACCTCTGTCTCTGTGTCCAAATTCTTTTTTTAATTTTTTTTTTCAGAGAAAGAGAGAGAGCACATGAGCTGGGGAGAGGGGCAGAAGGAGAGAGAGAGAGAGAGAGAGGGAGAGAGGAGAATCCCAAGCAGGCTCCATGCTCAGTGCAGAGCCTAGACGCGGGGCTCAATCTCATGGCCCTGGGATCACAACCCGAGCCAAAATCAAGAGTCAGATGCTCAATGGACTGAGCCACCCAGGTGCCCCCAAATTTCTTTTTTAAAAAAGGACACCAGCCATATTGAATTAGGGCCCATCTTAATAGCCTCATTGTAATTCAACTAATTATACCTGCAAAGACCCTGTCTCCATATAAGGTTAAATTCTGAGGTACTAGGGTTAGGACTTCAACATATGAATTTGCGGGGAGAAAGACAATTCAACCCATCACAGAACTCTACCTGCACTCTCTGGTCCTGACAGCAAGGCCGCCAGCTTGGTGTGAAATTCTGCAGCAGATCCGGCGCTGGCAGGCAGGCGGTACCGAAGGGTGCAGCCAGGTGGATGTGAAGGGCACGGACTCTGAAGCCAGGCTGCCTGGGTCGGTAGCCTAGTCCCACCTCCCATGGGTTAATAAAAGCGGATAAGGTGTTTTATCTCCTTGTGTCTCAGTTTCTTCATCTGTAAGGCAGGGATACTAAAGGTCCACCATTTCAAAGCAAGCCCTAAAAGCTCTGAATACCAAAGATTGTATTTATAACTCATTTGGCAGCAAAACTTGACCTGAAACAAATTCATCTGGCACAAAAATCTGTCTTAAGATGATACATGGCTACTTATAGGCTTTATTTATGCAACATATACATCTCACTACAGACACGTTAGCATGTTTGATTGCAGGATACTGTTGTAGATGCTACAGGATGTTATGCAGCCATAACACGTGCACTGTATTATCTTTCTTAAATTCCTAAATCCTGAGGTCTCCTCTCCTTGGTTTGCAGATGGCTGTCTACGTACTGTGTCTTCACATTCTCTTTCCTTGGTGTGCGTGTCCTAATCTTCTCTCCCTATAAGGTCACCAGTCATATTGGATCAGGGTCCGCCCCAATGACCTTATTTTCATTTAAATGCCTCCTTAAAGGCCCTATCTCCAAATGCGGTCACATTCTGAGGTATTGGGGGTGAGGACTTCAATGTATAAATTCGGGGGTGGGGGTCACAATTTAGCCCATAATACTATTTTAAGAAACTAGATGAATTACCATTCACACCAGATGTATCTCATACACTTGCTGGCTTATTCCTGCCCCAGTGTTTTTCAGTGTGCCCCAGGATCACCTGCAATTGAATCATTTGGGCCCTTAATAAAAATAAGTCTACTCCAGGCCCCTGACTCAGAATCTGGGGGAGGGGGCTGCAGGGCCCAGGTATGGAGCTTGCTTGTTTCTTTTTGTTGTTGTTGTTTGTTTTTAATGTTTATTTATTTATTTTGAAAGAGAGAACATGGAGGAGGGAGGGAGAGAGAGAGAGAGAGAGAGAGAGAGAGAGAGAGAGAGAGAATCCCAAGCAGGCTCCACACTCAGCACAGAGCCTGACACGGGGCTCAATCTCAAGAGCCTGGGATCATGCCTGAGCCGAAATGAGGAGCCATACGCTCAACCGACTGAGCCACCCAGGCGCCCCATGAACTTGCTTGTGTTTCACATTCATGTGAAAGTTTAAGGGGATTCAGGAAAAGCTAGATAGCAAGGTTACTCGCCATCCCCACCCCACCCTCCTGGAGTCCCCCAGGTCAGGGCAGAAGAAAGAGGAGCAGGAGACAGGGAAGCAACCCAGTGGGAAGTCTGAGTGAGGAACACAGTGCATCCTGATGGTTCATCCAAGAGGGCTACGACAGAACCTACATTTCTGCTCATAGGTAGCCTCCTGGTCCACTTCAGTATAGATACCACAGAGCTTTGCAATGTAGGTGCCAGCACAGGAGACTCCGAGTGGTGGCATCGTGCAGACTCAAATACTGAAAACCAGAGAGCAGATGCTGAGGTGGGTCAGGAAGTCCCTGATTCTGCCCCAAAACTTCGGGCAATGTCACAGGACCGGGGTAAGTGGTCATACTGGCTCCCCACAAGATGATCCATCCATGTGAGCACATCCTTTTAACCACGCCCCAAATAACCAACGCGAGCCCTCTAGAGTGGGGGTCCGCTCTGGGTAAATACATGTGCACCTGCCCGTGTCTCACGCCTGTGTCGGGGTGGCCACCAGTCTCCCGTGTCAAAAATTCCAGCAAAGCAGCGGTGACTGGGACCCTAACTGGAAATGAGTCTCGTGGCACCATGACAACACATCATCATCAAAGCTACTGGTGATAATTCATCCCTCGCCTTTCTCTGCTTCCAGCTTAGACTTCTCGTTCCTTAAAATACTTGCCTGACTGAAAATGTGGTGACTCACCTGGACTGGGATTGAATAGAACAGGCAGGAGTGCTTTCTTCTAAGGAACTGTCAAAATGCAGCACAGCACCTGAGGTCCTTCACTGCACACCTTGTTCCTGTCAAGGGGAGACATATTTCTTACTCTCTCGTCAGAGTTGAAGTTGCCAAAGAAAGTAAAGCGGTCAGAAATGTCAAACTTTGGCGTTTGTATTAAACAGAGTTTGAGGAAATGAGGCAGGATCACCTGCCAATCTCCTCCTCCTCCTCTACCCAATGCAAGGTGGGCCCCATTTTTGATAGGCACTGTCTTTGAATCCTGGGGACTTCAATGACTTAAGAACTTTCTGAAGCTGGTAATCTGGAAATGACACGGCTTGTAAACTTGAATAAGTAAAAGAAAAATAGGATAAAAAATTGTACGGTCACTCTCAGTGCCACCTGAATTTCACAAGTGATAAATTATGCTATATTAGAAACCAGAGTCTTCTGAAGTCAGACCTGGATTCGAATCCTAGGTTTGCCCCTTAGTAGCTGTATGACTTCGGCCACGTTACTTTACCTCTCTGAACGTCCATTTCTTCAACTGCCAAAGTGGAATTGATATCATCTTCCACATTACACTGTAATGAATAGTAAAAGGGATCATGAATGTGAAAGGTACCAGCACAGAGTCTGGCCCATAAATGCTCATTCCTTTTCCTGTATCCTCCGTTTTCGTCTGCAATTTGATTTTTTTTTTTCAACGTTTATTTATTTTTGGGACAGAGAGAGACAGAGCATGAACAGGGGAGGGGCAGAGAGAAAGGGAGACACAGAATCGGAAACAGGCTCCAGGCTCCGAGCCATCAGCCCAGAGCCCGACGCGGGGCTCGAACTCACGGACCGCGAGATCGTGACCTGGCTGAAGTCGGACGCTCAACCGACTGCGCCACCCAGGCGCCCCATCGTCTGCAATTTGAAATGAGCATAATTTCTGGTTAACTAATGTTCTAATATTGGCACATTTCAGTGTGTGGCTTTGCATACTTTTAGAACGTCATAAATACTTCTCCAAGAAGAATTAGAAATGATGGGGATACAGGGGCGCCTGGGTGGCGCAGTCGGTTAAGCGTCCGACTTCAGCCAGGTCACGATCTTGCGGTCTGTGAGTTCGAGCCCCGCATCGGGCTCTGGGCTGATGGCTCAGAGCCTGGAGCCTGTTTCCGATTCTGTGTCTCCCTCTCTCTCTGCCCCTCGCCCGTTCATGCTCTGTCTCTCTCTGTCCCAAAAATAAATAAACGTTGAAAAAAAAAAAATTTAATAAAAAAAAAAGAAATGATGGGGATACAGACCCTGAGACAGGCAGTCGCTGAAGTCACGAGAAGTGATCTGGATGGTCCAGACACCACAGTAAGAGCAAAGCCTCGTTGTTACTTCGGGGGGAATGAGAGTAGCAATTTCCTTTTGAAAGGCCATAAAAATTCTCTGAGATGTGACAAGCCGGGATGGCTCCAGGGGCAGGAGGGGGAGCATGCCCTCCCCCACGTGTGTGGTGCCTCCTCGTCTACATCCTGTCCCCCTCCAGCCACCCTCCGGTGAGATCCGGCTCCAGTCCCAGCTGACCCCTTCTGGAGGTCCAGCCATTAAGACCCGTCTTTCTCTCTAGCTCTTTCGGTCAGAACTTCAGGTTTTAATATTTGCTGAGTTCTTGCCTCATTCTTTCATTTGTTTGGGCTCAGCGTCCCACCAAAGAGAGCCCAGTTGCACCCCTTAGTGGTTAAATTACTTAACTTCTCCGGAACTCCATCTTCAAATCTGTAGATGGGGATCCTACATTGTTAGGTTGTTGTGAAGACTAATGTGAATAAAATGCATTATCAGGGTATTTTGTAAACTGTCAAGTGCTGAGACAAAGATAATTCAAACCCCTCTTAGCACATATACCTCACTGGCACATTGCAAGTGCTCAAAGATATGTGTTAGTTTCCTTTTTGATTAAAAATCTTTGCCACGGGAATGCTGTTTCAATCCCCAGACAGACCAGGGCATGTCCCGAACAGTCCTCCAGGGGGCCCATCGGGTTCCTTAGGTGGTTTCTGAGGGGAATCTGACATTTACTGTGTACTTGCCGTGTACTTCTCATGCTTGAACATCTTTATTTTCAACCAAGATTCTCTCACCTCATGTGGGGCAAATGAAGCCACGACGAGACTAACAATCCACGTTAGTGTCTTACCACCATCTGTCACCTAGACCCCCCCTCTGCGTCTGGGGGGTCCCTGGGTGAGGTGTCTTGTATTTACTCGCCAAGAAGGCAATGCCCGCCTGCCAGACACTGCCCCTCTCCCTGCTCTGCCGTCTCACTCTGGCAAAGCTGCCCTGTGGAGATGATGCCTTTCTCTCCCGTTACACTCGTTTATGGGGGTCTCATCACAGTGATCCTGTCCCTCAGTAGAGTATTTAGTAAATAATCCTGTGAGCTTTCAGTGACAGCTCTGTTCAGGAATCAGACCTGGATCCAGCACGGGTAGGGCCAAGGATACGTTCAGCCATTATTATCATAGCATTCTCAAAAGTACTCCTTTCTCCGACACGGACACTTTGCCACTTGGTGAGCTCACTGTACTTGGCTCCTTGCAGTTCTGCAAGAGAAGCAGATTCCTTGGTCCCTGTGGGGTTTCCCACTGGCTTTCCAGGCACAACTGAATCCCAGCACAGGCTCCAGCTTGCACCCTCCCACTACACAGATGAAGAAACAAAGCCTCAGAGAGGGTCAAGTAACTTACCCAAAGTCATACAGCCAACAGGTGGCAGAGACCAGGGCCAAGCCCAGGCCGAAATCCAAATCCCATGTTCTTCCTGATCCAAATCCCATGATCAAAGTGGCAGCGTGACATGTTGTTCTGATCCTGGCATCCATACAGGAGGGCATGCTGTGCTGGTCAGTTTATTGTACATACTTTTATCCTCCTTAGGGGCCTAGGTCTCTTTCTACTTGGTTTCCATTGCAATTAGGCTTTAGGCACAAACTATTGGAGATTCCTTGCCATTCCGTCCCCCTCCCTCAGCTGCCCTCCCAGTACAACTATAATTTATTTCAGTGTTATTTGGCTCACGGTTAAAACCACTGTGGTGCTTATACAAATGACAGAACAAGCAAGCCTTGGCTATAGCTGAGAGACGCCTTAGCCAGTGTCAGTAGACCTGAGATTAACACAAAACCCTTGACTTGTTCCCAAAGCTTCTACACCTGGCCACCCTACACTCTGTGCTCCAGCCTAAAGGTCCTGAACCTGAGTTCTTCATTCTGCCCCCCATCCTGGTACCCAGTAGGGAGGGGTCTGTGCCCCCTTGTTCCCACCCCAACCCAGGCGTCCCTTCTAGCCCACTCCAATGACCTGGTGTCTGGCCCCTTCCTGGTTGATACTTCCCTTTCCACTGGGGGCCTTCACCCAGACTGGGCCCCAGCACTCTTGGCCCAGGCCTTGAGCTTTTATCTGTGCTTTGCTACAGCTCTCTTTGGGGGGAGCTGGATGCCCTTCTCCCCTAGATGCCATTAGGGTACTCGCCTCCAGAATAAATATCCCATTTCCTCCAGGCATGAGCTCCTATCCTAGACTCTGACTGTACCAGCTCCACTCACCAGATGAGAACACTCTCTAGGGGAGGGACAGGGGATGCACACCAGCCTTTGGCAGACTGAGCTGGTCATTCCTTGGCAACTCTGGAGTCAGGCACCATGCCACTTTCTTGGTGGGTTCCTAATGCACCAACAGCCACAGTTCTTGGGTGCTCAGGTAACCAGGGAAACTAAATTTAGGCTGGATCTCTTATAGACCCTGTTTTATACTGTATACCCCCACCACACATTCCCTGTCTTCCCATTCTTGCTTTGTTTTCCTTCGTACTACTTATCACCATTTTGGTCTACTATTTGTCCCCCTCCCCTCCTCTAGAGGTAAGCTCCCTGACATTGTGGCTGCTTCCCTGACATCTAGCCCATGGTGGCTGCTCGAAAACAGCTGAAAGTTGGAGTATGTCGAATGGATGCCTGGAATCCCCCGGCCTAGGCAAGCAGGGTCAGAACACACACACTGAGGTGTGGGGAAAACCAGGAGTTCTCGTTTCTTAGCTGACACAGAGCCCAGCTGCCTCTGGAGGGCTGCCAAAGAGGATTTCCAAATGTCCTCCATCTTAGCCAGGGCAATAACATGTCTACAAACACTTCTCCAGCACAGCTCTGGTCACTGTGAGAAACGCAAAGCCTTCAGGCCGCTTATGACTCCAGCTAGCCTCTGAGCCATCCACCCTGCTGAAAAATCAACTGTTCCTTCCTACAAGCCCTCAGCATGCCCGCACACCTTTGCGGAGCTTTGTGTTATCTGCTCGTCTCCTTCCTTCCCTGACTCATCTTTGCATCCCCAGTGCCCAGCATAGAGCAGGAAAGCTACGAAGGGTGTGATAAATATTTGATGCATAAATGAATGCCTGGATTCCACATGCAGAGAAAGCCAGCCCCTTCTGAATTAAATATGTGACTCAACCATCAGGGCATGACAAGTTTATTTCTACTTATTGTGATTAGCGATTTTTTGTTTTGTTCAGAGTTGAAAAACAGCTTTTCAACTCTGAGATGCAAGTTTTATAAATTGTAAATTTTAAGATATTCCTTATGGAATAATATTATTTCCAAAAAGACACAGCATAAATTTTAGAGTAAAATTGATGATTATTTTTCCTTTCCTGAGAACTTAAATATCTCCTTTTACTTAGGGCTGACTTAAAAAAAGTATATGGAGTGAAGTGTTTCATGATATTGAAAATAAAAATCTGTGAAGAAAACCCGATGCCGCCTTTACTCTCTCTCCCTGGATGATTAAAGTTTTTATTTATTACAAAAACAATGTTTTTATAGGCAATAACTAATTATCTAGTTTCTTTTGGATTTAGGAAAGTCTGGTTTGCTTTACAAAGAGACAATAATACACAGAGGAAAAGAAAGAGAGTTGTCTTCACATTCACAAGAGAGACTGAGTATTTTCTAAATGGATTTACGAAATGCACTATGCTTTAAACCCTAGTGAACACTTAGTTGATTATATTCCTCTAGCTCAATCATTAAAAATTAATTTAATCAGTATCATAATAGGAGACAAATTCTGCTTTGATTTATGATTTTCAATATTAGTTATCTACACACATCAACTTCTGGATAAATGCTCAAGGGACAATTTATTTGATGCTGTGGAGCCATTCCACTCATCCCTGAACCTTAGAAGGTTATACCCCATAAGTCAACAGTGTTGTGCCTCAGTGTGCCTGCCGGTTCAAAAACCAGTACGTTTTCTGCTAACGGCATCCTGATTCCTTGAGGGGAGTCATGGCTCTCCCCACTCTCAGACCCTGAGCTGAGAAATAGTCATGTGACCTGGGCCTGGCCAACCAGGGATTGGTTCAGAGGTGGGTAGGTGAGTAAAGCTGGGCCAGGGAGAATGTGACCTGGGACTGTTGCTGGCCCTATTGAGAAAGATGTGCTTTGCCCTTTGGGGTTGCTAATGCTTGGAGCTGTTCTCCTAAAAGTGAAGCCAGACTAAAAGAAAGCAAATAGATGGTAAATTCAGCACACACTGCAATGTGGATGTATCAATAAGATGTACTTTTTCTTATTTGCCCATAATCTATCTGGAGGCACTAGATAGTAGGGGGAGAAACTGGTTTAAGTCCTAGTCCAATCCAATGATTTCAATATCCCCTTTGAGAACATGCTCAGTTCTCAGATGGCCTTGCTCTTCTTTGCTTTGCCAATAAAGATGATGGTGTTTGGCTCATATTCACCTGTACACATCATCATGGTTGACCTGATTGGTAAAATGTTGAAATATGCCTGGGGCAGTTGGTAAACAGGTGCTGCCCGGAGTTCCGTGAGCAACCCTCAGTGCCCCTTCTCTGGGACTTTTCTCCAAGCTCCTCACAATCTGTCGACAAAAGGGTTAATGTTGGGCACAGAGGAATGTCTCTGTTCAGATGGGTCAGTATCTGAGCCTGTCAGGATTTTTAAATGTTTTGATCACCCCTGTAGGGTCTGTAGGGTAGAGGTAGGGAGGTGTGTGGCTTCTATACCCTCACAGTATTGAGAGGAAGGGAACTCTTGGCCTTGCATGGTCCTGGGGTATAGCTGCCTGATGTCTGGCCAGCTCAGGGCAGTGTCCACTTTTTGCCTGTCCTGGGTGTGCTGTCAGCCTCTGACGTGGAAGTCTGTGCATGGTGAGTTGGTGGTCCATCTTCTAGTCTGAGACAGTGCTCTCAAAGGTGCTCCCGGGCTGGCTTAGCCTCTTCTCTGTTCTTTGCTTTTCTCTGTTTCTCTTCTGACTTCTGGCTATGACTTCCTAACCACCCTGATCCTAGGGGTCTACTTGACCCACATCACCGAGTCATCTTCTTACAGTGATCACCTCTGACAAGTTGGCCACAGACTGGCTGCTACATCTGAGTAGGGTCTAGGCTCTAAGGGGACTAGCACAGCGTGGGAAGTCCATGGTGGGCCTCCCTCTGTCTGATCAGTGCGAGGCTCCACAGGCAGGCCCTCTCATAATTCTAGTGGGGAGGAGGTAGCAGGGGAGAAGGTCCTCTCATGCCTGTGGGGTTAGTCATTACTTTTCCAATACTATTGCTCCTCCTAGTCCTCTTTCTTGGCTGGTTCTGCTGCTTCTGTCTCCCCACAATCCCCCCTTCTCTTCCTGTCTAGACCTCTCATACATAAAACACCAATTTTAGCCTACCAAACCCAGTCCTTGATCTGCTAAAGGAGAAGGTAAGGGAATGCAGAGGGTATTTTCTCAAGGTAAGAGCTTATTTTACATGGCTATTGTCCTGCTACAAACTCTACCTTTAAATGTGTGAAGTTGAGTGTCACCTTTCCTTTCTCTTTGCATACCTTCAGGAAAGAATCTTCATCCCCCCCCCCCTACTCCCACCAGGCAGATGAATGCCTTGGGTGGACTGAATTCGTATGTCATAATCCTCGTTTTTCCTAACAACATCTTTTAAGCACCTAAAATCTAACCATCCCTAAAGCCAGTCTACCCAGTTGAGCAAAGTGACGGATTCCATTTTTGGTTTGGCTGGTTAGAGGTGGTTTCAGTCACTCGCTCCCCAGAGTCCTGACAGACCTGGTAATAACAGAATCTATGTCACATCATTTATGTGGCATTAAGCACAGCTCCACATGCAAATGGGTTAATTAAATGCATTTGACAGTCAGATTGATGCCATGGCTAGATGCATGACACAAAGCTTGCTTTAAAGAGCTCCCCAAATCCATCCATAAGCCTTTTAAATGCACCACTCCTATTCATGTGGTAGAAGGAAATGAAAGAAGAGGATCCTTCTTTTGGGTTCCCTGGGGGCAGAATACCCTCTCCTCCTATTCACCTCTGTGGAGGCTGTACTGAGACCCCATCCTATTCCTCCCTGTTGGCCCTTCCTGCTTCTCTTTACCCTATCAGCATGTTTCAGTTTCTCATAGTAAAAAGACATTGACAAAAAACTCACCTGGCCTCCCCGACTGTAATTTCCCCTTCTCTGCCCAACCAACTCTTCTGAAACAGTGGGCTATGTACCCACTTTCCCTGCTGCTCTCTTCCCTGACTCCATTTGCTTCTAACCCCTTGTGACCTGGTTTCTGCTCTCATGACCCCACCGAAACTGGGGTCACACGAGTCATCAATGACTTGACTTCCTCATTGTCTATGGTTGCATGCTAGTGTTCACGTGCTGGACACCTCTGTGGCATTTTTCACTCTTGATCACTTCCTCACCCTAGAGACCCTTTGCATTTGGACTGCTTGATGACATTTCCCCCCCTAGTTTTCTTTTCACTTTTCTGCCCTCTCCTCAGAACCCCTATTTCACCCTTAGAAGCTGGTATCTGTCAGGTTCAGTTCTCACCCATCCCATGATCTTCTCATTCTGCCCGCTCTCTCTGGACCATCTCAGCCCAGCTCAGTGACTACCTCTATGTTGACCACTTCCAATTGGGCATTTCTAGGCCTCTCTCTGATGGGCTTGGCACCCATGTTCCTAAATGCCTTCTGGAGATCATCCCCGGAAATCCCATGCACATAAAAAACATGTTCAAAACATGCCATCTTCCTCTCCGAATAGTTTCCATTCCTCTAGTCGCTATCGCAGTAAATGGTATCACCATCCATGAAACTGCACGAAGAACCTGGGAATCCTCCTGGATTCCTATTTTCTGTTTCCCTTTCCCTGCTTATTGAGACAACCTTGTACCTGGCAGTATGTAACATACCCCAGAGCAATGTGCATGAATGCATGAATGAACTATGCGGACACAGAAAATCAGGCCTTTCTAACTTGAGCCTAAAGCTTTTAAAGTTTTTCAAGGCTCTTTCATTAATACAAGGGCGTTGTCCCAGACAATCTTCAACTCTGATGATTTATGATTCCAGACTACTCCAGTCTGACACCTTAGGGGCTTAACCACCATTCCTTCCTATTCACATAAATCTATTGTTCCTTCTCCAGCCTGTCCCGCCCAGGAAAAGAGGAGAGAGGCCCCGTGATAAAAAAAAAAAAAAGTAGAACTTCAAACATAAATTAAACTACTTCACAGAACCCATTTCACTCTGATAAGAGGTTCTGATGTATCTCTGCAGCCACCATGAGTCACGGTGAGAGTTGGAAAAGGAGGAAGAGGAGAGGGCTGGGTGGGAGCAGCTAGTGGAAAGATAAACAGAGACCATTTCTCTTGTCTCTGTAGTGCCAGGTCCCGTAACCCTGTGTAAGTCTCGCCCAGTACCGCACTGGGGAAAGTACCTTCCCTCTTGTTCTGCCTGACTTCCGTCTGGAAATGAGTATCGTGTTTGTCTCATGAACGCCTATGTGCCTAGCACTTTTACCTCTCAAAATATTGCACAAACATTTATTTGAGTGCCTTCCACGTGCAGTGACCATGCTAAGCAATGTGCACCTTATCTCATTTAAACTCTGCAACCTAGCAGTAAGTCCTGTTTTATCTCCTTTTTTGCAGACCGGGGAACTACAACTTTGAGACCTTAGCCAAGTATCACTAAGGCCATCCAGCTAGTGGTGTAGTCCTGCAAATCATCAAATCAAAGCCAGGTCTGTCTCATTCTATGCCCAAGTCTGGAGCAGGCATGGTTACACTGCTTCTGATGCATTCGTGGCTCTCTTTCAAACCATGCATACGTTTAGTATATAGTATCCAGGAGCTTGATAAATGTTTAAGTACCTAAACCAGGCCAATAAGAGCTGGATCTGGTCCCAGGTGTCAGAATTCAGAAATGCAGCTTTGGTCACTTCCCATCGCCTCTTTGGCTCTATTTCCTCATCTGTAAAATGGAGGCATGAAACAGATGCTCTCTAAGGAGCTCTAAGCATTTTGTGGCTCTCTTCCAATGCTGCAGTGTCCCTGAGGTGCTGCCAGGAAACAGACAAGGGCCTAAACCAGAGGAGCTCCAGTCTCCGCGGACAGCCCCCCGCCCCAAGGCTGGCTGGCGCATGCGCGGCCTCAGGCCGCCAGCGCCCGGAGCCTCTCCACGCATGCGCTAGCTCTGGTCGCCGGGGAGGCTGTGCAGGGATCGTCCGCGACTCCCCCACACCCCCTGAAGCAATCAGTGTACCCCGGGGGGACGGGTGCGCCTGCCTGGACCGAGCCCACAGGGGAGGCGCCTGGCCCTCATTAGGAAAGGCCAGAGCCTCTCCCCAGGCCCCTGGGAAAGCTGTGCCCCGTGCGGGAGGGCGTGTTCCGGCCCGGACGCCCTCGCGCTGGACGTGCCGGGAGGCACAGAGAGGCCGTTATGTCCGAGTACAGATGGAACCGCTCTCGCGGCGCAGGGGCCTATGGCGTGGAGGAGGGGAGCTCCCGCCCCGCCGACGCGGAAAGCGGGGCGGGTTTTCTTCTCCATTAAAATGAAAATTTCTAACGTCACGGAAGACTTTTATCTGGCGAGGGGTGGGGACTGGGAGTCGTGAGGCGTCACCTGATAGTACAAGCTACTCAAGGGCAGCAGGCAGTGCAGGGAGAAGCCCGCCCATCATTCCTGCTTACGGATGAATAACAAAACCCAGGCAGCTATTTTTACACACTGGTTGAAGCTCGAGCGCGTGTGTTGGGGTGACAGGGGAGAGGACGTGGGGGAGAGAACACGTGCAGCCTTTTCCCTACTCATCCTGTGATCTTATTCCTCTTCCTGCTGCAGAGTCCCTCCTCAGAACTTAAGAATTTTTAGGGTTTTGTTTTTTGTTTTTTGTTTTTTGAAATCAGAGAAGGAAAAAGGATGCAAATCCAAAAGTTACCTGCACGGCGAAAACAAATGAGATATCAGCATTTTGATTTTGCCCTTGTTGATCCCCTCCGTCCTTCCTGCACTTTGCTGACTTTTGATGTCCAAGTCGGAGGTTATCTGGCCTCTAGGCCAGTTGCAGGTGGGATGGCCTCTAGGAGGTTTGGATCGGTGGGCTGGAGGGGGCAAGAAAGTGGGGCCCTTCCACCAACTGGCTTTTCAGGTTGTCACCGTTAAGTGAATGACTTTGTCCTGCTAGGACTTAAAGTCCTGCCTCCCCAGACAGGAATTTTCAGGCCATGCTAAGTGCTGGAAAGGCAGAAAGTTGTCCAGAAAGGGTGGTTGCCTTGGATTTTCAGCTGGTCTGAGCCAGCCAGAGTCTGTGTGTTCCCTCTGCTCTGTCAGAATAAATGCAGTGCTGAGCTCACCACTCCCGGGGGATGTGATGTGGGAGAGAGCTGCTTGCGGAATCGCTGCTGACATCAATTCATTTCAGATTACTCAGTTTACTTTGATTTCGTTTAACTTCATTCTATTTTCTGGAAGTCTGGAAAAGGAGATACTAAAAATAATTTTAAAAGTTAAACTGGGCATGAAATAACCCCTAAAATTAAAGCAAGGTTGTAGAGGTTTGCTTAGGTGACTTAGTTTTCTGTTAAAGAATTATGGAGACAAAAAAAAGAAAGAAAGAAAACCTTCATGGAGGAGGAGAGGATACCTGGAAACCTCTTTGTTTAATTTGTCACTTCTAAGATTCACCAGATCAGAATAAGTATATAGGGTGAGAATGTGTGGAACTGGTGAAAGGGGGTGGGGGTTAGTTTTAAATGTGTTTCATCTGTGACTAACTAATGTCTCCAACAACGGGAAGAAAGTACTCTTTGCCCTTCTGCAAAGGGAAGTTAGAATTCAAAGTTATGGAGAAGCCACCTCCCCTGATAGCTTCCACTGCCTCCTAGGTTCCAGCACAGCTGGGCTCTTTGATATCCGTCCACATCTTCCAATGGCAGGTTCTTCCTTGACAGGAAGATGGTGTTTTATTAAGGAGATAATACAGTTCAGCGCTCTTTTGTAACAGAAAACCCCCAAACACCCACATTATCTGCATGCCAGTTCCTTCTTAGACAAGTTTGAGGGCAGACCCTCGAGGTATCATTATTACTGTTTTCACGTATGTGTGTTAATTTTGTTTTTAAAAATCTTAGGAGAACTTCCATATTTGAATGGATGCAGAATGGGATGCCTTGGGTGGCTCAGTTGGTTGAGCATCCAACTTCGGCTCAGGTCATGATCTCGCGGTTCATGAATTCGAGCCCCGTGTCCAGCTGTGTGCTGACAGCTCAGAGCCTGGAGCTTGCTTCGGTTTCTGTGTCTCTTTCTCTCTCTGCTCCTCCCCTGCTCACATTCTGTCTCTCTCTCAAACACAAAGATTGAAAAAATTAAAAAAAAAAATTAGATGGATGCAGACCTGAGAGCTTTCAGATGACCAAAAAAACTGGGAGCAAAGCCATCCACATACATCTCAGGGCAAAATTCTCTGCTAGCCCCCTCTCCCCCACCATGCGCTCTACTTCAAATGTGGGCAAGTTGCTCTCCTCTCTAGTCCCTTTTACCAGCCTGTCACTCTGTCCATAACAATTAAACCCAGGTCTGCAACTCAGAAAACCAGGCTTCTGAAAAGATTAGGTCTCCCGAGAGGTTAGTGTCAGTAATCTGCCCTTGTGGAGAGTCTGTCGGATATCGCATTTATTTGTGAGGAAGGAAACAAAATCTAAACCGTCAGAGTTCAAAAAGCAGTTTCTGTTTTGCAATATAGTACCGGAGAGAAGGGTTCCGGAAGTGGCAATTTAATTTGTGTCTAATTTCAGCCAAGTAATTGCAGACTGCTTCCAGCTTGAATGAACAGTGAGGTATAGCTCCCAGTAGTTACTTATTTTAGTGGCACTCCCTCAGGATGAATGTTAGTTATTTTCAGTTGCGTGTGGGAAAACCAAGGTCCGCGGCCAAGCTGTGGCAAGTTGGCTCCGCGTGTGTGAGCTGTCAACCACGATACTTAGTTCCACTCAGATTCATTTCTAATTTTCAGTTGGCGTGTGACCTTTTTCTTGTTCAATCTGGGGTCCCGATCACTTCCTCTCTCTGCCTCCTCACCTTCCCACCTCTCTCTACCCACACAGGCAGCTTTGGGCTGAATCCACGTAATAATAACGGCGTGAGGGCCAAGTGGGTTGTATAAAATCCTTAGGGAGAGATGTGAAATGAAGCACATTGTTCTTCAGGGCTCTTCGGGACCAGAGTGTACCCGTCAACAAAAACAACCTCATAGGCAGTGAAATTACATGTCTCTCTCTGTAATTTATGCAGAATGGGATGATGCTGGGATTGTGTCTTAAATAGCTCTCATGTATGTGGTAGGCAGCCTCTAAAATGACCCCAGTGATCATCACCTGCGAGTATTCACACCCTGTGTAAACCCCCTCACCTGTGGGCATGTGGGCTGGACCTGGTGAGTCTCTTTCAACAGAATGAACAAAAGTGATGGGATGTCATTTCTGAGATTAGATTACAAAAAGACCGTGTCTTTCTCTCGACCTCTCTCCCTGTTTCTCTGTCTCTGTCATCTGTCTTTCTCTCTCTTTCTCTCTCTCTCTGCCAGCTGCCAAGTTGTGAGCTGCCCTATGGAGAGGCCCATGTGGCAAGGAACTGATGTCTCTAGCAAGCAGCCAGCGAGGACCTGAGATTGGCCGATGGCCAGGCGAGTGAGCCTGGAAGGTGATCCTCCCCCAGTCGAACCTTGAGGTAACTGCGGCCCTGGCTGATACCTGGATTGCAGCCCGTGAGACCTTGAGTCAGAGGACCGCTAAACCATGCCTGGATTCCTGACCCGCAGGAATGGTGAGAGAATACATGTTTGTTGTTTTAAGCACCTAAGTTTTGGGGTGATTTGTCATGCAGGAAGAGAACCTCTAATACTAACACCAGTACCCAAAGCAGGTAGTGAAGGGCCTACATGACCCACCAGTGCCGTCTCCAGTCTCACCTCCTGCTATAGCCCACCATCACCCGTGGGCCATTACTTTTTGGTCACACCTTATTCTTAGGTGTCTTCGTGACTCTGTATAAGCTACTTTTTCTGCCCGAAACAACCAGTCGCCTCTTCTCCAGATAAATTCTTGCTTACCCCTTGACCCCTGGCTTAGATGTGCCTCCTGGAAAACCTTCCTGATTCAGTCAGGCAGAGCTCCTGTCCCTTGCCTTGGGGACACGGCACCTTGCCCCTGCCTGTGCTGTAGCACACCGCACGGTGCTATCCTGATTGATGGGCCTGCTAGGCTGCGACTCCTGGGGGGAAGGACACTTTTCTTCACCTTCCGGTCCCTAGTGCCTAGCATAGCATAGTGATAAAACACCACTCCTGAGATGGGCCAGTGGCTGTTTTGTAGAAGGCAGGATCCCAGCAGGAGGGCATCTGGTAGCTAACTGAATTCCTAGCTGAGGCAGGAATCTTATAATAGCATCCCCTAAGTGTGTAGTAAAAGAATATGTGGATTAATCGGACAATACCTGAATTTTGAGCACTCAGCACATCCAATGCTATGGCAGCTCACAGTGCTGTTAAGCCCTCTTGGTCTCGTCCCAACCCTTCAGCCCTTCAGTTAAGGTCATGGAGCTTGGAAGTTGACAATCCTGTAATCTGAGTTGTTATCACATTTCAACTCATGACCTTTGAATTGATATGTTCCAGGCATCACGGACGTTCCTCCACTTCATTTTTAGAGAAAGCTAGAGAGAAATCATGAAGGCATCCATAGGGACAAACCTGAAAAAGAGAACGTTGTATTTGTATCTCAGAGAGTAATCTAGCCCATGAAGAGAGGGCTTATTGCTGGGGAGGTTGTTGGAAGATCGTACACGTGTGGAATAGACTGTAAGCCTATCTGTTCCATCACCACGTTGTGACAATTGTTGGTCCTAAATAGAATTTTGCCCCTTTCTCTCCTTCATTGCTCTCCTCCTAGTCTTGAACTCACCTGTAACGGCTTCCTAACTGGTCTTATGACATCCACTTAGGACCCTTTCCAAGTTTTTCTCTACAGGGCAGCATTTTGAAATGCATATTTGATCACATTGCCCATCCGCTTAAACACTTCGGCACCTCCCCTGGCCAGCTCTGCCTTGAGCCCAGCCTTGTGGTGTATCCTGCCCGCCTTGCTGTCTGTGCTCTGGTCACACTTGAGTCTTTTCATGGCTTTGAAGACACAGACACCATCCCACCGCAGGGAGACCCAGGACCCACCTGGCCTAGTTAATCCTATTGTTCCTTCCGATTTTATTTCACTCATCATGTCCTCAGAGATTTCCCTGACATCTCTTATTAAACCAAACCCCTTATTACAGTCTCACATTGCAATGTCACATTAATTCGTGTAGGTATTTGATCAAGGTTTCTCCTTTTCTATTGTGGAAGTTCCATGAGGGCAGGGACCATGTCTGTTTTTGCTGCCACCGTATTTTTGGTAGCTGGCCTGACCCGGCAAAGGGCAGGCGCTCAGTTAGTATGTGTTGAGTGAAGAAATGAATTACGAGTGCTACTGAGGGTGGTATATGGGGGAAATGCGGGGCAAATGGGCATTTAATGGAACCTAAAGCTGGGGCACAGGAAGAGAATTTGAATGTACACCATCCTAAAAGAGGATGTTGGAGTTTCTTTAGACTAATTATAAAATTTGCAGAGTGCACAACATCTGTAGTTGTGTGTAACTCCCCTTCCCCTCAGGCCGAAACAGCCTCAGGGAAAACCACAGATTTCAGGTCAGTCCCCGCGCCCTCCAGCCACACTGCTCTGCCTCTGGGGGTGTGGGGGGGAAGTGAGAGGGGGTGGCATTCGTGCCAGCTCTCCTTTGCCAAGGGGGAAGGGCTGACTTGGGCAGAGACCTGTCAGGCCCCCTTTCTTAGGGGCTCCAGTGTTTGCACCCTTTCTTGAGGGGCATCTCTCCTAGCACATTGGTAGCAGGTAAAGTCCCTTCACCTTATTCCTGAATCTTCAACTGACAAGCGTAGGGCCTGCCAGTGGTTTCATTTCCCAACTCCTGTTTCTTCCAGAGCCCAGGCAGCTTGACAGGACTCACTCAGGGCGGCAGCCATTCTTCCGACAAATATTTACTGCCAGAGAGAGAGAGAGAGACAGAGACAGAGAGACAGAGAGGGAGAGAGAGAGAGGAACAAGATGATGCCCTCACCCCAGGAGCTTGTCATCTTCTGGGTTCTTTTCAGCTACCTTCACCTCGGCTGTCAGGCCCGGGCTGAGAATTTGTCTTCTCTACACTAATTTTTGCCAAGAGGCAGGAGTTTAGAAGAACATTAATCTGTTTTCCTTCCAGCTTTGCCTACACAGATGACAATATTATTACTCTCAGGCTTTTAAAGTGAAAGTCAACACAGAGATCACAGAGTCCAGGAGGGCTCCTGAATCATTTGAGATAATTATTTTATTTTATTTTTTTCTTCTTAGGTCCTCCATATCTGTGAATCAGCGATGTGGGAAATGGGGGCTTCAGAAAAATTAAGGGAGGCTTGAAGTGAGCAAAGCTGAGCAGAGTGTGGGCAGCAGCCGAGGGCTGCCACAGTGGGAAAATCAGGCAGTGCGTCATGTGAGGGAGCTCCTGGCGGTGTCTGCCTCTTTCAGCAGCATCCACATAGGCTGGGACAGTCAGATCACTGTGCCTTGGGCAGGGATGAAAACACCCAGCACTGCCAGAGTACTCCAGAGGGGTGTGGTATCAGGATGGCCTGTGCCAGCCTCATTTATTTGCCTCAGTCATTTGAACAAAGCAGTTGCTGGACTAACTGTGCTGTGGCAAAAACCCATGACAAATCCAAATGTCTCTTTCCTACTGCCTTTGCTCCCACAGCACAGCGCTGATACCTTCTTAGTGGAATGGACCTCATCCCATGGCAATTGATGGATGAGCTGTCCCTTCCCTGGGCTGGGGGTTCCTCCAGGCAGGAATCTTGGCTTGGTTTCTTCCATGTCTCCAGAGCCCGGCACAGGGCCGGGAGTCTAGTAAGTTTCTGATGAATAAATGAATGGCTGTATGGACATATGGGATGCACATGAGGCTCCTGTAGTGGGAACATGTTTCATAGTACAGTAATCTGTTGGTTCCCTACAGCGTGTAGGACCCAAAGAATGAACAATTTGTCCTTTCTAGGAAAGGCATGTTTCCTGTGGGGACTGCATAAGGGAAGGTGACTGCAAGTTGAGAATCAGGGCGAGCAGAGGTAGACAAAGGCCCCTGAAAAATGACACAGAAATGGAGGAGGTGTTCATCCCAAGGAGACTCCAGGGCATCCAGGCGGAGCTCTGATTCTCCAAGAAATCCACAGACAGTGCCTGGGAACAGGGCTGGGGGAGGCGGGTTCTCAGGGAGCCATTATTTCAGTCTCCACAAAGACCCCCAGGTGGACTCCCACGCTTTCCCTCGTCTGTCCACTAGGGGGCAGGCAGAGGCAGGAGAAGAGGTGAGAGGGTGGCCAGTCGGCTCCCAGGCTGGGCTCATCAGGCAGCAGTACTCCCAGGCTCACGTCCAACACACTGGGCTGTTTGTATTACTCAGACAACAAGGCCAGGCCTCTCTTCCTGCCTGTCGTGGCCTCTGTGATTTTATATGATGTGGCTTGTGACATCAGATACCACGCGACCATGGTAACCAAAATATACAGCTTGGTGTGAATGTTAATAAACAGGAGAAAAAGTGATCCCCGGTTTACTTCTTTTACTGACCGTTTGTGGTTTTTCTATTCATGTCTCATGTATCCTTTATTATCCAGAACAATCAAGGTGTACCTGAATTCCACCACTTTTTAAAATGAAAGGGTAAATGAGGAAAATGTGTCCTGGTCTCCTGTTCATCTAGCCTTGAAAATAGCAACTCATTTCCTCACGTGCAAGCGACCACTTCCTCTTGATATCCTGCCCAGCCCTCCTCTTGTGTACCAACACACCATTTCAAGGGAAAATTATTTTCTTGATAATTCCCACATGCCTTGGAAAGTCACTTCCTCCTAAGAAATTCCAGGTGATGGGAATCCTTAATTGGTTTAAGTTTTTTCTAATCACCAAGGATTCAATAAAAACACAGCTTTCCTTCTACACAAGTCATCCTCTCATAGAAATTAGTGGGCCCATAGATACGGGCCTAAAATAACCAAACTGAGCATAAAGGAATACACATTTCACCAGGCCAGACCACAGAAATGAGAGTCTCTGTGTAGAAAGGAGAGTTGCTTCATACAAAACCGGAGGATTTCAAAGTAGCATTCTCCTGCCTGCAGAGAATGTCTGATTAGAAGCCCACCAGTGCCGGATAACCTTAATAGAAAGCTTTGCTTTAACGAAGTTAAAGACTCTTCAGTGAGTCGCATCTTTAATTGGAATGAGAACAAACCAACCATGAGCCAAGGCGAATGGAAGAACTGGCCTAAAAGCAATGGTTTTCCAGTGGAGTCAGAATTCTTCTGCAAACCTTTCATGCCGCAGTCTTTTTTGAATGCTACCCCTGATTTCATTCCGATAGTAATCACAGTTGAGAGATATCTTTTGAAGATAAAGCATGATGCCGAGTTACTTTAATGGTTTGCAAACTGCTCTCAAGAATTACGTAAAAAATATGCACTTCCAACGATACCATGGATTAGTTCATCTAAAATTGTTGGATTTCCAATTAAAAACATAAACAGGCTCGGATATATTTGGACACAGATGTTGCTGGAGTTTCCAGATTCCATTGTTTAAAGGTATTCCATAAATGTGACAAAAAGTGTGGAGAAGGCATCCATCTGATTGGGTATTCAGGCTTACAAAGAAAGTAATTACAAGGCCAGAGCCTGGGAGTTGGCCCTCATTCATCTAAATTCCCTTTCACATATCAACATAGCTTGACCTTGATTTTTTAAATGTAAGCAAGGGACATTGATGTAGTCTGAATAAACCAGTCTTTCAAATATTCTGAGGAGTCTGGAATCAGGAATGACATACACTTGAAGGAATACTCTTAAGTAAATATGGTGGTTTTAAAAATAATGTCTTCCCTTCCTACTGAGCTAAATTTTGATCTTCTTTCTAGGGAACTTTTGTTTGCCAGGTCCTTTGGAGAGTGCTGGCTCTCCCTGCCCTCCTGTTTCTGAGTCTTCCCACTGACCTTCCCACCAGGCCCTTGGTGTCTCCACGGTGGCCTCTCTGGTCTGCCACCATCTCTGCTGCCCAGGCGACCTCCAGCCTTCCTTGCCTTTCTCTGAGGGCAGGGGCCTCTCTACTCTTCCTGACAAAGCACTTTCAGTCAACTCTTGGATTTCTTCACGGGTGATTAAACTGTCTGTGTGTATTCAGGACCCTTCTCCTCTTTCTGTGTCCGGCTGCTGACCTCTCTCTGAGTTCATTGTCAGAGGAGAAAGTGCACAGGGCAGTCCATCTGACTACTTGTTAGTAGCTCTGGTAAAGATTTGGTCATGGAGAACGTTTGGGCTGTTGAAATATTAGTACATCTTCAAGGCATCTGACTTTTCGCCTGGGTAGTTTTCTGAGTCGCTGTTACCGAGTGAGGCAGACGCACCGGAGAGGAAACAACACCTGATAGCCTGTGGGTTGTAACCACTAGCATCTGCCTGGAACCTCGCCAATGTGGGTAGTTTCGCCATTAAGCTCCACAGGGCTCCTCATAGCCCGTGATTCCTCATAAGAGTAGGTATGGTCTTTTTGCTTGGAAATAGGAAAGAGAGAAAAATGAAGCACAGGGGGTTTTGCTCAGTGACCAGAAGACAAGCCAGGACTAACGCTTTAAGCCCAAACCCTCTTTACAGAGATTTTGGCCACAGGACACCTAACCCCCCTGTAACTCTCTGGACTCCCGGGGCAAACTCACCTCCCACCCGCAGCGCGCATGCTCCAAGGCCCAGGTCACGTGAGAGTTCTGCCGCATGCAGGCATCACCCCTTTCACCGAACATTGTTGCACGTGCCTGCTGTGCCTCTCAAAATGACATTTTCGTCATTTGCTTATTTGTGCACAATTCCTATCACTCTCACGTGACTGCAGGTGTTTGGAGCACGGGGATGGTGCCTTCTGTGTCTGCATGCCCCGAAGCACGGGACACGGTGAGAGTTTTAGTGAAAGTACGAGGAAAGGGAGGTGTGATGGATGCTTTCCTCGCCTTCTCTTACATCCTTTGGATGCCACCTTACTTACCTATGATAACTGTATCTCCCCCTCCCCACCTCCCCCCCCCCCAGCATTTCTCAGCATTATGCTCAGCTTCCGCCTGTTCCATAACGTACCATTGGTGTGGCCTGTATTTCAGTTTTGCTCTTTGTGCATCTAACCTTTAAATGGCTGCTGGGTCAGGGCGCCTGGGTGGCTCAGTCGGTTGAACAGCTGACTCTTGATTTCCGCTCAGGTCATGATCCCAAGGTCACATTCCGCGTGGTGCCTGCTTGAGATTCATTCTCTCTCTCTCTCTCTCTCTCCCCCTCCCTAAAATTAAAAAAAAAAAAAAAAAAAAAAGAATCTAGCTAGCTAGCTAGCTGCCCTGTCTTTGCTGTCTCATTCTGTAAACTCTTAGGGGGTTGAGGTTCCATGGAACCCCCTTGACCTATATCACTGGACAATAAAACCACCAGTGGCTGGACTCTTGAGGGACTTCTGGAGATGGTGGTCTTCTTTCCTGGTGGTCAGAAAAGTGAATCACTCACTACAGCTGATCGTTGATCCTCTTAGAACTCACGGTTACCGGTCTGGGAATTTGTGTTTGTTCCCAGTCACTACTGCACCCTCCCGCATTATGAATCGCCCACATACATTTTGAATGGTGTGGCTGCAAGTGGGTTGCCGAGAGACCAGAGAATCATTCTCTGCAGGCGAGGTTTCTCAACAGGGGCACTCGGAATGCTTTGAGCCTGACGACTTAGTCGTGGTGGCTGCGGTGCGTGTGTTCTGGAAGCTGGTTAGCAGCAGGCCTCGTCTCCACCCTCAAGATGCCCCACAAGCGTCCCCCAGTGCAGCCACTGAACGTGTCTCCGGGCTTGTCAAAGGTCCCCTTTGGGAGGGGAGCAAACACGCTGGTTAGGAGCCAGTACTATGTGGGATGAGGACTGGAGGGAAGGGAATGAGCATCATAACCAGGGGCTCTTCCTCTCTTCCCAGTTTTTATGGGTTTGTTTTTGCTTCTGTTTTTTAATGTAACCAGCGTGATGTTCTGCCCTAGTCATTTTGGGGCGAGTCTCCCAAATGCATTTAAATTTTATACTACTTCACCACTTTGTCCCCTTTTTCCCCCTAAGGGCCTTTTTTTTTTCTTTTTTTTCCCCCCACTATTACCACTGGACTGAGTCCTGCTTTCTGTGGCTCAGTCCCATCTTGTTTGGGGAATTCCAGTGGCTTTCAGAAAACTTTGAGGGGCACATGAGAAACTGTTAGGAGGGACAGCTAGTCGGAGGTGGCAGGGCCACCTGCTGTCCCAGAGCCTGGGGGGCACTGTGCCTGGGGGTCTGCTCCTCCACTTCCCCCATCCATGAACTAGATTTCTGTCTCTTCCCTGGCATTAATAAGCTGTTGGGGCAATAATTCACACAAACTGAACTTACCAGAAACTAGGCTTATAAGCCAGACAATAGTACTGCTTTAAAATGTGCATCTTTCTGGAGCTGTGACCGGGGTTTGGAATGCAGGGCGGGCAGCATGAGATGTGGTCCAGAGTGCACGTGGGGCCCCGGGGCCAGTGGGCTCCAGGCCCTGGCTGAGTGTCTGGCCCCTTCTGTCTGCCTCAGCTGCCAAGGAGATGACCCCTGTGGGCTGGGTGGGGAGAGAGCTGGCAGGCGGGGATCTGAGAGGAGAGAGAATGGAGAGACAGCATGATCTTTAGAAATCATTTACAGTTTCTGCTCCATTTAAATGTCAGTGTCCTGAGGCCCAGTGCCTGTTGCCTGTCCTGAGTGGACACCTTCCCAGCATTGCCTCCAGTTACCAGGATGACCAGGAAACTGCAATAGGTCTGGCAAATGTGACATTAGCACAGAGGGAGTGGAGTGGGGCAATCTCATGAGATATTCTCTCTGGGCTGTGGAAAAACCTGATGAAATCGCCTGGCTTCTGAGAAAAGCTCATCTCCCCAGAGATGGGAATTGCCCCTTGCTGCCCTGAGAGAGCTGCTTTCTTGCCGAAGGGGGCTGAGTGCCCCAGCAGGCTCTAGTTCCTCAGATTCCCCTGCCCTCCTTCCCTTTCGGATCCCCCTCTTCCATCCTCACACAATTTACTCGGGGGTCTTGTCACCCACATTTGCTAACACTGAGTCTCTCCGGAGTGCCTCTTGGCATTCTGTGCTTGCTTAGCGTAGTTTCTAGAACTCAGTGATCGGTAGGGACTTCTAGACACACAGCTCCAGGTTCATGGCTGCCCTGAGCAATAACCCAGATTGGGTGTGTTCTCCAAGCTTGTCGGCTGGCCGTACCCTGCAGGATACCCCTTCTTTGGAGATGTCTTCTCCTTGATTGGTGTCAAACTTTGACAGATATTTCTTCTAAGTGGACAGCGAATGCCTTTGTAAAGTTTGTTATTTCCCCTAACAGAGAGGAAAAAGTAAGGAACGTTGTGGCCTCCATGTTTTCAAGCGATGAAAGCAGAACACCGTCTCTTTTTCCATGCTGTCAAGGTTCCTGGTGCTGCCTTTTGAGTTCTGTCCATCATAGGCTGTCTCTGGCTCGAGTTCGGGTAAGAGTGCAGCCAGCCCCCGTAGGCCTGATGGACGGCCCTCAGGGTGTGGAAAAGCATCGGCTCAACCAGCTTTCCTGTCATGAACCAAGCAGGGCCATAAACTAGCCACACCGAGAAGGCCTTCTTGCCACTGAGTCATTCTGGCTCCCATTGCTAGGCCTTTGTCAGAGTCCTTTGTCACTTTTGAAACTGTTATTTCTTTGGAAATAAAAGAACAGCGTGGCCATGGTTAGTGTTGCTGGTAAGTTCTATTACTAGAGGCACATTTACTGTAATAGAAAAATATGAATCTGATCAGTGTGTTACGAAGCCTATTACTGCCACAACCGTCATCTTTGTCCCCAAACACCATGGTACCTGCACTTCAAAAGCATGTTCTTCAAAAGCCATTGTGCTGGGGAAACAGGATGAACAGTGCTTATATGACGCTGATTTCCTTTAAAAAGGAAAGAGAAGAGAATGAAAAACAGCCGTGCAGTTCCAACAGGGCTCTCTGTGAGCATTTTCACACTGGTCTGCTTCCTCGTTGGTTTTGGTCAGGGGTGCTCCATATTTTCTCTGTGTATTTAATTCACATGGTTTCATGTGAATTGTTCAGCCCTAAGTCAACAGTCTTCATGTCTGTTTAGGTTAAATGTGCCTTTGCCTCCTTACAAGTGTCTCTGCTTTGGGGGGCTTCCATACTTGGTATGAATATCCTCTAAGGACATGAAAAAATGTGGGATAGGGGCCCGGCAATGGGGTCTTGGATCCCTAGGATCAACATGGAGCAGCTTTGTGGATCACTAATTTTACTCGCAGACTTTTCGGAAATGTTTTTGTATTAAATAGTGATGTAACAATGGAGTAGCGCACTCCGTTTCATGAATTTAAAGGTAATGCACAACACTTCAAAGACATGTTATGCTACGGCCGATGCCATTAGGTATCCCATCAGGGTCCTGCAGTGGGTAGTGTTATGGGTTGAATCGAACCCCACCAAATCTGTTGAAGTCCTAAACCCTACTACCTCAGAATGTGAACCAATTTGGGCAAGAGGGTCATGGCGGGTGTAATTAGTTTAGAGGGGTCATACTGGAGTAGCGTAGGTCCTTACAAAAAGGGGGAAATTTGGACATAGACACGCACACAGGGAGAATGCCATGTGAAGATGGAGGCAGAGATGCGGATGATGTGTTTACAAGCCAAAGAGTGCCAAAGATTGCCAGCAAACCCCCAGAAGCTGGGGAAGGGGCCTGGAATATATTCTTTCTCATAGGCTCATAAGGAACCAACGGAGTCAACACATTGATTTCAGACTTCTGGCCTCCGGAACTGTGAGACAATCCATTTCCATTGTTGAAGCCACTCAGTTTGTAGTACTCTGTTGTGGGAGCTCCGAACAAACAAATCCAAGGTATTTCAGTCTTTTCTCTTGCTGAAGATGCTTCATTGGCAGAGTCTGAGAAGTGCTGAACTGAGTTGGGGAAAGAGCTCAGTGTTAGGGTCTGCTAGATCCAGCTTTGGATTCTGGCCACACCACCCACAAGTCACGTGGCCTGGGGCACGGATCCCGATGTCCTATTGTGAGCATTACATGCGAGGCCTCATGTAATAATACCAGCGATGCGACCTGGCAGCTCATTGGGTTCTTAGTAGATGTTATTCTTGTTTGCCCTTTCCACTTTGCCCTTCCTGCCCCCAGGGGTCATTTCGTCTGAGAGATGAGGAGCTCGACTTGTCTCCAGCCACACCGTGAGCTAGTGCAAGGCTGGGTATCAAATTCCAGGCCACTCGACTCCGTATGTGCACTGTGGTTCACCTTGATGTTGTCTTTCAGGGATCCTTCCAATAATAAACATTCTCTGCACATTGTCTCCCACAAACAGTTGCAAAGGTGATGAAATGGGTCAGCCTCTAGGCCCGGATGCTCTTTATACCACCTGGTGAGAAGTACCTTATATGGGAAGGTTCTCACACTACCCAGAAAGCCTTCTTAACAGGAGAAATGCCTCTGCTTTATTTTATTCTCTCTACATATTAACATGTAATGGTTAGCATGAGGTAATGACTACCTCATGAAAAGATTATATTTTGTTCAAAAGTGTTTTGCAACATTCATTACAGGATAAAAGGGCTTGGGCCTTTTAAGAAGAAACCAATTAGAATTCGAGGGCTGATCCAAGTTGTAACAACTGTGGAGGCCTGTCCTGCAGGAACTCCGATAGTCCCTTTTAATAAGGATTGATAAGCAAGGGATTAGAGCAAATTAGTTGGTAGTGACTAGTTCCTGATGCAAAACGGCCTGAGTTACATTGTCCTGATGGAACAAAGGTATTGGGGACAAATCGCTTTGCGGATCTAGGAAGGTTGCCTAAGTTATGATTCAGTATGGATAAAGATCAAGGTCTGGAGTCAAACCTGCATGGGCCTTGGTTGCTCCAAGGAAGTTGGACACCATCTGGAAAAGCTACAGGGCCCCTTCCTGGAGCATGCCCCAGTGCTGCAAACATTTGTGGGACATTCAGTTTTCCCCTTCCACTCACTCTTAGGTCCTCCCACCCCAGGGGAAGAGACATCACTTTCTACCTTATTGGCCCTTAAAAAGAAAGCTAGCTTTAAGGAGTGTTTATGACTTCTTTTCTGCTTAATGACCAGAGCTCACTTGGGAAAAAATTATGTGGCTGGAGTGAAGAATACTTACCGGTATAGTTGTACTGGTGGGGGAAACTAAAAATCAGGGCTTACTGAATGCAAAGCACAGTCAGAGTTGGAAAGCCCTGGCTGGGTTTTAGGCTGCCAGCACATGGTCATGGGGTTTGAGTTAGTCACTGGGCTTCTCCCAGCCTCAGTGTCCTTGTGAGCACCGTGGAAGTAATGGTGCCTACCTCACCGCTGCCTCGTGAACAGTGACAGAGATAACACCCTCCAGCTTCGTGCCCTGTGGAAACCGTCCTAGGAATAGAAGGCGATGTTAATATGGTAAATTAATGTAGTGACAAAAATACCTAAGCATTTATATCTTTAGAACTTTGTTCTGAATTTTTGAAAATTTTAATGCATTCTAATAAAAAGTGCATTTCATGAACAACGACAAAAAAAAAGGGGGTCCCGTTGTAGTCTGTGTTTGAATTTTTGTATCTAGCAGAAAGCCTAACCTATAAATTGCAAACCAGCTCACAAACGTGTTATTTCACCTGCAGGGTATTAAACAAGTTTTGTTTGTGTTTTGCTTTTTTTTTTAGTTTATTTATTTTTTTTTTTGAGAGAGAGAGAGAGAGAGAGTAGGGGAGGGGAAGAGAGAAAGGGAGCGAGAGAGAGAGAGAGAGAGGGAGAGAATCCCAAGCAGGCTCCTCACTGTCAGCGCAGAGCCTGACACAGGGATCGAACTCACGAACCAAGGGATCATGACCTGAGCCAAAATCAAGAGTCGGATGCTAACCGACTGAGCCCCCTAGGCGCCCCTGTTTTGTTTGTTTTTTAAATCAACTGTCAACATGTAAAACTAGAGGATTTCCCATTAAAAAAAAAAAAAAGAAAAAAAAAAAACTCCACTAAACCAAATCCTAGATTGCAGCTTTTCTTGGGGAAATAGAAGCAGAATTGCTGGCACAGCTGACTGGCATTTCCCGCAGCCCACTGCTCCCCACCACCCGCTGGCTGTTTACCACCCCAGGCCAGCCATGCCCAAGGTTTCCATTTCCCTGGTGGCGTCTTCCCACTGGGAGGCCTAGCGTTTCAAATAGCAACATCCTTGAAAAATCAAACCAGTCAGAGGGCAAATGCTTGATGGATGCTCAAACGGGGTTGGGGAGTGAGGGTATTTGGTCTCTTATCCTAAGCTGGTCTACGTGGCCCAGGTGTGGTGAAGTGGAGTTTCTGTCTTGTAAAACGAGCACAGGATCCTTGTGAGGATTCAATTAGGTGACATAAACCTTGCAAGAGTCGACACTTGGTAAATGCTAGCTCTGAGCAGGACATACCAGGCTGCTTGGGGCACTTCTGACAAACATCTGTAGTTTAAACTCATAGTCCAGGGGCGCCTGGGTGGCTCAGTCAGTTAAACGTCCGACTTCGGCTCAGGTCATGATCTCATGGTCCATGAGTTCGAGCCCCGTGTCGGGCTCTGTGCTGAGCGCTCAGAGCCTGGAGCCTGCTTCAGATTCTGTGTCTCCCTCTCTCTCTGACCCTCCCCTGTTCATGCTCTGTATCTGTCTCAAAAATAAATAAACATTAAAAAAAAATTTTTAAACTCACAGTCCAACATGAGGTCCCTGTAGCCAAGCACCTTCAAAGGATCAGGCTCAGGAAGAAAGAAAAACAAGGACGCAGGCTGCTCCCCACAAGACTGGAAACCCAAGGTGGACACAGATCCTCAGCATAACACGGACACTGTTTATTTTTGGTGAATCACTCTTGTGTCACCAGGAGTGCTAGAAAGCTGGGGTAAATGTGATATGCCAAGAGATGTCTCTTTGTTTTGACAAGGCCACACGTAGCAGGTTTGATGCGTACCTGTGTCTGCTCCAAAGAAACATGAACCAGTGACAGCCCAGTGCATCCGCCTGAGTGCTCACCTCCAGTGCAAATACACAGCCAGCGTCCTGCAGACTGCCAGCGACCGGGAGCCTGAAAACCTATAGGAAGGCCTGAGTTTCTCAGGGGTGGGAGGGAGGCAGCCGTCCAGCACCACTGTGACCCAGATTGGGGCTATCTCTAAGGATATCACCAATCCCTAGGAGCCATACCCGGGAAAGATCTCACTGCTTTCTTCTCCCTGCCAAGGGTTCCGCCCAAGGCGGTTTTATAGGAAGGTGTCTTTCTTCTGAGAAGGAGACTATCCCCGGGTCCAGCAAAAGATGAGTAAATGATTACTGGATGCTGTAAAAGGATCTTGTGAAGTATTTCCGTTGTCCAACAAAAAGGATCTGGTTTTTACACATCTGTCTTTTTAGTTCATTTGTTGCAGATAGAAGGCTGCAAATGCCTTTTAAGGACCAAGGGTAGGGCTTACTTTGGGAAATGGGGTGGCTAAGGATTTGGGATTTCCCCACTGTTTGTTTCCTCCATCTCATGACCTGACAAAAGCAACCGTCTGAGTCACACAGCGAGTGGACTTCCATTGAGGAAATAATCCATTTGCTATTATAAACTAGGGAGGCCCTTAGGAAGAAAACCAGGCTGTTTCCTGGGTAGGCCTGCCCTAAAGTGGGGCAAATGATACAGCACTGGGGATGTTGAAATGAAGAGGGGTGCATTTTTGACGGGGGAACTTGAGGTCATTTAGGCTTAAGCTGTAACCAAGGCAGAGATTCTGAACCAGGGTGGGAGGGTCCCCAGGGAGCTGTGGATTCAGGGAAGTTAGGGCTGGATCTCCAGATGTGTGTGTATATGCCACAGATTACTTGGAATGTTGTATGAAAGTAGGAGTGGCTGACTTGATGTCAGGGTTTCTCAACTTCAGCACAAGTGACATTTGGGCTGGATCATTCTTTGCTATGGAGGGCTGTCCTGTGTGCTATAGGGGGGTTAGCAGAATCCTGGCCTTTACACACTGGACGCTGGTAGCACTCCCCTGCCTCCCAAGTTGTGACGGCCAAGAATATCACCACCGTCAATGTCCCCTGGGGGCAGAACTGTCCCTGGTCGAGAACCACTGAGATAGGAGAGTCCCTGAGGAGGCAGAGAGGAAGTATGAGGTGAGCCGCTCCCTGGTGAGGCTCCCTCACAGACCTACCCCTTGTTCCTATAAGTCATCACTGTTTTCATACCTCAGCATCAGGCAGCTACTTATACCTTCGGGCCAAATGTTTTGTCCTGACAGCTAGTCAAACATTGGAATTTTCTCTTTTTTTTTTTTTAAGTTTTTTTTTTTTAATGTTTATTTTTGAAAGAGAGAGAGAGAGAGAGAGAGAGAGAGAACAAGTGGGGGAGGGGGGCAGAGAGAGAAGGAGACACAGAATCCAAAGCAGGGCCCAGGCTCTAAGCTGTCAGGGCAGAGCCCGACACAGGGCTGGAACCCATGAACTGGGAGATCATGACCTGAGCCAAAGAAGTCAGATGCTTAACCGACTGAGCCACCCAGACACCCCAAACACTGGAATTTTCTTCAGTGAGGTGGGGAAACAGATAAGTGGGTAAGGCTCTTCCTCTGAGAAATATGAGTATCTTTTGGGGGGAGGTTGTAGCCTTGGAGACAGCACAACAGCTACTAGGAGGAGCCTGGGGTCATACCAGCAAGAGCACAAAGGAGAAAGGTAACACAAAATGAAACAAAAGACATATTTTTCCTTAGCGGGTTGTGTTCACTGCTTAATAAGCGAACACATCCAAACTCAGGAGAGGTGCACACCTATTCTGGGACAAGCCCCGGAGCCGTGGGTAGAGGTGGTTGAACAATTTGGTGTGCAGGGAGGTAACCCCCGTGTATGACCACCCGGCCTCTGGGGGCTGGGGCCATCCATCAGTCACAGAGCCGCCGGCAGACAGGTGGAGCTGTGAAGAAGTGCATTTGCTCAAACACGGCAAACGGTGTTGGAACAAGCCACCACTTTCTGAAGCTATTACACTCTGTCAAGTCAGGAGCTGAGTCTGGGGGATGCCCAGGTGGCCAGAATTCACTCACGGTCCAGGGCCTGGAGGAGCTGTGGGATTGTTGTTTTCCTTCACTGAGGCAGTAAAGATTGATTTTGGATGTGGTGACTGAGGCCCAGCGCGTTAATGACCGCAGAGGGACGTTCCTTTCCCACGCTGCACTGCACGCAGACAGTAGAACGTAATGTAAGGCCCCTTCGGGCATGACTCCTTCCTCATCACACCATTTACCGGCTGGGGCCCCGGGGCCTGTGGAGGGTGGATGGCTGAGCAAAGGCCTGGGGTTTGGCGCAGGGCATCTCAGGCCCAGAGATGAGAAGGTCTGCCTGCCACAGGAATAGCCCCTGGCTGCTCTCACATTTGACGTCCTGCATTTGGCTTGGGGGAGCCGGCTGGGGACCTCTGATAAGCAAGTCAAAGATTCGAGGCAACAAGCAGCTTGTTGATATCCCACCCTCCTCTCTGACACCAGGAGAGAAACTCACTGGCAAGGGATGCAGCTGGCCTTTGCAAGGCACTGTTCCATTAGAAGCCAGACATCCTAACAAAAGCAAGAATGACAGGAATGAAAGTTTCTGCGCTGACGCACAGATACTGACCGAAGAGGTATTTCTCATGTTGGCTTTGCACTTCTGAGGGCAAATCTGCCAAACAGATATCAAAGGAGATGGGGACCCCAGGCGAGGAGGCACGCACTCTGCACTCAGAGCAGAGAGACTGAAGGAGTCTCTCTCCCAGCTTCACTTTTCCCACCTGCAAGGCACAGGTCATAATGCCTGTGGCAGCTGCCTTGCAGCATGGTTGAAAGAACCAGTTTAAACAGAGGCTCTTGTTTTGTTTTGTTTTTTAATGTTTATTTACTTTTGAGAGAGGAGAGAGACAGAGCATGAGCAGGGAAGGGGCAGAGAGAGAGACACACAGAATCTGAAGCAGGCTCCAGGCTCTGAGCTCTTAGCACAGAACCCAATGTGGGGCTTGAACCCATGAACCATGAGATCATGACCTGAGCCGAAGTCATATGGTTAACCGACCAAGCCACCCAGGTGCCCCCAAACAGCAGCTCTTAGCTTAGTCAACTGTTGGGCAGGTTTCAGTGGGGCTGCAAAGCCCCGAAATTACTAGCACGAGCATTTTGCTTCTACATGATTATGTGCATCTTCCTGGGGAGAGGGTCACCACTTTCACAATATTCTCAAGAAATATTGGGGCGCCTGGGTGGCGCAGTCGGTTAAGCGTCCGACTTCAGCCAGGTCACGATCTCACGGTCTGTGAGTTCGAACCCCGCGTCAGGCTCTGGGCTGATGGCTCAGAGCCTGGAGCCTGTTTCTGATTCTGTGTCTCCCTCTCTCTCTCTGACCCTCCCCCGTTCATGCTCTGTCTCTGTCTGTCCCAAAAATAAATAAAAACGTTGAAAAAAAAATTTAAAAAAAAGAAATATGATTACCCTGGAAAGATTAGAACCATTGGTCTGGATAATGCGTGAACGTGATATATAACTGTTATCAGCAAAGGTTTTGGAGGAGAAAGGGACACAGAGGAGCACCTACTCTGTGTCAGGGTGTGTGGGGGACACACAGAGAAGTAAGAAAACATGATTCCTGGCCTCATGGAACATATGACAGATTTTGGACAGAAGACAAACATGAAAAATCAAAAAGAAAAGGTAACTACCAGCAAAGCAGCTGAGAGGTCAGAAGAACTTAAGTGCCACATAAATTCAGAAGTGGGAATGGTCTGGGCAGGAAGGAGGACAGGGTTGGGCTCAGGCAAAGGCAGAGAAGGGCCTCCGTGGAGGAAGGCTGGCCCCAGGACAGCCCAGGCCCCAGAGCTTGAAGGGTGAGTATAGAACACTCTGGCCGTGGGGCCCCCTGAGCAGGATGAAGGGTCTCAGAGCAGAGGTTCTGGGTGATAGTCTATCCCAGATGCCTCTTCAGATATCTAGCCGGTTCTTGGTCCTTCAGCCTTTGCCTCCTCAGAAGGGGCTGAGGGCTTCCCCTGGAGAATCCCCATGGGGGACACAGAGCCTGTCCAGGATGGACATTTTCTTCCCTGGGGAGATATCCTGGTGACTCACAGGTGCCAGGCAGGAAACGCTTCATGTCTAGACTTACTTCTTGCTGTGATATAGCCAGGCTGCCTCCTCACAGTTAGCAAAGGCTCACTGGTCAGGCCTCATGGGGCCAGCACTTAGTTACCCCAAACACACAAAGCAAATAAAACACTGGAACATGGAGAAAAAAAATTAGAGATAACTTGGCGTTTCAGAAAAAAATACTGAAGTGTTCCTCATGAGAAAAATCAGAACCTAAATGTCTTTGCACTTATCCTATGGTGTGGCAGTTTCTAAATTCTCCATATGGCAGGGCCACCATAACCCCTCCTGTCCCCAGGGCTCCTTCTGGTCCTGCTGTGACCCTGGTCCCACTGACTGGGCCACCCCTCCCCAAATCAGCAAGGCCGTCACACAAATGACATCTCCCCACTCTCCTCAAAGGGGCTGAAAGGGTTTTCTTGGGAACTCTTGAGAACTTGCCACTGCCCTGCAGATGTAAAGATCCTATAGTTTTGTTTTTGTTTTTTTAAAT
Source organism: Lynx rufus (assembly GCF_022079265.1). Taxonomy (NCBI): domain Eukaryota; kingdom Metazoa; phylum Chordata; class Mammalia; order Carnivora; family Felidae; genus Lynx; species Lynx rufus. The sequence goes on along the minus strand of NW_025814867.1, from coordinate 50,989,984 downwards.
ATGCTTTTGAACATAGAAGTTGACTCTGGCAACCAGTATAGGACCACTCTCCCCACCTTGTACCCTAATACCCATGTCAAGGGAGCAGCTAATTATCTACCTTCCTGATGATGCAAAGGGAATATTTTAAGAAATCTGATCTGTCACACCCTAGGATGATTCCCCCAGTAAGGGAAGCAACGGGGATCTGAGACCAAGCAAGTCTCTTGGCCTCTTTCCAGAAAGAGTGGACTCTGCCATTTCCTGACCATCCTCCTTTCTTCATGGGTACCTCTTCCCCTTTATGACACTCTCCCATCCTAGGAACTCCTCCCTGACCCTGACTTTTCATATCCCCCAAGTGCAATCAGACTTGTGTTACTTTGCTTCTGTCCTTAAAACTTACCTGTCCCCTTTGTCATGCTGTCACTGCCTGGCTTGATGATGGAGGTATCTGCGGAAGGAATCTGGTCTCTTCTTCCTGTTCCCAAATACCAGAGGTAACTTCAGGGCCAATGGCCTCATTTTTATCCACTGTTAGCTAGCAGGAATAACAAGACTGGGAGATATTGCCCTAAGGGGTGTCCTCTTGGGGATAGCCAGCCTCCTAACATGACACCATGTCCTGATCCATGTTTGGCATCCCCCTCAAACAAAGCTACGTGACAATCTCTTTTGGCTTCTCTCTTCTGCATAGGGCTTACCAGGCAGAAGGGGATCTCTAGCCTAGCCGAAGGCAGTGTGCAGGGCCTGGTTCTGGCCCTCTGTTGAGACTGCTTCCAGTCCGCTTGTTTCCTGGTTGCCTTTAATCAGGCAAAGACTGATTAACAAACAAAAAAGAAGTGGGGAGGGGAATAGGCTAATACTCTGGTAGCCTCTCAAGGTAGAACAGGATTATTTGTTTTAATTATTTATTCATCCTGCCATCAAGCACCCTGCATTATGGCTCATACTTACAACTTCCCGTTTGACCCTTAATCAAAGTCTAATAGTCCCTGGGTCTCTTGTCATTCCCACAGATTCCTACTTCGGTGTGGTGGGGTGGAGTGGAGTAGGAAGGCAGAGGTGGGAAATGTATTTGGGTTCAGGGTTTGGTATTGGTGTTCCTCCCCACCAGGTAACATGGTATGGTAGATAGTTTTTGGTTTGGGCTGGCTGTGCCCTGATTTACCTCTGGTAATTACCTCTCCCACACATGGGAAGCTGTTTAGTCAAGGTGCCTTCCTGTCCCTGGCCCCAGGGCAAGCGCTTGAACCTGGTGAGGTTGGTTGGATTTGCCTTCCCTGGAATCTGAAATTTGAGCCAAGTCATCAAAAGACGGAAACCAATTGGAGCTTATTCATTATTCACAGCAGTGTACCCAGGTGACCCTGCTAAGAGGTCATGTGTCTTAGACCCTCGATTTTATGCTGCTTCCTGCCCACTGAGTTTCCCAGTTCCTGTCCATTATGTTCCGGTTTCTAAGCCTGATTTCCCAGTCATTGAGAAATCAACTGTTTTTCCAGTAAATTCCCTTTGGGTTTAGCTTAGCCAGGGTTGGCCTCTGTCGCTTGCCTCCTAAGGAGACCTAACTCACACCCACAATGAACCTAGGTTTCTGAGTGTCCCTGAAGTCACACTTGGTTTCAGAACATCACCCCAAAGCTGTGCTAGAAGCTGATGAAGCCTTTACATTTACCCTGACTCTGCAGTAATCATTTCCCAGAATTTATCTTCTTAGCTGCCAAGCCCATGCTACTTATTAGTTGACTGTGGTTTATAACCCGCCTCTGGTTTCTTTCAGTATTTTTTAGTTTAATTCAGACTGGGCCAAATCTCTCTACCCCATACCTAGAGAACAGGCTTGCTTTCCACATGGTCTTCTGCTTGACGCTCCTCCAACTTATGCTAGGGAAATGTAATCCAGGACAGCATTTTTGCAAACCCAATTGGAAAACTATAGTTAAGAGCTTCTAAAACCTTCTTTCTGAAATAGTAATTCAACTAATTTTGAGATTTATCCTATGAAAGTTATCAGAGGATCATACAGATGAGTAAGCATGTTTATTACGGTATTATTTTGCAGTAGCAAAAACTTGAAGACAACCTGAATGTCCAGCAGCAGAGAAATGGTTAAATAAACAATGGTCTATTCATATGATACATGCTACGTTCATTCAGGATCAATCACAGTTTTGCAGAATATTTAATACCACGAGGAAAATTCCCATACTATCTTGTGTATCAGGGGGAAACAAACAAACCAGGACACAAAAATGTATGTGCAGGATAATCTCAATTTGTTTTATTCAAATTGGGAAGGATTGCACCAACATATTAGTTGTGGTATGTCTTGATGGGGTGAGTATGTTTGGCTTAGTAGGCTGTAAACTCTTTGAGAGTAGGGATTATTTCTTATTTCTTATTATAGCTCTAATTTCTACCGACCTCAGGCACATAGCTTGCCTGTCGAAATAATAAATGAGTCTCCTTATATTTTTCCATGGTTTTCTTTTCTTTTCTTAATGTTTATTTATTTTTGAGAAAGAGAGAGAGAGACAGAGACAGAGACAGAGAACCAGTGGGGGAGGGGCAGAGAGAGAGGGAGACACAGAATCTGAAGTGGGCTCCAGGCTCTGAGCTGTCAGCACAGAGCCCAACACAGGGCTTGAACTCATGAACCATGAGATCATGACCTGTGCTGAATTTGGACGCTTAACCAACTGAGCCACCCAGGTGCCCCTCTTTTCTTCTTTCTTTCTTTCTTTCTTTCTTTCTTTCTTTCTTTCTTTCTTTCTTTCTTTCTTTTTCTTTCTTTCTTGTCTTGTCTTCCTTCCTTTTCTTTTCTTTTCTAAAAAATTTACATCCAAGGTAGTTAGCATATAGTGCAATCTGATTTCAGGAGTAGAATCCAGCGATTCATCCCCTACATAGAACACCCAGGGCTGATCCCAACAAGTGTCTTCCTTAATGCTCCTTGCCCATTTAGCCTATCCCCCCACTCAAAACCCCTCCAGCAACCCTCAGTTTGTTCTCTATATTTAAGAGTCTCTTATGTTTTGTCCTCTCCCCTGTTTTTATATTATTTTTGCTTCCCTTCCCTTATGTTCATCTGTTTTGTGTCTTAAATTCCACATATGAGTTAAGTCATATGATATTTGTCTTTCTCTAATCTTGCTTAACATAATACCCTCTAGTTCTATCCACAATGTTGCAAATGGCAAGATTTCATTCTTTTTGACTGCAGAGTAATATTCCAGTGTGTGTGTGTGTGTGTGTGTGTGTGTGTGTGTGTGTATGCCACATCTTCTTTATCCATTTATCTGTTGATGGACATTTGTGCCCCTCTTTTCTTTTAAATAATGAAAGTGCATTCCATGTGAAATCAGAAAAAAATTTTAGCCAATAAAATTTTGATACATGAGGTTTGTTGAAATCCTGGTCATGCTTCGAAGTCGTGACAGTTTTAAAATGTGGCAACAATATTTGATTATTCCTTCCACAGAGAGGTGGAGTCTGTGTCCTGTCCTTTTAAATGAAACTGCTTCCACCAATGAGCACAGCGGAAATGTTCCTACGTGATTTCTGAGGGAAGGCCATAAAAGGCCACGCAGTTTCTGCCTTGTGTGCTAGGAGCACCAGATATGGAAGCCCTGGACCTCAGTGTAAGAGGTAAACCACCCTGAGGCTGCAGCACTGGAGAGGTCATCTGGGGGTACTATGGTTGACATTCTAGCTGAACCTGTCCTTCATTCCAGGTATGTGGCACATGAAGCCATCCTAGAAGTGGATGCTTCCAGCACTCTGTTGTTTGAGTCACTCCCAGCCAACTGGGGTTCCGACAGTATGGAGAAGAGACTGCCCACATTGTGTTCTATCCAAATTCCTGACCCACAGACTCTCTGAGTGGCATAAATTGGTGGTTTTTCATGCCAGTAGTCTGGGGTGCTCTGTTAGACACCGATAGATACCAAAACAGTTTTCCTCAAATTTCTCCCTCTTTCTGAAACCTTCCCTGCTCCTTTCTGTCCTTCCCACAATTCTGACCCCCAAATTAAACTATTCATTCTTGTCTCCAAAAGCCCTTTCTTATAACCTGTATCAGAGTACTGACTCATCTTGTCTTTCTCCAGACGATGAGAGTTAAGGGCAGAAGCTCTGTGAGTCACTTTTGCCTTTTCAGAGCACCTAACAGCCTGAATCTAATGGATGGTTCTTTTATGCCTTGTGTTATTAGTATAATGCACAAGAGAGATGGAAATTGACAGAGAGGTCAATTTTGGTGTGTATGTCAGACTTCCATGGAATTCTGGCCTTTTCCTTGATCCGGGGCTACAACTCAATACCATAGCGGGATGGCATTATATCTGTAAAGTGTCCCAATGTCTTAGTTTATTTGGGCTGCCATAACAAAATACCACAGACTGGATGGCTTAAACCACAGGAACTTATTTTTTCACAGCTCTAAAGGCTGCAAGTTCAAGATCAAGGTGTTGGCAGACTTGGTCTCTCTGAGGTCTCTCTCCTTGGCTTGCAGACTGCTGCCTTCTGTGGCCTCACATGGTCTTTCCTCTATGCATACAAACCACTGGTGTCTCTTCCTCTTCTTATAAGGACACCAATTCTATTGCATTTAGGGTCTCATCCTTAGGACCTCATTTAACTTTACCTCTTAAAAGGTTCTATCTCCAAATACAGTCATAGGAGGAAGTAGGGCTTCAACATATGAACTTGAGAGGTATGCAATTCAGCCATAACACCAAAGGATACAATGGATTCTTAGTTTTATTTGCACTCCCTGTAGTTGTAGGTGTCACTGAAAAGAAATAATGAACTCACAGATCCAAACTCGATCCACAAACACTTTCCTGGTTTTAAGTTCCAGGCTTATACCATGCTTACTCTCATACCCTTTCAAATAATGACCTGTTGAGGTGATAGCTGTCTATGCTAACTTGTCCTTCTCCACGTCCAGTGACAAGATTTGATTTCATGGAGGTTTTATTTATTTGCTTGTAATTTTGTTTGATGCCCAAGGGAACCTCCAACAAATCTTCAGTATCACTGTCAGCCGCAAAACAGCGCAGATTGCGAAGGCATCCCCCACACTCTGCTGTGTGTAAGTGGGTGTCCTTCCGTTGCAACCCTGTCAGTTCACTGAAGCTGAATAAAGTGCATCAGTGAAGAGGCTGGGGAAAGAAACTGCTGAGAGTGATCCGAGAAGGATTTAAGGAAATGCAGGAATGCCAGGAGCTATAGTGACTAGCAACTACTTTTTGGAATTTTTCTTCTTAAATTAATTCCATGCAATTTCCTTTTTGGTCAGCCCCCCCCCTTTTTTTTTATTGTTTTATATCATATTCCAAAAGTGAGTGAGAGAGAGAGAAGAGAGTGAGAACACAATCTTCTCTGAGTTGAACTGGATTTGGGACAATTTTATATCCCTCTGTGAACTACAGGTGCTGAATATTCAACATCACACATTTACCCTTTGCAATTCAAATTAAAGTGCACCTATCTGGCCATTTTCACCCTTGTTTTCAGCTGGTCTTTGTCACACTACCTCATTGTCATTCCTCAGGCCTGGCCCACCTTCCTTTCACCACTTAAGGAATGAGAAGGCGGTTTTTGTTCTGATTCATACTATCACTAAAGCTCCACAAGAATCAATGGGCTCTCATTTTCACACAATGCGGCATGTTTACACAGTTACCACCCTGCCTGTATGGAGGGCTGGAATATTAAAAAGTTCTTTATGTGAACGTTGGTTCTGAAATGCATTTTATCTGCCCGTTGAAGCTGGTAAGAATTTTGTTCCAATCTGTAAGAAGGCTTTATCCTTGCTCTACACTATCAAGCTCTCAAGATTTTATCTTTCTTGAATTGCCTACAGGTAGGATGAGATTCAATTTGCTAAGAGTCCTTGTTTTTGACACAAAGACAAATACGCACTCCTGTGCTACTTCACAAAGCAATGATTCATTTAAAACAAAAAAACAAAAAAACCTCTCAGGATCAGGAATTCTCCAGAGAGAGAGAGTGAAGCCAAGTCATGCTTTCCTTATTAATTTCAGTATGCTCTCTCTCTACTGGTTCACTTCAGAAAAGAGGTATAATTACTCTCTTTATGAGTCAGACTCATAGCCCAGCACCTGTTAGAAAATTAAAAAAAAATATTTTCCCCACATCACATTACAAAGGGAGGCCCATTGTTTTTGCGCAGTTGCTGGTATTTGCTCCTTTGCCAAAATGACTATTTTGGAGGCTTTGAAAGCCAGAGTGTGATAATGAAAAACAATGACTAGAGACATTTCCAAATGCCAATACATAAAGATAGTAACATGAACTTGATAAACTCTGATTTTCATTCCTTCTAAATTGTTCATAGATTAATAAGGGAGAGTCTGTTTCTCCCAGGCATGGCAAAGTGGCAGATACAGGCAGTTCAGAGCTGTTTCCTAAAAACACACCCCAGGTAGTTACTTATGCATTAGGTATGGAATTCAGTCAGTGCCAACTGTGGAAGGAGACTCAACATATTTGAGTATATTATGGGCATAAAAATTAAAGAATAATTGTAAGTAAGTAAAACGGATATCATGGCATAAAAATTACCTAGCTCAGGGAGGGGTAGGGTGTGATAAAAAATCTTTACAGTCCATTTTTTGACTAAATGTTGTATAAAGAGATAAAGGTCAAAATATTATTGTTGTGCAGATGATAGACGGAGTGCTTGATCCTGATGCCAAACAAAAGACAGAGGGTCGACTCTCTCCACTTTGTCATGCTTCCCCAGCAACATCAAAGGGTGTCTCCGTACAAGACTAACTTGAAATTTACTTTCAACAAGAAATGCATGCTGCACAGTTCCTTATCACCTGGCATACTGCAGGGAGAGCTCTCCCAAGCCTTGCACCCTGCCCAAAGCACAGGTAACATTTCCAGGCCTCTGCCATGTGCATAGTGGGGAAAAGCAAACAGAGCAGAGGCCGTGTGGTATGTGCCCTTGGCCAATGATGACAGTAAGTAAAATGCAAAGAGCTCGGATACGGATAAAACTTTTTGTCCTGTTTACTTAGGCTTTTTTGATTAATGTCATTTTTTTATATTCCTTTCCTTTTCTTGAAGCCATGAATCAACACTGAATGAATTAGTGAATTATTGGTTGAACAGGCAATATGTTCTTCATCTCTTGAAGAAATTTCTTATTTCATCTATTTCTTTACAAAATAATTATGAGGTCAACAGTTTATTAATGACAAGGTCGATGGAGCACCTGGGATTCATTCAACTGGAGAATTATTTAGGAACAATCTGAAACCAGGCCAAGAAACATTTTATGGTCAAATACTGAATTGTGATCTGTAGAAAAACAGGGTTTTTATCTTCCTAAATTTTTTTTTTTACAGCATTTAGTAAAAGAAAATTAACCATCTGGTAAAGATGTTTCTTAATTCACTACCTGAGCATAATGACTGGAACAAAGAGCTTCATAAATGTTTGTTCAAGGAATAAATAAATGAACAGACACTGATACAAAATTAAAAATTACCGACAACCATTTTGTTTAAAAATTAGCATTATTTTTCAGGATTAATTTTAGATAGCAATGTTTGTTATAATTTACTATGGATTAAAATTAACCAAAGAATCAAAATAAATAAGACATATATCCTGGGTTTCTTCCAAACAGAAAAATATTTTTTTCATTAAACACTCTATAAATTTGCTTCTCCCAGAAACAGATGACTAAAGGAATTCTCTAGCTTTGAATTCTTATATTAGAAAAAAAATATTTAAAATAATTACGCTAAACTTGTACCTTCACAAGAAGCAACGGGAAGAAAATTTAAAAACAAAATAAATAAAAGAAAGGTAATAATAAAGTTAAAACTCAGGTCTCCTGGGAACTAGACACAAGACAGAACTAGAAGTATGTGTAGTTTATTGGGGCAAACTCCTTAAAAGGGAGAAAGAGCAGGGAAAACCTTCAGACTACAGTGCAGGTGAGGCATCTGTGAGCAAGAGAAGGCAGTAAGGAGCTTTGGTGGTACAGAGCTGAGTAAGTCTCAGGCAGTCAACTGGGAGTCCCCACTGAGCAGTCCTGCACTGGCCAGAAATTACAACAATTCTCAGTTACTGCCCAGGGTCTTCCTGGAAGCATATGGCTTTAGCTTGGAAACCAAGGCAGATCTTGAAGGCTCCAATAGCTGAAGGCTCTTAGTGAACTCTTACCCATTGGAGCAGGTACTTAATTGGAGATGAGAATAACATTCTAATGTGGCTGCCACAGTTTGCTCCTTGTGCCACATGAGTTTACTTGCTTTATACATTTGGGGCACAGATCTGCCAGGGTTCCTGTATTTGTCATCTACTGCTGTGTAACAAGTTATCCCCAAACTTAGCAACTTAAAGAACACAATTATCTCATTCAGTTTCTGAGAGCCAGGAATCTGGGAGTAGCTTAGCTGCATGGTTCTGGTTCAAGGTCTCTCATGAAGTTGTAGTCAAGATGTTGGCCAGAGCTGGAGTCATCACAAAACTTGACTGGGGCTAAAGAATCTGGTTCTGAACTCATGTGATTGCTGGCTGGCCTCAGTTTCTTGCTGGCTATTGGCCTGAGGTCTCCATTCTTCTTCACGTGGGCCTCTCTGAAAGCTGCCTGTGTGTCTCATGACCAATTGTAGGTAGCAAGTTGGCAAGTGATGTGAGAGAGAGACTAAAACAGAAGGTGTAGTCTTTTATAACCTAATTTTGGAAGTTACATACCATCCCTTCCATCATATTCTGTTGGCTGCACAGACCAACCTTGATCCAATGTGGGAGGGACCACACAAGGGTATGAATATCAAGAGGCAGGGATCGTTGGGGGCTGTCTTGGGAGCAGGCTACTGCAGTTCCCATGAACTTCTCTTCCTGAGGACAAACTCAGAAAAGGGAAGTAAGTGGGACAAACTAAAGCCCCTGCCACAGCAGTTAGTTTTAGGGTCACAACTGGTACTCATCATCACTCTCCTTCACTGTCCATTCCAAATTTCCCCAGTCACCTGCTATCACCTCTGCTAGTCTTTGTGGTTGCCAGCATGGCGACACCTTTTCTCACCTCCTGCTACCTGGGTACAGGGAGCACAAAGGAACCCAAAGAGCCTGGTGACAGCTGTAGCTTGTAATTCAGTGGGACTCTCCATGTGTCTTGGGGTGAGAGTGCCCCCCCTCTGGAGACTGGGACTGCTGACTCTGCAGGGCCCACAGTTGTAGAAACAAGATGGAAAACTTATGTCAGTGGGCCACTGGAATGATGGTAAGTGGGGCCACTTCTGTGTCCACCCTTTGGTTCCCAGACATCTGTTTGCTTCCAACACAGTGCTTTCCATAGGTCATCAATTGAGCATATACACTGCACTCTGGAGGATTTGCTTGAACTAGATATGCTAAAAGGTTTACCCAATAAAAATAATCAAAATGTCAGATAAAATAACCAAGAAAACACTTTTAAAAGAGATCACTGAGGGGCACCTTGGTGGCTTAGTCGGTTAAGTGTCCGACTTCAACTCAGGTCACGATCTCATGGATCGTTAATTCAAGCCCTGCATGGGGCTCTCTGCTGTCAGTGCAGAGCCTGCGTTGGATCTTCTGTCCCTGTCTCTCTCTGTCCCTCCCTCGCTCTCTCTCTCTCTCTCAAAAATAAATAAACATAAAAAAAAAAAAAAGACATCACTGAGATGGCACAAAAGTAAAGCATCAGCAGAGATCAAAAACAAGATAAAAGTAACAACTTTGGGAGAGGAGAACCAAAGCCAGCTCTCTTTGTGTTAGGCCCACACAAAATTGGAAATCTTTTTTTTTTTTTTTTTTTGCTACAATATGATTTAACAATTCTATACATACTCAGTGCCCTTAATCCTCTTTATCTATTTCACCACCACCACCCCTGCCACAACATTTGAAATCTTATAGAAGACCCCTACATGAAGCAGGAATCTCAAAGGGCTTTACCTTCAATTAAGGGTGAGTAAAAAACGAACTGCTACACAGAAGGGGACAAACTACATCTGATTCTATTTTTATGCTGGGGGAGAGTGGTAGGAAATCTCACTTGGGAATTTAGAACTACAGCTTGGCCCTCACATGGCTTTTTGCATGAATTTATGTTATACCACCTGTATCTGAAAAACTGAAAGAGGAGAATTTTAATTAAAGCACTCTCAGAATGTTTGTATAATCAACTGGGAGGAGCAAATGTAAATATTTTCTGGAAGAATGCAATCTCAACTGAGGCCTCGAAGAATTCCTATAGATAGAGTTCCAAAGAACATAAGCTCACATAAAACCACACATAGGTATACTCTGCCTTCTCTCCTCCCCTGCAGGAGAATAAAGCACCGTGAATGAGAACGAGCAGACACAGGCAGCAAAATCAGATCTGTAAAGATGATAAGACACAGAATATAAAATAACCATGTTTGGTATGGTGAAGAAATAAATATTTTGTGAGAAAGGAATAAGAGATGGCTTTTTATTTTTTTTAAAGGTTACTTAATTTATTTTGAGAGAGAGAGACACACAAAGAGTGTGTGTGTGTGTGTGTGTGTGTGTGTGTCTGTACGCAAGTTGGGGAGGGGCAGAGAGAGAGGGTGAGAGAGAATCCTAAGTGGGCTCTGTGCTGTCAGTACAGAGCCTGACTTAGGGCTCAAACTGACGAACCATGAGATCATGACCTGAGCTGAAATCAAGTCTGATGCTTAACTGACTGAGGAGATGGCTTTTTAAAAACACAAACAGGGGGCGCCTGGGTGGCGCAGTCGGTTAAGCGTCCGACTTCAGCCAGGTCACGATCTCGCGGTCCGTGAGTTCGAGCCCCGCGTCAGGCTCTGGGCTGATGGCTCAGAGCCTGGAGCCTGTTTCCGATTCTGTGTCTCCCTCTCTCTCTGCCCCTCCCCCGTTCATGCTGTGTCTCTCTCTGTCCCAAAAATAAATAAACGTTGAAAAAAAAATTTAAAAAAAAAAATTTAAAAACACAAACAGACTGATGAAGAATTGAATAAAATTTTCCAAAATGAAAAACTGCTTTATGCAGAAAGATTATGAGACCAAATGGAGGAAGGTCTGCAAGAAGAAACAGTGAGCAAAGAAAGTGGTAAGTATGTTAGGTATATTGAAATAAACACTGACATCATCATCATCATCATCATCATCATCGTCATCATCATAATGTCTAATTTGTGAGGTTAAACAAACAAGATAGAATTCAAATACTGGTCAAAGTATAATATAGATTGGAATGGGGTGGAAAACTATGGTTCAAATAATCTAAGATTCTTGCATTGTTTGGGCAGAGCATCCAGAAATGAAGTAAGTGTGTTCAAATGTCTAGGGTAACTCCTAAAAATAGATATAGAGATAATTAATTCCAAAAGAGAGGTAGGGGGTGGGGTGGTAATAGCAAAAGATGAAAAGAAAAAAGAAAACCTATTCAGAAGATGGCAAGAAAGGAAAAAAGAGAGAGAAATGGATGGCACATGATAAGATGATAGAAATAAATCAAAGGAAGACGAGCAAAGACAGTCTCAAGATCCTTTGCCCCAAATCAAAACAGTGGAAGTTTATACACACTCTACAATGATGGGTGTTAATTTCATACTGTGATTAACAATGAAAAAATGAGCATAAATGACCTTTGAGAAGAAAAGGCTTTATTCTACAAAAGAAACTTTAACTTCTGAAGACCTGTGCCACAAAAATGGACTTTCATAGACAATTTTTATGAGCACTCTTCTGATTACTAATTTTAGAACATGTTTTTATTCTTATAAATTTTGGCCTTTGACTTTATCTGGAGAGTTTTTCTTGTGAACAGCTATATAATTTGTTATATCTCTCTCCTTTTGTACCAGTTTTAACACTCTTTTTCTCCTTTGTCTGTATTTAGAAGGACCTGCTTTTTTTAAGGCTATAGCTAGGACATCATATTCTAGAAATAAATCAGAAAGCACAGGACCTAAAGACCTAATATAGACAATGACACATTTTAAAAAAGGAATGTGAGACCTATAATATTCTGTTTCTACAGGATGCTAAATAGCTTCCTAAAGGGTCCTTATAAGATTCTGCAATAGATCTTTTTCATAGATCTATTTTGTCTTCTTTTTTTCCTATATGGTTTTCCCTTGTTTTATAATTTTTTCCCATAGTTTCTAAGTACCTTCTCCCTTTTCTTTTTTTTTTTTTCTCTCTCTCCTCTCTCTCTCTCTTGCTTCTTGAATGCTCACCCTCAAATGAGGCTAGACTGTTATGTCAATAGAGTATAGAGACATCACCCAAGTTTGCTCTGAAGTGAGGGTCCCATCCCTTTTCAGAGACACAAATGGAGTCAAGACAATGTGCTTGGTCCCCAGTCCAATTCCCAATTTACATTGTCTATTTGCCAATCCAGGCTTTGCCACTTATAAGCTGTGTGACTTTGGGTGAGCTGCTTAACTTCTCTGTGCCTTAGTTTTCTCCCCTGTGAAAGGAAGTTGATAAATATACCAACTTCACAGAGTTCTTAGAATTAAATGAAATACTTTCAAAGCTCTTGGCACTATGGACTGCCCATCATAAACAACAAATATAACTAGCATTATCATTGTTACTCCTGCCATACTGTTGCTGTTACCGCTACCACTACCTGCTCTGTAGGCAACCACGCTCTTCTGACAGGGCACACTCTTCCACCTGTGCTCAGTGTCCCGTGTGCTGACCCACGGCTGTACGGGAGAGAATTCCCCTTTCTGAGATCTAATGCACCGCTGCCCATCTCTCCCTCCCTACCGCCACTCACACAAGCTGCTTCTTTAGCCTTTTTTTTCCCCCAGGAGTTTGCATCTCAGAATGTTCCCTACAAAGTGGCCCAGGTGCTTTGAAGGGCGGCACCCATGTGGCCCAGCAGTGGTGGGGGGCGGGGGGCAGGTTCTTGTGATTCTGTTGCCTGTGTGCTTTTCTTTTCCATCACGGTTTTTAACGGGATACTGGAAGGGACTGCATCAATGCCTGCTGGCCAGGTATCACACCATCTTACACCAGATATCTAGTTCCCTGCTTTTAAATGGAACACAAAGTGAAGGCACAGCCTGATGTTTGTGTAGACGGCCCTTTCAGCAGGCAAGGTGTCCATGCCTTTTTTATTCATGCTTTTTCAGTAATGCAAGAAAATCTCTCTGACCTGCAGTGAGACCTTGATTTTAACCTGAGATGGATAAGGGAGTGTAATAGATCCCTTTTTTCACACATTTAGGTAAGTTAGAAGATCCGAGGTTAAATTTTCTCAGGAGTGCTAAGACTAAATGTAAAGATGGCCTAGGAAAACTGCTAAGACAGTATCCTGATCATGTTCCCAGGAAAATGCAGAACCTTTATGAGAAGATCTGTGTACTGAAACCCGTGGCATTACATTTGGAATGAGGTTTGTATAAGTCACCTGTAGTGACTGAGTTTCAATAATGTATGAGTCCACAGTTTCTTCATTAAAAATTTGGCTGCTTTTACAGTAAGAAAGGCCAGAAGAGGCATACATAATAACAACAAATAAATGAACAGCTCATAAAGTTCTTGTGGTTGAAGTACAATCAGGATCATACACTCAATCAGGTCACATGCCCTCAGGCCCAGTTGGACACCTACCTTTCCCTGTGTCCTTCGAGAGCTGTCCTAATTCTGGAGGGGTGGGAATGGTTGCAGAAACTCTGGGTATCTGGGGGCCATTGAGAGTTAAGAATGTACCTATGAAGTAAGCATTAGAAACATTTAGGACATTGTAACTAAAATAAGAACAGCGATAGAGACTCTACACACATATGCTACTGAGATGCATCAAGCCCAATTTAAAGCACGAAATTACAGACAATTTGACAAACATTTTTAAGGCCTTTAATACACAAGCAAAACAAACTCTGATATTGGTTGTATAATTATATCTGACTCATGGATAATAACATCAAAACATGGAAAAACATCTCTTTCCATCCAACAGGGACATCTCTCCCTACCAGCATACTATGTCCAGGGCACAAATGGTAAAAATAAGCTCTTTCTCCACTTCCACATGAGTCATGCAGATACCAAGAATTTGATGACATTAAATAATTAGTGGAGCAGAATTCCAACCATGTTATTTACAGAAAATTTAAGCCCCAAACTTGATCTTAATGGCTCATATTCCTCTTTACTACTTCTTCTATTATTGCCAGGGACTGGAAAATTAAAGAACTTTCTTCCTGGAGATTGCAGTGTGCCTTAGACTGCATAAGGTAAATAGGGTTGGTCAGTTGTGGGGTTCCTTTGGTTAAGAGTGTTATAAAGAGTTCTGTTTGGGGGCGGCTGGGTGGCGCAGTCGGTTAAGCGTCCGACTTCAGCCAGGTCACGATCTCGCAGTCCGTGAGTTCGAGCCCCGCGTCGGGCTCTGGGCTGATGGCTCAGAGCCTGGAGCCTGTTTCCGGTTCTGTGTCTCCCTCTCTCTCTGCCCCTCCCCTGTTCATGCTCTGTCTCTCTCTGTCCCAAAGATAAACGTTGAAAAAAAAATTAAAAAAAAAAAAAAATAAAAAAAAAAATAAATAAAAAAAAAAAAAAAAAAAAAAAGAGTTCTGTTTGGATGCGGTCACAGAGACCCACAGGGACAGCACCCATACATACTGCACTCAGAAATTTCCCTCTGCTGTGATCTGGGCCCAAGGCCAGAAGAAGTATGAATTGGCTCTCAGGGTCCTCTCCCTGACACTCTGTACCCTGGGTGGAGGCAGACAGAGGGAACGGGGCACAACCTCTGTCTTGGATCAGAAGTCTGGGAGCCCAACCCTCTGATCTGAGGTATTCTACTCAATTTTGCCCAGAAGGTGTAATGTTCTGATGCAGACAGGATTCTGGTTGATTTGATTCGCTAACTTAGAACAGTGGCCTTTAACATGGAGAACTTACACCCCAGGGGTATTTCAAAGGTTTGATGGTCTTAAATTCAGAGATACTGTGAACCTAAGATTCTCCTATTTCCTTGACTTATAAATATTGCTATTCAAGCGTCATGCTAGAAATGTAATATTTTAGCACACGTTGGGATTTTCTGGTAGATTGCAGAGATGGGAGTTAGGCAATTTTGGACTAATGATTCTCTTCTTCTGTGCCCTGGATTTGTCAAATATCCATGTGAGGGATGGTTTCATGAAAGCAAGGCAAAAATAATGTTAACTAATGTTGAGTAAGAAAGGTTGAGTATTGAAAATGCCCCCTCCTGCAATGCATTTAAATATAAGCAGCTCTTTTCAGCTCTTCTCAATATTTATCCCTCACACACATTATTTGCTAGAAAAAACTCCAGACCTTATATAGCAAAGCAGTATAGGTGAGTGTCCCTAATATTTTCAAATGTAATTAGAATGTTTTCTTAGACTATTAACCTTTTCAAGATATACTAAAGTTCTACGAGATCTTTCCGCTTGGCACTTATTCTTCAACCAAGTAGTTAAAACAATTTTTATTAAATACTGCTTGAAGTGTGGATTGCAATACAGTATAATCCTCATCTTCTTTCATCATAAAATGTTTAGTGTTTTCTACCTCCTGTTAATAAAAAGCAAATGATATCCTATGTACAAATTCTTTTAACGTCACCTACTTTATTTTTTAAATGTAAAAGGAAACATTATGGATTCACCTCATCAAGAAATGCATTGTCAATAAAATTGAACTTTCATGCTTAATAATTATTTAACAAAATTTGTAATATATTTATGTTGTTTACTTTTTGTATTTTTTTAAAGTTTATTTATTTTGACAGAGAGAGAGAGCGGGGGAAGGGCAGAGAGACAGGGAGAGAGAATCCCAAGTAGGCTCCTCACTGTCAGTGCAGAGCCCAATGCAGGGCTCAAACTCACAAAACTGTGAGATCATGACCTGAGCCCAAACCAAGAGTCAGACACTTAACCGACTAAGCCACCCAGGCACCCCTATGTTAACATATTAATAATAGATCCTGGAAGGATCTTGGGGAGGTAGCGGAGTAAGAGGATACTGAGCTCACCTGTCCCACATTTCCAACTAGATACCATCCATATCCACGTCAATAAACAGGAGAGCGATCAGAACGAAGACAGGCAAAACAAACTCCAAGACTACCGATAGAGAAGAAGCTGCATCTGAAAGGTTAGAAAGGTCAGAAAGGTGGAGGGAGGGTGCCTGCAGGAGGAAGGCAGCTGCACATGCAGAGAGGGCAGAGAAATGGGCCCTTGCACCAGGGAGCTCACATGGGGAAGACTAATCCCCATAACGTTTGACTTTCAAAACCAGAGGGGCTGAGTTTGTAAAACCAGTGGGACTGGAGCCAGGAGCTTTAAAACTCAGCTGCCTCAGCACCAGGTGAGCTGGAAGGGCCATAGCTGGGTTGCCGCCCTTAAAGAGACCGCAGCCTGTGTGGAGCGGCAACATAAAAATGGCAGCTTACACAATGCCAGGGGCAAATGGGACACAGATCTGTTCACAATGATTTCTGAGTATGTTGGGGGACTTCTCAGAAAACGAGGGAGCTAGCAGGTGCCATTTTTCTCCCCTGTCCCCAAGCATAAACACAGAAGTGCCTGTGGGAGGTGGCGCTAAACAGAGACTTGCTACCTAACCTGCTACCAGTGCACCATGTCTACAAGTTCTCCTGAGGACTTGCCCCTTCTAAGCCTGCTAGCCTCAGTCCTGGGCCCAGGGCAAATTTTGGTAAAGTCATGAGTGCACCCCATGCAGCCGCCAGGTGCACAGCTGCCTATGCGTGGTGCACAAGTGCACTGCCCCAGGCCCAGCCACATGCCCCCAGCCACCCTGGCGCGCAGCGCCCAGCCACGGCAATGCTTCAGGGGGATCCGGCATAGGACCAGTGGCCCAGCACAAATTCTGTTAACACCGTTGCCCCACTCTCAGGTTCACTAGTGGGCAAATCCACTCAGAGCTGGCCTGTCTGGGTCCCACTAACACCACAGGGAGCAAGCACAGCCCACAACAGGCAGATGACTGCACTGAAAGGAAAAGTAACTCAGACACAATAGCAGGGCATAAGCAACACACACAGGATGCTCTCCTGAAGTGCCAGGTTCTGGTGCACAGGGGACATTGCACTGTGGGTTCTCCAGCACCTCTTCATCATAAAGTTACTACTTTCAAGAGCAGAAGGCACAGCTGACTTTCTTAACACAGAGAAACAGACACAGAGAGGCAGACAAAATTAGGAGATAGAGAAATTTACCCCAATTGAAAGAACAGGACAAGACCACAGCCAGACACCTAAGTGAAACAGATAGTTTCACTAAGTAACATACCTGATAGAGAATTTAAACACTGATCCCAAGGATACTCACTGGACTTAAGAAAAGAGTGGAAGAAATGAATAAGACCCTTAACACAGAGATAAGGAATAACATAGCAGAAATAAAGGGCTCAATAAACAAAATTAAAAACACATTTGATGGAATGAACAGCAGGATGGAAGAACCAGAGAAATGAATTACTCGAATTAGAAGAAACAGCAATGGAAAGTAATCAAGTTGAACAAGGGAGAGACAAAAGAATTATGCAAAATGAGAACTCAGGCTCATTCAAACTCAGACTCATTTAAACTCAGACTCTATCAAACGTAATAAGATTTGTATTATAGGAGTCCCAGAAGGAGAGAGAAAAGGGGGAAGAAAATTTATTGAAGAAATAGTAGCTGAAAATTTCCTTAATCTGGGGAAGAAAATATATATCCAGATCTAGGAGACACAGGGAACCCTCACCAAATCAACAAAAGGAAACCCACACCATCACATATTGTAATTGAATTTGCAAAACATTGGATAAAGAAAAAAAAAAACCATTTAAAGCAGGAAGACAAAGGGATGCCTGGGTGGCTCAGTAGGCTGAATGTCCAACTTCGGCTCAGGTCATGATCTGACCGTCTGTGTGTTCAAGCCCCATCTCGGGTTCTGTGCTGACAGCTCAGAGCCTTGAGCCTGCTTCAGATTCTGTGTCTCCCTCTCTCTCTGCCCCTCTCCCACTCATGCTCTGTCTCTTTCTCAAAAAATAAACATTAACAATTTTTTTTTTAAAAAAAGGGATTAAAGACCTAAATATGAGACCTGAAACCGTACAAATCTTGGAAGACAGCACAGGAAGTAATTTCCTTGACACTGGCCATAGCAACTTCTTTCTAGATATGTCTCCTAAGGCACGGGAAACAAAAGAGAAAATAAATTATTGGGACTATATGAAAATAAAAAGCTTCTGCACAGTGAAGGAAACAATCAACATAAAAGGCATCCTAGGGAATGGGAGAAGATATTTGCAAATGACATACCTCATAAAAGTTTAGTATCCTATGACTCAACACCCCTAAACAATCCAATAAAAAATGGGCAGAAGATATGAGCAGACATTTCTCCAAAGAAGACATACAGATGGCCAACAGACACATGAAAAGATCTTCATCATCACTTAACCATCAGGGAAATGCAAATGAAAACTACCATGAGCTATCACCTCACGCCTGTCAGAATGGCTAAAATCAATAACACAAGAAACAACAGGTGTTGGCAAAGATGTGGGGGAAAAAACACTTGCATGCTGTTGGTAGGAATGCAAACTGGTGCAGCCACTCTGGAAAATGGTATGGGGTTTCCTCAAAAAGTTAAAAGTAAAACTACCTTATTATTCCAGTAATAACACTATTGGGTATTTGTCCAAATAATACAAGAACACTAATTCAAAGGGATACAAGCACCCCTATGTTTATAGTGGCATTATTTGCAATAGCCAAGATATGGAAGCATCCCAAGTGCCCATCGATTGGTGAATGGATAAAGACATGAGATACATATATACATAATATATAATATATATGTATATACATGTGTATATATAGTGTACATATATAAAATATACATAATATATATGTACATATATATACATAATGTACATATATATTACATATACATACATTATATATATATTATATATATATAATATATATAATGGAATATTACTCAGACATAAAAAAGAATGCAACCTTGTCATTTACAAAACATGGATGGAGCTAGAGTATAATGCTAAGCAAAATAAGTCAATCAGAGAAAGACAAATACCCTATGATTTCACTCATATGTGTAATTTAAGAAATAAAACAAGCAAAGGGAAAAATGAGAGAAATCAAGAAGCAGAGTCCAATTATAGAGAAAAATCTGATGGTTACCAGAGGGGAGGGGGGTGTGGGGATAGGTTAAATAGGTGTTGGGGATTAAAGAGGGCACTTACTGTGATGACCACATGGTGATGTATGGAAGTGTTATATTACTATTTTGTGTACCTGAAACTAATAAAATACTCTATGTTAACTAATTAACATAGTTAATTAATTAAAATAAAAACTTAAAATAAAAAAGTAAATAAAAAGGTAATAAGAGAAATATTAAAAATAAATACTAGTATATTAATAATTAATAACATTAATCCATAAGAATGTTATAAAGTTATATATATGTTTTGATAGTAATTTAATAACATGGGAGATCAATAAAAATACCTTTTGTAATCATAAAGGTATCTGAAAGTAACAGTTTTATTTTTAAATGTCTATATTTATAATATGTTGATTATCTTTACAACATCCTTTGCAACTATTTAAACTTACAATGAAATATTTTAGATGTCAACTTACAAATGTACAATAAATAGTTTTTTAATTTTTTAATTTTTGTTTTAAGTTTATTTGGAGAGAAACAGAGACAGTACAAATTGGGGGGGGGGAGGGGCAGAGAGAGAGAGAGAGAGAGAAAATCCCAAGCAGGTTCCATGCTGCCAGCACAGAGCCCAACATGGGGCTTGAACCAATGAAACTGAGATCATGACCTAAGCCAGAACCAAGAATGGGGCGCTTAACCAACTGAGCCACCCAGGCACCCCTATAGTATTTTAAAATCACATTTTCAGGGTACACAGCTGAAAACACTGACTTAAAGTCCTGGAGGGAATAAATCTGTGGATTAGGTCTTTACTTCATCACTTCTATGAAATAAGGTAGTGGATTCTTTTCTCCCTAACTTCATCTTTTCTCATTCACCTCAGTTCTTTACTGAGTACTGTATACCTCTTGGTAAAATAAAAATGATTCTGGTTTTGAGATGCTATGAGATTCCAGCTAAAACCTCAACCATTTGAAAAGTGTAGTAATAGAGAATGGAAATTTGGCCATCCTGGGTTTTAGGAAATTCTGCTTTAAATCAGTGAAAAGTAGTTAATTCAATCTTGGCAGTAACCTTAATTCCCTAGAAATTTAAGGTTCCAGATAGAAAATTACAACTGTAGAACTCATTCAGTCTAAGAAGACAGAAGACAGAAGGCATCTCTTTAGATTAATGTGTTAGACTGTATCAAGCTCACTTGGGAGAAAGTTGGATATATCTGACAATGGTGCACAATGTAAAACCAGATGTTCATACTTTCCAGAAAAAGTATATTTCCAGTGTTAAGTCTTATAAAACGTCTATTTTAAAATGCTTCAATATTTTAAATTATATGTCTAATTCTTGGGCTTGAATTATTATTATTTATGAGATTAATGACAATAACAACCATAGAAGCTGAATATCAGCAGTAAGAATGTTAATAAAAGATATTAAAAACTTTTTAATGGCAAATGAAGTCCATCCTTTCATTATTTTCTAAATTCAAAGGTTAAAGAATGTAGCCATCCTGTTATATAATGACATAAGCTGATTTAATATTCACAGGCAAGTGAGCATAATGCCTTATTGTGTCAAGTACAGATTTTGAAATTTCATAATTCTTTTTAATTTTTTTTTTTTAATTTGAGAGAGAGAGAGAGAGAGTGAGTATGAGTTGGGGGAGGAGGGAGGGAGAGAGAATCTTAAGCAGGCTCCAAGCTCAGCACAGAGCCTGATGCAGGGCTTGATCCCACAACCCTGGGATCATGACCTGAGCCAAAATCAATAGGCAGATGCTTAACTGACTAAGCCACCCAGGCGCCCCCAGATTTTGAAATTTTAAATATGAATCAAATTCTTATTCAATGCTGTTCTACCTTTAAAATAAATTGATCTAGGTGTATATTGCAAGTTATAGTTTTATACTTAAGTGGTTAAGAACTACTTTCAGGGGGAATAATGGTATTCCAGTATCTCTTCTCATGATTCCAATAAATTATCTAAGTAGTCTATGTTTCACAAGCCTCAAAGACAACCAGCAATACCAGATTTCCTTTGGGGAAATAGTTACCATTATGAGATTAAATTTGAGATTACCATTATGAGGTACCATTATGAGATTATGAGATTAAACCAAATAGGTACCATTATGAGATTAAAATTTAAGATTATTCAATGAGGGGCACCTGGGTGGCTCAGTCAGTTAAGTGACTGACTCTTGATTTTGACTTAGGTCATAATCTCATGGTGCATGGGATCAAGCCCTGTGTAGGGCTCTGTGCTGACAGCGCAGATCCTGCTTGGGATTCTCTCTCTCCCTCTGTCTCTGCCCCTCCCCAACTTATACACACACACACACACACACACACACACACTCTCTCTCAAAATAAATGAATTAACATTAAAAAAAAAAAGATTATTCAATGAGTTGCCAATGATCAAAATGAAAGCATTTCTATTGGGTTTTTTTTTTGTTAATAACAAATCTTTAGTTCTTTGCAGGCTCAGAAACTTGGATCGTGACATAAGATTTTATGAATATTGATTAGATATTGATTTCCTTTTACTCACTAGTTTTTCTGGAGAGTTTTCAAGACTCACAATCAATTGATGAAAAAAAAAAAGAATTTGAGTGCATTGGGAGCTGAGGTATTGAACATGGGGATGGGTGGTCTCAGAGAGCCATTTGTTTCAGATAGGCATGAGGGAACTGAGTCTAGCAAGATTATTTCCGTTCAATACCAATGTATAGCACTTAGAGGTGAAATATGCCAGGGCTTTAACATGTATAAGGATCACCTGCGGATCTCATTAAAAGCAGATTTTATTCAGTAGGTTTGGGTGTGAGGACTGATACTCTGCATTTCTAATAAGCTCCCGGGAGACATTGATCCTGCTGGATCACTTTGAGTAGCAAGAATTTAGAGCACTGATACTATTCTTCCAGCCTACAAATGAGATGTTTGGCCAAGATTTGGAGGCCATGGCTTTCTCATCAAGTCAGCTGTCAAGCAGTTATAAGAATTTAAAAGATTATTTAACCTCAAAGGGAACTATTATTTCCTTCTGTAAAATTATAGGTCTGGACCAGGTGATGTATCATTTCAGAACTATAAAATTTAAGGATTTTAAGATAACCCTTATCGTATTTTGGCTACTATCTCCTTTACTTTCCCTCATAAACAGTTTATTGTGCTGTATTAGTCCCTAAGGTCACCACTGAGTTGTGCTTTGCATTCTTTGAGGCCAAGATGATAGCTATTTTTTAAATGTCAATTTCCATCTTCCTCCTCCATAATTCTTAGAACACGATTCAGATTTGTATTTTTTTTTAACTTTAAGAATTCTTATAAGTCCTGAGTCTGTGGGATTAGTTTACCTGTTTCCCAAATGAAATGTAGTTCCCATGATTTCACATTTTTCAGACAAGCTGTAATATTCTTAAATAGAAGGGTGATCCTTTAATTGGACCAATCTCATACACGGCACCCCTGCTAAGTGGCAATAACTAGTAACAGTTTTAAAATATATTTAATAGGGAACAAATTCTTTCCCTTCTCTGAATAGAATTCGAGTCAGCTCCTTCCTGTTTATTTCCGTCGTCAACATCTTTATTCAGAACTTCATATAACTCTTGTCTGGACTACTGTACTAATCTACCAACTTGTGTTCCATCTCCAGCCTTTCCACCCCATAATTATTCCTATAAACCTCTGCCAGATTTCAACAAAATGCATGCCTCTTTTAGTCAAAATGCTGCAATGGCCTTTATTCAACACCTCCATGCTATGGGGTCAGGTTCCCACTACTTCCCTTCACCAAGTATTTTCTACACTTTCCATGCCTGTACCTCTTTATACATCTCTTCCATCTGGTATACCTTCTTCTATAAAACCCTACCAATTTTTTAAGATCTATTATAAATGCCAGTTCTTGCTAAAAATGCTCCCTGATTTTTCCAGCAAGAAGATGAACTTGTGTAACACTTTGCTTTTGATTCTCTCCTCAGCATCTACTACCTGACATTATAATTTCTGTATATACGTCCTCTTGCTCTCTACTATACAATTCTCGGGAAAC
The DNA here is from genome assembly GCF_022079265.1 of Lynx rufus. NCBI lineage: Eukaryota > Metazoa > Chordata > Mammalia > Carnivora > Felidae > Lynx > Lynx rufus. The sequence goes on along the minus strand of NW_025814867.1, from coordinate 50,966,741 downwards.
TGTAGTATGTCTTCATTTTTATAGCTCTCACAGTGCTTTTTCAATTCTCTGTATCTGTTGAAGAAATGAGTGAATGTATAATATAGCTTCACTGTTCTACAGATCAAGATGCTCAGAAACTGCAGAAGTTTAAAAATTATTCCTTGGTCTTAATCAGTATTCATTTCCAGGTAAATTAATCTCTGTGACACAGTATCCTCTTGTATATTTTGGGGTGGAGGTAAGGGATGTCTAGTAAATTTTTTTACTCAATGGTTATAAAACATCATGCTGTATAAATGCTGGAGAAGAAGGAAATATTTTGACTTTCTGGATCATGGTAAATATTGTCATAGGATATGTGTGTTTCAGATTCAACTACAGTGTTATGAAGAAAATTTTATGTGTGAAAAAGATTATACAAAGATGACATAATTTATATTTAAGATTTTAAAGAGGCAACCCAACTATATTGGCTTCACAATTTATTACTATATGGGGTTAATATTTTCAAAAGGAAAAGTAGTATTTCTTCCTTAAGATACCATAGACAACACCTTAGGAATGCGACCATTATTGTCTGTCATGGCTTGAGGACCATTAAAGGTGTTCTGAACAAGATATATTATTTTACTAAAACATGTAAGTGAAGGAGCACCTGAGTGGCTCAGTCAGTTAAGTGTCCAGCTCTTGGTTTAGGCTCAGGTCATGATCTCATGGTTCATAGTTCTAACCCTGCGTTGTTGGGCTCTGTGCTGACAGAGCACAGCCTGCTTGGGATTCACTCATTCCTTCTCTCTCTGGCCCTCCCCTGCTCATGCACTTTCTCTCTCTCACAATAAATAAATTAAAAAAATAAACCATGAAAGTGGAAAAGTAAAAAATATATACCTATAATCATTGTAGGATTTGTGAACTTTGGGCACATATTAAATTGATTTCCTGTGCTCCATAAGATACAAAATGATGGTCAGGAATTTTGAGCTCCAGTGCATTAACCCTTTCAGGATACTAGGTTGCTTTATCAGTGCAATACTGCAATTTTAAGAACCTTAAAAGATGCAGCTTGAGAAAACTTGTTCCACAATCAAAGCAATTAGCTATAATTGATCTGTAATACTACAAAAACTTTTGGGACTAATAGAACATTTTAAAAAATCTTAGTTTTACATAATTTTCTTTTTTTAAAGTTTCTTTTTGAAAGAGACAGAGCATGAGTGGGGGAGAGCAGAGAGAGAGAGAGAGAGAGAGAGAGAGAGAAATCTGAAACAGGCTCTAGGCTCTGAGCTGTCAGCACAAGCCTGACATGGAGCTCAAACTCATGAACCACGATATCATGACCTGAGCTGAAGTTGGAGCCTCAACCAACTGAGACACCCAGGTGCCCCTGCATAATTTTCAACATTAACATCTCTTCCAGTCAATTCCATTGCCAGAAAATATAACTTTTAAGTAATTCTGACTAACTATAAATACAGTAATTGCATTCAAAAAGACTTTGAAAAAAATCACTTGAAAAATCTATGTTAACTATAGAATTCTTCCATCTTTGTCTACCAATATTAAATTGAGAAGAAAAAAAAACCAGGGTTATAATTATTTGAGGAATATTTTCTGTGATATTCTTTTCTTTTTGCACCTATCAATCCTTCCACTGAGGTCATGGAAAACAGATGTATATAGAGAAATTAAAACTAATAGATTTAAATTAATATCCATTATATGCATTTGAGAGCTCTCTTCTGCCATAGTATTCACTGCCTCCCTAACACTCTTGATATGATACTGTTTCATGCCAGGAGTTAGCTCATCAGTGAGAAAATCAAGGGAAGTTTATGTTCTTAACCCCCAGGTTACATACTCTAGTGCGATTCTCTTTTCTTTAAGTGTCCTCCTCTAAAAAATCCCAGCACATAGCTTAGATGGCACCATTCAAGTGGTCTAGCTTGATACAAATGTCAATATTGTCTCTGTCGTGTATCCACGGAATAACCTCTCTAATATACTTGTGGAATATAACAAAGTCTTACCGTGATTCTATTCTCAGAGAGATTATTTACATAATGACTTGTTATATTATAAAGTGAGAGTATAACAACAAACCAAGAAACCAGATTTGCACTGATAGTCTTTATCACTTTAGAAAAGCTTACACGTGACCTTCTTTACAAATTTAAATGTGTTCATAATTTAGGAAAAAAAATGTATCCCCATGGTTCCTGAAGAGAGAGCTGAAATTGGGAGACTGTGGAAAAGCGTGTATCATATGATGGCAAAGAACCGCTGCCCCGAATTTTCCTGTAGGCTTTTATTAAAGTTTTCTCTAGCTTCTGCCATCTACCTCACGTCACGAGTACTTGTAATTTAAACATCCAAATACCAGGTCAGAAATATCGAGGTCTGGTCCAGTAGTTCCCAGAGGGTGGCACGGGTACTACTGTCATTGTACACGATGATTTTAGGGGGTACACCAACCAACATTTTGTAATTTTAACAGATACATGTTGATTTTCAAGTATTAGCAAAAATATACCTAGCAAATCAAACTCGTTACTCTACAATTATTCTTTCTTGGGCCAAGCTTTCTTTTTACATAACTTTAAGTTTAAAAAGCGAGGGCATTTAAAGAAAATATTAGGTAAATACTATGTGGGGCTTCTGACAAAAGTCCTGATGGAGGCTGGGGAAACTCTGATGAGTGGGAAAGTGAGTGGAGTGGTTGGGGTCGGTTAACGGTCTGGTTTTAGCTCTGTCACTAGCTGTACCTCTTTAGCAAGTCGGACTTCTTTGGGTATCTATTCCTTATTTGTAAAGAAATGGTTGGGGTGACCTCTAAGGTTCACTCCAGCACCACCATTCTATTGTTTTGTTCTCTTGTCAAATGCCATTATAAGGAACATCGATCTCTGTAAAGTGAAACTAAGCATTCTAAGCCTTAACACAAGATGTGCTCACTTAAACTAGTCAGGGAAATCGGCAGACCTAATGTGGAATTTTTTTTTTTTTTTGAAGTTAAAACACACGATTGGTAGATTAGACTAATCCTTTTAAAGATTAGAGATAAACTTGAATTTACTTAGCAGCTTTACTTTGTTTTTTTGCACATGGGAGGGATTCCAAGTACCTTTGGATTCTCTCATGAACATAATAGCCAGACAGAGGAGAGTTTTATGTGCCATATTTGACATGTGCTACTAACATTCTCATCTGGGATTAAAAAGCTTGGATGTCCCTGATACAGTCAGATGAAGCATTTAAGTAAAGTCAGTGTTGGAAAAAAAAAATGCAGTTCAACTTGAAGGGGAAAAAAGATGGACAATCACTAGCTTAAGGTAAAGACTTATGTTTTAAGAAACAGGAGAAGCCTGAAGCTTTATAACTTAAAATAGCTGGTTTGGTTTCTGGTTTTAATTTTTCACTATGAAAATAGAAAATATGTTAACCAATAGGCCATTTTAAGAGGTAATAAAACATGAACCCCCAAATTAGCACTATGTGCCTCTATGAGACTGTCTTGAATTAGTTCTTTTCCCAATGGCTCAAATCAAAATCTAATCGTGATTACTAAAAACCATTCAATGTAGAAAAACTACCTCTACCAAGTAATATTTACATGGTCAGCCAGACTGTTTTTAAAAATAATCTCTGAAGTTTGAAAAGTAAACCCCCTTGTCCTTGAATTGGAGTTGGTGTCCCTTTTTCTAGAAGGTCCCAGGTTCACAGGAAAGACTGTCTTCTTGAAGGGTACCTATCATTACTTCTGGCCTAAAAAGAAATTGTATTAACCAATTAAACTGCAAGATGAAAAGAGAAGGTTTCTATGATGATGTTGAATTCTGTGAATATTTGAACTAAATATTTTGGAAATTATCAAATTTAGGACTAACGTACTTCTATTTTCTATTTGTAATACTAATCACATCTATTTAACCTATTCAGCTCAACAAACAAATGAACAAACACCAACCAACAAAACCAACACAATCTATTTTTGGTGGAAATATATCTGCTTGTAAAGGTGCAAAAAAAAAATAGCAAAGATGCTATGGGTGAAAAATTTTACCTGTGATCTCAAAAAGGGAATATTCAGAGAACACATCTAAACATCCAATATAGACACACAGAAATTGGCCCTCTGGAATACCACCAACTTCATTATCTGTTGCAACTTCAAAGGCCTCTTGGAAAATATGGCTTCACAATTCCTAGTTTTTCCAACTATCCTATTAAAAATATCTATAACCGTGCATTCTTGATCTGTGATAATAATTTGACCTCTGTCATCCTCAGTTACACTTGGTCTGGGAAGTACCAAGTGTCCTGCTTGGAGCTGCTCCTGGCTGGATCAGTCACTGCTGATTTAGTCTCCTCCTCAGAATGGCAGTCAGTCTTTGTCTGGTCTCATTTACGGAAGATGCTCGACCCCTGGGAGGATGGGGCTGGGGGAAAGTAGGCAAACCTGAGCTGCTGACCCTCTTGGGTTGAACTGAGGTTGGGGCAGTGGTGGGTTTTGACACTCCATGCAGGCTGGGGATTTTGATTCCTTTTCCAGAGTTCAATCTTGCAAGGCTTCTCTCTCCCCGGCTGCTGACCACTGCAGCAGAGGAGGTTAGGCTGCCCTGGTTAAGGGAACACCGCGACAAAGGTAAACTTCCACTGAGCTTCCTGAGCTCCAGAAGCTGTTCTCTGGCTTGGCTCAAAGCCTCTGTCAGTTCAAAGCGTTCTTCACACTCCCTGCGCACTGTTTCCTGAAGAAAAGTGTTCTGAAATGAGAAAAGGTGGGGGGAGAAGCATCCCTAGCTTTAAACTGTACATTTGGATGGTAATTGGCAATATAAATGGAGAACTGAAATGGAAATCAGAGGTCCGTCTTTGACTGTCTTTGTGGCTACTCTACCACATGGGACAGACAAGTCAAAAACGCAAATGATTTGTGAAGCTGGAAAGAACTTTGAGAGGACATTTGGTTCAACCCTTGCAGTTTGCAGAATAGGAACCAAGAGCCAGTATCACTCAGATGGGTAGTGAGGGGCTGGCACTGGAACCCAGAACTTCTAATGCTTACTTTAGTGGGGTTTCAACTCGTTGGCACATGTGATGCCTAACAGTTAACATCTGCAGGGGCAAGTATGTTAAGTTTATAACGAAGGTAAGCTGCAATACACAAGACAGGTAAAATTGCTTGAATTATAAGATTGAAAGAATAAAACATATCAGGTACAGCGCTTAAACAATAGAATCAGCTACTTTATATGACGCTTTCTCAACGGGACTTAAATATACTGATCGTTTGTTATTTTGTAAGATATATATCAAAATAAAGAAGAACGTTATTTGCTTTTAACTCCATTTGACAATCAAGTATCAAGTCGCCAGAAGCTGTAGTGGATACAATACCTGCCCTCAATAAGTTTGCAGCTTCATGAGTTTGAGCAGAGCTGTTTTTTATGTCTCCGACAGGATTTGGAACCAAGGGTAGAAGTTATGTAGTTGAAGATAAGGAAGAACTTTTTAAAAGCCAGAGCTGTCTGGAGGATACCCTGAAGGGTTAAATCTCACTTGACTGGGATGGACTGGAGCAAACTTAAACTTCAAATGGGTGACTGAACTAGAGATCACTAAGGTCCCTTCAAATTCCGAGACTATAGTTTTAGTTAAAGAAGTTACTCATCTTTCGTCTATGGAATTCATCCAAATTATTTCAAGGTCCATGGTAAGAATTAGCTCTTGGATCTTTCTAACCTCCTGACATGTCTGTAGAATGTCAAAAAAGAGGTTGAAAAGCAAACAATTCAAAGTAGTAAACAAATAAGGAAACAATTAAAATGATTGTGCTAGACCCAGCAATAGCACTGCTAGGAATTTACCCAAGGGATACCTGAGTACTGATGTATAGGGGGACTTGTACCCCAATGTTTATAGCAGCACTCTCAACAATTGCCAAATTATGGAAAGAGCCTAAATGTCCATCAACTGATGAATGGATAAAAAAATTGTGGTTTATATACACAATGGAGTACTATGTGGCAATGAGAAAGAATGAAATGTGGCCCTTTGTAGCAACGTGGATGGAACTGGAGAGTGTGATGCTAAGTGAAATAAGCCATACAGAGAAAGACAGATACCATATGGTTTCACTCTTATGTGGATCCTGAGAAACTTAACAGAAACCCATGGGGGAGGGGAAGGAAAAAAAGAGGTTAGAGTGGAAGAGAGCCAAAGCATAAGAGACTCTTAAAAACTTAGAACAAACTGAGGGTTGATGGGGGGTGGGTGATGGGTATTGAGGAGGGCACCTTTTGGGATGAGCACTGGGTGTTGTATGGAAACCAATTTGACAATAAACTTCATATATTGAAATAAAATAAAATAAAATAAAATAAAATAAAATAAAATAAAATAAAATAAAATAAAATAAAATAAAACAAAACAAAATAAAATAAAATAAAATAAAATAAAATAAAATAAAATAAAATAAAATGATTGTGCTATAGGATTCTCCGACTGAAAATGAATTTCCATCAGGTTAGTTTGTAAAACTACCCAAGGCATTGCCAAATCTGTCAGTGGGAAGTGTCTTCCCAAGGCTTTTCCTGAATAATCTGCTGTCAGTGGAACTAAGTAACAAAGCATCAGAGAAAGTAGCATCTTCCTGTATTTGAGTTTCTTGTAATTATGATCAGAACTCTATTCAACTCCAAATTTGGTCAGAATTGAAGAATATGGCACAATTCCAGATTGACAGTTGTTCTGTAATTTTCTATAAAATCAGCAGCACGTCTGGGTCAAACAAAGCTTCATCACTTTCATATATTATTAACATACATATGGGTCCATATAAGCATATATATTTTTTTAAATAATGAGGGTTAAGTACTTGCTTCTAGTTAGGTGCTTTTGTTTTTTTGTTATTGTTTTTGTTTTTGTTTTGAGAAACTGGAGACCAAGGATGGTGTTTGTGGCTTTATCATCTGGTTTTCATTAATCCTACCTGAAATACTTGTTGAAAAGGCAAGAGAGGAAGGGCCAGGGAAGAATATTAGTAAGTTGCTCTGTTAGATGTCATCTCATCTCCTGTTCTGACAAAGAAAAACCGTGAAGCCCTACTGCTTATTTGACCTGCTGAAAGCAGCCCAGCCCTGAAGTGGTAGGTCCTGCTCCCAGCTGCCCATGCCGAAATGAATTGTCTAATTATATCAAGCATGCAGGGACCGCTTTGTTTCTGGACACAGAAGCAATTAAAAAAAAATAAGACACTTCATCTATCTTTGCCCAACTTTTCTAAACTTAATCTAAACTTTAAGTGGCACACCATCAATGCATTATTTCCTATTAATAGAGTTAGCTGGCAAAATATGTTGAAGTGATTAGATTCAAGGGGCTTTCAATTACTTAGTATAAAAAATTCCCTTGATTAAGAAAGTTATGAGAAAGAGTTAAGTTTATTTGAATATATAAAAGAAAAGAATGGATAGCAGTTAACTGATGAGGTCAATAAATTGCTGACATGAATAACAGGTGCACCAATATGGAAGGATAACGTAATGGGTGATGTGATGACAAGGGCTCTCATTAAAATAAAAATAAAATTCAATCCATTCACTAAAATTAAATTCACGTCTGAAAGGAAAGGAGTGGTGTTCTATGGAAAACATCCGTAAAGCAAGTCACCTAAAAGCTATTTTAGGCAAGTGACATTGCACTAAAGGAGGAAATGAAAAGGTGGAGTGAACTCAAAGATGTCCCCATAGCAAGTATAATGGGAACAAAGTGCCGGCCAACTCCAGACTGGACTTTGGAAGGGCTGCTGATCATCTTGGTCTGGGGCCCACTGCTCTGGAACTCATCCTTTTTCAAGCTATTAGCTTCCAGTACAAAGGACTATTTCTCTTTCTTCTGTTATTTCAAATCAGGAGGACCTCTGAACTGAAAACAGGCTCCAGAATTAGGACTTCTATTTTTGTATTTGCCATAAACACTGTGAAATCTCAGGTGAATCTCACAATATCTGCATATCCTCTGCTACCATTACCTCCTGTTTTAAAATTGAGATTATAACTCAGTTTTGTACAACAGGCAATTCAGATGTTATAATTTATTCAACCATGGAGTATCAAAATGGAAATAGAACACATCAAGTTTAGAGGATTGCTATTTCGAGGGTGGGGTGTGTGTGACAGGGCATGACAAGAGCACACATGGATGTGGCCAGAGCCAGTAAGGGAAAATTCCATCATGTGTGGAAAAGAATCACTCACTTGTGATTAGATTGCTTTCAGTGATTTAGGCAAAATATCTATCTTTTGGGGCTGTTTTTTTTTTTGAAGGTTGTTTTTTTTGGAAGAATTTTAATGTGTGTTTTCACTGAACAACATAGGAAAATGTGTAAGACGGAAATTCAGTAAGATTGAAAATCCTGGGCAAACATGAGACTAATCAGTGAAGCCTTAGCATTCTAAACGTTTCAGGTAAAATTATCTTTGGTCATATTTTAGCATGGTAAAATGGTAAAGAAGGGGCAGTGGGGTTTTCCAGGCCAAATGGGCAGCAAGTGCAAATGGCTGGTAGTGACAGTGGGAGAGGCACATCTTGGGATGACACATGGCTTAGTATGACTTGGATGCAGAATGAACAGGCAGGGAAGAGTGAGCAGGGTCTGATCGAAGATGACTATAAATAACATGCTAAATATTAGAGTTTTAACTTAATTATGAGGGTCATATGGAGTCGTTGAAAGGTTTATTTCAAGCATGGGGCTGGCATGGTCAAATTTGCATTGAAGGAAGATCCCTTTGCCAGCTCTATGGAAAATGGCCCCAAGTGGGGCAAGAAAGGAAACAGGGAGGATCATAAGAGACCAACATTTTCACAGAGGAGGTTCCTATCCCCTGCACCCCTTGATTAGGGTGGTCTGGGCACAGGAGAATTAGTGTTTCTGGGTCCTAAAGTTCTGTTGATGGTGAAGAGCATTACCAGTAGAATATGTCTATAACATTTTCAGATGAAGGCCACTTTGGGCTTAAAATATGGCTTAATCACACTCCCACTGGGTAAGTAAATGTCAAAATGAAAATATAAATTAGCTTTCCATCTGTTTGAAATTTCTAATATTAAAAAAATGGCCAATTTCCCCCACTCTTTACAATGTAAAAGTAGTTTATTTTTGTGTTTGTTTTCATTTTTTTCCCTTAGAGACAGCTGGATTGTTTTCAATTCCAAAGACAGTGGAAGAAGCAGGAGAAGGCTTTGCTGGGTAACCTGATCATTCTGAAGATGAAAATCCCATTTGTGATGGCAATCACTTGAATTTGGCAATTTGGGGGGAACATGCCAGGAAAGCAAGTCCTCAGTGAAGAATAACCACAGATGGCTGTCTTTTTTATGCTTTACGTCCAATGAGGTCTGAACCAGTCATGGAATGATCAGATTATAGTTTCTACCCACCCACACGAGATATATCCCAGGGTGAGTAGATGACTGGACAACTGGGTGGGGAGCCAAGGCAAAGGGAAACTGGAAAAGGTGTGGAAACCAGAAAGATGAGTAGGAGCTAGCAAAGGATGTGCCCAAACTTCCATTTATGGCTTCTGTTCAACTAATCTGATCAGCCCAAAACACTGCAGAAAAACAGAAGAGATGGCCCTTTGATAAGACAGGAATGAGAACCTGAATAGATTTCCAGGAAAGAAGTAAGATGGATGGTAGGCAGGCTGTTCTAAAATTGTATTTCTGTGCTCACAGACTTAATGGACACTGTGAAATAACTACTGCAGATATATTGAAACAGAAGTAGAAATGGGGAAATATAAACAACCCCGAGGACTAATATGCCTCAAGAGCAGATTTTCAGAATGGGGAGGAAGAGCCCTTGAAGGCACAGTGTTCAGGATTCAATTGTCTAAGTCAATAATCTAAGATTTAATTAGTATTAATTAAATACAATGGAAACAATTTCTCCCTATTTTTTCTCATTCTGTCAATTTTCTGGCATCTATACTCTGCATCCGGGCAAACTGTCTCCAACATGTAAAAGGCGGTCTTGCTTAGCTCTCCCTCTGCACTGCTGAAGCCTCTCAGTCTGACTGCCTCACTCCTGTCTGCCCCATGCCTCATGGTTAAGGTTCTCAGGTTGTTTGTTCACCCATCCTCCCTGCCAACCAACCCTAGGAGTAGCCCATGGTCACTAAAAGCTTTCCCAGTTCTCTCTCTGCTCCCTGTGCAGCCAGAGGTTAGAGAAGAGATTCATATGTTCTAATTTTATTTGGTCCCTAAATTGAGAACTAAGTGGTTCCACTAATTAACTAACTTAATTTACTAACCAGTGCTTTGTTTTCTCATAAATGGAATTACCAGACAAATGTGTGCCATTTTATCTATATCAATTAAATATGTAAATATAGAAAATGCATATCCTTGGAGTGGCTCAGTGGGTTAAGTGACTGACTTTGGCTCAGGTCATGATCTCATGGTTTGTGGGTTCAAGCCCCGCATCGGGCTCTGTGCTAACAGCTCAGAGCCTGGAGCCTGCTTTGGATTCTGTGTCTCCTTTTCTCTCTGCCCTTCTTCTGCTTGTGCTCTCTCTCTCAAAAATAAAAAATGAAAAATTTTTACAAAATGCATATCCTAAAACTAAGCAAATCCCTCCTGCCAAAAAAAAAAAAAAAGAAAGCTCTTTGCAAACACCATATCTTCCTCAAATTTAATCTTTGACTTCACACAAATCCATCCTTGCCAGATTTATTAGTAAGCTTTCCTAAATAAATGGGTTTTCTTTTTTTTTTTCTTAAATAGATTTTACATTTGAAAAATATTAGCCCCACATTGGGCTCTGCTATAAGCATGGAGCCTGCTTGAGATGAAAAAAAAAAAAAGCACTCCTTCACACTCCAAGTTCTATCTCCAGGGAATAACTATTTTCAGGTTTTTAAGCTGTTTCTTGCGATATTTATTTCCATATTTCTATGTAATAACATCATGCAGTTATCTCATGGTTTTTCAATTTTGAAGTCATTATCTAATGGCTTCATAGGATAGAAGATGAGGATTCAGCTTCCCATTCCAACTCCTAGCAGGTGTTTCTCTTTTTCCCATGAGCAGATATTCCTGTTCCCTGGGAGAAATTTCTATCACAATTTTGTTGAAAAATCTTCCCAATTTCCATCACAATTTTTATTTTGCTTTATATGATTATAGTATATAATATTATGTAGACCTGAGCCATGCAGTGTACTATGATTACATTTCCTTTCTGGCATGGCTTCCTTTCACAGTTAATTATTGTCCCACTATTTATCTGCTTAGGTTTCTGGGTTTACTTATTTTTCACCAAATCTACTTATATAAGTGTAAATATCCTTTCAGCATGTTCGAACACTCCATGTAATCTATCAGCTTCTCTTATATTGGAGACATACTTCTAAAAACCCTCCATTCTGCTGAATCCAGCCTGGTTGTTCTCTAAATCTGTTGCCCTGCTGTAATTCTCAGATTTCATCCTTTCTCCCTCTCTGACCTGAAAACTTCCTAAGAACTTATGTTTATCCTTAAGGTATAGATATTTCATGATGAAATGCTTTGGTGGAATGGCTTTACCATTCATTATGCTGAGTGGACCCTTCTTCCAATATAGAAGTGTATGTCCTTCAGTACTTAGAAATGTTCTTGATTAGTTTCTGCTCTAATCTTTCCTCCACTTTCTCTGTTCTCTCCAGAACTCCTCTAATTTTCTTTTCTTCTCTCCATCTCTTTGTTTTTCTCTTCTACTTTCTGGGAGATTTATTCATCTTTATCATCTAACCCAAATATTGAATTTTTTACTGCAGTTCTTATATTTTAATATTTATTCTTGTTCTTTATTCATAGCCTCTGCTTATGTTCCATGGATGCAATATCTTTTCTTTTCTCTCTCAGGACATTAATTGTACTCTTTTTTGAAGCTCCCTGCATGCATTATTTTGTATCTTTTTCTTCTGAGTTGCTTTTTTTTTCCTTCTGAGTTTTACTTTGATCCTAGTTTCTGTCTCGTATTTGAGGTGTTTCTAAAACATTTGATGATCTTTGGCTGTTGACGTTTAAAAAGGAGTCTCCTAAATGTTACTGGAAGCTCTGTGTGTCTAGGTGAGGGCTTAATGACTGGTATACTTCTTAATGGGTAGATTAGACATGACTATTGCCATTTCACTGGGAGACCCCAATTGTCAATATCCATAGATCTTTTTCCTCTCCTCTCCTCCTCTCTCTCCTCCCTTCCCCTCCCCTCCCCTCCCCTCCCATTCCCCTCTCCTCTCCTCTCCTCTCCTCTCCTCTCCTCTCCTCTCCTCTCCTCTTCTCTTCTCTTTTCTCTTCCTGCATTTCTCCAGAGAAGATTCTTCCAATTTCCTAGCTGTTGATATATAAACCTAGTTGTCTATTCTGGGAAGTAAGTGGGTAAAGTGGTTCAAGAGGTCTCACTCTGAGGTACAGACTTTCATTCTAGCCTTATCCCACAATCTGCTCTTCTGTATCCTCAGGTCCAAAGCCTCTTACATTCAGGTTTTTCTAGAGTATAAACCTTTGGTATACTGCCAGGATGGTGGGTGAGGTTGCTTAGGGGTTAGTGAGGGCATCCGAGGATCTGTCTGTTCCTTTCGCAATTATTCAAACAATCCTGTTTTCAGATCCACTCCTCTCCCTCTTTCAGAAGTATCTGGTGTCTCCAATCACTGAGTCTTTCCAGCATTGTGTCACATAATTGGATTTGCTCCTTTTAGGGTTCCACCTCACTTCCCCAATCCCCACAGGCATCAGGTTTCAATATCCTACAGTCTACTAATTACCTCTCAACACTGCTTTCTCAATTTTCAAAATTTGATCAATGTCTCTTTCATCTAGTGTCAACTCCTTCCTCTCCTGTTCTCTTTTCCTTATGGATATATTCACTTTTTATTAATTTACTGTAATTTTAGTGATGTTTTGGGATTACATAGATAAACATATGTATTCAATTCTCCATATTTAATCAAGAGCATTATTATTATTATTATTTTTTACTGTTTTTATTTATTTTTGAGACAGAGAGAGAGAGAGAGACAGAGTGCAAGCAGGAGAGGGGCAGAGAGGCAGACACAGAATCCAAAGCACGCTCCAGGCTCTGAGCTGACAGTACAGAGCCAACGCGAGGCTCAAATTCACAAAATGTGAGATTATGACCTGGGCCAAAGTCAGACGCTCAACCCTCTGAGCCACCCAGGTGCCCCAAGAGCATTGTTTTTTCTTTTTGAATGTCTTTCATCTTCATTAGATGGCTACAGAAACTGATATTTTAAAATTTCTGTCCCATTGTTTTCCTTACTGGTAATCTTAAGACAACAAAAATATTGAACTTCCTCTGGTAGTTCCTTTCTGTTTTTGTTTTGGGTTCCTTTTGGATTTACCACATTCTTCCTCTGAATTACTGAATTACAACACGTAATTCTCTGTCAGTGCGGCTGGGCCACACTGTCTCGACAGGACTCACATGAAGCTAGTAGGAAGGAAAACTGGCAGCAAGAAGCATGTGACTATTTTAATCTGTTTTTAAATGATGTTCTATTCCCTAACATATTATATTTCTTTCTGAATTCTTTCTTCTTTTAAAAAAATATTCCCTTTTTTTAGGCGTGTCTTTTCCCTATGAAGGATTTTCATGGGCCCCCTTTCAACATTCACATTTCCCATACAGCTCTACTTTCCATTTTCTCCCCTTTCACCTGCATCTTTTGTTGCTAAACCTTCTTGATCCTGGTGTTCCTGTGGATGCTCTCCAATAATCCGGCTCCATGCAGGAATGCCCATTTGCCCTTTAGAGGCTCTGGCTTTCCTCCTATCCTTGAGAACATTCTTCATACAATTAAAAACAAAGTCCACCCATTCTCTGGCCTCTTGAAAGAGAGCAGGGCTTTCCTGTCTTTAATTAGCTTCTTTATTAGACCAAAAATTTATCTTCATTCTAATGACAATTTGTCCTTCACTTTGTCCTTTTTTCTCCAGAACCTGACAAATTTCAAGTATCTGAAATGTGTGATCAAAATAATAGTGTTTTTCACTGTATAAGCTACAGCCCCTATTCTTTCTGGCTCATAAATCCTACCCCTTTTATTGTCTCATTCCCTATTTTTATAGGAATATTCTGGATTTTGGTATGCTTAACCAGAGAAGCAGCCTTAATTATTTATTCTTATAGTTCAGTGTCAATTATTTAACTTCGAGAGGAAAATCTAATCTACCTCCCCTCCTTCCACCCCAGCTAAAGGAAGTCTGTCCCTAGGCATGCCCTTAGGTAACTTTACTTTTGGAATGATCCTTTTCTATTCCCCAGTACTGATCAATGATCATTTAAGTGCCAACCCAGTGTTTTGTATATCTCAAAAGTCTACATTAAAGAAAAAATAAAACTTCATCTCTAAGTAGTTTCCTTTTACAACTACTGAGCAGAAAGAGCTCCACATGTAGCTCCTTTGGCTGAAAAAGAAATTCATTCCTCACTTTTAATCTAGGGTCTCTTGCCAAAATTACCTCTAGTGGCCTGGCCCTGAGACTGGCAGCCTCTAGGATGGCCCCCAGTTATCCCCGCCCTCTTGCTTATTCACATCCTTGTGCAATCTCTTTGCTTTGAATGTGAGCTGGACTTACTGACTCATTTATAATGAATAGAATTTAGCAGAAGCAATGGGATGTCACTTCTGAGATTATGTTACAAAGACTGTAGCTTCTCTCTTAGACACCTCTCTTGCACTCTCATTCTTCCTCACTTGGTGCTCTGAGCCAACCCAGCTGTTGTTGTTCTACGTAGAAGTCCTTGTTGTAAGGAACTAAGGGAGTCCTCCGACCAACAGCCAGCAAGGTGCTAAGGCTCTCAGCCCAACAGCCATAATAAAATAACTCCTGCTAACAACCACAAAGTGAGTCTGAAACAAATCTTCCTCTAGTTGAGCCTTTAGACAAAACTGTATGCCTGACTCCCTGACACCAACCTCACAAGAGGTCATAAGCCAAAAGTACCTAGCTAAGTCAAATTCAGAGCCCTGGCCCACAGAAACTGTGAGATAGTAAATGCTTGTTGTTTGAGAACACTGAATTTGAGAATAGTGGATTGTTCAACAAGGGATAACGAATAGGCCCTTAAAGCCAATTTTTAAAGATTTCAGTCTATGCTTTTTATATAAGTTTCTGTTTAGGGGCGCCTGGGTGGCTCAGTCGGTTGAGCGTCCGACTTCAGCTCAGGTCATGATCTCACACTCCATGAGTTCTAGCCCCACGTCGGGCTCTGTGCTGACAGCTCAGAGCCTGGAGCTTGCTTTGGATTCTTTGTCTCCCTCTCTCTCTGCCCCTCCCCTGCTCATGCTCTGTCTCTCTCTGTCTCAAAAATAAAACAAAAACAAAAACAAAAACAAAAACAAAACATATATAAGTTTCTGTTTAGGTCATTCTTTCCTCTGGATGTCAATGTAATTACTCATATAAGATTTTCTTTTGGCACAAAAACAGACACATAGGCCAATGGAATAGAATAGAAACCCCAGAACTAGACCCACAAACGTATGGCCAACTAATCTTTGACAAAGCAGGAAAGAATATCCAATGGAAAAAAGACAGTCTCTTTAACAAATGGTGCTGGGAGAACTGGACAGCAACATGCAGAAGATTGAAACTAGACCACTTTCTCACACCATTCACAAAAATAAACTCAAAATGGATAAAGGACCTGAATGTGAGACAGGAAACCATCAAAACCCTAGAGGAGAAAGCAGGAAAAGACCTCTCTGACCTCAGCCGCAGCAATTTCTTACTTGACACATCCCCAAAGGCAAGGGAATTAAAAGCAAAAATGAACTACTGGGACCTTATGAAGATAAAAAGCTTCTGCACAGCCAAGGAAACAACCAACAAAACTAAAAGGCAACCAACGGAATGGGAAAAGATATTTGCAAATGACATATCAGACAAAGGGCTAGTATCTAAAATCTATAAAGAGCTCACCAAACTCCACACCAGAAAAACAAATAACCCAGTGAAGAAATGGGCAGAAAACATGAATAGACACTTCCCTAAAGAAGACATCCGGATGGCCAACAGGCACATGAAAAGATGCTCAATGTCGCTCCTCATCAGGGAAATACAAATCAAAACCACACTCAGATATCACCTCATGCCAGTCAGAGTGGCCAAAATGAACAAATCAGGAGATTACAGATGCTGGAGAGGATGTGGAGAAACGGGAACCCTCTTGCACTGTTGGTAGGAATGCAAATTGGTGCAGCCACTCTGGAAAGCAGTGTGGAGGTTCCTCAGAAAATTAAAAATAGACCTACCCTATGACCCAGCAATAGAACTGCTAGGAATTTACCCAAGGGATACAGGAGTACTGATGCATAGGGGCACTTGTACCCCAATGTTTATAGCAGCACTCTCAACAATTGCCAAATTATGGAAAGAGCCTAAATGTCCATCAACTGATGAATGGATAAAAAAATTGTGGTTTATATACACAATGGAGTACTATGTGGCAATGAGAAAGAATGAAATATGGCCCTTTGTAGCAACATGGATGGAACTGGAGAGTGTGATGCTAAGTGAAATAAGCCATACAGAGAAAGACAGATACCATATGGTTTCACTCTTATGTGGATCCTGAGAAACTTAACAGAAACCCATGGGGGAGGGGAAGGAAAAAAAGAAAGAGGTTAGAGTGGAAGAGAGCCAAAGCATAAGAGACTCTTAAAAACTGAGAACAAACTGAGGGTTGATGGGGGGAGGGAGGGAAGGGAGGGTGGGTGATGGGTATTGAGGAGGGCACCTTTTGGGATGAGCACTGGGTGTTGTATGGAAACCAATTTGACAATAAACTTCATATATTAAAAAAAAAAGATTTTCTTTAAATTTTTCTTTGAGAGCAGGTAATGGCAGCTGTCAGCCTTATTCCTAATTGCATATATAGGGCCTAGCACCTGGCCCCTGGATAGATGCTCAATATATATTTATTGGATTCAACACTTCTATTTTTTTTTACATGTCCTAGTGTATAGGTTACTCCTCAGTTTCCATATTGCTATGTCTTTGGATATTTAAGAGTTAGAAAACCTGCCAGTCTAACTGCCTTGATCTCTCTTTCCTTTAACCAGTTGACCCTCCTTTAGAACTTCAACACTGCTGTCTCATTTGAAGCAACTCTGTATCGCCTCTCTCCTTTGGGTTTCTCCAGCAGAACCAAGTCCATGTGTGCTATCCTTTCCCACTCATGCCAGGACTGGTGGAAGCAGCAACCTTGATGAGGGAGGCTATGCTATTGTGTGTTGGCAGGAGATGCTCAATCAGCTGACTCCCTAAACATCTGGAGAAGCAAGTAGCATGTTTATTGGTATTTTGAAAGAAAGAAAGAAAGAAAGAAAGAAAGAAAGAAAGAAAGAAAGAAAGAAAACGAACGAAGGAGGGAAGGAAGGAAATGAAGCCTGGCGATGTTGAGTGCTAAGCCTGAGGGTCACTTTGAAACTTAGAAGCAGAATCACTAGAACTCAGGTTTCCTGAAACAGGAAACATCATATCATGGAGATTCAAATAGAATCTTGGCTCTGCCATGCTGTGTGACCTCAACTGCTTAGCAGTTCTGAAATAAGAATTCATTAGAAAACAATTTCAAATCAAAATAATTCTATTCCAGTTTAAACAAAAATATTGCTGAAATAATCATGCATACATAAGAAAGAAGACCAACTCATGTACATTATGCTATAGTTTAGGTTGACAGAAAGATAAAGCCCTAAAGAGAAATTACTTTCAGAATATATTGTCCAAATTATTTTTTGAACGTAAGCAGCAAGTGCTCTAAAAGTTTCTTTGGCAAAGACTGAATGTCAAAACCAGTAAGACATAAATACGCAAAGATTTCTAGTCTTAGAAGTTTTAAATGGTTTTTGCAACACAGTAGAACTGGGTGCTGAGGAAACCATAGAGATCTTGTAGTTCAGTGAATTTCATTTTACAGAAAAGGAAGCCAGGTGAAGAGAGGTTAAGTGACTGCCTAGTTAAGGACACAGCCAGGATGTAATTCCAGGTTCCTGACTAACAGTCCTCAACTGCATGACACCAAGCTACCTTTGATGTTTGTTTGTTTGTTTACTTTTTGAAAGAGTGTGTGCTCTTTCACTAATCACAGCGGCACCATCGTCTGCTTCCTACCTGTTCCTGGGACTGGTTAAACTGCTGCATCAGTTGTGTTTGTGCCAGCATTACTCTATCTAGCTCATCTGACTTCAGCTTCATTTCCTTCCTCAAGTCCTCTGAAATGGAATCGTTACTGTCAGTTTCTTTCTTCAGGCGGGCTTCAAATTCTGCAACCAAATTTTTAAGGTTTTCAATTTCTTTCTCCTTTGATTCAGAATCTTCAGTATGTCGGATACAAGATTCATGGAGTTTTTCTTCAAGGGTGGCCACTTCCAGCTTTAGATCTCTAGTAGCACTTGCGATTAAATCAGATATCTGTAAGATAAATCTTGTATTAGTTTGTAGGCAATATCTCTAGGCAACCAAAGAGTCCTTATGGCTTTAGGAGGTTTATTCTAAACAATCAGTGTGCTCTTCTTATCAAATGAAAACAAATCCTATGACACTATGTAGGCCTCCAAAATTTTCTTTTTAAAAGTTAAGACTAAAACCTATTTTTACCACCTTAAATGGAATTGCATTAATCACTTGGGCATCCTTGGAAATATATAAATCTTTGTGTCCGGATTGAGCTACCAAGGACAGCTCAAGTCTTGATCCACGTACCTGTCTGGATTCAGCGTGGGGTGGCTTTGGGACCTAGAAATGCCTGATGTTTGGGGATGCACATAGAGGAGCACCACAGTTATATTCTATTCATGCTATAATTATAGTAAGTTTTGTTTTGACATATATTTTTTCTTTCTTATATATGATGACTGGAGATGCCCTCAGGTACTATACCTCTAGATCAGCACTGCCCAGTAGAACTCTCTGTGATGACAGAAATAGTCTGTGATGTCCAATATGGTAGCCACTAGCCACCTGTACCTACTGACAGTAGTATGTCAGTAAATGTTTAGCAACTGATGCACACACACACAAAAAGCCAGATTTGTATCTAGTCTCCATGTAGACTCCGTGTGGACTGGGTGTAAATACTCTCACCACGGCCAATTCCAAGGTACCAAGGTGACATAACCAATTGCTGAGTTGGGAAAAGAGGCCAACAAAAAGGCTCTGGCTTGCCAGTACTGGCTAGTGAGCATTTAGAATGTGGCTAATGTGGTTGAGGAACTGAACTTTAAATTTAAATTTTAATTACTTGAAATTTAAGTAGCCACATATGGCTAACATATTAGATTGTACAGTTCTAGAGAATACCAGAATACTTTGCAAATATACTATCTCTCAGGTGGTACTTCTAGATAAAGAGAAGAGAGAATGAGAGATAAAGAGAGAAGATGAGGAGCTTTTCCTTAGAGTCATGAAAGTCTTTAGAAGGGAAAAGACTGCTTGTTTTCTTTCTCCTTAAAAAACAAAGAACAGAAAACAAACCAGGAAGAGCAAAGTTGCTTCTGATGAAACATATCCTTATTATTTGTGCTACAGATATTGTCACATTATAAATACTAGTACAACAAGAAACCAGTCCATGAAGAATCTGGAAAACATTCATAGACCAAAGTTCCAAGGATTCTGTGAACTATTATTTACGAGTAATGCATCCAAAATTTGTTTCAAATGTTAAATTTACATTAAGAATAACTTTTGCAAGAAATCTATTCACACTTAGTAACTTGAAAAATTAAATTAATATTCCATTATATTCAATTAATCCAGGAAGGAAGAGGATCATTGCTAGGTCTGAGCAGTCATTTCCATCATCCAAAGGAGAGCTGACACTGAAAAAGAGCAGGTTATCTTTGGGACAGGAGACTCACAAAGCCACAAATATGTTTTGATTTTTTCAAAACAGGAGTCAGCATTTACAAATCAAGAGAATTCAATTAGAAAATCTGGATTTATGAATTCTTTTAAAAAACTATAACTGGGGCGCCTGGGTGGCGCAGTCGGTTAAGCATCCAACTTCAGCCAGGTCACGATCTCGCAGTCCGTGAGTTCGAGCCCCGCGTCAGGCTCTGGGCTGATGGCTCGGAGCCTGGAGCCTGTTTCCGATTCTGTGTCTCCCTCTCCCTCTGCCCCTCCCCCGTTCATGCTCTGTCTCTCTCTGTCCCAAAAATAAATAAACATTGAAAAAATAAATAAATAAAAAAATAAAAAACTATAACTCTTGGCAAGTTGGGGCCTGCCTTAATAGGCTTCTTCTGGAAGAAAACTAGTATAGGAGAGGTAGAAACTTGGGTGAGCTGAGATTCTAAGCTTTCAGCTATCAGCTTGGAATCTCTCAAGTGTACCATTGTCCCAACAGGATTTCACTTACAAAACACAAATTCAAAGATAAAGTTATTAAGAGTTTCAAGACAACATTTGGAGAGCATTAAACCCAAGAGGTATGAGGCATTTCTGAGTGTGGGCCCTGTGACACTGGACTTGTCATATACTCACGTAGCTGGCCCTGCCTATTGTTCACAGCGCTCTTGAAAAGGCTGTACCATATCTCCTGTTCACTGAAGTAGAGGCCATTAAGTCTCATTTGATGCCTAATTTACACAGACTGTTAATGAGTTTATTCAAA
Source organism: Lynx rufus (assembly GCF_022079265.1). Classification (NCBI taxonomy): domain Eukaryota; kingdom Metazoa; phylum Chordata; class Mammalia; order Carnivora; family Felidae; genus Lynx; species Lynx rufus. Next base: position 50,946,067 of record NW_025814867.1, on the reverse strand, counting down.
GTATGGTTTCCCCACTGGGTCTTGGTTAATATATACACACATATACATACACACGAACACATACGTATATACACAAACACATGTATATATATATATGGTGCTCAGGTCTTATAATGACAGGACAACCTTAACAAAACCTTAAATTATGTTTAGGGGGCACCTGACTGGCTCAGTCAGAAAAGATGTGAGTCTTGATGTGAGATTATGAGTTTAAGCACCACACTAGGTGTAGAGGTTACTTAAAAATAAAATCTTCAAAAAAATTATGTTTAGCACACACTGTTTCAGAAATTATGGAGGTAGATTACATTTTTAAATATTTCCCTTCATTCAAAATGTCTAGAATTGAAAATATTTGCAATTAAAGGAGATAGGCTTTAGTTGTTGGGAAAATATTAATTACGTAAAACATCTCCTTATCATTTAATGTTGGATATTTGAAGTGTTGGAATATTTAGTCATGCTAATTATTAGTTATAAATTTATGCTGCCTAAAAAATAAGTTTATTGTATGCTGATATGATTTATTTCAGCTACTTATTCTGGAAAATAGCCAAACCATTCTACCCATGTAGCTAAAACCAAGGCACAGTGACTATGAGGAAAGCTACTTGAGTTATAAATATTGTACAGTGTTCTTACAAGGAAATAACCAACATCTATAGTTTGAAACCCATTAGATAATAATGAACATCATAATGACAGACCTTCATTTTTAGTTCCTCTTGTTCTTTCTTATATTTATAGATTATTTCTTGATGTTTTTTCTTTTCAATATCAAGTTCCAGTTTAGCTTCTGCTTTAAAAAGCAGAGCTTGCTCCTCAAACTCAACTAAATGCTGGGCTCTTTCCTTGGCAAGTTCAGCTTCAAGCTAGAAAATAGTATTTACCACACATTTAAAACCATTTGACCTTAAGAAAAGGAAATTAAGCTTACTTTCAGACTTTAATTAAACAATTTTTAATTCTAATATTAATTGTTTCATTAATTGAATTTTTTAATTCTAATATTTAAAAAGAATCTGACTCAGAACTTAACCCAGAAAAAAAAATGACCTTGGGTCAAATATTTCTAGATCTTCTAAGACCTTCTAAGCTTTTAAAATGAGTAGAGAAGTTAAAACAATATATTCTGACAGTTTTCAGAAATACTAAAGCTTATTTAGTATTTAGTGTTCTGTACCTTTGTATTATAAACCCAGTCCTTGCCAGAAACCCTATAAGAAAAAAATAAAAAGATTTTGAGCCCTTCAGACTGAGGTCTACTGAAAGCTCAGAGGAGATATAAAATAGAAATGTTGAGTTTTTAAATGATCTTTTCTTGATGAGACCCCAGAAAGTTCTGTAGTCACAGATTATCATTTTAATGTGACTGAGGCCAGAAGGATGATTAAGGTAAAACACAGTCAAGTCAGTGATGACTGTATCCATATTGGACCCAGATAGAACTATAGCACTGGAAGGGACCATAGAAATCCCCTGGTTCCATTTCTCAAGCTTCCATGAATTGTGGAAAGAATCAGCAAGGGTTTTGGATTCAGATGGAACTGAGTTTAAATCCTGGCTCTAAACCCTTGGCTCTGCCACTTTCTAGCTGTATAATCTTAAATTGTGACTGTAACCTCTCCTGGTGGAGTTACAACCAGTTCCCTTGGGAATCATTATGAAGATTAAATGGGACAAAACATCTGTGTAAAGTTCTAGCATGAACAGGGATTAAATAGTCAGTGAAGATTACTCCTGTGCTGTGACCCTTCAATCTCTATCACAGAATCTACACTAACCATTGTCTGCTCTGTGCCTCAACACCCCTAGAAACCATAACTCACTCCTTCCCAGCAAGCATTTCCATTTTCAGACAGCACTAAGCATTAGGCAGTTTTTCCTTTAGTTGAGCCAACATCTCTCTCCCTGTGGTTTTTAACCATTGGTTTTGGCTCTGCCTACTGGAGCAAGAGAGAGAACAAATCTATGAGTACTGGAGTCATTCTGGCCTAGTCGTTCATCTAGTGAGATTAGAGAATCCCAGTGACAGGCTGGCTCTAGATTTACATTGTGCCATGATTATAAATTCTTAGAAGGAGTAAATGCCAGATAACTTGGGAGAAAAACTGTCAAATCTGACTTACTGTGACTCTGTGATTCAGACCACTATACAAGGAAGACAGAGGTCAACATGAATTTCTCAGGGAAATACCGAAACCCGGGTACCAGGAAACAGAAAATTTGCTAAGAAAGTTAACAGAAAGTCCTTTAAATTAAATAAAATGCAGATAGAAGACTAGCCCCAGTGTGGGGTCAGTTGAGTTTATTGCACTGGTTAGAGGGCTGAGCATTTCCTTTAAGGAAAAACAATTATGTTTATACTCAATGCAAGGAGTTATTCTGGTTCTCTCAAAGTAAGTTTGTGGGTTGTTTGGGGAAAAGGATGCTAAGGATCATTTAGGAACGTGATAGAATTGCTCATTTGTGTTGTGTTCACACTTCTAAAGACAAGGAAAGCCTCAGAGTCTCTCAAAAAAAGAACAGATGTTTTTCTGAATTCCAGGTACTTACATCCACCTGCCTCCTGCTAGCCAATATCTCAATGAGATATACCAGAGGTGTCTCAAATAAACTGAAGCAGAAACCTTTTTTTTAATATATGAAATTTATTCTCAAATTGGTTTCCATACAACACCCAGTGCTCATCCCAAAAGATGCCCTCTTCAATACCCATCACCTACCTCCCCCCCACCCCCCATCAACCCTCAGTTTGTTCTCAGTTTTTAAGAGTCTCTTATGCTTTGTCTCTCTCCCACTCTAACCTTTTAATTTTCCTTCCCCTCCCCCATGGGTTTCTGTTAAGTTTCTCAGGATCCACATAAGAGTGAAACCATATGGTATCTGTCTTTCTCTGTATGGCTTATTTCACTTAGCATCACACTCTCCAGTTCCATCCATGTTGCTACAAAGGGCCATCTGAAGCAGAAACCTTAATACAACTGTCTCCCCCTGCCCCCATTTCTTCCCCAGTCCGAACACAGTAACCACAATCCATCTAGTTATTCAGGTCAGTAACTGGGGCATCATTTTTATCTATCACACCTAACTCGACACCAAGTCCTATTCACCTCCAAAAGATGCCTTGAATTCATTCATTTCTTTTCATTTCCACTCCCGACGCTCTAGTTCTGGCCATTATCACCTCTTCGCTGGCTTCCTTACTGCCACTCCTGCCTCTCTCCAATCTATGACACACACAGCAGGGTGTTCTTTACAAACTATAAACTGGATTATTTTATTCCCTTTTAGTGCTTTCTCAATGCATTACTATAAAATCAAAACTCCTATACATGATTTTCCACTGGGCCACCACCAGCCCATGCAACACTTTTTTGTGAATTGACAAAGCACCCCTTCCTCAGAGGAACACAGCCTCATGCTGAGCAGAGCACTTGGTGAGCAGAGCACTGGCTGGATTCCAGCTCTCTTCTCTCCCTTGGCCTGTACTACTGTGCTGGGCACAAGGCAAACACTGTTTATGGCAGCCCTGAACTTCTCCAACCTGACTTTCACTTTTCCCATTTGATCACAGCCCCGTGCTCCAACCATGTTGGAATAGATGAGTCAAGAGCACATGAAAGGAGGATATCAAGTGCAAAACATTTGAAAAACTCGCAAGGTGTAACTTTAAGAGTTAATAGCTCACAAGATGCCTTGATACTATTAAAAAAAAAAACAACTAAATAAACACGTTTTGAGAAGCTGAAGAAAAATGTGTGCCAAGGTACTAAAATAGCAAGTGTTCAAAAAATTCCTTGTGTGGCTAATTGGTAGAGTTGAATTGTTATTTTAGGACAAAAAGACATCTTTCAAAATAAGGACTGATTGCTCAAATTAAGAGAACAAAAAGATATCCAGACTAGGTGGGACAGGACAAACTACGAATCAGATGACAGAAAGACTTTAGAAGGACTTTTAAAAATTTAGGAAACCAGTAGAGTCCCTTGATGAAGATGGAGCATTAAGTACTCAGGGAAGAAAAGAAGGCAGCTGGTGGATTGAATGAGTAGAATGTTCTGTTCTGAGGCAGGTAGCAGGGAGATCTTCTTGCTCCTGAACTATTCCTTGGAATGAATACTTATAGGTAAAGAGAAAGAGAGAGAGAGGGAGAGAGAAAGGAAGAAGGGAAAGAAAGAGCATGAAGATAGAAGAGAGCAGAGTGATTTTACTATCACTGATTTGATTTTTAGTTTGCACAACCAGAGAAAGAGAAGCACAGTGACGAGCTTCAGGAGGGATTTCTAAACGTTTAAGGAAGCTTCAAGGCCATCTGAAAGTGTTGACACTGTAGCATAGAGAGATGATACTATTGGTTCCTTCATAATCTGAATAGTTTGAACAAAATGAGAAGCCCACAAACACAAGGATTTTCTTAAGCCAGTATATTGTCATTGAGAAGATGAATTCATGCCAAATTATCACGTTTATATTTTTTACATATTGATAGAAGCTGTTTAAAATATCCTAGATGAGAGGTTCCTGGGTGGCTCAGTCAGTTGAGTGTCAGACTTCAGCTCAGGTCATGATCTCACTGTGCCTGAGTTCAGGCCCCACGTCAGGCTCTGTGCTGACAGCTCAGAGCCTGGAGCCTGTTTCAGATTCTGTGTCTTCCTCTCACTCTGCCCTCTCCCCACTCATGCTCTATCTCTGTCTCTCTTTCTCTCTCTCTCTCTCTCTCTCTCAAAAATAATAAACATTAAAAAAATTAAAATATCCTAGATGAAAATAAATAAATAAATAAATAAATAAATAAATAAAAATCTCTTAGATGAAAGAACTTATGCTTATACAAAATAAATGAATTTGATGATGGTGCTTATATAAAATACAAACTACTTTATATAATAACTAATAGTAATTTTCATAATCACGGGGAAATTCTGATTTCTAAAACAATAGCACTGCTGGGGATTCACTCAAGGGATACAGGAGCGCTGATGCGTAGGGGCACTTGCACCCCAATGTTTGTAGCAGCACTTTCAACAATAGCCAAATTATGGGAAGAGCCTAAATGTCCATCAACTTACGAATGGATAAAGAAGATGTGGTTTATATATACAATGGAATACTACTTGGCAATGAGATCTGGCCATTTGTAGCAACATGGATGGAACTGGAGAGTATTATGCTAAGTGAAATAAGTCAGTCAGAGAAAGACAGATACCATATGTTTTCACTCATATGTGGATCCTGAGAAAATTAACAGAAGGCCAGAGGGGGAGGGGAAGGGGGGAAAAAAAAGTTAGAGGGAAGGAGGCAAACCATAGGAGACTCTTAAATACTGAGAACAAACTGAGGGTTGATGGGGGTGGGGGAGAGGGGAAAGTGGGTGATGGGCATTGAGGAGGGCACCTGTTGGGATGAGCACTGGGTGTTGTCTGGAAATCAATTTGACAATAAATTATATAAAAAAATAAAATAAAACAAAAGCATGAGTAATATATGAGCTCAATTACACAAAGAAAATAAATTGCTATCTGTGTACACATTACAGGTTTGAATTTTTCTGCTTTTTATTTATCCATATCCCCCGTTAGCTCAAACTCTATCTCCTTGGTGAAGGCTTCCTGATGATTCCAGGGGCTTCCCGATGATTCCATTCTGAGTATGTTGTTTTTAAATTCCTTTTGTATTCGTGTTGATATGCATTATTAGTATAACACCTGTGTCTAATACTGATGTTCAAAATACCATCTTTTCACTATTTTCCAAGTGAGTTATTTGTGGTTGATTCTGAGATAATTTTCCGTCAATGGAGCCAAATAGCATATTGTAACATAATCACTCATTACTGACAATCCCTATAAAAGCAAGGGAATTTCAGATGCCAAAGGAGAAATTAGGTCATTTGTTTATATTTGATGTATCTACATAATTTTTAAAAATATATCTCCTATAAATAAATTTTACTATGTTCTAAAAGTTAAAACAAATGCTGGTTGAAAACTAATAATTCATTATTTATGAACTGACTACTGAATAAATATATTGTAAAAGTAGATGATTATTCAAATACCCAGACTTTGCAGTAAAAAAACAATGCTAAGGAATAGAATATATATTGAAGCCCTGTCAGAAACTGTAAACTCAGGATGAAAGGAGGGAATATTCTCTTAGCACCAATACAAAGTAGGATGGCTACTTATATTAGCTCATTTAATTCTTACAACATATAATAATAATAACATAATAATTATTATTCCCACTATCTAGATTACAAAATAGATTCAGAGAGGTTAAGAACCATCACCAAGATCATAGAGCTACTACAAAGGTGGAGAGGTATGCACACTTATTTATTTCTGGTAGACCCCATGGTTCAGCATGTTTTGTTTTTCCATGTAGCCTGTCTCCCCACACATCTACATAGCGTAGTGATAAAGGGAATGGACTTGGTATTTATTTAGTTTTGAAATATTTGGTGATCTTTCCAGATAACTTTTTGTTAATAAATTCTAATTTAATTCCACTGTGGTCAGAAAAAATACTTTGTATGTTTTGAATCTTTTTAAAGTTACTGAGAGTTATTTATGCTCCAGAATATGATCTATTTTAATAAATGCCCTATGTGCACTGGAGAAGAATATGTATTCTGTTGTTAAGTGGAGAATTTTATAAAAATCAATTAGGTCATGTTTATTAAAAGTGTTCAATATATCTCTTAAAAATAAATAATTATAAAAATTATTATACTACTTTACATACTATATATCTTTACTAATTTTCTAGATATTTTTATATCAATTATTATTGAGAGAGGGCTATCGTTGACATCTCTTATCTAATTTTGGATTTGTCTATTTCTCCTTGCTGTTCTGTCAAATTTTTCTTAATTTTAAAATTAATTTAAAAATTATTAGGTGAATAAATATCTGGGATTATTATGTCCTCTTGGTGAACTGATGATCTCTTTAATAATATGAAATCAACTTCATAATCCCTGCTAATATTCAAAATATTCTAATATCTTTGCTTTGAAATTTACTTCATAAATATAATACATATATTTACATATATGTAATATACATAAATAAATATAAGCAGATACACAAATATAAACATAGTTCTAGCTTTCTTTTGATTTGTGTTAGCATATATTTTATTTGTGTTATGCATCCTTTATTTTAACTTACTTGTTAAGACATTTCTTTGTATTAAAGTGTATTTTGTTGGAGGGAAAACACAGTAGAGTCTTGCATTTTTATCAAACGTGACAATCCTATCATTTAATGGGGATAGTTAGGCCAGGGCTCTGCAAACTATGGCCCACTGACTAAATTCAGCCATGCCCATTCATTTGTATATTGTCTATGGCTGTTTTTAAGCAACAATGGGCAGATTTGAGCGGTCACAACAGACAGCCTATGCCCCACAAAGCAAAGATATTTATTAACCAGTCCTTTATAGAAAAAGTTTGCTCCCAGTTTAGATGACTTACATTTAACTTGATTATTGATAGGATTAGCTTTAAATCTATTTTGTTATATGCTATTTGGCCCATCTCATCTCTTTTCCTTTTCCTTTTTTTTTTTTTTTTTGTCTTCTTCTGACTTAAGGTTGTTTTTTTTTTTTTTTAATTCAATTTTATTTCCTTTGCTGGTTTGTTAGCTATAATTCTTTTTCTACTTCTGTGGTTGCTTTAGAATTTATAGAATACATCTTTAACTTAATGCAGTCTATCTTCTAGTGATTTATCATGTCATGTATTGAATTAAGAATCTCACAACAGTATACTTCCATTTTTCCCTTAGACATTGTGTTATTTTTGTAATATATGTTGCTTCTACGTGTTATAACTCTCACATAAGGTTGTTAATATTTTTGTTTCAAAGTTAATTATATTTTAAAGAAATTCATATAATTAAAAGACTCATATATTTATCCACATTAGAAGGTCCAATCTGCCATCAATACCGTTTCTGATATACTACATTCCTTTGTGTGGATCCATATTTCCATGTGGTGTAATTTTTCTTTTGACCAAAGGCCTTCTTTTAACATTTCTCATAGTGTGGGTGTGCTGGTGATATATTTGCTCAGCTTTTTCATTTCTGAATGTCTATTCCATCCTCATATTTGAAAGATATTTTCACTTTGTTTGGAATTCTAGATTGGCAGCATGCACCCCCAGGCCCCTCATTCTTCCAGTACTTTCAATCCCACCTTCCTCTTGCTTATATTGTCTTTGATGAAAAAACTGCTGTCATCCTCACCTTTGTTCCTCTCTATATGTCTATTATTCTCTGGTTGTTTTTAAGATTTTCTTTTTATCACTATTTTGAGCAATTAGATTATAATGTTCCTTGGTGTGCTTGAGGTTTGTCGAGCTTCTTGCATGTGTGGGTTTATAGTTTTCATTAACTCTTAAATTTTTCAGTCATTATTTCTTTAAATACTTTTTCTGTCCTTTCTTCTCTTTCTTGTCCTTTGGGGATTCCAAATATGCATATATTAGTCCATTTAAATTTGTCTCATAGCTCCCTGATGTTCTTGTTTGTTTGTTTTGAGTTTTCTATTTTTGTTTCAATTGCTGTGTGTTCAATTTCACTAAACTTTTCTTTTGAAAGGTCTAATCTGATATTAATCCCATCTAGTGTACTTTTCGTCTTAGATATTGTTCTTTTCATCTCTAGAGGTTCATTTTAGATCTTTTTTATATCTCCCATATCTCTACTTAACATGATCAATTTTTCCCCCAGATTTTGGACAAATGGAATCCTGTTATCATAACTGTTTTAATGTCTTTGTCTGCTAATTCTGATACCTGTGCCTTTCTAAGTCAGTTTTTATTAATTGATTTTTCTCTCATTATGAGTTTTCCTGTTTTGTTTGTTTGTTTTGTTTTGTTTTGAATGGCAACTTTTGACTGAATGCCAGGCATTGTAAATTTTACCTCATTAGATGCTGAATATTTCTGTATTCCTATGAATATTATTGAACTCTGTTGTGGGATGCAGTTAAGTTTATTGGAATCACCGTGAGTTTTTTAGTTCTTCCTTTGAAAATTGTTAGGCAGGATCAGCTCAGCATTTAGTCTAGGGCTAATTTTTCCTTACTGCTGATGCAAAACTCTTCTGAGAACTTTACCCAGTGCCCTATAAATTATAAGTTTTCCAGTCTGGCCATGTGTGAGCATTTGGTACTCCCCTTTAGTCTTTTCATGGGTCTTTCTCTGCCTTTGAGTAGTTTCCCCACACATATGCATTAACCATGCATATACTTTATGGGAACTCTTCGTAGATCTCCAGCATTATTTCTGTGTGCAGCTTTCCCCTGAGAACACTACCCTGTGAATTCTAGCCACCTTGATCTCTCAGGTCTCCTCAACTCGAAGAATCTGCCAAACTACCTAGATTCACACTTCCTGTATTGTGGCCTTAAATTTCTTTCAAGGAACGAAGTCTGGGCAATCACAGAATTCACCTCATTTGTCTCTCATCTATAGGAATCATTATTTGATATCTAGTGTCTTCAAACCATTGTTTTCTATCTTTTTCCCAATGGTTTACTTGTTTAGGAGGGAGGGTAAATCTGGTTCCTGTTAGTTCATATAGGTCAAATGCAGAAGTTTTTGCATTTTTTATTTAGCTCTCACCCCCCACCCTGCCCAGGTTTGTATCGGTTCTCATTTCCTGGCTATATAACCTTGGCAACTTACATAAATTCTCTGAGCCTTATTTTTTTCCATGTGCAAATGGGAATAATAATTTTATAATAATTAAAATTACATTTATGGAAAGCATTGAGCACCAGGCCTAGCATATAGTAAACACTCTAATTAATGGAGACTATTTTTATTATCCTGATTAAAGGTTTAAGTCATATGATATTTGCAGGCTATTCCAGATCTAAAATTTTATGATTTCATTAATTCAGTTTTGAAAATTACACGGTATAATTTTAAAAATTAAAGTGTGCTCTCACTATTGTTTTTAGTCATATATTTATAACGCATAAATGAAAACTGATATTTTTATGACAAGTTCATCCCTGTACATTTTGTTATTTTATAAGCGATCCTTTTAAATTTCATTAATAGTACACAAAAACACATTAGGAATTATTCAGCCATTTGGCTCTTCTATTTGAAGAACCTGATATTTTTTTGGTTTGCCTCCTTTGATGCTGGAATTGCCTACTTCTTTTTAAAAAAAATTTTTTTTTTTCAACGTTTATTTATTTTTGGGACAGAGAGAGACAGAGCATGAACGGGGGAGGGGCAGAGAGAGAGGGAGACACAGAATTGGAAACAGGCTCCAGGCTCTGAGCCATCAGCCCAGAGCCCAACACGGGGCTTGAACTCCCGGACCGCGAGATCGTGACCTGGCTGAAGTCGGACGCTTAACCGACTGCGCCACCCAGGCGCCCCAAGGAATTGCCTACTTCTTGAGGTAAACTACCCCCCTCCCTTGGGTTTTCACTATTAATCCAGTTGCTCAGCCAGGAGGTGAGGCTCTGTTTGTTTGTTTGTTTTAACTATTGGGTTATATCAAGTTCTTCTTCAAAATAGACGAGCCAAATGGCTGAATAATTCCTAATGTGTTTTAGTGTACTACAAATGAAATTTAAAAGGATAGCTTATAACACAACAAAATGTACAGGGATGAACTTGTCATAAAATATTGGGTTTTAAATGCTTTATGTACTATTTAAAATGAGGTCAATGGTAATACAATTCTAAAATGTTCCTAAATGTGATGATATCTTAGTAATAATCTAAGAAAATATTTGGTTGGAATTTGTTTATTGCACTACAAAGTAATAGTCAATACATGACTATCACTTAATGTCAGCACTCTGGCTACAGGAAATTTCTTAATTACAAAAGTTTTAACTGAAAAGTAACAACACTGTTAACTTGGAACCAATTTTAAATGTTCACCATACACAATAATTTATTTTCTTCACATCAAAGAATACTTGAAATAAACAAAAATCTATGGCAATTGGTAAATATACAGTTATTTTAAAATGTGCCATCTTTGTTGCATAGCAACTATTGATTCTATTATGTGCTTTTTACATACTCTAAAATAATTAAGCAGAGGCACAAATTGCTATCTACTCTTTTTGAATGCTAAAAGCACTTAAGTTATGAAGTTTATTCTAATATGTGAATTATATATTTGTAAAGGGAACATTTCATTCCTACACAAAGGCACAGTGACCCAAGAAAGAGATGACAGTGTCATAGTAGTGATTCTCCTTTCTCATGAGAGGACTTTTAGGGAACTTTTTATTCATAGTCTCAATAACTAACACGGCCAAGACCTAATTATCATTCCTTGGCTTTACTGGTCTGGATCTGGATTTACTGCCAAGCTAAATTATAAGATTTATTAATAAGAAGTCATGTCCTCTCAACAAAATGAAATGCCCATTTATATCATAGAAAATTATACATGCCAAAATATGTCTATGATACAATTAATTTATGAGAATGATATCATGGTCTCAGTAGGAACTTAGAAAATCTTACATAGGTTTATTTGCATCATCAAATTAACAGCATGAAGCAAGATCATAATACTTTTTTATATGATCAGATGCTAACACTAACTTGGTCTACTTGTGTTAGCACCTTATGGACAGGGTACAGTAAGAAGCAGTATAAGAAGAGATCATAAATGCAGAGACTTCTACAGTATATTGTATTTGAAAGTACTTCAGGGGTGTGACCAAGGAGATAAAGAACTTCTATACAAGCAAAGGCTGGAAAGTTCACTCTATCGGTCTAAGAGGAGCTCAGGCATTTGAGGGAAGAGAAGAATCTGTGAATCTCTATTCACACTAATTCCGTCAGTGAAAGTTCTGCATCAAAAGATGAGATGTTTACAATATCTCTTCATACATACTGCCAAATTGCTCCCAAAGGGTTGCTGTAACTTTCAGCCTGTTGAACAGTGAGTATGAAAGATTACCTTGCTAGACTTTGCCACAATGCCAAAACCATTCTGTCAACTGGATGGGTAAAAAAAAAATCTCATTGTTTTAATTTGCCTTTTTTGGATTGCTTGTTAGGTTGATCATCTTTTTTGTATTTTTAAACATGAGTTGGTAAGGATGGAGGAAGTGACTAAGAATAGCCAATTGAGTACCCCCAGACTAATAAAAATTCAAAAAATGTGGGCTTTAGGAGATGGAAAAGAAAAAGTCCATACTTCAAAATAAGAATGAGTCACTTAGAGCAACCATTAGTCCATTCTTAAGTTTTAATTGTTGCCTCTATGGAGCTGTTGTTCTAGTGATCATTTCTCTTACAGCCTGAGTGTGCTATCCCTGAGGGACAAGGGAAGTGAGATTCATATGTAGAGGGCCAGTAATGCCAGTGTATGGCCAACTGAGTAAATACTGGAAATGAAAGTGAAAAATTTAGATCTCATCTGAGCCAGCAACGATATCTAAAGGGTCTAAGTTTGGTGGATGGTAGAGTGAAGAGTCCAGGTGGAGATGTTAGTTTGAATGTAGTCACTGCTTATTGCTTGAAGTTACAAGTTATAGGGTCTGGTCACCAAGGAGAAGAATCTGATATAACCAAACAGGTTGTCGGGGCTTAAGTCAAGCAATCTGAATTTCAGTAGCTAGCTCTAGTACTAGATGCAAATTTATAATGGTATCAAAAAACCAAGGATGAAGGCTAGTGCTAGGGATAGGTATCAGTTGGGCAAGAGAAAGAGTTGGAAAGGCTTCAGGACATTGTTCAGGACAAGGTCCAGGGATCAATCAAGGAGTATCAGAAGTTTATGACAGGGAGATCATGGTTATAGTCTCAATGACTAGAGTTGTACATGGCCTGAGAAGATAGGGACCAACAATTTTTAGAATATTATTTGAATTCCTTAAAATTATTAAAGTAATACATATTTATTACTGAAACTTTGAAAAATTTAGAGAAGTCCAAAGCCAACAATCAATGCATTTTTCAATCCTCTAAGAGAAAATATTTTCCTTATAAAGAGTGAGCTAAATACTTTCCTTTTACTTTGCCAAAAGTTCATAACTGAGTAATCTTGTCATTTTCCATTCTCTTACATTATCTTCTTAAAAGCAGAGAAACTACAAGAATGAATTAATATTCCCCTGCTTTTAAGGATGTGGTCAAAGGCAGATTCTGTCACTTTACAGGAAAAAGGTAAAATATTTGAAAATAAAAATTAAACTTTTACATGAGAACTAGGGGCCATCTTAATTTTACAAGTTTTAAAATTCTGTTCTTACCTTTTTATTTCCTATTATGTTGTCTAGTATTATGGAAAAGACACACATTATAAGTATGTTTGGCCTAGGAAATTCCAGAAGGAATCAAAATGTGCATAGAAGCAAAGATATCCGGAATAGTCTCCTGGCAAACAGAATTTTGAAAAAGCAAATAAGACACATGCTGATGAAAGTTACATTATTGTTACCTTCTCTCTCCAGTTATCATCATTCAGCAGCTTCTGTCTAAGGGTTTCCTGCAGCTGCTCGATGCTTTTCTGATGTGAAATCAGCATTAATTCCCTGAAAACCATAAACCCAACAAATGAATCAAGACTCACCCTGACACTCTTCCTAAATTGCAGTTCCTGGCTCAGAGAATAGTACTTCACAACTTAGTCTGTTTATTCTCTTTAACAATATAAATACTACCATTAAATAATATTTTAACCATTCACAGAAATTTACAAACACTGCATACAAGGTAAGTATTTCATCAGTATTTTTCTCCTAATTTTTGCTTAATAAGTTATGTTATTATTTTTGCATGAAATAGTAACAACATATGTGGAGTCATAAATATAATAAAACATCACACATCATGGTTCCAAAGTTTACGACTAAATTCCAACACTAGACGATATTTTGTTTCCTTAAAAAAAGAAAATATGTTGGGATATGCCATAAAATCAACACATGTTGGTAGTTCTTGCTAGATTTATTTTTCTTTTACCTGTCTCAAGTACTGATAGGAACAAACCAAATTAAGGAGAGGGTAGTGTTTGAGAAATGGTATAGTACAAAACATATAAGAAAATTGGAAACAAAAAACATTTTAATATTTTAATCCATATAAATGGACCTTTTTTAAAAAAAATTATTAGAGAGTGAGCAAGCAGAGAAGGTGGCAGAGAGAGAGGGAGACAGAGAATCCCAAGCAGTCTCCATGCTGTCATCACAAAGCCCAACGTGGGGACTGAACCCATGAACCATGAGATCATGACCCAAGTAGAAACCAAGAGTCGTACACTTAACCAACTGAGCCACCTAGGCGCCCCCATATGAATGGATCTTAAAGCTTAGTTCATAATCCTCTGGGTGGAGGTAAGAGCAAAAGATTCATAAGAGCTTTTTTTTTTTTAATGTTTATTCTTGAGAAAGAGACAGAGTATGAGCAGAGGAGGGGCAGAGAGAGAGGGAGACACAGAACTGGAAGCAGGCTCCAGGCTCTGAGCTGTCAGCACAAAGCCTGATGTGGGGCTCAAACCCAGGAACCATGAGACCATGACCTGAGCCGAAGTCGGATGCTTAACTGACTGAGCCACCCAGGTGCCCCATAAGAGCATTTCACAGGGAGGGGCACTGAAATTAAGTCTTTGGATATCACTAGTGGCAAAACTGCACCTGTTGATTAGGGTTCCTTCCCTTTTCTAGAATCATGACCTTCCTTAGTTTCCGTACAGATGATTCTTCTCCATTGCTTATTCCTCTTTCTAATCTCTTTGTTTTCCATCATCACCCTGTTCCTTTTAGTTCTGACTCCTTTCTCAAAACTGTGACTTTCGTTTATTACTACCTGTTGGACATCGCCACTCTAATGATCCATTAACAACCAGATACATCAAAAAAACAAATTCACCATCACCTGCTGCAATCTTGCTTTTCTTTTTGACTTCTGAAAATCTTCAGGAGTCCAAATCTTTGGTTTGAAATCTCTGAGTTCTCTCTGACTCTTGCTTCTCCATGTTCTACTACATCCGTTCAAGACCAAATTCTATATTTTACTTCCTGAGTGCACCTCAAACTATTTCCTCTCTTCCTTTCCCACCAACAACTGCCTTGTTAAGGTTCTTGACTTTATCTCTCACCTATAGTATTATTACAGACCTTCAATCTATGTCTTGTTTTCTTTTCTAGTCTCACTCTTACAATATTATCACACATTTTTTACCATAATAAAAATAGTGCCTACATTTCTAGGCTAGAAAATTTTAAGGACACAAGCATAAGAAGACATGTTTGACTTGGTAACCAGGATAATGCGTATCATTTAAGGGAAGCAGATTGAAAAAAAAAAAAGCTCCCAGACTTCTCTTTCCAGAAGTATGTTGGACTAGGTACCTTGACAACTTTCCTACTTAAAATAAGTAAACATTTTTTGAGGTGGGGGGGCACAAGTGGGTGAGGGGGCAGAGAGAGAATCCCATGAGAGGCAGAGGGAGAATCCCACAAGGGGCATGGAGAGCAGGGGGGAGAGAGAGAGAGAGAGAAGCGGGGTTCACCCAAAATGGGGCTCATGTTTTTTTTTTCCTGAAACAGGGCTCGTGCTCACCCAAAGTGGGGCTTGTGTTCACCTGAAGCAGGGCCCAAGCTCACCCGATGCAGGACTCAAACTCACAACTGTGAGATCATGACCTGAGCTGAAGTCAGATGCTTAACCGACTGAGCCACCCAGGTGCCCAATTAAACATTTTTTAACTTCTGAAAAAATCTTTAAATTCATCAGTGAGCCGGACAAAATGTGGGAAGGATGCGGAGAACAAAACTCAAGTGAAAGAACAGAAGGATA
This sequence comes from Lynx rufus, assembly GCF_022079265.1. Lineage (NCBI taxonomy): Eukaryota > Metazoa > Chordata > Mammalia > Carnivora > Felidae > Lynx > Lynx rufus. Next base: position 50,930,256 of record NW_025814867.1, on the reverse strand, counting down.
TGAGTAGAAACTTATTGAAATATGAATAAACTGTAGTTTAGTTAATTATCAACAATTAGCTAAATGTATTACACCAATGTTAGTTTCTTAGTTTTCACAGATGTGTCATGGTTATAAAAAATGGGCCAAGGAGAAACATAAACCCTCTCTGTACTGTCTTTGTAACTTTTCTTTTTTTTTTTATTTTTTTTATTTTTTTTTTATATATATGAAATTTATTGACAAATTGGTTTCCATACAACACCCAGTGCTCATCCCAAAAGGTGCCCTCCTCAATACCCATCACCCACCCTCCCCTCCCTCCCACCCCCCATCAACCCTCAGTTTGTTCTCAGTTTTTAACATTCTCTTATGCTTTGGCTCTCTCCCACTCTAACCTCTTTTTTTTTTTTTTCCTTCCCCTCCCCCATGGGTTCCTGTAACTTTTCTATAAATATAAAACTATTCCAAACTAAACCTTAAAAAAGTGAAGCAAAAGGAAGAACCCCCAACTATAAGTAGAGCATTGAAAGCAACTCTCACCTTGAAGGTACTTTCCAAATCTGATGAACTTGAGCTTTAAATTTCACAGCCATGAAGGGCTCAAGAGAGAAGAGTCTACCAGTAAACTCACCTGCATAAAGCTGCATCTCAAAGAGCTGCATGTGTAACATATGTGTGAAATTCACACCTAGCATGTGTAAAATTCAAATAACATCTCTCAAGGTACAAAAGGAAAATTACTGGTTTTGAATATGGGTGCTAGGTAGAGGGAAAGATATATATCTCTCACAAGAATCTGTAAACACAAACTAACCCTAATGCAGGTTTGTATTGTGAATTCATACTACCTGAGTGGCTCAAAGAGCTTCATGTTGAAAAGATATTTTATAGTGGTAATAGGTTAACTTTGCCTCCAGATGCCTGGTAGGAAAAACAGGTAGGAAAAACACTGATATTTTCAGGAGCAATCTATCTTCAATCTGGGACTCAAAGATTTTCTACAGATAAAGAGTCAAAATCTATGAGATCATAATTTTTTTTAAAAAAAATCACAAAACTGTAAAAGAAAAAAAAAGCCAGTAAGAGTAAGACATAATGACAGCATAATTAAACTCATACTTTCTAAAGTTTTGAATTTTCAGATACAGAATATAAAATCAGATGTTCAAAGAAATAAAGGATTGATTTAAATGACTAATGAAATATGAAAAAGAACCCAATCCAACTTGCAGAAATTAAAAATATAATAATCAAAATGAAAAACAGTGCATGGTCCTGTAGCAGATTATTCACAGCTAAAAAAAATGAAGTAATACACTAAAAGGGAGATTTAAAGAAATTATATAGAGTGCAGTACAGGAAGTGGAAAATATAAAAGAGAAGTTGATATATGGTGGATAGAGTGAAAGATCTAATATATATCTATTCATTATTCAGAAGGAGAGAAAAGGGGGAAGAAGCAATTTTTGAAGGGAATATTCCAGATTGATGAAAAACACTAACACACAAATCTAGGAAACTCAATGGATTCCAAGCAAGATAAATAAAAATATATCTCCCATCTGGGCATCTGGTAGTGCACTTGAAGAACATCAAAGTTAAAGAGATCTTAAAAGAAGCGAGAGAAAAAAAAATCCATTATCTTCAAAGGAGCCCATTCTCCAACACAAACAAAGGAAGTCAGACAGCAAAATAATATGTTCAAAATCTTATGAGAAAAGAACCACCAACTAAAGTTGGGTACCCAGCAAAGCTATCTTTCAGAATGAGACTGAAATAAAATATGCTCAGACAAAATTGGAGGGTTTACTACCAGCTAAAGGACCTTTAACTAAAGAACCTTCTAAAGAATATGCTTTACAGGAAGAGATAAGATCTCAGAAGGAAGGTGAGGTATGCAAGAAGAGATGGTAAGCAAAGAAACTGGCAAACTCAGATGCAAGGAAGACTTCTTGGGCACGTGATCAAGACGGTTATACAGGGCCCAATTTCAGAAGGGGGTCCTGTGCTTCGGATTTAATGCTTTATGGTCACTCTCAAGAAATTCTTAATAATTTTATCTTTAAATTTGTGTTTTATGTGAGGTCTGATGGGACAACTGAGCATGTACCAAGGTCATGGAGCTTTGGCTCACATATAGTTGTACCTCCTGCCACCTCCCTGCCTCTCCGGGATGGTTCTCCAGCCCCTGCTCCTCAGCCTTTGCCCAGAATCTGCTGCCTTCCTCTGCTTTGAGTGTGGGCCCAGGTTGAGGCACTGGTATGGGGAGAGTGGGGGTTGGCCACCCTGGGCACAGGGTGCTTATGAAAGCCTGCATCCACTCCACGATTTCCCCATGCCCAAGGGAGCACAACATTCAATAGTCATCAAGAAAATACCATGTCAGATTGAAAGAGAGACTGTGAAGGCAGGGACAAAGCTTCTTTGTAGCTTTTTGAACAAGAGCCCCACATTTTCATTTTGTACTGGGTCCTGAAAATTATGTAGCCAGCCCTGCATGTAGGTAATTGTAAGCAAATATCTATATAAAAATAATAGTTTTGAATATGTATAATTAGTGGGGCTAACAAAAGGATAGAATTAAAACACTAGACAAAACTACATACTGTATGTCAGGATTCCAACAGTAAGAACTCAAGTGTTCTTTGGTCTTTGCATGATTCAAGGGGAGTTTGAGATATTAATTTTAGACTTTATTAAGTATGTATGGTAAAATTTCAAAAGTAAACACTAAAAGAATAGAAATAGAATATACCATTAGATGAAAAGCGCAAAGAAAATAAACAAAACTCCAACAATACCCCTCCATCCAAAGGCCCCAAAGGTAGAAACAGTGCAGAAAAAAAAGTGAAAAAATGAAAGTTTAAAGTAACAATGATAGTAACGGTAAATAAATTAAACTCATAAGTTAAAAAAGAGAAACAGACTTGATCAACAAACAAACCTGAGCTATATGCTCTTTATAAGAGACATTCCTAAAACAAAAGGACATGGAAAGATTTCCTTATTATTATTATTATTGTTTTGGAAAAGATGTAACAGGGAAATATTAAAAGAAAAGAAGTATGCAATTATATTGATATCAGACAGGGTAAACTTTAAGACAAAATCATTCTGGGCTTATAATAATAACAGGTTAATTCACCATAAATAGTCTAAATTTATATGCACCTGTTAAAACAACCTCAAAATATATAAAGCAAAATTTATAGGACTGTAAGGAGAAATTGTCAAAACCATACTATAGTGGTAGGTTTCAATACAGGTCCATCAGACTGTAAGTCTGTCTCTGGGACCATCATAAAAAGCCACGGAAATGTATACCACACAACTCCAGGCTATTATGTGAGTGGCCTTCCTGTAATGTGTAATGCAGCAACCCAAGGTCAAGCAGAAAAATAATTCAATAAAAATAGAGGATTTTAACAATGCAAATAAGATTGGTTTAAGGTATATGTATATCCAATTAGTAGAAAAACACACAATTATTTTCCAGCTCACATGGAATTGATTACATCCTAGGCCAGAAAGTAAATTGCAGCAAATTTCAAACAACTGTTGCCCGATTAACCTGATATAGTCCAATATGGTAGCCACTTGCCAGATGTAGCTTCTAAGCACTTAAAGTGTAACTGGTTCAAATAAGGATGTACCTAAATTTAAAATGCACACCAGATTTGAAATCTATGATATCTGTGATAATTTTTAAAGATGATTACATATTTAAACTACAATTTGGATATAGTGAGCAAAGTAAAATATATTAAGATAGATTTTACCTGTTTTTCCTTTAATGTGGCAATTAAAAAGTTTTAAATTACATATGTGTTTCACTTTATACTGCTGAACAGCACTGTTACAATCCATATTCTCAGAAAACAAACCCCCATAATAAAATATATGTAAAATATGTCCACGTATTTGGCAATTAAAAAATGTATTTCTGAATTACTCATGGGTCAAGTGAAAAAATCATAACTGATATTTCAAAATACTTAGAATTGGACAATAATGAAATTGCCATATATCAGAACTTACAGAATACAGACAAAAACAGGAAGGATACTGTGGTATACTTTAGAATACAGATGCAGAAATGAATGCTTTTCAACTACATGTACCATAATGGACAAATCCTAGAAACATAATCTTGAGCACAAAGAAAAAAAAACATTGGGTAATACATGATTTTATTTCTATGAAGATAAAATATATGCATACTTTTTAAAGGAATATAAACATACTATGTTACTTGGTAAAAATATAAAGTGAAGCAAAGAAACATCAGGTTTTATCTGTAGGTTTCTATAGATGTTCTTTATCCATTTGAGGAAGTTCCCTTCTATGCCTAGTTTGTTGAGAACCACAAAATCCAAGTTGGTGTTTTCCTCTGGGGAATGGGGCAGTGTAAGTGGAATTGGGGAGAAGCACAAAGGGACTTCAAAGTTAATGGTAAGGTTCTTTTTCCTAAACTGTGAGTGGTTGATACATAGATGTTCATTGTATTACTTCTTTATACTTTATACCTATGTTAACCTTCTTTGTAGCTACTCAATATTTATAAAAACACTATTAGTGATAAAGCCTGAGCACAGCGTAGATTCAGTATGCAGAGGAAAAGGAATCAAAGGGAAAGACTAAGGTGAAGGAACGGGCAGGTGACTAGTAGGGTGAGGTTTACTATCAGCTATGCACACTAGGGACAAGGGACAGAGGTGAATTAGGAAGGCAGGATCCCTGTCCAAATGGTGCTCAAAATCCAGTAATGTAAAAGGAAGGGGTGCACCCAGAAGGTTCTGATGCTTGCTTAGCAATCTCTAAGCTGAAGCAGAAGAAACAAAGAATGAGGACAGCAAAAGATTACATTAAAAAGGTCATTTGTTCTCAGTCCTTAAGAGTCTCTTATGGTTTGCCTCCCTCTCTACCTTTTTTTTTTTTTTTGGTGATGGGAATTGAGGAGAGCACTTGTTGGGATGAGCACTGTGAGGTGGTGTATGGAAACCAATTTGACAATAAATCATATTTTAAAAAAATAAATAAAATCTCTGGAAAGCTAAAAAAAACAAAAAACAAAAAAACAGCTCATTTGTGGCTTTCTTCCAAATATGTGGACATTCCTGTCTCCCTTACAGACTCATCTTCCTGTACTTGTCATTTAAATGTTCGTGTTCCTCAGCACTTTTTCCTCTCAATTCTTTCCCTACATGATCTTATCCATTCGTATGCTTGAAATGCAGTCTAGATGCTGACAATTCCCAAATTTTATCTGTTGCTCAGATCTATTCTCTGAGTATCTGACTCATGAATCCAACTCACCATCTGACTACTCTATATTTCAGAGACATCTCAAACATATCTGTAACTCAGAGGCTTAAAGTACTAGAGTGTATTTTTTGCTCATGTTATGTGTCATCTGCTACTCTGCTCCACATGGTTTGTCCCAGGATATAGCTCAAGGAACAACTCTTAACCCAGGAATGCTATTTTTCGTGGCAGATGGAAAAGAAAAATCTCCAAAACATTGGATTTGTTAAGTCTTCTACTCAGAATTGGTGCATTCTCTCACATTTCAGTGGCAAAACAAGTTAAGTGGCCAGGTCTGGTGGCAGTCAGGCGTGGATAGTATAGACCTCCCACTGGGAGGTGCACACGGAGTAGAGCCTCTCCATCACAACTCGGAAATCCCCCTGGAAGCCACTGTGAGGATCTCTACCCTGGAGGTGGGGCATATCCCTTCTTAGATGGTGGTTCATTTTTACTACTGAATAGTATTTTATTGTATTGATACACCACAATTTTAGATTTTAAATTTAGATCTATGATATATTTCGGATTTATACATATTTCATAGTATGAAGCAAATTTCATTTTTTTGTACATGCATATACAATTGTTCCAGCACCAACAGTTTCAAAATACTATCCTTTCTCCAATGAACTGTTTTGGTAGCCATGTAGTAAACCAATTAACCATATATGTGTGCCTATTTCTGGGTTCTCTATTCTGTTCCACTGATGTATTTGTCTTTCTTAAGACTAATACCACACTGTCTTGAGTATATTTGTAGCTTTACAAGAAGTCTTGAAGTCAGACACTGACTTTGATCTTTTGACTATTCAGTTTTTTTTTCAAAAAAACTGATTTTTGGTTATTTGATTTGGTTATTGATTTGATTTGGTTATTGATTTGATTTGGTTATTCCATGTGAATGTTGGTGCATTTCCATGTGAATTTTAGAATTAGCTTGTTAGCTTCTACAAAAAGTTCTGCTATTGTTTTTATTGTGATTGCATTGAGTCTATAAATTAATTTGATGATAACTACCCTTTTAATAATATTGGAGTCTTCTGTTCCATGAACATTATATATCTCTCCATTTATTTAGGTCCTCTTTAATTTCCCTCAGCAATGTTTGTAGTTTTCAGTGTACAGGTCTTGCCCATCTCTTGTTGGATTCATCCCTGAGTATTTCATGTGTTTTGAATTATTTTTGTAGATATTGCTTTTTAATTTCAATTGTTATCTGCAAATATATGGAAATTAACTTGACTTTGGGTATTTGTCTTTTTTCTTGAAACCTTACTAAGCTCACTTATCAGTTCTAGTGACTTCTTTTGTAGATTTCATACATTTTTTTTTTAATGTTAGTGAGCACATCATCTGTGAATAGACAGTTTTATTCTTTCTTTCCAGTCTGATGCCTTTTTTTTCTTACCTGATTATACTGACTAGAACCTTCAGCACAATCTTGAATAGAAGTGCTAACAGTGGATATTTTTCTTGATCTTGATCTTAAGAAGAGAGCATTTAGTCTTTCACCATTAAGTATGATGTTATCTGTAGGTTTTTTTAGATGCCTTGTATCACTTTGCTGAGATTTAAAAAAAAAATCAGGAATAAGTGTGTTGTCAATTGTTCTTTTTTTTTTTTTGCTTCTATTGGCATAATAATTTTTCTTTTTTAGTATAATATATTAAATAACAGTGATTTGAGTTTTGATTGTTAACCCAATCTTGAATTCCTGGGATAATCCCCACATATTCACAATTTATTTCCTTTTTATACATTGCTGGATTAAATTTGCTAAAATTTTGTTTAGAATTTTTGCATTTATGCTCATGAAGGATATTGGCTTATTAGTTTTCCTGTAATGTTTTTGTTAGGTTTTATTATCAGGGTAATATTGGCCTCATAAAATATATTAAGAACTATTCTTTCCCTTTCGATTTTCTGGAAGAGTTTAAGTAGAAGTAGTATTATTTCTTCATTAATGCTTGGTAAAATTCACCAATGAAGCTTTCTGGGCTAGAAGTTTTCTTTGTGGGAAAATTTTAAACTATAAATTCAGGTTATCTATTTCTTCTTCAGTGAACATTAGTAGTTTATGTTTAAAAATCTTCTGTTTCACCAGAGTTGTCAAAAGTAGTGGCATAAAGTTGTTTCTAATATTCTTTTATTATTATATTAATATATGAAGAATATATGGTAATGTTGCCTCTCCATTCCTCATACCAGTAAACTCTGGTTTTTTTCCTGATCAATCTGGATTGAGATTTATTAAGTTTATAGATCTCAAAGGAACTCATTTTTTATATTCTATATTGTTTTTGTTTTCTAGGTCATTGATTTCTGCTCTGATCTTTAGTATTTAACTTTCTTATTTTGGATTTTGTTTGCTCTTCTTTTTGCAGTTTCTTAGGTGGGAACTGAGACCTTTTTTTCTTTTTTCACATTTATTGCTATAAATTTGCTCCCCAAAGTTTTGCTTTAGTGACATCCTACAAATGTTGATATTTCCATTTAGTTTAAAATGCTTTGTAATTTCCCTTCCAATATTTTCTTTTCCTATGTCTTATTTAGAATTGTGTTATAAAGTGTACAAACATTTGGGGGATTTCCCAGACACTTTTCTGTTCTTTCTTTTTTTTTAGTGTTTATTTTGAGAGAGAGAGACAGGGTGGGAGAAGGGTAGAAAGAGAGGAAGAGAGAGAATTCCAAGCAGAGAGAAGGATAGAAAGAGAGGGAGAGAAGAATTCCAAGCAGGGTCCATGGTCAGCATGGAGCTGGATGCAGGGATTGATCTCAGGACTTTGAGATCACAACCTGAACCGATATCAACAGTCAGATGCTTAACGGACTGAGTCACCCAGGTACCCCTCTGTTATTTATTTCTAAGTTAACTACATTGTGACCAGAGAACACATTCTGTATGATTTGATTTCTTTTAAACTTCTTTAGTTTTGCTTCATTGCCCAACCATATCTTGGTGAATATCTGTATGCCTTTGGGGAAAAAATATATATATTCTGCTGTTGTTGGGTGGGATGTTGCATACATGTCAATTAGATTAAGTTGATTGCAAAGCTTAAGTATTCTATAGCCTTACTGATTTTTCTACTTGTTTTATCTATTGTTGTGAGAGGCTATTGGAATATCTAACAATGATCATGAACTTGTCTACTCCTTTCAGTTCTATCAGTTTTTGCTGCATGTATTTTTAAGCTCTGTTATTGTATGCATAAACATATAGGATTGTTATGGCCTCCTGATGGATTGATTAACTTACCATTATGAAATGAATTTCTTTATTCCTGGTAATATTCTTTGTTCTAAAATCTACTTCATATGATATTAAAGCATTTCAGCTTTCTTTAGATTAGTGTCAGCCTGGTGTATATTTTTTTCATTCTTTTACTTTTAACTTGTGTCTTTACATCTAAAAGAAATTTCCTATAGGCAGTTTATAGTTGAATCTTACTTTTTTAAATACAATCTGATAATCTTTGGCTTTTAATTCGATTGTTTAGACAATTTACATTTAATTGAGTTGTTGATATGCTTATATCTATTGCCTTGCTCTTTGTTTCCTATTTGTCTCATCTGCTGTGTCCTTTTCCTTCCTTTTCTGCCTTCTTGTGGATTTTGTGTATGTCTTAGGATTCTATTTTATCTACTTTTTTTGTCTTATTAGCTATAAATTTTTGTTTAGGTTTATTTTAGTGGCTCCTAAGGGGTTAAAATAGCCATCTTTAACTTACCACAGTTGTAGTAGACTGAAAACTGCTTTCAATCCTGATCCACAGAGTCTGTAAACACGTTACTTTATATGCCAAGAGGGACTTTGCAGATGTGATTAAATTAAGGGTCTTGCGATGGGGAGATTATCCTGGATTATCTGGTTGTGCCCTAAATGTAATTACCAAGGTCTTTATAAGAGAAAGGCAAGATCACTAACATGGGGGAAGGTGATGATGTGACAAAGGAAGCAGAGATTAGATTCATGAGGCTAGGATCCAAAGAATGCCAGCAGCCTCTAAAAGCTGGAAGAGGCAAGGAATGGGGTCTCCCCTCGAGCCTCCAGAAAGAACCAACCCTAGTGACACCTTGATTTTAGTTCCTTAACACTCATTTGGACTTCTGACTATAAGATAATAAGTTTGTGATGTTTTAAGCCACTAAATTGGAGGTTGTTATAGTGGCAATAGAAAACCAATGCCATAGTCTACCTTCAAGTGATATTATACAAGTTTAGGTATGAGATTAGAATCTGATAATAGTAAACTTAATCAAATAAGGAGCAGCAGCAAAGGAAACTGAAGCAGTACTTGACCTGGTTTTCAAAATGCCAGTATACAGAATGGATGTGGCTGGCCATGCACTTGTTAGAAGTAGCAGACAGCACAGTCTTGACAATTCACTCCATTTTATTTCTTAAGCCAGGTTTCCCATTTGAAAAGAGGTCTTACTGATTAGAAAATTCCAATGAGCATTTCCAGATGGGTGCCTGTTAGTACACTAGAAGTTACCTTTATTGTAAAATGGGTGGTGCTGAGTATTTGAGATGCTCAAATTTCAGTCTCTCTGGAGACACTTACAATGTAGATACCACCAAAAGTAGAATCCATTCCATATACATTCCTCTGATGGACCCAGTACAAAACACCGGTGCTGTTATGTTTCCTTTTAGAACAAAAACTGAGAAAGTCTGGTAAATTACAGACGCTAAAAAATAATAGGCCAAGGTTTAAACAATGTTAATGAAGTGATAATTATTCACTGAATTTTCATAGTTATGAAGTTCCCTATGACATTTCCAGAAAATACAAGATGTTTTCAGTGAACTCTTATAAAAATTATGAACTTAAAGTCTGAAGTGGTAAGTTTGTTTGATATTTATGGCTATAGGAATGAGAAAGACTTTCAGATCTCTTTGATTCCTGCTGAGCCTCTGATCCAGACTCTAAGAACCCTTGTATGATTCTTTAGTGGGACAAGGCAGAAAGAATAATCATATATGACTGTACAAACACTTACTGCCCTTGGTTAGCATGAAACAGGCACTGACTAATGTATATGGACATGATTACATGCGTGAAAAAGATAATCCTGATTCCAAAAATAAAAACCACAATTATGTGGTATACATGGAAGAGCTTATACATTGTTTAGGAATACAAACCCATTTTAAGACACTGATGAGGAAAAGACAAGCTTGTGTTGAAAGAAACTAAAAAGGATCAACTTTGACTCTCATGAGCTTTTTTGCTAGAAAACTAGCAGAATAAGAAATAAAATATTGTTAGATGCATATTCCATATTTTCCCATGTTATAAAAAGCTGCAAATGTGTAGCCATCTAATTTCTTCTTCAGAACCAGTTCTAGAGATAAAGATACTTTAGAGTTACAGGAAACAATGCAGATTTAGGTCCTAAATTTAGATTTTACTAAGAATCCAATAAAGAAGATTATCACTAGAACCCAGCTGTTTGGATTGTATTCCCACCTCTGATTTTTGAGAAGTCAGAAGTTCTCTGGACCTGAGAGAAACACTGGGTGCTTTTGGGCTTTAAATCCTGCAATCAGGGGCTCAGTTAGTTAAGCATCCGACTCTTCATTTCGGCTCAGGTGATGATCTCACAGTTTGTGAGTTCGAGCCCTGTGTCAGGCTCTGTGCTGACAGTGAGGAGCCTGCTTGGGATTCTCTCTCTCCCTCTCTCTCTCTGTCCCTTCCCTGCTTGCACACATATTCTCTTACTTTCTCAAAATAAATACATAAACTTAGAAAAAAATCCTGCAATCAGTGGTTTAGTTGGGGTTAAATTAATTCTCATCCATACATCCATCTATCCAGCAAATATTTATTGAGTGCCTATTATGTATCAGGCACTGTTTTAGTCTCTGGTGAAGCAGTGGTTCTTTCTTGCCATTTTTTGATAATACATGAAGGCAATTCCCTAAGTTTTAGAAGAAACAAGATCCTGAAGTAGTAAATGACTATCTAAAGTGACACAAATCACAAGAGGCAATGCCAGCTCAAGCTCATACCAGCCTTGAGCTCCCTGCAGTATGTTATGCTGCCTTTGCTCTTCATATTGGAGAGAGAGTTGTGGCTATCTGTAGCATTCTACCCTGCAATTTCATGAAATATTGTTTAAAAATAACATCTCCGGAGTTGGCACAATAGGCAAATTAGGATCTCTAGCAATTAGGAGCATTTATTTTTAAAATTTTAACTTTAAAATTTTTAGACCCAAAAGAAAATGAGAGTCTAATTTCATATATACATGCAAAATTCCCTTAATTGCAGTTAAAAACGTAACTGCAAACAAATGTCAAACCATAATGCCAAACGACAGCTTTAAATTCTATTTCACAAGTTGTTCTTTTAGAGATGTCTTCACATTGTCAATCAAAGAGATAATTTTGATTTTGCCACAACTCTTGCCTTAGTTAAAAGCAGTTAAGTCTGTGGTATCATAAAAAGTTTGGCAAGCCTCTTGTTCTAAGAGCTGCTGATAAGAAATCAGAGAAAGAGGGGAATCTCGGGAGAAAAGCATGACAAGGTTTATTATTTTAGAATGTTATTACTTAAAACATTTTGTTTCATAATACTTTAAACTAATAGGATAGCATCCAAATTGAATCACTCCATGAACTAATCTTTACAACTTGAAGAGTAAAGCAGATAATGTTGAATTCAATAGACATTTAATAAATACCTACATCACTGGTGCAGGGTATAAACATTAATAAGATATGATGCTTTAATGGGTTATCAACATAAGGAAGAATGAGAGAGGGAAATCGTTTTCTGAGCCCTTACAACCTACCAGGTATAATACGAGATGCTTCAATCTTCATGAAAAGATGGTTATCATTACTATCCTCATTTTACAGGTAAAGAAAAAGCCTTAAAGTGGCTAAGCTGTCCAAACTTGTCACTGGTAAAGTTGAGATTTAAACCTAAGTTTGCCTAACTCTAAAGTCCATTCTTTTATAGTAAGCCACAGTACCATGAAGTAACAGACCCTTTAAACACTCACTGCTCCTGAATCCTTTTTTTATATTCTATACTTCTCATTTTTTTAACCTTCATGAAAATATGACAAGACTCATTAAGTAAACACTAAGTTTCTTGTCTTCTAAAATGTGTTGTGAGATGTTATTATTCTATTTTCATTTTGAAGATACAGCTCCACTTCTGATTTTGCCAAGACACTAGAGAATAGAAGACAAAAGTCACCATCTAATATTTACTGAGTGATTGGAAGAATCCTGAAAGATTGGAGGGTGGGGTAAGTGAGGACAGGGGGTGAGGAGACACAAAGGGAGCACTCTGGGTTCTCCTGCTTTCTGCAAGGCTGGGAGTCCCCTGAAGGCTCAGTGTTACAACATGAGAAAGAAGTCACACAGAGAGAAGTGACAAAACAGCCCTTCAAGACAGATGCTGAGGGAACTATGGAAGTATAGCGGAGGTGGTTAATAAGGTGAGACACAATGAGCTTGATTTCTGTCTTTGCCAATTATGTGACCCTGAGTGAGAGATATAGCTTTGCTTACTCTTTCCTCATATGGAAACTGTGGAAAATGACACCTGCTTCACAGGTGAAGGCCCCAGCTCTGCTAGCCAGTGCCTTTGAGCAAATTTGGAAATGACCTCCCCTCTGGGAATTAGAGGTGAATTGGAAACCATACTCCCTCTGGGTGGGGACAGACCTAGAGACTGAAGGCTTGGTAAGGGGAGAGGGGAATGGCATACTTACTTACGCAAAATAGCTGAGCTCCTTCCCCTGTGGCAAGTGGCTAGGACAGCAGAGTCCAGATTGGTTTTCAGATCCCTTACTCCTTCCACGGAGTGCCATGTAACACTGCACACAGCATCTCGCTCAGGACATGATAATAGAAGCCCTTAGAGGGCTCCCCACAACTGTGATAACTATGGATTGTGTGTGAGAGAGTTTGAGAGGGAGAAAGGGAGAGGACAGGACGGGGAGAGGAAGAAAAGGAGGAGAGAGGGGAGAAAGAACATGAGGCAGCATCCATGTTTAATCATGGGGTCAGTCATTTATAGAAAAGTCAGAAACTCCATGAAACTCCCCCCCTCCAAAATGTACTAGATTTTGTGTATACTCTTCTGGGGAGAGGGTTTCTAGCTTTCAATTAAAAATGAACAAACAAACACCAAAGACAAAGAGAGAAAGGAGAGAACCCAGGAATTGTAAAGAAGTTAAGATTACGTGTGTGGGGGAGGGGGAATAAAACCCTTCCCTATAGCCTAAAAGATACCTGTCTGGAGGAACAAGGAACACTTAAATAAACTTTGCTTAAAATAGATAAAGAGCTAGATAAAGAGATACAGACCTATTTATTTCACGGAAGAATTTACACGTAAGCAACCTCCACCTAACTTTGGTTGAAACTAAGCTTTTCCTCCAACAATGTTCTTCACTGATCCCATCCTGTTACTGGCAAGTCAATCACAGGAAGTATTTTTCTATTTTTGCTCTTGGAACTTACCAAGATGGTGCTAATACAGCTCTTGGGACTGCACAGAGAGCTGTTACAGACAGCTGCGAGTTTCGGCAGTATGGTCGTAGCCCACATGTTAGTGCATAAATTTTTCTAAGTGTTATATGTGGGCAGTCTCCAAGCTTAAACACATATGTCCTTATAGAACGTATCTGTAAGCTGGTTATAGGGAATTCCAAACACATTTTACTGTAGAAATAAAATAAAATTCTATAAAATGGAATTAGGCCTACAGGCCGGCCCACAGAACCCTACTTGATCCACTATGGTCCTGAGGCAGTGTCACAAATGGATGGCTCTGGGCAGAGTTCTGGGTCTGGCTGATAAGACCTTGTAACCCAGAAGCATGAGAGCACAGAGCTGCCTTTGTACAGAATTTAGAAAATAGCTGTACTTTTCTCTGGTGCTGCCCACTGTGCCTTGCTGCCTTCTTCCTCTTCCACAAAGGAGACCTCTCTCTCCAGCCTCAGTGTGTCTGTAACCAAGCTGGCCAGACCTCTACCCTCAGCATCTGTGATCTTGAAGCACCCACTTCTCTTCCTTCCAGCGGAGGCTCTTCTCCTAACAAAGCCTCCTCAGCTGAGTGGAGGGAAGGGGAAGAAAGCAGTACCTCATTAAATAGATTTGTCCTATCCATCAACTATTTCCTAGTCACCAACTCCTTTCTTGTCTCAAATTCAGTTCTACCAATTTTTTTCTAGGGTCAGTTTTGGCTTTTTACCCCTTCCTTTTCTCCTCTGCTGAAGCTACATAGCTTCTGAATTGCACGTTTTTCATAGTGGTCCTAGGGGAGTTCTGGCAGAGGTTCTGATATCAGTGGGGTGAGGGAGGAGGGGTAGCGCTACGTGAGACCGCCTGAGTCTACGGAAGCACACGCTGTCACTGGGAGCAACCTGGGCTTTGGCCTTCGGAGAGCACATCTGGCAGCCTGGTTGGCTGCAGTCCTTCCATGACGGTGGTTTGGGACGTTGCTGTGCAGCCCATTTCCAGACACCGCCCAGTACTACTGAACAAGAAGCTCTGTGAGTGTTATCAAGTACTTCTATTTTAAAAGTTTTTCCTGAGCCCAGCTTCTTGTTTTGGAAGGACTTTCACATCTCCAACTGCTTAGGGACACCTCAATATAGAGGTCCCACTGGCACTTCAAATCAAAGCTTTAAGAGAAAATGTGCTCAGCTGAGAGACAGTTTACTACTGAAGGGAAGAAAGTGGACAGTGGAAAGCCAAGTTCATACATGAACCTTAAGGAATATCTGCTATCAGGGGATCAGAGGAGGGAATGGGAAAGAACCAAAACAGAGACAGAAAAGGGGCAGGTTAACAGGTTGGCCCTGTAGTCAAAGGAAGACCAAGTTTCAAGGCAGGTTTGGACAGCAGTGTCAAAAGCTTTCAAAAGGTCATTTTTCTTCAAGATAGGCTCTTCACGGGGCTTTCATGTGTCTACCCTTTGGCTCAACACAGAGTAAGCTCTGGCTGTTTTGCCATCATCCATTTGGTACAGACATTTAAATAACCCAGCAGAAGCTAGCAGGGTGTGGGAGCTGAAGGCTTTCATTTTTCTCATGTCTGTTAGGTTTAACTATACATAAAATCCTTTTATTAATATAAAAACAGTAAATTACCTGACTGGCTCCCACTGCTCAATTGCCACACCTCCACTCAGGACCCGAATGACCTTTCCACAGTGTCACTCCTCTGCTTAAATCCCTTCAATGGTTTCTTTTCATTGCATTGTAAATAATACCCAAATCCATAAAGGCCAGAGAGATTCTGCCTGATTTGGCTCTCACCTGCCTCACTCACACTTGCTGGGCCTTCAGTCATACTGCCATTTCTGAGAACTCACCAAGCTTGTTCTTTGCTTATAAAGCTCTTCCTGGCTTTTGGCCTGGTAACTTTCACTTGGCTTCCTTTATATATCATCTCAGAAGTCACTTTTATGACTTCCCTTTACAAATCAGGCCCTTTTTCTATCAGTCTCAGCTACGATACCCTTTTCCTTACTTTATTTCCATTGTCACAATCTGTAATTATTCTAGTTAGCACTTCACTTTTTCTTTTACTATGTGTCTCATTAGAATGCAAGCTTCTTGAGGACAGGGATGTTTCAGACTTATTGTTATATCCCCAGAGTACATAGTACCTGGCATATAGTCAATGCTCAACAAACAACTGTTGACTAAATTACCCAAAGCAAGCCATTCATTCTATTTATTGAGTGGATATGTGTCATACTCTGAGGATACAACAGAGGACAAGGAAGACAAAATTTGAAGGTGGCCTAGGACAAAGAAAAAGGACATTTATATCTAGGAGTAATCCTATGATAATATGTTAACTTACTGATCTGTAAGCACATTTTTATTTCTGTTTTTAAAACACAGAAAAACATATATATCCAGGTGATTGTGTATTTCAAAGCAATCCTCCAAGAAAGTTCTATATTTAGTCTAATGATGCCGTCAATCCTCAAAACATTCATAAGACTGCCGTCTTCAAATTGCAGCCAGAGATAATTTAGTAAGCATAGAAAAAAAATTTAATTTTGATCCTACATGGTATTTCCCAGATTTTCCCTCCATAGTCACTCAACTTGCTTTCACTGAACCTACTGATATGGTTTTAAAAAATCAAATTCATCCCTAAAGGGCAAAGATATATCATACAGAGAATATTCTAAAATATTTGCACTTAAGTCAATCCTCAGAAAAGTGTTCCAGAGACGTCTGAACAAAGACAGGGACTTTTCAATGACCACTATAAAGAAGATAGCAGTCATTCAGATAAACAATGAAATCTAATTAATCGGACATCATTAGAAATGGGTTATTTTAGATGATACAGGGATATAAGAAAATTATTCAGATAACCAAAGTTATGAACAGAAGATTTAAACATTTTTTATTTATTTCATGGTATCTTAGGATATATGATTCTGTACTTTTTAAGTAGAGTATATGGCTGATTTTTATCTTTATCACTCACGGTTATCACGATGGTCATCAGTTATAAACCCATGTATAAATATAGAAACAGTTACAAATGTGTGTAGGGTTGTTTCTATTGTATATTGGGTCAAATTGCAATGCTTTTAAAGTTTTAGTTTGCATTTATAGTTTTTTTTCTCTTCTATGCATGGTCAATCTTTCAGCTGCCATTCCTTCTTGTTATTAGTAAACCTGGCTCTTACAAATTCCCTGCTTATGAAATTGCTGCTTCTAATATGCTATGGGCTGAGCGACTATGTAATTGTGAAATGGTAGAGGTGGTGAGGTGGAATGAAGAGTCGTTTAACTATAAGGTATATGATATTTGCAAGAAGCAGATTATTGGTATGGTTGAATCAGGAAGAAATGCTGGGTAGCAATCAGCGCTGCAGGTGTTCATCTTATCCTGGGATGGACCAGAGATAAGAATTATTCCCCTGTGAACTGGACAGACTCCTCCTAGCCTGAAGTAGAGACAGATAGGACCCAGGGCAAAGAGTTAATGAGAAAGTTCTGAGACAATTAACTTAATTCTAAGCTGCTTGCTAGCCACTCCCAGACTCTTCCTCTGGGGGCAAATAGCTATCCTTGTAAAGAACAACAACAACAACAAAATTATAAATCTTCTAAGTTAGAAACCCAATATGCATAAAATGAAATTAGCAAAACAAAAAATAAACCAAAAAAATTATAGGAAGAATGGAAAACAAACAGCCAATTTTGCCTTTTGTGCACAGAGAATAATACAAGACAAAAATTCTTGCCCTTATGGAACTTGTGTTCTTTTGGAATATAATAGTTATATCAATAAATGTAAATGGGATAATATCTCCCATTAGACTTCCATATTTGATAAAACCTAATAAAATAAAGCCCCAAAACGTATGTTATATTATCAGATATACATTTAAAACAAAAGAATTCAAAAAGAATGAGTACAGACATACCAGGCAAATAAAAACAAAAAGAAAGAAAGAAAGCAGGGTTGAGATACGAAATACAAATAAGGTTAATTTAAAGACAAATTAACTGAGCAACAATATCTAGGATGACTAAATGAACATGCTTTTTACTATCCCTTCACTACTTGAACACCAGAGTTATCTTTGTGGAGAGCCCTCAAGAAGAGGTACTGGTAAATAACAGAGAAGAAAAGTAGGAGCTAATAAAAGGAAAAAGTGATACAAAAAGATGTTTCTCTGTCGCAAAGTGATAGAATCCACCAATTATTGGTCCAGGTGAAATTCGGTAGTATAAGTATCATACATGGTCTTTTCACACATTGATTCTTTTCAATAAAAATCTAACACTAGGATTCTGGGAAGATGGCGGCGTAGGAGGACGCTGGGCTCACCGCGCGTCCTGCTGATCACTTAGATTCCACCTACACCTGCCTAAATAACCCAGAAAACCGCCAGAGGATTAGCAGAACGGAGTCACCAGACCCAAGTGCAGACGAGAGGCCCACGGAAGAGGGTAGGAAGGGCGGCGAGGTGGTGCGCGCTCCACGGACTGGCGGGAGGGAGCCGGGGCGGAGGGGCGGCTCGTCAGCCAAGCAGAGCCCCCGAGTCCGGCTTGCAAAAGCGGAGGGGCCTGACGGACTGTGTTCCGACAGCAAGCGCGACTTAGCGTCTGGGAGGTCATAAGTTAACAGCTCTGCTCGGAAAGCGGGAAGGCTGGAGGACAAAGGGAGGGTGAGCTGCGGAGCCCCCGGAAGACAGAGCTCAGTTTGGCAGGGAACAAAGGCGCTCGCCAGCGCCATCTCCCCCGCCCATCCCCCAGCCAAAATCCCAAAGGGAACCGGTTCCGGCCAGGGAAATTGCTCGCTCCGCGCAAACACCCAACTCTGTGCTTCTGCGGAGCCAAACCTCCGGCAGCGGATCTGACTCCCTCCGGCTGCCACAGGGCCCCTCCTGAAGTGGATCACCTAAGGAGAAGCGAGCTAAGCCTGCCCCCCCTGCCGCCGTGCACCTTGCCTTCCCACCCCAGCTAATACGCCAGATCCCCAGCATCACAAGCCTGGCAGTGTGCAAGTAGCCCAGACGGGCCACGCCACCCCACAGTGAATCCCGCCCCTAGGAGAGGGGAAGAGAAGGCACACACCAGTCTGACTGTGGCCCCAGCGGTGGGCTGGGGGCAGACATCAGGTCGGACTGCGGCCCGCCCACCAACTCCAGTTATACACCACAGCACAGGGGAAGTGCCCTGCAGGCCCTCACCACACCAGGGACTATCCAAAATGACCAAGCGGAAGAATTCCCCTCAGAAGAATCTCCAGGAAATAACAACAGCTAATGAGCTGATCAAAAAGGATTTAAATAATATAACAGAAAGTGAATTTAGAATAATAGTCATAAAATTAATCGCTGGGCTGGAAAACAGCATACAGGACAGCAGAGAATCTCTTGCTACAGAGATCAAGGGACTAAGGAACAGTCATGAGGAGCTGAAAAACGCTTTAAAGGAAATGCAAAACAAAATGCAAACCACCACAGCTTGGATGGAAGAGGCAGAGGAGAGAATAGGTGAACTAGAAGATAAAGTTATGGAAAAAGAGGAAGCTGAGAAAAAGAGAGATAAAAAAATCCAGGAGTATGAGGGGAAAATTAGAGAATTAAGTGATACACTAAAAAGAAATAATATACGCATAATTGGTATCCCAGAGGAGGAAGAGAGAGGGAAAGGTGCTGAAGGGGTACTTGAAGAAATTATAGCTGAGAACTTCCCTGAACTGGGGAAGGAAAAAGGCATTGAAATCCAAGAGGCACAGAGAACTCCCTTCAGACGTAACTTGAATTGATCTTCTGCACGACATATCATAGTGAAACTGGCAAAATACAAGGATAAAGAGAAAATTCTGAAAGCAGCAAGGGGTAAACGTGCCCTCACATATAAAGGGAGACCTATAAGACTCGTGACTGATCTCTCTTTTGAAACTTGGCAGGCCAGAAAGAATTGGCACGAGATTTTCAGGGTGCTAGACAGCAAAAATATGCAGCCGAGAATCCTTTATCCAGCAAGTCTGTCATTTAGAATAGAAGGAGAGATAAAGGTCTTCCCAAACAAACAAAAACTGAAGGAATTTGTCACCACTAAACCAGCCCTACAAGAGATCCTAAGGGGGACCCTGTGAGACAAAGTACCAGAGACATCACTACAAGCATAAAACAGACAGACATCACAATGACTCTAAACCCGTATCTTTCTATAATAACACTGAATGTAAATGGATGAAATGCACCAACCAAAAGACATGGGGTATCAGAATGGATAAAAAAACAAGACCCATCTATTTGCTGTCTACAAGAGACTCATTTTAGACCTGAGGACACCTTTAGATTGAGAGTGAGGGGATGGAGAACTATTTATCATGCTACTGGAAGCCAGAAGAAAGCTGGAGTAGCCATACTTATATCAGACAAACTAGACTTTAAATTAAAGGCTGTAACAAGAGATGAAGAAGGACATTATATAATAGTTACAGGGTCTATCCATCAGGAAGAGCTAACAATTATAAATGTCTAGGCGCCGAATACCGGAGCCCCCAAATATATAAAACAATTACTCATAAACAGAAGCAACCTTATTGATAAGAATGTGGTAATTGCTGGGGACTTTAACACCCCACTTACAGAAATGGATAGATCATCTAGACACACGGTCAATAAAGAAACAAGGGCCCTGAATGAGACACTAGATCAGATGGACTTGACAGATATATTTAGAACTCTGCATCCCAAAGCAACAGAATATACTTTCTTCTCGAGTGCACATGGAACATTCTCCAAGATAGATCATATACTGGGTCACAAAACAGCCCTTCATAAGTTTACAAGAATTGAAATTATACCATGCATACTTTCAGACCACAACGCTATGAAGCTTGAAATCAACCACAGGAAAAAGTCTGGAAAACCTCCAAAAGCATGGAGGTTAAAGAACACCCTACTAACGAATGAGTGGGTCAACCAGGCAATTAGAGAAGAAATCAAAAAATATATGGAAACAAACGAAAATGAAAATACAACAATCCAAACGCTTTGGGACGCAGCGAAGGCAGTCCTGAGAGGAAAATACATTGCAATCCAGGCCTATCTCAAGAAACAAGAAAAATCCCAAATACAAAATCTAACAGCACACCTAAAGGAAATAGAAGCAGAACAGCAAAGGCAGCCTAAACCCAGCAGAAGAAGAGAAATAATAAAGATCAGAGCAGAAATAAACAATATAGAATCTAAAAAAACTGTAGAGCAGATCAACGAAACCAAGAGTTGGTTTTTTGAAAAAATAAACAAAATTGACAAACCTCTAGCCAGGCTTCTCAAAAAGAAAAGGGAGATGACCCAAATAGATAAAATCATGAATGAAAATGGAATGATTACAACCAATCCCTCAGAGATACAAACAATTATCAGGGAATACTATGAAAAATTATATGCCAACAAATTGGACAACCTGGAAGAAATGGACAAATTCCTGAACACCCACACTCTTCCAAAACTCAATCAGGAGGAAATAGAAAGCTTGAACAGACCCATAACCAGCGAAGAAATTGAATCGGTTATCAAAAATCTCCCAACAAATAAGAGTCCAGGACCAGATGGCTTCCCAGGGGAGTTCTACCAGACGTTTAAAGCTGAGATAATACCTATCCTTCTCAAGCTAGTCCAAGAAATAGAAAGGGAAGGAAAACTTCCAGACTCATTCTATGAAGCCAGTATTACTTTGATTCCTAAACCAGACAGAGACCCAGTAAAAAAAGAGAACTACAGGCCAATATCCCTGATGAATATGGATGCCAAAATTCTCAATAAGATACTAGCAAATCGAATTCAACAGCATATAAAAAGAATTATTCACCATGATCAAGTGGGATTCATTCCTGGGATGCAGGGCTGGTTCAACATTCGCAAATCAATCAACGTGATACATCACATTAACAAAAAAAAAGAGAAGAACCATATGATCCTGTCAATCGATGCAGAAAAGGCCTTTGACAAAATCCAGCACCCTTTCTTAATAAAAACCCTTGAGAAAGTCGGGATAGAAGGGACATACTTAAAGATCATAAGAGCCATTTATGAAAAGCCCACAGCTAACATCATCCTCAACGGGGAAAAACTGAGAGCTTTTTCCCTGAGATCAGGAACACGACAGGGATGCCCACTCTCACCGCTGTTGTTTAACATAGTGTTGGAAGTTCTAGCATCAGCAATCAGACAACAAAAGGAAATCAAAGGCATCAAAATTGGCAAAGATGAAGTCAAGCTTTCGCTTTTTGCAGATGACATGATATTATACATGGAAAATCCGATAGACTCCACCAAAAGTCTGCTAGAACTGATACATGAATTCAGCGAAGTTGCAGGATACAAAATCAATGTACAGAAATCAGTTGTATTCTTATACACTAACAATGAAGCAACAGAAAGACAAATAAAGAAACTGATCCCATTCACAATTGCACCAAGAAGCATAAAATACCTAGGAATAAATCTAAGCAAAGATGTAAAGGATCTGTATGCTGAAAACTATAGAAAGCTTATGAAGGTAATTGAAGAAGATTTAAAGAAATGGAAAGACATTCCCTGCTCATGGATTGGAAAAATAAATATTGTCAAAATGTCAATACTACCCAAAGCTATCTACACATTCAATGCAATCCCAATCAAAATTGCACCAGCATTCTTCTCGAAACTAGAACAAGCAATCCTAAAATTCATATGGAACCACAAAAGGCCCCGAATAGCCAAAGGAATTTTGAAGAAGAAGACCAAAGCAGGAGGCATCACAATCCCAGACTTTAGCCTCTACTACAAAGCTGTCATCATCAAGACAGCATGGTATTGGCACAAACACAGACACACAGACCAATGGAATAGAATAGAAACCCCAGAACTAGACCCACAAACGTACGGCCAACTCATCTTTGACAAAGCAGGAAAGAACATCCAATGGAAAAAAGACAGCCTCTTTAACAAATGGTGCTGGGAGAACTGGACAGCAACATGCAGAAGGTTGAAACTAGACCACTTTCTCACACCATTCACAAAAATAAACTCAAAATGGATAAAGGACCTAAATGTGAGACAGGAAACCATCAAAACCCTAGAGGAGAAAGCAGGAAAAGACCTCTCTGACCTCAGCCATAGCAATCTCTTACTCGACACATCCCCAAAGGCAAGGGAATTAAAAGCAAAAGTGAATTACTGGGACCTTATGAAGATAAAAAGCTTCTGCACAGCGAAGGAAACAACCAACAAAACTAAAAGGCAACCAACGGAATGGGAAAAGATATTTGCAAATGACATATCGGACAAAGGGCTAGTATCTAAAATCTATAAAGAGCTCACCAAACTCCACACCCGAAAAACAAATAACCCAGTGAAGAAATGGGCAGAAAACATGAATAGACACTTCTCTAAAGAAGACATCCAGATGGCCAACAGGCACATGAAAAGATGTTCAGCGTCGCTCCTTATCAGGGAAATACAAATCAAAACCACACTCAGGTATCACCTCACGCCAGTCAGAGTGGCCAAAATGAACAAATCAGGAGACTATAGATGCTGGCGAGGATGTGGAGAAACGGGAACCCTCTTGCACTGTTGGTGGGAATGCAAATTGGTGCAGCCGCTCTGGAAAGCAGTGTGGAGGTTCCTCAGAAAATTAAAAATAGACCTACCCTATGACCCAGCAATAGCACTGCTAGGAATCTACCCAAGGGATACAGGAGTACTGATGCATAGGGGCACTTGTACCCCAATGTTCATAGCAGCACTCTCAACAATAGCCAAATTATGGAAAGAGCCTAAATGTCCATCAACTGATGAATGGATAAAGAAATTGTGGTTTATATACACAATGGAATACTACGTGGCAATGAGAAAAAATGAAATATGGCCTTTTGTAGCAACGTGGATGGAACTGGAGAGTGTGATGCTAAGTGAAATAAGCCATACAGAGAAAGACAGATACCATATGGTTTCACTCTTATGTGGATCCTGAGAAACTTAACAGGAACCCATGGGGGAGGGGAAGGAAAAAAAAAAAAAAAAAAGGACGTTAGAGTGGGAGAGAGCCAAAGCATAAGAGACTGTTAAAAACTGAGAACAAACTGAGGGTTGATGGGGGGTGGGAGGGAGGGGCGGGTGGGTATGAGCACTGGGTGTTGTATGGAAACCAATTTGTCAATAAACTTCATATATAAAAAAAATAAAAAATAAAAAATAAACATCTTAATATTAAAAAAAAAAAATCTAACACTAAATACAATGTGGATTCCATCTCTATTTTCACTAGCTACATGACTTTAAGCATGTTCTTTAACCAATTGGGGCTTTAATCACTAAAGGAGGTGGTTGGATGTGATGGCCTTTCATGTGAAATATTTCTTTAATCCTGTGATTCTACTGTTATTAGTATATGTAAGACTTTGATATTTCAAATATATGTGGAACATTGACTTAAAATATTTTTGGAAGAGATTATTGTTGACTGCACCTTTCACTTTTCAGCGTTACAACCTCTTCCTTTGTCTGATGCAGAAGAGTTTTGGTTATCTGTAGTTCATTTTCTGCAAAGTTAATTCTTCTTTTTATGTCTTCTTCTTGTCTTTCTTTCGCAGTCAGTTCTTCCTGTAAAGTTTTATATATTTGTTGACAAGCCATTAAAGAATCCTCTTTCTCTTTAAGCAATCTGGTATGCCTAAAATGGAATAGGAAAAAAAATACACATTAGACCCTATATTTTTATGTTTATCAAAGATATATGAAAATCTCATTTGAAACTAAAGACTATAATTTTAACTTAAAAAATTTTTTTTCACACTAAGAAAATGGAGAGTTCTGTGGGATTAAAACTTTCCCATCTAGAAAGAGGCAAAATCAATGAACTTCAAGATATTATAAACTTAAATTAGGTACTCAATGTGTAAATAATACAATAAGAAAAACTAAGTACATTTCAAATAAAATGTTATTTAAAACATGATTTCAAATTTAATTACTAAAAATATTAATTTAAAATTTGCAGTGTATACCGTGACTCAGAAATAATGGATTCAAACTTCAGTTTTCTAAGTTCTCTTTGACAGTCATCAGCTTCATTAGATTTATTCCTAAAATAATATGAAAGAAGTTCAAATATTTTATTTCAAAATAGTTCAAGTATAAATGTTTCCCTTTTTAAAAAACATGTTTTTCCTTTATTACTTTTCTTATTATCTTTATATCCTATTTGTGGTTATATATGCATACTTCCTTGAAGTTAGAAATATATAGTTAAGGGTTTTTTTTTTCTTTGCCAAAAAAATTACTTGTAGTCCAACAATATGTTTTTCTATATCATTTTATTTATCCGTAAAAAGAAATTTCTTAGCATATTTATATTATTATTTCTTTAAAGAAATAAACATTCAGGCCACTGCTATAATTGCTAAGTAGGCTCCTATCAGACTAATCTGCACATAAATAAAAAGTCTAAGCTTTGGACAACATTAAAAAGAAAAGCCCCTATTTGTAAGCATTGAAAAGTGAACAAAAGCAAGAAGATTCTGGAGGGAAGTTGACACCTTGAATGAGGTGACAGCATGGGGGTCAGATTTTCAAACCTGAGTCCCCAGTCTGCACCATGCAGAGGAACTGACATTCTGATAGAAAACACACTCAATCTGGCCTAAAGAAGGAGAGAGTACAGTGTTAGGGTCAACCATAATTGCTAGAAAGTTAGGAGTGAATCAAAATAGGAGAGAGCCAAAGACAGAGAGTCCCAATACTGCATAAAGACACTACCCACACATCTGGCTGAGCCCTGAACTAAAAATGCACAGGGCAGACTCCAAGCAGCCTAAGATAAAAAAAAAAATTAGAGATTTGAGCTGTTGCCCTAGAGACAGAGTTTACAGTCTAAAGCCAATCAAATTAACTGCCTGCTTTAAAGCAACGCTACTCCTACTCCCACCAATAATAGTATTTGGAGAAATATAACAGAATCTAGAATTTCTATAACACAATATTCAGAATGTCCCGAATATAATGAAAATTACTCAATGCAGGAAGAAATAGAAAAGCATGACCTATTCCCAGGAGAAAAGACAGTTAATAGGGACTATCTCTGAGATGACCCAGATACTGAAATTAGCAGGCAGGGATTTTTCAAAGAGCAGTCACAACTCTGCTTAAAGACATAAAGAAAAATCCACTCTAATTAGTGAAAAGATGATAAATCTCAGCAGAAAAACAAACCATTAAAATGAACCAAATGGAAATTCCAAAACGGAAATAAACATATGTCTTCATTTTATATAATTGGCTTTTATAACAATACTCAAAAAGTTAATATATTAAGAAAGAGTAATATTCCAGTTTAAGTTTGTGTAGGCTGCTTATTAATAAGTCATTATCTGAATGTACCTTAAAATAGCCTATAAACTGTACAATGAAGTATGTTTGTTAGATTGTCAATAAGTTTGCCATACTTGCAGAGTGACTTTAATTTCTAGTAAGTAATTGTTTGTATCATGAACATGAACAACATTAATTTATTTTTAAACCACTTTTATTATAAATATGATAAAATTATAAGCAATAGAGAACTGCATGAAATAATTACATAATGAATTGTTATAAGGAGAAAACTCCTATAACTACCATTCACGTAAAAACATAAAACCTGACTTAAGCTACCCTAGAAGCTTCATGTCCCTGGTCCCAATCATAGCTAACTCCCTCCTCTCCAAAATATCCATTTTCGGGGCGCCTGGGTGGCACAGTTGGTTAAGTGTCCGACTTCAGCCAGGTCACGATCTCGCGGTCCATGAGTTTGAGCCCCGCGTCAGGCTCTGGGCTGATGGCTCAGAGCCTGGAGCCTGTTTCCAATTCTGTGTCTCCCTCTCTCTCTGCCCCTCCCCCGTTCATGCTCTGTCTCTCTCTGTCCCCAAAATAAATAAACGTTGAAAAAAAAAAATTTAAAAAAAAATGAAAAAAAAAAAAAACCAAAATATCCATTTTCATGAATTTTGTGGTAATCACTTTGATTTTCTTTAGAGTTTTATTACCCAAGTTTTATCTTTGAGCACTATATTTTAGTTTTACTTTTTCTTTTGTAAAAATGTCTTTTTAAAACATTTTATTTCCTTTATTACCTGTTTTTTGAAAACTAGATTAAGGTATTGTATTGACATACAATTAAGTGCATATACTTTGATATGTCTGACATATGTGTTAAGGCCATGAAATCATTACCAGAATCAAGCAGCACATGAGCATATGAGCATACTCAGAACTTACATCTTGGTCTCTAAGGCCATTCCTATACAAAGGAAACAGGGCTACTCAGAGAATGGCTGATTCCAAGGCTGGAGCAGAGTAAGTATATCTGAAATATCTTGTTATGCTGCCACAGGTAAGGAAGTGCTCATAAAAGATGATGAAACCAGGTTCCATTGTCACAGGAGGCAGCTTGAAAGGGCTCCTACTGGCTAAGCCTAGACAATGTGTGTATCAAAATAATTAAGTACAGTAATAAATTATAAACCATTGAAAAAATGAATGAATGAATAAATAAATATATTAATAATAAGAAGAGAGGCTCTTGTTTAAAATAGGATGCTGAGGACTAATAAATGGAGAGGGATGGCTGGAGTCAGAAAAATCATCATTTAGAAATCACTGTGGTAAAGTTTAGATAAGGCAAAAGTCATTAATGGATGCTACATCTAGGGATACATTTTGGTGAGGAGGAGAGTATATGTATTTAAGATGTCTCTTATAGACACTTACTAACCGGAAGGGAACAAAAAAACCCAGGAATAATACACTGAACAAAGTGAGCAATACCTTCACCAGGTGATCAAAATTAACATCACCAAATGAGGAGCAGGCAGACGTTCATACCCTGAGAAGGACACCTCCCCACATATGTCGTTTTCTGGCTGAGAGTACATATTTTTAATCCAATCAAGAGGAAACATTACACCAATGTAAATGAAAATTTTTTATTTAAAAAAAGTTTGACAGGTTCTGCATTCTTCAAAAAAAAATGCCAGTGTCATAAAAAGACAAAGATAGACTAGAAATATTCCAGAATTAAGGAGGTTCAAGAGACATGCCAAATAGGTTGACTCTACCTGGTCTTGTACTAGAGGAGAAAATGCTATAAAGACCAACTAATAAAATTAGAATATGGGTGGTAGATTAAAGTATGTAAATTTATGACACGGAATAACTGTCCTTATGTAAAGTATCACTGAAAGTGAGGCTGGAAAGGCAGACTGAAGTATTTAGAGGTAAAGGGTCATGTTGTATGTAATTTATCCTCAAATGGTTCAGGAAAGACAACTGTGTGTGTGTGTGTGTGTGTGTGTGTGTGTGTGTGTGTGTGTGTGTGTGGAGAGAGAGAGAGAGAGAAGGAAGGGGGGCAAGGAAAGGTGAGGAAGAAAGCAAATGGGTTAAAATGTTAATCTGGATAAAGGTCATTTGGGTCCTCTTTGTAATACCATTATGTTTATAACTTTTTGTTAAGTTTGAAGTTATTTCTGAGTAAAACATTAGAAAAGAAAGAATAAGAAAAAGATTGACATGCCATTAGAAAGTGGGCAAAGATTATGACCAGGTGAGTCACAAAGGAAAGAACACAGAGTAGAATATGCAGGAGTACAATTTTTCATCAAACTAGTATTTTTTAAAGTTATTATACCCACTATGAGCTAGTGGGTATGAAATGGTTATTTACAAACACTGCTGAGAATAAAATTACTATAATCTTATTGGAAGGCAATGAATCATTAAGCATTAAAAGCCTTAACATTATTTAAGTTTGATTCAGGCAAAATTATCCAAAGGAAATACATGTGAGTAGAAAGATTTACCTATATGAATTTCAAAGTACCCTATTTATAAAAATGAAAAATTTAGAAATTCTAAAAAACAAAAGCTTAGTAAGCAAGTTATAATTCATCCATAGATTGGAATACTATACAGCCATTTCATAGTTATCTATAAATGTGGGGTGCCTGGGTCGCTCAGTTAGTTAAGTGCCCAACTCTTGATTTTGGCTCAGGTCACGATGGTTTGGGAGATGGAGCCCCATGTTGGGCTCTGTGCTGACAGCACTGAGCCTGCTTAGGATTCTCTCTCTCCTTCTCTCTCTCTCTGCCCCTCCTCTGCTCACACGTGCGCTCTCTCTAAATAAATAAATAAATAAATAAATAAATAAATAAATAAATGAAAAATTATAAAAAAAATAGTTCTCTACAAATGTATTGTGTAATGACATGGGTATATCACTAAATGAAAACATGTTAAAAATATACATTACTTAGAAAAAGTAGACTTTAAGAAAAAGTCCTTAGAAAAAAGGACTATAAGGATTTATCAAAATACAACTATGATTTTCGTTTTTGTATATTCCTGTCTTTTCCAAGTTTTATATATTTGCTTTGAAATAAAACAAAAATGTTTCTTTAAAAAATGCTTTGAGCACAGGGTAATGTATGGAAGTGCTGAATCACCGTATCTACACCTGAAACTAATGTAACACTCTATGTTAACTAATTGGAATTAAAATTAAAACTTTAAAAAATTCTTTGAGGTTCAGCAGCCCCACCATGAGATTCACTCTATGTTCAGACTCACGTACAATTTTTCAAATCCAGAGGCAAGGATAGCAGTTCTTTCAATGGTTATTTTGCTAACTCTGTGGACAATTAATCTAGAGAGCCTACCATCCCAAGGACTCCCCTCACCATGATCAGCTCTCACCCCCATGCCAGTTAAACCATTCTTTCTACGGTCCATCCTTCACAACATAATTGTTCTCTTCATCTCATTAGGATGGGGAGAGGGAGAATTGGAGGGAATAGAAAGAAAGCCTACATCTCTTTAAACACTGCATTCCTTCTGTTAATCCTTTCTCTTAAACTGCTTTGAATAAGCCTTTAGAAAGCCTTCTGCTACCCCCGTCAATCAACGTAAAGGAAATAAGGTGAAATTATTGTATATTTTTCTTGATTTGAAAGGCAAGTTTCCATACCATTCCACTGCTTCATATGAAACAGCCATTCTCAAACTGTTTCCTTGATACTTGCACTTTGCTGTCCAAAAAGCATTCCAAATCTAATACATCAAAAGCATAGTTTTTCTTATCTCCCTCACCCCATATCTATTTCTTTTACAGATTATTCCACTTCAACAAACGATACCAACACAATAGTGATATTAAAAGGGTAGCACTTATGTATCTCATGCTACCTCAAGGCAGCCCTTACTTCCTTGTTACAGTTGAGAAAAGAGACTAGAGAGAGAAATTACATGCCCAAAGTAACATAACTACTAGGTAGTAATGCTGGAAGCAGTCTGGATCCGGAGTCTAGGCTCTTAGTCACTACACTCTCCTGTCTCTCAATTGTCTACCCTAATGTTGAAAACTCCCCAAATCTCACCCTTTATTCTTTCCTTCCCAGTCCTCTTGCTCCCCAATCACATCCACTCCAGCAATAAATCCTGGCAGATTAAGCCGGCATATATTTCTCTCCATCTCCACACTATAGCCTTACAGTCAACCAGTCACTTCTCACTTGCGTGAACGTGCGCCATCCCACCTAGTCTCACTGATAACTCTTGTACCCCCACTCCAGTCCTCTCTCCAGGTAGCTGCCATGTCCACCTTTTAAAACAAATCACATCAGTTCACTCTCCTGCCAAACATCTTCTAATAGTTTCCCATTGCCCTCCACATAAATCCAAAATCCTCACTAGGCTCTGAACACACTGGTGTATTATTTTCTTATTGTTGCTATAACAAATTGCCACAACCTTAGTGGTTTAAAACAACACAAACTGATTATCTTACAGTTTTCAGGTAAGAAGTCCTAACATCAAGACATCACAAGGGCTGTGTTCCTTCTGGTGGTTTTAGGGGAAAATTTGTGTCCTTGACTTTTCTAGCTTCTAGACACCACCATACTTCCTTGGCTTCTGCTCCCTTTGTCTACCTGCAAATCACAACATTTCAAATATTGCTTCCATCTTCACATCTACTTTTGTGACTTTGACCGTCTTGTTTTCCTCTTATAAGGACTTTTGCAATGACATCTGGCTTGCCTGAATAATCTAGGATAATCTCCCTCTCTCAAAAGCCTTAATTTAATCACAGGTGCAAAGTTCCTTTTGTCATGTAGAGTAACATGCTCACAGATGAGGACATGAAAATCTTTGGGAGCCATTATTCTGTCCACCACAACTGGCCTTCCTCATGTCTTGAACTTGGTCATCAAGTTCACCTGGCCTTCCTCATGTCATCAGCTTTTAAAGCTTCATTAACACTCTATCACTTTAGCAAGCATTACTGACTACCTTCTGGACATGACTACAGTTTTCTTCCTGGCCATAGAGCCCATTATCATCTTCTTTCAGGATAAATCTTGCTTGGTCTAAACTAATTGTGGTAGTCTTGTTCCCCTTGCCAGTGATTATTTAGGAGAGGGTATGCAAAGGGTTCAGCCAAAGAGCTGTAAAGAGAGGGCTGTTTGATGGCTTCTGGGAAAATTTTTTTCTCACTTCTAAGGAGACACCAGAAAAACAGGCCCTTCCTGCCTCTGGGCTGGTTACATTTGGATGTGGTACCTGGAACTGCAGTCATCTCATAATCACAAGGGACTTAGGCTTGAAGTGAAGCCAGTGCTAACGACAGCAGGATGGAGACAGAAAGAACATCAAGATCCAAGATGATTTAGCCACTCAATCGACTAAACCTGAAACTACTCTACCTCTTGTTACTTGTAGCTCAACATCTTTACTGATTAAATCTGTTTTCAAATATATAACAAGTTCTTACAAACCTTGGAAAATATTTTCTTATAAATCTTAGGAAAAAAAGAACTTGTAAGTTCATCCATTTAAAAACTGCCTCTTTCCCTTAAGTAAAAATCCACAAAACTGATATCCAAACATTTAAAAATCTTGAAACAAAAAAAATATCCTAAGTTGGATAGGTGAAAATGATCTCCACTTCTAGCCCCCACAAAGGAGAGGATTAAAAATTTAAAGAAACTTTATTTCACAGCACCTCCAATTTTTGGAAGTTCAAAAAGGTTTGGATATAGATAGTAAATCTCCAATTTATTAACAAATTGTACACGGAAAATTTTGAGTGAATTCTTTTGACTTCTGGACACCTCCTGAGCTCTGAGCTGAACAGTCTTAGCTCTGATCCTACATGCCCACCTGACTGTATCCTCATAGTAAAGGAGGGTAGATGGAGTAGAGATGGAAAAGCCAGATACAGTCAGCATAAAGAAAGGTCTCCCGCAACTGGGGCCATTTAAGCAGTTCTTTCATAACTCAATTTTTTAAAAATGGATACTCTGCCCATTTTCTAATTTTAAGAAGCTCTTATAGGGGCACCTGGGTGGCTTAATCGGTTGAACATCTGACTCTTGGTTTCTGCGTGGGTCATGATCCCAGGGTTGTGGGATCAAGTCTCGTGTCAGGCTCCACGCTAAGAGTGGAGCCTGAGATTCTTTCCCTCTCTCCTTCTGCCTCTCTCCCCTGCTTGTGTGCTCTCTCTCATTCTCTCTCTCTGTCTCTCAAATTAAAACAAAAAAGTTCTTATATCAGCAGGAAGCATCAGTTTTAGAAACTGAAACAAAAGTATCAGCATTTCTGCAATTGTATAGTGATTTCCTCCAGGTAATTTATTTGATGGACTTTAGTGAGGTGGTATTTCTCACTCCAACTCCAATCTACTCTGACTCTTATTTCTCAGCACTTACATTATAAATTATGTTAAAAATATAATTAATAAAAAAACCACAAACCATGTGTCAATATTAAATGGAAATGTTCCTTATATATATAGAAAATTCTGTGCCAATTTATCCAGTAAAAATCAATTCATGTCACAACCCATGAGCTTTATTCTTTTTCCTCAGTATGCTTATTTCTGTAGTTAGCTTCTCTCCCAACTTGCCAGGACTCCGTTCCATATGCTGAGTCTTGATGGGTCCATAAATTCCCTTTTAATTTAGTTAGGTACGAGCCCAACTTTTCTATTCCTGGAATGTGCCTTCGTCACTTACTGAGCTACAAGAAGCCAAAGTCACACAGTAGCTGTGGCCTGAGTAGGTTGTCCTCCACATGGGGCATCCATATGGCCAAAGCCCTTCCTAATGTTACTAGAGGGTGGGGAAGAACGATTCTTTTTCTTTCTTTCTTTCTTTCTTTCTTTCTTTCTTTCTTTCTTTCTTTCTTTCTTTTTTTGCAATCACCATCTTGCTTCTCTTTTTTATGCTTGTTCTCATCCAGAAAGTTGCTTCCTGGGCTCAGTGAGTCATCCAAGGACCTCCTGTCACTCATTCCTTCAACCCTAGCCATCATATACAGATGGCAGAACTACTATATTTACTGTACTATTAATCACAGTGTTATAAAGCTTGAATATTTGCTTTTTCTTGTTTTTCAAAACCAAATTATTTTACTACAAATAATTCACATATACATCACTTTGGTAGGGTATTTTCGAATTTGTTCTTCCTTGTGCTGCTAAGAATTTTATTAAACACATTGTTCTTAGGAGTAGTTCATAGGGAACACAACAGTTGGTTGCTAAGCATTCTAAATATTTATATTTCTTACGAGATTCATTCTTCCAAAATATAGGAACTGAAAACCAGAGCTATCAGATTATATACCACAAAGAAAACAAAATCTATTTTTCAAAGATTACACAAATTCTATCTTAGTGCTATAATTATAGATGTATGATATTTATACCATAAAGTAATTTTTGAAACTTCTGTTCTAAAAAAGTTAGTTCTCTGGATATTTTACAAGGGCATTTTCTTATCAGTTGTTTTCCAATATTTTCTTTCTCATTTATATAAAGTGTAAGTACTCCAGCATTTCAAAGATACTCAAAGATACTTCTTCACAAGATACTATCTTTTTGAACTTAAAATTGGTAATTTTAAGAAACAACTTAAAAGTTGTTTCTTCTGGATAGATAAGAGAGAGAGAATGTGAAGAGACAAAAGTTAGAGAATATTTCACATTAAGTTACGTTTGAACAACCAGGGAAACCTTTAATACAAGAATAAGTTAAGTCTCTTACTGAGGGAAAGAAACATTTCATGTATTTAAAAATATTTACAGATCCTTTAATATACAACATACGCCAGAAAAGTACCTGAGAAAAGCAGGAGACCACACTCACACAACTAAATTACTGCCAAAGAGTCACAGAGAACACGTGGTAGGTGTGGGGGAGGATCTTTCTAAAAATTTTACAGGTTGTTCAATGTTCATCTTACATGAGCTTTTCTTTATAGTTGTCAATCTCTGTCACTGCCTTCTGATGTTTTAGACCAAGTGCCTCTACTTGACATTGTAAACCTGAAATGACACAATATATTCATCTGATTAGCACATTCTAAATGTCCAGATATTTTCATAGTGTAAACCATATTCTTTGAGAATTGCCACTCAGCTCCTGCAGCATACTGCCGCTGTTTACTCCACTTTGCCTGGGTATGCAGCTCATCTCTTCTCTGAAACCCCACGGAATTAATAGTTTTTGACAGAGCCAATTTATTGGCCTCTTTCTGCCCCCATCATCTTGCTAATTTTCAAACACCCAATGGCCTAAATTTTACTGATGTTTTGAAAGGAAATGTATGTAGCTGACACACATATGTTGGTGTGATCATGTGGCTCATCTCTGAAACACCTGACTGCCTGAGCTTGCTTTTGTGGTCTGGAACTGAGAAGTATCGCTGAGGCCTCCTGGCAGAACTGAAATAGACAAACCATGTGCATTGCTCCCGGTAAAGAATTTGTTAACTCTGGGTAGCATCTAATAGGCATTTTAATGACTTTCAAAGCCAAGATATACAAGCAGGAAATTGGCTTCCATAGTCTGGGGAATTCAAGCAGCATTTGAGGAAGATTATTCACACAGCAGTGTCTAACGTGTGTGGATGCAGAACTGAAACTAAAGCAGAAAGAATAAATGGCTTGCATGAAGTGGGTCTTGCCATTAGCCTGTGTGTGGGAACTATGATCTGAACCCCCAATGCAATGACAGCCCTTGTCGGCACTCTTTTTGAGTAGGGTAGAAAACACACTGACACAAATGGACTAACTGGTTTCTATGGAGAAGATAATTTAGCACACTGGAATTATAAAATTTCTATGTTATAGCTGCTCAGATGTTTTAATAACATATTTTTAATAGTAAACTTTAAAATCTTTATGCATCCATACATTTCTCTATATATCCTCAATCTGCCTTCTTAACTTTGTTTTATGAAGAAAAGCTTAAAGCAGAAAACAAATTCACGCTAAATGAATGTTTTAATTAAGTATTTTCCAGACATGAGTATAAATCTTTATGTTTATCCAGTACTTTCACATACATTATTTAATTTTATCTCTCAAACTTCTCTCTGGTGCAATAAGCCCCATTTTTCAAATGAGAATAAAAGGAGAGCTTCTCTGATTCTCTTGCCTGGTATCTTCCAATGAATAAATGCATTAGCCAACAGTTTAGACTGAAGGTTTTTAACTCAGCCTAAGTGATCAATTTGAGAGGATAACCCCTCGAAGTAAGATTTAATATGGACTTACATGGTAGATAATATTTGTGGAGTACATCTTTCCCAGTGATTGAGTGATTATATGAAGGAAAAGATAACATACAGATAATTTATTTTTGAGTACAACCTTCTGGAACAAAGCAATTTCTCATGAATGTTACACAATGTATTGCTTTGTTATTAAGTCCATATGGATTTGCAGAGAGGTTCTATTCACAATGACACAGCCAAAAGATTTCAACCAAATCCTCTGAAGAATAAGGAGGGAGGGAGGTTAATGTTTGTTGATACGCACTATGTGGCACTAGGAAAAATGCTTTCTCCCATATCATTTCATTCATAGTCACAGCTACCATGAAAAACAGGTACGCATTTTATTTTTACCAGTGAAGACTCTAAGGACCTGAGTAACTAACTTATCAAAGGTCACATAACTAGTTAGAAGTGATCCTGTGATTCAAACTCAGGTTGAACTCATCCCAAAGTCCTTATCTTTCTAACTCTCCTACATGGACTCTCAAACTATAAAAGCTGCAAGGGGATATGATATTTGTTCATGAAAGTATGGCTAGTGTAGCTATAGATCTATTTAACATATCTAAGAATCTTCCAAGAGAGATACTTAACAAATGAAAAGTATTATTTTGCATAAAATACATAGTAAATTAGTAGAATATCTAACCTCTGGAGGTGGTTTAGATTTAATTTTTTTTAATTTTTTTTAACGTTTATTTATTTTTGAGACAGAGAGAGACAGAGCATGAATGGGGGAAGGGCAGAGAGAGAGGGAGACACAGAACCGGAAGCAAGCTCCAGGCTCTGAGCCATCAGCCCAGAGCCCGACGCAGGGCTCGAACTCATGGACCGTGAGATCGTGACCTAAGCTGAAGTCGGACGCTTAACCGACTGAGCCACCCAGGCGCCCCAGATTTAATTTTTGAAAATTCAAAATTTAATATAATTAATGAAAGATATTAAGACAAATATGGTATCATTGTGACCAATTTTATGTGTCTGACACCAGAGAGAACTATTATGCCTTCTTATTAATGTCCTTTGGTGCTTCTGTCAGGACATAAACTAGATAAAGCATAGGTCTGAGCCCATCTAATAAACTTCATGCTATCACTCCTAAGTACAGCTATTATTAAGAGGAAGAATTGATTATCTTGAAAACAAACTCCAGGTAATTGGTATAGATATGTGAATTTTATCCAGTTCTCAATTACCTGCTAATTAGTAGAACAGTAGATAGTAAAAATGACAGCATGTTTACAGCACTGGAAAGTATTCTTAAGATTACATTTGAATATGGGGCACCTGGGTGGCTCAGTCGGTTAAGCGGCCGACTTCGGCTCAGGTCACGATCTCGCGGTCTGTGAGTTCGAGCCCGGCGTCGGGCTCTGGGCTGATGGCTCAGAGCCTGGAGCCTGTTTCAGATTCTGTGTCTCCCTCTCTCTAACCCTGCCCCATTCATGCTCTGTCTCTCTCTGTCTCAAAAATAAATAAACGTTAAAAAAAATTAAAAAAAAAGATTACATTTGAATATACTTGTGCATCATAGTTCCAGAATTTACTAAGTTTAAGGGAAAATAAACTACAGTCATGACCCACTATACTTTCCAGTATTATTTTCTCTGCACACCCACCCGAATCTCCCTTTCTCCCTGTTTCAAGATAAGCATAGACAGCTTAGTCTAATTCACAGTGCCTGATGAGCAAAGAAGCCACTTCCTTTAGACAATTTACTATGTATTTACAGCATCTTTGAGTCAAAACAGGGAAAAGAAATAAACATTTTACTCTACAACACAGAAACTATAGAAGGTTGCCATGTGAAGTAAGTAGTAACAGAAAATACAAGTAGTGTCAACAAAGAAATCACTTTATATAAACAGAGAAGATACACATAGAATTGAGGAAAGAAAAGGATTCATTATGAATAATCCATAATGTAAACAGACCAGCAGTGTATAATTAAGAGTTAATATATTTTCATGGATGTTTTTTGTTGTTATTGTTGTTGCTTGGTTTTTACTTTTGGTTACATTTTCTGTAATAAAGAAGTTCTAAGAATAATTTTGAAAACGCACAGAACCTGTCTTCACTGTTCCGAATGAGAAATAAACATACTATTAGTTTATTATTGGTTCTGGTAGACTAGTAGAGTTGTTTTGTTTTTGGAAGCAGAGTCCCCAGTTCCTGTCCTTAATAAAGGAGCACAGTTAGGATAAGAACCAGAAAGATTAAGCCACCTGCACAAGACCGCTCCTTCAGTTCCTGAGGCAAGGAGTTCTTAAATAAGTGTATTGTTCTGTGCAGTCCTTCTCTATAGTGAAATAAATTCAACTTCAATTTTCTGTCATTCAGCATGACATTGGATTATGAGGCAAAAGGCCCTAAATGCCTACAAAAAGAAAGGAAGCATTGGCTTTAAACACCATGCAGATGTAAGGCGGAACCCATGGAAACAATCCAAAATTTACAACAGCAAATTCTACTATGATGTGACTGCGTTCTTTAGAGATATTAAATAAGAAGCAAATGATTTTAAATGAACAAGACAAAAAAGAGCTCTTAGCCTCTCTTCATACGAAGCCAGCTGCTTGCTGGATAGCATTACACAGGCATCAGATTTGGGGTAATTAGTCATTTAAGAGAATGCTGTTATTCCAAAAGGTTTCTAGAAACTACAAATACAAAAGGTATTCATAGTTATTTTATAGAAGTATAGAAAACATTACAGTCACTTGGGAGAGTATATTCAGTATAATGTTTGAGAAAACAATAAATAGAAACTTCATAGTGGAAAGATATTTCAAGTTTAAAGCTTTCTGGATAAATACAAAAAAAAAATCTGGTTCAAAGTGGAGGAAACTGAGTTTAGGTTCAAGAAGCAGAATGACATGGTGCCTGGGTGGCTCAGCCAGTTAAGCATCCAACTTTGGCTCAGGTCATGACCTCACGGTTTGTGGGTTCAAGCCCCTCGATGGGCTCTGTGCTGACAGCTTGGAGCCTGGAGCTTGGAGCCTGCTTCGGATTCTGTATCTCCTTCTCTCTCTGCCCCTCCCCCACTTGTGTTCTGTCTCTCTCTGTCTCTCAAAAATAAATAAATGAAGAAAAGAAGAAGAGGAAGAGAAAAAAGAAGACGAAAAATGAAAAAAACAAATAAGCAGAAGAATTGGCCCCCAGAGATCCAGATCTAGGGGCATTTTTTTTAATGAGAAATTGAAGGCTGTGTAATTTTGTTTTTAAATGGTAGAGATAACTGAAGGAAAGGAAAAACAGAAGTTTATCATTGTTTATACACTCTTTTGATAGGGTAACATAAAAGTGTAGAGCATGACCTCTAAAGCCAGACTGCCTATTTTCAAATCCTGGCTCTGTTTCTATGAGCTATGTGACTTTAGGTACTTTAGTTTCCTTACCTAGAAAACAGTTACTGCAGCACAGGAGTGAGAATTAAGACTTAATTAATATATGTAAACAGGAGAACAGTAGCAGGCACATAGTGAGCACTCCTGAACTGCTATCTCTTATCATTGGTGGTACCAGTGAGACCATCTGGCCCCCAACCTCACTTCCACTCTGAATCTCATCACTTTTCACCTTGAGGACCTTGTCCTTGCAGGTGTCATCAGTGCTTATCCTTGGATGGAGAAGGGTAAAAATGAAGGTTTTATAACAACCTACAGAGTTACTATGGCCATATGTTAAAATTTGTTAAATGTGGGTGACAGATTCACTCACATTTGTTATATTATTCTCTGTATTTTTGTTTGACATATGTAATGTTATTTATACATATAAATATATATAATTTAAATATTTTAAATATATAACATTTAAATATTTGTATAAATATAAATATACATATAATCTATATAGTGCTGTTATATTATTCTGTTTTTTTTCTGTTTGACATACATAATGTCATTTATATATGTAATGTCTATATATATATATATATATATATATATATATATATATATAGTGCTGCATATATAGTTTAGAGACAGGTCTTGCTTGTATGGTCAAGGATGATAGCACGCTCTGTACGAAGGAGTCTAATCAACTCAGTTCTGGGTGTTCAAGGTAGGAAAGAAAACAAAGATTAGAGATCTTGATATGGAAGTGGGGGATGAGGTTGAAACTAAAGACAACTCATTGGATTCTTTGAATAGCTGGAGGGATATATAGTAACAAGGGGGTTGTTAATTTCATTTTCTTTAAAGATATTTGGATTGGGGCACCTGGGTGGCTGAGTCGGTTAAGCGTCCGACTTCGACTCAGATCATGATCTCACAGTTTGTGGGTTCAAGCCCCACGTTGGTCTCTGTGCTGACAGCTCAGAGCCTGGAGCCTGCTTCGATTCTGTGTCTCCCTCTCTCTCTCTGCCCCTCGCCTGTTCACACTCTCTCTCTCTCAAAAATAAACATAAAAAAATTTTTTAAAAAGATATTTGGATATATTATTTGGATTTGGGAATAATCCATTCTAAAGGGAACCATTCTACAGTGCTTGTGAATTTAATGTATGCTTTCTAACTTGCTCCTTAAGTGTGGAAAAATTGTACTCTTTGCAGGTGTTTTTAAAAACTACACAAGTGGTGTTAAGCTATAAATCTCATTTTAATTCTTACTTGTCTTCACTACACATTGTTTTTGAGATCTACCCATGTAGCCACACACAGATATGATTCACTCCTTTCTGTCATATAATGTCTAATGCGTGCACATACATATTTTACTGATCTACTCCCATAGTGATGGAACCTACTTGCTTGCAACTTTGTGTCACCACAAGTAATCCTGCAACAAAAGCTTTTTACCCATTTTCCTGTGTACTTATAGGGGAATTTTTCTGCAGTAAGAGGTCACAGGCATACACATACATCACTAATGCCAAATGGTTCCCAGGATGGAGCACCAATGTATACTACTACCTCACTAAATGAAGGGCCCTGCTTTCCTATCCTTATTAAAAAGAGCTATTTAGGAGCACCTGGGTGGCTCAGTCAGTTAAGTGGCTGACTTAGGCTCAAGTCATGATCTCACTGGTTTGTGAGTTCAAGCCCCGCGTTGGGCTTTGTGCTGACAGCTCAGAGCCTGGGGTCTGCTTCAGATTCTGTGACTCCCTCTCTCTCTGCCCATCCCCCACTCACACTCTGTTTCAAAAATAAAATGTTAAAAAAAGGAACTATTTACAATTGTTTTTTGCCAATCCACAGGGTGCAAAGTAGTGTCTCAGTGTTGGCTTAATCTGCAGTTCTCTGCTTACTACTGAAGCTAATCATGTCATCTTACACATTTTAGTCATTCCTGTCTCCTTTTTCATGATTTGCCTTTTCCCCAGTCTCTTTTCTATCTACTCTAATCAAGTTTTCTTCTTCACTCTTCCACAGGAATAGCTATTTTTAAAATTATGAATGACATGCTACCCTGGCAATTCCAAAATTCAATTCTCTGCTGTTACATAATTCAAACTTCTAGCAGCATTTGACACAATTGTTTGCTTCCTCTTTGAAACACGCTTCTTGTGTCCATTACACTATATTCTCTGGTTTCCTCCTACCTCATTGGCTATTGTTTTCTCAGTCTCTATTGATGGTCCTTATTCTTAGATACACTCTAAATATTAGGAAGCACCAGAGTTCAGTTCATAGCCCTTTTATCTACCTGCATTTTCTCTCTAGCAGATCTCATCTAGTCTCATGGCTTTGAATAGCATATATATAAAGGTGTCTTCCATCATCCTTATCACAACTAATAAGTGTTGAGTCCTTACTATGTACCAAGCACTATATTCTGACTGCATTATAGTAATTTAATCTTCACAAGGTAAACTACCTAGAATGTAAATTCCATGACAGCAGAAGCCTTATGTTATATTCACAGTCTTTGAGACATGGAAAGTACTCAAAAAAATAATTGTTGAATGAATGAATGAAATTTTGTAGATAATGGAAATAAGGATGCTAGCAAATGTCTAAAATTATGTACCCTAAGATTAAAAGACATGGAACAGAAAGAGTTGTATAGTTTTCATTGATAATACCTAATATGTATCTTGGCATTGAAATGCAACTTTCTTATTAATAGGTCACTCTACTTCAATAGGCACTTATTGAGTGTCTACTCTGTTTTAGGTAGGGTCCATGCAAACTGGAATCAGTGTATAAATATCAATAAGATATACTCCCTTGTCACTAGAGAAATTATAACCAAGTTCCTCATTTTGCCTTCAAGAATGATGACTGAGGTTTTAAATAACAAATCAACTCCTTTAAACTTAAACCTGTTCTATTTTTCCAATATTTTAAATGATTATATTTAGGTAGATAGTTAATTATGTGGCTGAAATTGTGGGATTTCTGATCAGATATAAGTGATGTGAATGAACACAATCAGTATGCTGCATTCAGATAACATTTATATGTATATATTATATCACAGTTTGATGAGCTTAGACCTTTACAAAAGTAATGTTTCACTTAATTTTTTTAAATGAGCATTAACAGAAGAAACCTTTGCAGATGTAAGAATATATGCAAATAATAGAAGAAAGTTCTATAATGAGTATTCAACTATATCAATTGCAAATTAACATATTTTAACTTTAACAAACATTTTACAAAGCTCAGATGGTTATATAGCCGCTTGGAAAATTCATTTCATTTTACGGTTTATATTTCAGAGGTTTGATTCACATCTATTTTGAAACAAGTATACTTGAAGTACATTAACATTTTCCACATAATGCCAGAAAGGACTGAAATAACATTTGGAGATTTTAATACATCAGATGCTAGAACAGGTGTGGATATACAGCAAAAAATTGCAATTCAGTCCAGATGTAGTTATATTAAGACCAGAAAGTTATTTAGCTAGGTATGTGTGGGGAAGGGGGAGTAGGGATATTCATTAAATCAAGCTAAGGAGATAATGAGATATTTAAAATTTGGGAGTGAATTATATTCTGATACCTAAAAAAAATTTTTTTTAATGTTTATTTTTGAGAGAGACAGATAAAGCATGAGCAGGGGAGGGGTAGACACAGAGGGAGACACAGAATCCTAAGCAGGTTCCAGGCTCTGAACTGTCAGGACAGAGCCCGAATTCACGAACTATGAGATCATGACCTGAGCCGAAGTTGGTTGCTTAACCGACTGAGCCACCCAGGTGCCCCAATTATATTCTGATATTAAGAATCAAGAATTTACTCCAGAATGAAAAAAAACAAAAACAAAAAACAAAAAAGCTTCTAAACGTTCACTGGAGTTTATTCTGAACATGAAACCAACCCAATATAACATGAATATAATTGTAACTTATGGTGGGGCTTATGAAATATTACAAATTATGGATAGATAAGACACAAGGAGCCTTAAATTCAATTTTTTATTAGTATAGTTAAAACTACTCTTTCTCAACTAGCAAACAGAAATAATACATCATCTATATCATAGGAACAATCCTGATGGCTTTAGAAACTTCTGAATACTTTAGAACAGTACTTTATTTTCTGACAAATTTGTACATATAAATAAATTCACAAGCCATACACATATATATTATAATGAGATTTTTCAAGACTGAAAAATACTAGTAATGGATATGGACA
Organism: Lynx rufus; assembly: GCF_022079265.1. Taxonomy (NCBI): domain Eukaryota; kingdom Metazoa; phylum Chordata; class Mammalia; order Carnivora; family Felidae; genus Lynx; species Lynx rufus. Next base: position 50,887,262 of record NW_025814867.1, on the reverse strand, counting down.
GGGACCTATAACGAACAGAGTATTAGCTAAAAACATTTGTGGGATAAAAAGAAAAATACTTAGGGTTAATAATAAAGTAAATGAATAAATGGAAGATAGAGAAGTTTAGATCTAAAAATGTTTAAGATATTTTCAAATAAAGTCACATAATCATACAAACATCAGTTTCTTTAATAAGTTACTGTGTTTTTAAAAATTTTTTTAATGTTTATTTATTTTGGGGGGGGGTACTGAGCGTGAGTGGGGGAAGGGCAGAGCGGAAGAGAGACACAGAATCAAAACAGGCTCCAGGCTCTGAACTGTCAGCACAAAGCCCCACACGGGGCTCAAACTTGGGAACAGCAAGATCATGACCTAGGCTGAAGACGGATGCTTAACCGACTGAGACACCCAGATGCCCCTAACTTAGTGTATTTTATAATCAGAATGCTTGCAGAGATTCCTATATACAGGATAACTTTATGCGAAACCATGAAGGAGATGAAGTGCATCTTTAGCCACAGAGAGTTCTGATTTTTCCCTTTCCCCTTGTTGTGCTAGGATGGCAGTAAAATAGGTAAAGGTCAATAATTTCTTCAAAAGTTTGTTTTCATGCTACAAAATTACTTTGTGCTAACTGCACTAAAAATTATACCACACAATTATATAATTTAAAGGTGTCAAGCAAAAAAACAAAAAAAATATATAATTTGAAGACTAAAGAGATCATAAGGCAACACTAACAGATATGTGAAAAGATTTAGCTAGGAGGAAGTTTATCACAATATAATTTTAACAGAAAAAAAAGTGAAAACAATTGTCCAAACCTGGGATGCAATGAAATAATGATTCACACTAAATGAAAAAAACTATGAATATTTTTGACATGGAAAAATTTCATAAAGGGGAAATGGGGGGTTGGAGATGATAAAATTCTATTATTGCATTATACCCCTACCCATCTCATAACCCATCCCATAACCCATCAGTAGTTCCCATAACTTGTCACCAGATGCCTACTGTCCTCCAGATCTCTCCTGCCTTCCCCTTATGGAAACTTGTGCTTACTACCAGTACTGGAAGTGGTCTGGCACAGTAGCTCTCCTGAAGTTTAAATTAATGATAACAATATATATGTTTTAATGCTCCCAGGCACTGGAGTTTAAGGGTTAAGAGCCCCAATTTTGGCAGCCCAATTCTGGACACAGGTTCCAATTCTGCTGATTAGCAGCCATGTAGCTTTGGGCAAATGACTTAATTCCCTAAACCTCAGTAATCTCATCTGTAAACTAGAGATAATAAAAGTGATTAATCTAGGAGGACAGGAGGGTAAAAAGTGAGTACACCATGACTACATTGTGCCTGGCGTGCGGTTAACACTTGGTGAATGTTAGCTGTTATTTAGGCTGCAGTGGGAAAGCTACCTGAACTCATGGGAATGATTTTTTTTTTTTTTTAAATGATGTCAGGATAGTATTAGCAGTTAGCAAGTAGGAGAGAGATACTGGTAAGAAATGAGAGACATTGGACACAGGGCACATGGGGTGGTCACTTTTTTCTCATTCAGATAGCGTTGTCATTACTCATACAATCGGACCAGAAATGCGGATGTAGATGAACAGTAAGTGTGTTGTGTGCCTGAGTGAGTCCATATATGAAAGAGTGACTCGTTGTGAGTATAGGCAGGAGTGTGTCCATATGGGTGTTAGGGACATGGTAGATGAACCCTCTTTCTCTCCATTGCTTGGGTGGAGTTGTCCTGAAGATTTAGCATCCTTCAAGTAGAAGTCATGTATATGACACAGATCTGTTCCTGACTAAGCCTAGATTTTGTCACATGATAGGTACCTAATTAATAGTACTAAATGACCAAATTAATGGGTGATTGGTGACTGAATGGGCAGAAGAGAACTTACATTGGGGGGGGAGGGGAACACAGTCACATTAGGCCACAAGTATATAGAATGGAAGAAAGAATTAAAGGGGCAAATAAGCCCATCAGATTAAAAAACAGAAGAAAAGATAAAGTCTAAAATTTACCCTAAAGTCTTGAGGCGGATGGTGCAGTCAAAGAAAAGGCAGAGAAAGTAGCAAGTCTACTAACGTTAAAAGAGGAAAACCATGCTAGATTGAAAGAATGAAGAAGCAATGGCATAGGTGAAAAAATGACTAGAGAATAAACCAGAATTACAGCTATCTCAAAGGAAAGAAAGGAGTCTCAGAGGAGAGACATCCATCCTAAGTTGTGGCTGCCTAAGGTCATTGTTAAAAATTCCTCTAGGATTCAAACATTTGTAAAACAGAAATAATATGTAGAGATAACTTTATTTGAAAGTTCAAAGTTGGGAACAAATAAAAAACATAATTTTTTAAGACTCCACTGATCAAAAATCAAGTGGCTTCCACAGAAGACCCCTTTATTAGACTTCACATTCCAGTGGTGACCTGGTTCAGTAAAAAACCAACCAACCAACCAACCAACCAACCAACAAACAAAACCTCTCTGGGTTCCAGTGAGAACTATCTGGCTTGAACTTGTGTACAGACCCTAGGAAAACAGTATTTTGTGTTTCCCTCTGCTTTGGGGTATACAAATAGCCCACAGTATCCCAATATCAAGCTGGTCTCTTTCAGAATCTGTTAGATTTAGTTATAACGAAGGGTCACTATAAACCTTGGTTTTCTGTTTGTAAAATCAGTATTTCTCCCCTTTTATTGGAAGCCAAGGGTGAATTATTCATAATGGAATCCAAGGGTTCAAAGGAATCATAAAGGCTGGTCAATTCACCATTGTGAGTGTCCTTTGAACATCAAACCTTGCAGGAAAGGTCACAGTGGAATTCTGTTCATTGACTCTTCCATCCACCATACAACAGTTGGCTCTTGAATTAATTGTAGCCACTTCCTTCTTCAGCAACCTGTTGTATTACTGTTAAAGCTAACCAAGGCTGACTAGAAGATAAATTAGTGGAGGCAAATGGACCTTTGGGCAAATAGGAATTAAAATTTATAGTTTCCCTTTGTTATTAAAGGAGTATTTTTTAAATTCTAATACTTTATCCCAAATAGAATAATTTGGTTTGCTATTATACCAGGAAAACCAATTTAAAATGCAATTTACTATTCTATACTTGTATAGTCTTTAAGGGTTTCTACAGTTGATTTTGTTAATTTTGCTAATGCTCTAAGATGGGTAAGAAACACTATCATATGTCCATTTCACAGATAAAGTAATTGAGTCAAAGAAATTAATAACTTGTCCAAAGGCCATAAAAGGCACAAAGAGAGCCAGAATGTAGAAGTATTTGACTGTTGGATCACTATTTTTTTTTCAACTAAACTGCACTGCTCATTTGATTATTTTTTACTTTAATAGAGAATCTACCAATTAAGGAATGTAGTTCTTATATATGCTATAAAATGGATGAAAGTCAAAAATATTATGCTAAGTCAAAGAAGTCAGACATGAAAGATTGCATATTATATGGTTCTATTTAAATGAAATGTCAAGAACAGGGAAATCTACAGAGACAGGAAGCAGACTAATGATTGATGGGGGAAGGGCAGAAAGGTAAGGGGAGTGGCAGTTAATGACCATGATGTTTCTTTTCGAGGTGATAGAAATGCTCTAGATTGTGGTGGTGGTTGTATACCTCTACAAATACCCTAAAAACAATGAAAGTGTACTCTTAGAATGGGTGAATTTTATGATATTTAAATTATTTCTCAATACAGCTATTTTTAAAAAATGCAACAAAGATATTAAAATATATGAAAAATAATTTTATTAAAATATTTCTGTATTATTTATAGTATCACAAGCTCACTAAAAAATTTTTAAGTTTTTTTTTTTTTTTTTTACTTGGAATACATTTGAAATTTGGTCAAATAAATTTTAGCAAAGACATTAATGCTAACATGATTTATCTGAACTCTGTCTTCCAATATTTGTGACTACTGACAAAAAGTAAAGGACACTTTATTCTGCCAGGTGAAAGGAAAACCATTTAAGTGGACTGATTTGTAGGTCACAATGACCTCTGAGAGGAGTATTATCAATTGAGATAAATTGTGCATTTGAAGGTTATATTAGTGTAAGCTAAACAGAAAATTACAAAAGTTGTGTTAATAAATCTTTAAAAAAAGAACCAAGAATTTAGTCTTCAAATTTTTCTATGATCACTTTCCAATGAAAAAGCTAAATTGTCATTAAGAATTAGGCTGCTATTAACAGCTTATTCTTTATTCTTTAGCCACTGTTAAACTATATGGATCAGAGCTATCACTGGAATTTAAATTTTTGAAAGTCTATATTTTAAAAGACAAATAAAGGGAAAATGTGGAAAAAACAAGTTTTTATGTAGAAAAATAATGATCATAAAAAACTATATATGTGAATCAAGGTTGAAATTGTTTAATGGTGATTTAAAAGAAAAAAATTACAGCTATCTCAAAGGAAAGAAAGGAGTCTCAGAAGAGAAGAGTCAGAGGACCTCAGGGTCATGAGTTCAAGCCCCACATGGGGTGTAGAGATTACTTAAATCAATAAAATGTTAAAAAAGAAAGAAAAAAATCAAAATGTAAAAATAAGAACATTTATTTAACTTTGGAAACAAGCAAATGGCGCCAGAGTTAGAATCAGATTACAGCACACTATAGCCCATAGGAACTTCTAAGGCTTTAGTCCAACCCATCCACTGCCTAGATGTGGACACATACTCATCAGGGAGAAATGGCATTTCAGAGTCACCTGGCTAATGTATGGACAGTCATCATCTGATTCTTAGCCTTCAATGCTTTTCTTTAATATCACATTACTGGGGAATGTTGTGTGGAGGGTAGGTAGACAGACACAACAAAGAGATAGTTATATAGCTAAAAATGGAGAAAGGTAAGTTTGTTCTAAAGGTGAATTCTAAAAATAAGAGAATTGGGAATATAAAGTATTAGAATGATTTTAGAATGTATTTTTAAGGAAACACAATAATGACATAGTAGTGAGGCCTAAGTCTAAAGTTGCAAGTATAAAGAACTGTATTTCTCTAAATTCCTCTTATTAGGCCAGCATTACCCTAACATCAACCAGACAAGGACATTATGAAAAAAGAAAGTTACAGGCCAATATCCCTGATGAACATAGATGCAAAAATCCTCAATAAAATTATCAGCAAACCAAATTCAACAATACATTAAAAAGGATTATATGCCCCAATCAAGTGGGATTTAGTCCAGGGATGCAAGGATGGTTCAATAATCCACAAATCAATCAATATGAGATACCATATTAATAAAATAAAAGATAAAAATCATATGATCATCTCAGAAAATACAGAAACAGCATTTGACACAATTCAACATCTATTTATGATAAAAATTCTCAATAAAGTGGGTTTAGTGGGAAAGTACCTCAACACAGTAAACCCATATATGACCACAGTTAACATGACACTTAATGATGAAACACTGAAAGTTTTTCCTCTAAGATCAGGAACAAGACAAAGATGGCTACTGTTGCTACTTTTATTCAGCATAGTATTGGATGTCCTAACCAGAGCAATTAGGCAAGAAAAAGAAATAGGAATCCAAATTGAAAAGGAAAAGTAAAACTGTTACTATATGCAGATGACATATTATATATAGGAAACCCTAGACCGAAAAACTTTTAGAATAAATGAAATCAGTAAAGTTGCAGGACATAAAATCAATAAACAACAATCTGTTGTGTTTCTCACTAGTAACAAACTATCAGAAAGAGAAATTAGGAAGACAATCTAATTTGCAATTGCATTAAAAAAAATACCTAGGAATAAATTGGACCAAGGAGGAAAAAGACATGTACACTGAAAACTGTACAGTGTTAATGAAAGAAACTGAAGGAGACACAAATAAATGAAAAGATATTCTGTGTTCATGGATTGGGAGAATATTGTTAAAATGCCCATACTACCCCCAAAAAACTGCATCAATGCAATCCCTATTAAAATTCCAATGACATTTTTCACACATATAGAACAAATAACCTAAAATTTATATGGAACCATAAAAGATTCTGAATAGCCAAAGTAATCTTGAGAAAGAGGAACAAAGCTGGAAGCATCATGCTCTCTAATTTCAAAATTTCTTACAGAGCTATAGTAATCAAAACAGTATTGTACTGACATAAAAACAAACAGAATCAAGAGCCCAGAAATAAACCCACACACTACGGTCAATTGATTTATAACAAAAGAACAAAGAATATACAATAGGGAAAGGACAGTCTCTTCAATAAATGGTGCTTGGAAAACTGGATAGCTACATGCAAAAGAATGAAACTGGACCACTACCTTCTACCATACACAAAAATTAACTCAAAATGGATTAAAGACTTCAATGTGAGACCTGCAACCATAACACTCCTAGAAGGTTTCTTTGAACCTTTGAACACTTTGATCATCAGTTTTGATGATGATGTTTTTTATTTGATACCAAACACAAAGGCAATAAAAGCAAAAAATCAACAAGTGGGACTACATCTTTCTGCACAGCAAAGGAAACCATCAACAAAATTTAAAAGCAATCTACCAAGTGGGAGAAAATACTGCAATCATATATTTGATAAGGGACTAATACCTAAAATAGCCATAAAACAATCAGATTAAAACAATGGATAGAAGATCCGAATAGACATTTTTCCAAAGAAGAAATACAGATGGGCAACAAGTACATGAAAAAGTGCTCAACATCACTAATCATTAGGGAAATGCAAATCAAAACGGCACTGTTATCACTTCACACCTGTTAAATGGTTATTATCAAAAGACAAGAGATAACAAGTGTTGGTGAGAATACAGAGAAAAGGGAACCCTTGTGTACTGTGATGGGAATGTAAAGTGGTACAGCTACTATGGAAAACAGTATAGACATTCATGAAACATTTAAGAATAGAACCATCACATGGCCCAGCAATTCCACTTCTAGGTATTTATCTGAAGGAAATGAGAACAGTAACTTGAAAAAATATATGCATTCCAATGTTCACTGCAGCATTATTTATAATAGCTAAGATATGGAAGCAACCTAAGTATCCATTCATGGATGACTGGATAAAGAAAATGTGGTATGTACATATATGTGTGTGTATATACATATATATATATATATATGTATATATACATATATACATATATATATATACACACATATACACACACATACATACATATATACATACTGTGATATCATTTGGTCATAAAAAAAAGAATGAAATCTTAATCTTTCCATGGATAGACCTTAAGGGCATCATGCTAAGTGAAATGAATCATACAGAGAAAGACAAATAATGTATGACTTCACTTATGTGTAGAATCTAAAATATATTCAAATACATAAATATATTTAGTCAGTCAAAAAAAGTACAATTGACCCTTGAACAACGTGAGGGTTATAAGTGCCAACCTCCTGCTCAGTTAAAAATCCACATATAACTTTTGACTCCCCAAAATTTAATTACTAATAGTCTATCGTTGAACAGAAGACATATTAATAACATAAACAGGCAATTAACACATATTTTGTATATTATATTTATTATATGTAGTATTCTTTAATTTTTTTAACATTTATTTATGTTTGAGAGAGAAAGAGAGAGAGAGAGAGAGACAGAGCATGAATGGGGGAGGGGCAGAGAGGAAGGGAGACACAGAATCTAAAGCAGGTTCTGGTCTCTGAGCTTTCAGCACAGAGCCCGATGCGTGGCTTGAACTCACTAACTGTGAGATCATGACCTGAGCCGAAGTTGGACACTTAACTGACTGAGCCACCCACGCACCCTTATATACAGTATTCTTACAATAAAGTAAACTAGAGAAAAAAATAGTAAGAAAACCATAAGGAAGAGAAAATACATTTATAATACTGTACTACACTTATACCATAAGTTTACATTATCAGTTTACAAGATGAATCATTTGTCAGTACCCACCTCAATATATTCTTATATGATACAAAACACCATAGACATTACATGTTACTAATACTAGACATCAAAAATGAAAAGAATATGGTCTGTAAGTATTTGTATGTGCAAGTGTGATAAATTTTAACTTTTTGTAATAGATTTGTGTATATTTTATGGTAGTAATAAAATTGACTAGTAACTACATATATATCTACATATATATTATGCATTCGTGACATAGCTTTTCTTATTTTTTTGCAATATTTCTAGGCTACACAGTTTGTCTGAGTTTTTTCAAATTGGCACAAATCTCCAAAAATGTGTCCAAAATATTTGCTGAAAAAAAAATCTGTACCCATGGAGTTCAAACCTGTTGTTCAAATCTCAACTGTATAGCATGTTAACTCATTTACTAAGAGAATCTAAGAGAGAATAAGAAACAATTAAGAGCATGGATAATAACAAGCAGGTTCCGAATAACTGAGAATATATAGTATAGTGCTTGAATGAATGCTCTGAAGGAAATAATGAGAGGCAGACAGTAAGGCAGAGAACTAGGCAAGGAAAACAGAAGGGAAGTTGTTCAACTAGTTTTAGAAAATAAGCCTTATTGTGATTCTTATCACTTAATGCTGGTTCTGCAACTATGGAGAACCTGGTAAAATGGTTCATAGGAAGGGGTATAGACCATGCAACTGCTTAGAATTGGACTTAAGATTATAAATGATAATAAACCATTAACAAAACTCAGGTGAAAAATGAATTAAAAACACTATCTATTGTGTTCTTTGAGCAAATAATTATGTTTCTTAAAAATAAGGTACAGAACAAGTTATGAGTGGTATATTGGTCTGCCCTTATTCTTATTTGCCCAAAGAAAATCTAAAATGCTATGCCCAATTATGTCGACCCAGTCATTTACCTGGGGAGAAGATATTCACTGTGATATATTGGTTTTTTTCTCTTCTCAAATGGTTGACATGATTTCTTTTTTTGACATGATTTCTGAAAAGACATTAATAAGTTGGAAAAGCTACAGATGATGACGATCAAGACGGCAGAAAATCTTAAGGACATTAATTGGTTAGTAATAGAAATATTAGGCATACATTTAAAATAAAGCAGAATAAAAAGTAAGAGTGTTGAAGTTCATGAAAACTGTGAAAGCAAATGCCATGTGATGGCAGAAAAAGCGCAACTAAAAATAATTTGAATGACAACAAAATTGGAGCTAAGGAAATTTGCAGACTATTTTTAATAGAGAGGACAAAAATATCAGTCAAGAATGGTTAAAGTTAAGAGTGTCAGCACATACAACAGTGTGGAGCTAGGCTGTCAGAAGTCCTATGACCACCCATGAAGAGCTGGAGAACATATGAACACCAGAAGTCAAAGCACAGATGAGGCCAGTTGGCCACATGTGGTCAATGTCCAATAAACACTTGTTGAAAAAATGAAGTTAAACTCAGGGCCTGGTCAGCCCAGAGCCAACAGATAGGAATAGATGAGGGAAGAGGCTAATGACTGGGTTCATGGACAGTGGGCAGAAGTAAAAGTAGATTATAAGAAGTTGAAAACAGGTAGTGCAAGGAAGGGAGTAGAAGGGCAGGTGTGGGCCACTGGAGGTGGGAACACCTGAGAAAATCTGCAGATCCCACAGGGGAGATGAAAGTATACCAAATTTGGGGTACAACACTGCTAACACTGCTAACACCTGAGACAGAAACTCTGCTGTCTCTCCTGCACTTTTAGTTTTCCGAAACCACTGTAACCATTTTGGTGAAATGAATTAGAAAGGATACATTAGTGCAATCAGTTCACCAGGACAATATTTGTGGATAAAGCAAGAGGTACATTTATGAACATTTTTCTAAATGTTCTGTCAATTTCCATACTGAGACCCTAACATGAGTATAAGATTGTTGTGGGGTAAAAACAAACAAACAAACAAACAACACCCCCACCCCCACCCCGCCCCAAACCCAGTACCCTTCATAGCTAGGTTCATAGGAAGTGCTATTTGTCATCACTAGTTGAGATCACTGGTGCCATCACTGGCTTTAATGATCCTGTTCATACTGACTTTCTGCCAACCAAAAGAAATTTAACAGCCTTTTAAAATGCTTTCTCTCTGTGTTAACATAGTTTGGGTGTTACCCATGGAGTGAACCTATTCAACAGCAGCAGCAAAATTGAAACCCTAATTTAGTCTTGAAATTATGTGCCACTTTGCTCTGCAATTACACTGTCCTTTGGATGAGTCTATATTGCATTTATAACTATACAGCCTCTATATAAAGTGCTGAATAGATCAGAGTCTCCAGCTGCACTTTTGATTTCAATATAGCTATACTTAATAAAGGTGAGATCTTAATGAGTATAAAAACTGTGACTAATTAGTACTACGGAGTTTTGGTGAGGTTTTTTATTATAGGAAGTGGAATGTGAGCTAAATCTTAAAGATGTGTAACACTTTGTTTTCTTTTTTAAAGAAAGTTTATCAAAATAACACCAGGAAAAATTTTGAAAGAGGGAAAAAATCACTCATATCTCTATCACCCTAAAACTCATTTGCATATTTTCATGTTGCCTTCTGGTTCCTATTCATAAATATATGTGTCTGGACATAATTGTAATTGTAAGGTACATACAATTTTGTGAGTTCTTTTACTATGTAATATTACAATTATAGTATTTTTCCATGTTGATAGTCCATGTTCATATTGCCATTTTAAAGGCTGAATAATGTTCCAGGTGATGGTATATATTGATTTATTACCCATATCATTAATGCTGGGGATAAATTACTTCTAATCATTCACTATTCAAAATATGACCATGACATATAAATAATTTTTCATCTTCTGCTATTTCCCCAGCATTGATTCCCAAGAAAGAGGTTACTTGATCACAAACATTTCTATGGGTTAGAAAAATACAATAATTTTAATCATCAAATGAAGGGGAAATTATTGAAATCTTTGTACTAATTTACTAAGGAGATGAATTGTTTTTATTATTTAATTATTAGTGATGAAGCACTCTGGCCTTGTTTATTATTATATTTCCTGTGTTACCTGTTTTTTGTTTTTCAACCATTCGCCTGCTTGGGATCTTGGCAAGTTTCATACATAGTTGAATAAAATCTTTATATTGTATGGATAGTAACCTTTTGCTTATGATAGATGATATACATGTTTTTGTCCATCTTCTATTTTTAGGTTATTTGGCAGTTTTTAAAGCCAGAGATTCTATATTTTATAGGCAAAATCCATCCTACGCTTTGTAATTTTTAAAGTGCTGCTTTATCCCTCCATGATTAGGATAAGTTCTGTCTCCCTTATTGTACTAGTTTTCCTGTTATTTTTTCTTACTTAATTTGAGGTTTATTTTAGAGTATTTGATATATTTTGTTTTAGTAATCTGAACATCACTTGTCACATAATTTTGCTTTCTTCCATTTGTTAGAGATCCTTACTTTAAAATCTGATTCACCTTTGGAATTTGTATTCAGTTCTAAACATATACATTGCCATTTTTTACAACTGCAACACACCCCTATAATAACATATTCTAAATATGCTAGGGCTAGGTGGCCAAACATGTTTCTTACTTTTCAGACTATTTTTAAAATATATTTTCCCCAAGATATGACCAAAGAACAACACCAAGCAAAAGAAGAAGTCACAAATCTGGGGCACCTGGGTGTCAACTTTGGCTCAGGTCATGATCTCACATCTTTTGAGTTCAAGCCCCGTGTCGGGCTCTGTGCTGACAGCTCAGACCTGGAGCCTGCTTCAGATTCTGTGACTCCCTTTCTCTTTCTGCCCCACCCCTGCTCATGCTCACACTCTCTCTCTCAAAAAATAAAATAAAACATTAAAAAAAAAAAAGCAATCACAAATTCATGCCAGCACCAACCAGTTTTCAGGACCAGGGGAGGAGTTAGGGGGATCAGGGAATATTATATATATTATAGTTTCTTAAAAGAATATAAGATATCATGTTCTCCAATGTTTTACTGTTCTTCTAGGAAACCATAATATTCAAAGAAACTGCTTTTTAAATTTTTTTAATTAAAAAAATTTTTAATGTTTTTATTTATTTTCGAGACAGAGACAGAGCATGAGAAGGGGAGGGGCAGAGAGAGGGAGACACAGAATCTGAAGCAAGCTCCAGGTTCTGAGCTATCAGCACAGAGCCCGACACGGGGCTTGAACTCACAGTCTGTGAGATCATGACCTGAGCTGAAGTCAGATGCCCAACCAACTGAGCCACACAGGTGCTCCTGAAACTTCATTTTTTCTAACCCATATTAAAAGAATGAAATATTAGAAAAACCAGAATGATAATCTTTGTTTTAAAGGAAAACTTGCATTTTGAACAAAGTTATTTATAAGTGTGAAGTGCATATTTTAGCAAAGCTGTTTTAAATTTGTCCTCCTGAGTCTAAAATAAATAGCTTGGCATTCATAGTTTTATTTATAACTTTATTTAGTTTTCTAAATAGGTAATACACTCAGGTGGATCAAAATATTTCTCAAAATATCAAACATACATTAACATTCTTACATTGATATTCATAATATAAATAGACCTATAATATTCCTTTTAATATCTTTGTCTGGTTTTGGTAACAGAGTTGCCTTGGACTTGTAGACTGAGTCTGGAAACAGTCCCCAGTTTTCAACTGCTTAGAAAACACTGTAAGAGGGAGCCAAGATGGCAGAACAGCATGGAAGTTTTTTGTGTGTCTCACGTCCATGAAATACAGCCAGACCAAAACTAAGCCATCCTGCACACCTAGAAAACTTATCTGAGGATTAACACAACAATCTGTACAACCTGAGCCAAAGAATTCAGCAGAAAGAGAAAAAATTCGTTTTTATTTTCAATTTTTATCAAAAATATTTTTCTTTGGGGCGCCTGGCTGGCGCAGTCGGTTAAGCGTCCGACTTCAGCCAGGTCACGATCTCGTGGTCCGTGAGTTCGAGCCCCGCGTCAGGCTCTGGGCTGATGGCTCAGAGCCTGGAGCCTGTTTCCGATTCTGTGTCTCCCTCTCTCTCTGCCCCTCCCCCGTTCATGCTCTGTCTCTCTCTGTCCCAAAAATAAATAAATGTTGAAAAAAAAATTTTTTTTAAATTTTCTTTAATGTTTTTTACTATATTTTTTACTTTTGTGTAAATTTTTTCAAATTCTATTTTACTTCCATCATTTGTATACTTCAGTGTATTCACTTTTTAAAATTTTTAAATGATTTCTTTTCTTCTTTATCTTTTTCCTTTTTCATTTCTTTTCTCTTTCTTGAATACAGAAAGAGAAAAAATTCACTCTTATTTTCGATTTTTATTAAAAAATATTTTTCTTTAATTTTTTACTATAGTTTTTACTTTCATGTAAATTTTTCAAATTCTATTTTACTTCCGTCATTTTATTTTAGTCTACTAAAGTGTATTCACTGTTTCAAATTTTCAAACGATTTCCTTTTTTTTTTTTTAATATTTATTTTTGAGAGAGAGAGACAGAGCACGAGTGGGGGAGGAGCAGAGAAAGAGGGAGACACAGAATCCGAAACAGGCTCCAGTCTCTGAGCTGTCAGCACAGAGCCCAACACGGGGCTTGAACTCACAAGATGTGAGATCATGACCTGAGCCAAAGTTGACACTTAACCGACTGAGCCACCGAGGCACCCCAAACAATTTCCTTTTTTTTTTCTTTTTTCTCTTTTTCATTTCTTTTCTTTTTCTTGAATATAGAAAGAAAAAAATTCATTTTTTATTTTTAATTTTTATTAGAAATACTTTTAAATTTTTTCTACTATATTCTTTACTTTTGTGTAAATTTTCAAATTCTAGTTTACTTCCATCATTTCATTTTAGTCTAATTCAGTGTATTCATTTTTTCAAATTTGCAAACAATTTCCTTTTTCCACCCCCCCCCTTTTTTTCTCTAATCTATCAAGCCACTTTCAACACCCAGACAAAAACACACCTAGGATCTAGCATCATTTATTCGATTTGTGTGTGTGTGTGTTTGTGTTTAATTTTTTACTTTTAATATTTTTTTAATTTTAATTTTTTCTACCTCATTAATTCCTTTTCTGCTTTCAAAATGATGAAACGAAGGAATTCACCGCAAAAGAAAGAGCAGGAAGAAATGACAGCCAGGAATTTAACCAAAACAGACACAAGCAAGATGTCTGAACCAGAATTTAGAATCATGATAATAAGAATACTAGCTGGAGTGGAAAATAGATTAGAATCCCTTTCTGTGGAGATTAAAGAAGTAAAACTAGTCAGGATGAAATAAAAAATGATATAACTGAGCTGCAATCATGGACTGATGCCACGGCGGCAAGGATGGATGAGGCAGAACAGAGAATTAACGATACAGAGGACAAACTGATGGAGAAAAATGAAACAGAAAAAAAAAGGACATTAAGGCAAAAGAGCATGATTTAAGAATTAGAGAAATCAGTGACTCATTAAAAAGGAACAACATCAGAACCATAGAGGTCCCAGAAGAGGAAGACAGAGCCATAGGGGTAGAAGGGTTATGTGAGCAAATCATAGCCAAAAACTTTCCTAACCTGGGGAAAGACACAGACATCAAAATCCAGGAAGCACAGAGGACCCCCATTAGATTCAACAAAAACTGACCATCAACAAGGCATATCATAGTCAAATTCACAAAAGACTCAGGCAAGGAGAGAATCATGAAAGCAGCAAGGAAAAAAAAGTCCTTAACCTACAAGGGAAGACAGATCAGGTTTGCAGCAGACCTATCCACAGAAACTTGGCAGGTCAGAAGGGAATGGCAGGATATATTCAATGTGCTGAATTAGAAAAATATGCAGCCAAGAATTCTTTACCCAGCAAGGCCGTCATTCAAAATAGAAGGTGAGATAAAGTTTCCCAGACAAACAAAAATTAAAGGAGTTCATGACCACTAAACCAGCCCTGCAAGAAATTTTAAGGGGGACTCTCTGAGGGGAGAAAAGAAGAAAATATAAAATAAATAAAAATAAAGACCAAAAGCAACAAAAAGATTAGAAAGGGCCAGAGAACACCACCAGAAACTCCAACTCTACAAACAACATAATGGCAATAAATTCATATCTTTCAGTACTCATTATAAATGTCAGTGGACTCAATGCTCCAATCAAAAGACATAGGGTAACAGAATGGATAAGAAAACAAGATCCATCTGTATGCTGCTTACAAGAGACCCACTTGAGACCTAAAGACACCTTCAGATTGAAAGAAAGGGGATGGAGAACCATCTATCATGCTAATGGTCAACAAAAGAAAGCCAGAGTAGCCATACCTATAACAGACAATCCAGACTTTAAAATAAAGACTGTGTCAAGAGATGCAGAAGGGCATTATATCATAATCAAGGGGTCTATCCACCAAGACCTAACAATTGTAAACATTGATGCACCAAATGTGGAAGAACCTAAATATATAAATCAATTAATCACAAACATAAAGAAATTCATTGAAAATACCATAATAGTAGGAGATTTCAAAACCGCACTCACAGCAATGGACAGATCATCTGATCAAAAAATCAACAAGGAAATAATGGCTTTAAATGACACACTGGACCAGGTGGACTTAACAGATATATTCAGAACATTTCATCCTAAAGCAGCAGAATATACATTCTTCTCCAGTGCACATGGAACATTCTCCAGAATAGACCACATACTGGGACACAAATCAGCTCTCAGCAAGTACAAAAAGATCAAGATCATACTGTGCATATTTTCAGACCACAATGCTATGAAACTTGAAATTAACCACAAGAAAAAATTTGGAAAGGTAACAAATACTTGGAGACTGAAAAACATCCTACTAAAGAATGAATGGGCTAACCGAGAAGTTAAAGAGGAAATTAGAAAGTATATGGAAGCCAATGAAAATGATAACACCACAACCCAAAACCTTGGGGACACAGCAAAGGTGGTCATAAGAGGAAAGCATATACCAATCCAGGCCTTCCTAAAGAAGGAAGAAAGATCTCAGATATACAACCTACCTTTACACCTTGAAGAGCTTGAAAAAAAAACAGCAAATAAAACCCTAAACCAGCAGAAGACAGGAAATAATAAAGATCAGAGCAGAAATGAATGCTATCGAAACCAAAAAAAAACAAAAACAAAAACAAAAACAAAAACAAAAAACCAGTAGAACAGATGAATGAAACCAGAAGCTGGTTCTTTGAAAGAATTAACAAAATTGGTAAAACCACTAGCCAGTTTGATCAAAAAGAAAAAGGAAAGGACCCAAATAAATAAAATCAAGAATGAAAGAGGAGAGATCATAACCAACACAGCAGAAATAAAAACAATAATAAGAGAATATTATGAGCAATTATATGCCAATAAAATGGGCAATCTGGAAGAAATGGACAAATTCCTAGAAACATATATACTACCAAAACTGAAACAGGAAGAAATAGAAAATTTGAACAGACCCATAACCAGTAAGGAAATTGAATTAGTAATCAAAAATCTCCCAAAAAACAAGGGTCCAGGGCCAGATGGCTTTCCAGGGGAATTCTACCAAACATTTAAGGAAGAGTTAGCACCTATTCTCTTGAAGCAGTTCCAAGAAATAGAAATGGAAGGAAAACTTCCAAACTCTATGAAGCCAGGATTATCTTGATTCCAAAACCAGAGACCCCACTAAAAAGGAGAACTTTAGACCAATTTCCCTAATGAACATGGATTCAAAAATCCTCAACAAGATATTAGCCAACCAGATCCAACAATACATTAAAAAAATTATTCACCACGATCAAGCGGGATTTATACCTGGGATGCAGGGCTGGTTCAATATCCGCAAAACAATTAATATGATTCATCACATCAATAAAAGAAAGGACAAGAACCATATGATCCTCTCAATAGATGCAGAGAAAGCATTTGACAAAATACAGCATCCTTTCTTGACAAAAACCCTCAAGAAAGTAGGTATAGAAAGATCACACCTCGAGATCATAAAAGCCATATATGAACGACCCAATGTTAATATCATCCTCAATGGGGAAAAACTGAGAGCTTTCCCCCTAAGGTCAGGAGCAAGACAGGGATGTCCACTCTTACCACTGTTATTCAACATAGTATTGGAAGTCTTAGCCTCAGCAATCAGACAACACAAAAAATAAAAGGTATCCAAATTGGCCAGGAAGAGGTCAAACTTTCACTCTTCACAGATGACCTGATACTCTATATGTAAAACCCTAAAGATTCCACCAAAAAACTGCTAGAACTGATTCATGAATTCAGCAAAGCAGCAGGATATAAAATCAACTCACAGAAATCGGTTGCATTCCTATTCATCAACAATGAAGCAACAGAAAGAGAAATCAAGGAATCGATCCCATTTACAATTGCACCAAAACCATAAAATACCTAGGAATAAATCTAACCAAAGAGGTGAAAAATCTATACACTGTAAACTATAGAAAGCTTATGAAAGAAATTGAAGAAAATACAAAAAAAAATGGAAAAAGATTCCATGCTCCTGGATAGGAAGAACAAATATTGTTAAAATGTTGATACTACCCAAAGAAATCTACACAGTCAATGCAATCCCTATCAAAAAAAAATCAGCATTCTTCAGAGAGCTAGCACAAATAATCCTAAAATTTGTATGGATCCAGAAAAGATGCCGAATAGCCAAAGCAATCTTGAAAAAGAAAACCAAAGCAGAAGGCATCACAATCCTGGACTTCAGCTATACTACAAAGCTGTAATCACCAAGACAGTATGGTACTGGCACAAGAACAGACACTCAGATCAATGGAATAGAATAGAGAACCCAGAAAGCGACCCACAAACATATGGCCAACTAATCTTTGACAAAGCAAGAAAGAATATCCTATGGAATAAAGACACTCTCTTCAGCAAGTGGTGCTGGGAAAACTGGACAGAGACATGCAGAATAATGAACCTGGACCACTTTCTTACACCATACACAAAAATAAACTCAAAATGGACGAAAGACCTAAATGTAAGACAGGAAGCCATCAAATTCCTCAAGGAGAAAGAAGGCAAAAACCTCTTTTATCTTGGCCACAGGAACTTCTTACTCAACATGTCTCTGGAGGCATGGGAAACAAAAGCAAAAATGAACTATTGGGACCTCATCAAAATAAAAAGCTTCTGCACAGCAAAGGAAACAATCAGCAAAACTAAAAGGCAACTGATGGAATGGGAGAAGATATTTGCAAATGACATATCAGATAAAGGGTTAGTATCCAAAATCTGTAAGAACTTCTCAAACTCAACACCCAAAAAAACAAATAATCCAGTGAAGAAATGGGCAAAAGACATGAATAGACACTTTTTCCAAAGAGGACATCCAGATGGCCAACCGACACATGAAAAAATGCTCAACATCACTCATCCTCAGGGAAATACAAATCAAAACCACAACGAGATACCACCTTACACCTGTTGGAACGGCTAACATTAACAACTCAGGCAACAACATATGTTGGCAAGGATGAGGAGAAAGAGTATCTCTTGCATTCTTGGTTGCAATGCAAGCTGGTGCAGCCACTCTGGAAAACAGTATGGAGGTTCCTCAAAAAACTAAAAATAGAACTACCCTACAACCCAGCAATGGCACTACTAGGTATTTATCCAAGGGATACAGGTATGCTGTTTCGAAGGGACACATGCACCCCAATGTTTACAGCAGCACTATCAACACTAGTCAAAGTATGGAAAGAGCCCAAAGGTCCATCAATGGATGAATGGATAAAGAAGAGGTGGTATATATATACAATGGAGTATTACTCGGCAATCAAAAAGAATGAAATCTTGCCATTTGCAACTACGTGGATGGAACTAGAGGGTATTATGCTAAGTGAAATTAATCAGTCAGAGAAAGACAAATACCATATTACTTCACTCACATGAGGACTTTAAGAGACAAAACAGATGAACATAAGGGAAGGGAAGCAAAAATAACATAAAAACAGGGAGGGGGACAAAACATAAGAGACTCATAAATATGGAGAACAAACAGGGTTACTGGAGGGGTTCTGGGAGGAGGGATGGGATAAATGGGTAAGGGGCACTAAGGAATCTACTCCTGAAATCATTGTTGCACTATATGCTAACTAATTTGGATGTAAATTTAAAAAAAATTAATTAATTAAAAATTTTAAAAAAAGGAAAGAAAATACTGTATAACATTAAGACCTTTGTTCCCTGAAAGTTGGTAGAACTTGCTTGTTAAAAAATTTGTTTTTTTCTTTGTGAGAAGACATTGCTCCAATCTCTTTAATAGTTATAGGGCCATTTAATGTTTTTGAGTAAGTCTTGGTAAGATATAGTTTTCTAATAGTATATCCATTTCATCTAAGACTTCACAGTTGTTGGCATAAGATTGTTGACAGCATCCACTTTTATTATTATTTTTTTACCCTTTATCTGTAGTAACTGCCCCTCTTTCATTACTCACATTTTACATTTGTATTTTCTCTCATCTTCTGATTAAACTTGCCAAAGGTCTACTCTGTTGGTTTTTAAAAAAAATATCAATGCTTTGTTTTGCTGGTCTTCTTTATCATCTCTTTTCTATTTCACTCACTGCTGGTATTATTTTTATTATTTTTTCTTCTGTTATTTGAGTTTGTTCTTTCCTTCTTTTTTCTTTTTTTTCTTTTTTAATTTTAGAGAGAGTGAGAGAGCATGTGAGTAGGGGGCAGAGGGAGAGGGGGGCGGCATGGGGGGAGAGAGAGAAAGAGAGAATCTTAAGCAGACTCCAAATCACAACCTGCGCTGAAATCGAGTCAATGCTCAACCAACTGAGCCACTCAGGTGTCCCTGTCCTTTCCTTCTTATATGACTTCTAAAGCTATACATCTCCCTGAAAACACTTTGGCTGTATTCCACAAGTTTTGATATATAGTGCTTTTAATATCATTCTCTAGATATTTTACATTCATTATAATTTCTGCTTAAAACCAAAAGTTATTCAGCAGTGTATTTTTTTAAACTGTGAATGAGATAAGGATGCCCACTATTATTATTATATTCAAGATTATACATGAAGTCCCAGCCAGTACATATGTGTCATGACCAAGGATTATGAGTGATCCAACTGAAACCCAATGAAAAAAAAGAGAAAAAAAAACAAGAGAAATAAAAATCTAACAAGTTTTCAGGCTAAAGAATGAAGTACCTTTAAAGGAAAAAGAATCAGAGCTGCAGTAACATTTGCAACACTGAAAGCTAGAAGACAGAGCATCCACACTGTACTGAGAGAAAAGAACTCAAGAATCCTATAATCAGCTGAGATACCATTATGACCATGAAGCTGAGAATTGCATTTTGTATTTTTTTTTTAATTTTTTTTTTCAACGTTTATTTATTTTTGGGACAGAGAGAGACAGCGCATGAACGGGGGAGGGGCAGAGAGAGAGGGAGACACAGAATCGGAAACAGGCTCCAGGCCTCGAGCCATCAGCCCAGAGCCCAACGCGGGGCTCGAACTCACGGACCGTGAGATCGTGACCTGGCTGAAGTCGGACGCTTAACCGACTGCGCCACCCAGGCGCCCCTGCATTTTGTATTTTTAAGGAATATCTATAGCACTAGATCATGTATTCAACATACAGGAGAGCTCCACAAATTCAAAAAGGTATTATAAGTCACATTATTTAGCCAGAATACTCTCAAGTTAAATAAATAATAAGAAAGTAACTCCTTCCCCAAATAATTAACTACATACTTAGAAATTCAGAAATATACTCCTAGATAACCCTTTCACCAAAGAAAAAATTAGAAATTACACAGTACTTAGACAGTATTGAAAAGAAGAATATTCATATTGAATATATGAGACATAGATAAAATTTTACTCATAGGAAAACTCATTCCTTCAAATGCCTCTATCATTGAACAAAAAAAAAGATGAGAAATAACGAAGTATTCCCTTCAGAAGTCTGAAAAATAAAAACAAAAAATAAAAAGAAACTAGGAATAGGAAATTAATAAATATAGAGATGGAAAGTAATGTTATAGAAAATAAAAGTAATAGCATAAAAAATACAAAGGCTAGTTCTTTGAAAAGACTAAAAAATGAAGGCCTTGCAAGCCTGATAAATAATAAAAGATAAACGAAAAATAGACAAGATTAAAAATCAGATATCAGGCCTAATCACAGACAGAGGGAATATTTTAAAATAAGAGTATTGCATTCCATATTATGGGTATAAATTTGAAATCTTAGAGAAAATTGAATAATTTACCATCCAAATATAAAGAATCAAAACTGATGTGAGAAGAACTGAATATTCAAATAGTCAATTACCACAGACAACTCTGAAAATACTAAATACCATTCAAAGACATACTGAAATCAAAGGAGTTCATAATTGAATTTTACCTAATGATATGTGGTTCAGGTCAAGTTTTATCTAACTTTAAAAAACGGATAATTCATGTGATTAAACCTGTTTATTTATGATGTTCACTTAATTTTAATGCAAAGCTCTGATAAAATTAGTACTTGCTAGTAAAAAAAAACCTTATAAACCAATCTCATTTATTAATATATATGCACAAAATTTACAAATAAAATATATACATGTAGCAAATGATATATTCAAAAAGTAAATGATGCATGGCTTATTCCATGAAAGCAAAGACACTGCAACATCAAGAAATTCAATAATACTAGTCCATTTTACCAGTTGGTTAAAGGGGAAAAAAACACTATTATATCAATAGATGCTGAGAGGCACTTAACAAAATCCAACAGCATTTCATTTAAAGCATCTAACTAAAATTGGAATACAAGTAAAATAGTTAATTAAAAATAAATATTTACCAAAAACATCAAACATAATTCCAAGTGGCAAAGCACCAAATAATTTCAATTAAAATCAGTAAGTAGATATGGATGTTCAATGTCATTATTATTTAACAAAGTCTGAGGGGTTCAGATGAACTTCATAAGATATTAACAAGATAAGAAAATAAAATAACAGATATAAACACTGGAAAAAAATAGATGAACTCTTTTTGGGCGGGTATTGAGCAGGTGATACAATTGTAGAACTAGATAATCCAAGAGATACTAGTAAAAAAACTACTAGAATTAATATGAGGATTTTATAAAGTTGATGGATATAAGACAAATACACAAAAATCAATAACCTTTCCTTATTCTATCAACAAATATGAAGATTTCAATTTTCTTCCATTCTTTTAACTAAAACTGTCCTTTTTCCTAAAACACTGAAAACTGATGCTGGACAACTTGAGTTCAGCTTTAGAGAAATTGCCACAAAACTTGTGTATAGACAATCTTTGTGCCTGCTCTATGGGTCAAAATGATCACCAGAGACACTTAAATTACAAACCAGAAAAACTCATCTGATTCCTGCTGCCTGTTCCCACACCATATGAGAATGCTTCAAGCCTGACATCTGAAAATCTTTCACTAGGAGCACTCAAGACCCAGACACTGGGTTTGTAATTTGCTCCAACCATTAACCTATATTTTTCTTTTGTTTCTGTAGAAGTGTCTCTTATTAATTACCTGATTGCTTGCTAAACAAAACAGAGTCTATATCATGGCTAACACCACCTGCTACACGATTAAGGCCTTACGTGACTCTCAAATAGCATTACAATATTAAACACTGAAATAACTCATTCATGAAGCAGTTCTACAAAATAAAATGGTATTAGATGTTTTAACTGCAGCATGGGTGGAACATGTGCCATCATAAACACTGAATGTTACATATATATTCCAGATTACCACTAAAATGTAACAGGATTGCTAATTGTGCTCAAATTGGCACTTCTTAAAATTTTTTTAATGTTTTATTTAAAAAAAATTTTTTAATGTTTACTTTTGAGAGAGAGAGAGCGCGCAGGGGAGGGGCAGAGAGCTAGGGAGTCACAGAATTCGAAGCCGACTGCAGGCTCCCAGCTGCCAGCACAGAGCCTGATGTGGGGCTCGAACTCACAGGCCTATAGATCATGACCTGAGCTGAAGTCGGCAACCTAATCGACTGAACCACCCAAGCGCCCCAATGTTTTATTTATTTTTTGAGAAAGAGAGAGAGAGGGAAGGGTGGAGAGAGAGTAAAACACAAAATCCCAAGTAGACTCCAAGCCCTGAGCTGTCAGCACAGAGCCGAACACGAGGCTTAAACCCACGAACCGTGAGATCACTACCTGAGCCAAAGCCAGATGCCCAACCGACTGAGCCACCCAGGTGCCCCTCAAATTGCCACTTTAAACAATCTCTCCCTCTCCTTTAATAATTGGTTAAACTCCTGAACTGGAGGATTTTGGTCAACTATCAAAGGTCTCTTTATTGGGCTTCTTTTTCTCATAATAATTTCAATCATGTTTTGCTGTCTTTTAAATGTCTCTCCACCTGGTGCCCAGACTCCCTCAGTGGCATAACTTCAAGTGGACAGATAATCTTTTCTACTCAAGGAGATTCATATATGTTGTCTACCTTGGATTTGGCTGCCTCTGCTTTTAACAATTCCTATAACCCCAAATGACCAATGCCCCTATTCAGCAGCAAAAAGTTACAGAAGATAAGACCTTCCACCCTCAGCAACCTTAAAGATTTAAGGGTCAAGTAATTCAGGGGGCAAATGATGAAGAGAACAAAGGTAAGAGAAATGGGGCTAAAATCATCTCTTTACAACTTGCAACCCCCCACTTATAAATTCCTGAGACATGCAGAGTGTGACATTCCTCAAGGAACTCATGGCTACTTTACTGTTGATGTTTCATTAAAGACTAAAAGCAACCTTATCTTAACAACAGCCCTCCAAGATCCTGGAGACCTTGCTTTTTAACATGCTCAAATTCCTTAGAGACTTACCTTATCCCTAACCCCCACTAACTAAAAAGTATATAACCAATTACTCCTCACAATCCCAGTGCAACTCTTTCTGCCTACTTGTCCTGTCTCTGTGCTATAATAAAAGCACGTTCTGGCACCAAAACAAAAACAAAAACAAAATACCAAGAGACTGAAATAGTGAAAAAAGTCCACTTATAGTAGATGCAAAAACATGACAGTCATAAATTTAACAAGAAGGAAAAAGTAACATAGCCAAATAAAACTAAGAAATCATAATTAAAAACAAAAAAAGTTTAAAGAAATGAAAGGACATACTGTATTCTTGAATGAGAAGACTTTTACAATATTAAGACTTAATATCACTAAAAACTCCAATTCTCCAAAATTTAATATGTAAATATAATGCAATTCCAGCTAGAATCTCTGTTGGGATTAGAATTAAATGAAATTACTTTAACTTCATGTGGAAGAATAACTTCTTGTAAATATAAATATGTAAGAAAGTATAAGGACTGGAGGAGAAAAACTTTACTAAGTATCAATTAGTCTTTGGATTAGAAGTAAATACAGGATCTTAAAAAATTCAAATTGAAGGCTAACTCCTCCACGTATATATTTAAAAAGTAAGAATAGTAGAAAGAGAAAGGATTTACCAGCTGTGAGATTATGCTATTAAGTCACTATATTCAAAATATATAGTGCAAATATATATAGTGCAAAATATATAGAACAAAAGAGAACACAGTAATCAATGCTAACATATATAAAATTTTAACATATGACAAATAGTTCTATTCAGTGTAAAAGGATGGATTATTTAATATACAATACTGATACAACTGGTTATCCATTTGGAAAGAATAAAACTAATCCCCCATATCTCTTACCATATAAAAAATAAATCTTACATGGATTAATGACTTAAATGTAAAAAAAACCCTCGAGACTATCTGTACAATTTAAGAATGTTTTAACCAAAACTAACCAAAAACAATACAAGACATATCATTTGATCACATCAAAATGAAAAATTTTGGTAGTAAAATTTACCATAAAAAGTCAACAAATTATACATTAGAAAAAAACCGAATATAGATTATAATTACTACATTATACAAACTGCTCTTAAAAATTATCAAGGAAAATTCCAATAATGCAATAGAAAATTGGCAAAATCTATAAATAGGTAATTCACAGAAGGGAAAATTAAAATATTTGATATCTGCTCCAACTTCACGTAATGAGTCCTTATTTTCCATTCCAGCACCACTTTCTCTCCAGATTTCCTAGTCTGTGGTGTGCTCCCATCATTAAATACTCTCAAGAAAAGAGGTTCAGAGTCCTCTGTGACTTCCTTCTCTCCCTGTTTACTTAGCCAGATGTTCACCTCTCTAATCCTGGGTAGTCTGCTCAATCTTGATTCTATCTTGGCTTTCCCATTGTGGCCACGGAGATGACCAAGGAGACACAGTGCGATAAGCACGAGTCTTGGAATCTGAACTCTTTCACTCCCTACCATTTACCAGCTATGTGAAAACAGGCTTGTTACCTTTCTAGGTTTTGATTCTCTTCTCTGCAAGATGGGACAATTATACCTGTTTTTCATGATCCCTGTGGCAACTGACAGAAGTAATTTACATACAGTGCATATTAGGACCCAAAAAATGTAGTTCCCTTCCTACTTCAGTTTGTTACAGTTAGTCTCGGGCCTGGGTTATCAGCAAAGGTATTTTTTATTTTATTTTTTTTTAATTTTTTTTTCTACGTTTTTATTTATTTTTGGGACAGAGAGAGACAGAGCATGAACGGGGGAGGGGCAGAGAGAGAGGGAAACACAGAATCGGAAACAGGCTCCAGGCTCCGAGCCATCAGCCCAGAGCCTGACGCAGGGCTGGAACTCACGGACCGCGAGATCGTGACCTGGCTGAAGTCGGACGCTTAACCGACTGCGCCACCCAGGCGCCCCAAGCAAAGATATTTTTTAAATGGCTACCTAGCTCCAATTTCTTGATTATCTGGAACACCCCCAATCATTGTAATAACTTAATTTTGCTAAAACACTGCTTGTATTATAGTATTCTCCCTGAATGAAAATTGATTATGAATTTTCAAGGATTCCTATTGCCTTTAGGGAAAAGTACAAATTCCATAGTGCCAAGACACTCATTCCTCTCAGGTAGAAATTTAAAACCTTTGCCCATAGTGCCCTAAACACAGGTTTTTTTCTAAATTTTTTTTTAACATTTGTTTATTTTTGAGACAGAGAGAGAGAGCATGAACCGGGGAGGGTCAGAGAAAGAGGGAGACACAGAATCTGAAACAGGCTCCAGGCTCTGAGCTGTCAGCACAGAGCCTAACGCGGGGCTCGAACCCACCGACCACGAGATCATGACCTGAGCCGAAGTCGGACGCTTAACCGACTGAGCCACCCAGGCGCCCCACCAAACACAGTTTTTAATTTTTCCTTTGGGAAAATGAAGGAATATATTCACTTAAGTGTGAATGGCATTCACTCTCAATGGCAGAATCAGAAGGGATGATAGTAAATATTGATCACAGACACAGTTATTGACTTAGTTACTAGTAATTAGCCATATTTGCAACACTAATTAAAACAAGATTTTGTTGTGATTATAAAAGAAATAAAAATGTAAATACTTCTTTGTTATGGCCAGTTGCTAACAACAGCAAATAAAATCATTCTCTTTTACCTAGTACTTCTTTTTCCAAGTCATGGCATCTGGTTTGCAAGTTTGCTTCCTGTTGTTGGGATGTCTGAATCTGCTGAGACCTCAGTATGGCTGCATCTGACAACAATTTCAGATTTTTCATTTCCTCTTCAAGGCACATCTTATTTCTCTGGGACACTGTCAAACTTTTCTTTAGTATCTCTATTTCTGTATAGAAAAGTCAAAGTTTGCAAATAGACAAAATTGAATCATAAATCATTTCCCTGTAGAATGATTATTTTCTTCTAGAAAATCAATAGTTGAAAGTCAAGATAACTTTTCTGTCAGTAGAATGACACCTAACCAAAAAATTTAAATTTAGTAGTTATTCTGAAAAAGAAAGAAGAAGGATTGCATTGCTAAATGATGCATGAAAAGTTTTAGTAGGTTAGCCTTTAAATTGTATTAAATGGCAATCCATCTTGCTTTTTAAATGCTCACATAAATGAATAACACAATATCTGCATAATGTTCTGAGTTTTATTGAAATTAAATTGTTTTCTTGGCAACATGATTCAGAAAAGTACATTTAAATGTGCTAGCGTGAGCTGGTTGGGTGGCATTTCTAGGAGAGTAATTAGGGTACATTCTATACAAATTATGAAGAAAGACAGTAGGGGTGGAGAGGAATAAAAGGATTCAGTGTCTAAAACTAATAAATTTATGGGCAGAAAGTATTAGTTAATAGAGCTTAATGATTCTAATAATACTTTGTCCACTCAAAATGAGACCAGAATTTTATCATAGCAATCACTTGTCATTATTCTATCTACTTAGATTAAGTTTAATAAAAATATGCCTTCACAGCATTATGTAGATTTAAATGTGCTAATTTTATATAATTTTGTGAGAAATGCATGGAACATATTATCCTTCAGAATAATCATCAAGCTCTCCCTTAAGCAGTCTCTTCAGCACTGTCTTAAACCACCACTAAAATATAAAAATACACATACAATGATAAAATACTATAAAATTTGTACAACCGCAATTAATTTGAATTGATGAGGAGGTGATCTATGTGAAAATCTGGACAGTCTGCTTTTCCAGATAGTTCACTTGGCATCCCCTTTCTTGTTTAGCTTATCCTGGGCCATGTGATGGGTGTAGCATGTGATTGGGGATCAGAGGACACTGGCTTGGTCTTGGGGGCACCACAGCACCAGATAGGCTAGTGAAGACCTGAAGCAGAGAGCCAGAAGACAGACATGGCATCAGAGGCAATAGGGCTGGTAAGTGGTTAAAGAGAAGTAAAGTGGTTGGCTAGACAGAGCACAGAGAAGAGAACATGCCTTAAAGGATGGTGAAGAATAGAATTAGGAATGTGGTCCAAGGAGAGAAAGTAAAATGTCTTTCTGTGGGTGATGAGCATGTCCGAAAGAAAATGTGACCGTTAAGACAGATTTAGGGGTGACCACAAGGAGTCTGGCACCTACTTCACTTCTAATTGTTGCTCAAAATGGAAAACCTGGAGAAATAAATTGGCAGGGACCAAGTAAGTGAGGTTCTACTATATTCAAACAATTACTTAAATGGGAATATTTTTCCTAAGAATAACTATATGCTTCTAAATATTTACGGATATGCACCCATTTGTGTAAAGAAAACTGCTAACACACTAGTGTGTAAAATTTTAAAAGAATAGAGTTTAAAAAATATGGAGGTTGCAGTTTTTCTTTAGGCCCAATTTTTCTCTAGTATTTCTGTATCCATAAAGGTGGCTCCTTCTGCTGAATAAACTGTATCATATCCTAATCATATCTGTGTTTAAGTCAGAATGACAGTGCAGAGGAATCCGCACATGCTGTCACCTATTTTTCATTTGCCAGAATGATGCTGCTTAGGTTAGCAGGCTGACTCTGTAAGTGTACACTACTATCTGCCTCTAAAATAACTACTCATGTCAACATGACTTTCTATCTGACATTAGAAGAATAAGAATCTGCAATACAAATTCAGTTGTGAAATATATTCTAATACATGGAAAAGTACAGCAAGATTTCCAAACTAATAGGAGCTACATTTCTAATGTGAAATTAGAAGACTAAAACTCAATGAAGGGGAATTAACTCACCCTCGACAAATGACACATTCCCTGTACCTACGGCAATCCTGATGTCAAATATTGGGTCCTACCTTCATCATTCTACAGCATCATATCTGTCAGTCACGTGTTCCAATTTGGAGTTCAGAAGTTATGATTTCCACCAGGTCAACCTATTCTGGTTGTTGTACCCACCTTGGTTTCCCTTATCTCAGCACCCCCTATGAAGAAGGTCCTTCTAACTTCATTCATTTGGCTTGCTATTGCTCATATGCTACCATGGCCTGGCAATCTTTTCTGACCCAATCTGGACGTGACCTGGATCTTCCTAGAACTCATACCAATTTACACCATTTTTACTGCACTGATAATATGTATACATGTGATCTATTATTGGACTGTAAGTTACTTAGGCCAGAGATCATATATTAGTCATTTTTTATTCCACCCACAATTTTTACCATGATGTCCTAGAGATAACAGGAGCTCAATACATACCTACCAAATGAGTAAAGGCTTTATTGAGCAAAACTTCTAAATAGTTTCTGATATACTAGTTGAATACGGTATCCTGAATATTTTTTGTCTTATCTTGCCCTTCACTTCAGAGGCAAGCATTTTGAGTCACAGATTCTTTAATGTCAGGCTAGGTAAGGCAGTAAAAACACACATGCAAAAGCAGCTAACATTTTTAATAGGATGAGAAAATAGGCCTATTTCATCCCTAATTTCTTCAATTTTATGAAAATATGTGGACTACATTTCCAAGCCTAATTTGGAACTTGAATTTTAAAAATTCAGGAGCTATCCAATAGTTATTTTGAGAGTGGAAACAAACTGATTCTACACTTAAAATACACTTAAAATAATCTACCTTGGTAAAAATATTTTTTCCTGAAATTTCTTTTATTAAAATAGGTATGCTCTGCTTTAATAAATCCTAATCTATGCTAGCTCTCTCTCTCTCTCTCTCAAAAAATAAATAAACCTCAAAAAAACTTTAAAAAATGGGTGCCTGGGTGGTTCAGTCGGTTGAGCGTCCGACTTCAGCTCAGGTCATGATCTCACAGACTGAGTTCCAGCCCCGCATTGGGCTCTGTGC
Organism: Lynx rufus; assembly: GCF_022079265.1. Lineage (NCBI taxonomy): Eukaryota > Metazoa > Chordata > Mammalia > Carnivora > Felidae > Lynx > Lynx rufus. The sequence goes on along the minus strand of NW_025814867.1, from coordinate 50,857,603 downwards.
TCACAGCTCAGAGCCTGGAGTCTGCTTTGGGTTCTGTGTCTCCCTCTCTGCCCCTCCCCCCTCCCCCCTTGCACTCTGTCTCTCTATCAAAAAATAAATAAACCTCAAAAAAAATTTTTTTAAAGTAATACAAGAAAAAAAAGAAAACCTAATCTATGAATATTTGAGCTTAAAAACATTGATTATATAAAGAGATAGCCACTCATTAGAGGGGTAGGAAATATTTTACTCATATCCGCTATTCAATAATCAACATACTTGTCAGCAAGAAAATATTAAGCAAAGCCTTTTCTAGGAATGTTGTTTCTGTTCTGGACTTTGATTTTAAGCCTAAATTTTAATGTGCAAAACTTTTAAAGTATCTCAAATAATGTTGTGAATTTGTATGGGGTTCACTATATTATGAGTTTGCTAGGGCTGCTGTTAACAAAGTAGCAGAGACCGGGTAGCTTAAGGGGCAGAGATTGATTTTTTCACAATTCTGGAGGCTAAGAAGTCTGAGATTAAGGTATCAGCTAGGTTGGTTTCTTTCAAGGGCCATGAAGGACAGATCTGTTCCAGGCCTCTCTACTTGGCTTATAAAAGGCCATCTTCTTCCTGTGTCTTCAAGACTCTTTCTTCTGTATGTTTCTGTTTCCTCTGTTTTTATAAGGAACACCAATCAGATTAGAGCCCACCCATTTAAATTTATTTCTTTAAGAACCCTAGGGGCGCTTAGGTGGCTCAGTCGGTTGGGAGTCTGACTTCGGCTCAGGTCACGATCTCACAGTTGGTGGGTTCAAGCCCCACGTAGGGCTCTGTGCTGACAGCTCAGAGCCTGGAGCCTGCTTCAAATTCTGTGTCTCCTCTTCTGTCTGCCCCTCCCATGCTCATGCTCCGTCTCGCTCTGTCTCTCAATAATAAATGAAACATTAAAAAAAAATTAAGAAAAAAGAACCCTCACTCCAAATACAGATATATTCTGAGGTGCTGGGGATTGGAACTTTAACATATGAATGGGGGGGGGTGCAGTGACATAATTCAGCCAATAACATATTTTAGAACATTTACTGGCATTTACACTGTGATTATAAATATGGAAAAAAATAGATGAGCATGTGTTGGACTAGAAGATAAAATGGGAAAATGAAAACAACTATGTTAGGATAAAGAAATTACGGGTTTGTTTTACTTCTTATAAAAATGTTTCCATTGTTCTTCCTATATCAACTTTTCTAGTTTCATTATTTTTGAGAAACAGAGAGAGCACAAGTGGGGAGGGGCAGACAGAGAAGGAGACAGAATCCAAAGCAGGCTCCAGGCTCTGAGCTGTCAGCACAGAGCCCAACGCAGGGCTCGAACCCACAGACTGTGAGATCATGACCTGAGCCAAAGTCAGACAGTTAACCGACTGAGCCACCCAGGAGCCCCTTATATCAACTTTTCACTTGAAGAACTGTGTCATGCAGAATCAACTCACACCCTAAGAATATATCCACATAGATCATAAATAAAAGCTGGTATTGAAAAAGTATTTGTCATTTAAAATGTTTATAATATTGTTAAAGTTTATAGCTAATACAGCTTTTTTTAGCCGTTAGAATAAATATCATATAATGCTAGCTAATGTAAATACAATTATTAGTATTAATCTTACATAATTTCTTTATCTTAATAAGGTTTTTCTGTTGTTCTTAGTCCTATTAGCTTAATCATATGGACTTAAAATTATGTCTCTAGGAAATCTTTACAATTTTAGACATTCTAATAGATGTGTAGTAGTATTTCATTACAGTTATAATTTGCATTTCCCTAATTGGCTAATGTTGAACAATTTTTCATTGCTTTATTATTCCATAACCTCTAGGTGAAATTTTTGCTCACATATTTTGCCCATTTCCTAATTAAACTGTTTATTTAAAATGTAGAGTCTTGAGAGTTTTTCATCTATTCCAGATAAAAGTCCTTTGTGTGGTCCACAAATACTTTCTCCTAATCTGTAATTTGTCTTTTCATCCTCTTAACAGGGTCTTTCACAGAATAAAAGTTCTTAATTTTGTTGAGGTTCTTATTTATCAAGTTTTCCTTTTATGTATCATGCTCTTAGTTCAAGTCTGAGAATCCTAAGTCCCAAAGATTTTCTAGTTTTCTATTTTCCATTTAGGTCTATGATCCATTATGAATTAATTTTTGCATAAGGTGCAAGGTTTTGGTCAAGGTTCTTTTTATTTATTTTTATGCCTATGGGTAACCAGTTACTCCAGTCACTCCATTGCCTCCATTATTATTTTCAGTTTGTTAAAAAACAACAACAATAAAAAGGCTAGCCTATCCTTCTTCCATTGAACTGCTTGTTCACCCTTGTCAAAAATCAATTCTCCATATTACATGGGTCTACATTTTTATATATATTTAATATATTAGCTATATATTAATAAATATATTTAAACTAAGAGCATTAATTTTGCTCCCTTATTTAAGGGTACTAGCCTGACACAATGAACACTTCTTTAGGATATATGTATGGACATATGTTTTCATGGCAGGGAGAGCACATAAATACCAAAGAAGAATTTCAGGGTCATTGGGTAGGTGTATCTTTAGCTTTGTTAAACAACAACAACAACAACTGTCAGATCTTTTTTCAAAGTGGTTGTAGCATTTTATACTGTCACCAATTTGCATAAGAATTCCAGTTGCTTTTCTTCCTCACTAACATTTGCTGTTGTCAATCTTTTTCATTTTAACAAGTATAGTGGGTATGTACTGTTGACATTTGCATTTCCCTTTTTACCAATAATGTTCAGCACTTTTTCATGTTGTATTGGTCAATTGTATATGTTTCCTTGTAAAGTGTCTGCTCAAATCTTTTAGCCATTGTTGACTGGATTGTCTGTCCTTTCATTACTGACTTGTTGGTGCTCTTTATGTAATCCAGACAGCAATTCTTTGTTTTTAAAACGTTTTTTTTTTTTAAATATTTTCTCTGTCTGTGGCTTACCTATTCATTTTCTTTCTTTCTTTTTTTTCTTTCAAATCAATTTAATAACCTGGCAGCAATTCAAAATATGGAAAGATTCAAACTTGTTCCCCTAAAAGGTATGCTACCATGACTGTTTCACACAAGCATGAACAATGGCAACGATGAAACCGATTCCAAAGAGCAAGGATGATAAGAAGGTTTCTAGGCTCACACACTGAAGAGCTTGGTTTCAGAAAGTCTCTTGAGGGGTAGCAGAGGAGACATGAAATTTAAGGGGCCCTCAGAGGACAGGGTGCGGTTGCTGGGTCATGAGCACCTTGAAGCGTTTCTTGATGGTGATTCGGTGTCGAGAGTATTTGTCATCTGGGGAGAACCGAGCAGGATGAGCTGAGCAGGTCTGCTGTCCCATAGGGTCAAGCTTCTTCAGCGTATAGACTCGGTCTCCCTGATCGTTGAGGTAATACTGGAGAAACATGACCACACCAAAGCCAGAAGTTCCAATTTCGTCTGTACCTCTTCCTAACCGTCGCCAGTCTCACCACCTATTCATTTTCTTAATAGCATCTCTTGATGAACAGAAATTTTTAATTTTGATAAAGTCTAACACATCAATTTTTGGGTCTTTTTCTATCCAAAAAACTTCATTTACTACCAATTCATGAAGATATTTTCCTCTATTTCTTCTTTGATAGTTTTAGCTTTTATATTTAGTTCTATGATTTATCTTGAATTAGCTTCATGTACAATGTAATGTAGGACTTGAGGTATATTTTCCCATATGGGTATTCTACTGTTCTAGCACAATTTGTTGAAAGACTTTCTTGTTTCCCATTTGATCGTTTTGGCACATTTGTGAAAAGTGAAATAATCACACAAATAGGGATCATTTACCAGGCTATTGTTCCATTTATCTGTTGATGATCCATATGCCATAATACATAATAAATCTTAGAGACAGGTGATAGTAATTCTCCATTGTTTGGATACTTTTAAAAGAGTTATTTTTTTAGTTTATTTATTACCTCTGTAGCTTTATCATTTTGTATTTATTTTTTAGTGGTTGCTCTATGAATTATACATCATTTTTACATCCTTTTAGAGTCCTGGGATTCTGTTCATCTTTTTTCAATGTTACTTAGTTTTCTTCTTCAAAATGAATAAAGTTCGCTGATTCTTTTTTCTATAATCACAATATGCTATAGAAGTCCATCCAGTAAATTTTTATTTCAGATACTATATTTTTCTAATCTTGACTATCCAATTTTTAATAGTTTCTTGCTGAGATAGTCTATCTCTTTTCATTCATTACTAGCTTATTTTCTTTTATGTCATTGAACATAGTTAACAGCTAATTTGAAATCCTGGTTAGTTAATTATATCATCTGGATCAACTCAGCATTGGTCTCTGTTGTCTGTTCTCTTGAGTATGATCCATACTTTCCTGTTTCTTCCCAGTTCAAGGAATTGGGGATTGCATCTTGAACATTGGGGATGTTATGCTAAGGAGACCTTGAATTCTGTTATATTCCTCCAAAGGGTAGTGATTTTTGGTATTGTTTTATTTTAATAAGCAGCTAACTTGTCTGAACTCAAACTGTAAAATATGTCTACCCTTGGGTGACAGCTAAAATATCAGTTATTTCGGCCTTTGGTGGGCTGTTTAAAGTCTTCCCTGTGCACGTGCATTGTAGAAGTAGGACAGAGATTTGGAAAAAGCTTATATGCAAACTCTGAACTCTCCCTCGCTGATTATCTCTTTTCTGGGATATTCCCTTATTTCTCAGAGGCTGCCTTGATCTATGTCCTCCAGTCTTCAAGCCAAAAAGACTACAGATTTCTTCAGAGTTTTAGCTTCCCTGAGTAGAACACACTATACTCTGCCCTCAACCCATTAGCCTTAAACAAACAAAAATAAAAACAAAACCCCAGGGAATTCACCCAGTGCCATTTTCTTCTTTTACTTCAAAAAAAATAGGCTTTAAAAAATATCAGTTTTAGGCTCATAGGAAAATTAAGCAGGAAGTACAGAGATTCCCATATAACTTCTGCCTGCACACATGCATAGCCTCTCCCATCAACAACATCCTACACCAGAGTGCGACATTTCTTAAAATCAATAAACCTACACTCACACATCACAAACACCCCCAAATCCTTAGTTTATATTAGGATTCACTCTTGGTGCTTACATTCTGAGCTTTGACAAATGTATAATGACATGTATCCACCACTCTAGTATCATACAAAGTATTTTCATTGCCTTAAAAATCCTTCATGCCCAATCTATTCATCCTCCCCCCCCCCACCCCCCGGCAAACAAAGACTTTTTTTTACTATATCCATAGTTTTGCCCTTTTGAGAATATCATTTAGTTGGAATCATATAGTATGTAGCCTTTCAGTCTGGCTTCTTTCACTTAGTAATATGCCTTTTTTCAATTTTTGGACATTCTCTCTGCTATGTGCTTGATTTTGGTCACTCTCCAGGTGTTTTTAGGTAGTTACTTTGTCTAGAAATTATCAGTTATCTGTGGAAGGCTGATTCAACATGAGATACTCAGTCATTAACAGAAAAAAAGTTTAAAAAGTCAAATTGGCACACTTAACAGTAATAAACAGACTTCTGGTCACAGCTTTAGATAGATGTGTCATGGTTAATTTCAGATTATTGAATTTCAGGGTTCAAATTATTGAATTTCAGGGTTCAAATAGGTCATAATGGCCACCTAGTTTACCAACAAACAATAATTTTAAAAGTTAGTCATACGTCCCATCACATCAAATATCATTATTTCATTACTTATTATGTACGATATACCAAAAGGAAAAAGATGATTACATTCTAAATATACATAACAAACCTGTCAAGGCTGTTTCACTTATGGATTTAATTTGTAGAAAAACTTCTCCTTTCAGTGAAGTCCAGTTTTGAAAATTGTCATATACTTCATTTTTAATACTGGTTAGCTCCCTTTTAGTAAAAGTAAGTAATGAAAGAGTCTTATTCCACAAATATTTGTACTCCACCAATCTTTGACTGTAAAATAGTTTTAAAAATTAGGATTTTAAAAGTAGCAAGCATAATAACAAATATTTCTTTGAAAAAATGGTTTTCTTTGAAAAATGGTTTGAGAATGACCATATAATCTACTGCCTAAATGGAGACAATTTTGAAAGTAAAAGGAGGTGATATTTGTATTTTGCTGAGATGACAGATATAAACTAGGAATATCCCAGGAACACTGAAGTGTATGGTCAGCCCAACTCATTTTCATTATATTATTTTAACTATAAAGAAATAGAGCTAATTTTTTCATACATATTTATTCTACTAACCTTTTAAATTAATTCAACAGTAAACAGTGAAGAAAATTAGGTCACAGTGACTTAATCATACACCAAAATGGGAATCTCAGATTCTTAGACAGTATTCTTGCTACATACTATGCTTCTCCAGACAGTGTAAAACCCAAGGTAATAATAAAGAATACCTTTAAAAAATTTTTTTTTCAACGTTTATTTATTTTTGGGACAGAGAGAGAGACAGAGCATGAACGGGGGAGGGCCAGAGAGAGAGGGAGACACAGAATGGGAAACAGGCTCCAGGCTCCGAGCCATCAGCCCAGAGCCCGACGCGGGGCTCGAACTCACGGACCGCGAGATCGTGACCTGGCTGAAGTCGGACGCTTAACCGACTGCACCACCCAGGCGCCCCAAGAATACCTTTTAAAGTGAATGATGTAGTGCTTTTGCTTCATCAAGTGACACAGTTCAAAGAAATCACACATTTTTTGCAATCTCAGTGATTTATTACTTCAGATGTCCTGCCTATAATTTACCCAATAATTAGACAAGATCTGAAAGTTATCAGCAAAATAAATAAGTAAGTAAGTAAGTAAGTAAGTAATGACTGAAGCCATGGAAGTGTATAATTGGTTAATATATATCTTCCTGGATAGACTAGATCTATGATGCAGAGACTATATCTGTCTTATTCATCACAGTTTCCCAAGCACCTAGCATAGTACCTATCACATAGTATATGTTTAAATACTGACAAATAAATGAATGAGTAAAAATAATAGATCACCCAGTTGGAGGACTGAAGAAGTGAGAAGTGCTGGGGATAAAACACTGGATAACACTAACATTTATAGGACTATAACAGAAAATAATCCCTCAAAAAAAGACCAGCGAGCCAAAAGAATAATATCAGAAATTCAGGAAATAGGAAATGTAAACAAAAAATAGTGGTCAGTGTTTAAGGCCTCAGTTAAAGGCTGAACAGAGTCCACCACTGTATCTGGTATTAAGGAGTCCTCTGAAGATCTGAGAGAGAGACATTAGGTAGGAAAGGACAGAGTAGTAAAGCAGAAGTGATACTAGCAGTCAAGAACCTTGACTTAAATAGCAAGGAGAGGAAGAGGAAAATGCAGAGTAGAATGGTTTGTTGAGAAAGGAGACACCTGAATGTGCACACAGCTGAGCAACAATACGAGCACAGTCAGAGGCTAAAAACACAGACAAGAGATACAGTCAATCTCTTGTGCAAAGTCCTAGAAAGGCCAGATATAGGTCAGAGGCTAAAAGATTAGCCTTTGCCAGGAAAAAGGATGATGACATTCTATATGGTAACTAATGTCCACTTGAGTGACCAGAAGCCACAGAGGATACCTCAAACAGCATGCAGAGGTAGGAGCTAAGAGAGATGCTAATTTCAAAAAGCAGAGAAAGAGTCCAAATAGATCACTAAATCAAGGGGGCCAAAAGTAAGGATGAGAAGTCTGAATGTGGAACCAGAAACTGGTGGTAAGAAAGGGAGATCAGAGCTATGAACTAAGTCAAGGTCAAGGGGCTAATGGTTTTGGTGTAAGGCAGCTGCCGGGAATAAACCATGTACAAAGGGGTCAGGGTATAGAAGGATATTTAACAGGAAAAAAGACTGGATGTGGATTCAGGTGCTTCTTTAGGGAGAAAGGCAGGAAATAGAAAATTCAAGCTTGTTAGCCAAGACCAGATCCATGCTTTGTGGGGCCTAAATCTTATATTATTAGTGGTGAGTGAGAGGAAGACTCTCTTGGAAAAAAAAGAAAAAGGAACACAAAAATGATGTCCACAAAATTAGGTTTAAAAGTGTGTGCTTATCTATAGAATGAGAAAAATCATTACAAATGAAAATTGTAAAGTTGATAAATTCCACCAATATCACAAAATATAGGAAAATAATGTAACTTGCTAATAGTAACAGCTCTACAATATTTTTTTTGCTTGTAATTTTTGTCCACATGTTCTTCAACCACTTCTGCATATGAGAACCATTTTATAATAATGCATTATGTGGAGAGAATATAAAAATTATATAGCCTTTCATCTAACATGGCCATTAGTTTTTTATTATTGGTAGTTTCAAAATATTCTTTCAGCTTTATGATTCATTATTGATAACACTGTGTAAATATTACACATTGTCCAATTTGGAAAAACACTTTTCTAGTTTTCTTAAATGATTATAAGAATTGGAGCATTTCAAGTTTTCTTGGAAAATGACTAGACTTAAATTGTCTTTGAAATGATGAAACTCATAAAACAGGTTATCTTAAATGTCCTTGAAGTGGTGTGATTTTTATGTTGTATTCAGTGACGTTAGTAGCTTTTGTAAATTGGCAAAACATTTAAATCTTTCTCCAATGTATTTAAATAATTTACTCTACTTCATTGAATGGATTATTTCATAATCCAAGAGCTTTTTTTGAAAATATATCTTTCTCTTAATGAATTCACTTGTAATATAATCTGAAAAAAGAGTTATAATTTTTTATGCTAGAATAATTTATATTGCTTAAATTGATATTTATTGTTTTTATTCCATTAATTTTTAAAAATTCATACACATTCAAATTTTTAGTTTGCAATCCTTACTTGTATTATTGAAGCATTCTACAATGTTTTCCCAAATGTCAGTTATAATCGTGTATTCCCAACTCAATTTTCCCTTACTCGGATTCCACAAATGCTTGTGACTACTCCAATGGCATAGCAACATCAGAAGTTTAAGAGAGGGGAAACCAGTGCCTGGGTGGCTCCATGAGTTAAGCATCCAATTTCGGCTCAGGTCATGATCTCATGGTTTATGGGTTTGAGCCCCGCATTGGGCTCTGTGCTGACAGCTCAGAGCCTGGAGCCTGCTTCAGATTCGGTGTCTCCCTTTCTTCCCCTCCCTCACGCACACTCTGTCTCTCTGTCTCTCTCTCTCTCAAAAATAAACAAACATTAAAGAAAGAGGAAACCAGACTAGAAAAAGAAAGAATATTAATCAGTTACAATTAAACCATCTTACTTCTGCTAGACAATAAATAGTACCAATATGCCTCAGTTTTTTCAATAATTTACAATGCTACAAATCACATGCAAAATGTGAATAGTGAAAATTGACCGTATCAGTCCATAATATCCTGAAGCATCATTAATTATTTAAGCTAGTCCTGGTCTACTTTTTTTTAAATTTTTTAAATGTTTATTTATTTTTGAGAGAGAGCACGAGCATGAGCACGAGCAGGGAAGGGTCAGAGAGGATCTGAAACAGGCTCCAGGCTCTGAGCTGTCAGCACAGAGCCTGATGCAGGGCTCAAAATCACAGACCATGAGATCATGACGTGAGCTAAAGTCAGACACTTAACTTACTGAGCCACCCAGGCACCCCACGGTCTAATGTTTTTTTTAATGTTTATTTATTCTTGAAAGAGAGAGACAGAGCATGAGCAGGGGAGGGGCAGAGAGAGAGAGGGAGACACAGAATCCAAAGCAGGCTCCAGGCCCTGAGCTGTCAGCACAGAGCTGGACAAGGGCTCAAATGAACTGACCACAAGATCATGACCTGGGCCCAAGTTGGACACCTAACCGACTGAGCCACCCAGGTGCCCCTAGTCCTGCCTGGTCTAACCTTAAAATTTAATCAATCCTACCACTCATGATGGCATTAATGGATGAAACAAATGGGACTTCCTGAGCAGACCTGAGCCAAAGCTATTGGAAAAGCCAAGCTTGAACACCAGTGGGGATGATCAAAGTGGAGAACTGAAATCACCTGCTGGTTCAATACCAGATTTCTAGGAAAGGGCAAGGATTTCTGATGATAAAAATTATCATCTCTTTTATGAGTAGACTCCTTCATTCATTCAAAAATTATTTATTGAGCATCAGTTATGTGCAAGGCATTTATGAAAGGTACTTGGCCAACAGGTGATCACCAGCTAGTATATTAAAAACTTGTTAGCCTAGGAAATTTCTTTTAAGTTTATTTATTTCTTTCTGAGAGAGCAGAGAGAGAGGGAGGTGCAGAGAGAGAAGGAGAGAGAGAATCCCAAGCAGGCTCTGCACTGTCAGCACAGAAACCAATGTGGAGCTCGATCTCATGAACCATGAGATCATGACCTGAGCCAAAATCAAGAGTTGGACACTTATGTGACTGAACCACCCAGGCACTCCACCCAGGCAATATTTTTAACAGAACAATGTTTCTGGCAACAACTAGTAGATTGGAAAAAAAGGAAAAGAAAAAGAAAAGAAAGAAACCTAACATTCAAAATATTCATCCAACATATTTTTTTTAAGTCACCCAGAATCCGTGTCTATTTGTAATGCTCATTTAACTTATTTCCCTTTTCTAGCAGCTAAATTACTCAGTTTTGAAAAGAATCATTTTTTTCTGATATTCTCAATAATTCAATTCCAATTTTATTTAAAAAAAAAATGAACTTCCTTGTTTCTATAGAACACTGGGGTTTTTACCTTCAGGTATGATAAACCCTCCAAAGATGATATAAAAGCAGAATTAACACCATTTTTGTTGGAGATTTCTAAATTTAGAAGGTCTATTACTATCATTTAGAAATGTACCCTATTCTATGACTTTTTGTATCACTGGACTATCTGGCAGGGAATCAAATACACCAAGAAATACTCATCAAGGGAAAAATGAATTAGCTAATATTCTTTCATTCTAAATGTTACTGCAAAATAAAAGCAAGGTGTTTGCCTGATTTAAATGTTATTGGTAAAACTATTCAGTTGAAATAATGATTTAAAAAGAAAATAAGTAAAGTTGTTTTCATTGTTTCAACCACACTGAATATAGAAACTATATTACTAAAACGTGTTTGAATGTTTATAAAGTTAGTTTTAAATGTACTTTTTCAATCTTCATGATTTTCAATTCTTTAAAGATAATCTTACCTGAATGCTTGTGATTGTCTCTGTTTAATATTTAATTCATGTTGCAAATGACTCAATTCTTTCTGTACTCTCTTCAATTCATTTTGTTGACTTTTTAACTGCATACTTACATCCCAAATTCTAAAAATATAAACAAAAAACATCCATTACAAGTTTAAATAATCCTTCATGAGAGCCTTATTAAATTAAAATTTAAATACACTTTTAATAAAAATAAATTCTAAAAAACTATGCATCTTTATATATGCTAAATAAATGTACAGAAAAAGTATGGAGAGACACAAATCAAACACCATTAACACTGGGAAGGAGAGTGGAACCAATTGGCAGGGGAAAGGCAAGGAAGGGCACTGAAGGGAGGCAAAACTTTTTCTCTGTATCTTTTGTATTGTTCAAATTTTTACAATAAACATTTTTTTACTTGAATTACTAATTAAAATATAACTTAAAAACATCAATTTAATTTTTATTAAAGTAATGTGTATATAATTTCAAATGTCAAATATTACTAAAAGAGTTATAAGAAAAAAAACAGAAATCATTTCCTTTTACTTCAATTCCCACTGCCCAAAACAACTTTCAACGTTTTTCCTGATTCCTCTAGTATTTACTTCTATATTACTAAACAACATGCTTATATTATTATTCCTTAATATTTCAGTATAGATATTACCTAGTAAATTACAAATTACAGTTAAGATCTGATTCTGCTACATATAACTGAGACCTGAATATGATAGCTTAAATATACAAGAGTATATTATATTGCATAAAACAAATGTATTATTAGCCAATCTAATGCTGATGTAATAGCTTTATAGAATCATCAGGTCCCCAGGATACTTCCAACTCTCTGGTCTACTATCTTTGGTATATGTCTTTTATTTTCATTGACCATGATAATGGCAGAAACTGCAACAATTCTTTTCCCATTCCATACTAGCAACAAGGGAGAATAATGGCTCACTCCGTCTCTTATAAGGAAACTTCCTAGAAGTACCACTAACTACTTCTGCTGAACTTAGACACATGGCTGTACCTACTGTAAGTAAAGCTGGGAAACGTAGTCTTTTAATTGGAAAGATTAGCTCCCAGGTATATCCACAGTTCTATTACTAACAAAGAAGGAAGAATGGTGTTATAGTAGGTAACTAGCAGTCTCTATCACAATCCTAGTAAGAACTGACCCTCCTACACATACCTATACTCTTAAACGTACAAACACACCACCCTCCCCATCTTACCCTCCCAGTTTAGTTACATCAATCTTTTTATTCAGTACTTACATTATTCTTCACTAGTGAGATATCTGTTATGTTATGATCACATTTCTTTTCTTGTACAACTTTTTGGTGTCCCTGGATTGAAAACCCATCTCCTTTTCTTCTTAGTTTTCTGTGTACCTATCTTTGATACATCTTCCAAATCTGACAGAGGTCTAATTCTGCTTTCTCAATATCTTCAGACACAGCAGAAAACTCTTCCATATCATTTCTTTTCCAGGAAACATCCTTCCCAGAGCTCTCTATTCCCATGCTCCTGTCTGGGTATTCTCCGGTTTGACTAAACAACTGTCATCCTGTGACTTGCCTTTCTTACCATTTCAGGAACTGTCCTTAGCTCTCTTTCATGTCTGTACCCTGTACCCTGGCTCTAAAGTCTTCCTTCTTCTTGGTGTTCTCTTTTTAGTGGAATAAATCCTCCAGGAGTTTGTTTTTTGTTTTTGTTTGTTTTTTGTTTTTTGTTTTGTACGTGAGAGGTAATTTTAAGAACTTGAATATATGAAAATGTACTATATCTCAGACTGGACAGTTTAGCTAAATATAGAATCATAGATGAGAAAAAATATTCTTCATCTGAAAATTAGGGCACTTTTCCTCTGTTTCCTAACATATGGTGCTGTTTCTGAAAAGTCCAATGCCGGTCTAATTTCTACTTCTTTGTATGATACATGGTAGGTTCTCCTCACTCTGCCACTGCCCTGGTTCAGAAGCTTTAAGATTTTTCTCTTTTCACTTAGTATTCTTAAATTTCATCACAATATATTATTGTATCAGTCTTTTGTCATTCTCTTTGTTGGGCACCTGATGTTTTGAAAACTGGTGTTCTTTAGTTCCAGGAATTTTACCCGAAGGAAAATGATTCTTTCCCCTTCATTTTCTATGTTTTTTTTTTTTTCTTTTCTTTTCTGGAACATCTTTCTATTTAGATGTGGGACGTTCTGAAGAGATTTTCTAATTTTCTTAAATTTTTTGCCATCTTACTACTTTGGACATTTTGTTTATCTTCCATCCTGTCTATAAAATTTTTAATTTCTGTTATATTTTAATTACCAAGAATTCTTTCTTATTCTTCAAAAGTCTACAAGAATTCTTTCTTGTTCTTATTTCATGATTACAATTTCTTTTCTTATTTTTTGAAGGTATCAATTACTGTGTGTTTTACCGTTTATTTTTTATTTTTTTAATTTATTATTTTTGAGAAAGAGAGAGAGTGTGAGCAGGCAAGGGGAAGAGGGAGAGAGGGAGACACAGAATCTGAAACAGGCTCCAGGCTCCGAGCTGTCAACACAGAGCCCAATGCAGGGCTTGAACTCACAAACTGTGAGATCATGACCTGAGCTGAAGTCGGATGATTAACCAACTAAGCCACCCAGGGACCTCAATTATGATGTATTTTAAAGTTTTCTTCAGCTTACTTCATAGCTTCTGTTCCTCTGGCTTTTTAAATTTTTTCTTTGTTTTGCTTCCCTTCTTTCACATTTGAAGCCTTCCTTACAAGTCTGGAGATCCTTTGTTATCTATTCATATTTACAAATGAGGACAATTGGTCCCATTTCTATAAGTTACTAATGATGGAGAAAAGAGGGAGTGGCTTTTCTAGATAAAAGAGAAGTAACAAAAGTGACAATCAAATGTGACATGTAGACCTTGTGTAGAACCAGATTCAAACAAATAAACTACATTTTTTTTAATATTGAGGAAATTTGATTATGAACTGGGAATCAGAAAATACTGAGGAACTATTGCTAATTTGGGAATAATAATACTGTTGTTGTATAAGAAAATGGCATATCACACTGAAGTAAATGGAGGTGAAACTAGCATGCAGTCTTGGATTTTCCTTAAATTTCTTCAACAAAAAAAAAAGGGACAGATGAAACACATAAGCCAAAATTGTGGTAATTTTTGAATCTGTGTTAATGTATATTATACTATTTTCACCTAGAAAAAAACAACTAACAAACGAGGCAGTGAAATTCTGTCTTAAGGTTCTGTGGTGTGTGTAGGAATTGTTAAATGATGGCCTTCAACTGTAGGGAGATCACATGGGGAATCAGCTATTTTGCTAGTACCTATGCCATCTGCCAGAGTCAGGGCAAGGTAATTAAAAGCCTTTGAGGAGACAGAGTGGGAGAGAGGTTCTGAAAGCCTAAATGCACTTTTAAAATATTTTTCATAAATTCTCCTATTTTCAGCCTCACTTTGTACCCTGACAAGTATTTCTCTTGGCATACTGAGAGAAAGAAATTAGCCAAATGTTTTCAGGAGTCACATCTAAAAAAAAAAAAAAAAAAAAAAAAAAAAATTAAAGAAATGTAGAAAATAAAAGGTTAGAAAAATATATACCAGATGCTTTAAAAATGACAAAAGATATATATTAATATTAATAACTACTAATAAAGGGAACAACCTTCAGTTTTGATAAAAGTCTAATCCACCAAGAAAAATAATAATCATGAACTTTTACATACCCAAAATATAAAGAAATATCTGTTAAAAATCATATGAGAATAAATTACTAATCATAATGGGAGGTAGGAACACATTTCTCACAGGAATGGAATGGTCACAATGACATGAAAAATAGTAAAGATATTGAGGATATGAATAACATAATTAATAAACTTGATGCATGGATATAATTAGAGGATATATCTAATAATCATTCTTCCAAATATGTGGTATAATCACAAAAACTGACCATGTAATCAGCCACGATTGAAATTTTAATATATTCTTTTTTTTCATTTTTATTTATTTATTTTAATTTACATCCCTCCCTCCCTCCCTTCCTTCCTTTTCTTTTCTTTTTAAAAAAATTACATCCAAGGTAGTTAGCATATAGGGCAATCATGATTTCAGGAGAATCCAATGATTCATCCCCTACATATAACACCCAGCGCTCATCCCAACAAGTGTCTTCTTTAATGCCCCTTGCCCATTTAGCCATGCCCCAACCAAAACCCCTCCAGCAACCCTTAGTTTGTCCTCTATATTTAAGAGTCTCTTATGTTTTGTCCTCCTCCCTGTTTTTATATTATTTTTGCTTCTCTTCCCTTATGTTCATCTGTTTTATATCTTAAATTCCACATATGTGTGAAGTCATATGATAGTTAGCTTTTTCTGACTTAGTATAATACACTCTAGTGCCATCCACATTGTTGCAAATGGCAAGATTTCATTCTTTTTGATTGCTGAGTAGTACTCCACTGGATATGTATGTATGTGTATGTATGTGTGTGTGTGTGTGTATATATATACATCCATACATATATATATATACACACTATATCTTTAACCATTCATCTGTCGACGGACATTTGGGCTCTTTCCATACTTAGGCTATTGTTGATAACACTGCTATAAACATTGGGGTGCATGTGCCTTTTCCAATCAGCACTTTTGTATCCTTTGGATAAATATCTAGTAGTGCAATTGCTGGGTCATAGGGTAGTTCTATTTTTAATTTTTTGAGGAACCTCCATACTGTTTCCCAGAGTGGCTTCACCAGTTTGCATTCCCACCAGGAGTGCAAAAGAGTTTCCCTTTCTCTGCATCCTTGCCAACATCTGTTATTGCCTGGGTGGTTAATTTTAGCCATTCTGACTGGTGTGAGGTGGTATCTCATCGTGGTTTTGATTTCTATTTCCCTGATGACAAGTGATGTTGAGCATTTTTTCATGTGGTCCCAATAGTTCATTTTTGCTTTTGTTTCCCTTGGCCCTGGAGACACGTTGAGTAAGAACTTGCTGTGGCTGAAGTCAAAGAGGTTTTTTCCTGCTTTCTCCTGTAAGATTTTGATGGCTTCCTGTCTTACGTTTAGGTCTTTCATCTATTTTGAGTTTATTTTTTTGTATGGTGTAAGCAACTGGTCCAGGTTCATGTCATTGTCCAATTTTCCCAACACCACTTGCTGAAGAGACTGCCTTTATTCCATTGGATATTCTTTCCTGCTTTGTCAAAGATTAGTTGGCCATACATTTGTGGGTCCATTTCTAGGTTTCCTATTCTGTTCCATTGATCTAAGTGTCTGTTTTTGTGCCAGTACCATACTGTCTTGATGATTACAGCTTTGTAATACAGCTTGAAATCCAGGATTGTGATGCCTTTGGTTTTCTTTTTCACCATTGCTTTGGCTATTCATGGTCTTTTCTGGTTCCATACAAATTTTAGGATTGCTTGTTCTAGCTCTGTGAAGAATACTGGTGATATTTTGATAGGGATTGCAAAATTTTAATATGTTCTTAAAAAGAAAATCATATACCCACATTCATTGTCTACAGTAAAATTACACAAAACATTTACAACAAAAAGTCCACTAAAAATCTACATATATGGAAACTTAAACATACATCTAATGAACTTTGAGTCAAAAAGGAAGTAAAAATAAAAATTATCAACTATTTAGAAACAAATGATAATGCACTTATTAAAAAAATAACAATGAATGGGCATTCTGAATGTCATGATCTAAGAGAAAGTATAAATGACAAAAAACAATCTATTCTCAGAAATAAGGGTACCCGGGGCGCCTGGGTGGCGCAGTCGGTTAAGCGTCCGACTTCAGCCAGGTCACGATCTCGCGGTCCGTGAGTTCGAGCCCCGCGTCAGGCTCTGGGCTGATGGCTCGGAGCCTGGAGCCTGTTTCCGATTCTGTGTCTCCCTCTCTCTCTGCCCCTCCCCCGTTCATGCTCTGTCTCTCTCTGTCCCAAAAATAAATAAAAACGTTGAAAAAAAAACTTTAAAAAAATAAAATACTTTTAGAAATAAGGGTACCCCAGTAGCAATGAGCACACCCAATTCTTACATCTTGGTTTCTAAATACTATTTTCCAACAAAATAAACCAAAGCATCTTAGAGAACTGGTTGATTCCAGGGGTGAGGCAGGTAAAATCTAAGGTGAGCCTAGAATATTTTGTGGTGCCAGAAAGTAAGGAAGAGCTCAAGGAAGATAGGACACGTTGAAAGGGCACAGGTGCCACCTGACAACTCCTAATAACCAAAACTGGAACCGCTGATAAACAAAAAGAATAACTATAGTATTTGAGTATAACCCACAAAATAAAAATGAATGATTACATACTGATACTAATAAGTAACTGAATAAATAAATGGAAGAGAAGGAACAGTCCTTCCCTCACAAAGAAATTCCAATTAATAAATGTAGAAGGAATAAGAAAAGTATTTACAACAAAATATGTATAATTGCAAAGGGAAAAATAATTTTACAATGGAGGAACCTGGCAAACCCCACCTTAGCCAAGTGATCAAGGTAAACATCATCTGTAAGAAGACATATTAACATCATGATACACTAATAAGGACATATCACTTCTGTGGTATTCTTGCGAAAAAAGAATAATCTCAACATAATTATGAGTAAACATCAGACAAACCCAAATTAAGGGATATTCTACAAATAACTGAACAGTACTCTTGAAAAGCCTTGGGTCATGAAAGGCTAAGATTAAGGAACTGTCACAGACCAAAGAAGACTAGGACAGTATAAGCTCTAAATGCAATGTGTGATTCAAGATTGAAACCTGAACTGGAAAAGAAGATGCTAGTGGAAAAATTGATACAATACCAATGTTAATTTCTTAGTTTTTTGGTTTTTTTTAACTGTCCATAGTTATGTAAGGTGTTAACATCAGGAGAAGCTAGGCATATGGAAACTGTACTATTTTTTATTTTTTGCAACTTTCTATAAGTCTAAAATTATTTCAAAATAAAAAGTTCTTAAAAATCACTTGTACATATACAATGAGTAATTTGTACATGTCAAATATATCTGTAGTATAAATTATGTAAAAAGGTGAGTGCTTTTTAGGGGCGCCAGGGCGTCTCAATCGGTTAAGTGTCTGACTTCAGCTCTGTGCTGACAGCTCAGAGCCTGGAGCCTGCCTCGGATTCTGTGACTGCCTTCCTCTCTGCCCCTTCCCCACACATGTGCTGTCTCTCTCTCTCTCTCTCTCTCTCTCTCTCTCTCTCTCTCAAAAATAAACATTAAAAAAAAAGGTGGGTGCATCTTAAATTTTGGAGGTTATAAAATATTTTTAATAGCAAAAATAAAAGGAAAAAACCTTCATGGTCAATAATACAGGAACTTTAAACAACCTATATTCCTATGCAATACTATACAAAAAATAAAAAAAGAATGAAATAGATCTCTATGTCCTGGCATAGAAAGAATACCAAGACCAATTATCGAGAAAAAAGAAAAGCTGTAATTTACAGATGAGTAAAAGTTTTCAAACATGCCTAGTAGGAATGCAAATTAACACAACTACTTTGAATAAATAATTGGATCTATAAATCAGGCCATATGTATAAGGCCAAGACCCAGAACTTCCATACCTAGTACATATCCAACAGAAATGTGCTCATATATTCACCAAAGACATGCACATGAATGCTCACGGCACCGCTGATTATAATAGCCCTGAACTGAAAACAGCCCAAATGCCCATCCATAGCAGAGTAGATAAATCCACTGTGGCATATTCAGACCATGGAAAACTGAAGAGCAACAAGAATGAACAAAAAGCTGCCACCCAAAACAACATAGACGCATCTCACAAACATCAGGAAACCAGACAAGAGAATATACAGTATATGATTCCATTTACATAAAGTTCAAAAAAAGACAACATTAATCTATGGTGTTATAAGCCAAGATAGTAAGTAAATTCCTCTGGATGGGTGATAATAAAAGAAGTAAAGAGAGCTTCTGGAAGGATGTTGTACTCTGTTTCATGATCTGGGTGCTGATTACATGGGAAATTCACTGTGTGAAATTTAATTTAGCTGTACATATTTATGCATTCTTCTCTATATTATACTTCAATAAAAATTTATAAAAATAAAATTAAAATTAAACACCTAGACAGCTTATTACTTGTATGTAAGCATATAGAGATTGATAAATGTGGAAAAATCCAGAAATATTAGAAGAAAATTTAAGCTACACTTAAAGAAAAGTTAAGTTTATACTGCTGGATTAAATGGCTTTTTTATTAAACATTCCTTAATTATAGCCCACTCCAACTATTAAGATTTACCCAGAAAAGAATTCGAAGCTTGTATTTTTACAAATTATTTTCCTTTTCATAATTAAAAAAAATACACATGAAAGCACTTTCCAACTTTAATTCTTTTAATACACTCCCCAGCTGAATGTTACATATAAATAGCATCTCAAGCCCTTTAATACTCCTTGAGAAGTTAGGCCACATTATTTCAATCTGTTCTGGCTGTGTAAGTTGACTTCACTTCTTTCAAATCAAACTGATAAGGTTATAAATGTCATGCCTGGAAAGGCACTAATGTTCACTTTTACATATTTTATCAACTTTATGAAATAAATAATTCACATAATATTGCAATAAAGTATGTACTGTGCAAGCACATATTTTTCTCTAACGGTCATAATTCTGCATTAAAGTTGAATACTATGTTGATATGAGGACATGTTGTTGTCTAGCGAGAGGGTGTTCCTGAAAATAGGGACTAACAGCATGTTCTAGTGGAGAGAGTCCTGTGCTGGAAGTTAGATGATTTGTATTATAAACCTCTTGCCAATGCACCCATGAGAACAACACATTTATTACTCTTACATACTTCCCAGCTTTTCTCTTAGCTAACTTGATTAAAATGAATCGTGTGAGAATCACAGAGTTGTAAAACAAAGTTGGGAAAGGTATTATAGTCTCTTAATTATTTTCATTCGGATCATCTACTAATATTACTCATAATGAAAATATTCTTAAATTGAAAATACTTTAAAAACACCCCTTTAGCTTCCCTCCAGTCTATAATCAAACACTTCAGAAAACACAATAAGGAAGCTAATCATATCCCTAGGGATTCTACCACCTGTAACCTATATTCTTTTATGTCCAGCTCCTGGCTCTAAAGATTCCTTTATTTTTAGTCTTTCCTTCAAACTGGTTTTATAGCAACCTAAGATGATAGGTGGAAGTTCAGGGTCCACAGAAATTAGGTGGCAGATTTTCAGGACTGTGGCCTATCATGGCAGGCAAAGGCATCCAATTATCAAAGGGTAAATTAGGACTGCAACAAAGAAATCAATCAAAACAAGTTAGTGCTTCAAGAATTCTTGGGAAACAGATTTCAGAAATTAACATGCAACTAACTGCCAATCACAAAATGTGGCTTCTCTGGAATTAACCACTGCCTAAATGCATCCAGAAAATTAAATTACCTTTCAAGAAAGTAGGGAGTGTGAGGTGGGAAGCCCAAGGATATAGGTAGATAAATCATTCAGGACTCAATAAAACCAGAAAGAATTCTTATTTTGCAGAGAAAAGTCATAAGCACTTTGTGAAACTCTGGAGATAGAAACCAAACTTCTTTACCTATTATCAGGAGTATGGCAACTTCAAAAATGTCAACTGGAGAATGCCCAGGACCAGAAATGTCACTAACATACAAGTGCATAGAATAATAGCAATATTTATAACAAAATTATTTGTGAATGCAAACAATTTCCTTTTGAGTGATATCCTATTGCTTTTATTTATAAAATTATTATGATACTTATTTATATCTTCCTACAAAAGTTCTAGCTTAGTTATTAAAACATATCCTTTTCTGAGGTAGTTAATTTTATCCCAGTCATTATTGTATACAGTATCAATGTACTTTCAGTGTATTGGTAACAAATGTACTCCTTAATAGTTTGACTCCTTCTAAACAGTGATTGCCCTATTGACGGAAGGTTCTAACATGTAGAGGTCTCAAAAGTCGAACAATGGTAAGCCATTGTCTTGACTTTGATACCACACATTCATATTCATTCCCTCACCTCTTCTCTCTCTTCTCTCCTCTGTCTCTCCCCACCCTTTCCCAACAAGATGAGAATGGTACTTTCCATTGGACTGAATCAACACTGCTTTTTAAATGAACTTCATTTAATTGGTCTCATTTGAGCTTTATTCAGTCCCTGATTTTTCCCTGGGTCTCTTTAATTTTTTTAATGGATAAGTACCTAGAACATATAACCTCCCAAAACTGAAGCAGGAAGAAATAGAAAATTTGAACAGACTGAACACCAGCAGTGAAATTGAATCAGTAATCAAAAAATTCCCCTGGTTTCTTTAATGTAGAGAATCTACTAAATAGATCTTCCTTTGACTAAATATGATACTCTTAAGCTTTACTAGTACAGAAACAGAAGTTAAAAATCTTAACCTTGACTTAAATAACCAAACACATAATTCTGTATTGTAGGTTTGATGTATATTTTCACAAAATGGAGGTGAAAGTTTTGCTGTATTTTTCTTGAAGGCAAGGGGATAGATGGAAGATAATTTGGAGAAAAATGGAAATTTCCATTGTTTTAAAGTGCTCTTAATAAAATCACATTGTTATAAAAAAACTTTTAAATATTGCTACCATCATTCTAAGTTACCTTTTAACTTTTGTTAAGTTATTTATTTATTTTGAGAGAGACACAGAGAATGTAAGCAAGGGAGGGACAAAGAGAGAGGGAGAGAGAAAATTCCCCAGCAGGCTCTGCACCTTCAGCAGAGTCCAACACTTGAACTCAAAAAACCGTGAGACCATGACCTGAGACAAAATCAGGAGTTTGACGCTTAACCGACTGAGCCACCCAGGTGCCCCAAAGTACTCTTAACAATTACATTATTTATTCTCTAGTGCAAGAATTTACGATTCTTACTTCCCTAATTGTTCTGTCCCAGTTTTGGTAACATAGAAGGCATTGATGAATATTCTTTTGATTAACTCTAAAGAATGGAAAGCATATAAAATCCTTGGATATTCTTTTTCATGTAATGGTTAGCTACTGTTTTGTCCACCCAGTATGATTCCCTTTATGTGAAATCATAAACTCTTTATGCAAAGAATTATTTTTTCCACCCGAACCTTAAAGATCCAACCATTCGTATGACTACTGCCACAGAAGTTTCCATGTTCTAGGACTCAAACTCCACTGGCTCAGTGGATGAAACACCTGCCCCAAACTAGGTCAACCAGAGCTCTTCTCTAGGATTTTTTTTTCCCCTTGCAACAAGAGAAAAGAGCAGGTAGTTCTTCTCAGGTGGCAGTAGATCTAGGAACTAAAATTTAGGCATTGTAGGCAACTGCTTTTCCTTCTAAAAGGAGAAAGTAAATCTGCAGCTCAAGAGAATAAAGCCAGTATGCAACGAAAAGAAGATGAAAGACAAAAAGAAAATCTTAGGGGTGGTCATGTCCTTTGTTCAGGTTATTCCTGAGGCCTAGCTTCATAGACCTCCCATGGTTCAATTTTTTCTTTGAAATCTGTGATCCATTAAATTTTTTAAATTTTGTGTCCAAGCTAGTTCAAGCTAGATTTTAGTCACTTACAATTAAGAGTTTTAACTAACAGTGTATGACCCAGGATCCATCATACAGCAAACTTAAAATTAACCTCTAAGGTTAGTTTGAAGATATAATGCTTTCTAATAATCCTTAAAAAAATGGAAAACATTTAGTGAAATAAGCTCATGACAATAAATAGGCAATTCGGAGAAAAGCAATATTCTGAGTAAAATTTTTATGAATATAAGCTAGATATCGTTCAATAGGTTAATAGGGAACATGATCTGCATTCTAAAGACTGCACTGTTGTTAGTGAAAAGCTGATCTCTGTGAAAGTGCCAGCACCTTAAGTAAAGGGACAAAAGCCATTGTTCTCCAAATGTGAGAACATTAGCTATCCCGTGTAAGGGGCTCCCTGCTCAGCTGACCTTGGGTCTGTGTTTTTACTCTTGGTGGTTACGACATGTATAATAATTTCTAGAAACCCAATTTTAGTACAGTCTTACATATTGTTCAGGAACTCCTCAGTGATATTTTGGATATACGCTTGCCCTTTTAGCTAAACTACATGTATTTTTATTCCTTTTACCCTGTAGTAGTAAAATAGCTATATAGGATTATTCTTTAAAAAAAAAACTTTTATTAACATTCTTATAGAAAAAGTAACTTATTTTGATTGTGAAACAGCTTCTAATCTCTTTTTCTCATTAAAAATACTTTTTAAAATGTGATTTTTGAGGCTCTTAGGGTAATAAAATGAACACATGTGAAAATTTTTTTAACGTTTATTTATTTTTGAGAAAGAGGGCAGGAGGAGGGGCAGAGAGAGAGGGAGACACAGAAGCAGGCTCCAGGCTCTGAGCTGTCAGCACTGAGTCGACATAGGGCTCGAACTCACAGACCACTCACAGAATACAAGATCATGACCTGAGCTGAAGTTGGACACTTAACCGACTGAGCCACCCAGGTGCCCCTAAAATGAATACATTTTAAAAGAAGAGACTGGAGGGTGCCTGAGTAGTGCAGTTGGTTAAACATCCAACTCTTGATCTCGGCTCAGGTCATGATCTCACTGTTAATGACTTTAAGTCCTGAGTCGGGTGCTGTGCTGATGGTGCAGAGCCTGCTCTGGATTCTCTCTCCTTCTCTCTAATCCTCCCCTGCTTGTGCTCTCTCTCTCTTTCTCTCTCAAAATAAATAAATAAACTTTAAAAAAAAATTTTTATAAAGAAGAGACTGACACCAAAAAGTAAATATCAGTTATCTCAGAAAGTGACATTAAAGGCAATCTTTTTCATCAAACTTTCTACTTTTCAAATATTCCATAATGTGCACAGTAAAAATAAGAGACTTAATTTCTGTGAAAAAAAATAGATAATAGCAAATAATTTATAAATTAATGTTTGAAGCAATAAAAAATTAGTGCATTTGAAACCCAATATGATAGCCCATTTACTAATGCACCCCAAAATGTCATTAGATTAGTTGTTTTAAACACTAACTTATACATCTGTTCTTTAAAAAGGTTCAATAGAGCTATATGTGAGCTTCTAGAAATAATGCATAGAATTGAAGATATTCAAAGAATCATTAAAATTTGAGGCTTCCTTTCTTCCCATTTTTAGGTTTGAAGCAAAAGTAAATCTGGTTCAATTAAAGGAAAAGAGTATATGTGACAGCTTCAGGTCACTATTTTTTTTTATCTTGTGATAAAACTGTAATTACACTAGAGAGGAAAAACAAAAATAGAAACCATTCACTCAAAAATATGTATGACATGCCCACTATGTACATGGTACCACACCCAGCACCATTAAAGATTGGGAAATAAAGGAATAGTATCTGTCTTCTGGTGACTCTGAGTTAGATGTGGGAGAGAATAAAAGTGAAGAGCTACATTACAGTGTGATGCAGATGCTTAAAGGAAGAAGGTAGTGTGAGAAGGCAGAGAGGAAAGTAACCAGCTTCTCTTTGTGTGTCCTTGAAAATATGAAGATTAGAGAATGCTCTGACTGATCAGGAGTACTGTTGAAAACTGGCAAGGAGGAAAAGAAGAATAAAAGAGGGAAGAGGCTGTCCAGATGTAATGGAGGGAAGAAAAGAAAATTTATTAGGAAGTCCTTTTCAAAATATTTAGGGGCGCCTGGGTGGCTCAGTCACTCGTGTCCAACTTCAGCTCAGGTCATGATGTTGTGGTTCATGAAGCCCCGCGTCAGGCTATGTGCTGACAGCCTGGAGCCTGCTTGGGATTCTCTCTCTTTTCCTCTCTCTCTTCCTTCCTCGACTCTCTCTCTCTCCCTCTCTTTCAAAATAAATAAATAAACAAAAAGTTTAATAATTACAGAAAAAGCTATGAGTTATTATGACTACTTCCAAATGAAAGACCATTCAAAGAGTTTCATTAATACTGTAGTGACATTTAAAAACGCCCAAAGAATCTTTCTGACAAGATATTACATACACTTCATTTTACTATTCAAAGAGAATAAGAAAAAGAAATGTAGTAATATTTGTTCAAAATTCAACTTATTGCCTGCCATATTCTGAGGAAATAAAGCTATGAAATTTTCTCCAACTACAAATTGTTAAAACACATAAAAATATTAAAGCCAAATATTCTTACAGTTAAGAAACCTATTTTATTTTTGGACATTTTTTCTGCTATCGGTGTTTTACTAAATATTTTCTAACTCAAATCCTATATGCGTACACTGAAAGTTTCTAATTGCAATGCCTTAGGAAAGGTAACGTGACTTTTGTAAATCATCAAATAATGGCACTGTGCTCTCAAATTAATTTAAAGCAGATGTTTATAGGGGTCACAGAAAACACCTCTGTTAGAGGGTGACATGAGAATCATGATACTATTTCTTGGTAGGGGTTCAGTGATAAGCAGGACCCAGAGCCGAGCTGGTATGATGACTCACTCAGGTTCCTCTGTGTGCAGTCTTACATTTGTCCAGTTTTGAAGCTGCAAATCAGTCCGTGAACACTCTTTATTTGACTTGACTTTTCATGAGTACCACCATTTAAAATTTCAGGGATTTTACATAAAGATCCAGATTACCTACTTTTCTTTAAAAATCAAGTAATTCAGGGGCGCCTGGGTGGCTCAGTCGGTTAAGCGTCCGACTTCGGCTCAGGTCACGATCTCGCGGTATGTGAGTTTGAGCCCCGTGTCGGGCTCTGTGTTGACTGCTCAGAGCCTGGAGCCTGTTTCAGATTCTGTGTCTCCCTCTCTCTCTGACCCTCCCCCGTTCATGCTCTGTCTCTCTCTGTCTCAAAAATAAATAAACGTTAAAAAAATAAAAAATAAAAAAATAAAAATAAAAATCAAGTAATTCAGAAACAACAGGCCCACATCCCCCCCCCCCCAAAACAATCTCCTGTACCTGCTGTCTCCTTTAATGAGCATGCATTTTCTGGTTTCCTGTAGTTCACACCTAGCCTGTTTCACTCGCTGAAACAAACTCACAATCAGTGAGTTTTGGATACCTGCTTTGCCCCATAGGCATTTAAGTTTGCCATTCTAAATTCTAATTCCAGAGATTCACTAGATGGATTTTAGATGTTTTTGTAAGCCATTTAAAGCCCATCCAAATGAGCTTTGGCTACCTCAAATATTTTTTCTCTAAAAATTACATAATTTGGTTGCCTACCATTTACTTGGGGAATTCTATAAATTAAATGAATTCCATTTTTATTTTGCATAATAAAAAAATATACAGACAGAGACAGAGGCAGAGACAGAGAAACAGAAAAAGAAAGAGAATGGTAAAACCATAGAGAAAAATCAGAATTTATACTGACAGCTACTAAGATACTAAGACTTGAAGGCAAGGAGAAATCATGACTGTTCGCTCCAAAGTTGCAGTGGGATCCTTAGTTTAAAGATTGACTTATACCTACCCTATCGACAGCAACTTGTCTCTCACAAAACTGGCAAGAATAAACCTTTTCTATCTCATTTCCCATTAAACAACAACAAACAAACAACAAACAACAACAGCAAAAGACAACAGCAGCAATAAATGACCCAGCACCAACCGTGCAAAAGGTCCAATGCAACATAAGTTACAGGTGTTTTCTCATTTAAACCTTTTGGGGAATCCTAGCTCCAGTTTCTCAATTTCCTTTTGGTCCCAGTTAAGGGATTTTTGCCTGATTTTTAACAGTTTCTTTTTCATATCAAATGTTTTATTAACCCTTATTTTAGTGTTGTCAAACTATGTTCCACAGTAAGCCCCAGCGCACTCCAAAAAATGGTTTCATAGTAAAATAAAATTGGAAATAACAGGTTTTTTATACTGTAAAACTTCTTAGGGTTTTTACTGTGCTAATATGTAAAGTGAATCACCAAGAGAAGATAGATGAGTATGTTCCAAACTTAAAATTTGACCATAGGATAGTTTTTCAATAACATTTCTTACAAATCCCTTGGAACACACTTTGAGGAGCAATGTTCTATTTTTAGTATTAATTTTATAATCATTCTATGTAATTACTTTTATTTAAAGTGGTGTTCATTTCAATATGGTATCAAAAAGTATCAGCAGAAGGCAGAAAGCTGAGCAGATGACAGGTACTTCCAAAAAGAATGGAGGTTCCTCTTTTCCTAGTGAATCTTGCAGAAGCTCTATCTGGCCAAATGAGCTGTTCCCTTTATGGGGACTCCTGTCCAGAATGGAGCTGGCTCCATCAAAGACTCCTTCTCACACAATTTCAGGCGTTGTCTCAAGTTCTGCCCCTACAAACTTACTTGAATCATCAAACT
Organism: Lynx rufus; assembly: GCF_022079265.1. Taxonomy (NCBI): domain Eukaryota; kingdom Metazoa; phylum Chordata; class Mammalia; order Carnivora; family Felidae; genus Lynx; species Lynx rufus. The sequence continues at coordinate 50,830,027 of NW_025814867.1, read as the reverse complement.
GGTTTCCAGCTCCTAACCTTTTACTTCTGTCCCTTTCAGTTCCCCCTTGGCCCACTGCTTTCAACTTGGAAGACTCCTTGGACATCCCAATGTACCTGATCCTTTGCCCACCCTGGAAGGGGTAGTTGGGGCATGTTAACTAACCCCAAACCAATTTTCTACCCCAGACTCAGACATTTTCTTTGACTATGGGAGAAGATTGATAGTAGCATACCTAAAGATGCTGTTCCTATCATCTTGGTAAAAGTGAATGTTAGCATTTTCCTTCTTAAAGATCAGTAAGGCCAATCTAAAAGACACATGAAGGGAGCTAATGAGAGCAGTGTTTTCTTATACTCACAGTTTGTCAAAAGGCCAAACAAGCAAAGAGTCTGACCTATTTGATCTTCAGATATTTGCCAAATAGCCTACACCATGGACTTTAAAAGCCAGGGATAAAAATTATAGCTAGGAAAGATCTTTCCAGTGCCATTTCTCCACCGGGATCTTAAAGACAGAAATGATATTTCTTTTAGGTTTCTCTACTCTCCAAAATATAGAACCTAAAACTTCCCATGACAGCAAAGTCATAACTAGAATTCCAGAGGCCCTCAATACCAGAGATTCTCCTATATATCCTGACCTTGTAAGGCACCAGTATCCTACAAAAGGCTCTATTGAGAAACAGAAGCCAGCTAAGGAAGATATCTTATAAGTTTTTGGATGGCTCCTTCACTGTAAATAGGAAGCTATCATTAGTAGGTCTGAGGTACTTCAAACAAACTAACCATCAAACTGGACTAAATCTTAGCAATAATTCTCTCCACTCAAAGTTTCATCTGAGTCATACATTTATTCATTCACTGAAGAATTTCAGTTAATGCAGAAGACTGGTTGGTTGGGTGGTCAACCAGCACTAAAGGTTAAGTACTATAACAGCAGGCATGCACAGAGTTTTATGTGAGCTCATAGGAAGTTGGTCAAGAAAGCTGAGTGGTAAAGGATGAGTTTGGGTCAGTGTGAAGCAGGGAAGGCGTAACAAGCAAGGAGTTCCAGAAGGTCATTAGCCAAAGCACAGAAGTTTGAGAGAAGATGGCATATTCTGGTTAATTCTTAGTGGTTCACATGGAGTGACAAGAATTGAAGGCAAATTAAAGATCATGTGAACCATGTTATGGAATTTGCACTTTTCCCTCAGTACTATGGGGCCCCTAGAGGATTTGAAGCAGGAGTCAGATTTGCATTTTTGAAAGATGGCTCTACCAGAAATTACCTAAGAAAATGCCACTGAGACATAGGTGTATATTTGTTTCATTCAACCTCCCCCTCCTCTCCAGTATCTTATTTCTCCTATAAAGCTCAATTTATACATGGTCTTGTTGATTGATAACATCAGTCAGCTTTTATTTTATTGTGATCACAGCTGCTGCCATATGATTTCCCCACTTAAGAGTCTCAACCTCCTGCCTTCATGCCTTTTTCCTTCTCCTCCCTTCTTTCCTGCTTGTTAGGACCAATTCTGACTTCAGACCTGAGTTCAACAGCCCTGCCCATCTCTCCACACCTATTCATTCTTGTTGCTCATTCCTTATCCTCCTTTAATAAATAGGCTTGTATCTCACTTTCTTGTAATCTCGTCTTCTATTTATTGGTAACCTCACTTAAGACTAGATCCTTAATGATTCTCTTTCCAGGCCAGGACCACAATTTGGCAATTCAGCTTCTCTATCACTGACTGAGTGATCAGACTTTTGGATTTATCAGCATGAGCCCTGCTATTTGTTGGGGCAAGCTAGTAGCTATTAGTACTTTGCCTTGAACTTCTCTCGTCAACTGCATATCCAGATACATCAACCCTCCTAGAAATTCAAGGAGGGTGTGTATGTGGCAGTGGAAGACCTATACAGTGCATAATAAGGCTAAGGTTGTCTTCCCTAGCCCCTGATATAGCCAATGGATAGGTCCCACCCCCTTCTAGTGAGCTATATATTTGTCTTAAGAAACTGAGCCAAGCTCAGTTGAGTTCAGGGAGGTGACAAATACCATTTATTTTAACTGTTCACTGAAATGATAACCTGGCCCCTTAGATGATCCTCACTGACACCCAATCTTATGTTGCATGCCATAAAAAAATCACCTTATGCTTCTTCCTCACTAGCCCATTAAGCCTTTCTCTCCCTTATTTAGATTAAAAAGTTCATAATCCCTTCATTTCTTCCACTCTGTCCAGAAATGAGACGGTATTGGGCCTTCCCTATAGTACTAATAATTTATTAAGTATGGAATCATGTAACCTCAAGAGGAAAATGTGTATACTTTTCTCTCACGCTTAAGTAATCTTGGATTGCATTTCCCCAAATTAAAATTCTTCTGGAGTCTAACAGTGCAAACAAACAGAAAATTGCTTCTCTGGCTTCCCATAAATACTTTAATCCTCTCTGTTAAAAAGAAGCATGGCTGTTAAAAAATAGCCACCTATACCCAAGTTGCAGCCTCTTTTCTCACCCACCCTTCTGTCAAGTAAGGCTGGCAGAGTGTCACTTTGGAGTAATCTCACAGTGCTGATCTCAGTTAACAGCACAGAGAGGCCTTAGAGTTGCTCTGTAAATGTAATGCTAAATTACAATTTGATTCCAAATAAACAGGGAATTTCTGATAGTTGGAACAAAAGGCTGGGCTGAAGTTTGTCTGCATTATTTAAGATGGAAATATTAACATAATACCTGCTTTTAAACTTCAGAAAAAATACTTAAATATGAACTGCTCATATTTAGAAATAAGTAAAAATTGTAACATTAGGTTTGGGGGATTACTAAAGCTCATCAATGAAGTATTAAATCACACAGTACTTTGTTGTCCTGCTTTTATCAGTTACATGTACTCAAATGAATTAAAACTGAGCACTTATAAAATATTGTATCATTTAGATATTTACTAATTTGGATTGCTCTTGGCAAACATCTGAATGGTGAGGTCACAGATTATATATTGGGCCAGTTATGTTATAACTTCTCTGATTTCACTTCTCTTCATTTTGGCATTCAAGTAAATGAGTTAGTTCAGCATGCTGCTTTAAATGCGGGCATATTATTGATATCAAAATGTTTATTTTTCAAAATCATATTTTCCTACAGTAAGGTAAATATTCGTAATAAGGATAAAAATAAAAACAAATAATAAAGGACACTACTGAGCACTTACCAAGTGCCAGATATTGCACTTAAAGTTCCCATCAGCTATCATATTCAAACATCACAATACTCCTATGAGGTAGATCCACTATCAGCCCCACTTGACAGATAAGGAAATGGAGAGGCAGAGAGATAAACAAAGCTGCAATAGGGCACACAACCAGCAAGTGACCAAGCTGGGATTTGAACCCACGCAGCCTGGCTCTTATCCTGCTACTAATATATAGTGGACTGTACTTTGCTCTGATTTTGTACGTTTGATTGTTGCTTTGCATATCATTTTAGAAGATGGATTTTTATTTGCATACTGTACTTTGCATTCTGCTTTAATTAAACTAATACTTACTAACAATTGACAGGAACTAATGAGTGAGAAATGGCATTACCAAAAAAGGAAAGTGAGCAACAGCTAAGAACCACAAATGTTATGCACATGAAAAAAAGTTAAGCACAAGGTTAAATTTACACGTATTTCCAAAAGTACGTCTTTTTAAAATCCCCTTGTGAAACCCAGAGGTTGACAGAGGGAAAGAGTTCAGTGGTAATTTCCACAGACATTTGTTTTCATGGGCATAAAATGTTTTCAGAATCAATCCTAGTTAGTCTCTGTCCTTCTGCATGGTAAGAATTTGGCATGCTACTCCTTTCTTCCTGAGAGAGAAATCTAAATGCTTGCCAAAGCACTTAATATTCTAGCTTCCACAGCAAATCGCTTTCATCTTCTTCTAGCCGCCTCCAAACTGACTTCAGATTTGTGTAAAAGAAAGAAAAGCATTGGAGGAAAGAGGCACAGGGGTGGTGGTTGTTGTTCATATATTTTCCACTGCGACAAACAAGACAGGTTTATAATTATGTGAAATATAATTTTTTTAGTATAATTCTTATCAACCCTAGAAAGCCCTCTAATTGTAGTCTTCCTTCCCTCATCGCATAAAATGCCAGGCCAATATAATAGTGTAAATGAGGTACTAAATGACTGGCTTATAGCTCGCTGACAATTTTGAGTTTTACTTCAATAGCCAACTCTTCTTCCCTTTAAAAGAGGATAGGAAATGGAGAAAATTATAACCTATTCTTCTAGATACAAAGATATAAATGAATAAAATGTCTAGCCAAAGAAAATAAAATTAAAAAGAAGTCTATGATTTAGCATTTACAAGAAAATAAAACTTTCCTTTTTAGAAAATAAGAGCTATAAAACAGGTTACGCTAAAGTTAATTTTCAAAGGCATAAACATAATATGTTTTCAGCTCATGCTCTAATTAGTTTTACATTAAGTTAAAGAAAAAAAAAGACAGGCTTGTGTTTGGACTGCAATGCTGGTGAGAGAGATCTAAGAACATTGGACAAAATCTAACACAGAACAATGGTGATAAATATTCCCAGAAAATGCTGCTTTTCACAGACACAATTTACAAAAATAAAGACAGGCTAAAAGCAAAAGGTTAGAGAAAAAGGAAACAAACTTAAGCCATTCTCTTTCCTTGGATTAGCAGCCCCTCAAATTTGCTGGACATTCTTACCAGGCATTTTCAATCTTTAATTTTTGTTTCTCATTCTGTGCCTCTCCAAAATCTTCTGGTTTAATATTAGAAGAGCATTAACTTCATTTCACAAAATTATTTCGCAAAAACACAGTTATTAACAAAAGGATAAGGAAAACTTAAATCACAGAGCTATGAATGGCTTAGTGAGAGAGTGTTGTGAATTTGGCCTTAGCTCTTCTACTTGGCAATGCTACACTTCCAGTCTAAGCTTGAGTCTTGAGATATCCTGCTGTTTAGATTGGTCATAAATACTACCATGTTTCCCTACTGTACATTTGCTTTTTAACAGAAGTGTTGACCAACTGCTTTGTTTTACTTTTTTTGTTTCTTCCCTATCCAGATCCTGTTCCCACTCCTAACTCTCCCACCTTCTTTGACCATCTCTTATGCAGTCACATTAAACTAGATAGTTTCATTAGACATAGCGAAGAGGTATGTGAACTGCGACCATACACTTGACAGAATTACATATTGAAAACAGGGACATTCTTTCCATTCCCTGATTATATCATCATGTTTATTGTCATCACAACTTTATTTGCATGTTAATGATAGAATTTGGACTAAACTACTCTCTTGAGATTGTCAAAATAATAACAGAATGATGCAAAACACATACAAATGAACATTCAAATGTCCTTCTCAAGATATACCATCTGGAAAAAATTAGAAAATGGTAGTCATTCGTGAATAAATGAATGAATGAATGAGTTAACCTAAATCTTTGTCTATAGGATTTTTACAAATGGCAGACAGTTGGGGAAGGAGGGGGGGCGGAGCGGCAGCAGAAGGATTACCCTGATCCCAGCACAATAATTATGTCCCATTTTTAAGTTTTTTAATTTCTAAAAAAAATAATTCTAAGTTAGATAAATAATAGGATTAAAACTCATATAGTGATAGGAGTTGCTGTTTGATTGCTCTTTCCTGAGCAATTACCAGGGGACCTCCACTAATATACCAATAAAGCAGAATGTATAAACTAATCATTCAAATATTTTTCAACAGAGAATTTAGAATTGAAAACTACTATTCTGATGGCTGCATAAAATATTAAAAAGATCCATAATATTTATGAACATGTTTCTAAGTATGAATGAAGTCTTGTTCCCTGAAAAAAAAACAATTATTTTACTAATAAAAAATTGTGAAAAAAAAGTACTTTGTGAAAAAAAATGTAATTTCTTTTATCCTTATCTTGTGTACAGTATGACTCTCTTGAACACAAAGGGTTCTGAAGGGGAAAAAAAGCTTTAAAAATATTTGTTAAGCTCATCTACATAATTATTGACACAAAAATGTTAATTATTACAAAGTAAATTTTTTTCTCTTCTGAGCCTTGATTAACTAGAAGCTAATACCACTTTTAAGTATGCATTATCCTTCTTCCCAGCCTCTCTGCCATACGCTACCCCTAACATGGGCAAAGAAAATGTTGTAAAGCATTTTCCATTTTTCCCCTCTCTCTGTTTCTCTGCTCCCCTTTCTAAGCTCAGGCACAGACACTGCGCACGGTGCCTGCAGGCTGGCAGCAGATGAAAAAAAAAAAACCCTCTTCTTTTGAGGGCAGACGATGACAAAACCCAGGAGTAATCATATATGGGCAACAAAACTCAATATAAAAACTCATGTCCATTAAAAGAAGAAACAGAATATAAATTCTAGGAAATTATGATGATTCAATATTTTAAATTATATCTGAATGATACACTTTCCAATGTGTCACTGACATTCATCTGAAACCATGTAGAAGCAAAGAAAGAATATCTTTCACAGCTCTCTAAGCATTTATCTGGATACAAATATTAGAAAATTCAGCGTGAGTGAGGCTGCCTGCTGAGAACAGAAACTGAAATGCCAGGAGGCATATTAAAAGCCAATGTAAATGATGCAATTCATGGCAGAGAGCCATCTATAGGCCTACATGCATTTAATGTTAATAGAAAACAGAAGTGGCAGCAAGAGATATACTGTTCCATATCAATCCCTTCTTGGCATGGATATCATTTACAATACAGGACAACAACACATTAGCTTGAGTGCATTTCAGGAGATGTGTAAACATTCCCAGGTTTTGTAGAGTGGTAAAATCAAAATGAAATGTAATATGAAAACCTTAGCTTCGTGATTCATTTCATACATTCCAATCACTGGGCAAATTAGCAAATACCTATTATCATGCACCCACCATTGTGCTAGGTCCCATGGGTATTACAAAGGAAAATAAAGACAGTTACTGTTCTCAAGGATTTTGACATGCAAAAAAGGCAAGACTGAAGAACAAGCACCAAAAAAAAAAAAAAAAAAAAACACCCAACAAGAGAGCACATACTCAACTGCCAAATGGTTTGTTTAAAAATATAAGTGCTATATGGTATCAAAAGAGATCATTATGGGCTAGAGTAACTGTAGGTAACACCATAAAAAAGAAGGATCTTGAAGAATCCAAATAATCTAACCATAAAGAAAATAATAAAACGGGTAATTTGTTTTGGCCAGGGGAAAAACATGTGCAAACACATTGAAGTGAGAATGGCCTCATAGTTTTATGCTAACTCAAATCTATATCAAAATCATTGATTTTTTAACATATATAAATGAATTATTTTCTCAAAATTAGTCATAAGTCCTAGGGCAGTTCCAGTTTAAGCTTATTATTCAAGAATAGTTATTGAGGGTAAGAAAACCTGAACTGCAATTGATAAATTGCTGGAGACTCACTGTGGATAACTATAAGAGTTAAAAACTGCAGGAGAACCCAGTCATGGCGCAGTGTCCACAATATTGTGACATTTACCTTTAGGAACTTGACCAGGTTCCCATAGCAAATATCAAAGAAAAATCCCCTTATGATTCCAGAAGGAGGAAGGCAAAAGGAATATGCCAGATCACTCTGTTCTCTTAACAAAAGGCCTGCTCTCCAGGGAAACCAGTTAACCAGAGCTAGCTGCATAAGTATTATTAGATACTAACTGGCCTGGCAAAGGGAAATACCCAGTTCCAATCTACTCCAGCCATCCTGTCTTACCTAAGGGCTGGAGGCAGAGGGGGTGGGGATGGGCAGAGGCAGAACTGAGAATCTTATGAAGTTCACAGTCCAGAGGCTCCCTACAGGACTGAGACTTAATCACAGGACTACAGATTGCTTCCTGTTCCCCTACCCCTCACTACCATATTACTGAAGGCCATTGACAGCAGTTCCCTTTACACAGTAAATCATGCCTGGCTATCAGGAAAAAATTACAAGGCATACCAAAAGGCAAAAAACACAATCTGAAGGGATAGAACAAGCATCAGAACAGATATGCCAGCAATGTGGGAATTATCAGACAGTGAATTTACAACAACTATGATTAATATACTAAGGGCACTAATGGATAAAGTAGAGAGCATGCAAGAACAGATGGGCAATGTAGGCAGAAAGACGGAAATCCTAAGAAAGAACCAAAAAGAAATGCCAGAGATCAGAAACACTGTTACAGAATAAAGAATGCCTTTACTGGGCTTGGTAGACAACGTGGCTAAGAAAAGGATCTCTGAGCTAGAGGATATATTAATAGAATCTTTGAAATCTAAAAAATCAAAGAGAAGACTTAAAAAAACAGAACATAATATCCAAGTATTATGGGACAACTACAAAAGGTGTAACACATGCATACTGGGAATACCAGAAGAAGAAAAAGAGAAGGAACAGAGGAAATATTGGAAACAATAATAACCGAGAATTTCCCAAATTAATGTCAGACACTAAAGCACAGACCCAGGAACCTCAGAAAACACCAAGCAAGATAAATGCCCCCCAAAACCACACTTAGGCATATCACCAAACTAAGAAAATCAAAGATAAAGAAAAAATTCAGAGGGCAAAAACACTTTACCTATACAAGAACAAAGATAAGAACTACATCTGACTTTTCCTCAAAAACCAAGCAAACAAGAAGAGAGTGTGGTGAAATATTCAAAGTGTTTAGTGTAAGAAAAAACCACACCAACCTAGAATTCTGCATGCTGCAAAATTATCCTTTAAAAGTGAAGAAGAAATAAAGATTTCCTCAGACTAATAAAAATTGATGGAATTTGTTGCCAATATATAGTATATATAGTATACTATTTAGTACACCTGCCTAATAAGAAATATTAAAGAAGTTCTTTAGAGAGAAGGAAAACCAGTCATAAACATGGATCTATTTAAAGAAGAGAAGAGCATCAAAGAAGGAATAAGTGGAAGTAAAAAAAAAAAAAACTTTTATTTTTCTTATTCTTTTAAAAAAATTTTTTTTAATGTTTATTTATTTTTGAGACAGAGAGAGACAGAGCATGAGTAGAGGAGGGGTAGAGAGAGAGGGAGACTGAGAATCTAAAGCAGGCTCCAGGCTCTGAGCTGTAGGCACAGAGCCTGATGCAGGGCTCGAACTCACAAGCTGTGAGATCATGACCTGAGCCAAAGTCGGACGCTCAACTGACTGAGCCACCCAGGTGCCCCAATTTTTCTTATTCTTAATTCATCATAGCAGCAATGTACTTATTTATTCTTATGTATATGTATACTTATATATGATTTTGTTATTTTTTTAAATTTTTATTAATTTTTGATAGAGAGACAGAGTCCAAGCAGGGGATAAACAGAGAGAGAGGGAGACACAGAATCTGAAGCAGGCCCCAGGCTCTGGGCTGTCAGCACAGAGCCTGATGCGGGGCTCAAGCTCATGAACCACAAGATCACGACCTGAGCCAAAGTCAGACACTTAACTGACTGAGCCATCCAGGTGCCCCATGTATGCTTTTACATAAGTGAAATGAATGACAGCAATGACACAAGGGACAAGAGAAAGGAACATGGATTATTTTGTTATTATAAGATACACACAATATTACCTGTGATGTGTCTAGTGTTATATGAAAGTGAACTTGGATTAGTTGTAAATGTCTATTACAAACTCTAGGGTAATCACTAAAAAGGAAAAAAAAAGTATAACTGACATGCTAATAAAGGAGAGAAAGCAGAATCATATAAAATGCTCAACTACAAAAGACAGAGAAAGGGTAGAAGACAAAAATAAGAACAAAACCAAGGGTAATAAATAGAAAACAGTATGAAGTATGGTAGATATTAATCCAACTATATCAATATCATTTTAAATGTCAAAGGTCTTAGTGCACCAGTTAAAAGACAGAGATTATCAGAGTGAATTCAAAAACACAAACCAAATCTATATTGTCTGCTAGAAACCCACTTTAAATATAAAGACACATATAGACCAAAAGTAAATAGATAAAGGGAAAAAAAAAACATTTTGATTAACTAACAATAATCAAAAGAAAACAGGAATAACCATATTAACTTCAGACAGAACAAACTTTTTAATGTTTATTAATTTTTGACAGAGAGAGACAAACAGAGCATGAGTGGGGGAAGGGCAGAGAGAGAGGGAGACACAGAATCTGAAACAGGCTCCAGGCTCTGAGCTGTCAGCACAGAGCCCGATGCAGGGCTCGAACTCAAGGACTGCAAGATCATGACCTGAGCTGAAGATGGACGCTCAACCGACTGAGCCACCCAGGCGCCCCATAGACAGAACAAACTTTAAAGGAAGAAAAGTTATCAGGGACAAGGAAGGGAATTATTTAATGATAAAGTGGTCAATTCTCCAAGAAGATATAAGAGGTCAAACAACCTGCAACAAAAATTGATAGAACAGCAAGGAGAAATACATGCATCCACACTATAGCTGGAAACTTCAACACCCCTGTATAATAAATGGATAGATACAGTAGGGAGAAAATCAGTAAGGACATATTTGAACTCAATAATATCACTACAGCTGATACAACTGACATCGATAGACCACATCCAACAAGAGCAGAATATACATTCTTCTAAAGCTCACATGGAACATTCACCAAGAAAGACTACCTTGTGGGTCATTAAACACATCTTAACAAATTTAAAAGAACAGAAATCATCCACTATTTGCTCTCTCAGATCACAACGGAATTAAACTAGAAATCAATAATAGAAAGATATCTGGAAAATCCCCCAAAGTATGGAGAATAAATAACATACTTCTAAATAATACATGAGTGAGAAGAATTCTCAAAAGAAACTAAAGAATATTTGAACTAAATGAAAATGAAAACATAAAACTTACCAAAATTTGTAGGATGCAGGAAAAAATACAGTGTTTAGAGAAGTCATAGTATCGAATGCACAGATTAGAAAAGAATAAATATAAATTATCAATAATCTAAGCTAACTTAGAAAACTAGAAAAAGCAGAGCAAATTAAATACAAAGTAAGCAGAAGAAAAGAAACAAGAATTAGAGCAGAAATCAATGAAATGTAAAACAGGAAATCCATTGAGAAAATCAACAAAACCAAAAGCTGTTCCTTTGAAAAAAAATCAATAAAATGGAAAATTTTCTAACCAGGCTATCTAGAAAAAGAGAGAGGGGACACACATTATTAACAACATAAATGAAAGAGGAAAGACATCATTACAAATACTATGAACAATAAAAGGATAAGAAAGGAATGCTATGAACAACTCTATGCCCACAAATTTGATAACTTAGATAAAATGGACCAATTTCTTGAAAGAACTCACACAGGAATAGACAATCTGAATCAGATTATATTTATTTTAAAGATTGCATAAATCATTAATAACCTTCCAAACAGGAAGCCAAACCCAAATGAGTTCATTGGTGAATTCTAACATTTAAGGTTAAGTTATACCAATTCTCTACAATCTCTTTCAAAGAGTAGAAACATAAGGAATACTTCCTAATTCATTCAATGACAGAGGCATTTCCCTAATTGCAAAACCAGACAAAGTCATTACAAGAAAAGAAAACTCAGATTATTATCTCTTATGAGGATAGATGCAAAAATTATCAACCAAATATTAGCATATCAAATCCACAAACATTTTTTTTGAAAGATTTATATGCCCTTACTAAGTGGGATCTAACCCAGGTGTGCAAGGCTGGTGCAACATTCAAAACTTAAGTAATATAATCCATCACATTGACAGTATCAGAAAGAAAAATTACAAGATCATATGAACAAATGCAAAAAAAAAAAAAACACTTGACAGAATCTAATATCCATTCATGAATAAAATCTCACAGTAAACTAGAAATAAAATGGAACTTTCACAACTTAATAAAGACTATCTTTTTTAAAAAAAAAGTAAACTAGAAACATACTTAATGGTGAAAAATCAAAGCTTTCCTACTAATATCAGGCACAAGTTAAGGATATCCCCTCCCATCACTCTTTTTCAACATTGTACAAGAAGTCCTTGTAATGCAATAAGGCAAGAAAAGGAAATAAAAAGTATATAAATTGGGAAGGAAGACATAAAACTGTCTTTGTTCCCAGGTGACATGATTATCTATGCAAAAAATTTGAACGAATCAACAAAAACACTTCTGGAACTAATAAGCAGTCAAAGCAATGTTGCAGGACACAAGGTTAATATACAAAAAGTAAATCATTTTCCTATATATGTACCAGCAATGAACACATGAAATTTTAAATTAAAAAAACACGTTAGCATTTACCTTAGCATCCCTCAAAATGAAATACTTATGTATAAACCTAACAAATATATACAAGATCTATACAAGATTCATTTACTAAATAAACTGAAGGATATTCCATCTTTATAGATAGGAAGACTCAATATTGTCAAAATGTCAGTTTTTCCCAAGTTGATCTACAGACTCAATTCAATGCCAATGAAAACCCCACAACTTATTTAATGGATATTGATAAACTGATTCTGAAGTTTATATAGAAAGGCAAAAGAGCCAGAAGAGCCAACACAAATGGAAGAACAAAGTTGGAAGACTGATGCTACCTGACTTTACTTGAAAACCACAGTTGTCAAGATAGTGTGGTATTGGTGAAAGAACAAAGAAATTAATGGAAAGAAGAGAAAGTCCAAAAATAGACCCATATAAATATTGCTGGACAATTAGACATCCACATGAAAAAAAAAAAGAATCTAGACACAGACCTTATAGTCCTTACAAAAATTAATTCAAAATGGATCATAAACCTAAATGCAAAGTACAAAACTATAAAACTCCTTCAAGATAATGCAGGAGAAAACCTAGATGACCTTGGGTATGGTGATGCATTTTTAATTTTTTTTTTTCAACGTTTATTTATTTTTCGGACAGAGAGAGACAGAGCATGAACGGGGGAGGGGCAGAGAGACAGGGAGACACAGAATCAGAAACAGGCTCCAGGCTCTGAGCCATCAGCCCAGAGCCTGACGCGGGGCTCGAACTCCCGGACCGCGAGATCGTGACCTGGCTGAAGTCGGACGCTTAACCGACTGCGCCACCCAGGCGCCCCTGTGATGCATTTTTAGATACACCAAAGACATGATCCACGAAAGAAATAATTGATAAGCTAAACTTTATCAAAATTAAAAAGCTTCTGCTCTGCAAAAAACAATACTAAGAGAATTAGAAGAAAATCCAGACTAGAAGAAAAAATTTGCAAAAGACACATCTGATAAAGGACTATTACTTAAAATATATGAAGAACTCTTGGGACACCTGGGTGGCTCTGTTGGTTGAGCATCTGACTCTTAAAAATTTCAGCTCAGGTCATGATCTCATGGTTTGTGGGATTGAGCCCTGTGTTGGGCTCTACACTGACAGCAAGGAGCCTGCTTGGGATTTTCTCTCCTCTCTCGCTTCTGCGCTCTCTCTCTTTCAAAATAAATAAACAAACATTTTACAAATAAAAGAAAATAAATGAAGAACTCTTAAAACCCAACAATAAGAATACAAATGACACATTTAAAAAATGGACCACACAGGTCGCCTGGGTGGCTCAGTCAGTTGAGCGTCTGACTTCATCTCAGGTCATGATCTTGCAGTTTGTGAGTTCAAAGCCCCACATCGGGCTCTGTGCTAACAGCTCAGAGCCTGGAGCCTGCTTCAGATTCTGTGCCTCCCTCTCTCTCTGCCCCTCCTGCTCATGCTCGCTCTCTCTCTCTCTCTCTCTCAAAAATAAAAAAATATTAAAGATAATTTTTAAAAAATGCACCAAACATCTCAATAGTTCGCCAAAGAAGATATACAAGGCAAGTAAGCAAATAAAAATATGTTCCATAGCATATGTCATCAGGTAAATACAAACCAAAACAACAATGAAATACCACTATACTCCTATCTGCATGGCCAAAAGTCGGATCACTGACAACACCAAATGCTGGGAAGGATGTGGAGCAATAGGAACTATCTTGCATTGCTGGTAGATATGCATAAAATACAGCCACTTTGGAAGACAGTTTGGCAGTTCTTACAAAACCAAATATACTCTTACCATATGACCCAGCAATCCTATTCCTTGGTATTTACCCAAAGGAGTTGAAAACCTATGTCCACAAAAACTTGCATGTGGATATTTAGAACAGCGTAATTCATAATTGTCAAAACTTGGAAGCAACCAAGATGTCCTTCAGTAAAGAAATAGATAAACTGTGGTATATACAGACAATAGGATATTAATTGGCACTAAAAAGAAATGAGCTATCAAGTCATAAAAAGACTTGGAAGAACCTTAAATGCATGTTATTAAGTAAGAAAAAAAAGGCAATCTGATAAGGCTACATATTGTATGATTCCAACCATAGGACATTCTGGAAACAGTAAAACTATGGAGACAATTGAAATATCAGTGGTTTGGGGGTGGAGAGATGAAGAGGCATAACACAGAGGATTTTTAGGACAGTGTAACTATTCTGTATGATACAAGAAATGGAAACATGTCACAATACATTTTTCCAAACCTATAAAATATAACAATAAAAGGGAACCCTAAGGTAAACCAGGGACTTTAGGTGACCGTGATTTGTCAAGGTAGGTTCATCCTTGATTAAAAAAATGTCTACTTCAGGTGAGTGGTGTTGGTAAGGGACAAGCAATGCATGTGTGGTGGCAGGGAGGATATAGAAAATCTTGATACCTCCTTTTTAATTTTGTTATAAACCTAAAATTGTTCTTAAAAAGTCTTTAAAAAGAATAATTCTTAATAACACCTCCTTTTACTCTCAAAAAGTTCCCAATATGGACTACAAATATTATGGTCATCTTATTCACAATGTGCAATCTTTGTAGAGAATTATGCGACTTGATATCCTTCCACTTAATAAAGGTTGTTTTGTTTTAAACACCTTTGAGGACATCTGCCAAGATGTCTTGATTCTAACTTTTATAAATATACTTGGTTTTCTAAATTATCAGGGACATACCGAAGATTAATCCAAATGCATATGAGACTCTAGATTGTGAAAGTCCAGAAGCTACCCTCTTAGGGGATTTCATTTTTAGAATCCAAATTAAACCTATAACTCAGAGCCTTCTTTAATGAAATAATGTCTTCAATCCATAATCAGCATCATTGTCAATAAGTATTTGTTGGGCATCTAGGATATGCAGGATAGTGCTGAGGGTGGATAGAGCTGGGTGAGGAAGGGGTGATACAAATATAGATAATGTGGTCTTAATGCTCTACTAGTTTATAATCTAGTGGTTGCTACTCATTCACCCATCTGATCTACGCCCCTACCCCACCCATCCATCTATCCATCCATTCATCCATCCACCCACTATCATAAAATAGCTCATGCTAGGTACTAAATAAGAGATGTAGGTTATTAAGTTTATGTATCAGGAATTTTATCTGGTTACATACAACACAAACCAGACAACAGTATATATTAATCATACAGAGGTTAATTATTCTAACATAACAACAAGTCTTGAGAGAAACATTTCAGGGCTGGTAGAAGGGCACCAAGATGTTATCAATGACCCAGGCTTCTTCTGTCTTAGAATGTCATGTTCAAAAGCAGGAAAAAAATATCCAGTGGAAAAAAAGACAGTCTCTTTAACAAATGGTGCTGGGAAAACTGAATGGCAACATGAAGAATGAAACTGAACCACTTTCTTACACTGTACACAAAAATAAATTCAAAATTGATTAAAGACCTAAATGTGAGACAGGAAGCCATCAAAATCCTAGAGGAGAATGCAGCAACATCTTGGACCTCAGCTGGAGCAACTTCTTACTTGACATGTCACCAAAAGCAAGGAAAACAAAAGCAAACACCAACTATTGGGACTTCATCAAGATAAAATGCTTCTGCACAGCAAAGGAAACAATAAAACTAACAGGCAGCCTACAGAATGGGAGGAGACATTTGCAAATGGCATATCTGATAAACAGCTAGTATTCAAAATCTGTAAAGATCTTATCAAACTCAACACCCAAAACACAAATAATCCAGTTATGAATTGGCAGAAGACATGAATAGACATTTTTCCAAAGACATCCAGATGGCTAATAGACACATGAAAAGATGCTCAATATCAATCATTATGAGGGAAATACAAATCAAAACCACAATGGGATACCACCTTACACCTGTCAGAATGGCTACAATTATCAACACAAGAAACAATAGGTGTTGGCAAGGATGTGGACAAAAGGGGACTTGCACTGTTGGTGGGAATGCAAACTGGTGCAGCTACTCTGGAGAACAGTATGGGGGTTCCTCAAAATACTAAAAATAGAACCCTATGATCCAGCAATTATACTATTAGGTATTTACCCAAAGGATACAAAAATATAGATTCAAAGGGATACATGCACCAAAATATTTACAGCAGCATTATCAACAAGAGCCAAACTATAGAGACAGCACAAATGTCCATCAACTAATAAAGAAGATGCGGTATATATATGCAATTGAATATTACTCAGCCATCAAAAAGAATGAAATCTTGCCATTTGCAATGATGTGGATGGAACTAGAATGTATTATGCTAAGTGAAATAAGTCAGAGAAAGACAAATACCATAATGGTTTCACTCATACTTGGAATTTAAGAAACAAACAGATGAACATATGGGGCAGGGAAAGAGAGAGGGAAACAAACCACAAGAGACTCTTAATGATGGAGAATGAACTGAGGATTAATGGAGGGAGGTGGGTGGGAGATGGGCTAGATGTGTGGCAGGTATTAAATAGGGCACTGGGTATTGTATGTAAGTGATGAATCACTGAATTCTACTCCTGAAACCAATATTGTACTGTATGTTAACTAACTAAAATTTAAATTAAAAAAAAAAGAATGTCATGTTCATCCTCACAAGAAACTCAACATTGCAAAAAATGCTGATCTGCCTCAACTCTGTCCTCTGAATTTCATATAGAAAGAATAAGAAGGAAGCAATGAGAGGAGTGATGCAAAATTTCCCACAACCCCCCATCAGAATTTTACCTACATCTAATTTGATAGAACTGTCAGAGAAAGTCATCCTTAATTGCAAATAAGGCTGAGCAAGTAAGTGTCTGCCCTTTTCAACATCTACAGGGAAAGGCCTTGTACTGCTTACAAGAATCAAAGAGTGGAAAATTTCTCAAACAAGAAGCCACCATATACATTCTTCATATTTGCTTATAAATTAATCAATCCAACAAATATTTTGCAACATTACTATATGACAGACCCTGTGTTAGGTGCTTGGGATAGATCAAGCAAAGAATAAGACTGGTTTCTATGGAATTTACATGACAGCCAGAAATACAAACATTAAATAATTGTAAATGTGAAGAACATTATAGTATGGGGGGGGAGGGGGAAGAATGTCATGGAACCCCCATCAGGGGTCATGAAATACCTTCCTGAGGATTTGACATGTTATCTAAGACTAGCAAAAAAGGGGAGAGAAAAGATGGTGGAAGGGAGAGGAATCCCCAGCAGATGTTACAGTACATTTAAAAGGTCAGAGGTGAGAGCATGGTACCTTTTAGGAACTGCAAAAGAAAAAAAGAAAAAAGAAAAGAAAAAAAGAAAAAGTCTAAGGTGACTGGAACATAGACAGTGAGGCTAGAGGGATAAGCAAGAGCCAGAGATCATACAAAGTCTCAAACCATAAAGAGGATTTTAGACTTTATTCTAAAAACAGTACAAACCCATGGCAGGTACAGTGGTAAAGTGCAATGGTGAGGTATGTATCTGACCTAGGTTTCAGAGTAAAGAATGGATTGGAAAGAGGCAATAGGTCATGTAGGGAGACTAACGCAGATGTCCAAACAGAGAATGGACCAGGATGGTGGCTATATGGTTTGAGAGGAATAGGGGCAGATTCAAGAGATACTCAGGAATAAGGTAATAAAATAGGAAGAATTAAGTTAAGAATGATGCCTAGGATTGATGATAAACATAATTATAGTTTCTTATATAAGTAATTCATGTATTTTATAAATTTACATATATACATATACCTTACAAAACCCTACTTAATACTCAGAATAATCCTGCGATATGGGCAGCATTATTACTCTCATTTTAAAGAGTAGGAAGCTAAGACAAAGAGTATTTTATTTAAGCAATTTACCCAAGTCCACACCACTCATAACGTGGGGTGCCAAGATTCAAACCCAGGCAGTCAGTCTGACTATAGGACACAGACTCTGAACAATATTAATGCTGCATGGTGATAATGAGGGTAACATTTTCTTAACTTAGAAACTCAAGTGTATTGACCAGCTCACTTTGGGGCACTGTTGAAGCTGTGATGCCTCCAAGTGGAGATGTTGAATGAAAAGTTGAATAGATTAATCTGGAGCTCAGAGGAGAAGTTAGAAGTGGAAGTAGAGATTCATAAACCTACAACCCAAAGAGGGTAATTGAGGTGTTGGGATGGGATAAGATAAACTGGAAAGTAAAGAGAGAATATAGAATAAAAATAGAAGAGAGCTATGGACAAAGCCCTGAAAATCTTCCAGAACAGGAAGAAGTGAAGAGGCCATGAAAGGATAATGAGAAGTAACAGTTACAAGAAGCAACATAAAAACCAAAAGAATATGATATCATGGAAGTAAAAGAAGAGTATTTTGAATAGAACAAGTCAAATACTGCGTCAATGCTGGCTAGCAAGTCCAGAAAAATTATGAACTAGCATACTCTTTTAGATTTAGTAACATAGAAGTAACTGGTTCCTGAATTAGAACATATTCTTTGAAATGGTGCCAGGTGAAGCCAGGTTATGGTAAGCCAAGGTGTGTGTGGAAATAAGAAAATGGAGACAATAAATTCAGATAATTTACTCAATAAGACTAGCATTAAAAGGAAGAAGGGGCTAAGGCAGTTGCTAGAAGAAGCCTCAGACTGAGTGTTTTCCTTTGTTTGGAGGGTCCTAAGGAATGCTGTTGGAAAGGAAGGAGTTTGTAGAAAAAGAGAAAGTAAAAAGTACTCTAGAAAGAGGAAATAATAGGTAGTATCGGGTTCCCGGCAGCTAGGGTACCAGTGTGTGGTAGCTGGAGTCATCCACAGTAGGGGTTTTCCAGGCTGATATAAGGATAATGGGACAATGGACTTTAACTTATTGTCAGAGGAACAGCTGACATCACAGACTATGGAAGCTAAGTTGAATAGGAAAAATGGGATAACATAAAGAGACAGAGAAGGTAGAGATAGCAATAGACCTCAGAACTCAATGAAACTGACCACGTTGGAAGGTGAAGACGCTATAAACAAAGAATGGATGTCCAAATTAGTCATTTCAGATGTGGTCACTCTGGCTAATAAAAGCATTTTCAATTTTCATCACATTTTCAGTTTACTTTTTAAAAAGGCATGTAATACATGAAGATTTCTTGTTGAGTTCTTCACATTGTTTCCAGGGACAGCTTTCCTAATAGATCTGCCAACTCAACCAACCCATTTCTTGCTAATACTGGATGGCTTTCTATACAGTGGGTTTCTTTAGTACAACAAGGCAAGACTCA
This sequence comes from Lynx rufus, assembly GCF_022079265.1. Classification (NCBI taxonomy): domain Eukaryota; kingdom Metazoa; phylum Chordata; class Mammalia; order Carnivora; family Felidae; genus Lynx; species Lynx rufus. The sequence goes on along the minus strand of NW_025814867.1, from coordinate 50,810,485 downwards.
AGAACTGGTGTGCCCTGTCCCTTCAAAACAAGTCTCCAATGACAGTATCTTCATGCTATCGTTTGCCATAGCTATATTTTTTTGGTTTCTTCCACTAATCCAAATGGTAATAGAGAAAAGACAAAGTAGTTAATCTGCTGTGTGACACTATTATTTAATCTTTTTATTTGTTTATCCATCCTCAAAATGGATATAATAGGAGTTGTTGATCATATACCTCACTCAATGAGTTAATTTATTGTTCACTAATTTCAAACTGTTCCTCTTTAGAAAAATGTAAAATAAAGGATCTTAGAAGAAATCCAATTGCACACTTTTTGGAAGATACATTAATTCAAATCTGTAACAAATAAAAACCAGCCTATTCCTAAGCTAAAATAACATGATCTGACTTGTGTGTTCAGGCCTGGTGGTAACTGAAGCAGTAGGAGTTGGGTAGAGAGATGAAGAGCTAAAAAAGCTAACAGAAAGGTAAACTGGGGCTGCATTCTTTAGAAAAGTTTTTCTGCCTCCTTAGTGAACAGGAGCATTAGTAGGGCAGCCACCTGTCACTACCAGGACTGGCTTCAAGTTACACAGATAGTGTAGGTTCTCACTAAGGTCTAACTGCCCTCCTAGTTATTTCCTGTGGACGTCTTATAGATTTCTCCCAGTGCTAAGTCAGCCTTGCTTAAATAAATTAATTAATTAAATAAATAAAAACCACTTCTCCAATCCCTACTCTACTCTTTTTCCTACAAAAAGACTATGTAAGATCCCTGAAACTCAGGTAAAAGGATTTGCAGGAAAGCTACACTCAACTGTTGACCCTCAGGGTTCACTTATTTTGTTTCTTAGTTTTTGTACAACACCTTCCTCTCTTTTTTTCTGGCAAGTTGTTAATTTTATTATGTCTTTTTATAACACCTCACTATGCATTTGTAAATAAAAGAGTATAATAAATAAAAGTAACAATTAAGTTCTAAAGTCATGGTTTCTACAAAACCTCAAAGTTGGGCTAGGCATTTTAAGTCACCATTTAAAAAGGAATTGTTTTAGTATAGCTGGGATTGAGATATTTCCTGACGTAAGAACTTCCCTTATAATATTAGGTAACGTTCAGATATCCAAGGTAGGTGGGAATGAGATGATATCTACGGAGGAATAACTGTATGCTATGAACCTGAGTTTAAAAAAAAAAAAAAAAAAAAAAAACAAGGAAAGGAAAAAAAGGAAGATGAGAGGAGTGAGGCATAACTGAATTCCTGCCAGGCACAGAGTAAAGTGTACATCATTCCTATGAAGTAGCTGGTTCTTTGACCATTTTCTAGATGAAGAAACAAAAGTATGAAAAGATTACAAGGCAAGGTCATAGGGCTAGGAAATAGCAGAGCCTTTACCGTTTACACCATCTAATACATGGTTTCTCTTCATTCATTCTTATAACTCCCACTAGGCTTTAAAAATTGCATTTTATAATGATAAATAACTAATTTAAGCAAGGGAAATTCAAGGGGAAAAAATAAATAGAAAGAATACTGAATGTCTAGAACCAAAATTCTACACTGCTGATTAAAAAGCTTGGGGAAAAAGAGACCTCCTTTAAAAAAACAAAGCAGAAAAATGTACCTTATTTTGGTAACTACATTGTTATAATGATAACACAATGGTACACAGAAGAGCTTTCAAAGTTATAGTGGTTATAAAAGATATACATGTATACATAGGTCTAGCAACATTGTTGAATAAATATCAATCTCCATAACCTTGCCAGATCTAGTAACAAGAAACCCATGTAGGCATTATTTATACCAATAGTAAAAACACCTGTCAACTTCTATTTACTGTTTGCACATGTCCACAGAGAGAAGGAATAAAGGAAAACAGTACACTGCATACCCAAGGATTTTGGTCGGGAACACAATCTCGTAGTGGTGAACAATGAAAAGACAACAAAAAGATTAGCTGGTCTTAGAACTAAATGATGTGAATAAAATTTGTTTAGGTTTCTGAAAGTTTAAGTAATGCATAGTACAAATATTAATATAATAAATTCATATCTATATACCTAGACAAAAAAATGATATGAACTTCTAAGTTTAAATTATTTGTTAATGACACTGTGTCTATTTAAGACTGTGTCTATTTCAGTGCCTGAAAAAGAATAAATATCCAATGGAATGCAACCTGATTTTTCCTGCCTTCCCCATGTTCATATACCCAACCACCCTCCCATCAATACTAGCTCTCATTTCACTGCAGATAGTCTCACTCTGCCCCCAAGGGACAAATCAGGATCTTAGAAGAGAAGTGAAGGTTTGAAAAGTCCCAGAGATTTGAAGTGATTCCCTAGGAAGTGCCCTACCCCATGAGAACTATAGTTGTGCATCAGTACTTTATACAGATCAGTACTTCTATAAAATCTTAATTATTCAAAATCAGTTGTCACACACATTTTTAATGTATGTCTCTTAACACTACTTCCACAAACCCCAGACAATACTGCAAAAGTAGAAAAAGCAGAGCCTCAACAAGACATGTACAGAAGACAAGATCTTTTTAAAAAGGGAATTCTGGATATATTTCTTTCCTTGAGATACTATTTTTCTCCCACCCAAGGAACTAAAGTAAACATGCACACATTACTTTCTGGAGGAAGATGTAACGGTACAGTGAGGCAGGCCCTGCTAGTGCCTTCTTCCTTACAACAGAACTTGATATTTCAGCAAGCAATGAGCCAACTCCCTGCAGTCAGTTGCCAGAACCCCTGCAGTTATAGGGAAGCTTTTGATCTTCTAATATAGGCATTTCCCCTTAGTGCTTTACCCCTCATATTCCTGCCTAGAAATGAACATGATGTCTGGCAATGTAGAAGCCATTTTGAGATCACAAGAAGACCAGCATGAGGCTCTCTACTCACTGAGAAAGAGTGAGAGATGGAAAGGGGCTAGCTCCCTGGTGATATTGCTGAGCTGCCTATACCCCTTATTCTTGATTCAAGAAACAAATTAAAGCCACTTGCTGCAGAATGCATTCCTAACTGATATAACTAGTCTATGTGGAAGGTAGATTTGGCAGGGGAAGATAATTCACAAAATCTGCCTCGTTTGCCCAATCACGCTCCACTCTAGCCAGGTACACCTATTTCCTCCTGTTCTCTTCATTTATAAACTCAGAGATACTCTCTGTATTAGGTTTTTAAATTTTTTTAATGTTTATTTATTTTTGAGAGAGAGAAAGAGACAGAGCATGAGTGGGGGAGGGGCAGAGAGAGAGGGAGACACAGAATCTGAAGTGAGCTCCAGGCTCTAAGCTGTCAGCACAGAGCCCGACGCCAGGCTCAAACTCACAAACTGTGAGATCATGACCTGAGCCAAACTGGCACGCTTAACCAACTGAGCTACCCAGGTGCCCCAATTTTGATCCCAAACTGTGAGCTCAGTCTGGCTCTCTGAACCCTTGGTACCTACTACCTATGCCCATTTCTCTGGCTGACTGCTTTAGGCTTTTACTTATATGGCTCACCTGACTGGTGAGAACAGCCAACTATGCTCAATAGAACTCTTAAGTCTGGTTCCTCATACACAGGCCTATTGTATAGCTGCTTAAATCTTCATGCCAGAGTCTTAACCTAGCATGAGCAGAAGAGAAGTCAAAGAAGAAATGTTTAGCAGACACATAGAAAACACATTTATAAAACTACTGACTTTTGTGAATTAGCTATTGACTAGCTATTTTGTGACTATTTATTGACTAGCTACTTTGTGACTAGTGTGACAATTTAATCCATTACTTAAAAAAAGTTTTTAGTTATTCAAAGCAATATTTAATTTGGCTAAAATATCAATCCAAGATCACAACCAAGATCACAACCTGTTGCTCTCAGGTCCTCCCTCTTATAATTAAAAAACCCTGATCATAACACACACAAGTATAAGAAGACTCTGAAAGGTGGAAAGAAGGCAGATGGGCTAGAAATCTCAGAACTTGAGAAATACCAAGGCAATGAGATCGCTGAGTTTCCTTATTATATCCATATATCCCAGACAGGGTGCTGAAATCTCCAACCCAGAATCACCAACAATCACAAACCAAAAAAGAAAAAGAAAAAAAAAACCTCGAAGAAAAATCTGATCTACTTAACTGATGAGGAATAGGGTCACTAAACAACAAAAACATTCTTGGCAATATCCACCCTCTCAAACTAGACATCAACTGTACAACTGTACCTCCCTACCCCAGAATTTCAGTAGGCCTGGGATCAAGTAGAAACTTGATCTTTCACACCACGCCATCCCTACCCCCATAGAGGCAGGTAGTGTATTCCAATTCACCTGACAGGTGCAGTGTCAATGGGATGATCTGGGAGTTGATCTTCCATTTCCCTCTTGCAGAAGCTAAGATATGCTCTAACTCCCCCACCAGGGCAGTAACAGCAGGGCCAGGGGAAAGCTGAGCCTCCACTCCCACCCTGCACCAAGTCTGAACAAAGTGTAAGTCCGTAGTAGTGACCACTTCACTTCCCATCTACTCCTGGTGTCAGTGAGGCCTAGTGGGAAACTAAACCTCCATATCAAGCAACAGCAAAGAGATCGAATGAAGCAGTTAAAAACACTACTAGCAGCACTCCTGCTCTTGCTCCCCATCCAGATTCCATGTCACGGGGTCCCAATTAGAAGCCTCCAGCCCCACTCAACACCAATGAGGTAGAATAAGGTAGTATGAGACCAACTAGTCAACACTCCACTTCCTTTCCTCTGGTGCCAGTGGGACCAGGTTGCTGAGCCTCCCTCCCAGCTGCCATCAACAAAGCAGAATCCAGTGATGGGAAGCAGGGCTGGGTGGCACTCTACTTCTCCCATCCCTTGGTGTCAGTGGGGCACAAAGTGGAGCCAAGCTTCTGCCTCCTGCTGCAACGAAGCAGTGTGTGTCAGCCCTCTGATTCACACTCTCTGGTGACAGTGACTTCAGCAGCAGGGAGCTAACTTTATAACCCAAGCAGAGATACAAGGCAGTGCAAGTTGGTGACCCACTTTAGCCAGAAAAGTGTGAAGGGGACCAAAGAGGGTAGGTGAAGTTTCACTCTACCAGACTGATACAGTATGAGTCAAAACCCATTTTTACTGGAGTGGTGTCAGTGAACTCAGCAGGAAGCTGAACAAATATGCCCATCTGGCTTTCATGCTATACCTCAACAGGGGGAGTGCCTGCTTAAAAAAAAAAAAGATGAAATAGGATCCAGAGCCTCACAGTATAACCTCAAAAATAACCAGGACTCGATGGAAAATCACTTATCATGCCAGAAGCAGGAAAATCATAACATTAACAAGAAAAGATAAACAATAGACCCAACACTGAGATAAATCAATTGTTGGAATTATCTGACAAGGATTATAAAACAGCCAGAATAAAAATTATTTTAAAAGCAATTTAAAATTCTATTGAAATAAAAAATAAAGAATCTCAACAAATAAATAGAAGTTACAAAAAATAACCAAATAGAAATTACAGAAATGAAAAAATATAATAACTGAAAGAAAAAACTCACTAGATGGGCAGAAGACAGAATCAATAAACTTTAGGATAGATCAACAGTATTCACCCAATCTGAACAGAGAGAAAATGGGGGGAAAATAACTAACAAAGTCTCAGAGACATGTAAGACAATAGCAAAAGAGCTAACATTCATGATTAGAATCTAAGGAGAAGAAAGTCAGAAAATAGGGCTAAATAATATTCAAAGAAATAATGGCTGAAAACTTTCTAAATATGGCAAGACATATAAACCTATAGATTCAACAAGATGTAGGGAAGATCTTATTCTACCCAAATAGAACAAACTCAAAGAAGTCCATGTAAGACATATCATAATTAGACCACAGACTATAAGTCATGTGTCTACACTGCAATAACTAGAGCATCCACTAAGAAACCCATGCAGAGCAATATACATATATCACTATAAACATATCAGGATATAATCCTTAAAATGTTCAAAAAACCAACAGAAAGGTAAGAAAAGAGAAACAAAGAAAAGAGAACCAGAGGAAACAAACTGAACACAAATAATAAAATGGCATACCAATAATTACCTTAAGTGTAAATAGTCTAAATACATGAATTAAAAGAGGTTGGCAGAGTGGATTAAAAAAAAAAACTACATGGTTCAACAATATGCTGTCTACAAAACTCACTTAAAATATAATAACATAGGTAGATTAAGAACAAAAGAATAGAAACAATATACCACGTAAATCATTTAAAAAAAAACAGTAGTGTCTATATTATCAGTTAAAGTAGACTTCCGAGCAAATAAAATTACTATAGAGAAATAAGGACATCACATAATGATAAATGGATCAATCCACCAGGAAGACATAACAGTCCTAAAGGTGTACATGTCAAACAACAGAACCACAAAATATGTGAAGCCAAAATTATAGAACTCAAAGAATAACAGACAAATCTACAACTAGAGTTGGGGACTTTCAGAATTACACTTTCAGTAACAGACAAAATTAGACAGAAAATCAGCAAGGAAATGAAAGAACTCAACAAAACTACTAACCATCAGATTTTAATTGCCATATATAAAAAAACTCCACCCAATAATAGAAGTATACACATTTCTTTTTCAAGCACCCACATAACAGTCATCAAGGCAGAGCTTATAACTAGGCCATAAAATCAATTTCAACAAAATTTTTAGAAGTTGAAATTATACAAAATATATTCTCTGAGTGCAATGGAATCAAGCTAGAAATCAATAACAAAGATGACAAGAAAATCTACAAACACTTGGAAACCAAACAGCAAACTTCTAAACAATGCATATGTCACATAATGCATGCATTATGTCAGGGGCGCCTGGGTGGCTCAGTTGGTTGAGCGTCCAACTTCAGCTCAGGTCATGATCTCACATTCCGTGAGTTTGAGCCATGTGTTGGGCTCTGTGCTGACAGCTCAGAGCCTGGAGCCCGCTTCAGATTCTGTGTCTCCCCCTCTCTCTGCCCCTCCCCTGCTCATGTTCTGTTTCTCTCTGTCTCAAAAATAAATAAAAACATTAAAAAAAATTTTTAAATAAAAAAAATAATAAACAATGCATATGTCAAAAGAAATTTTTAAAATTATACATACACACAAGCCCACACATAGAGAACTGAAATGAAGATGAAAGTACAGCATATCAAAATACGTGAAACGCAACTGAAGTAGTGAAGAGAGTTAAATTTATGAGTAAAACATTAAGTGCCTCCATTAGAAAAGAGATAAGTGCTTCCACCAAAAAAGGGAGTTTTCAAATAAATAATCTAAGACTTGCTACTTTGTATACCTGAAACTAACATTATACTGTATGTTAACTAACTGGAATGTAAATAAAAATTTTTTTAAAAATCTAAGCTCCTACCTCAAGAAATTAGAAAAAGAATGGTAAAATAAACCCAAAGCAAGCAAAAGAAAAAAATACCAAAGATAAAAGAAGAAATCAATTAAATTGAAAACAGGAAAATAATAGAGAAAATCAATGAAATGAAAACCTGACTCTTTAAAAACATCAACAAAATTTATAAATCTACAGGAAGAATTAAAAGAATAAAAAGAGACAAAGATCAACAACATCAGGAATGAAAGAGGGCATATCACTGCAGATCCTGTAGTCATCAAATGGATAGTAAGGTATGACTATAAACAACACTATAAAAAATTTGACAACTTGGGATAGAATTGCTTGAAAACCATGAACTACCAAAACTCAACCAAGATGAAATAAATAACCTGAGTAGTCTTATAACCATTAAAGACATGGATCTGTGATTTAAAAGCTATCAGCAAGGGGCAATCCAGTGGCTCAGTCAGTTAAACGTCTGACTTCAGCTCAGGCCATGATCTCATGGTTCATGGGTTCAAGCCCCATGTCAGGCTCTGTGCTGAGCTCAGAGTCTGGAGCCTGTTTCAGAGTCTTTGTCTCCCTCTCTCTCTGCCCTTCCTCCTGACAAAAAATGAATAAACATTTTAAAAAATGCAACCAACGACAAAAAAGTCTCCAGGTTCAGATGGTTTCACTGGAGAATTCTACCAGACATTTAAAGATGAATTAATCAATCTCTTTCAGAAGATTCCATCAACATAATACTAACACCAGACAAAAACATCATAAAAAAATGAAACTGCACACCATTATCTCTCAATAATTTAGACACAAAAACCCTCAACAAAATATTAGCAAATCAGATCCAGTATATGTATACAATACACCATGACCAAGTGGGATTTATTCTAGGTATACAAGTCTGGTTCAATATTTTTAAATCAATCGATATATTTCACCATATCCACAGGATTAAGGGGAGCAATTATATGATTATATCAAAGGACAAAGAAAAACCATTTAACAAAATCCATCATTTATTCATGATAAAAACTCAGCCAACTATGAAGAGAAGTGGACTTCTTCAACTTGATAGAACATCTACAAAAAACCTATAGCTGACATCACACTAATGCAGTGAAAGAGTGAATGTTTTCCCCCTAAGACTGGGAACAAGGCAAGGATGTACACTCTCACTGTATTTAATCAACATATTACTGGAAGTTCTAGTCACTGTAGCAAAGCAAAAAAAAAAAAAAAAAAAAAAAAGATAGCAAAGAAAAAGAAAACTATCCATATTTGCAGACACCATTGTCTTCATTTCTATATGCTAACAATGCATTTGTATATACTAAAAACAAGCATGTGGAAACCAAAATTAAAAACACAATACCATTTACAAACACTCCAAAGAAAATAAAATACTTGAGTATAAATTAACAAAACATGTATAAGCTCTGTATGCTGATAATTACAAAATGCTGATGAAAGAAATCAAATAAGATCTAAATAAATGGAAAGGTATATTGTGTTCATGGATTCGAAGACTCAACATAGTAAAGGTGTCAATTTTCCCCAAACTGATACACAGGTTAATGTAATTGCTATCAAAATCCGAGCAAGATGTTTTGTAGACACAAACCAATTCTTAATTTTATATGGCAAGGTAAAGAAACTAAACTAAAACAATCTTTAAAAAGAAGAATAAAGGGGCGCCTGGGTGGCGCAGTCGGTTAAGCGTCCGACTTCAGCCAGGTCACGATCTCGCGGTCCGTGAGTTCGAGCCCCGCGTCAGGCTCTGGGCTCATGGCTCAGAGCCTGGAGCCTGTTTCCGATTCTGTGTCTCCCTCTCTCTCTGCCCCTCCCCCGTTCATGCTCTGTCTCTCTCTGTCCCAAAAATAAATAAACGTTGAAAAAAAAAATTTTAAAAAGAAGAATAAAATAGGAGGAATCACTCTACCTTTAAATAAAGGTCTACCAATTTACTACAGTAATCGAAACTGTGTGGGACTGGTGGAAAAACAGACACATAGATAAATGGTACAGAATACAGAACCCCCAAATAAACCAATACAAATGTGCTCAACTGATTTTTGACAAATGTGCAGAAGCAATTCTATGAAGGGGAGGTAGTCTTTTAAATAAATGGTGCTGGAGCAGTTGAACATTTACAGGCAAGAAATGAACTTTGACCTAAGTCGTACGCCTTATTTAAAAAATTAAGACAAACTGAAATATGTCTTAAGTACAAAACATAAAAACTTCCAGAAAAATGACAGTGGAAAATCTTCAGGATCTATGGCTAGGCAAAGAGTTCTTAGACCTAGCAAAAGTATGATCTATAGAAAGATAAACCAATAAATTAAATCTCATCAAATGTAAAAAAAAAAAAAGTTTTGGTCTGCAAGAGACCTTGTGAAGAGGACTGGGAGATAATATTTACAAATCAAAAAAGGCTTAGTGTTGAGAGTATATTAAAAAAATTCTAAAAACTCAACAGTAAAAAAGTCAATATTTCAATTAGAAAATGGGCAAAAGATATGAGTAGACATTTCACAGCAGAGAATATACAGAAAACAAATGAGCACACTGTTAAGGGCTGAATATGTGCCTTCAAACTCCAAATGTTGAAGCCCTAACCCCCATTGTGACTGTATTTGAAGACAGGGCCTTTCAGGAGGTAATCAAGGTTAAAACACATTATGAGGGTGAGGCCCTCATCCCACAGCACTGGTATCCACAAAAGAAAATGAGGAGACTCGGAGATCTCTCTCTCTTCAAACATACAAACATGTCAGAAATCAAGCACCTTGAACTTGGACGTCTAGCCTCCAAAACTGTGAGAAAATAAATTTCTGTTGTCTAAGCCATTCAGTCTGTAGTATTTTGTTATGGCAGCCCCAGTAAACTAATACACACATGAAAAGAGGTTTAACATCATGAGTCATTAGGATGCAAAGTAAAATCATGATGAGGTACCACTACACACCTGTCAGAACAGCTAAATTAAAAAATAGTCGACAACATCAAATGCTGGTGAGGATGCAGAAAAACTGGATGACTCATATATTCCTGGTGAAAATGCAAAAGGCTATAACCACATTGCAACACTATTTGGAAGTTTCTTATAAAATCAAACATGCAGTTACCCTAAAATCCAGCAACTGCACTCCGAACATTTGTAGAAGTGAAACAAAACTCATGTTCAAACACAACCTGTATATAAACATTCATAGCAGCTTCCTTTGCAATAGGGAAAGCTGAAAACAACTAACATGCCCTTCTGTGAATGATTAATGTAAATGATTAAACAAAATATGGTACATCAATACAATGAATACAATGTAATACTATTCAGTAATAAAAAAGAATGAACTATTAATACACACTACTTGAATGCATCTCCAAAGAATTATGCTGGATGAGAAGCCTATCCCAAAAAGACTAATATTCTATGATTCCATCTATATGACATTCTTGAAAGGACAAAATTATAGAAATGGTGGTTGCCAGGGGTCATGATTGGAGGAGGGAGAGGGTAACTGTGGCTATAAAGAGCAACATGAGGAATCCTGTGGTAATGAAACTGTTCTGCATCTTGACTATATCAATGTCAATATCCTCACTATGATATTATACTACAGTTTTACAAGCTGTTACCAACAGGGGAAACTGGGTAAATAGTACACAGGATCTCCATTATTTCTTACACTGCATGTGTCTATAATTACCTCAAAATTAAAGTTTAATGTAAAAATTCCATTCAATTCTAAATGCAAATATTTCTGACCAATAATCTGCCATTATGGTTCTTGAATTCTCTGAAGTAAACACCCAGCTGTGATCAGTGTACTACTCTGTTATGACTTTTATAAAAGGTAAAATTTTCTATATGTCATTCTGACCAGCTGGTGAGCATCATAAGCTTAAACTAAGAGTTTCAATAAGCTTATATCAATAGAACACTCTAGTAGCTATAATAATGATATATTTATCTATACAGTATCAATCTACCTGCAAACATAGAATTTCCTTGTGGCTACTCAAATGAAGTCCTTTCCAGAGGAACTCTGGAGTAGACCTCCCAAGGAGCCCAAAAAGATACTTCTGCCACAATGTCAAGTTGGCAGCTCAATACTAGTCTATGACAGACACCAAAGGAATTGATATAGAAGTAGTAACACTAACCTATTATAACGAGAAAGTCAAGGTTAGAAAATGTTATTTGAGGGTGCCTGGGTGGTTTAGTCGGTTAAGCATCCGACTTTGGCTCAGGTCATGATCTCACAGTCTGTGGATGTGAGCCCTGCGTTGGGCTCTATGCTGACAGCTCAGAGCCTGGAGCCTACTTCCCTCTCTCTCTCTGCCCCTCCCCCGCTCGTGCTCTGTCTGCCTGTCTCTCTCAAAAAATAAACATTAAAAAATTTTTAATAAAAAAATAAAGAAAGAAAATGTTATTTGAAATCCATTCTTTCTTTAAGTTTTAGGCACTCATATTTTTCTGTTTATTTCCTTTGTCCACCATGTTCTATTCTTTCTCTTGGGCTATCTATACTTTGATTCAGGTTTCATGAGGCTTAGTGAGTACAGTTATAAACACTTATAGCACATGAAAAAAATAAAAATGTTTAAAGTATTAAGTCATTCTTTTAAATGTCAGCATAAGACTTCTGGTTTCCAATCAGATGTGTAAGGAGCTTTAGATGTCACTATGCTATCCTAACAATAGGTAAAAAAGATGAACAAAGTGAAAAATGAACAACTCTTGCTAGATCTGTTAGAGAAGTAAGGTCACAGGGCAAACCACTGCCCCCTAAATTAGAGACAGATAAGGTGGATACAGAGAATCAGAACTTCTCAGAGCAGAAACCCACAAGAGAAACCTTCATGGGAACCAATGCATGGAAAGAAAAACCTGAATTGTAATTGGCAAATGACTGGAAGCTCACTGTGGACATCAATCTGAGAGATAAAAACTATAGGGGGAGAGGGAACCCACACTTTGGTGAGTTTTATATCCAGGAGCCTTACCAGGTCTTCATAGTAAAGATTAGAGAAAAATCCACTTGTGCTTCTGACAAGGAGAGGGGAAACATATTTCAAATATGATGAAATATACCAGAGCTTTCTATTCTGTTTAAGAGGCCTGCTCTCAAGAAAAACTATCTTATCAGAGTTTAAACTACTGGGGTTTTATCAGGGCCCAACTGACCTGGCAAAGGGAAATACCCAACTTCAGCCCACCCCAGCCATCCTGTCCTACCTAGGGTGGGAGTGGGGAGGGGTAAGAGGCTGGCAACTGAGAAACATCTGTGAAGTTCACAGTCTAGAGGCACAGGCTCACTGCAAGACTGGGACCCAATCCCAGGACTACTGAATACCTCTCCTACACTCCCACCCACCACATTACACTGCATTACTAAAGACCCATTAACTGCAATTCCTTTCACCTAGAACATCATGTTCTCCTTCCAAAAAATTGGAAGGCACACTAAAAGGCAAAAAACAAAAACAAAAACAAAAACCCAGTTTGAAATGACTAAGCAAACATCAGAACCAGAGGCAGATATGGCAGGAATGTCAGAATTATCAGACTAGGAATTTGCGATTAGTATGAAAAGAGCTTTAATGGAAAAAGTAGACAATATTCAAAAATACATGGGTAAGTAAGCAGAGATATGAAACTTCTAATAAAGAATCAAAAATAAATGCTAGAGATCAAAAACACTATAACAAGATGAAGAATGCCTTTAATGGGTTTATTAGTAGACAAGACATCATTGAGGAAAGAATTCTCTGAGCTTGAGGATATGACAATAGAATTGAAAAGCTGCTAAAACTGAAAAGCAAAGGGAAAAAATGAAAAAAAAGAGAGAGAGAGGGAGAGACTCTAAGAACTTTGGGACAACTATAAAGGGTGCAACATATGTATAACAAGAATACCAAAAGAAGAAAGAAAAGAAACAGTATTTGAAACAATTGAGAATTTCCTCTAAATTAATGTCAGACACCAAATCACAGATCCAGAAACCTCAGAGAATACCAAGCAAGATGAATACCACCCTGCCCTGCAAAAAACCCCACAGTTAGGTATACCATCTTTAAACTACAGAAAATCATGACTAAAGAAACACATCATGCAAATCCTGATGGTGAATATTTATGTACACTTACTTAAAGTGAAAAGAATGACAGCAATGGTACAAGAAATAGGAGGAAAGAATCAGGAATATTTTGTTATTATAAGGTACTTACACTACCCAGGAAGCAGCACAGTGTTATTTGAAAGTAGACTTGGATTAGCTATAAATATATAATGCAAATTATACAGCAACAACTAAAAAAAAAAGTAAAAAACAAGTAGAACTGATATTCTAAGAAAGAGAAAATGTAATTATTTAAAACGCTCAAATACACAAAAGGCAGAAAAAGTGTGAAAGACAAACATAAGAATAAAAATAAGAACAAGGGCAACAAATAGAAAACAGTAATAAAAATGGTGATAGTGATCCAACTACATCAATCTTTACAGTAAAACTTTGATTTGTGAGCATAATTTGTTCTGAAAACATGCTTGTAATCCAAAGCACCCATATATCAAAGGGAATTTCAAGAACTATTGGCTCAGTTGTGATCATGTGACATTAGGAATCACGTACTACTCATATTTCAAGACATCGTTCATTTATCAAGTTCAAATTTATTAGAAATGCTTGCTTGTCTTGTGGAACAGTCACAGAACAAGTGACTCACAATCCAAGGTTTTACTGTACTTTGAATGTTAATGATTGAAATCATTAACAGAGTGTATGAAAAAATGAGACCCAAGTATATGTTGTCTGGAAGAAACCCATTTTAAATATAAAGACACATGTAGATTAAAAATAAAGCAGTGGAGAAAGATATATCATGCTAACACTAATCAAAAGAAGTGAGAATGTCTGTATTCATTTCAGACAGAGAAGACTTTAGAGCAACAACAGTTATCAGAGTTGAAAAGGGGTATTATGTAATGATAAAGGAGTCAATACTCCAAGAAGACATAATAATCCTTAACAACAGAGCCTAACAACAGAGCATCAAAATATGTGAGGCAAAAGCTTATAGAATTACAAGGAGAAATAAATCCACTAGCATGGTTGAAGACTTTGATACAAAAATGGACAGATACAGCAGGTGGAAAATCAGTAAGGTCATAGTTGAACTCAACAGTATCATTAATCAATTGATATAATTGACATCTATGGACTACTTCACCCAAGAATAGCAGAACATACATTTTTCTCAAGCTCACATGGAACATTCACCAAGTTAGGCCACATTCAGGGCCATAAAATACACCCTAACAATTTTAAAAAATTAAAATCATACAATGTCTGATTCCATGAGGAAATTAAACTACAAATGAAACAGAAGAGCTGAGAAATCCCCAAATACTGGGAAATAAAAAAAGACACTTCTGAATAACATATGGGTCAAAGAAGAAGTCACAAGAGAAGTTTAAAAATACTTTGAACTAAATGAAAATGAAAATACAACTTATTGAAATGTATAGTATGCAAATCTATATGATCACCTATGTAGAAAATACATAACAAAATACATAACATACAAAAGTCAATAAATTTCCTATACACTATAACTACATGGAATTTGAAATTAAAAACAGATTACCATTTACATTAGCAACCCCCCAAAAAATTAAATACGTAGGTATAACCGTGAAAAACTCTTAACAAAATATGTATAAGATCTATATAAGAAAATGAAATGTAGATGAAAGAAAACAAAGAACAATTAAATAAATTGAGAGTTACTCCGTGTGTGGATAGGAAGGCTCAATATTGTCAAGATATCAATTCTTCCCAACTTGATGTATAGATTTAATTCAGTATCAATCAAAATCCCACAAGTTATTTTGTGGATATGAACACACAGATTCTGAAGTTTATATGGAGAGACAAAAGACCCAGAATAGCCGACTCAATATTGAAGGAGAAAAACAAATTTGGAGGACTGACACTACCTGGCTTCAAGACTTACTACAAAACTACAATAATCAAGATAATGTAGTACCAGTAAAACAAAACAAAACAAAACAAAACAAAACAGACAAAGATACTAATGGAACAGAATACAGAGTCCAGAAATAGATCCACATGAGGGCTCCTGGGTGGCTCAGTCGGTTGAGCGTCCGGCTTCAGCTCAGGTCATGATCTCGCTCGCGGTTTCGGGAGTTTGAGCCCTTCATCAAGCTCTGTGCTAACAGTGTGGAGCCTGCTTGGGATTCTCACTCTGTTCCTCCCCCACTCACACTGCCTCTCTCTCAAAATAAATAAATAAACTTTAAGAAAAAAAGAAATAGATCCACATAAATACTACAGTCAACTGCTCTTCAACAAAGGAGCAAAGGCAATACAATTGAGCAAAGATGATCTATTTAACATCTATTTAACATATCACACTGGGAGCAACTATAAGACATCCAAGTGCAAAAAAAAAAAAAAAAGTAAAGAAAAAAGAAAAAAAAAGAATATAAGTACAGAGTTTACAACCTTCACAAAAATTAACTCAAATGTATCATGGATATAAATATAAAATGCAAAAGTATAAAATTCCTAGAAAATAACAGGAGAAAAATTAGGTATGTGCAAAAGACACATCCAATAAAGGACTATTATCCAAAATATACAAAGAATTCTTAAATCTCAACAATAAGAAAATAATCAATCTGATTTTAAAATAGGCAAAACATCTGAATAAACACTTCAGCAAAGATATACAGATACCAAGCATATGAAAAGATGTTCAACATCATATGTCATCAGGGAAATGAAAATTAAAACAACAAGATACCAATACACACTTATAAGAATGGCCAAAATCCAAAATACCAACAACACCAAATTCTGGTGAGTATGTGGTAACAGGAACTCTCACTCATTCATTGTTGCCAGGAATGCAAAATGATAGAGCCACTTTGGAAGACAACTTGGAGGTTTCTTACGAAATTATCCATACTCTTACTGTATGATCCAGCAATCACACTTGGACATTTATCTAAAGGAGGTGAAAATGTATCTGCATACAAAAACCTGCACATGAATACTTATGGCAGCTTTATTCATAACTACCAAAACATGGAAACAATCAAGGTGCTCTTCAGTAGATGAATGGATAAACTGTGGAACATCCAGACAATGGAATATTATTCAATGCTAAAAAGAAGTAAGCTATCAAGCCATGAAAAGACATGCAAGAAACTCAAATGCATATTACTGAGTAAAAGAACTTGAAAAAGCTACATATTATATGATTCCAACTATACAACATTCTGGATAAAACAAAACTATGAAGACAACAAATGGATCAGTGGTTGCCAGTCTTTAAAAGGAACAAAAAGATGAATAGGCATAGCACATAGGATTTTTATCCTCAAGAATGAGATTAGTGTACCTATAAAAGAAACCTGGAAGATTCTTCCACCATGTGAGGACATAGCAAAAACACCAAACCAGGAAAGAGTAGGAGGGAGGAACCCTTCCAAATATGCCAGCACCGTGGGACTTCCCAGCCTGCAAAACTGTCAGAAACAAATAAATAATGTTTATAACCACCCAGTCTATGGTACTTTGTTATAGCAGCCCAAATGGACTAAGACACCCACTGATAAGCAATAGATCAATAGCATAAAACAGAGAGTCCAGAAATAGACTAGCATAGAAATTACTAGGTGGCATTTCAAATCAAAAGAGAAAGAATGAAAATTTAATGAATGATATTGAGACAAGCCATACATTTCAAAAAGAATAAATATGAAATTATAAATCCACCAGACAAAATTAATTCCAAATAGATTAAAAAGTTAACTAAAACAGCAGTACTATAAAAGTTTTAGACATATGTTGTGTTTTCAACCTGCCTGAATCTAGGTTAGTGTTGGCCAGAGTGAGTTTCTGTTGTTTGCAATCAAAAGAACTTGACACAGAACCCGGACCAGAATTTGGCATGAAATGTTAAAAAAATTAAAAATCAACACAGAAAAACACAATAAACAAAAAGATAGGCAAACATGAGGAAATATTAGCAACATATATAAACCAAAAATAATGTCCATATTTTATTAAAAACTCCTATAAATAAACAAAAATAAACAAATAACCCAATAAAAATTTTGACAACAGATATGAACAAGTACTTAGTAGAGGAAAACACAGAAATGTCTAATAAACATGAAAAAATGTTCGACCTCATTAGCAACAAAGAAACACAAATTAAACAACAATGAAAACTCAAGAAAAAAGTAAATATTTGAAAAAAATTGAAAAACTCTAATATGAACATGTAGGAAAATGGTCTTATAAACTATTGGTCAAATTAACACTATCTTCTCAAAGGACAATTTGGTATACATTTATCAGAATTTTATTTTTTTTTTAATGTTTATTTATTTATTTTGAAGGGGGGACAGGGCAGAGAGAGGTAAAGAATCCCAAGCAGGCTCCACACTGTCAGCACAAAGCCCAACACTAGGCTCAATCTCATGAACTGGGAGACCATGATCCGAGACTAAATCAAGAGTCGGATACATAGCTGACTGACTGAGCTACCCAGGCACCCCATTTATCAGAATTTTAAGCTGGCATTTCCTTTCTTTCAGCAATTTCACTTCTAGGAATTTATCCCATGAAAAACACATGTACACAAGAATATAAATATAAATACTATCTGTAAAAAAAATACTACCTGTAATAAGAAGTATTGGAAATAATCTAAATGTTGAAAAGAAAAATAAGTAAATTACGGCATATTCTTAAGAAGGAAAGTGTAACAGTTAAAAACAAGATTGATCTATACACACTAACACGGAACAATTTCCAATGTATGTAATTAAGTGGCTCATATATGATATATTAGATATTTTAAAGACATATATCTATAATAAAAGAAAAGGCACAATAAAGGATCTAGAAAGATATACACCAAACCATTAAAAGCGGTTTTCTCTCCAGTAAGAAGAAAGTAATCAGAATAAAAAGGGAATTCTTTGCCTTTACTTCTGTTTATTTCTTTTATTTTGTGTGTTCATATGATTTATATAATGCAATATTCTATTAAAGAAAGTAAAATGTGAATACCCCAAACAAAAGAATCTCTGCTCTGACAGGCAAAACCCTCCAAATCTAAAATTTTAAGCTGAATACTTCAAGCTTCTTATTTTTCTACTCGAACATTATGAAATACTTTATTATTCAAATTTGAAATTAAAGACACTGTAACAAAATTTTCTCAGTAAAGGTCTAAGAAATATCAGGTTCAACTGAGATTTAATGTAATTATTAAAGCTTATAACAAAATGTAATAGAAGCACTTAATTCTAGGAGATTTAACAAAGTTCCTAGTTTTACAAAGACATGATATTCACTAAATTCATTCATTCAAAGTTTACTAACATCAACTGTCGATATTTTAAATGGAGAAATATTCACTTATAGGAAAAAGGAAAGGCCATAAAATACCAGCAAAAACCCTTCTACAGAAGTGTCTGTATAAACATACTGAAGTGTCTTTAGGCAGACTAAATTGCTGATTAGATTCAGCAGCAATTAGGAACCCAATCTTTAATTTTATTCCAATTTCAGTGACTTAGAATCATGTACCAATTTTAATGTTTTGGCATCCTTTCAAAACATGAAAACCTTATGCTATAAATCTAAATATTCAAGGCCATTTAAAAACAAATGTTAAGTCGCAAAACAACCAAAATTCACCTGATTTTGATAGAAAAATCTTTCTAATGATAAATTAAGATATATATCTGGGGAAAAATATAACTTGACCCATCCCAACTATGACTACTGAATGAACTAGTTTCTAATTATTCAAATAGTAAATATTATGCCTCAAAATAAATGCTCAAACTATAATAATTAGGTTTAACAGTTAGTAATAATTAATGAACATAGGTGTATTAAAGTGTAAGTTATACCTGATATAGAGAAATTCCAGAAAAACATTCAAAGTCTATTTCCTGTACTTTCCTTTCAAACTAAATAAATGACAGAAAAGAATAATATACCTTTCTGTTTTGGATTCATTGTCAATTTTGTACTGTTCAAAATCTTGACTAAGAGACCGTAGCTTTTCTTGAAGTCTCTTTTCACGATCTACACTTCCTTGATAAAATTTCATCTCTTTTTCCATCGCTTTCATTTTTTCTTCCATAGCTTTAAACTCGTGAAGAATTAGATAGCTGACTCCACAGTACTTACAAACTTTTTCTTCAGGGGACATCTAGAAAATAGACATATATACATACATACATTGAAATGATATTTTTAAATTTCTGGCAAAGTTCCACTGAGGATGTTATTGCAACCACGCTGGTCAAATGAAGTAAATGCACACTGGACTATGCCATGGAGTAATAATTATGATGTTGCTGACATCTGGATAAAATTTTAAAAACTGGCATGACATTGACTCTGACACAGAATCTTGGAATTAAAAAAGGGTCTTTCAGAGTGATTGCTTCTCCATAGTATCTCTAAGAAAGATTTACTCTTGAAATATTTTCCATAAAATAAAACAAAAAATGATGAAAACATCTTTATAATTCTTGTTTTAAGATGAGTTTTCCATGAAGTGGAGAGAAATCGCTGGCCTTTCACTGCCAGCTGCACTGTGATCCTGGAGATGCCTCTTGGCTTTTTCAGATCTTATTTTTCCTCATTTATAAAATTATGGCATTGGACCAAATGAACTCTTAAGTTCCTGTTCAGTTTTAATATTTTATGATTTTTACAGAATTTACAACAGAATTCTCTCATATAACCATAAATAGCAAAAACATTTTAAACCCAATCTCTTCTAACTCTGTTCTTTTCCCTTCAGGTAGGTATGGTTATACCCATTTTATAGATAAGGAAATGGAAACCACTGAAGTTAAACAACCAGTTGGTATATGGAGACATTGGGATTAAACCCAGGTCTATCTAAAACCTACACCCTGTAACCATTTGTGTCATATTTTTCTGCTATGGGTGTGTCAGCTTAACCCTCTTACTTCTTAAATAAATAAGAAGTTCATATATCTCTGGCCAGCATAAGGGCAGTGAAAAATGGAATTCCATCAAAGTGAAGAGAGAAGTAATTCTTTTTTCTGTCTCAAGTATATAAATATTCCTCAAGTAGACTCTACTTGTCCTGCTATTCACAAAGGCTAAGAGATGGCTTCATTAAATATTTGCCCCAGGGCGCTAAAATGAAAGCAACACTTGTATTCGAGGGGTACTTACTCTTAATGAAAACTCCCTTAAGACTGTAGAAACTGCTCCCACAACTAAGAGTGACACACTTCACCCACCTGTCAATGCCATTACACAAGAGTCAGTTGAAACAAATAACAAATCTTTACATAGTATCATTTTGTTCATCTAAAGTTCAATAACAAAAATTTCAAATTAAAAACTGCAATACTGTGGGATACAGGTGAATGACCACATCAACCATCTAACTGCCAGAGATACCAAATTTACAGATTTGTAAAACAACAAGTTTGAAACAAATCATAAAAGTAACTTGGCACAAGCTCTGGACGGGTTCATACAATCTATTCTAACCTGGATAAAAAGTTATCCAGATTCTATTTCAACCTCCCAAATGATGGGAAACTAGTTTGTAAAGCAGCCTGTTCTATCCTCTGACAGCTTCTCATGCTGACCCCAAATCTGCCTCCCTGGTAAGTGCATTGGCCCTAAATCTCCCAGTAACCATGTGGAACAACCCTAGACCTCGTTCTAATATTTAAAGACAGCTATCAGGAGCACTCCATATCTTCTCTTCTCCAGGTCAAGACTTCCAATTCCTTCAGCTGTTTCCCATATGACATGGTTTTGAATTTCTTCCTTATTCTGAATAATTTTCTCTGAACCTGTTCCAGTGTTCTATACATGTTTCAAAGTTTGGTCCCCAGAATTTAATACTCCAGCACGGTTGGTCTCACTAAAACAGAGTAAGAGAGGGCTCAAACTTCCCTCATTCTAATATCTCATAGGTAATATCATTGGTAGTATCTTCTAATGCAACCTTCGTTCACAACAGTCTTTTCTATTTTTTATACGTTGATATTATATATTACTTGCTTTTGTGTTAAATAAAGCCCCTATTAAAAAAATACTTCAGTGTGAAACCATCTTTCATTATATTAAATATATCAATCTATTCCTTCTCACCTATGTTTGCTTTTTTAGAGAATTCACCTTCTACAGTCCTGGCTGCTCTGGTAATGTGACTAAATCTCCCTCCACCCATCAACCGTAGCCATGGCTGACTGGGGGATGAGGACTGGATATCAGACCTAGAAGAATGAAGCCCTAGGCTGGGATGAGCCAACCAGACTTGTAAGTGTTGAAGACCCAGGTATTTGGGACACCTTTAGGGCAGCCTGAATGGAGACAGATCTTCCACACAGAGTTAGCCACATTACTGGAATGAGAGAGAAGGGTGAGCAGACATACACAGACAAGATGAGACAAAGATAATCTGGATCCAAAGTAAGAGAGGAAAAAAGGAACCAATGACCTTCAAATTCCTCACCTGAGTTACTCGTGCAACCTAGCTTCCCTACCTGTCCTTTGGGATCCATGCCCAATCTTCCTGCACTATTCTCTTTCCTCCTTATGCTACCTATTTCTTGCAACCAATAACCCCCATTCTATTGTGTATCTGGTTTTTCACATTGAAGTGCAGAAAATTAAATTATAATTATAATGTAAGTAAATTAATAACATATATATCTGCACATACATATCTTAGACACATATATCTTTTTCCTTTTTTTTAAGTTTTATTTTTATTTTGAGAGAGAGAGAGAGTGGGGATGGGGCTGAGAGAGAGGGAGATACAGAATCCAAAGCAGGCTCCAGGCTGTGAGCTGTCAGTAGAGCCCAAAGTGGGCTTGAACCTATGAACCACAAGATCATGACCTGAGCTGAAGTCGGAAACTTGACCAAATGAGCCACCCAGGTGCCTCTGACACACATGTATCTTAAAGATATGTATGTGTTAGACTCCCTTTATGTATTGACTTGGTGTGCAGGAAATTCTAAGCTTTGTGTCTCTTTGAAAATTGATCCATATAAGCTGTTTTATCCATCGAATTCATTGCTTTAAAATGTTGAATATGACAAAACTGAGGAAAGAACTCCATAGCATGTCATATCTACTTGGTTGATACTGATCTATTACTCAGCACATTTGAAGAGTCGAAGGTACAACTTTTCAAGTGATTATTAATCTATCCAATTATTTTTATAATCAGCCTATATTTACCCATATTGTCTTCAGGAATATCATGGCAAACTCAGTCAAATGTCTTCATAAAGTCTATACATTCTATAGCTACTATAGGTCCTGGACCTAGTAACTGTATACAACATCCACATGCTGATTCTCTTAATAAACATAAAATTGGCTCAAGGGTTACTGTTTTCTCTAGTATATCCTCACAAACCATCTTTTAATAAATACGTTCTAGTATATTGTCTGGAACTGAAATTGAGTTCCCTGGTTATAATTTATGGCCATTTTATACCTGGAATGGCATTTGTATGTTATCCTCTTACTCTCTATGTCTTCTCAAAGATCACCAAGAGTAGCTCCACAATCCCATTCAAAGGTACTATCAGTCCCTGGGAATATAACTTATCTAGGTCAAGAGACCTGAACTAATTCAGAACAGATGGGTATTTTCTTATAATCCCTTTGCTCTTGTGAGTTTTGGTTCCTTCTCATCAATTTGAAAATTATATTGCTTACTTGAAGGCACTTTCATTCCTAACCTTATGCCTATTAATCACAGTTCTTGCCCAGATTCTGGCAAAATGCTTTATCTTCATTCTAAAGAAAACTCTTGCTAGGTGGAGCTCATCTGCAGCCTAATGTACAAAACAGAAACAGTATAAACTTCACAGCTACAAAAGCTATTAGAATGTTATTCTAATATTCTAAACAGCAATCAAGGCAGGGGCAGGTAGAGAAGAAATACATAAAGTAATACATTTTATAGAATAGGTATTCTAGAAGTTCAGCAAAATTTACCCAAAAAATGATACCATGAGCTAGAAAACAAGACAATCAAATTACAAAAGAATAAGTCCATAAGAAGAGTCCCCAGAATTCACCTAGTACGATCTAAATTACTGAATGATCTATGTTAGATAAGTATATTGAACAAAAGTTTTCAGTATTATTAACTTGTAAACAATTTTCCATAAGCAAAAATACAACAGAAAAAAATGCAATAACACTTTCAAATTCTTAGTGTTTGTATGGGCTAATTACTTAGGATATTTCTGTGAAGCTTGAAAAATTAGGAAATACTATAATTATATTCCCACATGAAGTAAGTAAGTACCTGTTTTTTTTGAAATATAATTTGTGCTTCACTCTTATAACTTGGCATTATGTCATCATTTTCTAAGTAAAATAATGACATACTGTCATTCTTGACAAAAGACCTATATCATGAGCAGGATATTTTTGCTTTCTACAAGACATGCTTTGGAGGAGGCATCAACAAATGCAATATATTAAACAAATGTAGAGTCATTTAAAAATAAATTACAGGGGTGTCTGGGTAGACCAGTCAGTTAAGTATCTGACTCTTGATTTTGGTTCAGGTCATGGCTCACGGTTTGTGAGATCAAGCCCCATTTCTGCACTGTCAGTGCAAAGCCTGCTTGGGATTCTCTTTCTCCCTCTCTCTCTCTCTCTGTCCCTCCCCCACTGGCACCTCTTTTTCTCTCCCAAATAAACATGTTTTAATAAAGTTTTAAAAATTATAAACTTCTCAAATGTGGTATTTGTACTTTTAAAATTATAGTTACAGTAACACCTTAGATTGTGAGTAACGTGTTCTGCAAACAGGCAAACATTTCTAATAAATTTTAACTTGATAAACGAGTGATGTCTTACAATATGAGTAGTACGTGATGTCGAACATCGTATGATCACAACTGAGCCAATGGTTCTCTCTCTCTGTCACTGCGGGATTGCAGGTGATCATCTCCCATGCTCAGATGCTCAGTCTCAGGCCACACTGTTTGGCACAAACCAGTGATTTTTTTCAAAACGTTGGAAGGTGCCCACAACTGGCATCAGTATATTTTTTGTCACTTCAAAGCACCTATGGACAGTCTTTTGCTTTTCTACACAAGAATAAGCTTAGGAAGGCTTTGCTTCATTCTAGGTCAGGCTGTCTGCAGATAGAGACCCTTTCCTCTGTGGCCTTATTACCAGTTACATTAAATACAGTATATGACAAGAGTTTATTAATGCCATACTGTAGTCAACATCTGTGCCAGCGTATACAATGGCACCCCACGTAGAGAAAGGTTGAAAAGAAAGGTGGTACGAAGGAGTCAATTGCAGTGGAAGTTAAGAAGGAAATCATCAAGAAGTATGAACAAGGTATGCAAGTGGCCAAAATTACAACATTTTGTAAGCAGTGTATGTCTGCATCTCGTCTACAGAGAAGAAAAAAGGCAGAGGAATCCCTCACTTCAAATGAGATTAGGGAGATGTGTAAAATCTGGGAAATAGTGTAAAATTTTGTAGAAAAGCACCACTCAAATAAGGCTATAGCAGTGCAAGCAATGAAATTGTTCAATGACAATGCAATGTCACATTTCTGCGAAATCCTCGAAAGGAAGCAAGAGCAAGTGTCATTGGATAGGTTCCTTGTTAAAATTGCACAAAAACAAAAAGATTCCATTGAGCCAATAGATAGCAGTGATTCCCTTAGTGATACTGGAAGTTGTCCTACACAATAACCCTCCTCTCTCTTGTCTCCCTCACACCAGCCATGAAGGTTTTCAAAGGTAAGTACAGGTTAATTTATTTTTCTTTATATTTTGTACTTTATTTATTATTTTGCATTATATTACCATACTGTAATCATTCTTATATGAATATTTTTGGGTTGCAGAATGAATCATCTGAGTTTCCATTATTTTTTATTGGGAAATTTGCTTTGATATTCAAGTGCTTTGGATTACAAGCATGTTTCTGAAATGACTTATGCTTGCAAACCAAGGTTTTACTGTATTTAATATAGAAGTGATGCAAATTTTTTAAAAGGTTAAATTAGGCTTCGAATCCTTTTCAAAGCTCCTGTCTGTGCTTGAACTAGAAAAGGCACTCCAGTAACCTCCTGCAGCCCAACTGAACTATTCTCTGCTCTAAAACTGTTCCTCCTTTCTTCTCCCACCCATCCCATGCTTTTTGTACTTGGATAAGGAGGAAAGAAACAGATAAACTATTCTATAAAGGAGGAAACAAACAGATGAACTATTCCATAACGCAGTATAAAATGTGACCCCTTCTAAGAGGTTCTCCACTTAAAAAGATGCAAAGAGGGTCTAGCCAATGAATTTCATTTGGTTTGGGAGAAACATTTTAAGACAGAACAGTGGACCTTTTGAATCACTAGTTATACAGGCCACCTGACCATTTCATAAGGCCATCAGGACCCTTCCTTATCAATAAGTCAATGTGCTATACAACCAATTTAAAGATCAATTTTGTATAGAACATCTACAAAAACCCCTATAGCAACATAGGAGCAATAGTGAAAAAATGAGTGTTTTTTTACCTAATATCAGGAACAAGGCAAGGATATATATTTATTCTCTCTGCTCATATTCATCATAATGCTGCAAGTTCTAGCCAGAGCAAGAAGGCAAGAAGTAAATGCCAAGAAAGAAAAGAAAAGAAAAGAAAAGAAAAGAAAAGAAAAGAAAAGAAAAGAAAAGAAAAGAAAAGAAAAGAAAAGAAAAGAAAGGAGGGAAGGAGGATGGAATGAAGGAAGGAAGGAAACTGAGCCGACACGGTTGCCTACATAGAAAATCCTGAAGAATCCGCAATAAAACTCCTAGAACAAATAAGTTCAGCAAGGTCAATGATTGAAGATAAACATAAAAAAACCAATTGTATTTGTATACACTGCCAGTGAACACATGGACAGTGAAATTAAAAATACAACACCAATAATGATTGCTCAAAAAAATGAAATGCTTAGGCTTAAATCTAACAAAACATGTACAGTAGTTGTATCCTAAAAACTATAAAATGCTGATGAAAAAAATCAAAGAAGATCTAAATAAGCAGAGAGACATACTGAAGACTCAAAATATTAAAGATAGCAATTATCCCCAAATTTATAGGCTTAATGTAATTCTTATCAAAATTTCAGCAAGATTTTTTCTTAAGATATAGACAGGATTCTCAAATTTATATGGAAAGGCAAAGAAACTAGAAGAACCAGAACAATATTGAAAAAAATAAAGTGGAAAGAATCATTTTACCTGATTTCAATACATACTTTATTGCTATAGTAATAAGACTGTGTGGTATTAACAAAGGAACAGACGCAGAGATCAATGGAATAGAACAATGAACCCAGAAAAAGATCTGCATAAATATGCCAAATTGATTTTCTGCAATGGTGCAAAAGCAATTCAGTGAAGGAAAGATTGTCTTTTCAATAAATGGTGCTGGAACAATTGGATACCCATAGGTTAAAAGGAAGAAGGGAAGGAGGGATGGAAGGAAGGACCTTAAACTAAACCTCATACCCTATACAAAAATTAACTCAAAATGATTATGGACTTAAATGTAAAACATAAAAATATGATTTTAGAAGGCAAAAAAAAAAAACCTAGGAGATTATCTTCAGGATTTTCTAGGCAAAGAGTTCTTATACTTGATACCAAAAGCATGATCCATAAATGGAAAAATTGATAAGTTGGATTTCATCAAAATGTGAAACTTGTGCTCTGAAAAGGACCCTGTGAAGAGGAGAAAAATACAAGCTACAGATTGGGAAAAAAATATTTACAAACCCATATCTGACAAAGGACTATTATCTAGATTACACAAAGAACTCTCAAAACTCAACGATTTAAGGAAATCCAATTAGAAAACACATGGTCAAGGGGCGCCTGGGTGGCTCAGTCAGTTAAGCGTCTGACTTGGGCTCAGGTCATGATCTCAATGGTTCATTAGCTTGAGCCCCCATCAGGCTCTGCTGTCAGAGCAGCCCTCTTCGGATCCTCTGTCTCTCTCTCTCTCTGCCCCTCCGCTGCTGGTGCCACACACACTTTCACAAACAACTGCGCTCTCTCTCTCTCTCACTCTCTCTCAAAAAATAAAATAAACACTAAAAAAATTTTTTTAATTAAAAAAAAGAAAACACATGGTCGAAAGACATGAAGAAACATTTCACCTAAGAGGATACAGATTCCAAATAAGCACTTGAAAAGATATTCATTGTTAGCCATTAGGAAAATGCAAGTTAACGCCAAAATGAGTTATCACCATATACCTATCAGAAAAGCTAACATAAACACTAATGACAACATCAAATTCTGGTAAAGATGCAGAGAAGCTGGCTCACTCATGCATCGCTGGCGAGAATGTAAAATGGGACAGCCCAAACTGGAAAAGTTTGACAGTGTCTTAAAAAACTAAACATGCAATGCAACTACTGTACAACCTAGCAATTGCACTCTTGGGCATTTATTCCAGGAAAATGAAAACATATGTTCGCATAAAAACATACACATGAACACTTACAGCAGCTTTATACATAATAGGCAAAAACTGGAAAAAAACCAGATGTCCCTCAATAGGTTAAACAAACTGTGCAGTACCTTTAGATTGTGGAATACCTCTCAGCAACAGAAAGAAATAAACTACTGATACATGCAACAACCTGAATAAAGCTCCAGAGAATTACACTGAGTGAAAAATCTAATCCCAAAGGGTTATATATTGCATTATTCAATTTAGATAATATCTTGAAATGACATAATTACTGGAGATCGATGGTTCCCAAGGGTCATGAATTGGGGATGGGAGGTGGGGTAATGGAGATATGTGAAGAGGTAGGTTGAGGTAAACGCGACTATAAAAGGGAAACATGAGCAATTCTTGTTGTGATAGAACTGTTCTACATCCTGACCGTATCAATGTCAATATCCTGGTTGTGAGAGCGTAGCATGCTTTTGCCAGATGTTACCACTGGAGGCCATGGGGGAAGATGGGGAAGATGGGGAAGAAGAAGCTGGCATCTCTTAGTATGATTTCTTGCAACTTCATGTGAATCTACAATAATCTTGAAATAAGAAGTTTACTTGTAAAACGATAAAAATAAAAATAAATCAATCTGGGAGTAAAATACAGAGATTAATCCATAAAGAAATTTTATTGAACAATGTTAAGAAATGTTGTCTTCAGACATAAATTATATATGACACACTTATGTTTACATAAATATGTTTCTAAAGTGTATTTCCTTCAATACCTATTTTTCCACTGGGAAACCTCACCTTAGTAGACTCCATGACCCTCTGTGGCCTGCCAACAGAAGTATTTTAGACTCAAAAAAAAAAAAGAAAAGAAGAAAAGGATTTTGGACTACAAATTGACAACTGCAGATTTTTCAAGATTTTAGGTCGCAATATTAACAGAATAGTTTCTCCAAAAATTACATAGCTTCCTATTCCTTTTGTCATTAGGCTTTAAGACTAAAATTGCTTCAAAACACAACACACATACCCACGCCCACACATAAATATCACTACTTTTCCAGGATGCTAGTGCTAACATTTCTATGACCATATTCTCTTTCTTTTTCCTTTAACTCAACACAAAATCTGACCCTAGCCACAGTGGCCCAAAATGACCTGGAAAATTACGTTTATTTTTTCTGGCAATGACAATCTGTGCTTGGAAATATAAAACTGTTATTCTGAATAAATTTCAAAGTTCCAAAGTACTAAAATTACTTTACTGAAACAGGACGAAATGAGCTGTTACTGCTAGGGAAAGGGATTGTTATCCCAGAAAGAACAGTGTGCACTCCAGCCTGCACCACCACTTGTGTTTTGTAAAATAAACAACTCTGGTCTCTTTATTTTACTTTGTGTTCTGTGGTAATAAATATCTCCTGAAGCTAAAAATCCTATTACAAGTGTTCATTTTGTCACCATTTTAAAAAAAAAACAAGAGATCAGTTTTACTTTTTGCAAAATAACTAGTTTTTCCACAGTTTGTTGGAGTTGTTTTGACTTCTGCATATGTCCCCTGGTGAAAACAGCAAAAGGAAAGTTGTTCGTTGCTTTTTTTCTAAAAAGAGAACTCCGTATGTCTATAATATCAGTTGACATTCAGGAGGGGAATAAATATAGAATTATTACTTTGCTGATCTATAAGTACTGTTCAAGTTTTAAATCATGGCAATAAAGTCCTAAACTTAGAACAAGTTCATTCTGCTTCCAGAATGTTGCATGACAATTCTAGCAAAGCTGTTGGATGTTGGAGGTCAGAGACAACTAAGAGTTAGTTCAGTCTAGAGAGAGTAGATTCAGAGATATAGTCTAAGTACACACAGAAGTGAACTGTAGAGTCTAGCAGCAAACAAAGCGGGCAAGTGTGGTCCTGCTCTCCAGTACATAAGCCTATTTTATATTTTCTGCCACTTAGGGATATGGAAGTCTGAGGTATGTCTGATGCTTGGTCAGAAACTGTGACAAAAAGCAAAAAGATTTAAGAATGAGAGTCAAAAGATTATTTTATTCTTTCTTCTCTAAGATTTCCTAAGAAATGAGACCAGGGGGAAGTAATTTAACATTAGGCTTCTAATCAGGCAATGGATTCTTTCAATATAACTGAATGTCATCAGCATTCTTCTCCCTACTTTCCCCACCACCTTTACTTTTTCTTGCAACTCTATTACTACCTGTTTTGCTATTAATAATAGAGTGTAATACACCTTCACATTCCTTACCATGTATCTTTCATGTGATTTCTTGACCATCTATTTCCAGATCATACAGCAAAAGTATAGAAAGAAATAAACAGGAAAGGCTCACCTTCTCTTCTACACTAACTTTCCTTGCCTAGACACAGAAAAGAAAAAGAAAAAGAAAAGAAAGAAACACAGCAGAAGCTTTTCTAGAAAGAAGAGCCACATAAGAACTAATATAAAAAGTTAACAGAAGAACAATTAAAAAAAAAAAAAGCCTTTGAAAGACCTGTCACCACCTACTGACCCACACACCTCAGTTATTTGTTCATCCAATAGAGAAATGAGCACAATTTCAAAGCCATGTGGGAAAAAATGATTTGTTTTCTTTATCTTAATAATGCAATGGTTCTAATCTGAGGTATTCCTATTAGCATTATAAGCTATATACCTATTTAACATGATTCTGTATGAAATGATGTATGCAAGTTGACTAAATAGATATACTGCCTGATCAGTAAGCAATTTAACAAGTTACATAATGGACAATCTAGATGAATCAAACATAGGTAAGAAGTTGTGAAAAAGAAATAACTGACTTATTCTTGGACTGTGCTTTAATAGGCTGTGGCTACGTGTACACATTTTTGTTGCTTTATAATCAAGCCCAAAACAGTGCCTAGCACATAATATGCACTTGATAAATATTTGTGGTATAAATGTATCTAACTGGAGTCTGAAAAAGTGCAGAGCTGCATTTTACATTCTAAACATTCAGCAGGACCAGGGCTACAATCAGCATAATTGTCCAGGGACTTAGGCAGCTGAGTTTCTCCTGATGTCCCTCCTCTGCACTGTATGGACAACTGCCTGCCATTCTTGCCTTGAGAATAGAACTGTAGATTCGTGAAAGGTTTGGTTTTTATCATTTTTAAACGATTTACTTATATAGCACCTTAAACATGAGAAAAAGGCATTTTACAATTCTCATAAAAATCTTGTCAAAATAAATACATACCTAACTTGGCCAGCTTTTTTTCACCAGTAAGTTTCTATGACGTTGGCCTAGGATGCCCTATTCCCCATCTGTATATAGAAATACTCAGCTTTCAAGGGCCAATCCCAATTCTGTCACCCACATAAAGCTCCTCCATTGACCATTCTCCCCTACCTGTCCATATCAAAGAAGATACTACCTTATATGATATTTAAATCATATACTGTTTTTTACAGTTATTTTTTTTAATTTTTTTAATGTTTATTTTTGAGAGACAGACAGACAGACAGACAGAATGTGAGCAGGGGACGGGTAGAGAGAGAGGGAGACACAGAATCTGAAACAGGCTCCAGGCTCTGAGCTGTCAGCACAGAGCCCGACACGGGGCTCAAACTCACAGACCGTGAGATCATGACCTGAGCCGAAGTCGGACGCTCAACCGACTGAGCCACCCAGGCGCCCCTGTTTTTTAGAGTTATTTTTTCGTGTCATTATATATCCTCTTCCTTGGGATCTGCAGTATGGATATTGTTTCTTCCAGACTGTTTTGTTTTGTGTCTTTTAATCTCTACCATACCAGCTTAGTATTTGCAAGGAACTCAGTTGAGGGAGAGAGGAAGGATATTCCATGTCTTCAAACACATATAAGCACCATTTCTCAGATAAGCATAGCATAGTTAAGCTCTCTCTGTGCTTACTATCTCTTACGTCCAATTTAAAAGGCGAAGCAAATTAAATGCAATGGTTTAAAAGGTCTTTTTCTGGGCTTTTCCTTTCCAGTGCCTGCTAGGTTGCATTTTACATAAATCTGAAGGACATGCAGTAACATTAAGCATTAAGTTAAATCAATGGCATGATTAATGCTAACAGGCAGCCCAAAGCAACATGCACAAAGGATAAAAGCATATCTGAGGGATGACTACAATTTTTAATTAAAAAGTAACGGATTGGTGGTTAATTAAGAGTTGACTGTAGATTTACTGAAAACCCTCAATGATTAATGATAGTTAATGTTTGAGGTTTTAATTCACAATCTGTCAATCAGTTTCAAAGAGACGTTTTAAACATACTGTTAACAATGTATGCATTGCCAAACTAAATACAGGATAAATGCTTCTGCCTGAGGACAGATATGAACTCACAGGGAGGAGAGCAGGATAGAAACTGAAAAATTTTTAACCAGATTCAATGAGTTGATATACATGAAAGGGTTTAAAACAGTGCCTGGTACGTGATAAGTGGGAAGAATTGAGGTGAAATTGAAACAGCCCCTTATATGGAGAGAGACACAAAAATTTAGCATATCACAAAATGTTACAAACTGTAGCTGCTATAATGTTTTACTACTAATTATTTGCTACTAATTATTTGTTTTTGCAAATAGGGGGATCGTTTAAAATTTTAAACAGACCCATTTATTTCCATTTTTCAAGCAAGTTTTTTTTTTCTGAAAAGCTGCCAAAAAATATATATATCTAACTATAGTATTTGGACATTCCTGAGGCCCTCTTTTCACAAGAGCTCCACAAACAGCTGGTCAAATACTGTGCTGAAATTATAGATGTCTTCCTTCACAGGTCAAACATTCTTTGCGCTGAATTGAATTCTACAATCTGGCCATTATGATTGTTCCCCTTACACTCCATGAATTAATTGCAGATCCCCTGGCCAAAATAAACATAAAACCTCTGAAATCACTCCCCCAGGTTTTATTACTATCTACCTTTTTTATATATATAAATTTTTAAAATTTTTTTTATTTATTTTTGAGACAGAGACAGAGCATGAGCAGGGGAGGGGCAGAGAGAGGGGGAGATATTACTATCTACCTTAAAATGCTCTCAATGTTATGCTGTAATAACACAATATAATACCATACCTTTTGGATTTCTTCAGGTAACGCGTGCATGGGGATGTGACGATCCATAATTTCTCAAAATATGCAGAGGAAGTTCTGAAGTAAAATAATCTAAAAACATTGATGGCAATGGTCAGAATTGAAATTGAATAAAATTCAAATTAAAGGCTATAAATTCTTGGAGTAATCAGAGATAAATGGTGATAACTTTTAACAGTTATTTCATCAACTCAGTATTAAAAGGTACAACTGGACCTTTTCAATTAGCTATTATGCCAATAGAACAGGAAAGATAACAGATGACTAAGTCAGAAATATTTTCTTCCTTTAGAACTTTATAGTCTAATTGTAATTTCTGTGGTGGTTTATTACTAATTATTTGTTTTGCAAATACAGAATAAATGTTAATTTTTTTTAATTGTTGTTAATGTTCATTTATTTTTGAGAGAGACAG
Source organism: Lynx rufus (assembly GCF_022079265.1). NCBI lineage: Eukaryota > Metazoa > Chordata > Mammalia > Carnivora > Felidae > Lynx > Lynx rufus. The sequence goes on along the minus strand of NW_025814867.1, from coordinate 50,777,018 downwards.
AGTGTGAATGTAGGAGGGGCAGAGAGAAAGGAGACACAGAATTCAAAGCAGGCTCCAAGTTGTCAGCCCCAGAGCCTGACGCCGGGTTTGAACTCACCAACCGCGAGATCATGACCTGAGCTGAAGTTGGACACTTAACCGACTGAGCCTCCCAGGCACCCCTAAATGTCACTTAAAATTTTAAACAGATTCATTTATTTCTGTTTTCTTTTTTTTAAAGGGTTTTTTCCAAAAAGCTAATAGAAAAATATCTAGGGGCGCCTGGGTGGCTCAGTCAGTTAAGCGGCCGACTTGGGCTCAGGTCATGATCTCGCGGTCCGTGAGTTCGAGCCCCACGTCGGGCTCTGTGCTGACTGCTCAGAGCCTGGAGCCTGTTTCAGATTCTGTGTCTCCCTCTCTCTGACCCTCCCCTGTTCGTGCTCTGTCTCTCCCTGTCTCAAAAATAAATAAAACGTTAAAAAAAAAAAAAGAAAAGAAAAATATCTAAATATAGTATTTTAGTTCAGCAGATAAAAACAATTGTGACATGAATGCTGGTTTAAAGGATGAAGTACAAAAAATATTTAGAGTTATCAGATTAAATATGATATGCAGACACTGAAAAGCCATGAAACCATGAGACGTGCTAATTTTACTCAAGATGAACATTTATATAATTTTATGCAGATATTTTACCTAAATAAATTTTCATTTCTAATATAACAATTCAACATAAAATCCTATTACTACTTTCATAAAACCACACAAGATGAATGGAGGGAGCACTTTTGGTTCTTTTTTTTTAAAGTTTATTTATTTATTTTGAGAGAGAGAGAGAGTATGAGAACAGGGAAGGGGCAGAGAGAGAGGGAGGGAGAGAAAATCCCAAGTAGGCTTCGCACGGTCAGTGTGGAGCCTGATGCGGGGCTCGAACTCAAGAACCAGGAGATCATGACCTGAGCTGAAATCAAGAGTCAGAAACCAACTGAGCCACCCAGGCGCCCCTGGTTTGTTTTGTTTGTTTGTTTGTTTGTTTGTTTATCTTTCCCAAAAATGGAGAAAGAATACACAGTCCAGTTTCATGAGAGATGCTTATATATTCATCTAAGGACTTGAGGGGCAGAAAGGAGGCAGCAGAGATGATACAGGCACAATTCCATAGCAATGAAGAAAGTCTGAGGGCTGGGAGTGGTAGACTAGGAACAACCGAGGAGTTCAGCAAAGAAAGATGTCTTATCTTTCTGGTGGGAGAGGCGAATTAGGGAAGGCTTCCTGAAGCTGTTTGCTTTTGATCAGAGCAGGATTTTGACACAAAGATAGACTAAAGAGGCACAGTACTCTATCAGAGACAGCAACCCAGGCACAGCGAGGTGTCAGGGAAATTGTAGTTAACAAAAGTTCCTGGAGCGGCAGTTTTTGGTTTTTTTTTTTAAGTCGTGCAACCATTGGTGGAAAGGAAATTCCCCATCCCCTTGTGTTAGCACAAAGCCTGTTGTTTTAATGAGCTGCTGTTTAGAACAAATAACTAATGAGCTGTCTTCCCATATAAACATAATATGTATGTTTGGTAAAGTTAACTAGAGTTAACTATGGGGGTAAAGTTAACTGCCATAGCTAACATAGGCCCACACAGCCAAGTACATAATAATCTGACGTTTGGCAGACTGTGATATGGCAAGAGCTCGTTATTCACAGAAGGCTCATTATTCTCTCTTCTGCCATTTTACAATGGACTTACCATCAGTAAATAAGATGGCATTATCTTAATTAAACTCTACTGGGAGTACAATTTTTCCTAAAATTGCCAACTAAATGTCCTTTTTAAATTCCACCCATAAAATTATTTGAGAGCATGGATCTAGTGACAGCATAAACAAAGGACCAGTGGAACATATTTGTTTAGTACCTTCTTTATCTGTAAAGGTATTCCAACTTTGGGTCCTTCTTATATAGCAAGTAGGAAAATTTGGCAGGTTCTGATTGAAGAAAATACTGCCAACCCAGAAAATCTCTCTACAATGCAGAAAGAAAACAATTTTATTATTGAGTAAGCATTTAACTAGACTGTGATGCACATCAGAGCCAATCTGCTAACGAGACTACAAAGACAGAAAGCTCACTTTTTTTTTTATACAGCCATGTAGATACAATCCATTACATATACGTTCTCAAGAGAAAAGGTAACTCGTCCTCAACACAGTGGGCTATACACTTTCATAGTTCGTTTCCAATTCACCTAGTGATTGAAGTAGCTATCTGCACTGGTTAATTGCGATTGTTCTAAGGAATACAAATCCCTGTGATAGAATCCGTGGTTTCTAAAGGAAGGAGTCGAGGGAGAAACTCCCAAAGGTGATAAGGAAATAGGGACGCCGTCTTCCTTGATGTTTACATTTTAAAGAGATGGTTCCCACGTCCTCAAGAAAAATATTCTGGGTCTTTAAAAAGATTTGCATACGTATTAAAGGAATAGAGGCATTCACAAATTTACGGAATTTCTCAAGAAAAGGAAAGAAAAAAGTCGTTCACCCACGGCAACACGTAGGTGGAAAAATTTTTAATTTTTTTACTTTACTCTTACATTATTTTGTATGTTTTATCAAACTAGTTTCTTTTATTCTTTCACATTACATACATGTAGACTGCCCTTCAGCGAGAAGTGCGGTGAAACTGGCAGCAGCCACGTAAGTATTTGTGAACCTGCTCTCTTAACAGGATCGTGAAGAAGATGTCGAAAATACAGAAACGTCCTTGACTGTTCACTTCCGATTCCCTTCCCTCACAGCAGTGTCACGTTGGGCCATTAATTCACGTCCAGCTTTCAGGCCCTTTCGTAAAGAACTATTCCCCTGGCGTGAATCACCCGCAAATGAGCAGATCAGCGTCAGGTGAAACGGAGTTCACGCTCTAAGACATTCCTGAAGAGGCGGGATTTTCCGAATAGAAACCAACTGCAAGGCCAGCCAAAACTGCTTGGAAGGGTTTTGAAACCCGTCCCTTCCTAACCCCGCTCCCTCGGGACCTGCTGTGGCAGGAAGAGGAGGAGGAGGGTGCGGGGGTGAGGCCGAGCGGCGCTCTCAGGGAGAGTAGAGGACTGGTGGGCTGGCGGAAGCTGTGCCGGGGCCGCAGAGAGGGGCGGAGGGGACGCTCGGAAGCCCCAGCCCCGCGCCGCGGCGCCTAGTCTCAGCTTTCCTGCCCTCTCCCCCGGTGCCAGCACGCCTCCGCTCCGGAACTGCGTCCCGGAGGGCTGGGTAGGCGGGGGACTCAAGGAAGTCATTCATTGTCTCTCACCTAGACCTCGACTCCGAGTGCGAACGGCTTTCCCGGTCTCCCGGGAGACCGTGCTACACGTCTGCCCGACGTCAGGGCGCGGTGACGTCACGGCCCACGCCCCTCGCCAACTCGGGAGGGCCTCCCTTGCCCCGCCCCGCCCCGGGCCACACGCGCCCGGCGGAAGCGGGAAAGCTGGCGGTGGGGTTGAGAGGGAAAGGCTTGTTTTACGCTGAGCGCTGTGTGAGAGAAGGGAGGGTCGCAAAGGGCAAGGCAGAGGAGGGCGGGCTGGAGTCGCGGTAGAGGCTGCTGGGAAGGAGGGAGATGTCCCTAGCCCCAAGACTAGATTAGAGAGAGAGACACTGCCTGCGGTGGAGGCCCAAGTCCGTGTACCTCTGACCCCAGGCTCTAGAGCCCGTGTGGCGGAGACAGCAGTGGGCAATCATTGTTCTTGAGCGGAAAGAAGAGAAGCCTGTAGAGGTCATGGGTGTAAAGGGAAGCGCTGGGCATTGCAACGAAGACAATTGAGAAGGCGTTAAAATTTTCATTCTAGCCCCAAAGTAGTCAAGATGTAAGGGCTTAGTTCAAAAGGTATCTTGAGACCGCCTACTCACAAGTTGTTTATTTATAGAAGGCTGGTCACGTTTGCAAGTGACTTACTTTCCTTTCTTCATAAAGCAAGTATTTACTGACATACTACTAAGAGATGAGCACTGCATACCAGAATGGGGTGATGCTCTGTAACTAACCCAAGTAGGGGCAGCTATTGGTATGATTTTCAAGTGACTCATTAATAACCCCAATCTCTCCTGAATACATGAAGTCAAAAATGCAGCTCTGGGGCGACTGGGTGGCTCAGTCGGTTAAGCGCCAACTCTTCATTTGGGCTCAGGTCATGATATCACCGTCATGGGATCAAGCCCCACCTGGGGCTTTGTGCTGAGGGTGGAGCCTCCTTGAGATTCATTCTCTCTCTCTCTCTCTCTCTCTCTCTCTCTCTCCCTCCCTCCCTCCCTCCACCCCCACCGCCTCCCTTTCTCCTTGCCCCTCCCCTGCTTGTGCATGTTCTGTCTCTCTCTCAAAATAAATAAACATTAAAAAAAGAAAAGAAAAGAAAATGCAGCTCTTATACGAAAAAACATCAATGGCTTACCAGCAGGGAAAGAAACTTGTTACCATTCAATGAAGTACAAAGAAAATTAATTAAAACCTATAGATTTAGAGGTGATCGAATGATGCAGAGCAGTGCTGAAACAGTAGTCAAACTGCTGATGATAGCTGTTTGTTAATGAAAATGACAGGACGAAGTACTGACCACTCCTAAAAGCCTTGTCCTCAAAGCACTGAAAGTCTTGGAGATAGATGTACCCTGTACTTGTACCCTAGCTGATATTTTGCCCGCCTGCCAACGACTTTCAGTTTCCACCCCTCAAAGAGCATTTTTCATCATCTGAGAAAGATAAACAATAATTAGAGGATTGAAGAGAGGATTAGGAGAGGGGAGCCAATGAAGTGGTCAGGGACAGCATGCTTATGAGAAGCATAAAGAACTTTCACAACTATTCACGTTCAGTATGTTTCTTTGAGGGACAATGAAAATAGGACTGTTCTTAACAATGGGGAGTTTAGACATAGGTCACACACACAAAAAAGCAGTTCATCTCGATCGACTGAGTGCTTTATCTGGAACAGAAATTGCACATCTAAAGCAAGATGATTCTTAGTCTAGTTTGGCTAGTAGTATGATTATTAGCATTAATATTTATTATTTAGTGTATATAAGGAAAGGAAACACTTCAAGGATAGGAGAAAATACCACAGAAAGGCTGTTAATTCATTCTGAGTTAATTTCATCTGTCCTTAGTCATCTCTACATTGGCCTTCAGACCAATTTTTCTTCCACCATAAATGTCCACACCATAAATGTCCCTTAGACCTGCACTGCCCAATAAGATAGCCACATGTGACTGTACAATTTAGTTAAAACAAAATAAAAAATTCCATTCCTTTATTGCACTAGCCACATTTGAAGTTCTCAGTAGTCACATGTTGCCACGGCATCACACAGCCCATATATAGAACATTCTCCTCATCAGAGAAAATTCTACTGAACAGTTGCAGGCCCAGTAAGAATTTCAAGGATAAAGAGCATTGATAGATTGCGAGGAATAGCTTTTGTTAAAAAGTAGCAGTGAAAGGTGTTATTCCTGAGGACCACAGCACAGATGAAGAGTTGTGACAGGGTGTTATGAAATAGATTTTTAAAAAAAGTAATCCTATAAACCTTCTCCCCGGGTTCTTGTGTGTTTATTCTTGGCTTTTCATGATCTCAATCTCTCCTCTCCCTCCCTCTCTCTGGGCTCTTTCCTTGTCTTTTTTGTTTTTCCACTACTCTAACTCGCCCCATTACTGGCCATACTGGAACTTATATAGAATTTAAAATGTTCCCATCATTGGCCATATTGAATAAAGTTTTGTGTTATTCAGTTATTAAATTTAATTTTTTTCTTTTAGAGAAAGAGAAAGCATGGGAGAGGGGCAGAGGGAGAGAGAGAGAGAGAGAGAGAGAGAGAGAGAGAGAGAGAGAGAAAATCCCAAGCAGGCTCCATGCTCAGTGAGAAGCCCAACACAGGGCTCAGTCCCACCACCCTGGGATCATGACCTGAGCCAAAATCAAGAGTCTGATCATGCTCAACTGACTGAGCCACCCAGGTGCCCCTTGTTATTAAATTTTAAATCAGCTAAGTTTCACTTTTTACTGTGACTTTTAAAAGTAATCTGGTGGTAACCAAATTAAGTTCCTTTTCACCTCCTCTGTGACCTTTTATTATTCTTTTTCCCCTGTGGGTCAATGACCCCTGAAAGAAAAAGTATAGTCCCTACTTTTGGGAGAACAACCTCTGTAAAGTGACTAAATGAGGGCTTTCCACAATGTCTGCAGACCTTTGTGTTGTAGTATTAACATTTATGAGAACACAGTGTCTGTGCTTTTGTTTCTGTTATGAATTTACCTAAGATATTGATCCAGCAGGGCGTTGTCACTCATCCCATTCATTTTGGTAAGTAATATTATTTCCCTTCCCCTTCCCCTTCCCTTCCGCCTCCCCCCATAAGAGGCATGTGGAAAAATGAGTACTTTGTTGGCAAGTCTGATGAAAATATCAGGAAGTCTACCCAAAATTGCTAATTTCAAAGTGAGTTCAGAACTGTACCAAGGGAGCATGGCAAAATTATACTTAGCCCAACTTTATTTTTATCCTGTGAACCAGAACATAGTACCACACTATTCCCTCAAAAGTTTGAATAAAATGGTTGCAGACAGGCCTCCCAGGTTGGAAGCAACCATGGCCTTCGCTGCTATTTCTGAGTTCTATCCCATTCAACTACAGAATTTTTAAAAAGCTAACATTTATTGGGCTCTTTCTGTTTGCCAAACACCGCATACACAATATCTCATTTATTGAGAACGCTTCCAAACATAACTCGGTCAGATCGTACTTATTGTTTACTTTTACCCAAATGATGGAAGTGGCCAAGGGCATGGCCCAACAACACATGAGCACTGAAGTGTACTTGGACTGAAAGTATAAACAGAAGCACCTGGGCCTCAGGTATTATGTCAGTTGACTCTGCCAGCCAGTCAGTGACCAAAAGGCATTGGCCTACTGTAGATTAGTAACATATGTAAATACTCAAAAAGCATTGAATTCTGGAAACTTAACTTTGTTTTAGACTTACCATTTTCCAAACTTTTCTGCTACAGCTTCCAGTTTTCAAAAAAGTGGTCAGCTACAAGTGACGATTTGCTTTGTTTTACTCACCCCAACACATTTTATTCTCACCAAGATGTGGATTAGATTTTTTTCATAATACTGTTTTTTTAACTGCTAATCAACATTTAAAGTTGTAGACTCCTTTGTAAAGCTACTTTGTATATTTTGGATTTTTTGTTTTGTTTTTTTAATGTTTTATTTTTATTTATGTTGAGAAAGAGAGAGAAAGAGGGAGGGAGAGAGCACAAGTGGGGGGAGGGGAAGAGAGAGAGAGGGAGAGAATCCCAAGCAGGCCCATGACCTGAGCCATGACAAGAGGCAGAAGCTTAACCGACCAAGCCACCCAGACTCCCCTACTTTGCATATTTTGAATTCCAAATAACCAATCTAAAGGTGGCTTTGGCCACAAAATACTATTTGTGGGGTTTTGCTCTGTATATTTTTGAATCCATCCCATGTGTAGTATAAACTTTAAGTATGTAATAAAATGAATGTCACACTATTTAGCATCTCTCTCTAGGAGTTCAAATGTGTTGTGATCTGTGCAATAGTAAGTTCTATACTGAATTCTTTTTAGCCCTAAGAATGTAATTGTTGAGCAAAATTCCCAATGAGACATCAGGCCTTTAAGTGATAAATGTCAACTCTCAAATATTAAAAGTAAGTCAGACACTACAGTGAAACCTTTAATGATTATAAATGTACTCTCTTGTGGTCTGTTCACTACTGATAAGAGTTTTAGCCAAAAATGTACTGTTTGCCAAATATAGTTTAATATTTGTTACATGAATATATTTCTTTTTGAGACATAATTGATATATCACATTATATTAGTTCCAGGTATACAACATAATGAGTCAATATTTATATATATTGTGAAATAATCACTACAGTAAGCCTAGTTAACATTCATCACCACACATAATTACAAATTTTTTTCTTGTGATGATAGCTTTTAGGATCTATCTTCTTAGCAACTTTTCAAATATACGATACAGTCACTATGCTGTACATTACATCTCAAGGATACATTTACTCTCATGAACATATTTAAAAACAAAAAGAATAAAGCTCTCATGGCACTGACTTAAAACTCTTGTAATGAATTTGATACTCAAATATATGGCACTGGTAGTTCTTTAAACTCTTAGCGTCCAATACACAGCCTATAATAAATGTTAATGAATTCAAAGACTGAAAATTGAGAACTGCCTTATATATTTAAAAAACAGCTTTTGTAGAATTTGCTTGTTTAATGAAATTATAGCTCATTTCTGAGATTTCCATAGGAGTCTAATGAAGCATCTGAGAGTCGAATTCATATGTGTTTTGATAAGTGATTGGCAGAAGTGATTTCATTCTACCTTTGTAAAGATGAAATTCATGTTTTGGTACCTATAATTTTAGGTAGCAGTGGAATTTATATGAATCAAATTATAGCAACTTTCTTGTCATTTCGTTATATCTCTATTAACAGAATGATTTGATTCTATTAAATAAGGAGCTGTGAATCATCTTAAAGATATTTTCTTATGAATTATTGATAAAAAATATATCAAATAATATTACCAAACCTATAAAACAGAAGAAAAAGATTAAAACACTTATAGTAGCCCTGGTTTGCAAGGGTTTAGAGCAATAGCATTCTTAAACATTGCTTTTAGGGTCAAAAATTTTAGGGTAATACATTTATTATGTTGTAAACACCCTGAAATATTAAAAACTATTGTAGTAAACATTTGAGCCCCCTTCTTCCTTTTGTTCAACAATCCAAACCTCTTCACCGTCCCCTTCCCCTCCCCTCAAGCACAAGTGAATCAGCCCAACTCCAGGAATCAGCTCAGATTAGGTCAATTCTGCTAGCCCCTTCCCCTTAACCAGTGGTTTAAATCAGAAATGGGCCTATGACCCAATTCTGATCAAACAGGCCCCAAGAGAAGCCTGCTAGAAGCTTTTGGGAGGCTTATTTCTTATTAGTACATATATTTAGTATTCATGACAGTCTCCTTTATAAATAATGTTTAAAAGTTGGAAAAGCCAAAACATGAAATAAATAGATATATCAAATATCAAGATTGTGCACCTGTTAGAAATGATGATATAGTTCTTTGGTGATTAATGTCCCAAGCAAGTTAAAAATAATATTATAAATCCCTCCCAAAAAGTATTCCAAATAGCATTCTAAATATACATTTTGTTATTTATGTCTATAAATATATATTTTAGGATACCAGAGCACTTCACAGAATCAACAGAAGAGCTGAATAACCAAGCTTCAAGAAAGCAGGAAATAAGCCTGCTTTGAGAACTTCAGATATGAACTCTTGAACTATAAAAAGTCATGGAGTCTCAGCCCTTTAAATCTACCACTTAATGATGGTTGGTCCATTCTCTTACAGTCTCTGCACATGGCTGACAGTCTGGTTTTGTCACCAAGAGGAAAAGAGGAGGTTTCTGTTCCCGACCTCCAGTTAGAAAAATGCCAGGAAGTGACTCTGGCACACCTTAAGTTATACAACAATCCCTTGATCAAACTGCTGAAGCTAGGAGGTATCAGGTACATGCTTCCTGACCAGTTGTGAGGATCATGTAGGCAAAGCCACACATGATGAACCTCCCTTTCTAATTATAGGCCTAGAAGAGTAGAGGGGCAGTTCTGTAGCAGATGAGTGCTGGGCATACAAAATAAACATCCCCCCACACACTTAAGAATTAGCTGGGAAAACATTCTAAAACTAAACAGTGACTTTTGCTCTCTCTGAGTAAGAGAGAAGTGGGGAGGTAAATATGTGTGTTTTGAAAAATACTTCCTAGGACTTTATGGTAGGTATCCTAACCCAGCAGAATACCTTCTTCAATAATAGTATGTTACCTGTATAACAAAAATAAATGTGTGTGTGTGTGTGTGTGTGTGTGTGTGTAACTAGGCACCTTAGGTCTAAGGGTAATAGTAATAGGGAAATAAATGAGAGCTTAGATCCACCAAATTAAAGTTTAATTAATAGCAAATAAGCTAATGTTGAATTTGAAAAACTTTTAGTCCAGGGGAATGGTTTTGTGTGTTAAAATGTTTTGGTGTTAATAGGTTTGATTTGCCTTCTAAACTTGATTTATCTGGAAATCTACAAACATACAAGTAACAATAAATAGATATCTGAGCAAAAAACACTTTTGATTACATGATCTTGACAAGGCGTCTTATTATGTCTGTAACCTTTTCTTTTCATTTTTAAATGCTCTTGGGACTCTTGAGTCCCCGTACACAAGAGGTCTCTCCAGTCAGTCTGCCAGGGAAATCAGGTACTTCTGATTTAAAAAAAAAAAAAACAAAAACAAAAAACAAAAAACAAAAAAAAAAAAACGCTGGAAAGAACACTTTTAGGAGGAATGACAGCGTGCACAGAATCCCATGTTATTTCATTTTTGTGCAGAGTGGACAAAATTGCCTCCTAAAGCCGCCATCCTTGCTTTGTTCCTTTCTGTGTAAGCATGTCACACGGACCGCACCTGTGCGCCCTGCCTCTTAAAGTTTTCTTTGTAAAGTTTCCTCGGCGTGATTGCTTATTGATTAAGCAGCTCTGGTTCCCAGTTTGTCTAATAACATCCTGTGTGAGCGGGTTTTATTACCGAATGTTACCGACGTTCTGATAACAAGGAGACGCGTGTCCTCCCCGGTGAACTCACTCCCTTCCCCAGAAATATAGCGTGACTCCACTCCCGGCTGGGGTTGTAAAAGTGGAAACCCGGCGCCGCCCTCCGGCACCTGCGTCTCCCGCCCCGCGGCGGCGGCGACCGGCCAGGCTGCAGAGGGCAGCCACCGGCACGAAGTGCGTGCGGCCGCCGGCCGGCAGGTCACGCAACCCCGGCGGCGGCGGCCCCGCCCCCGCCGCCTGCTCTCGGCGCTTCCGTGCTCGCTCAGGGCTTCCTGGCGGGCATCAAGCCCTCCTTGCGTGCCGACCCGGCCGAGTAATCCGGCAAGGAATCCCTGATTCCGCCTGGCTCTCGGCACACCGCGCCCTCCGCCGGCTTTAGCCCGAGAGGGTGATGCCCTCAACTTAAAGCCAGAAAGTTTCCATCTCCGCTGCTGGAAAGCAAACACCTCGGGCGGCGGAGGGAAGGAGAAGAGCAACGCCGGCGAGGAATCGGTCTCGCCCCGCGGACCCCTCTGGGTTTCCTTAGCAGGAGTGGCGCCTGCTCGGCGCCTTCCAAGCTTGGCGGCTCCGTGGTGGGGGGTCTCGGGTCACAGCGGCATGGGGGTGGGAGGGGGGTGGGGGCTCCCGCCCTGCCCATATTGCGCAGAAAGGAGTCGGGCGGCCAGCCCAGGGCAGGGAGACCCGAGAAGGGGCCCCCACGGCGCCCCGACTGCCGGGAACCCGGCGCGCGCTGACGCCCGGGGCGCGCGGGAGGCGAGCTGCGTTGCCGGGCGACTGACCCCGGCGACCTGGCGCCTACTCCAGAACTCCAGTGGGTGGCAGCTGTGCTTCAGGGGGCGGTGAGGGGCAGGGCCCGCTGAGGCCTAAAAGGGCGAAGGCCAACGCTTGGGAGGTTAAGTTATTTGTGGACGTCCGGGGACCATTTTCTGGAAAGAGAATGGTGGCGTTACTAGAAGTAGTAGGGACTTCCTGCATCGCGGGCCTCGAAGGGGCCACCGGGGCGCGTCTCCCTGAAGACTCAGGGGTGAGCAAGCCGGCTGCCCCCGGGGCCTCTCACGCTACGCCGCGTGCAAGCGAGGAAGCGCGTGTCGTGACGACCGGCGATGAGATCAGTTTGCATTACCACAGCGTCGGGGCTGGCGAGTGCAGCCTGTCACGCAGCCGCTGCCGGGCCCAGACGCGGCTCTGCCCTGGTGGCCGTGGCTGCGGCCGCCCCTCGCGTCGGCTCCGGCAGAGGGAGCTGGGGTGAATCAGCCCCCTCCAGGCGGTCGCGCGGGAAGCGTCAGAACTATTCCCGGAGGCGGCAAGGGGGTGGGGAGACCGAGAAGAAAACCGTGCGAAATGCAACTTGCGCAGTCTAGGGTGCTGGACTCCGAACAGCCCTGTTGGCACACTGAAAATAACCTCTGTGAATCGGTGTCTTACAAGTGCCCAGTAGGTAACTGTCTAAAAACCACTACAAGACGGAACTCAAGCGTCATTAAAATGTGCCTTTAATTTGTTTATATTACTTCGTTTAACAGGCAGTGCACATGGCTTGCAAATGCGTGCGTAAAATTTAATTTATAGAGTCAAGTCTATAGGCATGGTTTGGCAAGAGGAATAATTGCAAATTCGGTTAGAGAGGGCACAGATTACTTAAAAGGATAAATGAACTGAAAAAAAAAAAAATTCAGACCATGACACGAGGAAGCCATTACATTCATCTTTTCATGGTTTTGAACATCTTGTACCAACTCAACCATAGTCCGCGATGGAAACTTCTAATTAGACACAGAAAACGCAACTATTTAGCTGTACCAGGCAAACTTTTTTTCTAAGTCCTGTGTTATAGATACGTGATTGACATCCATAACGTGGAGAAGTAGATCTTTAAATTTTTTTGTATTTCAGTCATTTCCTTAGTGAGTCAATGGTAGGTATGTCACTATGAAATGATTAGGATTAATCACAATGTGTAGAAAAATCTCGGCTCTGAATTTAAACATCCGTTATGAGATTTTTTTTTTAAGATTGTAATGTTTATACAGTGTGAGTTCAGTGAGGAAGTAGGGACTTGACCCTAAGTGCTTAGGAAGCTGCATTAAATGAATATTTTCAAGGAAGGAAGAAATGAGTGAATGAATGAACATATAGGCAGTACTCTCTGATAGAGCTGTGAACTAAAGTGTCATGAGTAATGGCAGCCCTACCTCTGCTTCATGACTCATCGTGATCCTCCTATGATGGAAATAATGCTTACAGCATAGGTACCTCACCAGAGGTGTGGGGACGAGTGTTCCTTACTCACAAAAGGTGCTTTGAGATCTTTGGAGGAAGGTGATACATTCAGTTATTATAAATGATACACTGCTGTTATGACAACCCATATGTAAAATTACAAGAGTATAAAATAATGTTTGAATACAACTATGCCACCAATTTTGCTTTGTACTTAGTTCATCAAGTACTGAGCTACAGTGTGGGAGGCTTCATCTTTACATGAACTAGTTGGCTTATAGATGTTTCCCTGTCAGTTAACAAGTATGTGCAAGGAAAGTTTTAAATACGCATTGAGTTGTATTTGTGGTGATGGTTTTTTATACGAAACCTGAGACTTCTAGCCTGTGAAGTGCCTAGGAGAAAACTAATTTTTGATGACTCTTCCTAATTTGATCCACGGAATCTTGAAGATGAGAGATCTTCTTGGTTTAATTTCCTATTGCTCAATGACTGACTGTCTTGGGTTAGAGATTTACTCAACATATTAAGGGACCTACTGCATGTCAGACATGGTGCTGGGGGTTAGGGATAGAGCAGTAAACAGACAAAACTGAAGGATTACCTAATAGTTCAGTGTTTTCAATCTCTAGGTAAATGCAGATCACCTTAGAAATAGTAATACATGACACACACCTTTGTGTCAATGTAAAACTTGTTCCTGGTCTCAGCTTTTACAAGAGATCTCTAGAGAGGGAAAGGAAAAGTCAAAACCATACAAAACAATACTGCTATTTTCCATCATCCTGCATATCAAAGTTCCCTCATCTTTCTTAATACCCTCTGCCATCATTTGAAGGCTTACCCATGCCCTTTTTGCCAAGGCACCACACACTTGTGCAGTTTGTTGACTGTATGATGGTGCCTTGCAGAGGAGGTGGGTAGGCATTGAATTCCAGCCCCTACCTTTACCTGCTAAGACGTGTATTGTATCCACCTGACGAAGGAGTATCCTTTTCTAGCTTTTGTTTTGTTTCATTTTTTTTTTTAGAAAGAGAGGGTGGGGGAGGAGCAGAGAGAGAGAGAGAGAGAGAGAACCTTAAGCAGGCTCTATGCCCAGCGCGGAGCCCGATGTGCGGCTCAATCTCACAACCAGGAGATTGTGACCTGAGCTGGAATCGAGAGTCAGATGCTTAACGGACTGAGCCACCCAGGCACCCCTCTTTTTCTAATTTGATCATAGCACTGTAGGGCCACAGTGGCTCTCTTGGTTCTTCAGAGATCTCAGGCAGCTAGTTCCCATCTGCCCCTTGACATGTATTTTCATGTTATGTTGAATAGCACTGCTCTGAGCTGCAAGACAGGGAACATTGGGGGATGGGGAGAAGCCAAGGCTGAAGAAGTGAACCAACAACCCCTATCAGCTTCTAAGATATTTAAATAATAATCAGATAAATGAAAACTAGCTGAGGCATGATGCTGTGTGTGAAATGTTCTGCAGCAAAAAGGAAGCAATGGTAGAGCAACAAAACTGCCTTTTCAGTTTTAGTAAACTGAAAGAACTGTCAACTCACAACAGGTTGCCTCAGTATTGCATTGCAACTGAAGAACATGATACAGTCGGACCACACGGCTCAACCTTTTGGCAGAGCTCATTTGTGGGATTTGATACCAGGTGATTTGATATAGGATAGACGTCCTGCTGAACCCTAGGGATGGCTTTGGGTATTAAAGTGTTTTCCTTTTGCCGTTGCTAACTTCTCTGTGGTCTGTTGACATTACGTCATGTTGCAAACAATGAGTGGTAGAGACTGCAGTGTCAGGATGTAGTGACCTGATTAGTCCAAACTCCTGCAGGGGAGACGGGCAAATAGATGAGCCCCAACAGGACCTGAAGAACCATGTCATTTTGAAATCCTGGGTGGATGGGCCACGCCCCGTGTACACCTTAAATCTCTTGGTGCTCTGAAGGTATAATCGTTGCTCAACAACTCCCAGGACGGAGTAAATTAGTTCTTTATATGATTTGATGATGATAAAAGTTTAAATGTAACTTATTAAAATGTGCAAATGTGGGCGTAATAAAAATATATTTTAAAACTTGGAATTAGTATTATATGAGGACATGAAAATGACCCAACTGCATTAACACCTTTTTACAATATATTCTCTTTCTGACAGTAGTTAAGCAGTTAGATTTGTGGCTTAACACACAGGCCTAAAGCAAATGTAACATATGAAGGAATATGATTACTTTATACTGCACAATTTATCATTTTATTTAGCAAGTAAAGATTCCTAGGGTATTTCTTAAATTGATTAATGATTATTGTTTCAAAAGCCTTTGGAGAATATTGCTTTGAATTTTATTGAAATCAAGAATATTGCTTTTCAGTTTTCAAGTTGGGGAAACAAAGAGATTAAGTAAAACATGCCGTGAATCCTATACCCACCAAAGATAAGAATTAAAGCAATTGTGGAACTTTACACGCAGAGCACACCTGGTAAATGTAGCTTATTGCTATAAACTGATTAATGTAATTCCCACTCTTGCAATAATAAATGTTGCATGTCGTAGATTGTTTTCTGTTTGAGAACAGATACTGCCACTTGTCAATATTTACATTGCTAGTACCCTGCAATCGATGATGATTGAATGAATCAATTAATGAACAAGTATGAGAGAAAACCCCTAAGAACTGACCTCCAAGCACTCCATTCGAATCCCTAGACTCTCCCAGTTTCTCTCTTGCTCAGTGCCTTCCCAGATCATTGATGCTTTACTTGAGCAATCAGGAAAAAGGAAGCAATCCAGATGGGAGGCTAGCTGTGGTCAGATGCCTCTGAAATGAAAAAAAGTATTTGCAGATGTTTCAACAAGTGCAGGGGTTGAGCTGAGTCTAGGCCACAGGAAACAACTTCCACACCTTGGGGCTACTACAATAAAGGTATCATCACTCACCAGCACAGGGTTCTGTTGGAAACTTGAAAAGGCCCTCAGGATCGGAATGCTGCATGAATCCAGACTTGCCTCAGGAATGCCGCAAGTGATCAGAACTAAGTACAGAAAATTAATATGATTTGTAAAAATAGCAATAAAGATCATAGTTACCTGGGAATCAAATCCTTTAATCACTTTAGACAAAGCTAATGAAACTAAAAGAAACCATCATTGATTTTGAGAGTCTCCTTCTAAATTAGTTGGCCTTTGGCTTTTGGAGAGCAAAGTTCAAATTCCAATTCCTGTCTGACAGGAAAATAAGTCAGATACAAAGTAGATAGATAGTCTTTCAGCCTCCAAACTGGAATAGCAGTGCATAAAGATCTGAATCTTGAAGAGACTTTGTTTTCAGAGTTGCTGAATTCATTCATCTACTCTGATATTTTCCACTGTGCCTTTTGAGGCTGTTCATTAGATTTATGATATGTGCCTGTGTTAGCTGATCTGTTCAAATGTAAATAATAAATTTTAAACTTTTTAATGAAAAGCGCTAAATTCTATTCTGTTCTGTGCATGCCCTCTTCCTGAGCACATTAGCTTTTTAGCTGCACAGCGGATGGTGGAGCACATGGTCGTAAGTACCAATTGCTTAATAAGATACTAATAAAACACAAAGGCACTTTAAAAAATGCTCAGAACTAAGCTCAGCCATTTACTATTTTTATGCCCTGGTCATATTACTACCTGAGCCTATTTTCTCATCTCTCTCTCTTTTTTTAAGTTTATTTATTTATTTTGCCAGGAAGAGAGAAAGAAGGAGAGAGGATGTGTAAGAGGTGGAGAAGCAAAGAGGGGGCAGGTGACAGAGAATCCCAAGCAGGCTTCCTCTTATCAGCACAGAGCCCACCCTGGGCTCAGTCTCATGAACCCTGAGAAGACTGAGCCAACCAGGTACCCCTCCTCTCTCTATAATGTAACAGCTGAAGAATGGTATTTTGTTTTTGGCTCAGGGAACAAGGGAGAGATTTTCTAAAACAGTGATCGGAATACTTGGCAACATTGGATTTGTTCCATAAAATCCTAAACATTTAAATTGAGAAGAACTGATAATAGCATAGCTAGCTATAGACACTTGACTAATAGAGATCAGCTTTTCATCACCCCAAAACGTAGTTTTTAGAAAATTACAAGGAACGCAAGAAAATGCTGGCACTATTATTAAAATTGATCAGGATATTTTGGAGGATGGAGAAAAATTAATTAGCCCTAACATTATTAGAGAATTATACATATGTTGCTATTCTTAGCAAACCGCCTTTTGTGAATATTGGAATTCAAAATGCAAAAAACTAAATGAGAATGCTGGCAGCAAATCCTTTTGTTGTCGTTTAAAAAAAAAAAAAAACCTCAGAGGTATATCAGATTTGCCGAGATTCTTTGTTATAGAATTGGATCATTAGAATAAGGAAGAAATTTAAATGTCAAGATCAAATTCCTCATTTTATAGATGAGAAAGCATATTCTCATATGAAAAACATTATTACTGTCATTATCATCATCATCTTTACAGGTGCCACTCAAGGCACCCACATCTGTTCTGGGAATCCAGCAGTGAACAAGACAGATGTGGTCTCCTGCCCTGAATCACTTAGTTAATGGAGGAGCTAGCACCAGAAATGAGTCTGTGGGTTTCTAATTAAAAGAGCTTCCATTAATCAAGTACTGACTCTAGACCAGGCCCTAAGTGTTTCACCTACATTAAGTCACGTAATCTTCACTAATTTACAGTAGGGTGGAACTTGTCTTCCCACTGCTGACGTCTCCTTCCCTGTGAAGGGAGCTCCATTAACGCAATAATCCTGGCTTCTCTCCCTGCCTTATTTACTCTGCCCAAGGGGAGATTAAGTGACATCTGAGTTTGGAAAGAGTAACGGTGCATGAGTAGCCCAGCCCCTTCTCTTCTCTTAGGACAGAGGTGCCTAAAGGGAACATTTGTTCTTTGCTCTTCTGGGCCCAAAGAGGAACAAGGCCGAAAGAGGCCTCTTCAGGTCTTATGAGTGGGGAGATAAGTCCCATAGTGGGGTTTTATATTAGGAAGCCCACTTTCCCATAGATATCAGCTTTCTCATCAATAAAATCTGTGTGTGTGTGTGTGTGTGTGTATGCAAGAGAGAAGCTTTTTGTAAAAATAAAAGAGCAAATAAGCGAGTGTGTACTATCATATCTGAATCATCCAAAACCAGCCAAATTCTATCCGGTGTGCATGTCTGTACCTCACATCCTGACCCCACCTGCTACAGCACTGAGGAAGTAGCATCTTAAAATAATTTCAATATAGCCTTCTGGGATCATATGCCCAAGCACTGAGAAGCTTGCACAGCAGGCTGGACCTGTTCCGGATGGCACATAATTAACCATCATACCTTCTAAACAGATTTGGTCCAGTTTTCCCAAATTCTAAAACTGTGTTTGCTGTTGGGCTTCTTAGGAGACAAAGTGGTAAGATGAAAAGAGCTGGGGATTTATAGAATTGGAAGACCCAGATTTGAGTCCACCCTGAGTAAGTCTTTCTAACTTTGAACCTCTGTTTTTTCCTCTAAATAACAACACAGATTGCCTTAATGAGCTTACATAGTTGTTTGAGGCCCACAGAGGAAAATGCATGTGCAAGAGCTTTGTAAATTGTAAAGAAAGATAAAAATGTCAGTTGTTTTACAGACTTAAAGATACAGACTCTAGATAATAGTTCTCATGTTAACGATAGGTTTTAAGCTTGACTTTGTACAAAGATGTTTGTATGGTTGGGTGGCTGATAGTGGCCTAGGTGGTTATTATTTAAAGGCTAAGAACCACTTCACCAACTAAGCTCTCCCCTCACCCAACCAACATTACTTACTTAGTATAATTAAAAAATAAAAACCTCTCTTCCATTGCTGTCTACATTTTTGCCATTAATCTTCGGCCCTAGGTGATACCTCTCTCAATGACCTGTGAATTCTGAGCAGGATTATAAAATGCTTTTCCACTAAGAAGAAGCAGCAGCAAATGTGAGAAGTGGGGTCAAGGTAGGGAGGATGATAGAGAGGCAGGTGAAAGGCATAGAAGAGTCTAGGCTTTTCAACCAACAGTTCTGATAAAGAAACTGAGGAGGGAGCAGAAGGTAGCCAGGAACAAGGGAACATTGTGTCAATGTGGCACCTTTTCCGTAAGTTATTTTAAGGTTTGCTCCCTCTGATCGGTCAACACTATCTCAACCTGAAAAAAATGGATTTCAGCCCTGTGTCTCTGACCATCCAGCTGTGTGACCTTGGGTATGTGACTTTGCCTCCCTGGGTCTCATTTTCCTTATCTGTAAAATGAAAGCTTTGGATAAATATTCTCTAAAGTCATTTCCACAACAAATATTCTGTAATTCTAGCAAAGAGCCTGTGAATTTCCTCTTCTTTCAACATTTAAATCATATCTTCCCGGGGCACCTGGGTGGCTCAGTCGGTTAAGCGTCAGACTTTGGCTTAGGTCATGATCTCCCAGTTCGTGGGTTCAAGCCCTGCGTTGGGCTCTGTGCTGACAGCTTGGAGCCTGGAGCCTGCTTCTGATTCTGTGTCTCCCTCTCTCTCTGCCCCTCTCCTGCTCACACTCTGTCTCTCTCTGTCTTTCAAAAATAAATAAAATGAGAAAAAAAATTTAAATCGTATCTTCTAGGGTGGTGGAGGGGATTATCTTAGAAATGTGTGAAGAAGCAGGTTGTGTGTGTCTGTGTGTCTGTATGTCTATGTGTTTGCATATGTGTGTAGACATCAACGGTAAAGTTAGAACACCATAGGCCAGAGAGAAGCATTTCATGAAAATTAAAACAGAAATTAGGCAATTGTACTCTATACGGTTAGGAAATTGTAACCATTTCTCTTATAAGCAAAGAAACTCCCCCAAGAAGTTGTTCCAATTATAGTTGTATTCAGACACATTCACAGTTCAGTTAAAAAACTGTTGGGCCTTACAAATCATACTTGAAAGATTAAAGAATACATACTGGCATTTAAAGCAGGCCACCAGCCTAAAAGCAGACAGGCTTCTTGATAATTGCTCTAAGTCACTAAGAGAACAAATGAATAGTTGTTAAATTCTCGAAACGATACATTTTTTTCCTGTGTGTGGAGAACAGATTCCCCATGTTTTTCTGCATGGTGCTAATTCTGTTTACTGTGTAAGTAGGATTAAGCAAAAGAATAACAGAAAGAGGTCAGTCATATGACCTCAGGCATTAAAAGAAAAACAGAGAAATTTGGGGAGCGGGATTCATCAATTCAGTATTAATCATTCAGAATCTGGTGGAAAGGCATTTTCTGTGTCTTTCATGTACTTCAATAAACTATTAATAACTGGCATCTATTAAATAAAATTCCACTCTCAGAAACAATAAAGAGATAGGAATACTATTGTCATGTTTCTTGTTTATATAGATGACCTATCTACTTACTCTTCCCTATCAAACATGACTACTGCTTCTAGAACTGAAGATCATAAATAAGCATTATTACAAGGCTAGAGATGGGAGACCAAAGAAAATCAAGAGGTTTAGAGAGGGAAGATAGTACAGAGAAAAGACCAGTCTTTGAACTGAGACTTGCGCTGGAATCCCAGTTCCACTAAATCTAGGATTTGATTTTTCTCATCTGTAAAATGGGCCTTACAGTTGTGAAAAACGACAATACTGCATGGGAAGCACCTAATAGGCACTCAGTACACAGTAGATGTTATCATTTTTCCTTTGTTAATAATGTCTCAGTGGGGCAAATAACTTGGTTCTTCCTGATTTAAATTTGAAATCATGCTCCTTCCAGGTCTTAACTCCTATGTAACTATGCCGTTTCAGAAAAGTTATGTAATATTCCTAAGACTACCTGGAAAAATGATGGTTTTCAGAATATAATCTATCTTCTGACATTAAAAAAAGAAGAAAGAAAATAAAAGAAAAAGAGGAAAAAACAGGAAGAGGAAGGAAAGAAGAGGGATTAAAAACAAATCGATAAGAAGTCCAAAGTAGAAGATGAAGAAATACAAAAAGAAAAAGAAAAGAGACTTAGGTCTTTGCACCAGCCTATAGCCACATTCAAGAGTTCCTTAAGTCCCCTGAATGGTGTTCATGAAAATCCCAAGGCTTCTCTTGCTTGACTCGCCCAATTGTAATTGTCCTTTGAGTTGAAATACCTTTTTTTTTCAGACTTTTTCAAGACTATCAAATTTCTGTTCATCTTCAAGGCTCTCACTGTATCTCACTGGAGAACCAGCATAGGGGCACCTGGGTGGCTCAGTCGGTTAAGCGTCCGACTTCGGCTCAGGTCATGATCTCACAGTCTGTGAGTTTGAGCCCCGCATCAGGCTCTGTGCTGATGTCTCAGAGCCTGGAGCCTGCTTCCGATTCTGTGTCTCCCTCTCTCTCTGCCCCTTCCCTGCTCATGCTCTGTCTCTCTCTGTCTCAAAAATAAATAAAAACATTAAAAAAAAAAAAAAAAAAGAACCAGCATTTGTAAAGCATATACCAAATGCCCAGCATCTTGTTAGGTGACTTGAGTTGCATCATTTATAAGGAGCAGTAGCCCTGAAAGGTGGATATTATCAATCCTTTACACAAGGAGGCAATGAAGAATTAAGTCAATTATCCAGAAAAAGAGTCAAGCCAGGATTGGACCCTAGGACTATAAGATCCAAAAGCCTTCATTTTTGTTCCTTTGCATCACAATGCATATAACCCTGATCCTCTCTATCAGAATTAATGGGCCCTTCTTCCACTCTCTTTCAGCACTTAGCTTATCCCTTTATCATAAGTTATTTCACTGCATTTTGTTTTGTTTTGTTTTGTTTTAAGATTTTATTTCTTTAAGTAATCTCTACACCCAACATGGGACTTGGGCTTGCAACCCAGAGATCAAGAGTCATGTGTTCTACTGACTAAGCCAGCCAGGAGCCCCTCACTCCATTTTGTTTTAATTTGTTAGTTTCATTCTCTCTTCTGCCAATTCTATTCCATTTATTAAACATTTGTTGAGCATCATCTATGGGTAAAACACTGAATTATATTCAGGCTCTAAGTAGACTGTAAATTTTTGTTTTGTTTTGTTCTTATTTATGATTTCCTTGTTTTTTAAATTGTGGCCAAAAAATACGTCACATAAAATTTGCCGTCTTAACCATTTTTAAGTGTACAGTTCAGTAGTGTTAAGTATATTCACATTTTGTGCAACTGTAAATTATTTCATTAATGTCTGTAATTCCCATACTGCATAGCACATGTTTGCTGAATAGCCGGGACTTTGCCACCCATTCCCAAAACTTCCAGTCTCCAAATCCCAATGTTCCTGAGTCCACTGTGCCCAAAGGGATCGTAGGTAGCCCTGTGGCCAAAGAGAGAGATAATATTTCTAAGCCCCTACCTAAGAGCTTGTCATACATCCCAGATCTTTAATTTTATTTACTAATTTTCAAAATAGGTCATAAGCCCACATGGTTCAAAATTCAACAAGTATAAAAGAGTGTACAATGAAAATGCTCTAATTCACTCCCCAGCCATCCAATTTCTCTCCCTGGAGGCAATCTTTAGTATCCTTATTATTTTATGCATATACAAGCAAACACACACACACACACACACACACACACACATTTCCTCTGCGTACCTTTTACACAAATTGTAGCATACTATTTATATACGCTTACATGTGGATATGTAACTTTAATAAGTTCTCTGTTGATCAACATTTAGTGGTTTTAGGGGGCCAGGCTTTTGCTAGTAAAATATTACTTCAATGAATATATCATTTTGCAAGTGTACAAGCATACCAGTCTGATAAGTTTCTAGACTTGGAATTACTTGGTCAAGGGTGTGTACATTTGTGGTTTTAGCAGACATTGCTGGAGATTTTTATATTACCATTTCCCCTCCCCACTCCCTAGTAGTTGAGAATTGTAGTGTAATGAACAGATGTTACTTACTGACAATGACAGTGTGTATTCAACACGTTAATAGTGCAGTGACAGAAGAAATAGAATCATTACCCCCTGGCTTCTTTTGGTCAGTATTTCCAATTCATGAAAGAATCTGCTTGACTAGGTTTGTCATGTCCAGCCAGGCCTCATCAAGGTCTCCTGGAGTCACTAACCTAGGACTATTTATCACTCTGGGGTCACATGCTCAACTGGGTTTCAGGCTAGTGGTGTGGGATCAGCCTGAAGAGCCAGGGACTGCCTCTCTAGTGGGGGCTATGGACAGAACAGGATCCCTTCGGAGGGGCCTCGGCGGGCAAGCACTGAGATTAGGATATGTATAGGGTGACTAGAATTTCAGTTTTCCCAGGATGGCCCCAGGTTATGTCTGTTGTCTGGCATAATTACCAATAGTGCTCCCTTTCATGCTTTCATGCTCAAAAGCGTCCCAATTTGGAGTACAACATGCTAACAGTGGCTAAGGTAGGGCAGTGCTGTTCATGCTGTATTGTAAGGAGCCCTTGGATTTATAAAGGTGACTGAGGAGAGACTTTTGGAGGAAAAGAGAAGGCCAAGCAGGTGGGATTTGCACCCCATTACCACTGTCTAATGTGACTAAGAGGAGATTAAGCTTATAATAACGAACACATTTCTATCTAATGGGAGTTAGATGTTTCTCAAAACTTTTAAGTCAGATGCACTTGTCCCCTCTCTAATGACATATAAGTAATGTTGGGCATTTTCTCCACCAAAATAGATCACTGAAAATCTCTTGAGGTGGTAATCCCTTGACCTCAGCAGATATAGCATCTGGATTTAGCACTCATTTGACAGTGCAGATGGGGTTAGGCCTTGAACTAATGGACCACTTGTGGCTTTTTTTTTTTCTTTTTTAAAATTTTTTAATGTTTATTTATTTTTGAGACAGAGAGAGACAGAGCATGAACAGGGGAGGGTCAGAGAGAGAAAGAGACACAGAATCCGAAACAGGCTCCAGGCTCCGAGCTGTCAGCACAGAGCCAGATGAGGGGCTCGAACTCGTGGACTGTGAGATCATGACCTGAGCCGAAGTTGGACGCTCAACCGACTGAGCCACCCAGGCGCCCCCACTTGTGGCTTTTAACAAGAGCTTTCCCGAATGCACTTCTACTCCATGAGAGTCAGATCATGGAATCTGGTCTAGGTGAGAGAATGGTCAAGAATGACATTCTGAGTTCAGTTCAAAGATGCTGCACTTTGATTTATGTCCAAAGCAGCATGTAAGCAGTGCAAAGGATAGACATGAGGTAAGGCAGACACGGCTGCCCGTTGCCTCCTTTATTCTTCACAGAGACACATAAATTTGGTGGTCTTGGCAGCTTGAAGAGAGTGAGATGTCTGGGAGGTCAGAGGAGCCCAGAAGTACGAGCTCACTATCTTTCATACCTCCAGCCACATCAGCAACAAGAAACAATTTATGCTACCATATAAGGCAAAAATGTAGTTATTCAGCAAGCTGAATAATGTCCATATTTCAGACCTTGAAATGGTTGCTGTGCCCGGCCTGGGGCAGTCTCTCCTTATCTACACCTGGGCGGCAGGGTGTAGGAGTTTCCACTTATTTTGCAGGCTGGCTTGGCCTTGGTCTACCACAAACATATTTGAACCTTTAAGTTCGCAAACAAACCCTTGGCCTTCTCCTGAATTAACACGGCTAAAGGACATCTGTGTTGATTGTGATTCTCTAACTCCGTGGGCCACGCTTTCCATTTTGTTAATCACTTTGCCTCATCTCTTGCTGATTACTCTTGATTGCAAAAGCCCAGCTCTTCAATTGCTGCCTGATTCTCTTTGTCCTTCAGAACTATTCCTTCTGTGAAACAATTCATCCCTTACACACATGCAACTCTCATCCTTTTCTCCTCATTTAAAATGTTTACTCTCTCCACTTTTGTTTCCATCATAGCCATATGTGTCTTCTTATTAGCTCTTCCAACAGCCTCACAGCCCTTGTACTTTCTGGGACACCAAGGAGGCAAGAGTGTTCCTAAAGTACCCCCAAATCTGTGCACAGTCACAGCAAACATAGCCAGTGACTAAAAACGGCCACCACCAACAGCTGGTGATATCATTCATTAATCAATGCCAAACAGGACAGAGGAACATTTCCTCTGGAATATAGTTATGTTCAAATCTAAGGAAGCACATTGTTTTAAAGTCCTTAAATAAAGTAACTTATTGTCCTCCTTCTCCTTGTTTCACTTCTTTTTTTCTTTTTCTCAATCTCTCAATCAAAGATGGCTTAAGATCATTTATAGAGTCCAAAGAAGCTGATTATGGCTTGAATGACAGGAAGAAAATGGGTAGAGGGGCCAAAGAAAACAGGAAGGCTGCAAAAGTGAAAAGAGAAAAGTGGAGAAGATCACTACTAACTTGGAGCTCCCAGATGCCCATTGAGTTAGAGTTTAATTTGTATCGGTTTGCAAAAACAAATAGGAATCCAGCTCCTCTCTAGCAGCCCCTCCCAACAAGGGAGGATGATTTGTAGGAGAGATTGTATTAAGAGACTACACTTCCCACACACCAATACTAGGTCTGGGCTTCTGATTTGCTTTGGCTAAGGAAACATGAGTAGAAAGACATGTGACACTTCTAGAAGAAGCTTTAAAAACCATTGCATGGTTCTGCCATTGCTTTTCTCTCTGTTATAAAAGGACCAATGCGTCACAGGTGGGGATTGCTCCTTCAGTCCAAGTCCCAAAATAAAGATGCCATGGAACAGAAGCTGATCAGTCATTAACATGAGTGAGAAAATAAATCAGAAAACAACTTTTGTTGTTCTAAACCGCTAACATTTCAGGTTCACTTGTTATCGCAGCATAATGTAGCTTGACCTGACTGATAAAGCCAGTTAATTCCAGAAAGCAGAGAGAGAGAGAGCAGCAGTAGAGATGTTTGGGAGAAGGGAAAGAGTGGGTATTGTGGCACAATGACACAGGAGATTTAGGGAGCCATTCAAATGTCAACAAAACCTCCAAAGGGAACAATACAAGCTCTGAGAAGAAGAGCCAGGATCAGGAGAAACTTACACAAGGATTCTTTCAGGAAATGGGAGGGGAGAAAAGGGACACAATTGAGACTGAATTAAAGAACAAAAGTACCTTACTCTTAGTTGTCTATAGAGTAGAAATGAAATAGTATTGGGTGTGGGGAGGACTAAGAAAAGCCAATATTTTTCTTTCCTCTGGGCCAAGTCTGACTGCCTGCAGTATGATGGAAAGCTTCGGATGGAATTCCTAAGGTATCCACACAGATCTCCATGAAGAAGATACTGTTTTAGAGAGCGCGTGGATATTGTGGTAATCCAGGTCCCGCCTCCTGCCTGGGCTGACTCCTATGATTAGACTCAATCTAGGGATGATGCAGAATCCCATCTAAGGAAACGAGGCCCTGGGCTGGCACAGAGCTCAAGGGGAGGTGTTTTTAGGGCAATTTCCTACTTTTCTATATTCTTTGTTTTATCTGTGCTTTGGATCCAACCGATGTTGAAAGCCAGGATTTTAATCTTCTCTCTGGAGCTGAGAGAAGTTGTAATTAGAGGTGGGTTTTCCCCACAGGTTGAGCATGTTGTCTTCATCGTTCACATTGTTCCAGATACGGATGACTCTTTGTCTGTGCCAGGTGCAGAGTATGAGGTCAGAGTCACACGTACTGCCTAGGTCTCGGGGATGCACGAGACCAGTGGTTACCTCGAAGAGTGGTCCTTGGAGCATCAGCATCACCTGGAAACATGCTAGAATGCAAAGTCTTGGGCCTTATCCAACACCTACTGAACCAAAATTCTGGGAGCCGGGCCCAGCAAGCAATCTGTGCTTCAACAAGCCCTCCAGGGGATTCTGAGGCACGCTTCAATTTGAGAATCACTGCATGAGGGGCATCTGTGAACAACAAATATGTGTCTCTTTCTCAAGGCATGTCTTAACCCTAGGCTAAGGATCAACTCCACACCCTCCTCTTAGTTTATTAAATGATCATCCACTCCAGTTGCCAGCAGGGCTCCCTATCTTCACAGCACATCTCAAAGTGGAAGAGGCAATGAGAAGGCTTCAGGCCTTCTTGTGGTGCCAGATTGAGCACCTGCAGCAGCACCTCTTGGCCAAGCCAGCTCAGATCCAGGCCAGCTTCGGGAGCCACAGACGAATAAACCTCCACCGCTCTCATCTCCCTTCACAGAAGGTCCGTGTGAGACAAAAGAGGCTACTGATGAAATCCACCCTGTGAGGTTGGTATTATCTCCACTTTACACACGAGAAACCTGATGAGAGACTTAAATAACTTGTCGTAATCATAAAATTAGTAAATGACGGAGTTGGGATTGAAATCCAGTCAGTCTAACTTCAGAATCCACTGGGAAATTGTTTGCAACATTCCCAGATACACGGCTTGAGAATCCTGCTGAGAAAAATTTGACTTGATTTGACAGCACGTGTCAAAGGGTCCCCTCATGTCAACCTGCTGCCACTAGTCACTTGCTTTCCAAACTGAGGCAGTTGATCCGAACGTTAGCAAATGAAAGTATAACTCTAATTTCAAGATAGATGTATTGTTATTTCCCTTAAACGATTTGCTCTTTAAACTCTTCTCCAAACCTAGCGCCAAGAGATGGGGACCTCCCTGAACTCCAAGCCCTGCACACCTCTGCTGGGGTATCTCACAGGCATCTCTCATTGGGCACGTGCCGGTAGCATTCATTCCTCATCCACAGCCCACTCCTCCCCTGGCCTTCCCTATCTCAGGGGACACACCACAGTGCTCTAGCCAAAATCTTTTTTTTTTTAATGTTTATTTTTTGAAAGAGACAGAGACAGAATGCGAGTGGGTTAGGGGCAGAGAGAGAGGGAGACACAGAATCCGAAGCAGGCTCCAGGCTCCGAGCTGTCAGCACAGAGCCCGACGCGGGGGCTCGAACTCACAAACCATGAGATCATGACCTGAGCCAAAGTCGGACGCTCAACCGACTGAGCCACCCAGGCGCCCCTGCTCAAGCCAAAATCTGAAGAGCCATTTCTTATTCCTTCCTTTCCTCTTTCTCCCATATCTATCTACTTGACTTCATCAGTAAGTCCTGGTAGTTGTCCTTCCAAATTGTATTCCAAGTCGGTTCACTTTTTCCCACTTCTGGTACCATCCAGGCCAAGCTGCCATCACCTCTCACGGACTACT
Source organism: Lynx rufus (assembly GCF_022079265.1). Classification (NCBI taxonomy): domain Eukaryota; kingdom Metazoa; phylum Chordata; class Mammalia; order Carnivora; family Felidae; genus Lynx; species Lynx rufus. Next base: position 50,749,020 of record NW_025814867.1, on the reverse strand, counting down.
GTATTCACCTCCCAACCAGACTTACTGTATTTACCATCTCACCTCCTAAGATCTGTTCTCCACATATATTCTGAATGAGCTTTTAAAAATACACTGGCTATGTCACTCTCCTGTTTAAGTCCTCCAGTAGTTCCCCATTACATTTAGAATAAGATCCAAATTCCTTCCTAGGGCCCACAGAAGCCCCAGAGGAGCCAGACCCTGACTAATCCCTGGGCTCAGCACCTTCACTTACCCTGGCTCACCTCTCCACACTCCCTCTAGCCTTCTTTCTGTTCTTTAGCAGGACAGGCTGGCTCATTGCTGCTGAAGGGTAGCAATGCTATTCCCTCTGCCTACAAACTGCTTTCTTGGGATCTTGAATTGACTGTCCAAGATATCATCTGTTAGTTCTCAGAGCAAATGCATTTCCTAAGAAATATCTTCCCTAACCACTCTATTTAAACTAGTATATAGCCTCACCCCATCATAGTACCATTTATTGCCTTCATAGTGAGGGGATCAGAAAAGGCACCCCAAATATGCTGTTTTGGCATACTGATTTGAGCAGACACAGGAAAGGTCCTCTGCCCTTTCCCCTTTCTAAAAGCAGGGTGTAAATTTCCTATAAGAAAGATGCCCCCTGTACCAAAAAGAATAGAAAATTCTTATCATTGGAGATGGGAGTTGATGCCAAGTTGAGCCTGCACAAACAAATGTTACTAAAATAACCTTTATCTTCCATTTGTTTCCCCCATACATTTCCTAGTCACTTTCCCAAAATTTACCACCACTAGAGGCCCAAACCTCCTCCCTTCATCTAACTACTTTTTCACAATTTATCACCTTTTGTTAGAATGGCATAAAAGCCCCCACATCTAATTACTTCTTCAAAGGGTTTTACCTCTTTCCTGTGAAGTCCCTTGTGCTGTGTAAAAATACTAACATCAAATAAAATGCATACACTTTTCTCCTCTTTGAATTTTTTTTAAAGTTTATTTATTCTTGAGAGAGAGAGAGAGAGAGAGAGAGAGAGACAGAGTGCGAGAGGGAGGTGGGGCAGAGAGAAAGGGAGAGACAAAATCCAAAGCAGGCTCCAGGCTCTGAGCTGTCAGCACAGAGCCTGACCCAGGGCTCGAACCCACGGATCGCAAGACCATGACCTGAACCAAAGTTGGACGCTTAACGGACTGAGCCACCCAACCACCCTACTTTCTTCCTCTTTAATCTTTCATCTTTCAGCTTAATTTGCAAGTCCTAGCGACAGAAATAAGAGTTAGAGAGAAACTTTTCTTTCCCTACACTGTCACTTACCTATCAAAATTTATATTGCGTATCCTTTTATTTACCATTTTTTATTTTATTTAAAAATTTTTTTCAAAACACTTATTTATTGCTGAGAGACAGAGAGAGACAGAGCATGAGCAGGGGAGGGGTAGAGACAGAGGGAGACACAGAATTTGAAGCAGGCTGCAGGCTCTGAGCTGTCAGTACAGAGCCCCACGTGGACTCAAACCCACCAACTGCGAGATCTTGACCTGAGCCCAAGTCAGATGCTTAACAGACTGAGCCACCCAGGCGCCCCTATTTACTTTTTTTAAAATGCCCTCTGCTTGGGGTGCCTGGGTGGCTCAGTCGGTTAAGCATCCGATTTCAGCTCAGGTCATGATCTCCTGGTTCATGGGTTTGAGCCCTGTATTGGGCTCTGTGCTAATAGCTCAGAGCCTGGAGCCAGCTTCAGATTCTGTGTCTCACTCTCTCTGCCCCTTCCCTGATTGTTCTCTCTCTCTCTCTCTCTTTCTCTCTCTCTCAAAAATAAACAAAAAAATAAATTAATTAAAAATATAAATAAATAAATAAAATGTCCCCACTCTAAAATGTAAACTCAGTAAAGCTAAGAAGAGTATTTGTCCTATTCACCACCATACCTACAGGCCTGGCACAGAGTCAGTCCTCAGTAAATATTTGTTGAGCAACTGAATCTGCCCAGAGGCAATGTAGTTAAAGCCCCAGGGAGAACAAGGTATCTGAGACAATGTCAACAGAGAAGCCTCCTTAACTGACCACCATTGATAGAATTATTTGTTTCAGGTCCCACACACAGTACCACCTTAACTGGGCATTTCTTAAATGCAATTGAAGGTAACAGATCTTCCAGTTTAAAGAGAAAGGAAGAAAAGTATGAAGATTTGAAGAAAGGAAAAGTAAACTACCATAAAAGGGCATTGTGAATAGCACACAGCAAGAAGTCTAAATGTAGAGCAGATATCAAATCCTAAATGCCTGGTTTTAAAAAGCAGGCATTCAGTTTTAGCAGAATCCTGGGGAGAGAAAATGGATAGAAGAGTGGGGGTCATGGATAGAAAGCAAGAGATGCAGAGACACAGAGAGAGACAGGGACCAAGAGACATTAGATTATAAGCTATGTTCTGCTAAGCAGTGGATTCAAACTAACTCCACCAAATGATGTGTATGTGTGTGTGTGTGTGTGTGTGTGTGTATACACGCACACACATTCACTGGGGAGAAGAGTAGTCAAAAGAGTATTTTATTATATACAGGGAGAAGAAAACCAAGTGTGGAGACGTTTGCCAACGTGACAGTGGTAACAATCCTCCAACAACAGTGGGTTAGCCAGTGACATCACAGCCTCTGCTGGCCATGATGACCTCTCCCGGTCTCATGTGCTACATGACCTTTCCCATGAAAAGTTTGCTGTGGTGGGTCTGATGTGCTGCTACCAGAGTAAGAAATTTCCAGTGTGTGCAGTGCGACACTATACTCTCCCCTGCAATCAACAGCTTATTAGCCAAGAAGTACAAATAAAGTGTTATTGTAGGGAAATGCCAAAGCAGAAAACTAAATGATTTTTTAAAACACAAATTTTTTAAATATAAGAGGTGGCACATATCCTCACACACTCACACACACATTCTTTTATATACCAAGAGAGCTTCATGAAGGGGTTTGTAAATTTAGATTATTTTAAATAATCATAATACGATTTGGGGCCATTTCTGATTTAAGCTAATATTACAGGAAATGTTTTTTTGTGTGACTCCTTTTTAAAAAATTGGCATTTAAAAAAAGGAATACCATGAGGGAAATTATAAATGTAAAGTAATGCAAAAAATAAATTTGATGAGAAGTACTCCCCTTGTCAAAGTAGGTCTGTGATAGACAGGAAATGAATTTGAAGAGATTTTTAATGGCATCATCTTTTTCTCTCTAATCCATTTGCACACCATTTGGTGTCACTGATGTCCGTTTATTATCAGTGTAGTGGTCGAGGCATACTAGGGTCAAACAGCCCCGGATTCAAATTCCAGCTCTAGCATGCCCTGGCTCGGTGAGTCACTTAATCTCCCCCAAACTTTTCTCATCTACAAAACGGGGGTCATGGGGTTGTTGTAAAGATAAAATAAAATCATGTACATAAAACTTCTGGTACAAAATAATATGCAGTGTACAGTCTTAGTAATTATTATGAATTAAATTAATTCCATAAATATTTATCATGTGCCTTTGGCACGGTAGGCATTGTTCTAGGTGCCGGGGGTGGACATCAGGGCTGCCTGTAGGATGGTACAGGTTGTGCACAAAGCAAATCCACAGGCCACCATTTGTATCATCATCTGAAGGAACAATGCAACCTGAAGCCAGTAGGATACAATCTGTGAGTCATACTTTGTTGCCCTTACAGTGGAAAGTAAAATGAGTAAAGCTTACATTCTAATGAAAGGAATAACATTCATTATTATGACTTGACACTTACTAAAAACCCTATCATTCCACATAAGAGTAGCTAAGTAGTGAACCAAGAAGTACCATTTAAACCTTTGGCAAACATTCAATGCTATGCTAGATGGAGTAGGCAATATAGAAGTAAGGGATTTGCCTTGCCTTATTTCTGTAATTAAGCAGTTTAAAATCCAGTTGGAGTCGAAATATACAAAATGGGGACAAAATGTACGTCAGGGCTAATCTGCATGATGTAATTAAGTACAGGCAGACCTCATTTTGCATGGCAATGTGGGACCATAAAAATGACCTATGCAAGCTAAAGCCACACAAAGTAATCTTAATAATCAATAGGGAAAATTAGGATTATTCCAAGAGCTTTAAACACTTTTGTGAAAACATTCAAGATTCTCTTAAGGTCAGTTATAAATATACTGGGAAATGAAAAAAAAATAGTAAAAACTAACAGTCAGTAAGCTAAAATTTAATACATTAAAAAAATTGAGAATTAAAGTATTTTATTTCCTTGTGAAAAAACATCAAGAAGAGTTCCAACAGGACTTGCTTTCTTCTCACCATATAACTTGCTACACATCTTTTCTATGCCTCGGCAAAATCGTCATATTCCTTTCTAAATCTGGATTCACTTGCGACACTGTATCCTCTCCACATTCAGTGTCATGAAATATCTCCAAGAGTTTCTTTAATGTGAAGTATTTTCCCGGAGTCACTTCCTTGGGGACGCCGTCATCCTTTTCCTCACAGCCACTTCCCCCACTGAGGTCAATATGTCTGCCTTTGCCAGGCGCCTGGCGGCATAAACAGAGGGGCTCACGCTGTACCGGTGTCAGCACAGCCATGAGCAACAATTTCTTCTCTCCCTCCATTTACATTGCGTTGAGATTTGGCTTCCGGTGTTTCACTTTTCATTTCTCTGCTGCACTTTCATCTTTGTTGGTCAGTTCCCTCCTTTGATTAACTGTTTCTGTAAAATGGCACAGAGGTGCCTCACTGGGAGACAAGGAGGCAACCGCACACTTTGCTGTGTGCGGGGTGAACTAAAGAACAGATGCGAGGTGACTTTCAAGGAAGTGATTGGTCATGGATCATGATTCACATCTGTTATTTACATAGTGGTTTGTGGACTGAAGTGCTAGGATCAAAGTTTATACTTTATGCAAATAACAGTAAAGAGACCATATAGCATGGTAACGAAAATTTGAACTGTGTTATTGGGGCACTTGCGGTATTTAACTACAATGTAGTGACTGAAACTCATGCACATTAGGGCCATGCACCGGACTGCCTATCCTACATTATCTCTGTTAGTTTTTAGCAATGTATTAATAGAAAATATGTCCTCATGATAGAAAGCTATCGTATCTATTATAAGTGAATTGCATTAAACATAGAAGATTAACAAAAGTAACACCTCAAATGAAGTGTTTTAAACATGTATTTTAGCATAACATAAACAAAGCTAATAAACACCTACTAAATCATTAAGACTAGTACACCTACTATACAATAGCATGGCACAAGAGGCCAAAGTCCAATGGCTTCGAGTGTTTTCTGACACTTTAATCCATCTTTTTTCCCTTCTATTTTTGCCTTTTTCCTTTTCTATTGAAATTCAGATACAGTTAAATGTAATATATTTTGTTAAAAATAGCACCACAGAACTTGACTTTTATGACAGTATTTCTCTATTTCCCTGCTCCTTTTTTACCCTTCTATCTATGTGTGCATATGCAAAGAAAGTATCCAGATAATGCTCTCCTACTCTTAATGATGATAATATCATTATGAAGTGGTAGAAAATGAGATGCTTTTTCTTCATGTTCATATTTGCACTGTGTGTGTGGCTTGAATGTTTCATGATGAGCATTGATGTACACATTTAGTGTTTACAAAAGCAATGGCAATTTTCCTCAAAACGACAACAAAATTTGGACACCTTTTAAAAATAATTGAAAGAAATCCTTTCAAATTTTTCTAAATGGCCTAATTTTCTCAGAAATTTCCTCAAGGAAGGTACCGTTTGGCATTTTGACTGGCTGACTTGGTCCCTGATCGTTTTCTCTAACTCAGCTTGATTCTTCTTTCTAAAAGGAACTGACAATGGCCAAGGGTCTCCCACAAAAAAACCAACTGCCTATTCTTTGACCCCTACTCTGTGCTCTACTAAAATAGTTATTCCTCTACTATTGGAGATCTTACCAAATTCTATATTTGTTGATGAAATTGAAAGCTCCATGAGAGCAGGGACCATATCTTCATTCTTGTGCACAGGCACTCCATAAATATGTGTGCATATGAAATTTTTTTTTAATTTTTGTTGAAAGATAAAATTAATGCTTTGCTACATAAAGAATAAAGGGTTCGTTTAAAACTCTGCCTGAAATTTTGTTTTGTTTTGAGATTCAGAGCTTTCAAGTTCAAGACCATCAGCCTTTCTAGACTATATAGAGGCTGCAGATTCTAGGAAAACACTCAGGTTTACATTCAAATATTATGTAATCATCAACAGTAAGTAAAAATTAGAAGTCTCCCAAGCAAGTCTAAGTTTTATGTTTTTAAATTTTGCTTCAAATAACAACTTTCTTATAGTAAAACATATTAGTATTTATTACATTTTGGTAGAAAAACCGTCTGCTTCTTTTTAAATTATTTTATTTTAGAGAGCGCCAGCTGGGGAGAGGGGCAGAGGGTGAAAGAGAAAGAATCATAAGCAGGCTCCATGCTGAGTGTGGAGCTAATGTGGGGCTCAATCCCACCACCCTGGGATCACAACCTGAGCCAAACTCAAGAGTCGGACACTAACCTATTGAGCCACCTGGTGCCCCAACTGCCTGCTTATGACATGTATTTTTTTTTTTACTTGAGTTGACAAAGGGTCTATGTTCTTTGTTTCTTTGCGTGAACAGATCAATTTAAAAAGCAAAACAGGGGCACCTGGATGGCCCAGTCGGTTATGCCTCAGACTCTTGGTTTAGGCTCAGGTCATGATCTCACAGTTTTGTGAGTTCGAGCCCCATGTCAGGCTCTGGGTTGACAGTGTAGAGCCTGCTTGGGATTCTCTCTCTCTCTCCCTCTCCCTCCTGGCTCATGCTGCCTCGGTCTCTCTCAAAATAAATAAATAAACTTTAAAAAAAAAAAGCAAAACAGAGCAAACACCTAGGTACCCTGTACTTTCAGCCTTGCTGTGGATGTAATCAGGGTTCAGTTTTTTGACCTGTTTCTCTTCTTTCCATTACTTTCTATGAATTCTGCTTCTCTGTTTTCCTCAAGTTCCATTGATACAAAGAGTAGCTCTAAATCTCTCTCCTGCCCTGAACTGTCACCCCCAAGGCCTCTCTAATTTTGTATTTCTAATTGCTTATAATGTATATCATATAATCCACCGAGAGTTGATGTCTTGATAGAATTCTCTCCTATCTAAGTTTATCAAGGCTGCTTCCAAAGTGGCCTCCAACTCTGAAACTTGAGAGTTCTTCACAACAGTTTTCCTCTCTGGTTGTTCTGCCTTACATCAACTCATTCTGTTTCGTGTTCATGATACTTGTTCTCCATTTCCATCATTCCTGTTCCTGACTGAATCCTAATCCTCCCTTATACCTGGACTTGAACAACAGCCTTTATGCAGAGCTCCTGCTCTCACCCTATTCTGCATTCAGCAGACAGAATAGACTCTCATCCACCATTTTTATCACTGTTCTTCTACCCACTGGAATCTACAGCATTTCCCCAAGATTAACTGTATTTTGTGAATTCAGCTTCCATTCAAGAACTTCCATTATCTACCTCCTTTTGTTATGAAATTATGCTACTTGCTTTTCAGAACCAGCCTATTTATAATCAAATTATGCAGCTTCCCTGTGGGAAACCTCATTTCATTCCAGACTCCTTACCAAAGGCTAATAAGTGTCTGCCAATCTTTCTGACCTTTTTTCCTATCATCCTTGATACATCTCAATATTTCTTTCTGTTCCTTCCCACCCAAGGCCCATTGTACTAGCTTTCTCCTCTGCCTTGAAAGTTCTTAGTCCAGATCAATGGCTTCTTCCCATCATTTGAGACTTAGTGCAAATGCTGTCTCTTCAGAAAGCTCTTCCCTAACTATCCTGTCTATGTGCTTTCACATATACTACTCTCACATCTCTTAGTTTTATTCATGATACTTTATATTGTTTTTCACTTGTTTTTTATCTGTGCCACCAGGAAAAAAAAAGTTCTCTAAAACCCAGACCCGGCTTTCTTGTTCACTGTTATATCTGTGGGGCCTAGAATAGTGCCAGGCACACAGATACGGCCTAAGAAATATTTGCTGAATGAATTATAGCGACATAATTTTTACTGCCTGATTAAGCCAAGCCATTCTCAACATTGTCTTACGTGTCCATTTGCAACTTCTCGGTTATGTGTTTTCTTCATTCTTTTCTCCCCTAATTCCCTTTACTGTTATTTTTTTTTATCAACTTGTATTAGTCACTTCCTTCAAAATCTAGCTCAAATGCCACTTGTAAAACCTTCTTGAATTCTTCCTACCATGAGCATTCTTCTACTTGTCCTCCCCATGAGATTTGCCCCATTGTTTTCATGATATTACTTTGTGCTTTTTTAAAAAAAAATTTAACAAACTGCTCTATAACTACATTTTTTTCTTATTGAGTCATCTAATTATTTTCTTGTTGAGAGAAGGTGTAGTTAAGTGACAAAAGCTTTGGGGCTTAGAGTCCGGGAGAACAATTCCAGACTGTGGAGAGGCTGTTTCCCACATCTGTAAAATGGAAGACTTAGTCTAGACTGCACGTTGCAAAATGACAGCCCTCACGTTGAATAAGGCCCACAGATGTGTCTCACTTGGCCTCCGTGAAACTCACATTAGTGGGCAATGTTTAAAAATTGGGAAATTTTTGGAAAGCTTGGAAATCTACCCTCTCTGGAAAAAAAGAGAGAGAGAGAGAGAGAGAGAGAGACCTACATTTCTGCATGGCGATAGATCCACTGAGAAGGAAAGCAATTGTCTTCTAATGTGGGGTAGGGACCCTCTGTTGAGACATGATGCCCAAGTAGCCTGCACTCTTCACTTGTTTATGTTAATTCTTTGTTGGAGTTTGAATATGTACTCCCAAGACTGCATCATTTCTGGGTCCCTTCTAACTCTACATATCTGTGATTCTGGACAAATACATTTTATCTCTCTACCCAGACTTAAATTCTAGAAGGGCAGTGCCTGGTGCTTTTCTTCTGCTTTTGCAGTTTATACTGTCAGGCATAAAGCAGATGCTTTAAAGCTGTTTGTTGAATATTAAATTTAGTTACACAAAAATATGTGGTGAAAACCATGTTCTACCTAATTAAAAATGTATTGCTTGGTTGGCTTTTATCAAGAAAGACTCCTATCAAAATGGAATTAAAATAGCGAACACAGAGTTTATGTGATATGGAAAATTTAACTCTGGACAGATATCAACCAGATGAAGTTTCATTTGGGCAGCAGAAAAGAAATGTAGTTCCTCGGTCTCTTTTCTCTGTGTGTACCTCCCACCGATGGTTCATTGTAGTCATGCAGGCATATCAATAGCAGAATGTACTCTGCAGATGAAAAATATTGCCATTTGTCCTCCTAAATAATGATCATATGTTCAGGCAAGCTGGAACTTGCTGAGACCCTCATCTATTACAATACCAATAACTACCTTTGCTCTATTCCCACAAAACCACAAACTATTTGGCAAGTTCAGGACCACCATATTTAAGAAATCCCATTAGAGATTTTGCAACAATTAATTACCTCTTAAGGAGAACACATCACACTGAAATGTTTTCCATGGATTAACAGCAATAGCTAATAGATTCCACACCCAGGTTGGGCCATGCCTGGTATGCCAAAGCGAATGGAGGTCACAGACCTATATAACCCAGGGCAGATTTAGTACCACTGGTGACAAAGACTATAGTCTGAACAATTTCTTCTCCATTTTTCCATTTTCTACTAGAAAGAGTACTCATAAATGACATAAATATTTCATGTGAGAAAAGATTGCACTCCTCAAAAACTTTCTACACTAACAGAGGACATAGCTGATATTATGCCATTCATATTAATACTAGAATAAATCTTTTTAATGAAGTTTGGATAACCGTAATACTTGAAAAACATTCTACAACTTTGTATTTCTTTGGGACATTATATTCTAAAGAATTAAAGGGCAAAGAAGTTAATCTGATTAAAATATTTTAACGTTTAATTTAGACAGTTTCAATTTCTAATTTTTTTTATAATGTGTGCAGGGACTGAGCTGAAATGTACTTTTGTATTATCTATGAAAAAAGTGGTTTAGTAAGTAGATGAATAGTATAAATAATATTTGAAAGGAAGCATTTACTTACCAAAGAAAATAATTTGTTTTCCAACACTTGAGATTTCTTTTATTTATAAAACACTCTATTCAAATTGTAGGCAAGACCAGAACTTCTTAAATATGCTAATCATTTTTATCTGTTTACTGAATCTGGGCCTGAACTGCCAGTACTTATTAGTCATTTTTCTGGTTACTGTATGTACTTGAAAGTAATAAAGCTGCATGTCCTTTGAAATGGCCCAGTTTTCCAGATTAGTGAATTTTTTAATATGTATTTACATTTTGGGTTTGAATAATCATCTTCCACTGATGTCTAACCCACTGCGAATTATACAGTTTGCATATTAAGGAAATCTAGTCATGACTAACAGTGAAAACTAGGTAGAAGACATCTTTCTGCAAGCTGTGGGATCTTAACCTTGCAGAGCCTCGGTTTTCTCATTTATAAAACGGGGATGAAGGTGGGCTCCTGGGTGGCTCAGTCGGTTAAGCGTCAGACTTCAGCTCAGGTCATGATCTCACAGTTGATGGGTTTGAGCCCCGCATCGGGTTCTGTGCTGGCAGCTCAGAGCCTGGAGCCTGCTTCGGATTCTGTGTCTCCCTCTCTTTCTCTGCCACACTCCCGCTCAAGCTGTCTCTCTCTACCCCCCCGCCCAAATAAACAGTAAAAAAAAATTTTTTTATTAAAAAAAATGAGGATGAAAGGGAGAGTAATAGAGAACAAGCAAGCATTCTCTTAGTAAACAAAATCTATATCATCTTTCCTAATATGTGTCAAAGATCCTACGTAATTAATTATACACTTTCTTTTTTTTTTTTTTTTTTAATTTTTTTTTCAACGTTTATTTATTTTTGGGACAGAGAGAGACAGAGCATGAACGGGGGAGGGGCAGAGAGAGAAGGAGACACAGAATCAGAAACAGGCTCCAGGCTCTGAGCCATCAGCCCAGAGCCTGACGCGGGGCTCGAACTCACGGACCGCGAGATCGTGACCTGGCTGAAGTCGGACGCTTAACCGACTGCGCCACCCAGGCGCTCCATACACTTTCTAATTTACACTGCATTATCCCTATTTTGTAGAGAAAGCCACTGAGGCTCAGAGAATTAAGAAACTTGTCCCAGATCATACATGTTAAGGAACCATTTTCCTGTTTCTGCTTGTAAACTGGCTCTGGGCACAGCACTATTTTTCTACAAAAGCAATCTTAGAAATTAGAGTCAGTGATCATCTATGACTAGTGACTGCAGTTCTGAGACTGGTTTTCATATACACTTTGTAGGATCAGACTCACTATTTGGAGGTTGTACCCTGTGCAGGAACTTGAGTCATCACCTACCCATCCACTCCTCCACACTCTACTGCTCTCCTTTATGAATTAAGTCCTAAGAATTCCTGTCTCATTACTCCCCAAGGGTGTTCAGCCACGGCCATCTCTGACTTGTATTTTCACCCACCTAGTTAATTGCTTTCTTAGAGTCTTCTCTTAGGCTAGGCGATGTCTACCTCAGCAAATAACTTCACATCATTATAGAGGAGCGAGAAATTGTTTGGCTTATGGAATGGTTTATAAACTTGGCACTTTCCAGTTTATACCACCCCATGACCCAGTAATTGTGGGAGGACATGGTCCGGAGTGCAGAGGAAAGTTCTCATAAAACATGGCTTCCCTGGGTCCTTTGCTTGACTACCTGGTTAATGGAAGGAGGAGCATACGGATGTGGTGGTGACAGTGGTGGTGGTGGTTGTAACGGCAGCGGTGATAACAGTGGTGATGGAAAGATTTTGTTTGATCACGTTGGCACCTCACCCAGCCAAATATTGGTATGAATATTGGTACGATTTCATTCTACTCTGACAATTTGAACTTATTTTGTCAACGTTTCTTAATTTATCTCCATTTTCCTCAAGTGGGATAGATCTTCACATGTATTGTTGTCATTTTTTCCCTTTAAAATTTAAAACATCTGGGGCACCTGGGTGGTTCAGTGGGGTAAGCATCCGATTCTTGATCTCGACTCAGGTCATGATCTCGAGGTTCATGAGATTGAGCCCCAGCTGGGCTCTGTGCTGACAGCATGGAGCCTGCTTGCTCGGGATTCTCTGTCTCTCTGTCTCTTTCTCTCTCTCTTGCAAAATAAATAAACATTTTTTAAAAATAAAATAAAATTCAAAACACCTTCTACCATTTGCCTAAAGCAAATGCTTTTAACTCAAGACCCAGGGATAAAAGGAAGCCCTGTTATATGGATTCAGATAACTCCTCCCTTCTTGGAAATCTACATGTGACACCCATGCTGACCAAACTGTAAGCTCCCAAATGGATTAGCAGTTTCTTACGGAGAATGACAATAATATACCTGTCATGTTGAAGAACTAAAAAATTTAAAAGAAGAAACGCAATTTTGCACGATACTTTACATCAACAAAGTATTTCTAGTTGTGTTTGTAGATCACGAGGCTGCCCTGCCCAGGAGCAGGGTTTTTTAAGTGTGCTCAATCTCAGGATTTAGGGGAGGCAGGCCACAGAGGAGCGTGGGACTACGGCATGTGGAAAAGCCTTGGTGTGGCCTCAAGAAGCCCGGAAAGGACTGAGGGAAGCCTGGGCAGGGTGCAGGGCAGTTTCCTGGGCTCTTTTATGGCTCTGTCTGTTCTTGCAGCCGATGACCTCAGGCACCCTGCAGCCTCCTTCCTGTATCTGTAAAATGGAGGAATGCAACTCCAGGACCTCTGCTCTGCTTTTTTCCCCCCGGGGGGCCGGAGACTTCCTGAGCGGCACACTATAAAACTCACAGATCCTTCGCTCTAGGTGTGGTTAAAAGAACAAAATCATTATAATTACTGGGCGTACCTGTAGTCACTCGGCATCACATCTTCCCCTAAATGTGTGTCCTAGGTCTGCATGTCTGTTACCAAGAAAAGAACGCCACTGAGGATACGTGGAGAAGTTCTGCCGAAATGCCGGCTTTTATGCTGTTTTCTAGTGCCTGTCTTAATAATCACCTGCAAAGCTACAATTTGGCAGATATGAGCTGGCGGCCTAACCCAACGTCACCGTGTCTTGGTTTATTGAGGTGTCTCCCCGCGTGCCCGAGCCTGCCACACTCTCTTCCCACTTTCCCCCATGCGTCACCAGCATAGCCCTCTTTCAGCCACCTGAGTCTTCGTGTGCACCACCCGATACAGCAGCCAGGAGCCAGTGTGGCCCTTGAGCAGGCTACAGTGCCAGTCTGAAGGAAGTGTGAAATACACGCTGGATTTCCAAGACCTAGCGTGAGAAAAAGAATGTAAAATATCCCCTAACAACTTTTAATATTGCTTGCAGGTTGAAATGAGAATATTTTGGACATACTGAGTTGACTAAAATATGCCATTACAATTAATTTTACCTGCTTTTTTATTTTTTTTTTTAACGTTTATTTATTTTTAAGACAGAGAGAGAGACAGAGCATGAACGGGGGAAGAGCAGAGAGAGAGGGAGACACAGAATCGGAAGCAGGCTCCAGGCTCTGAGCCATCAGCCCAGAGCCCGACTCGGGGCTCGAACTCATGGACCGCGAGATCACAAGATCGTGACCTGAGCTGAAGTCGGACGCTTAACCGGCTGAGCCACCCAGGCACCCCTACCTGCTTTTTTAAAAAATCCTTTTTGAACGTGGCTACTGGAAAGTTTAAAATTACAAATGTGGCTTGCATTTGTAGCTCACATTATGTTTGTGTTCTTTAGCAGTCTAAATGGTTTCCAGGCCGTTGCATGAATGTGCTCTATTCAAGAAAAAACATGTCCTTAGACAATACCATCTAAAAATGTTTAGTATTTTTATACAAATATCAACTAGTTTCAAACGAATTATCAGCTAAATGTTGTATTTTTAACTTTTAAGAAGGATGCATTTATGTATCCAAAACAAAGCCCATTGTGATGGAAACTCAAATCTATTAAATCATAGGACAGATATTGGGACAATCTATAATAATACAGAGGCATGTGATAAAAGCAGTGGCACTGATCCTTTTTTACGTCATGGGCCCATATTGCTCACTGAACCAGTATTTATGATTTATCTACTACATCAAGACTATGCCGGGCTCTAGAAATACACCTGATAAATCTGATGAAAGTTTTAGACCCTCTCTGCAGAAAAAAAGCATATATGAACACACTTATGGACTTGCACTCCATTTTAGGTTCTTGTGAATCTTCTGAAGCCTATCATGCATCCTAAATTAATAATGTCTAACTTTGAAAACAGAGCATGGACCTTAGGGCCAGACAGATATGCGTTCAAATGCTGGCTCCACCAGTTTCTGGGGTGATCTTGGGCTGTATTTAACTTCTCTAGGTCCCATTTTTTTCATCTGTAAGTTAGGAAGATATGGACAAATCGTGGGGTATTATGAAGATTAGCTACGAGATATATAAAAGTCTTTTTTGCACATTCCTTCCTAAGCACCTTAGTAGGGGTAACAGATCGTAGCTATTATTTCTCATCTTGCGTTATGCGAGGAAGTGGCTCGGAAGGCTAAGTGAGGGAATGGATTCTTTAGTTTGAGTCTTCTTTTCTATGTCAACTTTTAAATCATGAAGTAGCCCTGGAGGTTAGTTGCTGAAAAAAAATAAATAAATAAGAGTTTGATTCTCCAACCAAGCCATGACCTTTTAAATAAGATGTCCAAAAGTGGTGTGCGAGTCGTCTGGGGTATTATGATCGACAGAACTGAGAACACATCTGCCCACACCTTATGAGATGCTCTGTGGTATGTGCATATGTTTTTCTGTGGTTTGAAAACAAATTTGTGTCTGCAAATCTTACACATGGGTTTCTGTTTTGGGGGGTTGTTTGTTTGTTTGTTCATTTCTTTAGAAAACCATCCTGGTAGGTGTGTGCTCCTTACAGGCAACCTGAAGGCAACTGCCAGCAGGCACAAGCAAATGTTGGCATGAAAGTAGCCTTAAATGAGTAAGAACTTGGGCTAAGAAGCTAAATGCCATGTTATTTCTGCATTGCTTCTCCTTCCAATGTCACACTCTGGAATGGTCCTGCCTCCAAATCACTAAGTTAAAGTCAGAGTGATTCACCAACTACCATCAGGTGAGGGTAAGCCAGCCTTGTCATAATTTTACAGACTCCTCTTGCCACTCACGAAAACAAATTATGTATGGTATTTATGTACATCTGGGTTGCTGGGCATTATCCAAACGCCTCTTGGAGAACATTAAACAGGAAATTGATGCCACAGGGCAAATATTCATTCTTCCCATCCTCTCTCACAAAAACAAGTACAGATTTGCTGTGGCTAGACTGACTTCCTGCAGTGTGCTGTATGTAGCTTATTCGATTTTACACTAGAAGGAAAAAAAATGCATTCTCTGTTTCAATTTAGGGCATGTTGAAAATGGCTAAAATACATAAACAAAAAGCTTCCCTCATAAGAGCACTGAAGTATAGAAATCAGGGCTTTATGAAATCACAAAATTCAAAGGTTAATGATTGTTCTTCATGCCTGTTGGTGAAAGTCAATCCATATTACAATAGACACATCATATTTAGTTTAAACAGCAAGTTTTCTAGTTCTCAAATGGAAAACCTTTAAGCATATGGCCGCTGCAGCTTTTCATATAAGGATGGCCTCTTTTTCTAACCTGTTACCGTGGTCTTTGGTTACCGAGGACATTGTTTTTCCCTTTTCACTTTCTTACCATCCCAGAAACTATTTTGGAATCCATGGGACTCTGGAAGAACTTAATCTACTTCCAGTCCTAGGAATAGAGGATGTGACTTAAGTTAAAGTATTCAATGCATTATCTCTCCTAGACACAGAGATTTGTTCAGAGGCATGTGATCTAAGCTTATCCAATCAAAGTGAATCTTGAGGCTTTTGCTAGGAAAACATTATTCACTTTTTCCTGGTGGACAAGACCACTGAGGCAGTTGGCAGTCACCTTAGGGTCATAATGGGGACTAACCGAATTTTCTTGAAAAAAGCAAATACCATGGAGGGCAGAATAGAGAAGCTAAAAAAAGACTAGGTCATCACTTTACTGCTGGATCAAGCTTTGCCTAAAGATCTATCTCTGGACCATTTAGTAATATAAACCACTAAATCCCCTATATTGCTTAAACTAGCTTGATTCAAGTGTTTTGTAATTTCGACCAAAGCTTCCTAATTGTCATGTCCATCTGTTAGAAAACATTTATAAAAGAAAGGTAAGCAGACAAGGAGATAATCAAATGGGCTACTTTTAAGGTCAATTTCGTAACTAATGATAGAAAAGCGGGACCATTAAGGAAGAAAGAAGTGATTGCTATTGAGAAAAGCATGAGGGAAAAAAAATATCTCCAAATGATAAGTAACTACCACAGCACTGTGGGGTGGGAGAAAAACCAATCCATGTACTTCCCCCTAGGCCCAGGCAGAGCGGGAGGTGGGGTAGGGACTTAGCAGCAGGAATGGTCTACCCTCAGCCAAAGCCATTCTTATTTACTCCCTTTCCTTCAGCTCTCAGATTGAGCTATTCAGCAACATATGCAGTCTGCAATTATCAGAGTCGTTTGACCTCCGTCCTCTCTATTGGTCCTTGCCACCTCCCTCTGAAGAATATATATTATAATTATGTCCCATTTTATACATGGAGAAACTGTGGCCCAGAAACCCCAAGTTACATGTACGGGAAACAAGCAATGGAGAATAGAATCAGAGCTCAGGTCTTCCTATTCCAAAGCCTATAATTTTGTCCTACAACATATATCCTTGAAGATCGTCTTTTCATGTTATATTTGGTAGTTAGGGCCATCTAGAGTGAAGCCTGGAGATATGTGACATCTGGCTTCATCCCTACTCTTTCTTTCACCAACAGTAGCCAGAGTTGATTTTGTTGACACAGTCCCCATAATTTCTTTCAGCAGTGTCCCATGCTCTTAAACTATCACCTTTCTACCTTCCTTGACTATCAAAACTCCCATTTCCTCGGTCCCTGAAGACAACAAACTACAAGGAAGGGGTTTTCTTTTTTTTTTTTTTTTTTAATTTTTTTTAACATTTATTCATTTTTTTTAATGTTTTTTATTTATTTTTGAGACACAGAGAGACAGAACATGAGCAGGGGAGCGGCAGAGAGAGAGGGAGACAAAGAATCTGAAGCAGGCTCCAGGCTCTGAGCTGTCAGCACAGAGCCCGACGCCGGGCTTGAACTCACGGAGTGTGAGATCGTGACCTGAGCTGAAGTCGGACGCTTAATTGACTGAGCCACCCAGGCACCCTGTAATATTTATTCATTTTTGAAAGGCAGAGAGAGAGAGAGTGCAAATTGGGGAAGGGGCAGAGAGAGAGGGAGACACAGAATCCAAAGCAGGCTCCAGGCTCCGAGCTGTCAGCACAGAGCCCGACACGGGGCTCGAACTCACGGACCGCGAGATCGCGACCTGAGCCGAAGTCTGCCGCTTAACCGACTGAGCCACCGAGGCGCCCCAAGGAGGGGGTTTTCTGAATGAATGCACACTAAGATGTGAAATACTGATAACTTTAGGTGTTAATTCTATCTCGGAACATAAACACTTTATAAGTGAGTGCTTGGAGAGACAGTGACTTCCACTGAAGAAGTTAATCTCCCACTGTGAATTTCAGGCAGTGTGGCAAATTGGAGGCAAAAACACTTTGGGTAGGGGTCCTTCCTAGTTATCTTGCTACATAAACCCCGTCTTCCTTCACCTACTCGGATAGCTTTGGATACACCTTGATCCTGGTACAGAACTCCTCCTTCACCAGCCTAACATGGACTCAGTTACTCCCAAAGTAATTCCAAAGTGAATCTCAACACTTCACTCAGTAAACACTACTGAGTGCTTACTGTATGACGGCCCTACGCAGTGTCCAGGCACTTCAACAAAGATGGTATGTTATTTAGGCTCTTTCAAATGGCAAGGTGCAGGAGATGGAAATTATTAGAAAGATAGTGGGAACATGGAGCTACTAGAAGCAGCTTTTAGCTGGCCAGGTCTTACAGAGAATTAGAACACTGCGTAGCATGCAACAAGAGCTTCTGATGCCCTCAGGATACAACAAGAGCTCTGGTCATCAGGTCATCTGGTCATTGCCTCAGGCTTGTTTATTTATTCTTGCTCTAGTGAGTCCACTGTTATTGTGACTCAGCTACTATCTACCTTCATTCATTTTCCTTCCTTTCTAACTTTTCCCCTACTTCATAGCTTCTAGTACCTCATTGTTTCTGCTTCTAAGGCTCCAAGAGAGGATCTATTTGAGTCTGTTGGGAAGTGTCTCATCCCAAGCATCAATTTTTGGGTCCGGCTCTCAAACAGGCACCCCATGAGTTCCCTATGGACCAGGTACCAACCTCTGAATAAAGCAGCCATGAAGTCGTAAGGACAGCAACCCTTGGCAGGTCCTTGAGACTCTGAAGAATCCACCTGGGAAATTTCCTCTTCTGCTCATTTTAGCAACAATCCTTTACCCAAAAAGACAAAAACAAAAAGTGAGTCTAGACTAGCCAGAGCACTGCTCCTCCCCCGTTCATGCTCGGTCTCTTTCGGTCTCAAAAATAAATAAACGTTAAAAAAAAAAATTAAAAAAAAAAAGGGGGGGGCGCCTGGGTGGCTCAGTCGGTTGAGTGTCCGACTTCAGCTCAGGTCACGATCTCACGGTTCGTGAGTTCGAGCCCCGCATTGGGCTCTGGGCTGATGGCCCAGAGCCTGGAGCCTGCTTCCGATTCTGTGTCTCCCTCTCTCTCTGCTCCTCCCCTGTACATGCTCTGTCTCTCTCTGTCTCAAAAATAAATAAACGTTAAAAAAAAAAAATTTTAGACTAGCCAGAGCAGAATGACAGGTCACTGTAGATTTAGTGGTAATTTACAAGAAAAGAACAGAATATTAGAGGGCTAGGGTACTAAGCACAGAAAGCAGCATGAAAAAAATAAGGTAGCAAAATTGACTAGGCTACTAAAAAACATGATCTCATTTAATCAAGACCTAAAAGGAGTGTAGTATGTTCCAAATGCACCTTAAGGACAAGATAATGGGGAATTGCAAGGAGAGTTCACAGAAACATGGAATACAAGAGCTGGAGAGTGCATGGCAGGTCACTTGTCCAACCCTCTCATTTCATAACTGGGGAAAGCCCATGAAAGTTAATTGGCCAATTAATTAATTCACAAAATTAGTGGTGGAGCCCCGACTCCTGAATCATGACCAATAAACCACCAGTCTATATTTCTGAGGTAGTAATGGGTTTTTCTTCCTAAAGATGGAGTAGATCACATTTAATGGTCAAAGGACCCTACTGATTGTCCTGGTGAATATGGACAAGGGCAAATAACAAAGTTGGGACATAGTAGTTTAAGGTATTCACACAAGATAAAGTCTGTGTTTTCTACAAGAATATAGAATATAATGAGATGTAACAGGAAAAACAAAAGGAAGAGTTTGGAATCTGAGATTTAAGTGTCATTCCTGCCACCAGCCAGCTGTGTGTGCATGAACTACCAACCTGTGAGCCTCAGGCTGTTTATCAGTCTAAGGATAAAGCAGGCCAAAGAACCACTCAGATCCCAGGTACTCCTGACTCCTCCAGTTCTAATCATTCTGGGAGAGAAAGCACCTACTTTTGGGGGTTAAGCTCAGAGGACCAGGAGTACAAAACCAGCTCAATGCCAATCAACTAAATTGAGAATTTAATAGGTTGTTCTCAAAATTATCTAAAGGCAAGTAGACTAAGGAAAGGATGTGGCCTTTCACAGCATCTTGGCTTAGATTTGTTGCCATCTCTGAAAGTACCCAGAAAGGCATTTAAAATCATCACATTTCACATGGGGGAAAAAAATCTCCATAGTGCACCATATATGGAGACATATTTAAACATGTAGGCACTTTTTCTTTCTAGTGAGCTGAAAATGGAAGAGACATGACAAGTAGCCAGTACACAGAGTGGCATTTTAATACATTCTCTTAGTAATAAATTTGGATGGGTGGAAACTAAAAATGGACCAGGTAGAGAGAAGGGTCTCCCAGTTGGAAGTCTTACTCTGAGAAAGCTAATAAATCTTTAGGCCGCTCATAGGGTCACTGCAGATGGCGAGACCCTAAACAACTCTAAGAGGTGCCAATCATATCAAGTCTATATGGGTCATGCCTTGGGAGTGGTACACAGCACAGGCTCCAAAATGGTCCACAGTGGCCCTAACCATGGGAGTATTAGCCATATCCTTCAGAGTCCCATGGTGTTAAATGATACTTCAGCAGCTGCCTGTGGTACCAGCTCTTCTCATGATATTTCAGAACAAGCAACTATTCAAGAGAGCAAGCATATGGCAAGCATGTGGAAATCACAAAGAAAACATTTTCATTTACTAACCAACTTTCAATCACCATAACATCCGGTTATAGTGAACATCCAGTAGCAAGAAACTGCCTGGATTTTAATCTCAGCTTTGGCTTCTATTACTAGCTATGCAAGCTTTGGGAATGCCACTTAATCTCTCTGTGCATCAGTTTCCTCAATGTATAAAATGGGGATAATAATAGTACCTATGTCATAAGGTTTTTATAAGAATTGAATTAAATGGTTTCACATTTAAAGAATTTCATATTTAACTAGGTGTCGGCTAAGCATCCAACTTCAGCTCATGTCATGATCTCATGGTTCATGAGTTTGAGTCCTACGTCAGGCTCTGTGCTGACAGCTCAGATCCTGGAACCCACTTCGAATTCTGGGTCTCTCCCTCTCTTTCTGTGCCCCCCCCCCACTTTTGTGCACATGCTCGCAGTCTCTCAAAAATAAATAAATTAAAAAAATTTTTTTTTCCAACGTTTATTTTATTTTTGGGACAGAGAGAGACAGAGCATGAACGGGGGAGGGGCAGAGAGAGAGGGAGACACAGAATCGGAAACAGGCTCCAGGCTCTGAGCCATCAGCCCAGAGCCCGACGCGGGGCTCAAACTCCCGGACCGCGAGATCGTGACCTGGCTGAAGTCGGACACTTAACCGACTGCGCCACCCAGGCGCCCCAAAAATAAATAAATTTTAAAAAACATAAAAAAAAAAAAGAATTTAGAACAGTGCGTGGCACATGGTAAGCACTATGTATGGATTTGTTAAATAAATAAGTAAAAACTACAAGTACATATTTATTATCATTTATGACTCTTCCAGCATATTCTAATTGTTGGACAGAATGTTGTAGTAGCCATAGTACATTTTCATTATACACCCAACCAAAACATTACTAAGACAATAATTAAAACTGAAAGAAAAATAATATATTGACAATTGTTTAAACCCCTCCTTCTCCAAAATAGATTAGACATGAAATATATAAGTTAAAGAACTGCATTCTTAACATAAGGTAGTATTTTGGATTTTACAACAAATGTGTAAGTTCAGTATTTGGGGCACAAATTAGACTGTCAGACAAGGTGAAAGAGAACATCCAGATGAACACTTTCTTATAGGTTTCATTTCTTCTTCCAAAATCATAAATATAAAGTGGTTTAATAAGCTGACTACAGCCCATCTCATTATAAGAATATATGAACTCAAAGAAGTTAATATTCTCTACGAATTTGGATTTATTACACAAATAGCATAACAACAATAATAGAAGGAAGGAAATACCATTAACACACCTTAACACATCAGTTGTTTATAATTTTCTTTGCTTCTTTCTATACCAAGTCCATTTGCCTGCCTGCCTTTTTTTTTTTTTTTTGCATAGTGGTTGGGGGAAAAAAAAGGTAAACTGGTCTATAAGCCTCAGTCATCTGCCCTCTTCCCTTCTCACCCCACACACTCCCTCTGGGAGAAGCTTTTACCCATTCAGTAAATATTTATCGAATACCTCCCACGTGTCAAGTGCTGCTCCAGGTGCCGGGAATATAATGATGAACAAGACAGACAAGGCCCCAGTCCTCAAAGAACTTAATGCTAATCAGAAATAAATATATAAACCAATACATTAACAAAATCATTCCAGACGTTTTGGGATAGGAGAAGTTGCCTCTGGGATATTTGAGCTGAGAGGAGAACGATGAGGTGGTAAGAGCCATGCAATGAGCTGAAGGCATCAGGTGCAGCACATGCAAAAGCCCTGCCATGAGGAAGAGCTTCGAACATTTGCGGAAGCTAACAGGGGCCTATGAGAATGAGATGAGCCAGCAGGGGCATAAGAGGTAGGCAGGAGTCAGCTTCGTGAGGCCTTGCAGGCCATGGTGAGGAGTTTGGATTTTATTTTACGTGCAACAGGAAGACTTTGGAGGACTTTAAGCAGAGACAGGACGTGTTCCGACGTAACCCTTAGGTTACTCTTACAGCTTAGTGAAGAGCAAATTAAGATGAGACAGGAACAGAAGGATAGAGACCCATTAGTAGGCTATTGCAGTAGTGAAAACCAGAGAGGAAGGTGATGTAGGCTCGGATGATGGCGTAAAGTAGATGGATTCAAAATGTATTCTGGAAGTAGCACCTGCAAACTTGCTGATGGATTAGATACAGAGGATGAGAGAAAGAGGACCCCAGAATGATCGGGATCCTTATTTTGGGGGTTAAGCAATTGGGTGTATGATAGAGGTATTTACTTAGAGTGGGATAGGAACATTAGTTAGGAGTTCATTTTCATGTACATTTAGTGTACAATACCTATTTGGAGTTCAACTGGAAAAGTCAGTTATGCAACTGGGTCCATGAGTCTGAAGCTCAGGTCAGTTATGTATCAGCAGATAGTAAAAAGCCATATGTATCAGCAGATAGATTGAAAGCCATAGGGCCAGAAGAGAAGTAAGGAGGGAGAATTGAAAACCAGGCCCAGTGACACTCCAACTTTCAGATGTCAAGAAAGGCAAAAAGCCAACTATAAAAACTGAAAATCAGGGAGGAAAATCAGGACAGTGTAATGTTTCTGAAGCCCGGAGCATAAACTGATTCAAAAAAGGAAAGAGTTCTTATCTGACTACCATTCATAGGCCAAGTAAAATGATAATGAAGAAAAATCCATTGGATTGGTAATATGGACAGTTTCAGTGATTTTGGCAAGATCATTGCAGTAGAGTCCTGGAGACTGAAGCCAGAATGGAGTGAGTCAAGACTGAATGGATTCAATGCAATTCCAGTAAAAATCCAAACAGATTATTTCTTAAAAATTAACAAACTGACTCTAAAAAGCATATAGAAAAGCAAAGGGCCAAGAATGGCCAAATTACTCTTTAAGACCAAATCAAGTTTTTTTCATATCAAGACATGTTACAATTCAAAAGTAGTTATGGAACACTGATATATGAATATGCATAGCCATGCATGGCAGATTATTCAATAAATGGAATAACTGATCATCCATACAGAAAGAGTAAAATTCAATCCCTATGCCACACCATTCTGAAATATGAATTTATAGGTGGATTGAGAATGTAAAATAAATGGCACAATTCAAAAACTTTTAGGAGAAAATTCTATAACCTCAGAGTAGAGAAGAATTTCTTAAATAAGAGATATAAAGTTTTAACCATTAAAGAAAAGGAAAAGTCTGATAAATTTGATCAAATTAAAATTAAGAACATCTGTTTCTCAAAAGACACTATTAAGAAAGTGAAAACTCATACCACAAACTAAGATAGGAAGGGTGTTCGCAAGAACTGTAACCAGCAAAGGATTAGAATCCAGAATATCTACAGATCTCCTACCAATCAATATCAAAAGACAAGTGACTTGATAGAAAAGGCAAAAGATGTACAAAGGAAGTTCACAGAAGAGAAATCCCTATTGGCAAATAGACACATGAAAAGATGTTTGACCTTAATACGTAAGAAAATGGAAATTAAGATGATAATGGGATAACATTTTACATTCACTAGACCGACAAAATTAAGAAATCAGAAAATACTGGGTATTGGAAAGAATGTAGTCAACAGAAACTCTTAAAAATACTGCTGAGAATTCAAATTGGTGTAACTAACTTGGAAAACGTTATCATTATCTTACAAAACTGAACAATCATATAGCCTAGAGCCCTGCAGTTCCACCCGGGGAATAAACCCTAATGAGATGGATGCCATGTTCATAGCCTCACTGTCCCTAAGAGTAAGAACAAGAAAGGACACAAATATCCATTGACCAGAAAATGGATTAACAAATTATAGAATAGTCTCACAATTCACTACATTTAAATGTGAGTGAATGCACTGCAGCTGCATGAAATAATATGGAAAACTTAAGTTCCACACACAGAGTCTACCATTTTGTAAAGCTCATAAGCAAGAAAACCATTCGTTATATTGTTTGGGGATATACTATCCCAGACCCATCTTAAGGTACCTTCACGGCCCCAGGCTAATACCAGGCTTCTGTGTGGAGCAGTTGAACAGGCTGGAGGTGGGGAAATGAGGAATAGACTTTTTGTTCTGGGACTTAGAGTTAAATGTTAAATGTCTCAGGAAGTTCACACACACACACACACACACACACCGCCCTGCCCAGATCTGACCCAGACGTGGGGGGTGAGGAATGAACACAGCAAGAACACTGGAATCTGACATTGCAGTGGGTTCCTCCTCTCTGCTGGTGAAGGCTTTTCTTTTGTCCTGTGGAACACAAACTTGCCTTATATCCTATCCTGTGTATTCCTACTCTATGCCTGCTTAGAAGAAACTCTGGTTTCTTGTCTCTTGATAAAGCTTTTGGAGTTTTGAGTCAATCTTTTTCTGTTTGCAAAAAAGGCATACTTTTGCAAATCAAAAGGGCTTGTCCTCAGGCTATTTTGTTTCCTTAGGGACTTAAAAACAACTATTCTGAAATTCAAAAATGTAGGCAATGACCCATGTGTTCTGTGCTATATCAAGTACTCCCCTTCCCTACGACAAAAAGCCTCAGATTGAAGGTTATTCTTAGTGACTATGAGGGTTAAAAACAACAAAAATAAAAAACAAGAAAAAACCTGAATGACTGAAAGGGAAAAATATAGCAAGAGATATTTTAAAAATATTATCCTGCGTTGCTTTTTAGCATGGGATTCCCTGCCCTTTAGACTACCTATGGTCCCTTTCAATCATTCCAGTTGCACTGCTCAATACTTTCCCAATGCATTCTGCATTCCAACGACAATGGCTATCAGTACTTGTAATTCCCAAGAGTGCCAAGCCCTTTGATGGCATCATGCCTCAGCACATGTGGTTTCTTTCTACCTGCAGTGCCCTCCATTTAAGCTGGCTTCCTCACTTTATAAGATTTCAACCCTTACACTGGAGACTAAGCTATTTTCTGTCAGCTCCAAACCTACCTTTCTCTTCCCTCTTTTGTGATGTTGGAGTTGAAACTACACAAACCACCTTATTCTTTTGTCAGCTGAATTCCTTTTGGTTTCATCAATAGGGGGTGCTAACGGGAGCCAGAAGGCACAAGGAAGTTGAATAGACCTGTTCTTTCCTATTTGCTTGCTTTTCCTGTGCTGTCACTGTGCCAGCCCCAGCTGGCCAGTATCCCCTCCTCTGAGGCCTGGGTCCCCTCTCTCTGTCGTACATCGCTAAGCTTCTGAACCTATAACCCCAGTGTCTTCCTTGTTTGCTCAGACCTAGGAGGTGGTTGTTGCTTCCTGAAGTTACTATCTCTATGAAACCTCAGTGTTTCCTTTTTGTATTTTCAATTCTCTCTAAGATCTGGTTAACTGATTCCCTATATTAAACTTTCTCTATTGACATTCTTAATGTGTTTTTTGTTTGGTTGTTTTTGTTTGTTTGTTTGTTTTGCTTTGTTTTCCTGACTGATTTGTCCCAGTTAAGTGATGGGTAGCAGAATATGCCACCCCAAAATATTTGATGTAAGGATTATTTTGAGCTGAAGGCAACTGAGAAGAAACAGATAGGAAAAAAGGTCTCCACCCTCCACCTATTTGCCTAAAAGCAAAATACAAATTTGTTAGGGTGTCCCCCTTGCCCCTCTCTAAGGGGAAGGACAGAAGTTAACCACCTAGAGGAATCTACATAACAAACTTTTTTTTTTAATTAAAAAAAATTTTTTTTAATCTTTATCTATTTTTGAGAGACAGATAGAGCATGAGCAGGGGAGGGACACCCAGAATCCGAAGGAGGTTCCAGGCTTTGAGCTGTCAGCACAGAGCCTGACGTGTGGCTCAAACTCACAGACTGCAAGATCATGACCTGAGCTGAAGTCGGTTGCCTAACCAACTGAGCCACCCAGGCACCCCTATGTAACAAACTTTTCTACCTATCCTTTGTCATCTGTTAGTCCTTTTCCTTCATCTTGTCACTTTCTTAAAAAGTTATTGTCACTTTCTTAAAAAGTTATTGTGCTTTGGATAAACAAGATATGGTACAGTTTTTACAGTGGAATATTATTTGACCACAAAAAGGACTGAAGTACTGATACACGCTATAATATGGATGAACTTTGAAAACATCATGCTAAGTGAAAGAAGCCAGACAAAAAGACCAAATATCGTATGATTCCATTTATATGAAATGTCCAGAATGGGTAAATTCCTAGAGTCAGAAAGTGGATTAATGATTGCCAGGGGGCAGGGGGCAGCAGAATGGGCAGTGAATGCCAGGGTGTGAGTCGTTTCTTTTTGAGGTGACGGCAATGGTTACACAACTCTGTGGATATACTAAAAACCATTGAATTATACACTTTAAAAGGTGGAACTGGGGCACCTGGGTGGCTCAGTCGGTTAAGCGTCCAACTTCAGCTCAGGTCATGATCTCACAGTCCGTGAGTTCGAGCCCCGTGTCAGGCTCTATGCTGACAGCTCAGAGCCTGGAGCCTGTTTTGGATTCTGTGTCTCCCTCTCTCTCTGCCCCTCCCCCATTCATGCTCTCTCTCTGTCTCAAAAATAAACGTTAAAAAAATAAAATAAAAGGTGGAACTTTATCATGTGAATTATATCTCAATAAAGCTGATAAATATTTTTTAAAAAAATTATGTGCTTTTGTTAAAAATTCTATGAGGGCCAAGTTCTAACCACCCCCCTTTGAGTTATTCATCACAGAGCACTCCTGTGCACATTGGCAATACATGCACTAATAAAATTTTTTCTCTCAATCTCATTTACAGAGCATCAGCCAATAAACCCAAATGGGTAGAGGGAAGCCAGTTTTTCCTCCCTTACAGAGACTCTTGGGACCATTTCATCCACCCCCTCCCCATCACAGCATTTACTTTTGTGCGTCCATAGCACCTTGTGGGTGGCTCCTTTGAAGTGCTGATTATCACGGTATTACAATGATTTTCCTGTATGAGAGTGTCCCACCTCTAAAGTTGTTAGCCTCTCAGAGGTAGAGATCATGTTTTATTCATCCTTATAATACCTGTGTTTATCACAATGAATGAACTCAACAAGTGATCCTTGAATTAACAAATAATCAAGTGAATGAATGAATGAATACATGAATACATGACTATAGTAGCATGTATTTTATCCTGCTAAAACTTACAATAAGACTTCTTTATCTACAGAATAAACCCCAAGGCCCCCTCAATCTGGCCCGTGTCTTCCTCTCTGGCTCTGCTCTCCCACCCTGTACCCTCTGCACCCCACCCCCACCTCTGTCTTCCCAGCAGTACTGAATGGCTGATAGCCCTCAGAACACACATCTCACCCTCAGTCTTCACAGTCCTTTCTTTTTGAAATGCTTGTCCATGTCTGATTCCTCTACTACAATGTAAGCTATTTGAGGTACTCCTTTATTTCCACTGCCCAGGAGAGTTTTAGAATATAGTAGATAGGCATTGCATAATAATTGAATAAATATTTCCATATTGCTGTAGTTTCCCTAATTATCAACTTGGACTTGTGCACAATACTTTATGTAGGTTATATGCCATGATTTACCTAATCACTACTTTATTATTGGACTTTACGATAGTTTCCAATGTTCATTATTACGAGTAATGCAGTAGAGCACTTTTTTGAGGAAAGCGCTTGTTTTCTTGTAAAGATAGTTATTTTTTTCTTTTTCTTAGAGAAAGGTAGAGTATGAGTTAGCAAAAAAAGGAGTTTTCATTTTTCTCAGTTGGCTTCAGTGATGGTGGGCCTGACTTCTAGGGGATGGTTTTGGGGTCGTCATGTCTTTAGAAATAATTTGACTCACAATAATTTTAAATATTTCCCTAATGACCTGCAAATCAAGACGTTAATATCCAAGTATTCCAGACCCAGTGGACCTGTATGCCTGAAACTTCATTGTCTCCAGCTTCTCATTGAGTATACAGAGGCAGGAAACAAATAGGTGGCATTTGACTTTGAAGATGGGCTGGTTGGGGTTTGAGGAACAGAATAATATATAATGAGCCTGTTGATAGAAATTGAAATCAATTGAAACCATCACCACTGAATCATACCAAAGTTCTTTTCATTCTCTCTATCTGGAAATGTCCCAGAAATAAAGAAATCCCTTAACACACAAAACAGAAACACTCATGAAAATCTAAGTACAAGTCCCCTCTATTGAACTTTGCTTTCCTAATTGGTTTTACATTTTGTAATTGTGGATGTGTCTCCAACTAGAACATGAAGTCCAACCAGATCCTTTCCTAAGCTAAATCAGACCAATGTAGTCTCAAGTAGGTTGAGAATTTCCAACTTAAAGAAGAGAAAGGTAGGGGCGCCTGGGTGGCGCAGTCGGTTGGGCGTCCGACTTCAGCCAGGTCATGATCTCGCGGTCCGTGGGTTCGAGCCCCGCGTCGGGCTCTGGGCGGATGGCTCAGAGCCTGGAGCCTGTTTCCAATTCTGTGTCTCCCTCTCTCTCTGCCCCTCCCCCGTTCATGCTCTGTCTCTCTCTGTCGCAAAAATAAATAAACGTTGAAAAAAAAAAAAAAAAAAAAAAAAAAAAAGAAGAGAAAGGTAGATAGAAAAGAGATTAAGGGAAAAGTGATGTGAACCTAAAAGTGACTTGACTTCTAGTTTGGGGATGATCAGTTTCCATGCCAAAAGCTGGACTTGTATCCTCATTTATAAATTGGGTAGCATATCTTCAAAGCCTTCTCTAACTCTGAATTTCTATGACCTTATGTTTTTTCGTTCTGATAATGTGCAGAAACCTCAACTAAACTCAGATTCGTTTTTGGCTTCCCTCAGTCTCAAGAACAAACAGCAGAGCCTAACTCCCTTGCAGGTGTAACTCATCTTGCATCCCCCTATCCAGATTAAAAAAAAAAAAAAATAGCCCAAAGAATGTAACTGCTGTGACTCCTCAGGAAATCTTTCTCTACTTCATTCATTATGATTTGTATGTTCTCCTTCCTCCAGATCTATGCGGAATCTGACTTGAACTCATTTTGCACTCTTTGGTGACGTAGAATTCTGAAATAAATCTCTTCCACCCTGCAAAAGACAACTCTCCCCAATTTAGCTGATCCACAGACCTAATCAGGAGAAATCTAACGGAAATGAATGGCTCCTCCTTACAACTTATCCAGACCGTTTTTAATTTTATATTGTTGTTTTTTAACCTAAAGTTAGAGAAGATCCACTTCAATTTGGAGAAGTTGCTCCGGGCCATCCCACATTCCCTGGGCTTAGTTTGCAGATAATAAAAGACCACTTGTCTCCTCTGCTCCTTCAGGTTTACCCATAACTTATCAGGAGAAAAGGCATCATACAGCTCTGAGGTTCATTTTTTCAGCCAGCCAGCTCCTCCAATTTCCTCTCCAAAAGAACATGCAGCTGTTTATAAAATGCCTCTATTTAGAAGTCCTCCTTCGGAGGCAGAAGGAAACCTCAGGCTTCTGTGGTGTTTCAGCATTTTGCATCTTTGCTTTTAGATAACAAGTGATAACAAGCGAGTAACAAGAATAAATGATATAGTACTGTTCGTGAGGGGGAATAAAAGAGCAAAATCAATGCTTCCACCCCTACCAAGAGGGATGAGTTCTCACCATGGGCCTCTGCTTAGGAAAGGCATTGTTCAAAAGGCAACCAGCCCTCTTTACTGCCAGCTCATTAGCTAGGAGCCAGGCCTGCCACAGTCCGGTTTAGCTAACCGGGAGGCACTGTTTCAAGGTGAGGGGGAGGTCCCTAATTAGGGAAGCCCATATTTGGCCAT
Organism: Lynx rufus; assembly: GCF_022079265.1. NCBI lineage: Eukaryota > Metazoa > Chordata > Mammalia > Carnivora > Felidae > Lynx > Lynx rufus. Next base: position 50,718,880 of record NW_025814867.1, on the reverse strand, counting down.
CTCAGCTTTTAGAAGTGATGCTAGACATTCAAAGTGATGAGAATCAAGCAGGAAGGTTTGGTAAGGGCAGCTGGTCACTATTAGGAAGGCAGATTTGCCCCATATTCTTCTTCTTTGGATGAATTCAAGCGGTCAGTGTTTTGCAGTTTTCAACGAGTGTGACAGTAAGTCGTGACATAGTGCAATGTGTTTTAAATACAAGCTAGAATTCTTTATTTAATTAGAATGTTGTAAAATGAGTACAATGTTCTTTCATCGGTATTATAGCCTCAGGTTAGTAAAGGGCAGCATTTCACTCCTTTGGATTTGCATTCAAGCAATAGTGCCTTTAACAGTCAACACACTTCTTGAACACCTATTCTCTGCGAATCTGATTCCGATTTAGAATCTTAATTCAGGCCCCATTTACTACATTATTTTTCATGCAAACATCAGAAGTTAAATATTATTATTTAAGTCATGTCCTGAGTCAGTGATCTAATATTCTGTAGGCTGGCAGACAAGAAAATTGCCCTGGCAACTTATACTATTACAGTAAAAGAAAGAGTCTTAGTCCTAGAGATACAGCCCTGAACAAGAAACAATCCCTGCTCATGTGGGGGGGGGGGTGTCTTTCTACAGGGGGAAGCAAACAATAAACAGGTACTTGAAAAAAAAATTGTAGGGGTGCCTGGGTGGCGCAGTCGGTTAAGCGTCCGACTTCAGCCAGGTCACGATCTTGCGGTCTGTGAGTTCGAGCCCCGCGTCGGGCTCTGGGCTGATGGCTCAGAGCCTGGAGCCTGTTTCCGATTCTGTGTCTCCCTCTCTCTCTGCCCCTCCCCCGTTCATGCTCTGTCTCTCTCTGTCCCAAAAATAAATAAACGTTGAAAAAAAAAAATTTAAAAAAAAAAAAGAAAAAAAAATTGTAGATAATTATAATTGCTATTAAAAAAACCAAAATAGGATGTGTGAGAAGGAATGACTGGCAAAGTAAAGGCTAACTACTTTAAGGTGGTCATGGCAGAACCATTGAGGAGGTAACATGTAAACTGAGACCTGAATAATGAGGAAGTCCCATCCATGGAAAATCTGGGGGAAAAATCTGAGAGCATCCAGGGAAACCCAAGGGAAATGCTTGGCATGATTCAAGGAATAGGAAGAAGGGTAATGTGACTGCAGGGCTGTGACTTAAAAGAGATATAGGACATGAAGTTGTATAGGTAGGTAGAGGCTGGATAAAGCAAGTCCTGTAGGCCATGGTAAAGTCAAACTGGAAAACATTTCAAGATTTCAGGCAATACGTTCATATTATTCATGTTTTAAAGTTATTATTCTGCAATAATAATAAGCAAGGAGACCAGCTTAGCGTAGTTGAGGCAAGAGATTGGTGGCTTAATACCGGCAGTGACGTGAAATAAAGTGGATGGATTTGAGATATTCTGGAGGCAGAACTTCCAAACTTGCTGAAGACTTAGATATGGGGCGAGGGAAAGGTGGGAAACCAGGAAAACGCTAAGGTTTGAACAATGGAGTGGATGGTAGCATCATGGGATAGGGAACTGGATTCAGGGTGGAGGGGAGGAATAGGCTTGAGGTGAAGGTAGGAAGCGAGAACTCTTTGTAGCTCTCTTATATGGGAGATTTCTGTTGGATGTCGGACTGGAGGCATGAGAGCTGGGGAGATGAAAGTATTTTATTTCATGTGAAATAAAATATGTGATCAGCTTGTGAAAAATATGTAAAGCTATGGGAGGAGAGAAAAGTAGGAAGCCCAGGACCAGGCCATGATGCACTCTAACATTCGAGGGTCAGGACAGCATGTCATGGAAACAGAGATAGTACCTAACATGCTGTAAAGGGAGGCCAAACACCGGACATGAAATACATTAGGGAAAGAATCTAAGGTGGCATAAACATGCTGAAAACTGCAGCACTCTGATATGTCAACTTTCCGCTGTGGTGAAAATAAAGATGAAAAGCATTTCATCTGAGTTAGCAAATATTATGGAAAAGTAAATGAGGATCTTTATTCCATGAGGGTATTTATAACAAGTGACTGTCTCCGCATCACTGACACCCTTGTAAGCAGTTCTTCGGGAACTGTGACTTGTCTCAGTGGGGGGTGGGGAGGGGTGGGTGCTGCTCTATATCCTGGGACAAATTTGGGGGAATATACAGCACACACCTGTGTTTATTTACCATGTGGAGAGTCCTGTTTGGCAATACTGAGTCATTTCCCCTTAGCTTCTAGAATTTAAAGATGGGGTGGGGATCTTACATCTGTGTGTAAAATCTCTGGATTAGTTCCACGAAGGTGATGGTCCAATCTAGTCAGTTCTCAGTAACCAAGCCTTTAGGAGTCTTCTGGGGACTGCTCTCATATTAACATGATAGGCGAGCCATGCCAACACCAGCCAGGACAGAGTCCAGTGGCTCCAGAGGTGACCATGGGCTTTGGAGCCAGGCCCAACTATATTCAAATCCCAGCTCAGCCATTTTCTGCCTGTGTGCCCTGAGATGGGTTACCCAAGTTCTCCACGTCCCAGTTTCCTCATCTATAAAATGATGACAACACTTCACAAGCTTGTTGTGACATTTAATGAGGTAGCATGTGCTGAGTGACTAATCCAGTGCCTCAGTGAGTAGTTAGGAGGTGTTCAATAAGCCTTGGTCTCCCCTCTCTCTTTTTATCCCAGAGCCTGTGGTAACACACTCTAACCCACAGAAACCCCAGGTCCTCCAGACTCTGGCCCCATTTGCTACATTACTTTTTGAATGTAAAAATTAAAACTAAAATGTTAAACATTTAGGTCATTTCCTGAGTTGGTGATCCTTTTTGTGAGCTGGCAGAGGGAAAATTACCTTGGCAACTTCTACGGCTATTTCAATATGAGAAAGATTCTCAGTCAATGAGCAGCACTCTTTTTCAGTCTGGCTAATTTCCTCAACATTGCTATGGTGCTAATAACTTCCTATTTAAATTCTAGAATTTGAGTCTAGTATCTAAACTCGGTAAGAACAGAAAAACTTCTAATCAACTGCTTGCCAGATTTCCCAGTTGTGTATGGTATAGTAATTTGTCACAGAAGAGTTGTCTTTGTTTGTTTGTTTAATTTATTAACTCGACTAATATATACTGAGACCCTGTTAAGTGCTTGACATAGGGTAGATGCTGGAGTGACCATGACAAGTAAGATGGACACAGTGCCTGCACTCACTCTTGAACAGGCCAAGGTTAACCAGCCCGTTCCACTGGCAGAGAAGTGGCTTTCCTTCCCTACGACATTCCCAAGAGGTTTTTTACTCAGACAAAAATGTAACTTGTTTAAGATTCCTAGAATTGTTTAGAAATATGGACTAAAGGTTATTGCCATCTTTTCCCAGACAGCTTTCTCTTTAATTGAGGAGCAGGGTCTGCTTCCTTTGTGTTTGCGTTTTTAATTATAAAAGTAACACATGTTTGCTTTAGAACGTGTTAACTCTGGCCTAAAACGGGAAGCTTCTCCTCCTTGCTAGAGGAGAAGCTATTGAACTCTGGAATTTGATGTCTATACTTCCAGACTCTTTTCTAAGCATACATAAATACATGTTTATGCACACCCACCCGGGGGCCCCATGCACACATAATGTTTCGCTTGTTTTGTTTTTACAAAGATAATAATGTATTCACATACTATTCTGCTACTTGATATTTTTCATGTAGCAATGTGTCATGGATGTGCTATCATTTTACTATATTAATCTACCTATGTTTTTAGTGGGTTATACAATTTATGGCTCTTAAGGGCAATTATTTCGTAAACGTTCTCGTACATATGTATTTTCACATTTATGTGTGCTTATCTGTCGAATAGAATCCTGAAAGTAGAACTGCTAGGTCAAAGGGGTTGTGCATCGTAAACTTTGAAAATGTGAAATCGCCTTTGAGAAAGATGACACCTAGGGCGCCTGAGTGGCTCAGTTCGTTGATCGTCCAGCCTCAGCTCAGGACACGATTTTGCATTTGTGGTTTTGAGCCCCGCATCAGACTCTGCTGACAGCTCAGACCCTGGAGCCTGCCTTTGGATTCTGAGTCTCCCTCTCTCTCTGCCCCTCCCCTGCTCGTGCTCTGTCTCTCAAAAATTAAAATAAATCATTAAAAATATTTTTTAAAAAGAAAAGAAAGATGACACCTGATTCAGATTCCTATCAGCACCATAGGAGAATGCTCACTTCCTTCCTCTCTCTCTACTACTGAATATAATCATTCTTTAAGTTTGTCAATCTGGTAGGCAAAAAAATGGGATTTTGTTTCAGTTTGCAGACTCTTGGTTTTCACTCTGACATGTAAAAAGCTTAGAAGCCACCCTTCCCATCCTCATAACAAGGAAAGCTGGACAAACTGAAAATCAGTGACTTTTTTTAGATCCATCAGAGAATTGAAGTTTCAACTCAAACCATACTCTGAAATCAGGAGAGACAAGTGTATCCCGAGAGATTCAACAAAAGCCACTGGAGTGATAAGGGTGAGACCACTTCACTTCACGAGTAATTGTGATGAATTGCTGGAGGCTGAGCGTGGACTAGCGTGACAGTGAGAAACGTCTGGGGCCTTAATCATGTGGGGGCCCTGCAATGTTGAGGTCTTTCCTCCCTAGGATCCTCATGGTGAGGATCTGAGGAAAGTCCCCTGTTGGCCTTGACAGGGGGATGGGAAAGGTAGCAATGGTACAACCTTCCTGGATCCTTCTCTATAAGACAGGTCTACCCTCCTGGGACATTACAGAGAGCTTGTCCCACCTGGAGGCCAGGATTTCCACCCTCCTCCAGCACCTAGGCTTTCAGTTTCACCAACAACAAACCCCCGAAAACATAGTTAACCAGCCAATAGGAATGGAATTTAAGGGAGGAGGATCCTAAGAGAGAGCCAGAAACACCTATGAAGGCCAAACTTCCAAGACACAGGCCCACCAAAAGACTGAGATTTAATCAGAAGATTATCGAACACTTCCCCTCCCCCACATCTTACCACCATACCAGTAAGCCCCCAGTGGATTACAACTGAGAGAATCACAAGACCCAGACTCTCTGAGAACAAAGGGAACCCCTAGAACGAAGAGAAGACATGAAAATAACTACACTAGAGGAATTTGGAACTTATAACTACAACAAACATTAAACATAGCCTACTCTAAGCCAGATTAACATAAATCCTCATTTTAAGGCCTATTTACCTCAGTACCTATTACTAATACAACATATCTGGCTTCAACAAAAAAATTACAAGGCATATTAAAAGACAAGAAGAAACAGTCTAAAGAGACAAAACAAGCATCACAATCAATTTAGATATGACACAGATGATAGAATTCTCAGACAAGGAATTTAAAATAACTATGACCAATATGTTAAAAGTTCTAATAGAAAAATAGAGGATACCTGAGTAGCTCAGTTCGTCAAGCCTCAAATTCTTGGTTTCTGCTCAGATCATGATCTCACCATTAGTGACTTCGAGCCCCGTGTTGGGCTCCACACTGACAGTGTAGAGCCTACTTGGGATTCTCTCTCTCTCCTTCTCTCTCTGTCCCTCCCCTGCTCACGTGCTCTCTCTCTCTCTCTCTCAAAATAAATAAATAAACTTGAAAAGAAAAGAAAAGAAAAGAAAAGAAAAGAAAAAAGAAAAGAAAAATAGATAGCATGTAAGACCAAATGAGTAATGTCAGCAAAGAGGTGAAAACTATATGAATCAAAGGGAAATACTAAAAATGAAAAACTGTCATGGAAATGAAGAATGTCTTCAGTGGGCTTGTCTACTGGACATAGTGAGGAAAGAATTGGTGAATTTGAAGGTAGCTCAATAGAAACTTCCCAAACCGAAATGCAAAGAGAAAACAGAATTTTCAAAAACAGAACATTTGATAACTGTGGGACAATATCAAAAGAGTTAACGTGTGTGATTAGAATCCTGCAAGGAAAAGAGAATAGGGCAGAAGAAATATTTGAAAAATAATGCCTAAGAATTTTCCAAAATGAGTTACAGACAGCAACCCCCACCCCCCAAACACTGACAGATTCAGGAGGCTCAGAGAACACTAAGCAAGATAAATATAATAATAATAATAATAAACCACAAAAAAACAAAACAAAACAAAACAAAACATCCCCAAACCTAGGCATTTGACTTTACATCTCTTTCATTACTAGCTTGGAATCTTGGCAATTTGTATTTTTTCTCTAAATTATCTGCTCATATTCCTTGAATGTTTTTCTTACCAATTTACAGGAATATTTCATATATGTAGTAATCCTTTGTCTCTTACGTACACGGTAAGTATTTTCTCCCATAACTATGTCTACGGAGTCTTTAACCGTACTGATATATTAAAAATGTTTGTGATCAATTTTGTCAATCTTTGTCCTTCTTGATTTGTAGGGTTTTTTTTAAAGTTTATTTTTATTAATTTTGAGACAGAGACAGAGAACAAGCAAGGGAGGGGCAGAGAGAGAAGGAGACAGAATCCCAAGTAGGCTCTGCACTGTCAGCACAGAGCCTATTATGGGGCTTGAACTCAAAAACTGTGAGATCATGACCTGAGCGGAAGTCAAAAGTCAGAAGCTTAACTGACTGAGCCAGCCAGGAGCCCCAATTTTTACTTTTTATATATTGTTTAAAGATATCCTTCTACTCCCCCAAATTATAGAAACATTCTTTTTTTTTTACTTTGAATACTTTTTATATTCAACTCAATGAATATGAAATTCATTATTGTGTGAGGTAAAATATACTTTACTTTCTTCTAATTGAATAGTATTTTCTAATACCAATTAGCAAATAATCTACTTTTCCTCCCATTAAAATGCCACCTTTGTTATTAAACTATACATATACTGAAAAACCTGTCCTTCACCTACCTATTTATAACAAATTATTTTCAGACCTTCCATTCCATGTTATTGAACTGTTGATTTATTTCTGTGCTAAAACCATGTTTTATGTTTACTACAGCTTTATATTTATGGTTGGAATGCTCTACTCGGTGAGTCAAGTTATCTTCTCTTGTTCTTTCTCAACTCTCTCTTAGCTATTCCTACCATTTGCCTTCTAGGTTCTCTTTAAATGAGCATGTCAAGTTTCATTTTAAAAACTACTAAAGGTTTTGATTAGCGTTTATTAAATCAATAAACAATCAATAGCTTTATAATCTTGAGTCTGTCCATCCAATAACATGGGCATTTCTGCCATCATTCGAATGTCCTCTTGGGTTCAATTTTATAGTTTTCTTAATGTGGGCCCTGCATAGTTCTTGTTAGGTTTATTCTCTTCTATGGGAGGTCATCTGTACAGTGTTTTATTACTATTATAGTTGCACTTATTTCCATTATATTTTCTAATTGGTCATTGGTGAACAATTATAGGAAAGCATTTTGTTTTTTCTATGTTGATCTAATATCTGTCCACTTTAGTAAATTTTTACTCATTCATTCTATTTTTTTTTTAAATTTTTTTTTTTTCAACGTTTATTTATTTTTGGGACAGAGAGAGACAGAGCATGAACGGGGGAGGGGCAGAGAGAGAGGGAGACACAGAGTCGGAAACAGGCTCCAGGCTCTGAGCCATCAGCCCAGAGCCCGACGCGGGGCTCGAACTCACAGACCACGAGATCGTGACCTGGCTGAAGTCGGACGCTTAACCGACTGCGCCACCCAGGCGCCCCACATTCATTCTATTTTTTTCCAATTAGTTATCTTGGATTTCCTAAGCAGATTTTTATAACTACAAATAATAATAGTTTTTATTTTTACTTTTACCACTTATATCTAATCTTTTTCTTGCCTTATTATATTGACTCTATACATTTTTTTTATTTTAAAAGAGTTTTAAAATGTTTTTTGTTTTGAGAGAGAGAGAGAGAGAGCACGTGTGCTTGTATGAGTGGGGGAGGGACACAGAGAGAGGGAGACAGAATCCCAAGCAGGTTCCATGCTGTCAGACTATCAGTGAAGAGCCCAATGTAGGGCTCTATCTCACAAACCATGAGATCACGACTTAAGCCTAAATCAAGAGTCAGACACTTAACCAACTGCATCACCCAGGTGCCCTAACTCTATACATTCTTAAATAGTAACGATAATTACAAATATCTTTGTGGGTTTTTTTTAATTTGAATTCAATGGGATTGCTTCTAATGTTTTACCATAACAGATAATATTTACTGTAGTATCTGATATCAAGTAAGAAAGTTTTCCTTCTAGTCTTAACTTGCTAACACTTTTCAAAAGATATAGGCATTCATTTTTAATATGCTTTTACGGTGTCTATTAAGATGATCATATGGATTTTCTCTTTTATTTTATAAATGCTTAACAGATTTCCCAACATTTATTAAGCCATTATAGCATTCTTAGGTAAACACAAATTAGTTATAGTATTTTATTCTTCCAATATATTTTGACTTGCTAAATCTCTATAATTAATTCTCCTTTTTTCATTACTAATATTAGTTATTTGTGCTATTTTTTTATTGGAATTACCCAAAAGTTCACCTTGCATTTTACTTTCCAAGGAATCAGCTTTGTATTCTATGGAATTTTCATGTTAGCTTAATTTTTGCTAGTTTTTCAATTAATTTTTGCTTTTATTTTGTATAATTTCTCATTTTCTTTTGCTTTTTCAGAATGTTTACTGTTTTTCTTTTTATTAGATTCTTTAAATAAATACTTATTTTCAATTTTTCTTCTAAAAAACCTGGGTCTGGGGCACCTGGGTAGCTCAGTTGGTTAAGAATCCAACTCTTGATTTCGGCTCAGGTCATGATCTCATGGTTTATGAGTTCAAGCCCCACATCAGGCTTTGCGCTCACAGCAGGGAGCCTGCCTGGGAGTCTTTCTCTCTTTCTCTCTGCCCCTCCCCTGCTGCTTCCCTCGCTGTCTCTCAAAATACATAAATAAAACTAAAAAAATTATAATAAAAAATAATGTCTTACTTAGTTTTTAGGAACCAATTTTCTTTCATAATAGTCTGTTTTGTTGTTGCTTAATGAATTCAATATTTTTGGATCTCTTAGAGAATCTTAACTAAACTTATCTTAAAATTATTATTACCTATTTCTAAAAACATTCTGTTTCATTGATGGTTAGTTCCCCAACTGACGGTAGAATCCCTATTCCTCCACCACTTGAAAGGCAGATTCTGATTATAGGGATAATGGCTGGGAAGGAGGTAGGTGTGGAATCAGGTGAACTTTCATTTAAGGTCTACAAGTAAATTGCCATCTGGATGCAGGGCTTCATTCACTGATCTTAACTCTAGATTATCTAGAGCCTTCATCTACTTCTCTGGTCTGAGGATCCACTCTGAGAATTTTCTACATGAAAGCCCCCACTTCCATCTAGAAAGCTATATTGCTGGCTTGACCCTAGCGACAAACACCAGGCAACTCTCCTGAGATGGAGATTCAGATGAAGTTCATTTGTAAAATTTAAATAATTACCTGTCCCCGCTTATGGTCCATTCTTTTTTTGAGCATCTGCTACACCTAATCTTGGGCTTCTATTGGAGTTCTGCTAAAAAAACTCACCTTTAGAAAATGTTTTCTTTGAGTTCCTGGGTGGTTCAGTCCTTAAGCATCTGACTTCGGCTCAGGTCCCACAGCAGGTGAGTCCCACATCGGGTGAGCTCGTGCCCCGCTTCAGGGGAGCCCTGCTTCTCTCTCTCTCCTCCCCTTCCTCTCCTTCTGCCTCTCCTGAGAATCTCTCTCTCTGCCCCTTGCTCACTGGCACCCTCTCTCTCTCTCTCTTAAAAAAAATTTTTTTTTTAAATGTCTTCTTTTCATCTCCTGAGCTTTAGGGTTTTTTTCTGTTTGGGGAGGTTTTCTGCCAGTTTTATCTCATATACTTTCCTTTTTTTAAATTTTTTATTTATTTTTGAGAGAGAGAGACAGAGTGTGAGTGGAGGAGGAACAGAGAGAGAGGGAGACACAGAATCCAAAGCAGCTCCAGGCTCTGAGCTGTCAGCACAGAGCCCGAAGCGGGGCTCGAACCCACAGACTGCAAGATCATGACCTGAGCTGAAGTCAGACGCTTAACCAACTGAGCTACTCAGGCACCCTTGTCTCCTATACTTTTCAAGAATTTCTCACTGTTCTGAGCCTCCTAATGGTACCTTTGTTTTCTTAGCTCTGTTGTCAATTATTTTTACTTTTTATATTTTTTGTGTCATTTCAATGAGATTTTGGGTGGAGTACTTAGCCATCTTTAAAGTCTTTCCATCTTTTTCTATGCTCCTAAACAGATCACGTAATGTAAGAATTGTCTGTATCTTGAAGCCTTGCTAGAACTTGCCAATAAGCTACCTGAGCCTAGGCCACCTCTTCATTTATAACTTTAACTATTCCATGTGCTGCTCATTGAACTCATAAAAGTCTTCCTGTCTGCTGGCCTTGGGATTCACCTTTGGATATTGCACCTACCAAAAGCACCTACCTTGGTTTCACACATGCTACCTTTGTTCACCATTTCAGCAAATGCAGTCATGGCTTCCTATGTTTCTGGAATGAAGAAATCAATCAACTCTTTTTCCAACTTAAATGTCCCCTCTTGGTTCCACAGTGCATTTTTAACCAATTTTAAAACAAAATAGGAAGGGGGAGCCTGGGTGGCTCAGTCGGTTAAGCATCTGACTCTTGATTTGGGCTCAGGTCATGATCTCGAGATCATGAGATCGTGCCCCACATCAGGTTCCCATGGAGCCCGCTTGGGATTCTCTGTCTCTCCCTCTCCCTCTATTCCACCCCCTCAGCAGCACCCCCACACCATCTCACATGCACACTCTCTCCCTCTCTAAAAAAATAAATAAATAAAAAGATTTAAAACAAAACAGGAAGGTCCTAGGTCTTCAGTGACCATATTTCTAAACCAAAACTTGGTACTTGAAAACTGACAACTGAGTATATAATTTTAAGGAAGAACACATCAAGTACTTGAAATCGCTATTGTAAGTTAGATTACCATATAAGCTGCACATTTAGTCAATGGTGGCTTTAAAAAGGAGGTCGATTAGTCCACCTATAACTTTTATGTGCTATTATGTATGTTTAAGTATCAGGTATTGAGTCTCTTATTCCCCGGGTTGGAACAGCCTGGAGGATTTTCTGTAAGGAAAGAGTTAATGGATTAATTCAACTCAAAGATGAGTGATCTTTTAAGGGCATGAGGGTTTGAGAGTGAGAGATACAAGAACAAAGCAATAATATAGGAATAAAACCACTTCCAGAAACCAGGCATACATGCAGATTTTTTATGCTGCAAATTCTTACATGTCTTCATTAAATGAATATATATTTATCACATGGAAAACAATATGACTGTTAAGAGAACGATGACAGCTTAGTCTTACGAGGCATGAGTCATAAAAAAATGAGCCAAAAATTCAGAAGGGTCTCATTCACCAAGAGCTGAACCTTTCACAAAGTTTAACTTTCACACTTGAGCAATTTGTATAGTTGCTACAATTGTCACCAGGCCTTCATGCAAATCTTCTGATCTTCCTACATGAGAATTTCCAGCAATTGCTTGTCTGCCATGGGCTGCTACATGATTCACCTAGCCTGGTTAATATAAAACATCTAGCCATCACTGAATTTCTTCTTCTTCTTTTTTTTTAATGTTTATTTCTGAGAGAGAGAGAGACAGACAGACAGAGCATGAGCAGGGGAAGGGCAGAGAGAGAGGGAGACGCAAAATCCGAAGCAAGGTCCAGGCTCTGAGCTGTCAGCATAGAGCCTGATATGGGGCTTGAACTCACAAAACGTGAGATTGTGACCTGAGCTGAAGTCAGACACTTAACTCACTGAGCCACCCAAGTGCCCCTAGCCAGCCCTGAATTTCAGAAAGGATCATGAACCCTTTAGCACCTCTCTCCAGGTCTAGAGAGTTTCAGAATCATTGAAGCTGATGGTACAATGGAGCAAAGCTTTCTGCTCAAAGGGCAGCGTCTTCCAAACCAAACTGATTAAGCCTCACTCCAGAGACCCCCTATCCTTGTTGCTGAAGTGAGATCCAGTCCTTCTCCAAACCATATTTAGGAAGATGCCGCTCAGTGTGATCTTCCCAAATAACGCCCAATAGAGTTATATCCCCTATAGCAATTTTAATGACTGAGCATTAAGAGCTAGGGTCTAAACTGTGCCCAGGAGCTCACGAAATCTGCTCTCTGTGCCTGCTTGGGGAGCATGGCAGGGGAGTTTAAGTCTCAAGTAGCTAGGCACGCCATGCATCTGGAATGAGACGCAGGCCCTAAAATGTTCGCAGCGTGTTGCAGCTGAATGTGTTCTCTCTTCTTCAGAAGATAGAGTAGTTTTGATTTATTTTTTTCTGAATTCATAAAAAATCCATACAGCAGAACATGATGAGTAGGGGAGAGATGTCAAACGAGTAAGTCCACAAATGTTTCTTAGGCAAGAGCCACTTTCCCACAGGCCACTAAGTTTTTGCAGAGCTTTTCTCTGCCACATCACAAGGCATGGAGATGAGGCTGTGAAAAGCCTTAAAGCAGAGTGATGAGGATTGGACAAAGAGGAAAAATAGACCTTATATCAGTTCTTAACTTAGGCCCAGAAACTGTGCCTGCACCAGTCCAGAAAAGCAGAGAGTTCTTGCTCTCTCTCTCTTTTTTTTAATCTCCGAAGTTCTGTTTTTTCACCAAACCATGAAGAGCCACAACTTATCCAAAATGAATCACAGGAAATCCACAGTTCTCAGCATTTATTTTTAAATAACACATGTAGTCATATTATGAGGAGTCATAAATAGCATATATAAATCTAAAAATCCAGGCATTTAAAAAAATACGTGTAGTCTTCTATGCTTAATTCCAAGGAAATGTTGAGAACTATTTATTTTTGAAGATCAGCATTATTTGGGTGGCAACCTTTGAAGGTTTTCCTTTCCTGGTGAAAGACAGTGATTCATCTTACTCTGACTAAGGCAAACCCAAGACAGGCTTGCTGATTCTCTAAGAGGTAGAGTCAGGGACACTTGTTAGCAAACACATTTCCTTGTCAGAAACTAATTAGTTTGGGTGCATGGTTTCTATCAAGTGCCTTCTAAAGAAACTGCAATGTCTTTCCTGAAATTTCCCTTTGCAAGAATCTATTTTTAAGAACACATCCGATCCTAGGGAGTAGTTTCCCATTTCTGTGAAGGCTGCTGCCCTTTTGTATTTGCTTTTCTGTTGATTTCCACCATGCTTGCCCTGCAGTTAGGAGAACAGGAGCAGAGGCTCTGATGCGACCCCTGGTAGCGAGACCAGGTCCATGCACATGGGGTGCAGAGTTCTGCAGCTCCGAAACACATGTGAGCACACAGAACTCTCTTTACTTTTCAGTCTCGGGATCAGTGGATTTATTGGGATGGTGCTGACATAAAAAATGAAATGAAACATCTGAGTCTAACAGCTGCACAAAATTTGGACTCATGTAAACTGCTCTGACATCACACGTTCTGCATGTGAGTTCCATGAGTATTCTCCATATGCTGCTAATACAATAACATGCCTACAAAGTCCCTGTGGTTTATGGCGTGATGAGCTCCAGAGCTGAGGAAATGAAGCCAGGAAGCCTACGCCATTTGCTGAATGGAGTCGGCTTTGAGTAATGTCTCATTCTCACTGAGCTACCCAAGTTCACTAGGGACAAGAAGCCATGTTGGGCAGGAACCAGTAATAAGCTTTATGTTGGGGATTTTCGTTCCTTTTTCTCTGGAAGGGTAGGAGAGAGGGCTCACAATGATTGTGCCTTGGTCCAGAAAATAAGAGATGTAGGAGTGTAAAGGAGTTACTTAAGCCAGCTTACTCCATTCTGATAGTCAGGAGAAGGCAGGTAGAAAGAAAAAGCACATCATGGCTCAACACAAAATCCTGGCAAGATACAGCAATCCTTTGCTGGAAGGCTGGAGTTCTATCCAAGGCACACAGTGGCATTGATCAGTTCAGTGACACCCCACGCTGGCCCACAGCAATAAACAGAAGTTTCAGTTGTTCTCTTCCTTCCACTAAAGACAGGGGCTACAGACATTTAGCAAGTAGCTCCGTGTTGCTCTGACGGGCTAGGCATGCAATCTAGGAAAAATTCTGTTCTTGTTTAATTTTTTTTTTAACGTCTATTTATTTTTGAGACAGAGACAGAGCATGAACAGGGGAGGAGCAGAGAGAGAGGGAGACACAGAATCTGAAACAGGCTCCAGGCTCTGAGCTGTCAGCACAGAGCCCGACATGGGGCTCGAACTCACGGACCGTGAGAACATGACCTGAGCCGAAGTCGGACGATTAACCGACCAAGCCACCCAGGCGCCCCTTGTTTAATTTTTTAAAAAAGATTCAAAGTCACTTGTTTATCTGTTGGCTGATTAGCCACATAGAAAGAGACTTTTGGAAAATATTTAGCAACAGCTTGGCTTTCCCTGTTTGCTTAGCATAATGCTCAATTGCTTCCCTCGCCATCAGTTGCTAGGATCAGAGAATACACACTACAGTGTCGCATTATAAACAAATTCATCTGATTCTCAAAACCCATGGACTTATTGAATGCAGCACCTATTTGAGCTAGAGAATTAGTAAATGGATATACCAGGTTGGGCCCCTCATATTTTAGAACAGCACCTATTGGCTATGTGTGATAATGCATCCTAGCTCTATTGGAAACTATAAATAGCAGAAAGAGATCTACCAAAGGAGTTCCTTGGGCTGAAGCATGGAAGGGAGAACAAAGAAAGCAGGGATGGGAGAAAATAGGGATAGGAGAGTAATGAACATTTTTAAAGTGCTATAAAGCATTTTAAAATACAAAAATATCAGTCCTACTCCCTCCAGTGAAATGTAACTCTAATTTTATTAAAAGAAATCATTAGCAGAATGGAATTACATTAATAGCCACTTCATAAGCAATTTACTAAAATTTATTCACTCTGTAAAATTGGAAACACCTGTGATTTTAATTGACACTTAAGCAAAATATAAGTTAAAAGGTAAGCTTCATGATGGAATCATTGTATGGTGCATTGTAAAGCTAGTGTTAAAATTCTCCTTTAGGAGCTCCTGGCTGGCTCAGTTGGTCGAACGTGCAACTCTTCATCTCAGGGTTGAGTTCAAGCCCCATGTTGGGTGTAGACATTACTTAAAAATAAAATCCTTTAATGGGGCGCCTGGGTGGCGCAGTCGGTTAAGCGTCCGACTTCAGCCAGGTCACGATCTCGCGGTCCGTGAGTTCGAGCCCCGCGTCAGGCTCTGGGCTGATGGCTCAGAGCCTGGAGCCTGTTTCCGGTTCTGTGTCTCCCTCTCTCTCTGCCCCTCCCCCGTTCATGCTCTGTCTCTCTCTGTCCCAAAAATAAATAAACAAACAAAAAAAAACAAAAAAAAAAAATAAAATAAAATCCTTTAAAAAAGGTTCTCCTTTATTTTGACTATCTGTGTCATTACTCTCCTCCATCACAATGGGCAATATAGATGATTGTCAAAGAAAAGAAAATAGATTTATGAGGAATTCTTGTCTAATCCCCAAGCCCAAGGTGGTGGCTTAGATCTATTGCACTGTTGCTGAGATCAGAGTCTGTTTTGAGTTCTATCCAGGTTCTAGAGCCTTCTCTGATTGTCCCACTGGAATTAACCTGTACAATGTTAATGAATTGTGTGGCCACATCTGCCTCTGTCAGGCACACTACAGCCCTGCTGTGTGTTGTTAGGTTACCACACACTAATTATCTTTCAGGTTTTCTGCACATTCTTTTCCAAACAAGGCTAGTCCTGCCAACTTGTCAACACGGCATTACTTTCTAAAAAATGAAGTTACTTTCTTTTTGCCTGAGAATGCCCACAATGATTTTCTCAGAGTCCTAGGAAGAGAGGCAAGATTGTACCATTCACTGCCTCTTTAATCTAAAGGAGAAGAAGAAAATCTCTGCAAATGAATATGTAGCTTCGCTGGGGATTATGGTACTCCAAACTTCTCTGATCTGAACCAGAGAATAAGCCATGGCACCATTCTCCGCTGGTAGGGAAGAAAAAACCATGCAGGTGGATGGTGTGAAATTTAAGCAGACTTGAGAAAGAACTAATCCACGTTTGGAATTCTCCACTGGGGATTTGTTTTGACAGTTCTCTAGTAATTTCCTGTTTGGGTTTGCCCACTTTATGTTAATGCATGAAGCAGCATGCTATTGCTGAAAAGGCATGAGGTTTGAGATCAAGGGTCCTCGTTCTGTCACTTTTAGCTGGCACTAATCGCTTCTCTGAGCTCAGGTTCTGTATCTGATATTTGAGGTAATGATACCTGACTCAATGAGTTACTGTAAGTAAAATGATAATGAATATAGAAGTATTTTATATTGCTGCCTGCTACTTGTCAGCAGCATGATTTTGTTCAAATTACTTAATCTCTATGCCTTGGTTTCTTTATCTGTAAAATGGGGATGAGAGTACTACCCCCCCCCGCCACCTTTGCATTGTAGTGAGGACTACATAAGTTAATACATGTAAAGTGCTTAGAATAGCGCCTAGCATACCAAATGCTGTTACATACTCAGCTCTAAATGGTTTCTGTTATTTCTGTATATCAAATGGTATGTATATATAATTTATTTTTTCAGGTGTACTCCGTTTTATACTCATTGAAATACAGCAGAACCTATATTTAAAATTCAACTATTACCGGGGCCCCCGGGTGGCTCAGGCAGTTGGGTGTCCGACTTCAGAGCCCAGAGCCTGCTTCAGATTCTGTGTCTCCCTCTCACTCTCTGCCCCTCCCCCACCCACACTCTGTCTCTTTCTCAAAATAAATAAACATAATAAAAAAATTAAAATTCAACTGTTACTGAGTATTTTGTGCAAAGCATTAAGGTGCTATATATGAATATAAATTAAGGAGATAGTTATCTGTTTTGCAAGAGGGAATAAACAGCAAGACCGTGCTTCAATTCAAGAATTCACTTGGACAGCATCCACTATTGTTTTCAACACAATGTAAAATACAGAAGATATGTAATACATCCCTCAAAAACCGTTTTAAATATTTTTTATTCTAATATTGATGCATGGTCATTGTAGAAATTTTTATAAAATACTGACAAATGGTAATAATACTAATAACAACAACATTAAACTGAAATTACTTCTATTGCCACCACCAAGAGATAGCTATGTCTCAAATTTTGGTTGTGTGTGTGTGTGTGTGTTTGGGGGCACACTAACTTGGAACTGCTTTTTAAAATTTAATACCTCATAATCATCTTTCCATGTGACTAAATATTTTTATGTCCCCTAATTTTTTCAAATTTTTATTCCAAAATAATTTTGGAGTCAAAGAAGAGTTGAAAAACGAGCACAAAGATACTTGGGTGGTATGCAAATATCTTGGCTGTATTTAAACATTTGCCCTCTCTTTTTAGCATACATTGGTGGATCCTGCCTGTAATTATTACTGTGGTGTCTGTCATATTAGGAATTTTCTATTTCCCTCATGCTGTCTATGTTTATTAATTGGTATTCTTCTCTAAAGAAGAGCTGTCCCTTCTCTCCCATTTATCTATGTAATCATTTATTTTTATCTATGTGGACTCACGGACATTTATTTTATTCTTGTTGTTATAATCTAATATTGTACTATTACTTTTTATTTTGATGCTCAAATTTTTCCAGCTTTGATTACTGCCAGCTCTTTCAGATTCCCCGTGCATTTTTAATATCCCTTTTCTTTTTTAAGTGTTTCCTTACGTTCAAACATCACAAAATGTTTACACTTTACACTAAGCTTACACTTAGGCTTATGTTTATTTCCACTGCCCCACCCTGGAATAAAACAGTTCTGTAAGGATCTGTGATTCTTTTTATTAGAAGGTAGTATTTAGAAACCAATACCATTGGGAGTTAGGTGTTCTATTTCTTACTGTTTCTAACCCCTCTCAGTGGATAGAGCTAGGACGTGTGTGTGTGTGTGTGTGTGTGTAGATAACTAACTCATGCATACACACTTGCCTGTAATTCTGTACTAATTTATCTGTATATACTTATTTTTTTTAATTTAACATCTAAAACATGTGTTTGTTTGAATCTCTCTGAATCCAACTGAGCACCACAGGAGTCCTGTGTAACTTCTTCCTGCAACAGTGACAAACCTGGCTGTCGCTATCTACAATATATTTAGTTTGTTGTTTAATCCAAGTATACCAAATAAGTAGTGTCAGAAATTCTAACCCATCCCCCCATGAGAAACAACAGAAGTGCCATATCTATGTTTGCTAATTCAGCTCTATATCAAATCAAAATGCTGTTTTCCAAAGTTACTTAGGTCAGCTCTTTTCTTCTCCATCCCTTCAGTGCGCTCATGTGATTAATTTGTAATAAGTTAAACGTATCTGTCACCATCTGCATTCCATCTTTTCTCCCACATCCTGGTAGGGTTTTTTTTCCCACATGTAGTAAAATTCACTTTTTGTGGTGTACAGTTCTATCAATTTTGACAAATGCATAGAGTGGTATTATGAACCACAGCCCTATACACAACAATTCCATTGCCCCAAAGTTCCTGTGCTACTCCTTTATAGACAACCCATCCCCCCCCCCCACCCCCGCTCTGTCAACTACTCACCTGCTTTCTTCTCTATGATTTTGCCCTTTTCAGAGTGTCATGCAAATAGAATCAAACCATTCTGGGTCAGGCTTCTTTCACTTTGCAAAATGCATGTTGTTTGGAGAATCAATCGTCCATTCTATTTTATTGCTGGTTAGCATTCTATTAAATGGTTGCACTACAGTTTGTGGTACATCTGGGTTGTTTCCAATTAAAAAAAAATTTTTTTAACATTTATTCATTTTTGAGAGACAGAGTGCCAGAAAGGGTGGGGCAGAGAGAGAGGGAGACACAGAATCTGAAGCAGGCTCCAGGCTCTGAGCTGTCAGCACAGAGCCCAACACAGGGCTTTAACCCACAAACCGTGAGATCATGACCCGAGCCGAAGTTGGACGCTGAACCGACTGAGCCACCCGAGTGCCCCCGGTTGTTTCCAATTTTTACAGTGGCTATGAATATTTACTAATAGATTTCTGCGTGACCATGCTTTCTTTTCTTTTCCTTTTTTTTTTTCCTACATGCCTCAGAGTGGGTCCTATGGTAGGTACATGTTTATAAGAAACGGCCAAACTGTTTCCCAAAGTGGCTGGACCATTCTGCTTTTTCACCATTTTGCATCTGCCCCAGCAATATGCGAGAGTTCCAGCTGCTCCACAGCTTTACCAGCAGTTGGTATTGCCAGGTTTTTACATTTCAAGTGTTCAAATTGGCATATTGTGTTATCTTACTGTGGTTTTAATTTATATTTCCCTAATGATTAATGATGTGGAACATTTTTTCTTATGCTTGTTTTGTGTCTGAATATGTTCTTTGGTAGGTATCTGTTCAGATCTTTTCCCTGTTTTTAAACATTGGGTTGTTTTCTGACTGTTGACTTTTATGAGTTCTTTGTATATTCTGGTTACAAGTTCCTTGTCAGATGTGATTTAAAAATACCTCCTCCCAGTTTGCTTTTCTTTTCTTTCTTTTAATCAAAAAGGCAGAAGTTTTTACAGAGGGGGAAAAAAAACTTTTTTAAGTAAGCTCTTTGACCAGTGTGGGGCTTGAACTCACAACCCGGAGATCAAGAGTTGCATGTTCTACTGAGTGAGACAGCCGGGTGTCCCTCATTTGTAAAACTTTTAATATGGTCAAAAAAAATAGAATAAAATAAAATAAAATAAAATAAAATAAAATAAAACAAAATTTTAATACAGTTCAGTTTATCAATTTTTTCTTTCATGGGTTGTGATTTTGTTGTCACATCTAAAAACTTTGTCTAACTCAGGATTTCTTGATGTCAGCACTATTGTAATTTTGGACTGAATAATTCTTCATTGGGACGGGGACTGTCCTGTGCATTTTAGAATGTTTAGCAACATCCCTGGCCTCTACCTACTAGCCCCACCTCCACTCCATTTCATAACAACCAAAAATGTTTCAGACATTGCCAAACATTCCCTGGGGTGTAAAGATAACTTTGTTCGGAATCACTGGCCTAACCCAAAGTCATGCATGTCATTTTTCTCCTACTTTTTCTTTGAGAAATTTTATGGTTTTGTGTTTATTTAAGATTTTAGATCTATGATCCACTTTGAGTTAGTTTTTTTTTTAATTTTTTTTAATGTTTATTTATTTTTGAGACAGAGAGAGACAGAGAATGAACGGGGGAGGGTCAGAGAGAGAGGGAGACACAGAATCCGAAGCAGGCTCCAGGCTCTGAGCTGTCAGCACAGAGCCGACGCGGGGCTTGAACTCACAGATCATGAGATCATGACCTGAGCCAAAGCCGGACGCTTAACCGACTGAGCCACCCAGGCGCCCCTTGAGTTAGTTTTTATATGAGATATGAGATACAGGCTTAGGTGCAATATGTATACATAAGCCTGCTGAAATTTTGACTGGAACTTCATTGAATCTATGCAATAAATTGGGGATACTTAACATCTTGATAATACTGAATCTTCTAATCCATTAACATAGTCTATCTCTCCATTTATTTGGGTCTTCCTAGATTTTTTTTTTCTTTAGTGTTTTGTTCTTTGCAGCTTCCCACATCTTCATCTTTTTCTTTTCTTCTTCATCTTTTTTTTTTTTTTGAGTAATACCTAAGTTGGGCATTTTTTGGTGCTATTGTAAATACTATTGTTATTTTAATTTTGAATTTCAATTGTTCAGTGCTGGCATATAGTACTATCATTGATTTGTATGCACTGCCTTTAGATCATCTCCTGAGACTTTATTAGACTTATTAGTACTTTTGTATGGATTCTTTAGGAATATCTACATGGACAATTAAGTCATCTATGAAGAGAGCCTTTTATTTCTATGTCTTGTCCTATTGTAATGGCTAGGACTTCCAGTATTATGTTGAAAGAGAATAGATATCCCTGCCTTCTCCCCTGTCTTAGGGGAAAAGGATTCAGTCTTTTACTGTTAAGTATGATATTAGCTATAGGTTTCTTATAGATGTCTCTTGTTAGGTTAAGGAAGTTTCTGCTACTGCTTTGCTGAGAGTTTTAATCATGAATGAGGCTAGAATTTTGTTAAATGCTTGTTCTGCATCCATTTCCTTCTTTAGTTTGTTAATTTGGTGACTTACATTGATTGATTTTCAAATGTTGAACCAGTTTCACATTTCTGAGACCAATGCCACTTGGTAATGAATATCTTTTTTATATGCTGCTTTAAATTGGCTAATATTTTGGTAAGGGGTTTAAGGGCATTTTCCACCTATGTTAATGGGGGGATATTGTTCTGTAGTTTTTTTTTCCCCTCATGATGGCCATGTCTGGCTTTGGTATTAGGGTAATCTGGTATCATATAATGAATTGAGAAGATTTCCTCCTCTTCTATTTTCGAAGATAGTTGTGTTTAATTGATACTATTTCTTTGTTCAAAGTTTGGTGGAATTCAACAGTAAAAATTTTTGGGCTTGGAGGTTTCTTTGTGGAAAGTTTTTAAAGCACAAATTAAATTTCTTTAATATATATTAGACTATCAGTTTATCTGTTTCTTCTTGAGTGAGCTTTAGTAATTTGTTTCTTTCAAGGAATCCATTTCATATAAATTATCAAATTTCTGGGTATAGAGCTGTTAATAATATACTCTTATAATCTTGTTAATATTTTAGGGGTCTATAATGATATCCCTTCTTTTGTCCCTGACATTGGTAATTTACATCTGTTCTCTTTTTTCCTTGGTCAGTTTGGCTAGAGGTTTATCAATTTTATCAGTCTTCTCAAAGAATCAGCTTTTGGTTTTATTAATGTTTCCCTATTGTTTTTCTGTTTTAATTTTACTGATTTCTGTTTTAATGTTTATTATTTTCTTTCCTTAGCTTATGCGTAACTTGAGTGTACTTTTCTTTTTCTAGTTTCTAAAGGTGGAGGCTTAGATAATTGTTTGGGAACCTTTTTTCTCTTCTAAGCATTTAATGCCTAAATTTCTCTCTCAGCACTACTTTAGCTGCATTGCACAAATTTTGATGTGTTGAATTTTTATTTTCTTTCAGTCAAAAATGTGTTTTAATTTCCCTTGAAACTTTCTCTTTAGGAGAGAGATGGTTAGGAGATCATTAGATTCCTAACATTAGATCAGTGCAAAGCCCAATGCAGGACTCAAACCCATGAATTGTGAGATTGTGGCCTGAGCCAAAATCAGGAGTTGGATGCTCAACCAAATGAGCCATCCAGCCACCCCTTACTGAGAGATAATTGTGTATTTCTCCTTTTTGTTCTATTCCTTTTTGCCTCATGTCGATCGAAGCTCTGTTGTTAGTCGCATCCAAATTTGGTTGATTATATTCTCTTAGAAAACTAAACCCTTTATCATTATGTATTATGCCTCTTTATCCTTAAAAACGTATCTTGTTTTGAAGTGTACTTTGATAACCTAGCTACTCCAGTTTTTTTTTCTTTCTTTTAGTGTTTGCATGGCATATTCTTTATCCTTTTATTTTTAACCATTCTGTCTTTATAAGTAAGGTGAGTTCACTTGTTCCATCTGTCTTTTGTTTCTTTTTTCTTTTCTTTTCCTGTGTTTTCTTGTGGTCATTGAGAATTTCTTACTGTTCCCTTTTATCTTCCCTATTGACTTATTATTCATCCGTCTTTTAAAAATATTTTTAGTAGTTTCTCTAGGGTTTACAAAACACATCTTTAATTAATCCGTGTCTGCCTTCAAATATCACACTTTTTCCTGTGTTGTATGAGGATCTAGCAACAGTGTATTCCCAGTTCCTCCCTTCCATCTTTGTGCTCTTGTTTTCATATCTTTCACGTTTACACTCACTGTAAACACAGAGAGTACACTGCCACTATCCCTGTCTTCAACAGTGAAAAACTATCTTTTAGAGCAATTGTAAATAAGAAATGAATTTTATTTTATTTATTTATTTATTTATTTATTTATTTATTATATTTATTTATTTATTTATTTATTTATTTATTTATTATATTTCCAAGGTCCTCATTTCTTTGTGTAGATCCAATTTTCCATCTGGTATCATATTCTTTCTGCATGAAAAACTTCCTTTAACATTTCTTATAGAGGGGATCCTCTGGTAAGAAATTCCCTCAGTGTTTGTCAGTCTGAAGAAGTCTTTTACTTCTTTTTCTTTTTGAATGATATTTTTCCTGGGTGTAGGATTCTGGGTTGGCAGGGTTTTTCTCTTTCAGCACTTTAAAGGTATCATTTCACTGTCCTCTGGCTTACATTATTTCTGAGAAGTCTGTTCCCATTCTCCTTGTTCCATAGTAGCCAATTTCTTTATTCTCTGGCTGCCTTTAATGTTTTCTCTTTCTTATTGTTTTTCAGCTGATTTTGAATATGATGATATGCCTAAGAGTGTGTGTGTGTGTGTGTGTGTGTGTGTGTGTGTGTTATCATCCTACTTTGTGTTCTCTGAGCTCCTTGGATCTAACATTAAATTTAGGTAAGTCTTGGTCATTATTTCTTCAGATAATTCTTGTATTCCTCTCTTTATCTTCTAAGATTTTAATTATGCGTATGTTAGAATGTTTAATAATGTCCTGAAACTCTTGGGTGTTATGTTCTGTTTTTCCTCCCACTCTTTTTTTCCTTGGTATTTCAGTTTCGGTCATTTATATTGACCTACCTTCAAGTTCACTGATGCTCATCTTTCTAAGTCCATTGATGAAACTCTCGAAAGCATTCTTTGTCTCCATTATTGTGGTTTTCATTTCTAGCATTTTGATTTAATTCTTTTTTTTAATAGATTTTTGTCTCTCTGTTGAAATTAGCCATCTGATCTTACATGTTGCCCACCTTTTTTACGAGGGTCATTAACATATTAATCATACTTATTTAAAACTTCCTGTCAGGGGCACCTGGGTGGCTCAGTCCCTTAAGCAACATACTCTTGGTTTCAGCTCAGGTCATGATCGTACGGTTTGTGGGTTCAAGCCCTGCGTTGGGCTCTGCACTCTTGGCACAGAACCTGCTCAGGATTCTCTCTCTCTCTCCCCCTTTCTCTTTGCCCCTCTGTCTCTCTTTCTCTCTCTCTCTCTCAAAACAAATAAATAAACTTAAAAAAACTTCCTGTCAGTTCCAACATCTGTCTGTGTCTGGTTCTGATGATTACATGGTCTCTTTGGAGTATATTTTATCTTGCCTTTTTATATGCCTTCTAATTTTCTGTTGAAAGCCAGTCATCTTGTATAGGCCAATAGAGACTGGAGTAAATAGTTTTTAGCCTTACTATGGAGTCACCTTTCCTTCTGCTAGGCCTTTACGTAGTGGCATGAATTAATCTAGGTTTGAATTGCTATGCTTATCCTCAAGGCCTGAAATTACTACAGAGGTATCTGATATCCTGCAAGATATATCTTGTGTTTTGGATGGATGGAAGTGAATTTACCAGAGCACTAGCTGTTTGATTCTGAATTTTAAGTCTTCTCTCTCCATTGTACCTCAGAGACTTTCTTTATGTGCTCTTGTTTCTCTTTCATCCCTCTCTTGGTGGTATTCTGTTATTTGTTATTCAGAGTTTATTAGCTTGACAGTGGGAGAGAAGTAGTGTGGGAGTTTATTCTTTGTGTTTTGAATTAGCCTCGGTTTTAGGCAGGTACTGTATCTCTGGATTAGGGAAAGGGTATGTCTCTCAGTTCTCTTGTCTCTACCCCAGCTGTATTGTGGTCCCAGTGTATAATCCTGTCCCTCCTTGATTTTTTTCCGTTGGTTCCTTTCACCAGGTGCAGTGAGTTTTCACCAATGCCCTAGGGCAGTAGTGCTTGGTGGGCTCTCCCTCTACAGATTAGGCTTTTTTTTTTCCCTATTGGAGATGGGAGGGATGGATCCAGCTGGAGTTTCTTGCTCTCCCCCAAAACTACTCTACCACTCTCCTAGGTCTGCAACATGATGGGCCCACCTAAGAGATCTTTCCAATCTCTTCTCTGAGCAATTGTTGGGGTTGTGGGAAAAGCCTGAAAGAAGTGCTGACTCCCCAGACTATGGCCCCCAGGGATTTCATACTTGCCTGTCATCCCACATTCGGCCTTCCACAATTTATCTGCTATTTTAGTCTAACTCTTCTCACTGGTGTCCAGTGGCATCCACCCTGAGTGAGTACTTTGTAGTCTCCTTTTCTCTGCAGACGTTATCTCTTCTTAGGTTTGCGACCGGTTGCTGGCTCTGCAACTCCAGCTCTCTGACAGTCTGTAACAGATTTAAAATGAATCCAGTTACTTGCCTTGTAAGATGAGAGTGATGCTCCTTCTAGCTCTCTACATCACAGAACCAAGCCCTTCCTTTCATTTGAATGGCCAAACTGCATTATATTGTATACTTTATTTAACTGATCTCAATCCTTTTTTATTTTCCTTTTAGGCAACTTTCCATTTTTTACTGTTATAAACAAGGTTGGATGATTCTTGCAGGTAAATCTATCTTTTATTATTTACTTTCTGAAAGATTACAACTTAATTAAAAAGAATAGGCAGGTATGTCAGAAACAGTTAAGTGATAATGTGAGGTAGGAGATAATGAATGCCCCAAATAGTTTTGTAGGATGCAATCATAATAAAGAGGCATAATGGAATAATAATGGTACCTCACATCTGTGTAGAAATTAACAATATCTTCACACTTATTAAACCTTTTGATCTTAACCATAATTCTCCATGTCCATATTAGGAAAATGAGAACTAGAGTACTTCTGTGGGTTAACCAAGGGTCACACAGCTATTAAGTGATGGAACTAGGACTTGACTCATTGTCCCAGGGAAAGTCTTCATAAAGGAGAAGATGGGCCTGAGTTGAGCCTTGAACGATGGGTAGCTTTATGTCAGGCAAAGGCAAGAGAAGATGTTTCCGATGGGCAGGCGCTGTAACTTGAGATACACCCATATAGAATTTACATACATGTGTGCAATCTACACAAGCACATGTTGAGACTGAAGAAGGCTTGGAGTAATGACTTCTGTCACAGATGTGCTTCTTGTTCTCATTTTAGAATGAATGATATCCATATCAGATTATCTAGGTGATTAGCACAATGGGACTGATTTGGAAAGGAGGAAGCCTTCAGCTCTGCTCTTCCCTGAAGCTGACTGATTAAGCCCACGGGCTCCGCCCAGCCCAGGAAGGGAGCCAGCCTCTCCTTCACCCAACCGAGCAGTGTTCAGTGTTTGGGTGGAAAGGAAGATGCATTCCAGCTGTCCTCAAAAACAAAGACAAGCAGAAGATGGGTATTTTTCCTTTTCTTCGGTGAAATAAACCCGACCTTCTGGTAGGAGAGTCTGTCTTGAATCAGAAATGGTTTAACCGAATCACAACAGGAAACAGCTCTGGTTACGGCCCAGCTTGCTCCAGGTCCTAATGGGTGAACAGAGCATCCCATCCCTACTTCCTACAGCTCTGGGTCTTGAAGATAGTTGCCCCAAGGAGCCCTGGCAAAAAGGGTAATGGACTTTGCCTTTGGGATTTCTGTTCTCCGAACAGCCTAGAGAAGAATGAATATTCGCGGAAGGAAGAAGCACTAATCCAGTAATCGGGAACCCTGTCTTTAAATGTAGTTAATTTTTATTTAATTGGCCAGTAACTACATTTAAAATAAACACCAGTTGGTAATCAAAAACAGGGGGATAACAGATGAGCAATTGTGTAAACAGGATTGAATTACTAGGCCAAAACAAAGTTGGGGGAAAGTGAGAGGCACGCTGCTTCAGGAGAGGAGGGATTGCCTGCAAGCAGCTGGTCCTTGCCGAGCTCATAAAAATTTATATCAGCCCTTCTTTGTGTTTGCTAGCCATCAATAAAACGATTTTTAATCACCAACTGGTCTTTCATTATAAAGTATTTATTCCTTTGTTAAATAAAAATTAAAAGCACATGTAAACAGTGATTTTAAAACTGTCAAACAGAGTAAGAGTTTGGCACATCCTGGTACATCCTCAGCGACAGAGGTGCAGCTTGGACAGGCTTCCAGAAAACCCTTGGGCTCCCAAGGCACTTGGTGACCTCGGGGGCTGCTGGCAGTATGGGCTTGCAGGCACCTGGGGCTGCTACCCTGGGGGAAGAATGTGGAATCTGCAGGGCTGGGGCGAGGCACATCATCTGCCAACCCATCCCCTGTCTTTGTAATCCCTGCCTTTCTGCACCACCCAAGATGTACTAATGTGTCTTGTAAAGACTCATCCCTTGGCCTGTGCTGTATTCCTCCCTGGTAGTTGGGGGGGGGGGGGGGAGGAGAGAAAGAGGGAGAGAGAGGAAATGAAGAAGGGGAAGGGAAAGGAGAGAGAAGAAATGAAAATGGCTTGAAACAAGAGCCCCAGGCTGTGAGCAAGCTTCAAAACGGCTTTTTCTTTTAGGCAGACATTTTCTAATTAAACTTTAAACCCAAACCCTTGTCCCATCTCTCTCCAAAATGCAGGCTATGTGTCTCCCTCCTCCTTACCAGGAAATTATTTCTTCTTTTTCCTTCATTAGAAACTGGAATTGATCTACTTTAAAGATAAAATTCACTTCCCTGCCTAATTTTCAATATGATTCATTTGGAACCGGTGCATATTCATCAGAGGGACTAAAAAGCCCTGTGAGAACCAGTTAAGAAGAAGCAACGTGCATGAGCTTCAAGATAAGTAGCACTTCTCATCAGACCTGCTGCCCGGGGATGTTAAAGTGCTTTTTAAAATGAGGACTAATAAGGCCACTCAGCATTTACTGCTTTCTAAGAGCCTTGGCTAAATTAATTAGGGCAACAATAACCCTGTAAGGTAAAATAATAATAGCAATGATTCCTAGTATTTTGAAAGCAAATGCTGATCCACCAAGAGGGAGGTAACGTCCCACAGAACCAAGATTAAAACTCCACTCCCTTCCTGTCATCAAAGGCCAGCTTGTTTGTATCCAGGCAGGGGCTTGGGCTAGCCAGGCACTCAGTGGAAGTGAGGAATGGGGGGCCACAGCACAACTGTAACAACTGTGGCTGTGGGAATGCAGGCACGGTGCGGGGTGCGGGGCGGGGGAGGGGGGTTGGGGGGGACTGTCGAAGTTTTGTTGACTAATTATATATGCTCACCGTAAGTGGTCAGGCATCAGCAAGGGCCTCCTGCGCAGGGACTCAAACCCAGCCCGGCCTGCCCAGAAGGGGCTGGCTTTGCCCTGGGGCCACCCACACACTGGCACGTCTGTGCGCCTGGAGGCCAGTTCCCTTTCTGCATTAGCTATGGCAGGGATTCCTAGTCACATCTGCACGATCAGAATGAAAGCCTGTAATTTCCATAGAATCCAGTTCTTTGAGTCAGGGCTGCAGATAGCTGCTTTATATTTCTTTTCAAGGTGATTACACGTCGTTTGGTTGTGGGGAGAGCTGGGACTATCAGGAAAGGAAGAGGCTGGGTGAATTATTTGAAAAATGTGCAAGGAAGGCCTGTGAATCACTGCCGAGAAGCGGCTGCACGCCCCCCCCACCCCCCTTCATCTGGGGGCCGAGAAAAAGCAAAGGGGACCCCAGGCTTCCTGGAAGGCAGTTTAATTCTGAAAATAAAGCACCACTTCACCTCCCGTGTGTTGGGTGGGGAATTGTAAACCGGGACACGGTCAAAACAGTCCTGAAGGCCAAGCCGAAGTCAGCCCAAAGCTAGGCGGGCGTCCCCAGGAGCCTGCTGGGAGGCGACATTTGCATACATCGGCCTCCATTCTCCATTGTCTCCCCCCGGAAGGACTCGTTCCAGTCCATTGAAGACGGGCTGAATATTTTATGGACTAAAAACTGGGGGATTCAGCTGGTTGGTAAACAAGTTTGGAGTGCTGTTTTTTAGCTGTGTTTATGTTTTATACATGGGATCGTTTTAAATACTTTTTAATTCAAAACACTCCAGAAATTCTGCAACTTGATAGAACAACAGCTACAAAAGTTTCATAGCAACATTTGGACACTTGAAAGACTTTATTTCAGGGGCTTTAATGGTGATAAATGAGAGAAGGGGCGACTTTTATTAACGATAACGTTTTAGCAGCTGAAGACGGAGATCAAAACCAGGACTAGGCATTCCAAATTCATATTGTCAAGTGCCTGCAAAAACATTCTTCTGTCAGCTTTGAAATGTGGAGACTTCATCTTTTCATCTTATCAAGGAAAAATATGCTCAAATTCCCGAATAGGTACTCGGTTAGTAAAAAGGGGGAGGGGGATGTGTTCTCATTCCGCAAACACTCTGCAGATTTATCTGGTCAAAGATCCCTGTGGTCTAGGCCAGTGAGTGGAAGGGGTGCCCTCTGCCCGGCTGCAGCTTCTCAGGGATCAGCTTTCACAGATCCAAGCGGGAGAACAAAGGGCAGGCTTCATCCGCCTGCACCCCACAGGCCCCTGTGCAGGGGGGCTCCATTCCAATGCCCATCACATGGCCTCTGTGGCATAAAAGCCTTTTAATAATTCTGATTTTGAATATCAAATTGGAATGAAAAGTGCGCTTAGGAAGGACAGGCTCTCTCCACGCTGAAGAGCGTGCTCTATGCAAACAGGTTGGGCAGGCATTGGCTCTTGCAAGGTTGTGGTTCTCAAATTGGCTGCACATTGCATCACCTGCTCCAAAATGTACTGATGCCTGCCTCCCCCCCACCAGGAGAGTATGATTAATTGACCTGGGCATCAGGATTTTTTTAAAGCGCTGCAAGTGATTCTAATGTGCAAACTTGAGAACAGCTGCAGAGTGATTTAATACAGCATTCAAGGCCTCTCATAATCAAGCCCCAGCCAAGCCTTTTGACCTTTCCTTCCTTCATCCCCATCTCAGCCTGTACATGAGGCACAGAGACCTTTTCACTGTGCCCTGAATTTACTTGGCTCATTCATACTTCCATGCTTTCGTGCACACGTATTGTCTCACTCTGGGGACCAAAGAGAGCCCAGCTCCAATGTCCTCATCTGTGCAACTTTCCCTGTCACCCTACCTTCATCACCTTGCCCTTCAATCACAGTGATGGGGGAAAAAAGGCAAGAAGGAAATTAAATTTCCTTATAACCTGCAGCCCATTGACAAATACTTGAGGCAAATACAGAGTATACCATTTCCCCAGGAACCCCCTACTGTCCTAATGTTAATGCCTGACTAGAGGGAAAACAACCTTAGCTTGACAATAGGTAGGACTCTGGTATCTCCGGAGTCCTCTTTAGCATATGAAAGTCCTTCTGGAGGCCTCTCTTTTGCCTTTACCTCCCCCAACTCCATAGTATATAACCAGCCACTCTTCACAACTCCAGAGCAACTCTTCCTGTCCACAGGTCCTGTCCCTGTGTTTTAGTAAAATCACCCTTTTGCGCCAAAGACATCTCAAGAATTCTTTCTCAGCCGTCAGCTTCAGATCCCCACCGCCACCCCAAAACCCCACTAACAGGACACTTCGTGCCCAGTTTTATTAGAGCGTTTCTCACATTACATTAAAGACATCTGCCTATAGGTGCTCTCCCTTCCCCAACAAAATATGGACTATAGTTTCAGCAATAAGCACAGGGCTTGGTAGGGTATAGGTTTCTGTAAATGCTTATTAAATGAGTAAATGACTGAATGAGGGAATGAATGCATGTCGATCTTGCACATAGGTGGGGTACCACATTGAACCCAATTCTCAAACCAGGGTCACCTGAGAGACCCCCTGAGTCAGTAATCTGGGGGTGGCAGATCTACATCTTTGTGTACCAAAGCGAGGTTCATCAACCAGTAGCGGCTACATTATCTGAGAACTTGTTACAAATGTAGAATTTGCATTTTAACAAGATCCCAGGGCAATTCGTATGCATAGTACAGTTTGAACCGTATTTTTAAACAAGCTCCCAGGTGATTCCCATGTAACCAGTCTGCTGAGCAGCATTTGAGACCCAAAGCTCTAGACTTCCATTTACTGAATGTGGTAGATCTTGTGTGATTACCTAATGGTTCCTACTCTTAATCTCTTTTCCCTACCTAATAAAGCCCTGATTTTGTTCACGTATTAGTCCTTCACCGACGAAGCTTGTCCCTCAAGGGAGCTTGACCCCACTCCTCACCCCCCGGGGCCAGAACTGGGCCTGATTGCCTAAAGAGCATACCATCTCCACTCTCCCCCTGTCCCCCACTCCCACCAGGAATTGGTTCAGGAATGGACACGTGACCAAACTCAGATCAATGAAATATGAAGGTAAGTATGTTGGGGAGCAATCTAGAAAGTTTTCTCTTTGCCAAGAGAAAGCCACAGGGCCAAAAAAAACCCCTCTCCTGTTCAAGACATGGTTCTGCTTCCATGTCCTGCCTTGGAACCATTGCTGCCATCCCCTACCTGCCCAAAGAAGAAAACCAACAACACTGAGGGATCAGAACAGAGATGGGAAGGACCTGGGTCTTGTGACATTCTTGAGCTCTTCTGTCTCTGGATTTCTTGTTATATGTGAGAAATAAGCCCACTGCCCCAATCAAAGGAGGGACATGGAGACTCAGAGCACAGTGAAGCGAGGCTTTAATCAATGTTCTTGCAGGAGCGGGTGTCTGATGGACAGGCACACTCCTGGTGGTTACAGCAGGCAATTTATCTCCTAGCGTGAAGTCCCTCCTGATTCCTCGTTGGCTGAGTACTAAGCAGTTACAGCCTTACTGGGAAGTCATCTATGCCCATGTAAGGCCAAAAAGTAATCTGATTAGAACAAATGTACATTCTTTGAGGTGATGCAGAGACCTAAGTTCTTTGCCACGTGCTCATTGCAAAGCCTGTGAAAAATAAGCCTGAGAAATGGAGAAGGGGGGCAAAAAGAACCAGGAAGTGAAGTGTCTAAGGGTTTGGGACTCCATTATGTTGGGGGGGGGTGGTTCATGCATATTTCCAATGGGTTGTAAACCTATTGTTCACTAGACAGCACAGCTTTTATTTGGTATTTCTGAAAATGAATCATCTCTCTTACTTCTCACATTATGGAAGTTAAGTTCGTTTGTTTACTGTTTAAGCCCTCTCTGTTCTTTGGAATATTGGAATACAGCAGATTTTTTAAATGTATATTTCCCATTTCATCACCTAGAACATTAAAAGCACTCATTGATATACTGAACATCTTATTATATTCATTCAATCAATATTTGAGTGCGTACTGTGAGGCATGATGCGAAGTACATTACAAGTGTTATTCTAACCCTCAAGCAATCTGTAAGTTCAGAATTATTATTCCCATTTTACAGATGCGAAAACTGAAACTTGGAGCAATCCAATGATTGGTTAAATCAAATAGCTAATAAATGGTAAAATCAGAATTTTAACCTGGGTCTGAATCCAAAGCACAGGTTCTATCCACTCTACCATGTTTTCTAGTTTGAATGGCTTTTTTTATGTGAAGTTTCAGTACATCAACAGTTCTCAACTTTTTAGACTCAGAAGCCCTTTACATTCTTAAAAATGATTGAGGCTCATAAAGTGTTTTTATTTATTTAAATTATATCTATCAATATTTAACACGTTAAAAATTAAAACAGAAATTTAAGGTGTCTAATTAATTTAAAACTAGCATTGATCAGCCCACGCTGACATAAATAATATAGTCTCATGAAAAATAACTATATTTTCCCAAACAAAATAGTGAAAGTGTGACATTGCTTTACATTTTTGCAAATCCCCTTAACATCTGGCCTGACAGAAGACAGTTGGATTCTATCTGCTTCTACATCCATTCTGTTGTGATGTGTTGTTTTGGTTGAAGTACACAAAGAAAATCTGACTTGACACAGATATATCATTGGAAAAGAGAGAGGCATTTTATGAGCCTTTTCGTAATACTGTGCATATTCTTTGATACTATACCAAAAGTGCATAAGTAGTAGTTTATTAAAAGTTAGTACAATGTGGAACCTGAAACCAAATGAATAAAATTTTCATCTCAGTTGCATTGAAATCCATTGATCTGTCTTACACTTTGAAGTGATCTTTACCCGTTCGTAATTTTGTAACATCAGGCATTGGTCACTTGGAACATGTTGATTCACTGAGTTATGCAGACCTTCCTGATGTTGGGACATTAATATCCAGTATTAAAAATTGCATTTGTTAATATCACCACTGATATCATCAGTAAAGTCTTTAAGTATTGATAAAGCCGTGAAGCTCACGGTGGCTGAAAAGTTCTCATTTTTACTTGAAGTCTTCATTTCTACCATTGGCAACAAATGCTGGAAATCAGCTATTTTCTTTGAAGTGACAGGCTCACTTGCCAACTTTCGGGAAAATGTCTACCAAATACCGAAGTCTGAATAACTGCCATTTGTCTCTCAGCCATTCTTTCAGGTAGAAGTGGTGTTCCGTGAGAAGCAGCTAGTTGAGTCTGTAGCTCAAACAGTTGCACAAGTGTTTTTCCTTGAGACAAACATGATACTTTGGAATACAGATTTTTTTAAATGTGTATTTCCCATTGCATCACATAGAAAGTTAAAAACACAGGTACCTAAAGGCCGAGATTTAATAAAATGAGTATATTTTGTGGTTCGTCAAGTACATTCTTTAATGTTTTTTTTAACATTTATTTAGTTTTGGGAGACAGAGACAGAGCGTGAGCAGGGGAGGGGCAAGAGAGAGAGGGAGACACAGAATCAGAAGCAGGCTCCAAGCAATCAGCACAGAACCTGATGTGGGGCTCACACCCACAGACCTTGAGATCAAGACCTGAGCCAAAGTCCGATGCTCAACTGACTGAGCCACCCAGGCACCCCCATCAAGGACATTCTTTTTAAATTTCATTCATTCATTCATTCATTCATTCTTTCATTCCTTTTAGAGAGAGAGAGTAAGAGAGCAGGGGAGAGGGGCAGAAGGAAAGAGGGAGAAAATCTTTTTAAATTAAAAAAATTTAACGTTTATTTATTTTTGAGAGAGAGAGAGACAGACAGAGTGTGAGCCAAGAAGGGGCAGAAAGAGAGGGAGACACAGAATCCAACACAGGCTCCAGGCTCCAAGCTGAGATAGCACAGAGCCTGACGCAGGGCTTGAACCCGTGAACCAGGAGATCCTGACCTGAGCAGAAGTCCAGCGTTTAACCAACTGAGCCACCCAGTCGTCCCCTGAGGACATTCTTAAATGAAACTAGCGGGGCTGTTTTGGGGTTGCAAGCGTGTGGCAGCGACGAATGCAGCACCTACAGGAACACTTGGGTGCCATTGCCTTGATTAGTGCTAAGGCACTGGTGGTGCTTTTACATTACATTACCATTGCTTTTACATCATCAATGCAAATATCAGTACAGTGAAAAAAGGTAAATAGCCTCTTAATATGATCATGAAAATAGCTCTGACTAGCAGACCTCACTGGGAGAACTGCTACTGTAGGTGATCATGTGGCCACCGAAAGCTCTTCGGAGAAACTATGGATACGAAATGATTGTTGCAAGGCCCTGGAAGAGACTGAGTTCTGCGTCACACCATGGTCTGGCTCCCCCCACTGGGTCAAAGTCACTTTTGCCCGAGTGACTGCCATGACAGGGGGTCTTTACAGAGGAGCCGTGGGAGAGAGAGTCCAGGTACTGAGGTGTTCATGAGGCCGGAGGGCATAGGAAGTTGGCTCACCCAGTCCATGTGCAGCCTGTTACAGACACACAACACTGCAAATCCACAACTAACCGGTTTCCTTATTTAGCCTGTTAGGCAGTTTCACTTGTACTTGGCTTAAAAATGCACTCTTTAACGTGATCTGATTTCTGCTTATAATTCTTAAAATACCCATATTAATGAAGTTATCTAAGCCTTTTTCTCGGGATAAAATTTCTCTGATGCTGAGTAATTGTTAAATAATGAAGGTTTTGTGTCCTTCTGCGGGGCATCGAGACCCGTTCCCTCACGCAGCCTCTTTCTAAAGCTTGCCGGAACAGGCATCTTGGCAACACGGAGCACAACTCTGGGGGCATCTCACTGAGCCAGTCCCTGTTTGCAGGAAAGAAAACTCATGTCCTTGAGCCAGCACCAATGCTCTAAGGGCTGGGATTTTTCTTTGTCCTGCTAGAGAGGGAAGAATGACAATGGTTTGCTTGAATCCCTGTGGTGGGAAAAGCCATCCAGAAATTCCAGCCTGCCAGACATCTCCCTGCCAGAGATTCTGTCCCTTGACTCGTGAATACACTGAGGAATTTGCCCTGGCACCGTCTGAAGGGTTAAAAAAGGATCCTGTTCCTGATTAGAACTGATGCTTGGGGCTAACTCAAATCAGGGAAAAGGCCAGCCATGCTGCTGGCCTGCTATAGTTCCCGAACAAATTTCTTAAAAGCACAGAAGCAAGACAGACAACCCAAAAGATTGACCTGAATTTGTTCTGCAAATGGTAGTTTCTGCCTTGCTGCTGCGCTGCTGTGAAAAAAAAAAAAAAAAAAAAAAAAGTCACGAACTGAATATGGCAGGGAAGGAAGTTCCCAGATCATCAGAGGAATGGCTGAGTTTTAGCAAGTTTTTCCTATTATTTGACCTAAAATGTTCTTTCCGCCATGGCCACACAAGCTTTTTTTTTTTTTTTTTTTTTTGCCTTAAACACACGCAAAAAAACTACATCATACATTCCTACCTTCACTTCTGTGCTGGGAGCACAAGAGTTGTAATAATCTCCCTGGCCCCAGGTCTCTAAGGCTTCCCATTGAATTTACCTAACCTCATGCATCACGACCAGCCCAAGCCTTGCAACGGAGGGCAGAGGAAGCGGAGGCTATAAACACACTCGGGGCAATGATTTCCCAGATCTGGATCAAATTAGTCTGATCTGTGTGACATTCCTGGCCTCTGTTTGCTTTCAAGTTTGCATACAAACAGTATTCTAAGTGATCTGCCTTGGACCTCCCCCTCCCCCACTGCCCCTTTTACTATTACCTTGAGCTTTTGCTTGGTAATTTAGCTCTTATGATGTCGGCAGAATACCTCCTCTACCCCTCCCCCAAGCACAGTTGTGGTACATTATTTCTGTGCTG
The DNA here is from genome assembly GCF_022079265.1 of Lynx rufus. Classification (NCBI taxonomy): domain Eukaryota; kingdom Metazoa; phylum Chordata; class Mammalia; order Carnivora; family Felidae; genus Lynx; species Lynx rufus. Next base: position 50,682,913 of record NW_025814867.1, on the reverse strand, counting down.
CACTAGTAAGAAAAACTGGATTAATAATTCGGGGAAATGTACAGTCTAGTTCTGTCACTAAATAGTCACAGATGTTGGAAAAGTTACACACCTGTTCTGGGCTTCGCCTATAAACAGGGGATTGGAAGAGGGTTCAATTTGCAGTGGTTCATAAACCTGGAGACCAGAAATACATTTTTTGCAAGTTCCCTCCCCTAGTTCCGCCACTGCTATTAGTCACTTGAGACAGCGGTGTCTCCCTGTGCTGAGACAAGCTTTGGGGACTGCTGGGCTTGGTAGATTCTAGATTCTTTTCAACCCTAAAATTTGTGTTCTGTCTCTCCAAATGCCATGCTAGTGCACCACCAGCCTGCACTCAACTTGCCAAAGCTTCTGTGCCTTCTAGGTGGCCCACGTGGTTTCCGACCACTCCCTGTCTCTCCAGGCTGTAGCGTCTGGACCTTCCACAGCCTAAAACAGATGGCAATTTGGTGATTTTTAAGATATCTCCTTTATTTACAAGAGTGAAATGGGGGCTCAGAGAAGTCAGGTGGTGGCAAGCACTCGCGGGTTGGGTCAAAGGACAGCAAACAGGCCAGACACCCACGTCCCTCAGATGCCGTGTCCCAGTAGCCACACAAAGAGGCTTCTGGAAAGAAAAGATTCCTACGAGTTTCTGAGGGAGCAGATGGCTTCGGAGTGCTGCCCAGAGTTGCCCCACACATAGGATCCAGGACTGACTTAGCTTCCTACTCTGGTAGGAAGCATGACAAGTTCCCACCTACACTGCGGGCCTGAACGTTGGAGAACCCGGAGCAGTCAGGAGCACCAACGTTTACTCTCTGGAGGGGTTTTTTGGTGCTGCTGTGACCAAGACAAAAATACAGTCTCCTGAATCCCCTGTTCCTACGATAGGGCACACACCACAGATTAGAGAAAAAGAAAAGAGCTGAGAAAAATAAACACGACAGAGCCAGTTGACTATGCATCTGTAGAAAAAGAGGGAAAAATCTAGGTGGCTTTAGGGAAAGCAGAGACAAGCAAACAGGAAAAGAATTCAAGAACATACAGACGAAGTGTTAATCATACAAGTGAAAACACAACATAAAAGAAAGTCCATTCATATAGAAGATAAACATGGAGATGGGGATTCTGTGTGGTAAGTAACTTAAAATGTTTACTCCAGGAGGCTATTGGGGTCTCCCAGTTAAAACAGAAGCATTAGAAACATGATTTGCCAGTAAGATAAATGTTGAAACAAAACACTAAAAATTGAGGCAAAATTCCGACCACAATTTTGCTTGCATATTTCCTTAAGTCACCATAAGAAAATCAAGATACTTCCGGTTAATGTACTTTTTAATTTAAACCTTCCCAAGAGAACTTAAAATAAAATAATAACACTGATCAAAGAGTTGACATCAAGAGCCACAGAAAAATATCTCAGCGGGTCAGAAAGTCAACAGTGGTATAACTGCTTAAATATTTGGGAGAGCATGATGACTTGAAATCTTCGGTTAGTCAGTGACTATCTAAACTTGGAGAAATTGTCCTAAGTTTCCATGCCTCAGTGTGATCGTACATAAAATGGGACAATACTGTTTTTGTGGTCCTGTTGTGAGAAAATGAGCAATCTAAAATGCCACCATAATTCTAATTAAAATGTAACCTTGAGTGCAGTGATGTGAAACTTGCTCATCTTCAAGAACCAATACAATTTGCAACAACGTGGATGGAACTGGAGGGTATTATGCTAAGAGAAATAAGTCAGTCAGGGAAAGACAAATATCATATGACTTCACTCATATGTGGAATTTAAGAGACAAAACAGATGAACATACGGGAAGGGAAGCAAAAATAATATAAAAACAGGGAGGGGGACAACACATAAGAGACTCTTAAGTACAGAGAACAAACTGAGGGTTGCTGGAGGGGTTGTAGGTGGGGGATGGGCTAAATGGGTAAGGGGCATTAAAGAAGACACTTGTTGGGATGAGCAGTGGGTGTCATAGGGGATGAATCACCTGAATCTACTCCTGAAATCATTATTGCACTATATACTAACTTAGATGTAAATTAAAAATAAATAAGTATTTTTAAAAGGAGAAAAAAAAAGAACCAATACTGTATTTTTTTAGGAAAAAAGAAAGAAAGAAAGAAAGAAAGAAAGAAAGAAAGAAAGAAAGAGAAAGAAATTCTTCCAAAGTTAGCCAAACAACAAGGGAAAAGCAATTCCGTTGAGAGGGAAAAAATGGCTGGCCAGGCTTTCAGCTTTATCTCCTCTTTCTAATAACGAGACAGAGTAACCATGTTTTGTATCTTCTGCTAAGAATTCATTTGGAATGTTTTCCCTATAGATGATGAATAACTTTCAGAATCCAGTGAGTTTAAAGAAACCACATTTCCTGGATAGGGTCTGTTGCTTATAGAGATCGTTCCTATTACCTATTGCTGCAGGAACGTTTGGCCTATTTAAAGGTCGCAGGTGTGTGAGAACAGATGGTATTGAGAACAGGGACATATTCAGGCTGCAAAAAAGACTGCCAACAGTCAGCTTGAGGGCAATGCTTTAAGAGCAATGGTGTTTCTTCCTTTCTCTTACGCACGTGTGCGTGGGAGCAGGTACTCTATCAGAGCCATGTCCTGGAAATTTAATTTGTTTTGTTTGTTTGTTTGTTTGTTTGTTTGTTTTCCTCTTCTGTTCTTTAGGAGAGAAGTGCCAGATACTTCAAAATACAGGCTAGCTCTGAAAACCACCTTGGAATCAATGCAGTGAGCCTCCCTAAGAATGGTAGGTAGGAAGTGAGTTGTTCCTACTATTTTGAGTTTAAAAAAGAAAGGAAGGATAGAGAGAAAGAAATGGGAGGGGGAAAAGGCAGAGGAGCTGTTTCCTCCTGGGTGGGCTGGGGACAGGGTTCACTCTCCGGAACAGGATGGTGGTTTAGGTCAAGGGGAGGCAGAATGATGTCGGCACTGGTCCTGGGCCATCACCCCCCAGCCTCTAGGCCTCTGCAGAGTGTCTGTGTACAAGAACTGAGTGTGCAGGTCAGAAAGAACGTCCACGGCTTGCTGTTCGGCCTGATAACGTGGGCAGGCCGCTGGCAGACTGACTGTGGTACCGGAGGAACATCCGCACCCAAAAAACAGTGTGAACTCACCAGCTCTGTCCAGCCTCCATAGCAGCAGCACCAGCAAAACACCCTGCTCCAGCCCTGCCCCCTAGACCCGTCCTTTAGGCTTTGCTTCACCAAGGAGATTCAACCACCACCGGTTCCTAAGTCACCCTGCGACTGATCCCAGAGGATTAGATCATTTAGGCTGGGACATCCCCCACTGCCCACCTATGAGTCAACGGAGACTAGCAAAGAGCTTAGCCTTCTGTCCTGGGCCAGTGAGTTGGGTGCCCTCTGCCTGGCCTTGTAGGCACTGAGCAGCCTCTGTCCAGCAAGAGGACACCAGAACACACAGGTGACATTGCCCGAAAAGCCAGGAAGCTACTGCCCTCAGTGCTGGGCTCTCTGTCCAGCTTCTGAGAGTCGGCCATACCGCCCCCAGGGCCAGCTCTGTCTACAGTCCTTCTGTTCACCTGGGACCACCAGGAAGTTCCACGCGATCCACACTTCCTGCTCAAGACAACCTAAAGCAAATAAAACAGAGAAGGGGGAGGGTAGAATAAGAGTTTCCCTGTTACTCGGGAACTGGCATTTAGAGTCCCAGCTGAAAAGAAGAGGTGCTAAATGCCTCACATTTAAGAGAGTTATTAGAAACCAGAAGCCAGATATGCTTCCTTCCCTGCCCTGCACTGCACCAGGTTTTCTAAAAGGCAGCATATTAGGTTCCACAGTCAACCACAGCCACCCCATCACCTCATTGCCCCTTTTACATGGGGGGGAAGCAGGAGGGGTCATCTAGGGGGACAACCTGGGGCAGGGTTCACAGTGAGAAGTGATTCCTTCCCTGTGCCCCAGTGTCTACTCCTGCCCCGAGGCAAAGAAGTGGGGGGAGGAGGGGAGGGCTGCATCTCAGTCACCAGGTAGACATCTGCTTGGCCTCTGGACTTCCAGATTCTCCCCCTTGCCTACCTGAGCGGGAGGTGGTGGCAGTGGGTCTATACCGGGAGAAATAGCTGGGCTTGAGCGGTCTTGCCAGGATTCACCCAGAGGGTTGCCCACTGGCAAAGGCACCCGGCGCCAAGAGGCTGGTAGTATGTCACCAGAGCAGAACTGCGAGGCAGCAGCAGAGGCCTCACCAAGCTAGCTCGACCTCATCAGGGTACAGTGTGTCCCTTCTTCCCTGCCCCTTCCCACCCCAACGGCCTGGAGGATCTTAAACCTGAGCAAGAGAAGGAGGCTGACATAGAATTCTGAATTCAGTATGAGAATGAGGTTTTTAATTGCACTGAAAGTGACAAGAGAGTAATGGAATCTGCCCGAGATGTGCTGAGGGAGAAGCTTTTCATTTTTCATTTGTTAGTTTGTTTGGCCAGGAACAAATCAGATTCGAAGGTAGTGATTAGAAAAATTAAAACCATTTCATGTTTTACCCCACGAAGTTGGGGCTGCTCAGTGAACAGCTATGTAATCATAAGCAGCGAGGGGCCTGTGGAAGCTTGGACTAGGTAAACTTCCAGATCCTCTCCCACCCTGAGATGCCAGATTTCACTGTTGCAGGGTATCCATTTGAAAGAGGGCCACACCCATCGCTGGGATTCAGTTGTGCGTGGGCATGTCTGGAAGACGGTGGGATTAGTCAATCCTGGGCTCCTGTCTGAGTCCTCAGGGGAAGGTGGGAGGACGTACTGAAGGTAAAACTTGAAAGAGCCACTTCCATTAAAATTGGGTAAGACATTGGAGTTAAAGCATTGCTCTAAAGTCACATTTATCTTAGTGCAAGCTCTGTGCTCAAGATTAAAAGTATATTGCTTGGCAACTGTTGCATCTAAAGCTGTGCTGTCCAATGTAGAAGCCACTAGTCATATGTGACTATTTAAATAAAATTAAAAATTCAATTCTTAGATCACACTGGCCACGTTTCAAGTGTGAAGTAAACACATGTAGCCAGAGGCTACTGTATTGAATAGTGAACATATAGAACATTTCCATCATAGCAGAAAATTCTATTAGGCTGCTCTGCTTCAAAGACAAAGCTGTTTGTTCCAATTATGGAAGAGAAAATGGCCAAGCTGAACTTCTGAGCTATCTTCTGGTATGTTACAAATTCCAAACTTCAAGGGCAAGTCAAAAGTTAAAGTGACGTTAACAGAGAGAGGACAAGAAGCAGCCCCGTTACTGCAGAGGACATGATGAGCCCTGAACCCATAAGTGTCCCTGAAGCCTGAGTTCCACTTGAAGAATTTGAGGGAGGCCTTAGGGCCAGGGGACAGTCCAGTCACTTGGCAGAGGCACTGATGCCCAGGGAAGTGACAGTGGTACTCAGGGAAGGTGAGAGCGCATGGTGGCAGGGATTCCACTATGACAAGTACCTTCCTTCTGGGAACTCTCAAAAACTGAGTGAGATTTGAAAGACAAGAGCCTGGGATGTATGCATTACAGTATTTTGTTTTTCTCACCAGGAGATGAGAAGTAGTAGCAGAGGTCTTGTTGTTATCTAATGCTCTGTAGCTAAATACTCCAAAACTTACTGGCTTAAGACAACAATAATCATTTATTATCTCTCACAGTTTCCCACAATGAGCCAGGAATTTGGGATCAAAGTGGTAGGGTGATTCTAGCTTAGAGTCTCTCTTGAGGTTGCAGTCAAAATACCAGCTTGGCCGTAGTCATCCGAAGGCTTGACTGGGGTGGGAGGTCCACTTCCAAGGGAGCTCACTTACACACTTGGCTAAATGGTGCTGGCTATTTATAGGAAGCCTTAGGGATCTCAGTGTGGACTTCTTCACATGAGCTTCCTGAGTGTTCTCACAAAATGGTGGTTGGGTTCCCTCAGAATGAGAGATGAAAGTCTTTGAAGTCACGGACTATTACTTCTGCTGTATTCTGTAGTCACACAGACCAGCCCTAATTTGGTGTGGGAGGGAGTTCTACTCAAGGATGTGAATACCAGGAAATAATAGGAGACAAAGTTCATTGGGGGCCATCTTGGAGGCTGGCTACCATGTGGTCACATAGAGCCATGTACTACAATTATCAGAATGTATGATCAGAAATCTGTCAGTTGCAAGTGACCAAAATCTATCAGAAATTGTCTCAAGAAAAATAAAAGACAATGTGTCTTCTACCACATATAACTGAAAAGTCTTGATATAGCTGTATAGAAGTGCTTAAATGATGTTCCCAGGGTTTTGTCTCATTTTCAGACCAGCTTTCCTCTTGTGGTAGCAAGATGGCTTGCATCCCCAGTTTAAAAGAAAGAGATTGCCTCTTTCCTGTTAACACTGACAAAAATCCAGTGGGCTTCCACTGGCTAGAATATATTTTTAAATTTTTTAATATGTATTTTTGAGAGACAGACACAGCAGGGGAGGAGCAAAGAGAGAGGGAGACAAGAATCCAAAACAGGCTCTAGGTTCCAAGCTGTCAGCCCAGAGCCCAATGTGGGGCTCAAACTCACCAACTGTGAGATCATGACCTGAACCGAAATCAGATGCTTACCAGACTGAGCCACCCAGGGGCCCCAAGAATATTTATGCCTGAATCAATCACTGTGATCTCTTTTGAATATGGTACTGATTGGCCGGCCTTAAGTCACATGCTTATCCCTAGAGTAAGTGGCTATTATTAAAAAAAAAAAAAAGGATTAATGATGCTGGGCTGGCAAAATTAACTGCAGTTCAGTACAGAAGCACATCCATACGTGTCTGGTTTCATAATGGAAAATTATATCATGGGGTGCCTTGGTGGCTCAGTTGATTAAGCCTCTGACTCTTGGTTTCATCTCAGGTCATGATCTCACCGTTGGTGGGAGGGAGCCCTACCTCAGGCTCTGTGCTGTCAGTGCAGAGCTTGCTTGGGATTCTCTCTCTGCCCCCCTCCCCCACCCCGCTCACATGTGCTCTCTCTCAAAATAAGTACATAAACATTAAAAAAGAAAAAGAAAATTATGTCACATTACTCTCATCCTGTTATGAAGACTGATGATGCCAAACTTCCAATCAAGAAACATATCACTGTTTTCCATTATCCTTCTCACCGAACCAGACGTGGACATCCCTCTACAGAATCTATCTTGCACAACCAAGGCTAGAGATTTCTCCTGGTTTAGTAAACCTCTGATGTGTCTCAATCTGGATGGGGCTTCAAGGAGCCATGGTCTTTGGTTTCTATTGATCACAATACATCACTTTCAGTGTCCTCTAGTGTGTCCCTTCACCAGCAGGTGGACAGAGAGGAACTTCCCAGCAAGACCTTAAAGATGTGTGATTAAAACTACTTTATTAAAGAGAAATATGACCTTGTGTAAGTAGAGCATAGCAAATACAGTAACAGCTCACTTGTCTAGACTCTGGATGGCTGATTTACGATATATTCAACCTTTCAAAGTACAGACTGTGTTCCTGGGCGGGGAAAAGTTTCTACAGATCAGATAAAACACTGACACAGCTGTCCATTTAACTGCTTATTTGAGGGTGTATTGATTCTAACTGAGCATCTGACCATCTGGTTCTAGACATGGTTGGTTTTTCTACTTCCCCAGTCCATGGTAGATAAGAAACAATAACCTGGGGTGTGGCGGGGAATCACTGTGTAGCCAGCAAAGAAGATATCTGATGGTTTGAATTGCTAAGCCTGCAGTGGGGTCCTGGTTCTTGCTGCTATTTATTTAATATTGACGGTGGGTGAAACACTGTCAGGTACTTTAGCACTTTACGTGTTATGTCTCATTGAATCCTGACAACCCTATAAGGTTGGGGCTATTGTTTTCCCATTTCATAGATGAGAAAACTGAAGTTTAAGGGTGATGTCAAGTTATTAAGGGAAGGTCGTTTGTTTGGTAACACCTATTTAATAAAACAGATTAGTAGATAGCGTCATTTACAAATGTTTTCTTTTTCTTTTTTTTTTAAGAAATGCTTTTTTCAACAGTGGCTTACTAGAGATTTCCTAGGGCATAAAAGGATAAGCGGAAATATTACTTTCAAGACCTCCCTTACCCCATGACCAGGCAAAATAAAGTGGCTCTGGGGTGTCTTCGAGGCCTGAGATCCTGTATTTTTGGAGGCCTTGGCTTCTAAGGTCAAAGAACTTTATAAACGGTTCCGAAGGGTTTGTCTGTTAGATCTGCCAGCGTTCCTACTGGATGCCTTCAGAGTTCCGTCAGGACCCAGAAGGGGGAAATCTGGGACAGTGGTTGACAATGCAGTCTCTTTTCAGAATGATTGCCAATAACGGCCCCCGGCATCTCCATGGTGCATCTGACTCCTACAGCCGCATTTCTCTGGTCCCCTTGGCATCCTGGCTGGAAGGACACAAGGTCCACTCGTGCTCTGGGAACCCACAGGCCTCAGCTGCCCTCATCCCCTGTCCCAAGATTACACAGGACACAAAGAATTCTTTCTTTGAAGAAGGTCGTCGTCTTTGGACTTGAGAATTACCGAGTCTCCTGCTTTCGTTTGCTCCCCTGCCCTTGGTTCAGCTGGTTGAGAGAAGAAGCCTTTGGCTTCAATGTTTTCTTAACCTTGACAAAGCAAACAAGAGGGGAAAAATCCACTGTGTGTTTTCTTCTCCCACAGGGCAAATTAAGAGGCCCTTCTGGATTCTTCTTAGTGGGGGTGGATTTGGTACTGGGAAGGGTAAACGTTTTTCAAGACTGTCAGGAGTCACTGAGATTATGTGGTTTTCGTGGATAGGGTGTGTGTGAGTGTGTGTGTGCGTTCCTTCCTGCAGATTTTCACAACCCAGTGAAGTCCCCAGAGGCCTAAAATGAAGCTGAACTCATCCATGCCTCTTTGAACGCCAGTATCTCCAAAGAGCTCGGGAATTTCACAGTTTCCTGGAACTCAGACCTATGATGTGAAACGCTTCAGTTTCTGACCCTTGGCAATTCTAATATGCCCATTGTTCTTTCTGGCCTGGAACTGACCCTTGCATGCATTCAGAAACACTCATTGCACAGGACAAGGAGGAGGCATCGAGGAAGAAAATCCGAATATCCTAGTTCTCCTTTGAAAACTAGAATTGATTACTGGATTCAAACCCTCTGCAGTAACTAAGCACAATATACTCTTTCAAAGATATTTCTGTTACTTTTAGATTTTACAGTGCATAAAGATAAAATATATACCCATAAGGCTGTTGGTGTTGGCTGGTGGGTAGATGAAATTATGAAGGAAAGGACACTGAATTTCCCTACTTTCCTTTTTTATAAGCTTTAAGTGCCTCTTAATGACTCTCCTGCCCCAGATGTTCCTGCTGTTAGGACATTCTCTCCCCATAGGAAAAAAACAAGGTGATGTAACAAACTAATTCAAAGAGAAAGAATTAGGAATGTGTTGTAATGTCTCATGCCACCATGGAACAATACTTTTAGAAACAATACATCTAAAGAGAGGGGCACTTTGTAGGAACAAATTCCTTTTTAGGGGCAGGGGAGAATGTCCTAAATTCTCTTCCTCATGAAAATCACCGGGGTGGAAGTGTGTGCATAGAACATGCCCTTCCCCAGGCTTACTCCTGACCTGGGGGCTCTAGGAGAAGAATCTAAAAAGTCTGGTCTTCTGGGCCATTTTTTGTGACTAGCTGAGGTTGGGAATCACTGCATTTTACACCCACACAAAGCTGAAGGGCTTGTGGAGTTGTAAAAAATTGTGCTTCTTAGGGAAAGACAGATTTGTGTTCAATTTTTGACTCTGTTACTCGACAAGTGGCTTCAGCTAATCACTTAGCCTCCTTGAGTCTCTCCTGCAAATCGGATTAATTCTTCTGCTTTTGCCGTGTTGTGCGCGTGGAAATCATGCACATAAAGGCTTGGCACAAGATTCTCAGACCCAAGGCTAAGTGCTCAGTTACTGACTGTTCTCATTAGTGTTGAGTAAGAATTTGCACGTCAAATGTCTAAATGTCTTTGTATCACTTCAAAGGGGTGTTCAGAATCTTTTTAAAATTTTTACTTGAAAGCTTTCAAATATACATAAAAGTATAGAAAATAGTCTAACTTTTCCTGTACCTATTACCTTGCCTTTGTAAGGATCAGCATATGGCCCTGACCTCTTGCAGTTCTGTTCAATTTTTTAAGTGGTAAGAAATGTAATGGTCCTTATGGTAACCTAGGCTTGGTGTTTTTTAAACTTGCTGAGAACAGATGCTACAATGTGGGGGAAGGGGATAACATACGCTAGAAAACATCAGCAGCCTGATGACAGATAAATTTTAGTCACTCTCCTCAGACACCAGTCCAACCACATGAAATTCATGATCACGATTCAGACCTCTAGGTCTACAAGGTATATGCACAGAGGAGCGCATGTCCTGGACCACATTTAACTCTGTCAATCGTATTGTAGAGTTAACTCCAACGAAGACATAGATGGTTCCAAAAAGTGCCAAGTATAATAACTGAGAAAACCATAAAGTGGATTCATGTCCAGCCCATCCCTCCAGCCAGACTGCACGTTTTATGCAGAAAACTGTGTCAGAGCAGCTGCTCATCAGGGCGAAGAACCAAAGCACTGAGGAGGCTGGAATCCTGGGCCTGGTGTGCTGGGTAAAAGGTCTGCTATTCGAGAGCGTGAAGGACGTTGATGACTGCTTTCTTCCCAGCAACCTGTGACAGTCCTCACGTTTTCAAGGGGACGTGTAGCCCTTGTCATTCGTTTCTAAGGCTCATGGTCCTTGAACTCCTCAGCCTGATGTACTAACACGCCCAGGGAGAACTCACAGCTCCTAATATTTATTTATTCATAAGTTAACTATTGGATGGGAAGCAGATCGGCCTAATAAACACGACTCTAAGCCCAAACAAACAAAATATAAATAGGAAGGGGGAAAAAATAGCATAGCTCAGAACTCAGCTCTGGTAACTATTCAGAGTAGAAATCAGAATTCATCATGGCCTAGTTCTTATTCTGTGAACCCAGGGCAGAAGATGACTCCTCGGGGGGTCAGGATGCAGGGGAAGGATGCGTCGCAGCAGCTTCGAGGTGCCCACTAAAGTCATGGGAAGGGTGGGACGTGAGTTCCCTACACGTGCACTCTAAATGTAGAAGCCATGTTTGGTCTGGTTACCTCATTCTTACACTGTTCACCTCAGGAATTCGCCAGGAGCCTCCAAGGAAATTTCACGCATGCAGTCAGACACCTGGTCCTAAGAAGGCTGTAAACCCCTGATCCCACCTCGTTCATCACCCATGCCTACCTAGCCTCTTAGAATTTCCATAGCGGGACTGTGGCTTATTGTGAACTTAACCCAGGGCGCTGTCTGTCACATAGTCACATTCCTGCCAGGTCACTTGCTTGCCTACCCAGCTCCCTCCTGGACATTGATAATCTCCTGGCCCCCAACAATGCCCTGTGACTACAAAGTGATGAGACTTATCTCCCGAGCCAGATCTGGAACTCTGTCTTGTTACTTTTCAGTCACCCCGGGCATGTGACGCACTTGGAACACCTCAGAGGACAGAGACGTCAAAAAGGTGTCATGGTTTACTTAAAGGACTAAAACCTGTTAATTATGGCTAAGGGCAGGCAAGGGGGAAAGGGAAAGGAAAGAAAGGAAAGGAGGAGAGAAGGAAGGAAGGAAGGAAGGAAGGAAGGAAGGAAGGAAGGAAGGAAGGAAGGAAGGGTGGGCAGTTGGCCACCAGTTACAAATTATCAAGAAATCCAGCTCCCATTTTGTATTAGTTTAAACAGAAGTAATGTCCTCATCGGCTAGGACAGTTTACTTTCCTTGGGATAAGCTTTTCGCTCATTCTGAGGTGAGGAGGAATAACAAGTTGGCTGAAAAAAGTTTACCTTTAAATTGTGGGAAAGTCTTGGAGAGCGAATCCCTTAGCAAAGCTACGTCTTGTTCTGACAATCTTTGAAGCTCTTCAACGTCTTCATACTGAGTTCACCTTTGCATTTTTTTTGTTGCTGTAATGACAATATGACTTCCTTTCATGTGTTCCATTTGAAAATTGTTTTCTTTTTTTAATGCCTATTTTTGAACGAGAGTGTGTGTGAGCGAGCATAAGTGGGGGAGGAGCAGAGAGAGGGAGACGCAATCAGAAGCAGCCTCCAGACTCTGACCTGACAGCACAGAGCCTGATGTGGGGCTCGAACCCACAAACTAGAGATCATGACCTGACCTAAAGTCGGACACTTAACAGAGCCACCCAGGTACCCCTCGGGTTGTTTTAGTCATTATAAACCATCTCATCATTCATTATAAATATTCTTACCCCCAAGTGAAGAAAAACACTGGACAGAACGGGGGATACAAATTTAACCCATGACTTCCACCCCTCCCGCAACTCTGTCTGTCGGTGGCTACTGGACCAGCCCCACTCAGTGCATCTTCCATGCCCCACTCAGCACAGTGGTCATCACCTTATCAAAGAATTTGTTGGGGGTAAATCGGGTAATGGCAGGTTCCACCTGAAGTATCTGGACAAGCGCCCACAGCCACTGGCTGCCCAGGGCTTCTTGGAAAATAAACGCCTCTTAGGGGTAACCTTTTTTTCTCTTCTGTGTGAACGAAACTCACCAGTCCTGGAAACTGCTTGCCCACATTTGGTAGGTCATTCCTCCCTTGAAGGGATTTGAATAAGGAACCAGAGAAAAGGGCTCCTTATCTCCCAAAGTCTACCTGATTGTCTCTCTTGTGGGCCACCTCGCCTCCCTCAGCCTTGTGCCTTCGTGCAGCTGGTGGTGATGTCAGGTGAATCACACAGTCCTGCGTTTACACGTGGGTCTCCAGGAAGGCAGGTAGGACGTTAGCTGTGCAAAGCCAAGTTGCAAAGCTCATTGTGCGTACTTGCCCTGATGCCTGAAAAGCAGTCTTTCTAAACACTGACTGGTGGGGGATTCACACACATCCCTAGAACACAGGCAAGTGACATCACCTCCTCTTTGTCAATGAAGAAATGGGCAAAGGTAGTAGCGCCAAGGCTGAACTACAAGCACGTGAGCCACAGAGCCACATAGGACCGGTGGGGCTAGGCACCTGTTCCTCTGCTCCCACTCTGGGCGGCTCCACCTCCTCTGAACTGCACGTATTCTTGGGTATCTCAGAATGTGGGCAGAGGGAGGGGTGCCTGGGTGGCTCAGTTGTTTAAGTGTCCAGCTTTGGCTCACGTCATGGTCTCACAGCTCATGGGTTCGAGCCCCCCATCCCTAGTTGGGCTCTGTGCTGACAGCTGGGTGCTTGGAGCCTGCTTTGATTCTGTGACTTCCCCCGCCGCCCGCCGCCTCTGCCCCTCCCCCGCTCGTGTGTTTTCTCTCTCTCTCTCTCTCTCTCTCTCTCTCGCAAAAATAAACATAGGAAAAAAAACTTGGACACATGGAAAAACACCAAACAGTGTACATTTAAAAAATGCTACACTGGGGGCACTTGGGTGGCTCAGTTGATTAAACGTCCAACTTCAGCTCAGGACATGATCTTGCGGACCACGAACTCGAGCCCCATGTCGGGCTCTGTGCTGACAGCTCAGAGCCTGGGGCCTGCTTCAGATTCTGTGTCTCCCTCTCTCTCTCTGCCCCTCTCCCACTAGTGCTCTGTCTCTCTCTCTCTCACAAATAAATATTGGGGTGCCTAGGTGGCTCAGCCAGTTAAGCATCTGACTGTGGCTCAGGTCATGATCTCACTGCTGGTGAGTTTGAGCCCTGCACGGGACTCTATGCTGACAGCTTGGAGCCTGCTTCAGATTCTGTGTCTCCCTCTCTCTCTGCACCTTCCCCACTTGTGCTCTGTCTCTCTGTCTCTCAAAAATAAATAAATATTAAAAAAAATTTTTTTAAATGCTACACTGGTTGAGTACTCACCTTAGCTTCCTAAAGCCTCTAGCTCTGTACCAGAATTATTGAGGGCCAGCCTTTTGGTGCAATATGTAAATGGAAAGTTCATGAGGGCCGGCAATGTTGATGTTTCCTTGGCTGCAGTATCCCGGACCTATGCCTGGCTCATGGTAGGGACTCAATAAATACTAGCTGAATGTTGGATGAATTTCAGCTGCATTCTGTTAGCCTTTAGTGCTAACAACTGGGTCTTACCTGGTTGGTGCCTTTGTGAGCCCTGCACTCCCTACCTACCCACCTCAGTGATGAAGACCATTTAAATAGGCTTTTAGTTGAGGTTCTCTGAAGAAGTCACGGAAGGTCACATCTAGAATGGCCTCTATGCTATGGATTGTCTTAGTCTATACAAGTATATAGAAATAAAATGGTTTGTTCAAGTTCCCTCTATGTTTAATTTTTTTTTAATGTTTATTTATTTTTGAGACAGAAAGAGAGCGAGAGTGAGTGAGCCGAGGAGGGGCAGAGAGAGAGAGAGGGAGACACAGAATCCCAAGCAGGCTCCAGGCTCCAAGCTGTCAGCACAGAGCCCAACGCGGGGCTCGAACTCACAAACCATGAGATCATGACCTGAGCTGAAGTCGGACGCTTAACTCCTTAACTGACTGAGCCACCCAGGTGCCCCCAAGCTCCCTTCGTTTTAATACCTGCCATAAACTGAAATGTGTCCCATCCAAATTCATATATTGAAGCCCCTAACCCCCAACGTGATGGTATTTGGAGTGGGGCTTCTGGACAGGGCCCTCACATTCTCTCTCCTCTCAAATCTCTCTCTCTCTCTGATGTGGTGACCAGATGGCCATCTGCAAACCAGGAAGAGGGTCCTCACCAGAGCCTGGGCATTTTGGCACCCCAATCTCAGACTTGCAGCCTCCAAAACAGTGAGAAAACACATTTGTGTTGTTTAAGCCACCCAGGCTATAGTAGTTTGTTATGACAGTCCAAGCTAAGACAGTACCCCATCCTGACTTCCTTCTTTCCTTCCTTCCTTCCTTCTTTCCTTCCTTCCTTCCTCCCTCCCTCCCTTCCTTCCTTCTTTAAGTTTATTTATTTTGAAAAAGAAAGAGCACACAAGTGAGGGGGGGCGCAGAGAGAGAGGGAGAAAAAATCCTAAGCAGGCTCGATGCTATCAGCACAGAGCCTGACACGGGGCTCCGTCACACGAACCATGAGATCATGATCTGAGCCGAAATCAAGAGTCAGACGCTTAACCAACTGAGGCACCCAGGCGCCCCTCCACTGGCTTTTCTAATACAGCCTTGTCTCAGAGTTAGGCTATTGTCAACATCACGCTGGTCACCCTGTCCACAGGTCCTGGACAGGACAGTTACAGAGGATTTACAGAGAAAGCCATGTGCTCACCATTTTGCCCTCAGCTCTGTAAAACTGAATTGATACAGAGGTTCTTGTTAGGTATTCCTTTGAAGGGCAGACAGTGTAAAACTCTAAGCCAGCCTTGGCAAAATGAGCCTTTCTAAGGGTCAGCTCTCTTGATTAGAGGGCATTTTGTTTCAGGAACAATCTCAGTGGATCCTGTGAATGGGAATCATAACATCACTCCTCATTCCACCTGCAAGGAAGTATGTGTTTCTCTCCACCTTTCCCTGCTAGGCAACTGAAGTTATTTGTGGGGAAACTCTTATTTCCTGGGCAGAAAATCTAAAGTAGGAAGATGGATGTTTGATGACCTATCAGGAAATACATTGGAGAGTCTTAAATGGGATGGAATTCCAGCATTACCTTTTTAAAAAATCGGGTACATTTTTTAAACACAAACATGTGGTTCATTTTTCTTTGAAGGGTATTTTACAGAGGTCTGGAAAATATATGCTATGGAAAGGAGGAGCACCTTGAGGCCTTCAGATCAATCTTGCTCATTATGTCTTAGAAATTACATGGCTCAAACTTTGAACGCCTCTAGTTCCCTCCAATTTGGCATTATACTTTCTTCCTGGCTTTAATGCCGAGTCTAGGGGAGGTCAGGGCTTTGCAGAGCCCATAGAGGGTCCCGTGTGACTAGCAGGCCTTTCTGCTAGGTGTTACAGTACTTGGAGACTTGCACTTGTAGAGCCTGGGCCTGTAAAGAAACTACTTGGCTGACTTAAAAAAATTCTCCTCTGGTGCTGCTGGTTCTGCCTCACATGGGATGACCCAGTCCCACCACATTCTTCCACAGAGTCAGAAGTTCAGTAGGTCCCCGCGCCTGCTGAGATCAGAGCAGGGAATTCTATGAAAGGCTACCAAGAATGAATTCCCCGGAGGTGGTGTGTCTGACGAGGAGGGAGCAGAGTGTGGACACATGAGTCTGTCTTCGGACAGACAGCCCTGGGATGGCCACTTCTGGAATATCTACAGATCTGAAGGCCATGCCCAGGGGTGAGTGGAGAATTCCTCGATGGGGGTGCTGACAGACAGCCATCTTGCTGGATGTGGGGGCCAGCTAGAAGACTTGTCTTTGAAATTGCACTTTCATAGCACTTTAAGCTTGAAAAGACATTAATTGTTCACTTAAGGAATCGGAGATGGTGACTGGTATGGGGAGTAAGGGGCTCTAAACTTCCAGAGCCACCTGACCGGCATGGCGCTGATGCACGCAAGACGAGATTCAATTTTATATAAGAAACTGAGTAGCAGACTTCTCTAAGAATCCTGAGAAATGCACATTCTTTGGCAATTAACATGAACCTACTTCATGCATTTAATTAATCAAGACTGAGAAATATTTTCCAGTGGGAAAATTCACATGCGTCCCCTGTATCTCCCAGAATATATAACGTCTGGAAAGCTCAAATGACATTTTCATGCCTTCCTGGCGCCCCTCCAGTGAGTGGGCTGCAAGAAATGTTTACACCAGCAGTCATTACTAAAGTTTTCCTCACGGCTGAATCTAATTAATTAGGCCTAGCCAAACCTGCCAGCCACACCCAGGACCCAGCAGAATAACCTTAGAGGATTTAGAAACACCCCTTTGACAAACATTCATTTATTACTCCCTGTGTTCAGTGAATCACCCTACAGCAGATATCACCTGAGAGAACTTCCTCCAGACAGAGGGCTTGATGAACCAGCAGTCAAAGCCCTCTGCTTTGTTATTCATTAGGGAATGTCTTTCTATTCTCTAATAGTTATAGCAACAGTCCTTGACACTCTTCAAATACTTTACAAATGTTAATTTTTATCCCACTTCAACCCACAGTTTGCCCAGAACCAAGGACAATGTGATTAATTGCCTTCAGGCCCATATCAAAGGACTAGGTAGTTTCAACCAGGCCCACTGTTTTCATTAAAATTGGTGTGAGCCTTATTTTTTTTTTCTCCAAAGCCTGTGAAATACTCCAGAATGGGTAGAAACTCCTCTGAGCACCCTCCACCCCCTGCCTTTCTCAGAGGACTCTGGAAAGCCGTTCCAGAGCAAACTCACGTCCATCGGCAATAAGGGTACCTTTGGACCTAGTTTCTTTCAACACACACGTATGGAGTGCTGAGTCCATGCCAGGTAATGTTTAAAGTACTGGGTGAACAACAGAGATGATCACGTCTCCGGCTCTCCCAAGGTTCATCTGGTGGAGGGTGGCAGAGTAGGGGGGAAAAATAAACACATAAACAGAGGAGTAATTTCGGATAGCGATAAGTGCTAGGAAGACAACACAAAGGCTTATGGAGAGTGATGGGCGATGTGTGTGCGGGGTGGCCGGGAAAGATTTGCTGAGCAAATAACAGTTTGGTTGAGACCCGAATGCTAATATTATGCTAATGGTGTCATGTTCTGTCAGATCTACTTCTCTATTTTTAAAGCAATTCCACAAAGACATATATTCAAAGAGAGCAAAGAGAGTAGGAGAGCCCTGTCGTCTCATACTTTTTGTTTTCTGAGTGGGAGAAAATATGTGGGGAATGCTGGTGAATTGCCTGTCTCTAAGGACGTCAACATTGCAGTATCTAACCAAATGCACTGTCCTTTGACCCAACGACCACACTAGGAATTTCATCTATAGAAATAATGGCACATATGCAAGAAAAAAATATATGGATATGCGCCACGGCACAGCTTGTATTAGCAAAAGACTGCAAACAACCCGAAAGTTCATCACTAAAGGATTGGCAAAGTAAATTCTGATACAGCCATAGGAACGAATGCTTTGTAGTCATTAAAAAGATTGAGGTTGAGCTCCGAGATGAACTAAGGGAAGAAAAGCAATGTGCATGAACCACGTGTTCAATATGCTGTCATCTTTTAAAATATATACTCACACCTACATATTATCTTTGGAAGGGGATATGAGAAACGGAGAGTGGTTTTTGCCTCAGCAGGGGTTGGAGGAGAATTAGGGAGACCCTCTATGTTCTTTTGCAACATTTGCATCTTTTACGTATTGCACGGCCTAGCAAATTAATAAACATGTTTTGACAATCAAAGCTTCACAGTATAAACAAGCACATAGTTAATATTCATACATTATTTTCATGTGTACTTCTGCATCACAGTTTCAGCCAGAATGAGTTTTGTTTATTTTTAAAAATGTTTATTTATTTAGTTTGAGAGAGAGAGAGAGAGAGAGAGAGGAAGGTGAAGATAGAGAGGAAGGGAGGGAGAGACAAAGAGAGAGAGAATCCCAAGCAGGCTCCACGCCGTCAGCGCAGAGCCCCCCAGGTGGGGCTCGATCTCCCAAACCATAAGATCATGACCTGAGCCAAAGAGTTGGGCACTTAACCGACTGAGCCACCCAGGTGTCCCAGAACAAATTTTAAATGCTAAAAGTACAAAAGCTCCTAAATTCAGTTGCGTCCTTGCCTCGTTGGCTGGCTCAACGACAGGGCATTTCACAGCCAGGGCTCGGGCAGAGTCTCTGTGAGAGTGAGTTATAGAATTGTTTCAGGAAAGACATTTTCCTTTACGATGAACATGCTTTTTGGGAGACAGTCCACTCATTTCGAATCCATTCAAATATCTGAACAACTAACCTGACCGGTGTTGAGAGAGAGAGCCAAAGAAAAAGATGATTTGTTTTAGAAAACATTTCCCAATGCATATATGAGATTTTAATTTTCCTCCTTCTAAGTTAGAACAGGTCTTGTTTTCTAAGAATGAACTTGTTCCAGCAAGAATGTTTTTCTTAGCTCTCACAGCTATTTCATGTTCTGGTCCATTTATGATTATGGACTGATAAGAGTCTTCAGCTACTAGTAAAATGTTAAGAAATACAGTGGAAATCAAATGTTTCTCAGATGTCTGCATTCTGAGCACAGTCTCTGTGGTTTCCTACAATGCTGTGCCAGGGAAATAACAGCAAGTAAGACGTATAACCTCTTCTCTGCTGGGGATAAAATCCGCCCCATGTTAAATAAATCATTGATGCATATAAAAGTTTTCTTTAAAAAAAAATGTGCCATCAATAATCTGCAATAGCCATGGAAATGACATGCAGGATCTATTTTAAAAATGCATTAAATATGTATCTAGTAGAATCATGAGGAATTAACTTGCTTGTAGGCAAAATTTCCACCAGCTGCAAGGTGGATGTGAGAACCCACGCAGGGCCAGAGCCCAGGGAATTGGTAGAGTAGCCTGCGGTTTGAATCTCAGTGGGGCTGCAGGAAGGAGAAAGGGCTCATTAGAAAAAGCCCTGGGAACACCCCGGAGAACGGCTGCACGTGAGGCTGAGTCAGAGAGCACGACCTGACCGAGGAGGGGCAAAGAGGACAGAACCTGCTTGCCATCGACACGTGGACGGCAGCTTTGAAAGTTCCACTGAAGCAGTGAATGTCATCAGTTCTTGGCAGAGTCTACCCACCCTCGGTGAAGTCAGGTCCAGATGAAAGGTGTTTCTGAGCACAGGCTCCCAGGCCGCCGGTCTGCACGGCAGCAGGAGCCCTGGGAGAGAAAGACAGACTCAGTATTGCAGGAGGCCTTTCCAGGCAGCAGCCCTGTTATCTGTGCTGGCAGAACCTGATTGCAGGGGAGGAAGTTATTAAAAAGTGGGTCACTGCAGAGGGCTGGCTAACTCCGGATCAGGGTCCCTCGTCCTCGGGATCAGGTTTCAGGGAAGGCTTTTGAGGCTCTTGAGGACGCACATTCTCTGGTATTCTTGGAGGAGAGAGGGAAAGGGTTGTGGTGTGGGCACTGGCAAGTGGAGATGGAGAGAGAAACGCCAGAGAGAGAGACAGAGAGAGAGAGAGAGAGAGAGAGAAAGAGGGAGAGAGAATAATTCAGACAGGACTCTAGACATGAACACTGAAAGGGGTTCTGTCCCAGGGAGGGGCTGCTCTATTATAGGCAGTCAATATGTCTGTGGCGGTCAGAGTGACGAGTGTCAATAATCTTGGATTTCAACTTGGATTTTTCACCTTCCATTTTTGAGATGCTTCTATGGAGTCACTCAGCTTGGAATCTGATGATTTTCCTCGTGAAACATATTACGTCTGTAAGGTCAAGGGATTAGTATTGGTGATTGAAGCTATACATTTCTTATTTCTTAATTTGTCTTAGAATCATAGAGTTGGAAGGGGCAGTAGAGATCCAATCCACTCATTTTACAGATGAGGAAACTGAGGCCTAGAAGGGTTAAGTAGCATGGATAAGGCTATCAGAAAAGGCGGGGCTAGAATTTGTTTTCTTTCTCTAAGCAGAGTTCTTTGCTACCAAAAAAGTAATGTTCTACTTACATATTCTACTCACACCTCTATTCACTCTCTTTCAAGCTGTGTGGTCCATTTCCCTGTCCCAAAGAGAAGTGACTATGTTGATTCAGCATAAAATTTCAGAAAGCTGAGCTGAGAGAGGAAGAGGGAGAAGAAAGGAAAGGGAGAGAGAAAGAGAGAGAGAGAGCAAGCAAACCTATACAAGGGCCTGCAAAGCTTAATGGTGACCAAAGGAATCTCAATTGACAAATAATGTCCAGAATTAATGACACTTCAGACATAAACTGACACCAGCTCACATATACGAAATACAGAAGATAAGATTAACCTTTGTCTTCAGGGGAAGCACTGCCTGCTTAAGACCATCAGCTGGCTGATGTCTTGACCTGGTCTGGGATTCTGCACTTAATCATTGTGGCACTCATGCGGCACCAAGTGAGAAGGAATTTGGCATTTTCCAGTTGGGTGAGTCTAGAAAAACCACATAATTTGGCATGAAGTCGTTTGTGTTTTACCAGAATTTTTCCGTCCTGCAGTCTATATTGATCAAATCAACTAAATTATAGCCACTCTGTGAAAAGACCATTTAAAAACCTGCTGCGTCACCTTACATGTCCTCATGCGACACGTCTCCCGGAGATGGTGAAATATCCCATTCTGCTGAGTCACAGCAATGTCCTCCTTCCTGTTCTTGGGCTGGGTCTGTGATGCACAGTGACACTTTGGGAACATATTGTGCCTTATATTTTTAGATGTCTGTCTTAGCTAATCTTAAATTAATCTTATTCCTTAAGAATGGGACCCAAATCTTGTGGTGCTTCGACACGTCTGCATCCGCTCACTCACCAAACATTATTATTGATTGTCTATGACACCTGGTTTCTAAAAAAAGTACTGAAAATACAAAGATACACTCAAAGCACTCGAGTCTCGTCTACCTTTAAATAAATCATAACAATGTAGTGTGGTAAAGGCACGACAGACTTTGTCTGGATGGCGATCAGAAAGTCTCTCCAAAGGCCACAGGCCCTGTTCTGTTTCTTCTTCCCTTAGTCCAGTCTCTGGACTTCTTGACCTTCATCCTTGAAGGCAGCCTTCACATTGATGCCTTCTCTCATCTGAAAATTGGCTACTGTTAGAGCCAGGAAAGTTCCCACACACCTTCTTCTTCATCTCATCTCCTATTCTTATCCCAATGACCCGCTTTCACAAGTCGATGTGCAGAAGCTTTAAGTCATCTCAAGGGTGGGATAACACGATGGTCAATTGAAATGAAGGACAAAAATATTGGAACACCTATTTACATTCACTTTGTCTAAATTTTTTTTTTTAATTTTTTAATGTTTATTTATCTTGACACAGAGAGAGGGAGACACAGAGTCCAAAGCAGGCTTTAGGTTCCAAGCTGTCAGCACAGAGCCCGACGTGGGGCTCAAACTCACAAACTGTGAGATCATGACCTGAGCCGAGGTGGGACACCCAACTGACTGAGCCACCCAGGCTTTTAAAAATTTTCTTAAAATTTTTAAGAAAAATCGTAAGTTTCTCTAACTTTTCACTTTTATAACACTGGCACCCCATGTAGGCCAGTCTGTTGGCTGGGCACGTATCATGTACGGTAGGCAAGGTACCCTCAGGAGAGAGTGAGGGGTTCCCTGAGCAGAGGGAGGCATCTGCTCCCTCTTCCCTTTCAGAGTATTGCAACCATCGCAGGTTATCTGGGCTTGGCTGAGTGGGTTTAAAGATGATATCACTCTATGGCTCAGTCAGTTAAGCGGCCGACTTGGGCTCAGGTCATGATCTCGCGGTCCGTGAGTTCGAGCCCCATGTCTGGCTCTGTGCTGACAGCTCAGAGCCTGGAGCCTGTTTCACATTCTGTGTCTCCCTCTCTCTGACCCTCCCCCGTTCATGCTCTGTCTCTCTCTGTCTCAAAAATAAATAAACGCTAAAAAAAAAAAAATTAAAAAAAAAAAAGATGATATCACCCTAAATCTAGGGTTGGCAAACTATGGCCGCAGCCAAATCCAGTCTGATGGCTCATTTTGTAAATACAATTTTATTTATACAGTCACACTCATTGGCTTACACATTGTCTCTTGCTGCTTTCAGATAACAAGGGAAGAGATGAGTAGTTGCAATAGACACTGCATGGCCTGCAAAACCTAAAATATCTGCTAGCAAGTGCTTTACAGAAAATATTTGCCAAAACCTGTCTGAAATAGTCCAACTTTGTTAAACTGTATACGATGGGAGAGGTAGGGCTGTGGTCACAAAAATCTTTATATCACACCTAGATTCACTAGCTATCTCATGACCACGTTCTTACAAGGTGAAATTAAAGATCAGTGATGCACTTTTATTTTACAAAAACACTAATGTTTCAAAGTTGCTGACCCTGTTTTCTGGTGACAAGTAGCTGATTCTAGTGACCTAGAAGATATTTTTGAAAAACAAACACAAAACCAACCCCTCCCCACATTTCAACTGTCTTTTCAAGTGAAATCGCCTTTCAGTTTTAAAGGAGAGAGAAATGCTCACATATCTTACAAGAAACCTGCCGTAGACAGAGCATTTTGAAAAAGAATATTTTGATGTGTTTCCATTTTACATGCTTCTGCTTCTTTAAAAAGCTGTAAATATATCATAAAAATGTTCACATATGCTTTTTCAGAAACACAAGAAGCGGAATTTTCTTATTTAGATGCCATCAAAATGAAGTTTCAATGGAATTTGAAGCTGTATGTTAAAAAAATATAAAAATACAACATTGTTATATTAGTTTACAAGAATAACTGATGGACATCTGGAAATAGGAATATTTACTAGCTGAGTTCCAAGAGGAATCTTTGTCTAAGGGAGTTAAGGATGCAAAAATGAGTATGAGTTAGTAAGCTTTGTCAGTAATGGACTTCGATTTAGATGTAAGTATCTTTGTGATATACTTTTTTCAACCATGATTAGTAGTACTTTTTTAGGGAGAAAAAATATTTGTGTGCATTTAATAAATATAAAACACATTTCTTGTTTTTACAATGTTTTGTCTTTTGTTTTACATTATTTCCCTCATCTTTTTCTTGTTTTCTTTCTATCTTCATGTGTGTTTAAAAAAAAATTATATATATATATATATATATATATATATATATATATAATTTATTAAAGTGGAAGAGAAGATATATATACTTCAGGAGTAAATAAATATACATACATTGGGGTATGCCCCACCCCAAGATTTTAATGATAGGAATGTGTCATGGCAATGTTTGGAGACCACTGATTTTGACTCTCAATTTGGAATTTAGCTGATAGGTTTAAATAGGGCTCTACCACTTACTGGCTACATTCTCTTCATCAAAATAATTTGTTACAGGCCTTATTTTCTCAACTGTAAATTGAGATAAGGCCCATCGGGCACTTAACAAAGAGCCTCGCACATAGTAAATGTTCAACAATTATCAGTAAGTGCTCAATAAACACGAATACATACTATTACTGTACCTTAGTATCTCCACGTTCTCCAGCCTTCTTTAATATGCCAGTAAAATAACTCAATTCCTCCCATCTCACTTACTTATGGGAAGGCCAGTACGTGCCCCCGACTTTCCACAGAGGGGGCTTCAATTCTTTGGTAGTGACAACCAGTGGTGGTTGCCCAGTGTCTCTCTCCTGGCTCAGTTGTCTATCACTTGCAGGCTTCTGCCCTATTCCTTTTCTACAGGACTCAGAGAGCAGACGTGAGTTTCTTTTGAGTATTCCTTAAGACTCAAGGCTGTTGTAAGACTTTACTTAAGACTTGTGGAGAACACAAGGTAAATATAGTTCAGAACAGGAAACAGCTTAAAATGTAAGTATCACACTACACCCTGCCTAAGTTCATGGACTGCTGCCCACTGCTGGGAATGTCTTACTGATTCTGTCCAGGTTTAGGCCTGGCCTATGTCTCTGTTGTTGGCACTATTCTTTCCTTTTCAAGAACTTTCTGGGGCACCTGGGTGGCTCAGTCAGTTGAGCGTCCAACTTTGGCTCAGGTCATGATCTCATGGTTCACGAGTTCGAGTTCCGCATCAGGCTCTGTGCTGACAGCTCAGAGCCTGGAGCCTGCTTTGGATTCTGTGTCTCCCTCTCTCTCTGCCCCTCCCCTGTTCACACTCTGTCTCTCTCTATCTCTTAAGGATAAATAAACATAAAAAAAAAATAAAAAAAAAAAGAACTTTTTGCTTTCTTAGCTCTTCCTTGAATTTGGGGTCCAACCCCAGTTTCTCAGGCTGTTATGCCAAGGCCTAAGCATAGCTGCACTCTGGGCATTAAACTCCTCCAGGAGTACCAGTCACACTGATGAGTGAATGCTCCCTGGAGTTGTACAATAAGGCAGCCCTGATCCTTTCCATCAAGAGTGGAAGTAGATAAAAAACAAACAAAAAAACCCTTTATTTTCCAAATCAAGAAGCATTAACATATCTTTCTAAATAAAAAGTCATTCACCATAGGTCTCTATCTTTTGCTAAACAATTCATAGAAGCTTGTGAGTTTCCTGCTTTTCTTTCCTAACTCCAAATGATCAGACTGAGTTCTAAGGCAGGGGTCAAGGTCAAAATTTGTATATTTCCCTTCTCCTATGAGTCTCTATAGTGGAGCTGTGCAATAGAAAATGTGTTACCCCCACTTTCTTTTCAGATCAGGTCCTAGAAGAGCAACAATATTATCATCACCATCACCACCATCCTGATCTACATGACCACCTTGACCATGAACATCACTATCCCCATTAGTACCATCACCATCACCATGTTCCTTCTCCATCACCACTGTATCACCATTGCTACCATCACCAACATCTCTTGCTTCCATACGGCCCAACTGCAGGCTCTGACATTGGCCTCTTCAGACTTGGGGCTGATCCTGAGTCTTATCAAACATATGGTTGTAGTTCTGTAATGTTATTCCTACCCTTTCCATCCTGTTGTCTTCCTGTGTCTCCGGAAAAACTCTCTGCTCTATTTCCTGGCCCTAGGGTGGGGGTGCTACCACAGTCCTGACACCTCTAACTTAAAAAAGAGGAATTATAAGTGACCCCTTACCTTTAGGGGCTTCTTTAGGCCCTTGGTCATCCTAGGACAGAAAACCCCTAAGTCAGAAAAGTTTTCCATCCGCTTGGTGCCCCAGTCAGAGACTGACTATCTGCTACTCTTGGAGCCAGTTGGTTTCTTGTCTACTCTGCCCTCTGATGGGAAGTTTCTGTTAAACCAGAATAGCAAGGATGGGATGGCCTTTCAATTGGTGGGTGTATCACAGTGCAATGGTGGAAGCCTTTTCATAGTGGCCTCATGATTTACCAATGCCCTTAGAGAAAATATAAGCCTTGCAGCATGCCTTCACAGATAATATCAACACAAAGGTATAGGCTTCCTAAAGGCTTTCAGTTTTCTTTTTGAGTTCAGTATAATCTAGTATAGGACAGGGAAGGAAAGGGCATCAGATTTTAAAAGGTAATAATAACGCTTTCCCTGTAGTTAGGAGCACAATTACAGTAGGAACTAGAAGCTAGTATTTGATAAGGTACCTGGACATCCCAAGTAACAAATCAAATGAGCGAACTTTGGTACAATTATTTAGATTGAATGAAAGTGCCATGTAGCGTAGGTGGTGGCAGGCTAGAAGTAAGGTTTTACTGGAATACAGCCATGCTTGTTCACTTATACGTGGTCAGTCTATGGCTGCTTACGTTGGCAGAGGTTAGTAGCTATGAGATTCTGTATGACCCACCAAGTCTACGATATTTACTGTCAGACTCTATACAAAAAGTTCATCAACGCTTGCTCTAAATAATGAATACTTTTCTTTTCCAGGAGCTGGCAGGAAAGTGAGTTGGACTGGTCTCTCTCTGTGTCATAGAAGCAAAACCTGATTAAAAGTAGGTAATAGTTGAGGCAGGGCTCCTACATACCCTGCTGGATCTGAGAGCATTTAGTTCTAATTAGTAACAGACAAAGTAGCCTTCCAACCTTCAGTCTAGTGTACGATATTAGAGATTGGAGCCAAGACCCCAAATAATGAGAAAGTTTATTTGCTTTGCTTCCTTTGGGCAAATACCTCCTCAGAGATGTTGTGGGAAGGTGAAGTGACTGCTCCAAGGCAGAACTGGGCATACCCAGAATTGGGTCTTCCCAGGTTTCTATCAGAATACCGCCTGGTGATGCCTTAATTCCATCAGATGTTTTTTTGCACTAGTGGAGGGAAGCTAGTTGAGTATGTTTGCTGGCAATGGTTTACATTTATCAGCTCCAAGTAGGCTACTCTCACCGTCACAAGCTCAAGACCTGCAGTGTCCCAGCAAATCTGAAGGATGAGTCCATTTCTGATGCTGCCTGTTGTCAGTTCCCCTCCCAAATTCTGAGAACGCCAGACTTTCACAGCAGTTCCAAAAACCTGGGGGTGGGGGGTGGCTTTGATGCTGAGAGAAGGTGGACAGTTAATTTATTATTTTCATTATATTCTGCTTACCTGTATTTTGTCTTTACATTTAAAAATATGTAAAAATGGTTTACATTAAAAAAAATTTTTTTTTTTTACTAGAAAGTAGTTTTTGAGTCTAAAACTGAGGAAAATGGATGCTTTATCTTTGCAGGGGTTTATCCCTACTCCCAAATACAGATCTTCAATTTGGCCTCATTTGAGTCCTTGAACTTAAAAAGAAGTGAGCATTATTATTGCACTAAGTGTTCTACATGAAATCTCCTTTAATCTTTGTATAGACCATGAGGTTATTTATTATGAAGAAACGGAGTCTTAGAGATGCTAACCTGCTCAAGTCACCTCACATAGAGATAATGATTCGAGGATTCCAATCTAAGTAATCAGTTTTTGTTCTTGCCCCTCATGCTGCACAGGTCTTCTTAATGTCAGTCCATTAAGAAGGCCAAAGTTTCACATTAAAAATAGCTCCACTTAGAATCTGGAAGTTTCAAAGACCAACCAGTGGTAAATCCAGCTTTAAGTCAGTTTACAGGCTTTCTGAAACAATGTCTTTTCCTGCCATAACCATTGGGTCTTTAAGGAAATGGATACCTAGGATCTTTGTGAAATAGATTGCACAACTTTCCTAAAGAGTGCCCTATTGGGGCGCCTGGGTGGCGCAGTCGGTTAAGCGTCCGACTTCAGCCAGGTCACGATCTCGCGGTCCGGGAGTTCGAGCCCCGCGTCAGGCTCTGGGCTGATGGCTCAGAGCCTGGAGCCTGTTTCCCTCTGTGTCTCCCTCTCTCTCTCTGCCCCTCCCCCGTTCATGCTCTGTCTCTCTCTGCCCCCAAAATAAATAAATGTTGAAAAAAAAAAAAAATTTAAAAAAAAAAAAGAGTGCCCTATAATGCAGTCCCTCAACTTAACCTGAAAAACACTATGTGTGACGGATACTTGTTGATTTTTCTCCCCAACAGCCATTTTCCTTTTTCCTAATAACATCTCAATCTTGCTCAGGTATGGGTGATAACTTGCTTAATGGATTCCTCTCCTGCCCTAAGGAGTGAATGTTGATTAGTCCAAATCATTCATAGTGATTCTGTCTTCTTTGCCAGGCATTGGGCTAGGCATGGACGCATGATACAACCCGGGACAGTAAGACAAAAATGGCAATCCACTGGGGTGCTTATGTAAGGTTTTTCTAACTTTTGAAATTAAAAAAAAAAAAAAAAGGAACTACTTGAAGCTCATCCCTTCCTACTTTTGAATGTTGCAAATAAGATGTAGTCTTATCTGAGGCTAGAGTGGTCAGGAGTCATCTTGTAACCATGAGGGGAGAACCAAGGGAATTATACAGAATCCTCGGCAATGCTGCACTTTTTGAATTAATTAGTGTTGGAATAACCTGTTCTGGATTTGTTAGGATAAAGAATTCATTACATTCATTATGATTTAAGGCACCCTTATGCATTTTTACCAAAACAGTCTGATTACTCTGACCCTTCTGCAAGACTCTTTGGAAGAAGCTGCTACAGAGAAAAGCAAAGCTGACTAAGCAGATGTCCCTTCCTTCAAAGCAAAGCTCAATGCTGTCTTCTGGTAAGAAGCTCCTGAATATAGGGAAATAAGACAATTAGGAGTGGAGTTACGCTTAATAAGATTTGAGACTTTAATGAGGTCTCTACAAAGACAGGGGTTTCTGATATTCCTTAACAGAAAGGGGCTGAAAAAAACCTCTGTACTTTGCTAAGGTAAAGGAAGCTACTTTATATTGTGGAGCACAGTGCCCTTTCAAGGAGGAATTCCCAGGGTTCTAGAAGCCAGTCAACAAACGTTTTCTAAACAGCTGTGTACTCTTTCCTATGTAAGAACAAAAGATCACCCAAAGGAGGTCTGGATCTGCAAAGTATACCCACTCTTAGACAATCTTGGTACAAAAACTTTCCATCCCAACATCTTTTCCACCAATTCACTAAAGTAGTTTGCTTTCTCCCTGTCTTTCACGAAGACTGGGCTATCAAACTATAGTGTTTGTCTTTATTCAGTATTTAAATACTCTCCAAGGGCGCCTGAGTGGCTCAGTCGGTTAAGTGTCTGACTTTGGTTCAGGTCATGATCTCACAGTTTGTGAATTCGAGCCCCACGTCGGGCTCCGTGCTGACAGCTCAGAACCTGGAGCCTCCTTTGGATTCTGTGTCTCCCTCCTCTCTGCTCCTCCCTGGCTAGTGCTCTGTCTCTCAAAAATAAACATTAAAAAAAAGATAAATACCCCTTAGACGAAACCTTATTTTAAGTGAGGTTTGTCTTTAGCATGTATATATTCCACTCTCGGAAAGCCACTGGTAGTTTGTCTTGGAATTTCACATAACATTTTAAAATTTCCAACAAGCATTAAAATACTTCTTATTTTAGTTAATATAATATAATTATATTATATTTAATATATTATATATATTTATATATATAATTATATATAATTATAATTATATTATAATTAATATAAATTTATATTACATTTATTACTTGTATTAGCTTCTTATTGCTGTTACAAATTACTGCCAGCTTCATGGCTTAAAACAACACAAATTTATTACAAGTTCTGGAGGTCAGAAGTCCTAAAATCAAGATGTCAGCACAGCTGCAATACTTCCGGAGGCTCCAGGGGAGACTGTTGTCTTACCTTACCTTGCTTCTAGAGACCACCAGCATTTCTTGGCTTATGGTCTCATCCTCCATCTTCTAAGATGAGCAGCATAGCATCTTCCAATCTCATCTTCTGCTTCCCTCTTATGAGAACCTTTGTGATTATCTTGGGCCCCCTTTCTCAAACCCTTGATTAAATCATATCCACAAAGCCTCTTTTGTTATATGACAGAATATATTCACAGGTTCCTAGGGGTCATTATTTAGCCTACCATACTACCACTTCTATTAGTACTCCACTGGCTAAAATCTGATTGTATCTCAGGAGCTAGGCACAGGGCTAACCGCTTTACAGTTTTTTTGTTTTTTTATTTTTTTTTTATTTTTCAACGTTTTTTATTTATTTTTGGGACAGAGAGAGACAGAGCATGAACGGGGGAGGGGCAGAGAGAGAGGGAGACACAGAATCGGAAACAGGCTCCAGGCTCCGAGCCATCAGCCCAGAGCCTGACGCGGGGCTCGAACTCCCGGACAGCGAGATCGTGACCTGGCTGAAGTCGGACGCTTAACCGACTGCGCCACCCAGGCACCCCAACAGTTTTTAAATCTCAATCCACAAGCCACACATTAAGACTGTATAACTTTCTCAGGCTTGTGACTAAGCCATTGCTTTCTGATAAATGAGAGTAATTAATCAGAAAATTGAGTAACAATGACTTACAAAATCTGCATTTCTACTCCTATCTAGCACTGACTTGTATATGCCTACAAGTTAACTATAAGTAAAACTACAAACTCGTATTTTTAGAAAAATGTAAGCCATGTAGGTAGAAATTTGCGTTTAGAAATAAGCTATATTTATGAGTTGCTGGAACTAAAGCTGTAGTTTCTGGGTTCAGTTAGCTTAGATCACTGAGACCAATGCTAGTTAGATTTATGGTTGCTCTACCTAAGTAGGGCATTTCATTGCACTCAGCTTAGAAATTACAACTCAAACTTTTGACCAAGATCCTAGGAAATGCAGACCTTTAACCACGGCCTTTATCAGAAAAGTGTGGGTGAGACCCCAAAATCCATCCCTGCTGCTCAAAAACCAGTTTATAAACCGATGAGCATTGCAGAGTCCCTCATTATCACGTAGTTGAGTAGCATCTGTTTAGGGTCCGCTTGCCACTCAAATATGTTAGATGCAGTCCTTAATGTACCGTGAAACACTACGCAGTGCAGCTGATGTATCCAAACGGAAGGCCCACCAAATGACAATCTGGCACCTAAAACTTGCTAGGTATTACAAGGGTTAGAGGCTCTTGCACACTAGTTTGAGCCCCTTAGCTGTCTGACTTAAGGCTTTTTTTAAGATTGGATATAATTAAGGAGACACACAATCATAAAACTTGAATACAGAAATAGTTTAGTCCAGTGGCTTCCAGCCTGTTGGCTATAAGCTCTGGCAGCATCTGGGAGTTATTGTAAGGAGCCCATTAATCCATTTGAGCACCAAATGTCTGTAGACTAAGTATATTCTACTTATCAAACACAGATATGGTTGTGATGAGTAATACGAATTTCCTTGAAAAGATCACTGAACTCATAGAAGTCTATAATCCTTTTTCTCTTATTAATCATTAGGTGCTTAAGGGCAATTAAGTCCACGAAATTCTGACATGCTCAGAGTAGTAGGGCACCTTTGCTTCAGCTTAGAGAATTTAGCAAAGTGTCCACAAAACACTTCTAACACACAAACACTTCCATTCATGTAAGATTAAAGCTTTAAAAGAGCTCATCTGACAGGCTCCTAGAAGGTATGCTGAGGAATGAGTTGAACAATAACATATCAAGTAAGACCAACTAATAATGCTGATGAAAACTTTCAACAGCAAATTTTTCTTTCTACCATATCTTATGAGAAAGGTTAGGAAAAGAAGGTAAAAAGCACTGTTTCATGTCTTTAACTTGCTTGCAAGAGTATCTAAATGAATAAACTGGATAGGGCAGATTTTGAAAACCAACACTATCCTCTTTAAAGATTATGTATCTGGCTTTTAATTTGTAAATAAACACTATCAGTTTGTATAGAACTTTACAAAAAATGTGTGCGTTGTAGGATTTATTTGTAGTCTTTCAAAATCACAAACTTCTTTTTCAAAGGTGAGAAAACTAACCATATGAAAGGTTAAGTGATTTTTTCCCAAGATTATAGTATAGTTATAATGGAAGAGCTTAGGTTATTAAAAAGAATACACACAACAGCAGCAACATAAGTAATGTGGATTAGATTTTAGAAGGGTCATACAGAATTTTCTAAACACATTTTGATTATTTGATCCCAATTAAGGAAAACCAGAGACATTTTGTGGTCATCTTACCTTCCTTAAATGGAGGAACAACCCCACTGATTTAAACGGACTGTATAGCACTGTTTGAGTGTTGAATATATTCATTAAACAAAACTTTTTAAATGTGTATTTTTGAGAGAGAGAGCTAGAGACAGAGCATGAGTGGGGGAGGGGCACAGAGAGAGAATGAGACACAGAATCGGAAGCAGGCTCCAGGCTCTGAGCTGTCAGCACAGAACCCTACACGGGACTCAAACTCGTGAACCGTGAAAGCATGACCTGAGCCAAAGTCGGAGGCTTAACCAACTGAGCCACCCAGGCGTCCCAAGTATTAAATATATCCTTTTTCAGTCATTTTCAGATCTCGTATAATAAAAATTCCTCTTTAAAGATTAGTATTCCAGGCTCTAATGATTTTCTTTATATCCAAACAATCACTTACTAAAATAGGCTGGTAGCAAAAGGCAGAGTTGGGTTTTAGAATTTATAATTACAAAGGATCCAATATTGGGGCGCCTGGGTGGTTCAGTCGTTAAGTGTCCAACTTCGGCTCAGGTCATGATCTTGCGGTTCGCGAGTTCGAGCCCCACGTCGGGCTCTGTGCTGACAGCTCAGAGTCTGGAGCCTGCTTCAGACTCTGTGTCTCCTCTCTCTCTGCCCCTCCCCTGCTCACGTTCTGTCTCTCTCAAAAACAAACATTAAAAAAATTTAAAAAACAAAAAACAAAGGATCCAATCTTTATAAACTTTGCATATAATAAAAAAAAAACCCTTCCTGTCTATAGGATTGTGTGACATTGGAATATTTCAAGGAGCTTGCAGCTTCTCCTTGGAAATCTTAACCACAGTATAAATTAAGTTGGCTGAGGGGGCCCTGAGTGGCTCAGTCGGTTGACCATTTGACTCTTGGTTTTGTCTCAGGTCATGATCTCACGGTTTGTGAGTTTGAGCCCTGCTTCACGCTCTGGGTGGACAGCCTCTGATAGTGCAAAGCCTGCTTGGGAGTCTCCCTGACTCTCCCCTGTGCATGAGACATGTGTGCATGCTTTCTCAAAATAAATAAACTTAAAAAAATTTTTTTTAATTAAGTTGGCTAAAAGCTAAAGTGCTTGACAGCTGACAAGATTTCTATATTCCTCTTCATATTATTTCCTTCAGCATCTGTTGATGGGGAACAACCTGCCCATATTTCTCACTACAGCTGTTTGCTGATATATAGCTGTTTCCCTTTTCCTCAAATATTTACCTGCAAAATAAAATATTCACTCTTCTCTTGTCACTTACAGTTGACTCCTAGCTAATAGAGTTTCTGCTGATTCCTAGAGCACCAAAGTTTAAGTAGCAGGTTCTGGCTGGGTCTGTTCATTTAGTGAATCACACATTCATTCAACCAATCAACCAGCATTTACAGATCATCCACTATGTGCTGAATTCGGTCACCTTAAATGGAACCAAAACAACAACAAAAAGTTTTAAAGAATTACCAGAACTTTTATTTTTGCTTAGTTTTATTAAAAAAATAAATATGTCATAAAGCTTTATTTTCCTTTAAGGAGAAAAAAAGGAACAAGTTTCATAAAATCAAATAAGCAATGGTAAGGTGTCTTAACTTGAAAAAGATTGGGAATCACTGGTTTACAAGTTATAATTGAATGAAAGAACAACTGTAACAGCCAGTTGGCTGTTTCATGCCAATGGCAGCAAACAAGATCAACTAGGGCAAAATAAATAATTGTGTGGAAGCCCTGATAAGTGCTTAAACAGACCGATTCACTGAGACATCAGTATAGATATATCTTGTTTTAAACAACACAGGAGTTCCTGAAAAGTTTTGTGTAAATGAAATAACCACAAACAGACTAGGAGAGCTTGGTATCTGAAAGAATTCCATGGTGAATTCTTTTGTGAACAACCACTTCCACCAATCCAGGTATTTGCTTTGCTAAAGGCAAAGTATACCTGGCTGCTAACTCTCTGAAGTGAGGCATTAGCATACGCGCCTAACATCGCTCCAGCTGGGCCAGTGGCACAATTTCCCAGTTTGTGTTTCTATTAAGTAGTGTAAAGTACAGAGTCAGCCAGGGAACCCAGCTGCATCTGGCAGAGCAGGCACAGGGGTGGGATAACCACCTTTAACATCATTTCCAAGCCAATAAATACTTTTGAGAGTCTACTTTGTGCAAAGCACAGTCATAAACCTTATCAATTCAGTTATAGATGTAACTTCCTTTCTCTAAAACCTTCAGTCAGGGCCTAGGTCTGGAACTCTAAAATAAAGTAATACTATTAATCCTCAGGACTGGCTTTAACCAAACTAGCTGCCCAACTCCTTCAGATTGGGGTAGATGATAATGGAAGAGACTGAGTTTTCTAAGGCTGAAGTTTAACAACACAATAATCATGTTTTATATAACCAGTTAGTGAAAACTTTTGCTGGTGACAAAAATTTTTCAAATGGTTTCTTTTTTTCACTTGATGGCGAACTCTGGAGAACAATTAAAGTCGTCGCTCTCTGGCCGGGCGATACGTTTCAGTTCTGCTGATAGAAAATAAGAATTTCTTTCCACCCACCAGAATTTCGTGAACTTATCCTACACCACAAGTGATGCTTTGGACAGGGAAGAAGTATGGTAGAACCAGCTCCAGTCAGTTTTATCATTATAAATAAATAGAATCCTCTCCTTGCTCACAGCCTCCATTTCATTTGGCCAAACTTCTACCAGGCTTAAGTCACATTTAATTAGTTAGGCTGTTCAGTTCCTTTCTTTTTTGTTTTTTTTTTTAAATGCTCCTAATACCATTGCTGCCTATATGTACAAGTGTGAATAAAAAGAGAATGCAATCTTTAGTCTTTTCCACACTGAGTACACTAACAACAATTAGTAAATAATTAAAGAATAAGTGGTCATTTTAAAACTTGTGTTTTTCTTTAAAAATTTTTCACTTTCTAGCACTTAAAAAAAGGGGTCTTAAAAGTGCCCTATTAATGTCCAATGCTGTTCCCACTCTGTCCTACCCATCCAAAACCTGCTACAAACGCTGGATTGAGTTCATATCAAATAACTTAGCCGTACCAAGATTTTTCAAATGGAAACAGTGTTACTGACTTCTTCATATTGGATAACAAAATAAGGGTAACTCTGATCATCATTAAAAATGACAAAAATCTGAGGCTCAAAGAAATTATCCACACAAGAGTCATACAGGTCGCTGGTGACACTGCCAGGATTGACAGGAGGGGGCCGTCTCATGCCATGACTGCCCATCGTGTATCTGCCAGTTAGCACTTTGGCCAGAAACATGAAATGGACTCCTTTGGACGACTTCTTAGAAAAGTTATGAGAGTAGCTTGCCTTCTTTGCAAAGTAACTGCCTTGTCCAAACATTGTAGCATGCTTTCCACAGACTCGAGGGTCAAAGTTGTGCTTGCAAATTCCATCTACCACATCCTGGGATGTTCCATGAAATAAATGTCTCTCATTTATTATTCTGTCACGGCCAAACATTTTCCTGTTCATATATTCCTTTTTCCTAATGCAAACAGTGGGCAGGGAATTCAGAAAAAGGAAGGTACGTATCAATTTAATAGGCAAGACATAGTCATAAACTTCTCTTTATGGTTTCAATGGGGAGGAAGTGTTAAAGTAGTTTTCAAGGGCACAATGTCATCAACGATCATATTAAAAGTGTACACTTATCTTTTCCACTGCAGACAAGAAAAGCCCTTTCATTTTTTTCCCCAACACCTGTTCACTTGCTTTCTCTTCCATTTCAAATCTAGCTCACAGACTTACCTTCTCAGGATGGCTTCTTTGTCTAATTCCACTAACCTGAGGGTCTCTTAATTCTGAGATTCCTCAAATCTGCATGTATTCTTTTTGTACCACATTTGTTATTTGAGAGGCAGCACAGTCAAGTGATTAAGAGCAAAGCCTCTGGTGTTAGACTGCCAGGGTTCAAACTCTAGCACATATCTTATTAGCTGTATAACATGTGGGAAGTTACTGAACTTTTATATGACTCAGTTTCCTCTCTGTAAAATGTACACTGCAACAATCCTACTTATAGGTCTGTTTGAGGAGTATATGTGAGTTAATATATGAAAAAATACGAACATATTAGGTTTTGTGAAAGTCTTTACTATTATGTTCTGCATTTGTCATTAGCTACATTAAGAAAAGTTCTCTTGAACTTTTCATACTGCTGACTCACCTTTTATATTTCTCCCAAAGAAACTGGTTTTGGACTCTCAATATTTGCAAAATTCTATATTTAAACTCAGGCACAGTCTTATGAAAAAGATTATAAATGATTCGATAACTTTTGTCCTCTGCAGAAACAGGCACTTGGATGAAGTCCTGAGATGGATGCATATAAACCCAAGTTTCAGGGTAAAAGTTTGCTGAGGTGACCCCATCTGGGCAGATAATCTGTGACGAGGAGGTTGCTTCAAGAGGTGGAGGAGCCTGTGTGGGAACACCACCAAGTGTCCTAGAAGGGAGAGGAAGGAATGTCAATGTAAAACATTCAGAGATAAGCACATCTCACATTACAGTGCTCTATAGCAATATCTAATATTATAATTTGTAAAGCTTAAATGCTTATTCAAAAAACAATATAGAAAATGCTATGTATTAAAGAAAAAAAACTTAGAGTAACACTGCCTGTATACAGATAACCTATTATTAGCTTCTTCCTGGTCTCCTCCTGGTGGAGAAAACTCTGGAATGTACTGCTACAAGGCAAGCACGCAAGAGCCAATTTATAAATATCTTTACTTTCTGAATCTTGGACTCCTCTTTTGCCTATACAGTTAAAGAAACTGTTTCAAGGGAACGACAATTTATATGCATTGTTCAAACTTTGCTGTACTAAGCAAAAAATTTGCCATTACTAAAGGCTATGTAGGTGGGGGGAGCAGAATAATGGGGAGACAAAGTAAGGCAGGCAGGGGAAGATGACATAAGATATTAAAAATAAAAAAGCTTATACTTTTTGTGTAGAAACAAACAAAAATCAATGGAGTAGGCACTGAAAGCTGACATTTGGCTTTTGCTTCATTTTTCAATATCACATAACAAGAAAACCATCAACTCTATTCAAATTTTATAGCTTTAGGTGTGCTTAAGATTGAGCTAATTAACTTTAAGCTCTAGACACCAAAATGCATATTCTTGAACCTTTAACAATTCAGGTCTTTACATTTTGAAAGATGTGCTTAGATAAGGAGCAGCTTGATGGTTACTTATTCCTGCCCAACTAAATGCTTAAATTTAAGTTATATTTTTTTGGCCATTTTCAAAACAGAGGAAAAGGGAAGAATCAGAGGGATAGGAAATCCTGGCCCTGAGACCCAGATTCAGGGTCAGGGTATTATAACACTCATCAGCACAGAGTGGTCACAAGGAAGCAGTGAGTGTGCCAAATGGATTAAGAAACTAAAATTTTCAAAAGAGCTTTGTGACACAGAGGTTACAACTCTGAATGAACATGCAAATAGTCTCCAAGAGCATATATTACCATCACCCTCCTCATAATCACAGCCACCTTACAGTAATAAGCACATCCTATGGACAGGCTTTTTACACACAGTATCACTACCCTGCAAGATGGCTTGGTTATCCATAGTTTTCAAATAAAGATCCTGCTAGCATAATAGCAAAGAACAGAGACAGGATTTGAATCCAGGCCTATCTATCATAGTTTATAGATGCAGCATTCTCTACTTCTATAAACTTCACAATTCATATACATACATATATAGATATATAGATATAGATATATAGATACATAGATATAGATATAATTTCTCCCCTAAGGCTTGAAAGTGATGGATGTATACCATGGTTGCAACTCAGGTTTGCCTGACTCCCACTCCCACCACC
This sequence comes from Lynx rufus, assembly GCF_022079265.1. Classification (NCBI taxonomy): domain Eukaryota; kingdom Metazoa; phylum Chordata; class Mammalia; order Carnivora; family Felidae; genus Lynx; species Lynx rufus. The sequence continues at coordinate 50,645,033 of NW_025814867.1, read as the reverse complement.
ACCACCACACCACACAGTTTTTTGACTTTTAAGAGATGGCTTGTTAAAAAGCTAAAAGCTACAGAAGCACAACCGCCTCCTCTAACACCCGTCCCCTTCAAGTCACTGTACCTACAACTTATTATGCCTGAAAGTCCCTGTGAGACACAGAGAAGTTCTGGATAGAGCCAGGGCTTACAGAATCCCTAGGTGCTTTTAAGTTCGGGGGTCAACTTAAAGGGGCACTGGTTGTTCCAATCTTCATGGCAGAGGCACAATAGTTCTTGTCCTCTGGAGCATTTTCATAAATCCCTGACAGATTCCTCCAGAGCCTTCATTCACTGGCACATTCTTCTGAAGAGAGGCCCCACTGCTTTAATCAGATTCTGAAAGGTCTGTAACTCCTTAAAAAGCCATCACTACTCTGGAGAAATGGCAGGAAACATAGAGTATAAGCTCCTTATTTTTAGCTGTTCCCTCTATTCCTGCTCTACAAAGAGAGTAAGTTCCAGCCTACCAGGTTTTCCAGTATTATTAGGAATTGAAGTTACCAAAAGAGGTTTCTGAGTTGAGGAAGGAAGGGAAGATTCTCCCAAACCACTCTGCCCAAAATAGGTTTTAGGCTGCTGTCACAGCTGTACTGAAAACCTAGCACTGACCATAGAAGACTCACATACTTAAAGATGAGCCTGTGTAAATAAATCCTAGCCATCCTAAAACATTAAATTAGATTTTATCATCCATTCCTACCTACAGATGCTTACTTTTTTTTTTTTTAATTTTTTTTTTAACGTTTTATTTATTTATTTTTGAGATACAGAGAGACAAAGCATGAACAGGGGAGGGTCAGAGAGAGGGAGACAAAGAATCCGAAACAGGCTCCAGGCTCTGAGCTGTCAGCACAGAGCCCGACGCGGGGCTTGAACTCACGGACCGCGAGATCATGACCGGAGCCGAAGTCGGCCGCTTAACCGACTGAGCCACCCAGGCGCCCCTACAGATGCTTACTTTTAACAAGCCAACTTCCCAATTAGGTTGAAACATAAAAATGCAGATAGACAGTTGTCTGATGGACTTCTATACTCCAGTTGCTATGGGTTAGAAATACATATTCCAAGCACAGTTACAAACGTGGCTTTATTTTCTAGGGATGTCGAGTTCATATTTAGCTCACGAGTATTCCAATGACATACTGCGTGCTTCACAGTGCTGTACCAGGCAAAGTTGAAGGGTATAGAATTTATACTTCAGGACCTCTGAAGAATGGATTTTCAGAATCCAAGGTCATCTTTTACACTCTCTTTCACTCCCCTTGCCACTTCAAAAGATGTTTCCTAACCCGCTTTTAATGATGATGTAAAAATTAATTTATTTTATCCTTTTTGAGGAGTAGTCAAAGAAACTCTATCAGGCTTTCCCATGACCATGTGGTGACTGCACCGGATAGATGTCTTTTCAGCTGAAATGAACTCCTAAACCTCTAAATCTGAGATTTGTTTGCTTATGCTGCCTCGCTCAAGTATTCCAATAATATTAAAAGAATAAGCTCCTTCTTATCAGCCTCATTAAAAAGCAGCAAGCACAAGAAAAAAAAATATGTTCTTTGTAACTATGAGGTGATGGATGTTAACTAAACCTGATTGTGGTAATCATTTCTGCAATATATATGTATGTTAAGTCATTATGCTATATACCTTAAACTTAAAAGGACAGAGGTGTATGCCAGTTACAGCTCAATAAAACTGAAGGGAATAAAAAGCACCACCAGGGAAATTCTCATTTATAAAGAGCCAAATTTGCAGGAAATTCATAGATTAAGTCTTCTCTCCCCACCTCTCTTATTCTGGCATTCCCAATTCTTAGGCATCTCTGATTCACTGAGAACTGTAGCCTTTTTGACACCTATGTTTTAATTTAACTGTCTGTATTTTACCTAAAAACAAAACTTTCTTCCTGGCTAATAAGATTAAAATTGTGGGGGCGCCTGGGTGGCGCAGTCGGTTAAGCGTCCGACTTCAGCCAGGTCACGATCTCGCGGTCCGTGAGTTCGAGCCCCGCGTCAGGCTCTGGGCTGATGGCTCAGAGCCTGGAGCCTGCTTCCGGTTCTGTGTCTCCCTCTCTCTCTGCCCCTCCCCCGTTCATGCTCTGTCTCTCTCTGTCCCAAAAATAAATAAACGTTGAAAAAAAAAATTTTTAAAAGATTAAAATTGTGGTCTCTCTGACATCTATTTTTGCAGTCTGTCTTTTTAAAAAATTATTTATTTATTTATTTATTTATTTTTTTTTTTCTTCAACGTTTTATTTTATTTTTGGGACAGAGAGAGACAGAGCATGAACGGGGGAGGGGCAGAGAGAGAGGGAGACACAGAATCGGAAACAGGCTCCAGGCTCTGAGCCATCAGCCCAGAGCCCGACGCGGGGCTCGAACTCACGGACCGCGAGATCGTGACCTGGCTGAAGTCGGACGCTTAACCGACTGCGCCACCCAGGCGCCCCAAAAATTTTTTTATTTTAGAGAGAGAGAGAGACAGTGGGGGAGCATGGCAGAGGGAGAGAGAGAGAATCACAAGCAGTTTTCACACACAGCACAGAGCCTGGCATGGGGCTGATTCCAAGGATCCTGGGATCGTGACCTGAGCCAAAAATCGAGAGTCAGAAGCTCAACTTACTGAACCACCCATGCATCCCTGCAGTCTGCTTTTTGAAACTAATCGGCCTCTATTTTCTTCCCACTAGGCCGGTCTAAGTGCCCCACAGCTCCAGACTCTAGGGCAGATAGGAACTGAAGGGCTGCATTTACCCATTCCACTCTGATGAACTTGCTGCTGCTTTGCTCTTTTCTCACTCAAGTGTCTACATAATCTCTTTGATTTGCTAAGCTCTTACTTTATACCTGATTATCACTGTTCCAGACAAGAAGACTAAAATAGGAAATTTTAAAAAGGAAAAAGAAGAAAAAATAGAGCGAATTTCTTTGTTCTCTTATTAAGCCTATGTTATAAATAGTAAGGTGCCAAATTTGTGACGTTTATAGTTCATACTTTTACAAAGTAAGTCTAAGTTTAAAAAGAAAGGGGGAGGGGTTATTCTACAATTACTTGTTTTAGGATTGAAACAAATCATGTTCAAATCATGTTCTGTAAACCCCCCCCAACAATGCAGTACTCGGGTGAGCATTCTTACTCTCACTCAGAAGCTACATCTTGCTTGATTGGCTCAGCATGCCAAGCTGCTGGTCCCACTAATGAGTTCTACCGTCTCACTAGGAGGACAATATGTTCCTAACTACCGGACGCTGACACTATCTCCAGCTGTGCTAGTGAAATCACAGAAATGGCATTTTTATTAGATTCTAAAAAAAAAGGGAAACCTACAAGGTAAAATAATTCACACTTGGACTAGAAAGAAAGCACACATTTACCCCAAGCCAATATGCATTTCTAAAATCAGCATTACTAAAAATTGCTTTTGGATACTGAGCATTTCAGGGATTTTTATTCATTTGTGTTTTTTTTCTTTTTTTGCATTTTGTTTTTAATGTTCCCTTTGCAATCTCATAATTAGAATCATTAAGATTCTGTCATAATCTGGGAAAAACAGTTTGAGACTGAAATTAAAAAAAAAAAAACTAGTAAGAATATAAAAACAGCATCTCTAAGATTGGTAGAAGAGAAAAACCAGTATTACACTAGGCTTCCCCAGTCCATAAAACCAAGTAAACCTAGTATCATTTTAAAAATCGGGTTCTAAATACGGTATATCTGACGAGAGTACATAACGATTTCCCTAGAGTTACTAACTTTCAAAGATGGCTATGCTATTGGTAACATGCTCCACCTTTTTGGCACCTATGGAGATGTGCCAGTGGGCTATTTAGAGGTGGGGAAAAAGAAATGGCACTTGGGAAAATGGAAGAAGAGCTCACCTATAATTCAGAAGGATGAGTTCAGTCTCAACCTAGAAATAGGACAGGTAATTTTAGTGAGTGTTACAGGAAGGTGGGCCTTACCTAGCACATGAGAATGCAAATTATTTGAAAAGGATTCTTCCCAAGAAAATTCACTCAAGGAAGAATGGGAGAAAGCAACCTTGGAGGACTCTCCCTACTTGTCCTGGCAGTTTACCTGGACTAGGAAGTAGTCCCATTACATGGAAAGACATCATCAGGAAACTCAGTCTTCACAAATGCAAACTGCCTCATTCCAGATATAATTACTTTTCATTGTGTAAAAATGTTACTTCTATTTGCTTTTCAGTTCAAAAAACCAATTGGATAATCACTCTTTTAGTGAGGTTAATTGTAGCTTATCTGAATGCTACTCTTTAAAGACTTAAACCCATTGAATAACTCAAAATTTCACATTCTCGAAGTAATAACCACGTTAGTCTCTTAAAATCTTTTACTCTTTGGCATTCAGTTGTACATTTACATAAAATAAGAGGAAAGATTAGGCATTCCACTGGACACTTACTGTAAATATGGAAGCAGTATAAAACAGGAGCGGAAGAGGGGTCTCCTTTTTATTTCTCTCCTGAAGAATGAGTTGTGGAGGATGTAGTGGTTGTTCCACATCATAAATCTGACCTCTTTCAGACCCCTAGAGTTGGCTTCTTCAATCAATCGAATAACAGACTGGAGCAGAAAACAGAAGGTAAAGAAAAAAAAAGTTAGAAAAAAGCAATCACTATGAAATATGAAAAATGTTACCAGAAAGGCAAAAATAGCTAACCTTGCTGTTAACATCAGTAAAGTTTCAATAAAGTACAGGCGGTCAAATTAATTCCCTTTACACACAGGATTTCTGGGGAGGGAATAGGGGGCAAAGATGCAGAACAGAAAGACACTCTCTCTTCAGAAGATCACAGTCCAACATAGGAAACATTGAGGCCCAGGGAACTACTCTATTCTAGTTTGAGGCCTTAACAATGTCCTAGAGATTTTTTTGTTTATATTTCTTACGGGAATTTTCAGAAGAGGATTAAAGATGATAGTGTATACAGTTCAAATAAACTAGTTAAGTTCTAAACCCAAGAAATCTTTCAGAGGAAAAACACAGGGACAGCCCAAGTATTCTGAGAATACATTTTAAAGAGCTTCTTATTCTCCATGGAAGGTATCAGATACTAGTGACTACTTAAGAGAGTCTCAGAAATTTTAATTCCATTGTGTATTATTAAGCAATTAACATACTAGATAGTTTTCTTTTGTTATTGCCTTAAAAAATAAAACCTAAGGGTAAAGAAATCAGTTCTCCCTTTTTGTAATGCTGGAAATGAATTTAATCAAATTAAATAAGTCAGATCTTTGGAATGTGAAATTAATCTCTAAAGCCCATTTCATCATTTTTAAAACTGACTCAGAATTCTCATTCAGAGGGAAAGTAAAGCCACCATCATTTTGAAAACCTTACTTTGTGATTGATGAGCTATTCTTACCATCTCAGACTAAGGATGCATATGCCAGAATTTTAAATGACTGATTTGCCTGACCACAGCTAAATAAACATTGTCAAGTATTTCTTACAGGGGCTTAAGAGTGCTGGTTTCCCGTCAGACTTCCGAAATGCTAAGTGTAACACATGATCCAATGACCACGAGCCCAGGAGCTAGAAATAGCCAGACTTACACCAGTGCTCATCTCATTAAAATTATTCCAAAGAGGCACTGAGTTTGAGTACTTACCAATATAACTACTTGGTCTCTATAGTATAAGATATTGGGGAAAACATTTTACCTCTTTGATAATAGTGGTTTGTATTTACGTATTCCAGAAGATTAATGGAAAGAAATACATCTTCAGAAAAGCAAGACAGAATAATGTTACTTGTATCAATAACACTCAATTTTACATCAATAAGCTCTTTGATTTGTTGTTCTGTCTAGTCACTGTTGTAAAGGAAAAAAGAAAGGACACTGAAAGGCAAAAAAATTTTTAATGTACTTTCTGGAAAAAGAACCTATAAATACCTCAGGATACTCTCTCCATCCAAAGTGGTCCCTACAGAAGAACTTCCAGACTGTGTGATAAACGGAGTTTACATTGCTAGAGGGTGGTGTGGACAGCCTTCGTAGTTGGTCAAATTCAGTTGTTTCATACACATTCATGGCATTCAAATCTGCCCAAAATTCTTGTCCTCTAAAAAGAACCCCCCCAAAAAGAACTGTTAATACATTGGCAAAATAGAAATGTCTAAACATCTCATCAAACATTAAAAATATGTAGTAGAGCATGTTGTAGAATTTTCAAAACTTGTCTTATTTGGAGTAAAAGGACATTATTGGTTTCCTCATTTTCTACATGCTTTCTCTTAACAAGACCAAAAGTTCCAGGCCATGGAGTTATGGTAGGACTGCTGCTATCCCACAGTCACTGACCTAAACCAATCAACATAATCCCACCCTCCCTACGGTGGGATGAACTAAACCCTGGTCTCAGACAATCAGGGGGTCAGTTTTAAGATGAAGCTGACATAAAAAGCCGGAAGTGAAACAAAAGAAACTTCTGTTGAAGACGGCCCTTTTTTCAGAGGCATCAGATTACCTAAGCCAATACAGGAATATATAATATTGCCTGATGAAAGACAGGAAAGGGGTATCTGGGTGGCTCAGTTGATTAAGCATCCAGCTCTTGATTTTGGCTCAAGTCATGATCTCACAGTTTGGGCTGACAGCACAGAGCCTGCTTTAGATTCTCTCTCTCTCATTCTCTCTCTCTCTCTCTCTCTCTCTCCCTCTCTGCCCCTACCCCACTTGCTCTCTCTTTCTCAAAATAAACAAATAAAACTTAAAAAAAAAAAAAGACAGGAAAAAAAGGAAAAAATAAAAAGACCCCAGATGAGACCAGTATTGCTATTCTACCCAATATCAATACTATCTTTTATCCTGAAGGGAAAAAAGAAAAGTTGGTATAACATGAAGAGAAAAACAGTTTGGATTACTATTAAGTTTAATATAAGAATATTTTTGTCATTTTGTTATCTGGTCTGCTGCTGCTGAATCAGCACTTGATAAATATCTCAGTACTGTCAGGAGAAAATCTCACTGTATGAATCAAGATCATTTAAGAATTATAATGGATGGTCCCATTAAAACATTTGTCCTTTTTTAATGAAACTTCCTCTAGTGTTTGAAGCATTTGAACAATTATTTTAAGGAACCAGAAAAATATTCATTGTATTGTTCTCTCTTTTTGTATGTTTCAAATTGTTCCTAAGAAAACATGAAAAATAAAATATATCCTAAAGTAACATCATAGGTATCAGCAGAGTGACCAAGTTTCTAAACACATTCCTTCATTTTTCTACCCTTTCCACAACAGATTTCTAAATGGATGCCTCTAACTCACAGGATACTCCAGATCCAGTAGCACTCACAATGACTGGTTCATGTGAAATCCAGGTGTCTGAATATTCCCATTAATTAACTAATTTCCTTGCCATAAATTAGGATTTTGAAAACTATTAATTTTGACCTATGGGTTTTGTTGATTAGTACAACACTTTCCAAATTCTGCTCTTGGAACACTTGCTTCAAGGACTGTGAATGGGTATTCCCCGTAAAAAGCATTCTGTGGTCAAATGTTGGGAAAAAAACTCGGTTACACAAGGCTAAACAATTTACTTACTACAGCCATTCCTCAGTCCCTTTTGTATGCTAAGGTAAATACTCAAGTACCATGATGAGGGCTATAAAGTATCCTTCCAAACCTATGACAGTGCTCTAGCTTTTTTTCCATTACTATCTAATAACATATCTCGATAACACCCCTGGCAAACATCAGGGCAAGAAAATCTATTTCCCACCCTTCATCCTAGTGTTCATAATTTTTGAAACAGGTTCTATTTGAAAACAAAACAAAACAAAACAAAAACTAAGTCATCTATCCAACTAATGGTGCCACGAAGCACATAACTTGTAAAAAGCAGTATGTTTCTTTAGAAAGAGGAAAAGACAGAAAGAAAGAAACAGGTGAAAGAAAGAAAGAAAGACCTAAATAGTAGGATATGATCTTAAAAGGAACATTTATATTTAAAAGTTTTATTTATTTTGAGAGAGAGGAGAGGAACATATTCTTTTAATTAAGTGTAAAATGGGAATGAAACAATAAAATGTAGTTTAAAATTACATTTGGACATTTCTCTGTTTAAAATTATTTATGTTAAATAAGGATACTTAAGTCAAAAGGAAAAGTTGTTTCTGGAAAATTCTTAAAAAAAAAAAAAACATTGAAAACTGCAACTCCTATACCTAATTAAACTTCACATCAAATTGCTTTAAACAATTTTCACTTAATTTTAGGAGAGTCTGATTTCATTGAGCAGAGAAATAATAACCTGTTTCTCCCTCTTAACATAGTTTCCAGTATATAAACAGATTTTCTCCACTTTAAGTTTATCTCCCAGTAACTGTTTCCAATTATGAGTTAAATCCTCAGTATTTTAAGGAATTCTTAGAACAGGCCACCTGGATAGCTCAGCTGGTTAAGCATCTGACTCTTGATTTCCGCTCAGGTCATGATCTCACGGCTGTGAGACAGAGCTCCACGTCTGGCTCTGCACTGAGCGCAGAGCCTACTTAGGATTCTCTCTCCCTCTTTGTCCCTTCCAGGCTTACACTCTCTCAAAATAAATAAATTAAAAAAAAAAAAAAAGGAATTCTTAGAACAGCAGTTATTATGTTAATATGCATTATAAACAGCCAATGCTTTTTGCTGTTCAAGTACCAGATTTTATTCTGGACATCACTCTAGCAATTTCTGTTTAAGCTTGTATTATTAAGACTTCATAGATAATGATTTGCATGAGAAAGACATCTAAAACTGCAGCTTTTGCCACATCCTCTGTGCATTTCAGTCCATTGGGCATTATGAAATTTCTATGACAAATCCTAATTTACTACAATCAACTGTTCTTTGGATTGATGTATCAAAGTACTGTTTTAGCTCTATTTGATTTTCAATATGCTTTTCTAGACTTTGCAGAGACAAAACAACAAATTTGAAAAACATTAAATTATCTTTTTATAAGATTAATTTTACCACCTGCTCTCCCTTAAACAGGGAATGCTTCAAAAATCCAAAGCCAAGAGTTTCTTTTCTCCTCCATCTGCATCAGTAGAAAATGCATGCAGTACAGATGCCAAATTTTCAACATACACCACTTTTCCTTATCAAACCATTGTTTCCTATTATGAGAAAGCAGTTATGAGTCATGTATGTGTGATAATAGTGATGGTGGGCTGTATTAGGCAATACACAAAGAATTAAACAGATGTAGTTCCTGGCTTCTAGGGGCTTCAAGAGAGAAATAACTAACAAAACATAAAACCAAAGAGTCGGTACATCTGCCTATCCAAACTTATCAGTGGCAAATACATCCTGGGAATGAGAGGACAAAGAGTAGGCATGCAGCATGATGGGAGAGGAGGTAACTGGTGTCCAGGAATGGCAGCATTCATTATGGGACATAAGGTAGTTACTGGTGCTCAGGAATGGAAAAAGGTCAGGAAAAATTAAGAGGCTCTACTGCACCAATCCAAGATAGCTTTCTCGAAGAGAAAGAATTTTAGGAACAGTTAAATAATAGGAAATAATGCCAGTAAGAAAAAGGTTGTGTGGAAGAACAAGAAAAGAGTTCTTCAAGCACTGTGCTTTCTGCAAGAGTGCAGACAGGGAAGGACAGGAGCAGTGCAAATAGGTGGAAATGGAAATCTTTCAAACAGGGGTACATAACAGATGAGGGAATGTGAACCAGGATATAATAGGCAATGTGAGAGATGTCAGGCCATGAACTGAGGAAGCCCAGAGTCTCAGAGCCTCAAATAAGAGTGCAAATTTAGAGTATTGAGCAGATGGTGATAAAGGGTCAAAGCAGTAAATACAGGATGTGAGAAGACTGAGCAAGAGAGACAATGCTAGAGATTCAGAGGTAGAGAGAGGCTTTGTAAAAGCAGAGTGAAAAATCCTGGCAGCTGAAAACCCTGTCTGGCCTAAGGGCATCCCCACTGAGGGACAGCCAGAAAAGATTGAGTATGGGAGACAGCCACCGTGCAGGATTTAAATTTGGCTAAATACATCATGTGGGTAACTCAATCAGTACTGACTTACCCAAGATATAACCCTATCTGATGAAATCGGGAACAAAAATCTTGTAAAAAGATTGATGATTTTTCTACAAAGGGAAGAATGAACTTGAACTACTGAAGTATTAACAATTCTGTTTCCACGTGCTTCACCAATAAACACAACACCACACATACCATTGTAAGAATCCAGATACAAAACTAATTTAAAATTTTGACAAGAACACCCATTCTCATAATTTAGATGCTTTATAAAATCGTTTTCCTCCTACTCAACAAATATCTCAACATACCAATTAGATAACAAATATTGGAGAATGTTGTCTTATGTATAGAGCACCAACACCCACACTAAGTCAGAAAGAATACCCCACAGTGTATAGTCTTCTATGTATACTGCAAATACAAAAAAAAAAAAAAGTAAACAGGGCCTATGATGTAAATGATAATAAACAGAGCTGTAATGAAAACCAAAACTATTTTTTAAAACGTTCCTGAACAAAATAGAAATTAGTAAGAACATGACGTTTGTTAGATAAATAGTTCTTGGGATTATGCATTTGGAAGCTCAGTAAAGAATATAACCGTTTCAGATAATTTCTCTGTATTTACAAATTGTTTGAAACCAAGAAAAGAAATGCGACAAAAACAAAAACATCTTCAGTAGACATATTAACCACTGGGCTCTGTGCTGGGGATAAGATGAAGAAAGGTTAGTGTCAGTAAGAAGAGAGAAGCAAACCCAGTGGTACAGTGTGAAGTGTGGCACAATGGTGCTCTGAGTACCAGAGGCAGAGGGCCTACCTCTGCTGGAAAAAGGGTCAGGAAAGGGGATCATGGGGGTATTCTAGAATAGATGAAATGGGAGCCAAGTCTGGCTGGTCATCAAGCAAGACAATGGGAGGCAAGACATCACATGCAGAGTGACTGACATGTGTAGAAGCCAACCAAACAAGGCACGAGAGACCCAAGGGCGTGCAGTACATACAGTTCATGTGGGAGGTCAGGGTTTATGTGCGTGTGAGAGGGATGATAAGAGATAAGACTGGACTGGATAGTTTGGCTGGGCTAGATAATGAAGAGCTTTGTATACTGGGTTAAGAGGTCAGGACTTGATTCTGTGGGCAATAGGACTCACTGGTGGATTTTTAACAAAGTTCAGACTTGCCTTTTAAAAAGCCACTGCAACAGTGGTGGTATGAAGGACTGATTTGTTTATCTTTGGTAGGGGAGGGTGGGGAAGGGTGAGGGGGAAGGGTGGAGACAGGCACTTACTTGCTAAATACTTATTAGCATGTTTATTATTAATATTTATTATTCTATGCTTAACCATCTGTAACTACTAGAACTGCACATGAGACAAACGATGACTGACAACTAAGGAGGCAACAATAGGGGTGATTTGAAAGGTATTTAAGAGTTAGACTCTAACTACATAAAATAAGATTACATGTGAGGCTGAAGGGAACGTAGAGTCTAGGATGTGTCCCAAGTTTCTGATCTAGACGACTGGATAAGGTGCCATTACATGAGACAGGAACTGCAGGAGGTAGAACACATTTAAGTGGGAAGATGATGCAAATAAAATATAGAACTCAGATTTTAGTAAAGGTCAATTAAAAATGAGTTTTCTGGGCCTACTCAGTACAGTTTTAATCAGATGGGTTAGATTTCCAAAATTTGGCTTCTATCCTCTAAGCATTAACTGGTTTCTACAAGGATAAACCTATGATCCCAAACTAACACTTGCCCTAATCAGTTAACTAGACACACTTAATAGGTCGTCTAATAATTTTATTACTATGATGTAGTCTTCTGCTACAGATTTGAGACAGGCATGAGAGATGCGACATGTTTGTTGCTGCTGAAGAAATTTCACAGACACACAAAATATAGCTGGCTTTTGATACCTGGCTTTGATGTTTCCAGGACTTATTTAGCAATGCTGGAATATTTAGAAGCTTGCATATCCCTTCAAATATGTTACAAGGTGATGAGAATCAAAGCCATGGAATATATAATACCAACATATTATGTGATAGTGGTGTAGTTATTAAACTTCAGAGGACTATGCATTCTAACTTTATGCTTCGGAAACATAGTAAACCATCATTTATTCTGTTACTAATTAAGATTTTTGCTAACACTGACTCAAATAAATAACACAGAGTTACTGAGGCAATAAAAATTATCTATAAATTCTTACATACATACCAACATCTTTCAATATTTACCAGAGGTTAGAATTCTATACTTAACTTCTACACTACAACATGGGTCTTGGTAACAACTGGATTTTCCCCCTTTATATCCAGGAGTAGCTACAGGCACAGACATATCTACAAATCAAAATTGGAAGTTTATATTATGATGCATACGACCCTCAGTAGTTATGGGCAGGCTAAGAATCAAATGTTGACAATTCAATCTATCCACTTCTAAGGAGACCCTCACCTCATCAAGACAGGATTGCTGAGGCTTAGCTCACTCCATAAAACAATTAACATCAAACTTGGGTCATGGATTTATCTTATGGTTCTAAGTACTTCAAATGATTTTTGGGTAAAAATATCCTCACTTTAAGATGATTCACAATGAGTTTCTGGGAATCAATTTTTAAAAAGGTGATCATTGTAAAGCAAAATCCTGACTGTATGTGCTGCTCCCTTGTTACCTCCTGAAGTATCTTGGAAGCAGGTGAATGAGATGGCACAAAATTAGTGAATGGATGCTGTCTAGAATCACTCTGATCTGTGTGCTTAAACCCCATGTCTGATTTACAAATTGTTAAGACATCTACCTATGGTCTTAAAGTCATTCTAGAATGAACACACTGAAATAAAAATGAGAGGATAAATAAGAGGAGAGAAAAGGCAGGCAGGTAGATTTCCTACATGAAAGAATACTATTTTTAAGCTTTTGGAATTCTGTATTCTCCAAAAGTAGGTGGGTAACTAAACCAACACATAACACAAGTTTATTCTCAAAAACCTTTGTATTAAGACACACTTGAGTACACCTAAGTGTTTCCTAAACCTTTAAAAAATACCATACACCCCTGTGCCCTATGCAACCACTAAAAGCAAATACAATATTCACTTGAGGAAAAGAACTTACTAAATTAAATTAAGTTTTTTGCTTGTTTTTATTACAAAACTACTAGATCAAAGGAAAGAACACAAAAGAACTTTCTAAGAAGACATGGATAAGCCTAAAATCTTTCATAAATAAAATTACACTTATGAGATCAGAAGATCTCACTGCTATCTATTTACAGAGGCATGGGATTAAATTTTGCACTCTGAAGACATCAGAAATGTCATACAGCCTTAACTTTTATCCAAGTTCAGTCACATGTCCTGAGGCTCCTAGAAGGTAACTTAAGTGAGACATACTTGTCAACCATGGCCTGAAGAGGAAATGAAACTTAATTTCTATAAGAACAGCTGGGATAGACAGCATATAACAGACTTTTTTTTTTAATGTGTATCATATCGTACACTGCCTTAAATTATGAAGTTACGGCTTTTAATGAAGAGGAGTAAATATCCCATTTGTTAAATGAAATATTTTTAAAACTGTGAAGTTTCTATCTTACCTCAAAGTAGACAATAAAAATTGTTTGCCATGTACTCAAGGCACATGATTGATTAATTTTATGGATACTGATTAATTTTATGGATATAGAATTTGACAGCATTGAAAGAGGGCTGAAATATATTTGTTTATATAACTTTTCTACTTAATTACAAAATCAACTGTATGTAAGTGCTAAAATTGCTTTAAAAATTACTTTCAAATAACCTCAAACAATTCAGAACTCATTTACACGTAAATGAAATAATTATAAAAATTATAAAATATATCCTCTAATAACCACCAGTAAGATACAATCTATTAGCTTAATTTATTTACAGATTGACTTTTAAAATTACAAATTCCTTTAAAAAAGGTTTTTATTCAGAATTTTCTCATTTTAGCCTTGTCTTTTTGCCTGGTTAGTGCAGATTAACTGATAAATGAGCAAATTAAAAATATACACTTTGATGGCTTATTATGAGAGGTCTTAAGACTAGAGATTTGAATGTAGGCAAACTAACCATATAGAGAATTCATCACTTTCTGAGTTTTTTAAAGTAAATTTCTCAAAGGGGGGAAAACAAAAGACTCCCTACAGAAAACATATTAAGAGATACTTTTTTAATTATCTAAGTTTCATAAACTATGATCACAAAACCTTTCAAAAGGATCTTTAATCAGTAACTCTTTTGAGGGGAGAGGGATTCTACAAAACCAAGCTTCTCTGATAGATTCAATTTTATCAATAGACAGCCTAAATTATTTTCTGATGTGTGGCAGCATTTGGACAATCGAAACATCAGAAAGTAAGCAAACAAAGTTCCTTCTGTTTCACATATTCTACCCCCATTCAAGGAGGTCTTTCTTTTATTACCTCAGAAAGCAAATCTAGTATTTCTGCTGCATTTATTTTTATTCTCTCAATGCCTGGAAGTGAAAGAGCGAAGCCAGGTGACAGTCAGAAACCAAAAACCAACCGCAACAGGAAATATTTAGAGTATTTTGTACCATTTGCCCTCTCCACGCCCTGATCAGCTGCAGGAGCTGTGAAGATCACAGGGTGCAGGCAAGATTCTGAAAGCACACACACTACTACAAGCAAAATCACCCTTGGGCCCCTACCGCTGCCGTTCTTGCCCTGACTATTCAGTGCTGGTAAAAATTTCAAGCAAAGAAGGTCACCTAAACTCTATGGCTATATGTCAAATGAGAAGAGGCAGTTTAAAAATCTCTTAATCCAAAAAGGAAAGAAGGTAACGTAACAAAGAGAAATTCCTGTAAGTATGGCCCAAACATATTCTCCAGTCATAAGAGAAGTGCTATGTTCAAGTAAGACTATTCACAAACCCTTCCTTTTGCCCAGAAGCAATAGTGCCCAAATAAAGGACATCCATTTGCATAAAGAATACAAATTTCCTGAACTCTTTCTCAAATAACTTAGTCATGGGAGATTCTAATACACTCCTGACACATTTTGTGGCACACATACTGGCAAATCACTGGTTTCTGTAGAATGTGAAAGGGAACAGTCATTAGCATTCTCACTGTCATAAGAGCTTACCCTTTCATCGTGATGACCATGCAAAGGTTCTTTACTGGCCAAGTGGGTGTTGCCAGTAAGTAAACAGCACATAGGAGAGAGATCAAGGAGACAGACACATTTCGTTGTGTGGACACAGCAAATAGGAATGCTTAGTTAACTCCCTTCTACGCTTGTCTTAGCAACAGGTTAGGTCAGCAATAGGTTAGGTCAGCAAGGAAAATTTTAAGTTTCACAACTAAAAGTATTAATATCATCAACTTCTAAAATTTAACTTAGTGATCACAGAATTGGTTATAGTTAGCACAAGACTGCTATATTGTATTTCTGCACAAATCAAATATAAACCTTATTTATAAACTACCAAGTTGAATGGAATTTATTTTACATAAAATCCTTTTTTTACCCCCTGCCAGACTTCAGGATGTATTTCAGAACTTACCCATTGCCATTTTAAATTCCCCTATTAACAAGGAATTTATATTAGAATTTCAAGGCTTTTAGTTCATGTATCAGGGACTGGGCTGGATTAGGTTTAACACTTGCAGGGATATTTTTTTAATGTTTAATTTTGAGAGAGAGACAGAGAAAGAGAGAGACAGAGCACGAGCAGGGGAGTAGCAGAGAGACAGAGAGGGACACACAGAACCCAAAGCAGGCTCCAGGCTCTGAGCTGTCATCACAGAGCCCAATGCGAGGATCGAACTCATGAACTGTGAGATCATGACCTGAGCCTAAGTCAGCAGCAGTCAGTGGCTTAACAGACTGAGCCACCCAGGTGACCCCTTTTTTTTTCTTAATTTTTTTTTTTTAACTTACAGGGATTTTAAATAGAGGCAAGTCTGTGCATAGTAATTCCTAGACTCTAGAAAGCAATACCATAGATAACCTATAAATATAATACATCTGATTTTGTTAAAAAAGTTCCTCATACCTAAAAGGTACTTGTTTGCTCCTAGAAATGGTGAACTTTAGAACTTAAGTATTTTATTCCTTTATACAGTTTGTGTTTATGGTGTCACAAAGTTCAGTTCAACCCAAGATCTTAAGCTATTACCTAAAAATTTCAAACCCAGAATGAAACAGAACATGGCTCAACCCTCAGCACTCTTGTGTCTTCCAAAGATACAAAATCACTCATGTTCACTTCACTTTAGTTTAAAACTCCCAGATATATTTTAAAAGAGAAATCCAGCTGCTTTTATGAAGGGAATTTCTTGCAAAACTTAACAGTATCCAATTACCAGAAACAGCCTTATAAAGTTGTGCCAGAATAATCAAAAATCATCTTATAGCTCCAAGTATGTTTTTTCCTTTGTAAAAATATACACACGTACTTAAGTTTTCCTTCCACAAAAAAGGCAAGTGCAACTCTCAAACAGGACACCAGTAATTATTAAGGGTTGCCGATCTAGATTAAGAGGACATCAGGTACTAACTTAAGTGTGATCAAAATTATTACAATCAGATAAAGGATGTGGAATCTGGTGGTCTCAAATCAAAGGATAAGAAATAAAAGAGGTCATAGGAAAACAGTCATAATCTCAAATGGCTGGATTTTAGTAGCATCTCTTGCGTAGCCAAGTTTTGTACGGGCTCCATACTGTTTCACCCTTTAGAAAGAGCCCCCAAGCCTAATATAAAACTAAGGATCACTTAGATCAGAGATGCACAGACAAAATTTATGAATTTACTTGCTTCATAGTAGAATGCAAATCCAGAATCCAGAAATTCTAGTGTAAAAGTAAGAAAGAGATACAGGAACATAGCAGACTTCATCAAATTGCAGCTTTTTCATGTCCACATACGCAGAATGAAGTCTTAAATGTTGAATGGACCATTATTTTTTCCCACTTATTTATAATAAAAAATAAAAGCTTTAGAGTCAATGCAAGAAAATGCATACTGTATCATGCCAGATAACCTTATAAGCTATTTTCTTCAACTGTCTGACTTAAAAGTTATACATCTTTGGCTTTAGCAAGGTTCATTTTCATTACCATAAATAGTTCAGGAACAGACTGACCCCAACCTGCAGCCAGGTGACAGCTGCTTCAAAAAGTCTAATCTGCTTATTGACAAAAAAACAGAAAGGAAATAAATGGATGATTGCTATTGATTCCCATGATAGCTCTACACAGACCCAGTAACTCCTCTGGATTAGTATAGACAGAAGCCAATTAGTTTTATTTCATATGTAAATAGAGCATAAAGAGGTACAAAAAATAATTCATTGGATTGCTTTATCCTAAAGCAGAAGGCACACATTTTGAAAGTCACTTCAAACACAGTTCTTGCTTATGGAGCTCTCTCTTTCTCTTAGGCAGGAATTTTTAAAATAAATTCAAACTCATCCAGCTGTGTATATTCAAGAAATACCAAAAAGTCACAAGGCATAGTAAGTTTCAGCTGTTCTCCTCTCTCCAGTGTTATCAATAACACATAATGAGTTAGTTCCTATATCATCACAGCTGTGCAGGCCAGAGCTAACTTGGCTAAATTAACTATTCTAGTATAGTTCAGTCAGGAGCTTGCTCTACTTTAGATAATGCACTCTTCAAGTCAAATAAAAAATAGGAGCATATGCTCTCTATTATCATTAATATGCAGTCCTTTCTGTCTTTTTTCACAGAGTTCCTGTGAAATCATCTAATGGTATTGTCCCTTGGACAGATTAAAGAAAAACACAAAAAACTCCTAAGAGCAATCAAAATCACTCAAAACTAAGGCTGTAACAACACTCTATGCTTAAACCATAACTAGTAAAACTCCCTCTCGTATCAATAAGCCTTAATTCCAAAAGAGGAGAAAACAACATTGGCCTCTGAGAAAAATTAACCATGGAGTCAGGGTTTGCAATTTTCTTCTTCACCCTCCCCCTTTCAGGAAATTCAGAATTCGAAATAATCACTGGTCATATTTTCATGTACAGATTACCTCCAAAATATATTCTGCAGAGTGCCTTTTCTTTATGGGTGATAATAACTGGAAGACTATTCTGTATTCTGGCACACTTTAAAATGAATGTAAAATGAAAAACAATGGTGATCTCAGTTGCTAAAGGGAGATTTGCACATCCTCCACAATTTCAATTATCCACAACAGTATTCCACACAGTTTGTAAAGCTCTTTCAAAATTGCTTAGTCCTGCCATTTAGTATCATTTTCTACTAAGGATGAGTGCCTAAGCTGTCAGAGACTATGTTTTCTTAATCTAAAACACAACATTCAATGTTGTTTTCTTAACTGTGTATTTGGAATCTGGAAATTCTCCAAAGCCCATCCCGTGTACAAAAGAAGCCTTGGCATCTAAATATGGGGAGTTCATACATACAACTACTTTCAGTTGATGTCAGCAATAAACATCTAGAGATATATAAAAGCAGAGTGAAAAAGCGAAGTGGGATTGTATCATAATTTGGGATAAAGACAAAACTCGAAAAGAATAATTAAAATAATTTCACTATAATAAACCAAGTAAGCATTTACTATTGAAATCCTCTTTTTAAAACATTTTTAGCATCTAGACATCTTGACTAAAGAGTTGGAAGAGACCTGTGAACTTATCTGGCTCAACTTCCTTTCCAATTTCATTCTTGAGAATAAAATAAATACTGTACATCTAATTTGGATTAAATTAGATGTTAAATCCAATCCATTTGCAAAACAAAGAATTTCATCTGCAGTTTTGAGACTACAAACTTTTGTCTCTGCTAGAGACCCAGAACTACGAACTCTTCCCAAGTTCCATACATACAATGAAGTATCTCACGGATATAGCATATAATAATGATCTACCAAGTCATATAAACTGCTGAAAATAAGTGGGAAAAACAACTGCCATTCATTGTTTCTGCATCCGAAGACTGCTAGGCCAGACTTGGACATATACACAGCTGAACACACACTTCCTGGTTATGTGCAATCTGTACAGATAGACCAGCTTTACAGGCCTGACCACAGAGATTAATAGCTTTAGCCAAATAATGTGGTAACCATGTGAACCTGGGCTGCTCCAGCTTGTTTGTGAATCTCTCAGCAAGGCTCAACATGCCGTTATCTGCATCTTGTTGCCAGGAAACACAACATCGCTTCGGAATACAAGGAAAACCAGGTTGCAATGACCACAGGTCAACTTCCCAAAAGCCTAATTTTTGACACTTAGCTATCTACAATCTTATATTTCTTACTGTTGTCTATGGAGAACTTCACTTTACTAGTAATTAACTGTTAATACTTTTTTGCTATTTTTATCAGAGCAGGACCACTTACTACCATTAACAATGTAGCAGCAGAATTAGTAATTACAATAATTCACTGACACTTTTGCTCTTAAGTGTCAAATAAATATTAGTTTACTTCATTAAAACAGATTTGGAAATCAAGCACTCACTGCAACTACTTTGTAAATTATCCAACACTGTATGCCTATAGGCCTATAGCTTTATCTAATTTTTCGGCCAAGTAATTTTACCAGAGAATAAAATACCTGATCTAAGAGAGTTCTTGGATTTTCTGAGATCAAAATACCTGTCTTGCTTTGCTCATGGTAACAGAATGTAATGCGTTGGACAATAGTCCTGCTAGTTTCTTCCTGACCAATTCAAACAGATAGAAACTTAATGTACCAAGATGCTGAAGTACTCAGCAGACTGGAAATTTGCTTCATAAGAGTGAAGTGGGAGGCCACTGTTCTGCACTTTTGCAATCTGGAGATGGAAGGATTACAGTGGCTTTGAGAATATGTAAAATTAATTACCCTTGACATACCAATTAGAATTGCTAGCTCATGGGCAACAGAGATTTTGGACAATACCTTATTAAAAAAAGATTTTTAAGATAAAATAGAAAACATTTTTCTCTCTTCCAATGCTGGCTTAAAAAAAAAAAAAAGAAGAAAGTTAAATGTACTTAGCTTTATTGCAGGATCTAAGAATTTTGCTACCCAAGCAAGATAGAATCTTGAAAACCTAGTATTAATAAATGTATTGTCTTGATAACATCTTGATTTTCCTGATCAGGAAAGCTACATTCTTAGTATTATCTTACTTTTATCCCAAGGGGCTTCTATATAACAATGCCTTAAACTTGGGCCTTATATTGTTTCTCATTTTATCCCATGCATCCCTTTTGAAACAAATGATGCAAAGTTCTAGTCTCATGATAATTAAGTTGCTAAAAAGACACACAGATCTGTGTACTATACAACTTACATAATGCAATATCAAAAGAAAACCACTTACCTAATACTAAAAGGGAACAAATTAAAAAACAAAACCAAAAACCTGGTTTCTTCAATACCAACAATGCCCTGGCACTATGTTAGAACACAGAAGGTTAACATCAAGACTAACAAAATTAGACAACTTGGAAACGTTTACTGACACCATTTGATTGCTGGCTCTCCAGACACTTGGGTTAGTGTAACCCAACTTATCTGTGAAAAAAGATGACTCTTAAAGTTTTCTCTCAGACTTGTGGGTTAGGATTCTCAGCATATTTTTCCTTTCTATGGGTCATGCCTCTCAGTACTGTATCAGGCCATTCATTATCTGTGAAGCTGTCAGGTTGCCCTCATTGTCTCCCAAGTCAGGTAGCATGGACAGATGTGTTCTTCTCCCCTCATAGAATTTTAATCCTTTCTCTTGGTCATAGACAAATAGCTAGTAACATCATATACTTTAACTCCTATACTACAGGAGAAACAAATTTGAAATGTAAAGATTAATGCTTACACATGGCAACTACCATTTCTTTCAATTTATATTCAATTAAGTAAGAATTCAGATGTGGAAATTTCAGTTCCCTATCTGAATTTGCACTAAAAGAACTGAATTATTTACATACATGTCTTGCATACAAAAACTTGAGGATAACTGTTTTTTATGTAAATGGTAAATCAACATATCTATTAACATAAAATTTCCCTGTAAATCAACATATCTATTAACATAAAATTTCCCTTCAACTCACTGCTCAGGTCTAAGAAAACAGCCTGAATTGTAGAACAATTTTCTCTACAAGGTAAACAGAATAATAAACTTAAAGGTAGAAAGACTTAAGGAAACTTAAAAAAGAAAAAAAAATTAATGTTTGGGCATGATTCAGAAGTTTGGGAAGAAGCTCACAGAAAAACCGTATCATTCAAAATGGAAAGAGGGACACAGATATCTCCAAATGATACTATTTTCCTCTAAAAAACTAGCAGCTACTCAACATGCAAAACTTTAAAATTAGATAAATTTGGTATTCATTATTTGTGCTACAGTAAGATTAACCTTGGATTTTCTTTCAAAAGCAAGCTCTTTTGTGTGATTAAAACAGTATCTGATTCACAACATTCAATGTATATGCAACTTCTCTGGCACACACATACTGTACAGAGTGACATATGGATTGTTCAAATCATAAAACTTCATAATCTGGTTAGGTGAATACTCTGCATTAAACCAACATGAAAAACCAGGTTAGCATACAGCTGAAAGAGTAACAGTAAAGAAAAGAATAAAACCTGTTAGGTTACTACTGAAAGAAACTACCCTACTAATAAGCATTTAGCCTCTTGACCTTCTCTATAGGATTTAACAATAGTTTTAAAGTAGTTATAAATACATACCCATACTTCATTCTCATTCTATCATTCTCTGGGTTACAGTAAAATCTTTCCAAGTGCTCCTGGGAATCAGTGGATACACTCTGCCACTTTTGAGTAGTTGTCCTCTTGATCTGCCAATGATATGGCAAGACCGTGTGGTGCTTCAAACAATCCCTGCCATAAATACAAGTGCCTTGCAAAAAGTCCATGCAAATTTCAATTCCATTCTCTTGGTGAGTGTGGTACTGTAGCTGGTTCACCAGCTCAAACACAAGGTCAAGGGAAGCCTCTTCACTTTTGTCCTGAAAAAGCTCGGTACTCAACTTATCACTGGTGTCCAAAATGTACTGGATTGTAAAATTGTTGTCTTGGAAAACCCCTGGAATGTAATCCATGACTTTGTCTATGCAGTCAGGACTAGTAGGAACATCACTTGAAACGGGGTGCAAAAGGTCAGTCTGGAAGTGCCCTGCTGTAGAATCTGCCACCGTCCCACTGATAGCTTCCGGTGGAAAGCTGTGATCCTGGATTGGAACCACTTGTTCTGGAGTATCAGTGGAAGGATGAGCTTCTGGTATTTGGCCCCCAACATTTGTCCCATCAGGAATCAGGACAGACATACTGTTTTCCGCTGGTGGACATGATGGATTGATTTCCAGGGGTTTTTTCACAATAGGTTCATGTAAGCTGCTCTCATCTGCACTCTGGTTTCTAGATCTAAAAACGCCGTCAAGTGAGCCAGATTCTAGCAAAGTATTTAAAATTGGCCTCAAAGACCTCAGGGTTCCGGTTCCCAATCTCTTCTGTTCCTTTTTCTTAAAACAAGTCTTCAATGGAGTGATCTTCTCAGAGAGTCTCATTTGGCATGAAAAGTCATCAGGAGGAGAGGGAGGCTGCACTACACAGTCTGGCTCAGGTTCGGTGGTTTCCATTTCCATGGTGTGGATGAGCTCCAATTGCTCCTCAGAGTCTAAAAATCCTACCAGGAAAGGAAAGAAGATGATCATTTGCAAGCTGACAACAACTGGATCCCATTCATTCATCAAAATGTTTTGTTTTAGTCTGTGACTAAGTCCCTGAAGTCACTCCTCTTATACCATATTTCATCTTTATGGGTCAATTTTAAATTTTAATGAGAAATTAAGGTTCCAAAGCAGCCAAGGCTATTCAAAAGCCCATAGCAGGTAAAGGTAAAGAGATAGTATCTTCTAATAGACTCTTGACATTTATTTGTGGACAATATATGATTGGTAATTCTGCTGGAGTATCAGTTTTTACTGTAAGTCTAGGGTGGGGTTGGGGGCTGAGGTGTAGAAATAAGTGTGGCTAACTGATGACAGCAGGGAAACCACAACTTCTCTGGTTTGTGGTTCTCTTCACAGTTGTTTATCACCTATCTCACGAGGTGACAAAACGGTTTCTTTGTAAAAAAAAAAAAAAAAATTTCACCAAATTAAAGATTAACTTCAAAGTTAAATAGTGAGTGAATTTAAAGCATGAGGATCTACCCAGGAAACAGGGGCTGTCAATGGAAATGTTATGTGGGAGAAAGCCAGGAGCATGTTGAAGCACTTCTAAGTTCAAATATATTCCTGAAGGATGTTAAGGGTCTACTTTTACAATTCCCAAAACATTACCACTATTGGAGAAGGAATGCCAGTTGCTTGTTTAGCAACAGAAGCTACATCAGCAGCAACCACTATAGGCTGTTTTAGAGACCAAACACAACTTCTTAATTGCAAAAGGGCCTCCTTGTCCTTGTCTTCAGAAATGACACATACATGACTTTATCTATTAAAGCAAATGAAGCCATATTATAGAAAAATAATGCAAGAATATAAAACACACACACACACACCCCAAATGTCAGCTTCCTAATGAGCTACTCAAACCACAAAGGTGCTCTCTTCAAAGAATCAGACCCCTTGAAAAAAACTAGAACTTAAAGTCAAAAGCAAAGCAAACTCTGTAAAATGACAAATATCATCGTCTCCTCCTTAGCACTGTAGGAGGTGGAAAAGAGCTGGTGATAAGCAATTAATCTTCTCTCTCTCTCTCTCTCTCTCGTTATTATTCTCTCTCTAAAAGAAAAAGAGATCATTGATGCAAGGGTCCGTGGCTTCATCAAATACTCATCCCAGGTGACCAGTACTATGCCTAGCACAATGCACACAGGTGCTCCATAATATTTTTTAACTGAATAACTGAAGAAAAAGCACCTGTTAAAAATCTAGTTCTGTTAGCCTTTATAGGTCAACAATAACAAAATTATAAAACTGAGTCCCCAGAAAAATGAATATTAAAGATCTAACTGAAAACATTCATAAATCTATGTATAAAAAGTTCATAATGATCAAACTCAAAGCACAGTACAGCTAACCCTTGAACAAGGCGGGTGGGAGGAAGAGGCGGTTCATGGAACCCACCCCTGGAAAAATCCATCCATAACTTTTTGAGTCCCGAACTTAACTACTAGCAGCCTGCCGTTAACCAATAACAAACAGCCGATTAACACAAATTTTGTGTTACATGTGTTATTGTACTGTATTCTCACAACAAAGTAAGCTACAGGAAAGGTTGAGAAAATCACAAAGAAGAGAAAACACATTTACAGTAGTACACAAAATCCACATATAGGTGGACCCGGAAAGTTCCAACTTGTTTTTTAGCGTTCAACTGTATAGAGCCAGGTGTTAGGGCACACGGTAAGTACAAAAGGAAAAGGCAGAAAAAGAGTTCGGTGTGAGCTGGCATTGTTAGGGAAGGAGGGACTTGACATAAGACATAAATCAACTGGAAAGCCGCCAAGCCAGGCGTTATTATTCATCACTCGGCGCTCTTGCCTCAAGGCACAATTGGCACAGATTGTGGTATTCCCTCTCCACCCCACTAAACCCGCCTGTGCCTTCCCCTCGCGTGCGTGCGCGCGCGCACACATACACGCGCGCGTACGTACACACACACACACACACACACACACACACACACACACACACACACGCCACTCCTACCACATCCACCCAAGGCAAAACAGACACTGAACCAATTTTATTTATAGAGGTGTACACACACACACGGTAACTTTTCCTGTTATTGCCCTCCGTCAAACTGGGAAATAAAACTGAGGAAGAGGCGGAGAACTGAAGTGGCTGGAGTGGGGAAGTCACTAGAACCCAGTTCCTCAATTAGTTTGCATAACAGAAAAATAAAGATTGGAAGGACACTTCCTCCGGTCCCCCCTCTGCAGGCGACCTACCGCTCCACCCCTCACCTCGTGATCTCACTCCCGGCCCCCGGCGCAGTGCACCGAAACAGCCCGCTGCAAACTCAGGACTCTTCCCCCGCGCAGCCCCTGCGCGACACCCGGACGCCGAGCCCGGGTCCGAGAGACGCCTCCTGCCGGCCGCGGCGGTTTCCGCAGCTCCGCCCCCGGGGCCGCGCCAACTCCGCGCAGCGCGACCGAGGCGCCGCCCGGCTCGGCCAATTCCGGGCGTTCCGGAGCATCGCACCCTCGCCTTCCCCGCGGCAGGCTCCGGAGCGCCCCCAAAACCTCCCCGCAGCCTCGTCCCAACCAGCGACCCCCGCCCAGGCTTCCCCCCATCCCAGAAGCCCCCCAGGGCGCCGTCCACACTTAATTGCTTGCTCGCCTCCTCAAGCGACCTTCCTGCGAGGATCGTCCTGCGAGTCTCGGAGGCTCGCAGAAATGAGCCGAGAAGCGCGGGGGGAAGGCGGTCGGCGCTTCTCGAGGTGGCGGGGAGGAAGGCGAGGACTCCTGTGCCTTCAAAGTTGATCTGAAAACAGCCTGCAAACTTCTGGGCTGCCGCCGGAACGCGGGTCTGCCGAAAGGCTCCCCGCAGCTGCCGTGCCCTGCCCCTCAATCTGCGAAGTGCTTCTCCTCACTTCGCCTCAGAGCGCTCGGGGTCCGCCCGGCGGGGGAGGCCGCATAGACGTGCCCCCGCGCCCACCCAGACCAAGTGGGACTGGGGAGACGCCGGCGACCCTGACTAAACCCTTCAGTGTCTTCCTCAGATTTATACACCTGCCCGAGGCCGTAAGTGATTAAGAAGTGTACACCAATCCCATCCCGGTACTGACGGGATCCGAGTGAATTTGGTAGAAAAAGGCACAGTCTAACCATCAATCACCCCTAGATCCGTGAGAGGCTGCGAAGCCGGAGACCCCCGTCCTCGCCCACCATCCCAGCTAAGGTTTCTCGTCGGCTCCTCAGAGCCCACCCGGAGCCCTTTACCTGATCGCGCTGAGAGAACGGACCGCAGCAGCCGAGTCGCCTCACCGCCGGCTCGCCGGCAGCGTCCGCGCGGGAGGATCGGCGCGCAGGGCAGGCTTAGGCGTCTAAGGGTCGCAGGCCGGAGACGCGACAAGCAGCGCACTGGCCATTCCGCCACCGGGAGTGCAGAAAGCCGCAACCGCACTCCCGATCCAGCTCGCTCGCCTGTCACCCCGAGCTCTGCTTTAAAGTGGCTTCCGGTCGCCTCCTCTCTGCTGCCCCGTCGCGGAGGCGGAGCCTGGGCAGCGGGGGAGAGGGGTGGGGTGAGAGGGCCGGGCGCTCAGTGGGTGCCGGGAAGGAGGCCCGCCCCGCGTGCGCGTGCGCGCTCTCTGGCAGGGAGGCGCGCGAGGGGTGCCTGCGGCGGCCGCGTGCTCCCGCGAGGGGGCGTGTCCTTCCGCGGCCAGCTGGGTCCCCGAGGGTCCAGATCCACGCGCGGGCTGGAGAGCGCGCACGGCTGTGAAGAGGGTAGGTGTGCGCCCCGTGAGGCAGGCTCTACCTGACTACAGACACGTGAAGGGTCACGGTGTTCCGAGGAAACCCGAGCACCCGAGAGGATGTGAAACGAAACGAGCGGTTTCTGTACAGTAGGCTTTATGTGCCTCCTCGTAAGACGCCTCCTGCCCTTGACGCCGCTGGACCCCAAGAGGAGACAAACGGCTGCTACTGCCACTGTGGCCAGACGGGGTCGCCCTCCGCATACCTGACGGCCCGGCCCAGCAGCGCACCCCGGCCAGTAGCCTACCCGACGCGGTCGGTCGTGGGCACTCCTCCGTTTCACGGGAAACGTAGGCAGCGTAACAGAAGGGAAACCTACTTTTGGGGTTTTGACAGTAAGAGCGAGTGTATGTGCTTGAAAGCCCTTAAACACCGTAGTGAATAATTTATTCATTCAGCAAATGTTTGCTCAGTGTCTATTGTGTGTGTAACTAGGATTAGGCTACATACAGCCTTGATCAGCTCAGACGCCATGCCTGTCTTCGTGGAACTTGCAGAGTACCATACATTCATCTTTAGTATATACATTGCATGTGACTTCGCTATAGTTTCTGGACCATAAAATGGCTTGGATGGTAAGCCTCTTCCTCTATCGAACAGCCTTTCAGTGGTAGAGGAAGAAACACTACGTTCAATTCATGTAATCTCTACATATTGGAGGAGAAAGGCCCTTTTCTTTAACTGAAAGTTAGTTATGGCCATATGCCCAACAGCTGGCAGAGAGAAGGGACCACAGCTTGCAAAGCTGTGCTCTCTGCCTGAGATCTAAACTGACTGAATTCCATAATTCGGAGACTTTCTGGGTTGAAAAAGAAGTCAACTATGACCTTACAAAACATGAAAGCCTATCGAAACAGGAGCTAAGCAGCAGTAGTAATAGAAGTAACTGTTTCAAGCTTTCTTAAACTATTCTATACCAGACTGGGTGACACACCAGCAAAGAATGGATTAAGGGTAGTACCTCCCCAGCAGGTGTATTTCACATTGCATCAAGTCATGGCCATTCAACTAAGGTAGGATTGATATGGACAGAATTCAGAGGCTAATAGGTGAAATAGAATGCAAGTCTTTGCATCATGCTTACTAATGTGTCATTGGCCAAAGCAAGTCATATGACCAAACTCAGACTCTGTAGGAGGGGCCCATAAGAGGCCAGGAATATGAGAAGGTGTGGTTCATTTGGGGGGGGGTCACTTAGATTAAGGACAGACCACCTTAATCCAGGGATTAATAGTTAAACGTTACTTCCAGAGTGTAGCCCTTTGGAATTCCAATTTGAAGTCTTTCTTCCTCAGGCCCTGAACTCAAATCTTTCACCTTCCATTCCCTACCCACTTCCCCTGAGGCAGTTGAAAATTCTAGCTAGTTCTCAGCCTCTACTACTTTCAGAACATCAATCGCCCCAGAGAGAAAAATGGCACCAGGTTCTTGACTCACCACTGTTGGATCTAGGTTCCTCAGACTGTTAAAGGTTTACTACTCCAGAAGAGGTATTTTCCACAAGGTCCACCCCAAACGTGATCCCTGGAAGATAATGGGATAAAGAAGGTCCTCCTACAGAACAAAATCAGGAACTGACAGATTAAATGACCAAGGGCATAGATTTCTTGCTAGTTACCTAACAAGATACGTGATGTTGTGTGTACCAGTGCTCACTGTGTGTTTCCCATTTTCCCCTTTTCTGATGAGACTTTTACCACCATCCTGTACCTTGTCTATCCACCGTTACTTATTAGGAGTACGAGGCAACTAACTTTTCTTTAAAAGTTGGTTCCCAGAGCGTGAAGAGCCACACAATGGGAGTATTCCGTATCATTGGAACTTCTGGATCCTGGACTGTGAGCTCATTACAATAACTGGATGAAACTTTGAGATTGTTTCTCTTAGGGAGGGGATAAGTATATTCCTTATATGAGAAGAGGGTTAGCAGATACTAATGATTGCCCCTTCCTTATCAGAAAGAGCCTGATACTTTTTAGAGGAAGGGGGAGGGCTAGCAATGTGGCCAGCCAAAAAACTCATTTTCCTAGATTTCATACTCTTATGAGGGGCCATGGCATATAATTCCAGACACATGGTGAAGATTTCTAGAAAACCACTTCTTCCTTAACATATATAGACACGCCTTCCATTTCTTCTTTTCTTCTTTCTCCTATAACACAATGTAAGGATGGAGATGGAGCCTCATGACAAAAATGAAAGTGAACATGATGTGGGAAATATAAAGAAGAGATCCCCAAGATAAGGATTCTGGAGCAGAAAGGTAGGAATCTGAGTCATTCATGATATCTTGAAGCTGCAGCAACAGTCCTAGACTGGCTACCCCTGAACTCATTGTAACCCCAATTTGGTTAGAGTGTTTTCTGTTATGTGCAGCTAAACATGTTCTTAGCTAATACATAAACTATGATAAGTTACCTTCTAACTAGTCTTCTTGCTTGGAAGCTCTATCAATTAGATAGCAACATGACCTTATGTCAGAAATATAAGCTGTCACAAAGTAATACATCAACTCCTATAACATTCCCTGCCAGTTTCACAGGTATACCAAATTGTATAATTAAGAAATAGGTTTATTAAAGAAAAAATAGAAAGTAGAGAGGAGACAAGGATACCCATAGTTGAACCTTCTTAAGTCCTATTTTAACATTTTGCTGTGGTCTGTTTTATTCAAAGGTTTTTTTTTTTTCTATCATTATTATTGTATTTTCGTATTTTGTTTAACACTATAAATAGCTGTCCATGTTAACACAATCTTTTGAGCAAATAGCCATTTAATAGTCTGTAACTATAACAAGTTTTACTTTACTGGGTCCTTGTCATAGAACTTGTCAATTCACTTTTTTAAAAAAAAATCATTTATTCACTGAGTATCTACCACATTCAAGTCACTGGATTAAATATTGTAAGTAAACATACATGAATAAGTGGCTCCTCTCAAATATTCTTCAAAACTACAAAAGAAACCTATACATGCAACATATAGGGTATAGGTAGGTGTACACTTTTTATTTACATATGGCCCTATATATGGCCCTAAGACATTTAATTCTTTTTAAATATATTTACAGGATTGAAACGTTCTAATTCCTTTCTGTGTATTCCTTTTGTTGCTAATTTCTGTTACCCGTGTCCACTGGATTTGCCTTGGCATGGCTGATCAATTCAGTAGAGCACTTCCAATGAACAACTTATTCATCCAAAGCCAAGACTACTTACTGGAAATTTCAGGTGACCCAAGGCCTCCCATTTTTTCCCTCCCATTTTTATTAACATAAGACATGCTATAAAGTATAAGTAACAGTATCTGTTGCTTTCTGTTTTCACAATTATTAGTAATAGTTAATTCCCCAACATCCTTATGGTAGAAAGATAATCATTTCTGGTTACCACACCGAGAAGGAAACAGTGACTAATGTGACTCAGCACAGTGAAAGACTCGAGATTTGAAAACAGAGGCCTGAGCTCTTAGCAATGCTATACTGAGATTACATGGAGAACACAACCAACTTGCATAAATGGCAGACTGACAATTCCTTATCTGTGAGTGCTAAGTCCAGGCTATAATGTTTTCTGACTATGTATATAAAGACAACTTATTATTTAACTTAAATGAAATTCATATGTGAATGTATCTAATATAGTCAAAGTGAAAGAAAAGTCGAACTTCTTATCTAGACAAAAGAATTACTCTTGTTTTTAAACATACAATCTATTATTGAAAATTGTGTTTTGATGTTCTTATTATTGGGTCAGCCCCTGGAACTTACCTAACTTCCCTTTGAGGGGGTGCTGCACGCTTGGCATTCTAGAACAAGAAAAGTTTGGGGCTGAAATTTATTTGCGTCAAGTGGGTTTAAAAAAAATTTTTTTAACGTTTATTTATTTTTGAGACAGAGAATGAATGAGGGACAGTCAGAGTGAGGGAGACACAGAATCCGAAACAGGCTCCAGGCTCTGAGCTGTCAGCACAGAGCCCGACGCGGGGCTCGAACTCACGGGCCGCGAGATCATGACCTGAGCCGAAGTCGGACACTTAACCGACTGAGCCACCCAGGCGCCCCTCAGGTGGGTTTTAAATATGGTGTTGATGCACAAAGATTGGAAAATGCTGCTAGAGGATATGTCAGGGAAACTAAAGGTGTAGGGAATTTAATCAGCATGAGATAAGGGTGAATTAATTCAAAGCTCAGAGGTAGGTTGGTTTAGAGCCAGACATGAACATGCTTTGATAAATGTGAACTTAAGATTCATATTTTCATAAAGTGATAAAATATTAACCTTAAGGACTATTTCCAAATTTTAAAAATATTTCTCCTTTGTAATCTCTTTCTTGAGACTCACTTTTCTCCACCTCTGCTGAGGCAGTAAGGTACCTCTGTCTGGGAAAGGTGAAGATACAAGGCCTAGAGAAAATTAAGCATAAAACAGGAATAGCCTGAGTTCTAAAATGTTTATGCCAGATCACAAACTATTCTGTTTATCTAAGATTTGCATTTGTCAACTGCCTAATCATCTGCTCAACTGTTCTTCTTACAGGATGCATGACAATCAAGTGTGCTCTTCAATCCCCTTCAAGTTTTGGACCTGTTGTGTAATTCCTACAGCACATAATCAAAGTGCTATTTGATCTAACTGGTTTGGGGTCTATATACAATGATCCCCTTGGAGGAGTCCCCAGATGTTTTCCAAATCATTCATTCTGTTGATTCAGTACAATTTATTGGGTGTGTGTGTGCCAGGTACTAGTTATGCAATGATGACTAAGATAGTCCCTATTCTCTGTCAGCTTCTTATAGTAAAGTCTGTGAACTGACCACACAGATGACCTGCAGAAGTCTGCTGCAGATTCTCCTGCCCTATTCCAGACCTCCTGAACCCAAATCTCAGAGGCAAGGGATTCTGCGCTTTGAAGATGTTCCCTAGGTACTGTTGCTTTAGGAGTTCATAATCTTTTAAAACACTTGAGACAGTGGGAGATCGGGAGGGGACAGAGACTTGGGGGGAGGGGGAAGGTATGGCCAAATAGGAAAACAAACAAATACACTACGGTGTGGTAAGTGCTAAAATAGAGGTATACAGGCAAAGCGCTGAGAATATATGAGGAGGAGTTAAGCCTAACTGCATAATGTCAGAGGAGAGAATTGCCAACAGGAGATTTCTTAAAGTAGCTAGAATTATTATTCTTTAGCATGTTAAGAAACTCACTTGTCTACTTGGAGTACAACTAAAAAAACGCAATTACTTTTTGAAAATGAATTCCCAATTAAAGATGATCTTGAAAATCATGTTCAGAGATCCATCTGAGTTAACAGCATTTCTACTTGTAGGAGTTTATCTTAAGGATATAATTAGGGTGGGGCATCTGGGAGGCTCAGTTGGTTAAGTGTCCAACTCTTGATTTCTGCTTAGGTCATGATCTCACAGTTCATGAGATTGAGCCCTATGTCAGGCTCCATGCTGATAGTGCAAAGCCTGCTTGGGATTCTCTCTCTCTCTGTCTCTCTCTCCTCCTCCTCCTCCCCCCCCCCATGTGCACTCTCTGCTCCTCCCCCACGTGCGCGCTCTCAGAAAATAAATAAACTTTAGGGGGAAGGCAAAGGCTATAATTAGGGTATAAGCACAGGCTTGGTTACAAAGCTGTTCCCTGCAAATAAATCGTGCCCAAGTGCTCATTTTCATCAAGTCCCAGAATCAGTTCTCTGTGGGACAACTTTCCTGTCCCCACTCATACTATTGCGAGGCCATGATAGTTTCCTTTTCTGCTCTTCAGACTCTACAAAGCCAATACACAAGATTTTGTTTAGTAACAAAAATGGAATTTAGGAATTTAATTCATCAGGAGCCCTGGCTAGCCACATTGGGCAGTATCGTGTACACAATATCAGTTTTCGCGTTGATGTCTAAACTTCAAAAATGGTGATTTGGCACACTGGCACACTAGCCATTCATTGAGGAAAGATGGTTTTCATGCCTACCTGCCTTTTGTTTGGACTCTCCCACTAGGCAGATGTCTCCTGAACATAGGTTTTCAGTTTGGCCTATACATGAGAATTACTTGAGCCACTTTAAAAATGAACATCACTAGTCTCTACACAAGACCAGTCAAATCAGAATCTCTCAGGTGGGGCTTGTGCTTGTGAACAGGAACTATATTTATTTATTTTTTTCCTAATTCCCAGGAAAACACTTGACATAATCAGATAGTTATGACCCCAACTCATTCATTCGTTTGTTTATTCATTGCCAAACACTTGAGCATGTGTTCTAGGCACTTTTAAGTGCTAGGGACAGAGCAGAGAATAAAATGGTCAACTCTTATCAACATTCTAATGGGAAGAAACAGACAAGTAGTATCAGGTGATGATGAAAGCTCTAAAAATAAGACACGGTAAGGGTATACAACCACATAATTTATGAAATAAAAACACTTTGAGAATAATTATTTATAATTATGCCAAGATAATGCAGATGAAACCAGGACTGCCCTGGATAAACTGAGATACATAGTCATTCTGGCTAAGGTATTAAAAAGCTATAGGGAATGAGGTGCTTTTTAAAAATGATGTGCTGTGCAGGGAAGGCATTTCGTAAATGAAAACATTTAAGCAGAAGCCTGAGGGAGATACAGGAGCTGGCCATGAAAATATTAGAGTAAGAGCATTCCAGGTAAACAGAACAGCATATGCAGAGGCTCTGAGGTAGAGGTAAGCTTGGCATGCCAGAGGAAAATTACAGAAGCCAGTTTGATTGGAATGAACAAAATAGAGTTCTGTTGAAGAAGTCAAAGGAGTGGCCAGATTTCATACCTTTTAGGCCCACGGTAAGGACTCTGGATTCTACATTGACACAGAAAGCTATATAATTTACTACATAATTTACATTTTAAAAGGATAACTCTGGTTGCTGTCTGTAGAAGAACCTTGTAAGATGGCAGGAGTGAAAGCAGGAAGATCAGTTAATAGTCTAGAGAAGAGATTATTGTGGTTCAACAAGTGTGGTAACCATGATAGTGATAAGATGTGATTAGATTCTGGATATGTGTTGAGGGTAGAGCTGAGAGGATTTGCTATTGAATTAGGTATGGGTTATGGGGGAAACTGAAGACACAGGAATGACCCCTCACTTTGTAGCTTGAGCAGTTAGAAGAATGTAGTTGTCATTCATTGAGATGGTGCAGACTGTGGGAAGCAGACTTTAGAGAGCAAGGGGAAACAGTGTAGTTTTGGACATGTTAATATTGAGACATAATAGGGATGCTTGGGTGACTCAGTTGGTTAAGTGTCCGACTCTTGGTTTCAGCTCAGGTCGAGATCTCACAGTTTGTGAGGTTGAGCCCTCCATTGGGCTCCATGCTGACAGAGCAGACCCTGCTTGGGATTCTCTCTCTCCCTCTCTCTCTGCCCCTCCCCTCCTCTCTCTTTAAATGAATAAATAAACAAACAAACATTAAAACAAAGATTGAGATAACAATAGATATCGAAGTAGAGATGGTTACGAGGCAGTTGGATAATGAAGACTAGCGCTTAGGGGAGAAGCTACATTGCTTGCTACCATGTCTAA
The DNA here is from genome assembly GCF_022079265.1 of Lynx rufus. Classification (NCBI taxonomy): domain Eukaryota; kingdom Metazoa; phylum Chordata; class Mammalia; order Carnivora; family Felidae; genus Lynx; species Lynx rufus. The sequence goes on along the minus strand of NW_025814867.1, from coordinate 50,610,914 downwards.
GAATATCCGCATTTCTAAACCTACAGAACAAACACACTGATTGCTTCATTTGACAAGGTTAATTAGGAGGGCTTAAAAATATATCTTTTTAAATAAGTACTGGGCTGTATTCTGCATTTGCAGAGGAAGGAGATTTATTTTCACAAAGCCTGGAAGTGAGGTGTTGTCCAGTGGTGATCTGTGCACTCGTTTCTCCAACAAAGGTAAACTCTAATTCCTATAAACCTAAGCTAACTTATAGTTCCTGTTACCCAACTTTGTCAGTGAAGATCCCACGCAGGGAAGCTGACTGAATAAGAAATTACTTTGAGGCTAAAGAAGTGAAACAGTTGACATTTATTTATATGTTCTATGGGTTTAGAGGGAAAGAATAGCCAACTCCAAGTCAAGCATATTCAAATATGAAAATTAAAAAGTCGGTGAAGGCTCATACAAGTTTCTAGTAATGTAAGCATACATCTCATTCTGAAGCAAAATCTTATATTATCAATTAGAGTTCCCATTATTTATTGACTACTTGCCTACAGACTCTAAAGAAGCAATTGTCTTTCTTTTTCAAATGTAAAACAGATGGAAATTTGCTGTATCAGGAAAATCTATATTAAGCAAAAGAAAATATTTCCAATATTATTTCCTATATTATTTTGATTTCATCTCCTGCCTGAAACTCTTATTTTTCACTTTCTGAGGAGTTAGCTAAATTAGAAGTCAAGAATCTGAATGACTTTTCTCAATAATAAGCATGTTTACACTGAAGCCAAAGTAACCTCTTGGTTTTAAAGTTTTGCCAAGTCACCAAAAAACAATGTTTCTTTGGTTAAAAATAAAGCTCTTTTGATGTGAAATCAATGAGACCATAAGAAAAAAGAAAACTGACTTTTTTTTTTTTTTAAATCAGGCTTGAAAGTTAAAAACCAGGAAATTTTAGCTGCATCACCAAAACTCTAGGTGCAGTCCTGTTGTTGGGCTATTTGCATAGATAAATGGCCCAGAAAAGGATTTGTTGATTGATGATCATTTTTATTCATTTATGGAATACCTGCTGTAAGTAGTTACTGGGCATGCAATGGTTAGCAAAACAGACAAAATCCCTGCCTTCATTTAGCATACGGAAGAAGACAAATTTTACTCAAATAGTTACTCAGATCAACATATAATTACAAACTTCAGTAAATGCTTTGAAGAAGAACAGGATGCCATGACAGAGACCAACTTAGGCTAGGGGAGCCAGGAAGGGCATCTTTGGTGAAGAAAGATTTGGCTGAGTTCTTTCTTAATTTTTTTTTTTAACATTTATTCATTTTTTGAGGGACAGAGAGAGAGCACAAGCAGGGGAGGGGCAGAGAGAGGGGGAGACACAGAATCCGAAGCAGGCTCCAGGCTCTGTCTGAGCTGTCAGCACAGAGCTTGATGCCGGGCTGGAACTCATGAAATGCAAGATCATGACCTGAGCCAAAGTTGGGCGCTTAACCAACTGAGCCACCCAGGCGCCCCACATTTGGCTGAGTTCTGATGATTCAGCATTAACTAGATCCGAGGGAGATGGGCAGGGGCAGTTAACAATGATCAGGGGATGGGAACAGCAAGTGCAAAGCCAGAATTGTGAAGGTGTGGCATGCAGAAGAGAGCTCCTGGGTCTGGAAAGTAGAAAGTGAGAAGGAGAGTGGTTGGAGATAATCTAGAGATATAGACTTTCAGGCCTAATTAAGGATTCTAAAGAAAAATAGGGGCGCCTGACTGGCTCAATTGGTACAGCATACAACTCTTGATCTCGGGGTTGTGAGTTCAAGACCCACACTGGGTATAGAGATTACGTAAAATCTTCAGGGGCATCTGGGTGGCTTAGTCAGTTAAGCATCCAACTTTGGCTCAAGTCATGATCTCACAGTTCATGAGTTTGAGCCCCATGTTGGACTCTGTGCTGACAGCTCAGAGCCTGGAGCCTGCTTTGGATTCTTTGTCTGCCTCTTCTCTGCCCATCCCCCACTTACGCTTTGTCTCTCTCTCTCTCTCTCTCTCAAAAAAAAAAAAAATAAAGATTAAAAAAATTTTTTAAAGTATTTATAAAAAGAAGACAAAAATAGGCAGTCATTGAAATGTTTTAATTAGGAAAATGACATGACCATATTTTTATTTTTAAAAGTCAACTCTGGGGGTGCGCCTGGGTGGCTCAGCCAGTTAAGCATCTGACTTCAGCTCAGGTCATGATCTTGCAATCTGTGAGTTCAAGGCCCTCATCAGGCTCTGTGCTGATAGCTCAGAGCCTGGAGCCAGCTTCAGATTCTGTGTCTGTCTCTGTGATTCTCTCTTTCTGCCCCCCCCCCCCGACCCCCCCGCTCATTCTTGCTCTCTCTCTCTCTTTCTCACTCAATCTCAAAAATAAATAAACATTTTAAGAAAAAAGTTTAAAAGTCAACTCTGGGGTAAAGTGAACTTTCACTTCCAGTAATAGATTTGGTAATTCAGGCTAATATTCTTACTGAGGAAATCCACGTAAGTTGGACAAAATATTTTAAAAATCATTCTAGGAGCTAACATGAAGAATGAACGTAACAAGATCTGAGAGAAAGAAACCCAGAGAGGTGAGAATATTTAGAGCCACTTTTCCCAAAGAGGTGGCGGAGAAGCTGAACCAAACTTTTGACAGATTAACAGGGGAAGGGGTATAAAAGTTGAAGTCTGAGGAAGGTCAAGGGGCGTGACAACACGCAATAAGTTGGGAACCAAAGGACTACATTGGCAGTAATGGTAAACTAGAAATAGACTATCCCTTCTAGCTTCAAATCCTCTCAGGTCCCTCAATTGGATTAAGGTGATCTAGGATTGCTAGTGACCTTAATCTCTTGCCAGAAGCAAATATAAACCCTCCTTGGCCAAAGATATTATTTTAGACCTCAAACTATTTTTACAGTTATCTAAATGCAATATCTGACATTCACTTAAAAATAATCAGATAAGCATTCACAAACTGATGGGATATGTCAAAGGACACAGAAGAATCCATGAGTTGATAAAAATACTCAAACAAAGGGCAAAGAGAGGAGGGAAAACTCTTCTTTACAGAGGAATGCCAGTTAATAATGTAGGTGGATTGATAGCATTAAAAAATAATTTTGTAACCACCAGAATAGTAAGTGATAAGGAAATGCTTATTAATGGATGTTAACACCACTGGGTAAACAATTGGAAAATAGGATATCCACACAGTCTCCAAGTATCTTCTTATGTATTATTAATAACAAAAGGAAAGAGGTATTTTGACAGTAGAGAAGTCTGATACACACCACCTTAACGAAATGATCACACTTAAAACGACCATTAACTGACATTATATGCCTTCTGATATGGTGAACAGAGGAGGACAAACCATCATCAATGTATTATTCTTATAAAGTATATATACATAAATATGTTTTTTAATTTGGCAAGCGTATACTGAAGTCTAATTGCAGAAAATTAGACTTGTTTTAGGAGCTGTGGAGAGTAAGACCTAAGATAGTATAGTAATGTCTTCTTTAAATTCAAGTTTATAAGCTAGTTGGTAAGATAAGCCATCCAATGTAATTATATTACAAGAATTATTTTATTTGCCAAGATTTCAAAGATTTTTTTCAAATGCCTACCTGGTCATCCAAGACTCTAGCACTCTCCTGTATAAACTATTGTCAATTGTCAATAGAAACAGTTATAACTCTGAAAGTAGTGCTTTCATTAGGACAATTTGATTTGGAAATCTTTAATTTTGCCCACTGAGCTATATATGGGTCAATTTACTTCAACAAAATGTCAGAGTCTGTTATGCCTTGGGAACTTTATGGGCACTGGGCATACATCTTCATAGTACTTTGCTAAAAGGCAAATCGTCCCCTGGGAGATGTATCTTTTTAAACTGCTGGTAGTCATTTCAATTTTAGTTTAAGGACTTTCCATCTTGAGAGTAGATTTTGATTGGGATAGAGAACAGGAGGGCATTTGAGCACCCAAGGCATAAAAAGAGAGGTTTTCTTTGAAACAATCGAGTGAAGAAAATGGATGATGATTTTCTGTTATTGTTAAGAAAGTGTGGGAGAGTTGAGGGATTTAGTTGTGGAGTTATTTCATTTTTTTTTTTTTTTTTTGTGCAGAGAAGAAGATTGGTTGGTTATGTGTTGGTTGGTTAAGGAGAGAGGTTAAAGAGTAAAAGGGAGAGAAGAACATTACAGAAATTTAACCATACCTTGCCATAGCTACCTAGAACCTGTCTGGGGAGTAGGAGTAGGGCAGGTGGAAGAAACCAGTTCTAGAATATCAATATTTACTCTAAACAAGAGGAAACAATCATACAAATTCAAATAATGGAACATTTTAAAGAACTCCTTAAAAATAATAATGTCATAAGAGGAAAAGAAAAAAAAAGCAGCACAACTATTCTAGATTAAAGGAAACCAAAGGTTATGCTTGATCTTTATGTAGATACTGGATATTCAGAAAATGCTATAAAGGATATCATTCAATTAGGGAAATCTGAATATGTGCTGAATATTAGATATATATATTATGGTATCAATATTTAATTTTTTGAGAGTGATGAGATGTACTATGATTATGTAGAAGAGTATCTCTGTTCTTTTTTTTTTTTTAATTTTTTTTTTTTCAACGTTTATTTATTTTTGGGACAGAGAGAGACAGAGCATGAACGGGGGAGGGGCAGAGAGAGAGGGAGACACAGAATGGGAAACAGGCTCCAGGCTCTGAGCCATCAGCCCAGAGCCTGACGCGGGGCTCGAACTCACGGACCGCGAGATCGTGACCTGGCTGAAGTCGGACGCTTAACCGACTGCGCCACCCAGGCGCCCCGAGTATCTCTGTTCTTAAGATAAAGATACACGTTGAACTATTCAGAAGGTGAAGCACCATATCTGTAGAGTCCTTTCAAATGGTTCAGGAAAAAAATATACATATATGCAGTACTCACTTTGCATAGTAGTGCAGCACTCAAGTGACCATGTGAAGTGAAATTATGCTAAGTAATTTTAATTATCAGTGGAAAAAATTACCAGTGTTCCAGGAACTTTAAACATTTTTGTCAAAACATTATGATGGCCAGTTATAAATGTAAGAAAGTAAGAAAATAGTAAAACTAATTTTTAATTGGCACACTAGCATTTAAAACAATAGAAACATTGAGGATTGAAGTATTGCATTTCTTTGTGAAAAACTTAAGTATAATTTGAACAGTTCTTCTGATCATATAGCTATTTGGATCAAGCATCTTCTCTGTGCCTTTGCAAATGGTCATACTTCAGAGTTTGGATCAGCTTGCACCAGTTTATCATTTGCGCTTATAATGCTGTGAAATATCTTCAGAAGTTCTTTTGATGTGAAGTTTTTGCCAATATCACTTCCTCCAAGACATTTTCAACCTTTTCATCGTAACCACTTTCCTCCTTAATCTCAGTAACTTTGCATCCACTGAGTTCCTCTGGCTGTATATCTAGAGTGTTACTAATGGTGACAGTGTCAATATTCCCAGTTGTCTCTTTTGTACCTCCATTTGTGCTTGATTCAGATTTCACTTTCAGTGTTATCACTTTTAATTTCTTTCCTGCACTTTCATCTTTTTGGCCAATTTCCTCTTTCAAATATCATTTTTGTAAAGGGTCATGTGAGTTTATCATGGGGAGAAAAGGAAGCAACACAATTGCATGCTTTGCTGTCTGTGTTTGAACTGAATAACAGATGTGCAGGGAGGGACCAATCATTGACAAATTTTGAAAGAAGTGTCTTGATTGGGTACTGTGACTGATTGTAATGGGAATCTGATAATTATAGAGTGATTTGAAGATTGAAGCTCTGGCAGTGAAGTTGTTCTTTATGCAAGTATAGTTAGTATACTATGGTAACAGAAATTTGAATCATGCCATGTGTAACTGCCTGTATGTGTGTTTGTATACCTAGATATGTGTGTGGATCTCAATAAAGGATATAGAGGTGCCCACTGTTCTATTCTTGTAGCTTTTCTGTAAGTTTTAAACTTACCATAATAAAAGTTGGAGGAAGGAAGGAAGTAGGTCATGAGGAGACAAGACAATGCAATAGAAAACCTAGAGAAGCAATAGACAATAAAAACAGACCAACAGGATATCCAGAGAATAGAAAAGGCTGTGGAATCAAATTGCCTGGGTTTGAAACCCACTTTATCCATCAGCTCTGTGATCTTGGGCAAGTTATATAATCTCTCTGAATCTGTTTCCTCTTAAAAATAATGGAGATAAAAATATTACCTATTATATGGGACAATATAATGATTGAATAATCTGCATATGTGAAATACTTAGAACAATAGTGGTATATAGTAACTATAGTGTAAGCTGTTACAGGCTTGTTAAGATAGGGGAGGCTAGTGTATTTAGACATTAATAAGAATCCAGAAGAGGGAGGTTGAAGTTGCAAGAAGGGACGATTAATGGATATAGTTCCAAAAAAGGTGGGAGGAGATGGGGTCCAAAGCAACAGAGGAGTTGGTCTTGGACTAAAGAATATCTCTATTTTAACAGGAGGGGAAGAGAATAGGATGGCTAAAGGTATAGGTTGGGTAATAAATTTGCTGGGGAGAAGGTATTACAAGGCAATGACTTCTGATTTCTCTAGGAAATAAAAGGGGAGTTATTTTTGGAGAGTGAACACTAAGATAGGGGATTAGAGGTTAAAAAGAGTAGGAGAACACTTGAAATGGCCCTTCTAGAGAGCAAGAGAGCAGTTGACCAAAGAAGTATAACAGAATTGTTAGCAGTGTTGAGGACCAAGAGCTAGTCACCTGAAAATTATAGTCATATCAGCTTGCCCTTTTGTGTTTCTCAGTGGTGGTGCACAGTTGCCTGGGTGCAGGCATGGAGGATATGGGCCGTTGAGTTCATCCAAGCTTGAAGTTTTTCCAGATTGATGTTATGAAACAATAAAGAGACAAAGGAACTTAGGGTATTGGCAAGAGGAATACTGAAAGTATGGACCATGAAATCTAACCTGGGAGTAAGAGAAGCAGGAGAAGGCTAGTGATGAGAGAAAGTAAAGGAGACCATGAATCAGAGAAGGCTCCCCTTGAGGTCAAGTAATGGTCCTAATGAGAATTGTTTAACAAGCAAACTAGCCATTTTCTAAATTAGGTTAATCCATCAACCACCTGGAGTCTGTGTAAGCACTGGAGTTGAAAAGTTGAGAGACAAGTTTTCTTTGGAGAACTGTTGGAGTACCCTGGTTTTTTCTTTTTCTTCCCTTCTATCCTAGGTGAAGGGAGTGGTGCTCCTCTTATACCAGGTGAGAGAGATATTTTAAGGAAACCATTGAAGAGCTTCAAATGTGCCTCCTTGAGTTTGAAGAGTGTAAGGGCTAGTAAGAGAAGCTCTTACCAAATTAGGTATGTGTGGTGGCAGGATGGGATTGAGGGGAGGGCGGTATGTAAAGCTGTATTGGGAGCAGGCTACACACATCCACCAGCAGCTGGGCAAGGGGAAAGTGAGTATTTCTCCTGGGTCAGATGCAGGGCTATGGGAGGAGCCAGTCTGGAGCTATCTCAGGTTGCATGACTTGCTTGAGGGAGTGGCCACAAGATGGCCAGGGGCTGAGGAAGAAATTGTAGGTCAGTGGGAGGTGAGAGACGTTGCCTCCATCATGGCAGCTTACTGGAGTGATCCAAATGGGAAATATCTCTTCAAAACTCACAAAAAATAGCCAAAGGAAAGAGTCAACAATGGGATTCTGCCATCCCAAAGGCTGCAATGATGGATTGTGTCTGTGCCAATCAAGTGAAACCACAACCTCTCCTCTCTCCTCTTGATCCAATCCGGGAGGATACAGAGGCAGTTGAACTGGAATAGGATGGAGAGGAAAGAGAAGCTCTCTCCCTCCACAGGCTTTTCATCGAGCAGCAGGAACAAGATGAGGGAGGAGAGGAGCTTTAGCTTTGAATATGGTTCAAATTCTATTGAACATTTTAATGATTGCACTGAGACTTTTCTTGTGACTGAGAGTTCCAAGAAGAATTTTTATAACCTGAAAGCCAGAAAAGTTAGTGGTCTGCTCTAGTAACAAGGAAAACAAAACAAAAACTAGCTTAGAGAGGGAGTTGAAAGGGCAATTGGGAGCAAAAAAGAACTCACCTTATAATTCTGCCCTCTAGAGTCGCAGCTCATTCACTGTAATACTGATTACCCCAGATTAGTGAGATAATGCTGGCAAGGTCCAGAGTGTGGCTGTGGGTGGGGCAGGCTGTGAAGGAGTGGAATAGAAGGTCATTGAGGGTGAAGAGGCCAAGAAATGAGAGGTCTGGTGTGGGATGAGTCATCTTTATGAATGCCAAATGTTGGGGTAGAAAGACTACAAGCTTTGTGCAAGTGGTTCTTAAACTTAGGAGTGTATTAGAATCACCTTGAGGGCCATTGAAAGAGACAGTCTTGTTGAAGTAAGATACAGCCAGGGTTTCTATCTATTTTTACTAAGTTCCCAGGTGATGTGGAATATACAACAAAGTTTGAGAACCACCGCCCAATATTTAGTGGAGAGAAGTAACTGGTTAGTATATAACAGTATCTACCAGAAGAAAGGAAGAGGGTAGTTTAGCCAAATAGGGGCCCCTAGGATGCAATTTTTTGTTATAAAAGGCTAAGAAAGTGGTGGTCTGGAAACAGTAATGGAGACAATAGCCTCCTAACTCATTATCCATAGTTACCACTTTCCTCCCTCCCTCTTTCCTTCCCTTCAGCTCTCTTGTGAAAATTTGTGAGTGTTGGGTGTTGACTTGTGTCTCCTCAAAAAAAAAGATATGTTGCAGTCCTAATCTCTAGTACCTTAGGATGTAAACTTATTTGGAAATAGCACCACAAAAATTTAGAAATAGATGTAGTTAAGATAAAGTAATACTAGAGTAGGATACACCCCTAATCCAACACAAGTGGTGTCCTTAAAAAAAAAAAAGAATATGGCCATGTGAAGACACAGAATGCCATGTGATGATGAAAGCAGATATTGGTGTTACACAGCTATAAACTACAGAATATCAAAGGTTTCTGGCCAACTACCAGGAGCTAGAAAGAGGAAAAGAAGGATCCTCTTACAAGTTTCAGAAGAAGCAAGGCCATGGTGACACCTTGATTTTGGGGTCCTGACCTCCAGAACTGGGAGACCATACATTTCTGTTGTTTTAAGCCACCCATTTATGACACTATCATGGCAGCCGTAGGAAACTAATGCAATGAGATATTCCTTTTTTGATGTGCTATAAATCATCTCTTACATTCTGCCCATGATGTGTCCCTGCCCTTTTCTACTGAACTTACAGTTTCAGGACACAGAGAAACCATATATAAGTCAATGGATGCCACTAGAACAAGAAAAAGTTCACTGCTTCTCCACCTACTTAAGCTGAAATACAATATACTTTGTGTTCTTGTTGGAGTTTTGAGCCCCCACACTGGCTTCTACAATTATTATTGACAAATGAATCAGTTCATACAAGACGGTAACTTATTAGAGTAGGTGTATGTGAAAGTTATTTTGAAAAAAAAGGAAAAGAAGCCTATAAAATATACTCATGCCCTGCTCTCACATGAAAGCATTCCCATGAGGAATCTTAAACAGTCTTCATTAAAGGGCTGAAAAACTTCTTGGCAGTTGTATGTAATGGCTTCCATTTCCAAAAGCCCTCCCATCCTCTGATTCTCATAGTTCTTCTCTTTTTCCCATTATTGAAAGAAAATCTTGGGCCATTCCATGGCCCAAGAACTCACACTAACTGACTCCAGGAAAGACAAAGTTCCATTCACAGCATATCTCATTAAGCTATCTAAAACCTGCCACAGTCCCTAAGAGGGTGGTTCAACCGAGAGGTTGGTTCAAGATATACCTTGCAGCCTAGAAATGCTCCCTCTAGAAATTTAGTTTACAGAAAAACCCCAAAGGGCCAAGTAAAGGACTAACGTGGCTTGCAGATTCTAGAGAGAGGACAGAATAGTTACTAGGTGAGCCGAGTAGTCCAAGATGAACGTTCAAAAGAGGGATTATGTACTAAATCGTTTACATCAAACCTGAAACATGAGCCGGGGTCATTAAAAAGGCATCTGGGCCAGAGATTCTTGCCCAGCTTTGCACATACATGGGTTCAAACTCTCTCCAGTCATAATCTTGCCTTCTACTAGACATTTTCACTTGGATGCTCTGCAGCTACATGAAACTCACCATACCTAAAACCTTAGTGCATCTCAGCCCCATTTGCCACCCCTGTATCTGTCTCCTCTTGAATTTCCTTTTCTTTAAATGTTTATTTATTTTTGAGAGAGAGAGCTCAAGCAGGGGAGGGGCAGAAAGGGTGGGGGGACAGAAGATCCGGAGTGGGCTCTGCACTGATAGCAACGAGCCTGATGTGGGGCTCATGCTCACGAACCTTGAGATCACGACATGAGCCAAAGTTGGACGTTCAACCAACTGAGCCACCTAGGCACCCCAAATTCCCTTTTTATATGCTCTCCGAAACTGCCAAAGAGTTATGTGCTTGTACTTTCTCAAATGCAACTGTTCCATGTCACCTGCTCTCCAGTCTGTCTTCAGTATCCTTCACATTCCTGAAACTGCCTGCTTACGACCTCCATGACCCTTGTGGCATCCAGTCTAATAGTCACTTTACTTTCTTCATGCTCCCAGCTCAGTAGTATCAAGCTTCATACTTCTCAGCTGACCATTCTCCTTTCATGACCTCTGGTATATTACACGTTGTGGTTTCTTTTCCATTTCCTTTCCCTGTTCCTCTCTGTCTCCTTACATTTTCCTCTTCAGTCTCTAAAATATGGAGTTCCTCTAACATATCTTTAAATACCATCAGTCTATGTTGATCAACCATATATCAAATAGGCTCCAGACTTGTAAATAGTAATTACTAATTTGACATCTCTCTCAATGACTCTCGGCATTCCAGACATAATATAGCCCCAACCAAACTCTTAATTCCCTTTCAAGTCCTCCCAGCTCAACCTGTTCTTCCCCAGTCTTCCCAACTCAATAAATGATATTCTATTTCATGCAATTGCCCAAGCCAGAAACTTCTTTGTTTCCCTCATCTCCTACAGTTGATCCATCCATAAACCTAATGATTCATACCTTCACAATAAATGTCAAATGTACTTCTCTTTATCTCCCTTAGACTACTTTGGTCTAAGCCAACACCTGGTCCCCAAACTGATTTCTCTGACACACACTTCTTACCACCTTTACTTCAACGCCGGTCTCTTCATCCAGAACAGTCAGAGAGTAAACTCTTAAGAGCTTCCAAATATAGCCTACAAGGCCATGCATGCTTTGGCTTTTGCTGGCCTCTCCAAGCTCATCTCATTCTGTGCTCTCCTGCACCCACAGAACTTAAACCTGCTGTCCTTTCTGTTCCCCAGACCAGCCTCGCTCTTTCCTTCCTGAGGACTTTGCATAAACTGTTCCCTTTCCTGAACACTCTGCCTACTTCTTTAATGTGTATTCCCTTCACCTAATTACACTCGATATTAGGTACAGGGATTGACATAGAGTAGGCTTTCAGTAAGTATTTCCTGAAATAGGGCAACAAATGGATCTGACCTGAAAATTCCTCCAACAACCCATTGGTTAGTGAGTGGCACAAGGTGAAACCACTTACTCTGTGCCAGAAAATGCCTGTTAGAAAAACAGAATGAAGTTCAGGGATGCCTGGGTGACTCAGTTGGTTAAGCATCCAAATTCAGCTCAGGTCATGATATCGCGGTTTGTGAGTTCGAGCCCCACGTCGGACTCTGTGCTGACAGCTCAGAGCCTGGAACCTGCTTTAGATTCTTTGTCTCCCTCTCTCTCTGCCCTCTTCTGCTTGCACTCTGTCTCTCTCTCTCTCTCTCAAAAATAAACAAACATTAAAAAAAGAAAAAAAAACAGAATGAAGTTCAGAGAGACATCCAAGTTGGTCCTCCTTTTCCTTAGGGATTCTACCATCCCCTCATTGTGCAGTTAAGAAAGTAACCAAAATATTGAAAGACTATTTAGCCAGCATGGGACAATTTAAATGCTTTCAGAAAAAGTTAGGGTATAAATCACAAATAATAAATACCCACTTACACAGCAGCACTAAAGAAAGAGGACTACTTACCAAATGGTTAGTATAGACTCCTGATTCCCATCATTTTCATCATAAGGATTTGATTCATTATACTCTTCCTATAAGGACTTCATATTTTTAAAAACACCTGTCTAGTAAACAAACTACATTCATCATGTAATAATTTACTTTTCCACTTCTAGTTAGACATATATAACCCCTATTTAGAGCATTTAACCAGCATGCTATGAAAATTGGAAGCCAAAGTAGGGCCAGGTAGCTTTGTTTTAGTATTATTAAAATTTTTACTGGGGTTTTTGAAATATTTAAAATATCTTGCAAACTCCCACCTGGTATTCTATTCAAAGCTTTAGCCTATGTAAAGAAAACAATACACATGGTTCATTTATCTTTTCTTCAAAAAAATCTCCCTGTGGCTCTTTGCTGATTATTAACTATAAAGTGAATTGGATTCTTTGGGGGAGAGAAACTCATCATTGTGGTATTTTGATAATAAGGTAATGGAAGTTTAGGTAGTCTACTGGAGCCAAAATACAATAGACGCCAGAACACTGCTCTACATCAGGGCAGATGCCACCGTGGAATCTCACATTCCTCCTTTCTCCATTGGTTGCCATGCAGCAGTAGAGAAGGAAATGGAAAGGGAATAAAGGAGTAAAACTTTCCTCTAGAGTAAACTATTGGGTATCTTTTTATTCTGTTCTTAGGATAGGAAGTAATAGTATGTACTCGTCAAAACTAATTTAACCACTAAACCTCTTTTTCCTCTGTACTTGTTAGGTTATTTAAATCATTTTTAGACACTATTAGTTCTTAAGTAATTTCCATTAAGGGAAGGAGAAACATGTAAATGTTTTATATCCATAAAATGAACACTCATTGAAGTGCTGTAAGTATCTGAAATAAACTAATGATACTTGTCAACTTGTCACTTTGAGAACATTTCTTAAAAAGTGACCATATCAACAAAATTGGTATTTTTATGGAACTATTCAAGATAAGCAAGCAAATCATGTTATGTAAGTTCTAAAGAAGAAGAGGAATGCTAATCATATACTGAACAATTTAACACCGGAACTCAAGATGTTTCAATTCATAATTTTACTAACAGGTGCTGAATCTCCTATATTTTTATAGCTTTAGTGTGGGAAGTAAGCTATAGTTCATTTGGTAGAAATTTTATCTTACTAGACAAATGCTTGATATATCAAGCTTTTCTGATTATTAATGCACCACACAATGAATACAGATTTTTATTTTTTCTGTCAAGATGTTCCACAAACATCCCCATCTTGACTGTAAAGGACACTAAAAATGAACATCTTCCTCTACATTTTAGCCACAGACAAAAGAACTGTAGTGACTCTTCTGAGGTTATTTATAGCCTCTGCAGAGCTGAAATCCAAAGCTGTAGGTTCTTTTTCATTAGGAGTATGTATAAATTTTATCTTCTATTATCATTAAAATGATATGTTTTAACCATATAAGTCAGTGGCATTTACTGCCTTCACAATGTTGTGCAACCATTATCAAAACCTTTCTATCACTCCAAACAGTATCACTGTATATTTTATGCAACATGTTCAATAATTGTTTATTCATGAAACAGTTCATCCACTAAATATATATATATATATATATATATATATATATATATATATATATAATTTATCAAATACCCACTGTGTATATCATCCTGTGCTTGTGCTTGATACTGGAGATAAGCAATGAATAAGATATGAAGAAGAGTGAACCACACAGTGGTCCATTTTCAAATATTTGTGCCTTGCAGGTGACCAATGAAAATAACAGTAATAATATTAATGCTTGCCATTTGATCTAAGAGCTTTATATATATTAATTCATTTAATCCCGACAACAATTCTATGAAGTAGGTACTGTTACTATCTTATTGCCACAGGTGGTAAAACTGAGGCAAAGGGAGATTAAGGAATTTGTCCAAGGTCACACAGCTGATAGGAGTGGAAGCTAATTTCCAACCCAAAGTTCAGACTATGTGCCCTTAAAGCACTAACTGTAACTTTCTTTTTCTTTTCTTTTCTTTTCTTTTCTTTTCTTTTCTTTTCTTTTCTTTTCTTTTTTTAGAAAAAGAGTGAGAGAGCAAGCAGGGGAGAGAGGCAGAGGGAGAGAGAGAATTGTAAGCAGCCTCCAAGCTCATCACAGAGCCCAACACGGGGCTCAGTCCCATGACCCCAGGATAATAACAGCCGAAAGCAAGAGCTGGATGTTCAAACAACTGAGCCACCCAGGCACCCCTACCTGTAACTTTTTACAAGATAAATTTTATTGGTGTATAATTCCCATAAAATGCACCTAAGTAATGGTTTAATGAATTTTAACAAGCAAATACAACCATGCTACACCCACAGTCAAGAAACCACAAATTTTCATCATGATAAGATGTTCCCTTGTACTTGTTTTCAGTCCAGACTCCCTCACACCCAACTCCTTAGGCAACCACTAATGTGCTTTCTGTAACTATATATTTTGCCTTTTTAGAACGTCATAGGGGCACCTGGGTGGCTTAATTGGTTAAGCGACCAACTTCGGCTCAGGTCATGATCTCACAGTTTGTGAGTTTGAGCTCCACGTCGGGCTCTGCAGAGCCTGGAGCCTGCTTCAGATTCTGTGTGTGTGTCTCTCTCTGCCCCTCCACTGCTCACGCTCTGTGTCTCTCTGTCTCTCAATAATAAATAAACGTTAAAACAAAAAAATTTCATAAAGATAGAATCGTATATATGCACTCTTTTATGTCTACTTTCTTTTGCTCTGATACTGTTTGAGACGACTGATAGTGTTGCATGTGTTAGTTCCTCTTAATAGCTGAGTAATATTCTTTTGTGTGGATATAACTTATCAGTTCATCTGTTGCTAGATACTTGGGTTTGCAGCTTTGAATACTATGAATAAAGCTGCTGCAAACATTCATGTACAGATGTATACTGATACATGTTTTCATTTGTCTTGGGTAAATAACTGTGAATGGGATTCATGGGTTGTATGGTAAGTGAATGTTTAACTTTTTAAGAAACCGCCCAATTATTTTTCAAAGCATTTATAGCATTTTATGTTCCCATTAGCAATGTATGGCAGCTCTGATTGCTCCATGTCCTTGCCAACCGTTGGTATTTCAGTCTTTCTAATTTTAGCCTTTCTAATGGGTGCATAGTGGTGACCCACTGTGATTTTACTTTGCACTTCCATGAAAGCTAATCATATGGAGCATCTTTTCATGTGTTTACTGTCCATTTATAGATCTTCATTTGTCAAGTATCTGTTCAAATCATTTGCTCCTTATTTCATTGGATTCTTTTACCTTCATACTATTGAGTTTTAGGAGTTCTTTACATATTTTGGATGCCTGTCTTTTGTGAAATGTGCATTTTGCAAATATTTTCTTCCAATTTGGGGCCTATCTATTTCTTTAATATTGTCTCAGAGCAGAGGTTTTTTTATTTCAGTGAAGTTCAGTTTTTTCATTTTTTATGATTTTCTCTTAAGAAATTTTTGCCTATCCCAGGTTTAAAGTTTTTCTCCCATGTTTTCTCATGCAGTCAACTGCAGACTTTTGTAGATGTCCTTACTCAGCTTTAGTAAGTTCCCTGCTCCTGATTTGCTAACAGATTTTATTATAAGTGAAACATTTATCAAATGCTTTCTCTTACCTATTGAGATGATCATATTGTATTGTCCTTTATTCTGTTAATATGGTGAATTACATTTATCAGTTTTTGAACTTCAAATCAACCTCCTTTTCCAGCAATAAACCTCACTAGATCATGATATAGTATAATTTTTAACACTGCTGGATTCAATTTGCTAATATTTTGGTAAGGATTTTTGCATGTGCATTCATGAGTGATATTGGTCAGTGTTTTTCTTATATCTTTAACAAGTTTTGATATTAGTAATGCTGGCTTTGTAAAATGAGTTGGGACATATTCCTTCCTGCCTTCTGTTTTTTGAAGGGGTTTATATAGTTTATATTTTTCCTGAAATGTTTGATGAAATTCACTAGTAAATCTATCTGTGTCTAGACTTGGGCTCAGATTAGGACTTAAATTTTTATTTTTATTTACTTGTTTATTTAAGTTTTTTTTTTTAATGTTTGTTTTTGAGAGAGAGAGAGCATGAGAAGGGGAGGGGCAAGAAAGAGGGAGACACAGAATCAAAAGCAGGCTCCAGGCTCTGAGCCCTCAGCACAGAGACCAACGCAGGGCTCAAACCCACAAACTGTGAGACCGTGACCTGAGCCGAAGTCAGATGCTCAACCAACTGAGCCACCCAGGTGCCCCAAGACTTCAATTTTTAAAATAGATATTAGGAATTCAACTTCTTTAACAGATATGAAGTTAAACAGGTTTTCTATTTCTTTTTGAATCAACATTGATTGTGTCTTTTAAGGAATTTGTTCATTTAAGTTGTCAAATTTATTGATAAAGTTGTTCATATTACTTTATTATGCTTTTACTATTTATAGAATCTGTAGTGATGTTCCTTCTTTGATTTCTAATATCCGTGTCTTCTTGTCTATTGATTTCATTGATCTTTTCAAAGAACCAGATTTTGGTTTTATTGATTTTCCCTTTTGTTTGTGTTCTATTTTATTATTTCTCTTAATATTATTTATTTTCCTTCTGCTTACTTTGGTTTAAATTCTCTTCTTACAGCTTAAGTTGAAAGCTTTGATTCTTGATTTTAGACCTTTCTTCTTTTGTAATAGAAAATTTTAAGGTATAGGTCTCCTTCCAAGCACTGCTTTTGCTGCACCCACAAATTTCTCTGTGTTCTGGTTTCATTTTCATACTGTTCAAGATGTTTTCTAATCCTCCTGTGTTTGTTGATATATAGGCTTAGAAGTGTGTAATTTCCAAATATTTAGGGATTTTCCAGATATATTTCTTTTATTGATTTCTAATTCCTTTGTAGTCAGAGAATATACTGAATGATTTTAATTAAGTCTTGTTAAATGGCCTAGAATATAGTTTATCTTGATAATTGTTCTGTGTGCAGTTGAAAAGAATGTGTATTTTGCTATCGTTGGATGGAATAGTCTGTAAATTCCAATTGGATCAAGTTGGTTGTTGTTCAAGTATTCTATGCCCTTATTGATTTTCTGTTTGTTCAACCGATTGAGATAGAAGTATTGAAATATCTGACTGTAATTGTGGATTTGCCTATTTTTCCTTGAAGTTCTATTAGTTCTTACTTTGTGTATTTTGAAGCTGTTATTATGTGTGATCTAGGACACTCCATTCTGGCTGGTCAGAACCCAAATGTCCTTTAGGCCTGTCTGAGCACTGGACATTGGCTGACAGCTCACCAGTCATTATATAAACTCTTACAATATGCCATATACTATATTTATCAATCGATATAGGCCAGGTTAGGCTGTGATAACAAGCAACCTCCAAAGGCCAGTGGTTTGAAACTTGTCACAAAGATTTTTTTCTTGCTCATGTTACATGCCCACTGCATGTTGACTGTGACTATTCTGTGTCCTGTTTGAGACTTTAGAGGGATAGAACAGTTTCTGTCTGGAGGACTGCTGGTCATTATGGCAGAGAGAAAACATGGCAAACTGTGTACTGGCTCTTAAATTTTCTGCCTCAAAGTGTCATATGTCACCTCTATTCATACTTCATTTACTAGATCAAGCCTCATGGCCAAGGCTGACATCAGTAGGATTGGAGGGGCTAATCCTCCCCTAGGTGGGAGCACCAAATATTTGTGAATAAAATAGTCTACCACACTGTGTTAAGCATTCAAACACTTTCTCTTTTAATCTTCATTAACAGCCTTCTAGAAATAAGTACTATTATTGTTTCCATTTTACTGAAGAGGAAACTGAGGATCAGAGAGTAATGTGGCAAAAGCCAAGTAATAATCAAATGGCAGGGCCCAGATCCAGCTTTGCTGACCCCATTGTAATTGTGCTATCCTGCCATAAGAAAAGGAAAAGGAAGGAGTGATCAAGTTTGGGAAGGAATATAGCAGGGAGAAAGGAAATGAAGGGAGACCCTAAAAATATTTGTAAATGACTACTTCCTATGGAAATCTGATCTGGCGATCAGAAAGAGGTTGGATATGGAAAGGAGAGAAATTTCTCTTAACTCAGTTCTTCCCAGTCCACACCTCATCTGTCCATCCCATATCACATGACCTTATCTCATGTCATCCCAAGAAAGCCCAGCTCCTGTCTCTCTACATTCCAAAGGCCCCAACCCTGTTACCTATATTGAGGTTCCCTCAAGTCCCAGTCTGTATTGATTATTCTGTTTATATGGTCCAAGAAAAAAGAGTTTACTACATTTAGCAGTGACCACAGATATTTCCATCATTTAATCCTGGCATGTCATAAAAATCCAACACTTGACAATTTATCATTATTTCCCCTGGAAACCTGTATGCCAGTGATTTATAAAAACCAAATTGCCCTTTGAACCAAAATCTATATTCAAAGCTTTCTGAAACAATGCTATGAAATTAGAGGTGAGTATAGCTTATTAACATAATATTAGAATTCTATCAAAAAGAAAAAATAAACTGGAAAATATTAGCATATATTTAAAAGGCTTAAAATCTGTGTTTTATAAAATGCTCATACAAAAAATATTAGATTCTTGCAAGTAAATGAGCTGGGGAAAGAAATAGACGTTTCATTCAAGAGGATATAACTAGTAAACAAGTACATGAAAACTAGTTCAATCTCACTAATGTAAAAGATAAATACAAATTAAAACAATGAGAACCATTTTACATTGTTTAAAGGGGCATACAACTTTCTAAATGTCATTACTTGGTCACTTTTCATTCTTTCAGTGAAATTGTTATAATCTGATAGTACCGGTATTACTTTTTGTCGAGAATCACGTGGTGGCAACATATAGCAAGCTCATGGGGTGAAAGGTCAGAATGCTTAAGCCTATATATTTCTGAAAGAACTCTGAGCTTGTCGCGGCATTCTGGTGGGGGGGACTGCATCTACCTGATAAACCTCTGATAGAGAATTGTCTGTCTCTGATGGGAAAGGTGGGAGACTATGGGTGGGGCGCTCAGAGCCTGTTGGTTCCTGGGTGAAATAAAAAACCCCTCACATCTAGGCTTTTGACCTTTACTTAATCCTACCTCTGAAGGAATAATCCCTAAGGAAAAAAGCTAAATAAACAAGGATTAGCCACAGTGTTAATTGTTATGGAAAAGATTACAAAATAAGTGCCCAATAGCAGGGGAATAATTAAAAATATGGTGTAGGTATTAAAATTCAAATTACAAGGACTACACAGCAACATAGAACATACTTCTGAGATAGTTTTAATTGAAAATGGGAAAATGCACTCATTGCAATTATTCACCAGAGCTAGAAGGGAACAGGGTCAATGCGCAGTTAGCTCTGCTGAGGTGACAACATTTTGAGCACAAATTCTCCCTCACTTATTTAGATTTATTGTATAATACAGATAGAATATTTATGTAAAAGGAATTCTATTTTTAGAGAAAAGGAGAAATAGGACACTATGACCCTTTTCTACTCAGCTTCTCGTTGGAGGCTTCAGAATTTCATTAAAATGCAAAATTCAAAATCATCTTTATTTTTGGTATATCCTGATAAATATATTATAAGCTTACTCTGAATCTGAATTGGTCATCCTCATGGGAGGATTTACATGTAGATAAATAGCTCTTATGTTAATCCATTTAGCTCCAAAGACTGTAAGGGGAATGTGTACTCATCATATGGTCCGCTTGTTAAGTTTTTTAAATCACAGGGAAATATGCGAGGTGTTTGTCATGTCAGAAAGCACAGGAGAAACTTACATTTCTGTTTTCAGCTACAGCTACATTTCAGGTGAGGAATCTCTCCATTTACAACAGTGGGCTTAACTGTTAATCTAAACAAGTACAATAAATACACAATTTTATCTCGGTTTCCAGATTTTTGGATACTCTGTGTTTTTATTGTACTTTTCAGATTAACAATTGGACCCACTACATTACATTTAGAGATGCTTCACCTGAGAGGGGTTTGGAGGTTGAAGAAAAACATTTAGCATATTATTTGGAAAGTAACTAAAATACTGTTTACAAACAAATGTATCTGACTTTTTAAAAAAATTTTTTTTAATGTTTATTTATTTTTGACAGAGAGAGAGAGAGACGGAGCATGAGCAGGGGAGGGGCAGAGAGAGAGGGAGACACAGAATCGAAAGCAGGCTCCAGGCTCTGAGATGACAGCACAGAGCCCGATGCGGGGCTCGAACTCACAGACCATGAGATCATGACCTGAGCCGAAGTCGGACGCTCAACCGACTGAGCCACCCAGGTGCCCCTGCATCTGACTTTTTGAACATCCTGTGGTGTCTTACTGTTAGCTTTAAATTCCGTCAATGGCAAAAAATAGAAAAGCCAGAGAGTCTCCCAAACTAGGGGGATGGGAGAGTAGAGCAAAGGGTAGGAGAGGGAGGAGGAGGAAAAGGAGCTGGAAGTTTTTGTGCTGTCTTGACTGAAGAAAGTTAGGTTGAAATAGAAACCTTGAAATGAGTTGTGGGCTCACTGATCGATTAGGAGAAGGTAGTGAACAGGGGAGGAGAAAGAAAAATAGTCCTTCCAGCACTTCTGGGAACAGCCTCAATATTCACACAGTGAGGCTGAGAACAAATTGTGAGGTAGATGAAGCTCTAGAAACACTTCTCTCTTCTTAGTAGCTCTCCTAGCCTTCAGAGATAACAGCAGAAACTGTGTGTGTGTGTGTGTGTGTGTGTGTGTGTGTGTGTGTGTGTGTGGTGGGGGTGGCAGCAGAGGCAGTGGTATGAGGAAGGAGAGAAAAATCTCAGAGAAGATAATGAGGCTGTGGAGTGTGGGAGCCCAGAGCAGAAAATATTCTGGTGCTTGAGAGAACAGGAAGACGTATATATAAATGTGTGTGTATCTCTTTTTAGATCCTTTCATTCAGGAGGCATCTCCCTGGAGACGGAGGAAATGGTAGGAGTCCCCTGGGGTGCTGTCAGCTCCACTTGCTGAACTTCTGGAGAAAGAGTGAAATACTAGGTAAAGGAAATGCCTCCAGCCTGCTCCTAGGGAGAGGCAGGACTGGGAGGAGTGGGGAGGTGAGAGGGACCCTTGACCTGAATAAGTTGGAGACGTTTCCAAGTGTGGCTCCCTTCCCACTCTCAACCTCACAGCACTAGTGCCCCTGACAGGAAGGAAAACTGCCTTGTCCTGTGGCCCCTTTCAGTTCTAGTACAGCTAGAAGGATGTTCCCCACATTTGTGCCCTTACCTTCTTCACTTCTAGGCAAACCCCAAAGCCCCCAGCCTCAAAGAAGGGCCATTCCTGGGGTAGTGCTGACAAGTCCAGGTTAGAGGGACTTGGGAAATCTCAGATGAGAGGCTGGCACTCTTATCAACCACCCTACCCAACCCTTGTGTCAATGCTTCTCCTTGAAGGCCTGCCTATCAGAGGTTTATTTCTGACCAGGGCCACTAGGACAGAGGAAGTTTGTGGGGTTGGACAACCACACCATACATCTGCACCAGCCTTCTTTGCTACTCTTTTTCACTGCAAATGTAAAATAATCCATTGGCAGTATCACTTCTGTGGTCCCACTTACATCATTGTTTCTGGGACTGTGTTGAAAACAAAATCCTGACAAACAAATGTGTAGAACACAGACTCGTTGAAGAATGGTGTCTTATACCCATTTACTACCACAAGCATTTCTTATGTATCTTACACCAGTCTGGGAAATGCTCTGTCTGTGCTTTCATAAATTGGGCCGTTGCTGCTGGTGCTCCAGGATGGTTTTAGGTTGTACACTAACAAGGCAGCAAATGCCACTGACTTATCATGAAAATATTACCACCATTCTAATTATCCTTCCGATTATACCAAAGACAAGGTCCTGGTTTGGAACTAGATCTTTAACACTGTTCTAACATTTGCTTACTGCTATCATTACTGTTTAATAAGTATAGGTCAAGAGCCTTGGGCTGGTTTAGGTGATACAGAGGCTGAATTCCAAACTGGTGGCTCTGTGACTGACTCCAGCCTGCAGATACAATTTTCACTATGCCATTTTTATATTTATATATATTTTGGGCCAACATTTAGAAACTCCAGAAATTTTGCCTAAAACCCCAGATTCCAAGCTTCTGTTAAATAATCAAAATATGCTCAAATTCCTTCATGGCAGAATCTGACTCTATTCTTTAAACAGGACACATGCTCTGGGGCCCTGGGCGGCTCAGTTGATTAAGCGTCTGACTTTGGCTCAGGTCATGATCTTGCACTGGTGAGTTTGAGCCCCGTGTCAGGCTCTGTGCTGACAGCGCAGAGCCCAGATCCTGCTTTGGATGCTGTGACTCCCTGTCTCTCTGCCCCTCCCCTGCTCGCACTCTGTCTCTCTCGCTCTCAACAATAAACGGACATTAAAAAATTTTTTTAAACAGGACATGTGCTCTCCACTTTGCCACAGTCTCTACCACTCCTTATCATGTTATACAGGACCCATATATTATTCACTTCCATTGCCTTCCCAGCCCCTCTATGCATTTGCATCTTAGGTCTGTTTTAGGAATTCTGTGGCCAAAAAGGTAGACCACAATCAAGCTTGATTTTCAGGCTAAGGAATTTGGTCTTCATTCTATAGGAAATAGAGAGCCATTAATTTTTTAGTAGGGTAGCCAAGGCTTAAAGCAACTCTTTCAAAAATGATTCTGACTTTTATTTGAAACTAAGGATGAGGAGGGGAGAATGGAGGCAGGGGGCTGGTGAAGGGGTC
This sequence comes from Lynx rufus, assembly GCF_022079265.1. NCBI lineage: Eukaryota > Metazoa > Chordata > Mammalia > Carnivora > Felidae > Lynx > Lynx rufus. The sequence goes on along the minus strand of NW_025814867.1, from coordinate 50,588,013 downwards.
ACCTTAAATTTCATTGTCTCAGGAAATGGAAGCTGGGCCTAGGCTGTGAAATGAGTGGGTCTGGCCTACATGGCCTCCAGACATGCAGTTAAGAACAGGATTGGGAGCCTTGGGCAGTGCAAGGACAAGTAGAAAGCCAAACCTGGACTGGAAATGCATGGTCATCAGTGAGGTGAAGCTAACTGGCCCAGAGCCTAGAGGGACTTTTTGAAGCAGAGACACAAGGCCCTTAAATAAGGGCCTACAAGCAGGAAGGGAACCATCAGAGCTGGTTCTGGCCAGGCTGGCAAAGGTAATACCAAGGTGGTGGTTGTAGGAATGGAAATAGCTGGAAAGATGTAAAAGCCATTTAGAAGAAAGATCCAGTGATACTGGTAGCTACTAGGAAAGGGGGTCTTAAGGAGAAATAAAAAAAAATGATTCTAAGACTCCTAACTTGGGAGCCAAAGAAGATAATGGTGAGGAGGAAGAAGAAATTTTTGAGTATATGAAATATGAGGTGCCATCAGGATGCCCAGTAGGCACTGGAAGGACTGACGTTTAGAGAGGTGTAGGCTGAAAGTAATACTAGGGTATCATCTTGCACAAAGATGAGAGATGAAGATAGAGAAAAGGAAGAGGGAGGGAGAGAAGGAGAGTAAAGAGTAAATCTTAGGGCGAATTTAAATTTAGGATGTCCATGAAAGTATCACAAATGGTCTGATATGGAGGAAGAGAAACATTTAGCTCCATGCTGGTTAAGGGGCAAGGGGCAAGGGGCAAGGCCATAGTGTTGTCACAACCTTCAAAGACCACAGCAAATGAGGACCAAGAAACAGAAGCAGAGCCAAAGTAGTATTTTCTAGAAAGAGGATCTCCACATTCATTCATTCAACAAGTATTTATTGAGAACCTAGCTTTTATCCAGGCCCTGAACAAACGGAGGTGGGCCAAACAGAGACCCTATGCTGATGGAACTTACATCCTGCTGGAGAAGACAGACATTACACAAAGACTGATCGTGGTCAGTTACCAAGAGAAACAAAGCAGGGTAAGTGGACAGATAGTGACAAGGTGGTCCAAATAGGCCTCTTTGAGGAGGTGGCATTAACATAACCCTAAAGTGAGGGAGTGGGCCATAAAAATATCTGAAGAACAACATTCTAGGCAGAGGGGAAAGCAAGGGCCAAGACAGTCTGGCACATGCTTGGTAGGTGTGAGAACAAAAAGGAGGCCAGAGTAGCTACAGAACAAGGGGAAGGGAGAGCCAGGGGCGAGGTCATGAAGAACCACATAGGCCAAGCTAAGGATTTTGGATGTTAGCCTGTGGGGGCGTGCTCTTTGGAGGGTTGAAACAAGACAGTTACATGATGTTACTTCACTCTGAACAGGATCACTCTAGAGGTCTGGCTATGGCTTAAAGGGTGGGGCCACGAAAGGTACAAGGGCACAAGCAGACAGTGAGGAGATTCTTATGTGGTAGCAGTGAGAGATGGTGATTTGGAGCAGGAGGAATGTAGGGAGCAGCAGCAAGATGGATGTTGGAGGATGGAGCCATTCAAGAGGGAGACCTCCCAGACGGTGTAAGAAGCAGGGAAGAACAGAACTGAGAGCACAGGGGCAGGAGCAAGGAAACTGTAACATGGAAGAATATAATCATCCACACTCAGGGGCGGTTTAGAAGCTTTGAGGCAGAAGAAGGCAGGCTACCCTGGCCTTCAGCTCAACCACTTTTGTTTTTTTTTTGTTTTTTTCTTACAGATCCCTGTGGAATAGCTGTTGATTTTAGAGGAGGGTGAGTTTGTCAATGTTGAAAGAAGACCCACTTGGGAAGAAAACTTGATTTTGTGTTTCCAGTGTATGACAGGAAAATGTTGACCTCTCCAGACCTCAAGGATATATGTAAAACAGAGAGCTTTTTACCTCATACTATCTAGAGTCTTAAGAATAACACCTCGAGGGGAGCTTGGGTGGTTCAGTTAAGCTCTTGGTTTTGGCTTAGGTCATGATCTCATGTTTGTGAGATCCAGCCCCACATCGGGCTCTGCGTTAGTGCAGAGTATGCTTGGGATTCTCTCTCTTTCTCTCTCACTGTCCCTCCCCCCGCCGCCCCCACCAAATAAATAAATAAACAGTAAAAAACAAAAGTAGCAGAAGAATACCTTAAGACACCTCCTGCTTAGCCTGACTCCATGGTTTCCTGGACTCTGTGTACCAACGTGTGGTGGCCCCTGTGGCCTGTCCTGAGGGCCACCACTCATTATCTCCACACTAGGTAGCCTGGTCCATCTGGCTCTCTAGTCTACACACTGGAACTAAGTTAGCATTCTTGAAGTCCTCATCTGTGGCCTTTTCTCAGAAACCTTCAGGGGCCCTTATTGCCGAGCAAATTGAAGTAAGTGCTTCCTCTGAATGGCCCAAATCTGTGTCTGTGTCCTCTTGGTCTTCTACTCATCCCAGGGCCGGGACAAAATGGCACTGTTTGCCATTCTCCAAACATGCACCACCTTTTCCTGCCTTTACTCCTGCTCCTCCCTAAGTATTTATCCCATCCTTCTCTACCTCTAGAAAACTTACCATTCAAGACCCATCTCTAATGCACTTTCTCCATCAACTCTTTGTGATGTGAAATGTGGCCTTAAAAAGGAAATGTGGCCTATTTTCCTTAAGATAGTTTCACAACTCACTATTCTTGTGGCATTTGCCAGATTCTTTGTGTGTTGGTGTTACCTGTGTGCTTGTCTTACTCTCCATTCCCTCTGCACGATATACTGAGGCTTGAGGGAAAAACCTCCCTTTTCCTTTTGTACCATCTGAGGTCAGTAGCACAAGGTCTTGAACCTAACAGGCAGTCAACAAATCCTGAATTGGATTACTCTTCACAGGAGGCAAACAAAAATTTTGAAAGAAGTCTGAATGTGGGAGAAGTGACTTGGAAGCAAATATGTACAAATGTTGGAATGTGCTGCAAAGAAAAGCAGAGAGGCAGCCAATGAGATGGGCACAGGCACAGTGGGCAGCCAATCTCCTGGGCCTAGCCGTGAAGGAGGCACAGGCCTACAGCCAGGACTACAAGGTCACCCTCCCACATGTGGCCCTGCTGTCTGGACCAATCACCCCAAAGTTCCCCTAGACTGCAGAAATTATAGGCGCTGCCCTCACCTGGGCAGTTGTTCTCCTGCTATCAGCTCTCCCAGGTAGCTGAGGAGAGCCCCCTTACCAGTCATTTTACATAACAGCTGCATGAGCAGAACGGCTGACCCCCTCTACTCTCTTAATCTGCAGGCCTACCCCTCGATAAAGGCCTTGATTCACCAGAGCAGTTCAGACTTCCTCCTCCTCATTTATTATGGTTCTCTTTAACTAGTTATCACCATGAAATAACCCTAAAACTGTGACCCACACCTGTCAGAACAACTTGGCACAATAGACTCCTAATCCTCCGACAGCCATTTCACTGTTAGAGCATGAGAGAACCACTACCATTATTTAATTCAGCTGTCCCCCAACTGAGCTGCAGTGCAGAATCAGCTGCATAAGTTTCCTGGGTTGTTCTCCCACAGCCTTGGGAATGCTGATGTGCTCTCCCTCTCATCCTATAACTGAGGACTCTGACGTCAGAGCACTTGGCCACCTGGTCCAAGGTCGTGCTGCTGGTGTCAATAACACTTCTCTAACACACAAGATACCTTATTTCATATGATCTTCCAGTAACTTGAGGCTGGTGTTATTATAGGATCATCCCCACTTTATAGAGAAAAAAAAGAAGCTGGAGAGCAAGCAACTTATCTAAAGTCTCCTTGTAATGAACAGACCAAACTTGCACCCAGATTTCTGGAGCCCCAGTCCTGCCATCTTTTCACTGTACAATAAAGGTCCTGAGCCCAGGCAAGGGGTTGATGGGACTGGGTAGAAAGGATGTTCCCAATCAGATTCCACACAGCTCTAGCTCCCCATTTCTTGATGTCAGTTCAAACAAGTGGGTAGTGTGCAAAGGCATACATAAACTTATTGTAAGGTTTATAAGGTTTATAATGATCAATTTAACCTTTCAAACAGATTTAACTATGAAAATGTTCAAATACACAAAATTAGAATCAGAAAAATTAGGAAGAATAGCATAATAAACTGCCATTTACCCAATATTGTGATTCAACATAGTTTTGCCACCTTTCACGTAGCCCTTTGAATCCCTTTTTTCTTTGAAGTTCTTATAGTTAAATATTTTTAAGTCTATTTATTTATTTTGAGAGAGGGAGAGAGGAGGGTGTGTGGGGAAATGAATGAATACAAACAGGGGAGGGGCAGAGAGAGAGGGAGAGAGAGAATCCCAAGCAGGCTCCACACTGAGCCCTTCTCAGGACTTGATCTCGCAACCATGAGATCATGACCTGAGCTGAAATCAAGAATCAAACACTTAACTGATTGAGCCACCCAGATGTCCCTAAATATTTGTAAAGCAAATCCCAGACACGTAATTTCTTCCCTTCATGCCTCAGAATGCATCTCACAAAAACACCCAGACTTTGTGTTGGAAGGAGTGTGAATCTGCAGGCAGAGCCACCTAGGACCTCCCTGTACCAGGAGCACAGATTCCAGCAAGCAGCACGTATCTGTCCAAGTGCACTGGCTGGTCTGTGTTGCACTCTGGTGCCAGGTGTGTGTTCTCAATCATCCTGGCTGACAAACACATTTTGGACTCCCTCCAAACCCGCTGACACATTCAGGTATTGATTTGATCCAGTCCTGGTTTGCCAGTTGCTGCTGAGTGCCACCTTAACCTGCATAAGGACGGTCAGAAAAGGAAGTAGGGAAGCAGCCTTAAGATAACAGTTACTCAGTTCTTGGTTCACAGGACCACAGCCAGTCCCCTCCCCACAGTAAGGTACAGGACACAGAGTCCCACTGCCATAAATCTGAGCCAATCACAGAGTGAGAAGGAGTCAGTCAGAGTGCCTAATACACATCAGGCAGGAAAGAGGAGTCATTATTTTTAGCAACTTCTTGTTAAATATTTGCCTCATCGATGCTGGAGTGCCCACCAGCCACACTAAAATGAGAAGTGCTCTAATAATGCCTCTGCGGCAAGAGGGAGGGTGTGACAAGAGGGCCCTTTTATAGTTCACTTGGTGGAGGCTCCCCTCCTGCTACTAGCCACCAGCTACTTCCATCAGTCCTGCACCTATAAAAGCAAAAGCTAGAGACCTGAAATGTAGAGTGAAGCAGGTAAATCTAAAGCTTTAGTCCGAGTCTTTCTCCCTGCCTCAACGTGCAGGCTTCCCTTAGCCTGCCCAACCAGCACCCTTACTTCCCTCCCAGCCCTAACAAGGCATGCTCAGGAAGCTCCAGAACGTCAGCCCACTGAGATTCTTCACCATTCATTCTGCTGACGCACCATCCAACACAGGCTGGACACAGGAACCACAACTTTGGGTTAAGTTACCCACACTTCTATTTCTGGGAGACTGCTGCATCTGTGTGTCCTAAAATGCTTTTGGGAAACAGGAATAGCCAAGCTCGACACATTTTTACAAACACCTACTAGTTTCCACTTTTAATTCGAGTAACAGATACTTGAGTACTTAGTAGTTACAGGAGGATCTTAGTCCTGGATTCTGCCACCACCATGCTATCTGACACCCATTGACTCACCTAATTAAATTCTTTTCTCACAGGATCACATTCCTGTTTTCATGTGGGTGAACAGGGACTGAGACAATCAGTGCTGTAGTTATTTTTTAACTCAGGGGGATATTGATGTCATCTGATACCAAGATGCATACCCCAAATTGAAATGAAACTCTATGTGGCATCATTTTTAGGTAAATGTGTTTGGCTTTATGATGCTTGGAACCAGTCACTGAAAAATTAAACATTTCAGTTGATCTAATGGATTGTTTTGTATAAAGGATTATTTGACTTGAGTTTCCTCTGTAATGAGAGGTACCACCTGTTAAATTTTATCTGAATCAGAGTGGAGGCTAGGGTGAGGCTAGATGAGGTACCTAGGGCACAAAATGTAAGGAAGCATTTACTTTCAGGGTCATGCAACTGCCAGCCCTACACTTGCACAACCCTAAGATTGAATACCTCTTTCAATTTTGCACCTTAGGCTCTTCACTTACCTTACCCTAGCCTTAGCCATGCTGTAGACTCGGGCCAGCTGGAGGCAAAAATAGTCACCTTGTTAAGTTACAGAGTCTCCCGGTCCAAATCTGGGAGATTCCAACTCAGTACACCTAGGGTGAGGTTCACGAATCATTTTAAAGAAGCTCCTTCATGTTAATCTTGGTATACAGCCACACTGGGATCCACAGATGTAGTACTTAGAGTACCACAATTGGAAGGTGACACTCCCTTAAATATAGCATGATCAGCTTTAAGTATAAATATTCTATTCAATTTTGAGTTTTCTCCATGACAAAGCATTTGAAGATCTTATTCTCTATCAGTTAAGATTGTGTTGTGCTACCATCAACGTAAAACCTTACTAGCAATGGCTTAAACAAGTAGGGGCTTATTTTTCCCATAACTGGAGTCTGGAGGTAGGTTACTGCTGGTGTTGGTCAGCAATAACTAACATGTGGATGTGCGAACATCAGAGTCAGCATCTCTGTGATTCTCTTGGGCTTTAGTTGGGTCTGTTTGCCTCATGCCCCCCAAATGACAGCTGTAGTTCCAGGGATCACCTACCTTCAAGATGCAAGGGAGGTAGAAGCAGAGGCACACTGCCAGTCTCGTCTGTTCCCTTGTGTCAAGAAAGTAAAAGCCTTCTCAAAAACCACCTCTTCCTAGACCTCTATTAGGTCTCATTGGCCGGAACTGGGTCACATGGCCACCTGTGGCTGAAAGGGAGGCTGGGAAATCAGGACACAAACTCATCAAAATGGGCTTAGACTAGTGCTTCTCAAACTTTAGTAGGCATTGGAATCACCTGGAAGGCTTGTTAAAACAGATTGCTGGGAGCTCCACCTCCACGAAGATTCTGATTCAGTGGGCCTGGGTTAGGATTTATATTACTTCAAATTCCCAACTGACGCTGATGCTGCTGATTTTAGGAAAACACTTTAGAACAGTCTTCCCACCAATGGCTTCCAACCCTAGTGGTGGATTAAAAATAGTAATTAAATATAAATTTAAAAAGCACTTTTTTATTTTCTTAAATTTATTTAATTTACATCCAAGTTAGTTAACATATAGTGTAATAATGACTTCAGGAGAATCCAGTGGTTCATCCCCTACATATAACACCCAGTGCTCATCCCAAGTGTCCCCCTTAATGCCCCTTGCCCAGTTAGCCCATCCCCCAGGCCACACCCCTCCAGCAACCCTCAACTTGTTCTCTGTATTTAAGAGTCTCTTGTGGTTTGTCCCCCTCCCTGTTTCTATATCATTTTTGCTTCCCTTATGTTCATCTGCAGTCTCTTCATCAAATGGTGTTGGGAAAACTGGACAACGACATGCAGAAAGAAAAAATAAACTCAAAATGGATGAAAGACTTAAACGTAAGACAGGAAGCTGTCAAAATCCTAGAGGAGAAAGCAGACAAAAACCTCTTTGACCTCGGCCGCAGCAACCTCTTACTCAACATGTCTCCATAAGCAAGGAAAACAAAAGGAAAAATGAACTATTGGTACCTCATCAAGATAAAAAGTATCTGCACGGTGAAGGAAACAATCAGCAAAACTAAAAGGCAACCAATGGAATGGGAGGAGATAATTGCAAATGATATATCAGATAAATGGTTAGTATCTAAAATCTGTAAAGAACTTACCAACTCAACACCCAAAAAGCAACCTAATGAAGAAATGGGAAGAAGACATGAATAGACACTTTTCCAAAAAAGACATCCAGATGGCTAACAGACACATGAAAATAATGCTCAATATCACTCATCATCAGGGAAATACAAATCCAAACCACAATGAGATACCACCTCGCACGTGTCAGAGTGGCTAACATTAACAACCCAGGCAACCACAGATGTTGGCAAGGACGCAGAGAAAGAGGAACCCTTTTGCACTGCTGGTGGGAATGCAAACTGGTGCAACCAGTTAAAAAATAGAATTATCCTCTGACCCAGCAATTGCAGTACTAGGTATTTATCTAAAAGATATAGGAGTGATATTTTGAAGGGGCACATGCACCCCAATGTTTATAGGAGCACTATTGACAACAGCCAAATTATGGAAAGAGCCCAAATGTCCATCAACAGATGAATGGATAAAGAAGGCATGGTATATAGATATATAATGGAGTATTACCTGGCAATCAAGAAGAATAAAATCTTGCCATTTGCAACAATATGGATGGAACTAGAGTGTATTATGCTAAGCAAATTAGAGAACGACAAATATATGTGGAATTTAAGATAAGAAGAGCAATTTTTAGAGACACTTTTCCCTGAGTCCCACCCCTGAATATTCTGATTTAATTTGTTAGTGGAGTCCAGGCATTCCTATTGTCAAAGCTGTACAAGTGATTCTAATGTAGTCAGATCTGGGAACCACTGTTTTAGGCCAATCACGATCCTTTATCTGGGACTGTTATGGAAGTTCTATAAGCAAGGAGGAAAGAAGGAGGGTAATAGGGTAGGTTCAGATAGTGGCTCTGCAATTTTGAATTATTTGGGAATCTTCTAAAAATTCCAAAGTTCAGGACCTACTCCAGACAATTGTATCACATATGTGGGGGTGGGACACAGGTATCAGTAGATGCCAAAACTCCTCAGGTGATTTTAAATGTAGACAGTTTGGAGAACCCCACTGTTAAGATTGCCATGAAATTGATCGCACCTGAAAACTGGAAGAGGCAGTTATTTAGACTAGAAAAGAGAAACCTGGAGACCTATTTAATTATAGTTTCCAAGTGTGTGAAAAAATTTCCAAAGAATGCTATTGTCCATCTGAATTGGAAAACTAGCAAGGAGGAAATGGGATTAACTTGGCCAGAGCTTGATGCAAAGGGTTTTATGCAGAGAAGAATTTCCTAGCTGCAAATTGTTACAATGAAATGTAGTGCAGTGAGAACAGGGTTGTGCAATCCTGTCATTTAAGAGCTATAAAAATAGTATAGATTCTCATCTATTTACAATGTTTTAATGTCATTCTTTCTGAAGGTGAAGAGGTGGATGAAATGACCTGGCTAGATTTCTCCTTTGAAAATTTTCTATTTTATTCCTCTTCTCATTTCACATCTCAACTTAAAAGACAGACCCTCGCATTAACAATTTAAGGAAAACATAACCTTTGCCCACTTATCTGCTTGAATGGATAAAATATCTGACAGCTAGTAATAGTTTGAGATTATAGCTCACACAGTTTGGATCTCTAAAAGGCTATTTTGAGCTTTTAGATGACAAGCATACTGCCAAATAGAGAGGGCCCTCCGAATTCGAACTGAATAGGTTCTTGTGTTTGAAATGTAAATGTTGTGCTCAAGGATGATTCACCATCATGTCTGAGCCCTGCCACGCACACACAACCAGGATACCTATTTTCATGCCACACAGAAATAATGCATGTGTTTAAATATAGATACAATTAAAACATGTTCTTCTCTGTACATGAAAATGTCACTGGCTATTGTCAGAAGGACTTGCCCTCTGAATTGTCTTTTTCAGGGCTGACAATAGATTTACGCTGATCATACTTAACCTTAATACCAGGAACATACACCAGTCCAACTGCTGGGATTTTAATTCAGAGAAAGGCCATCAATGGAGAAAATCCGCACTCAATGGATCTTAGGTGGAAGATCCCCCAAACTTAGGGAGGGTTGTTCCCAAACATTGCTGCACATTAGAATCGCCATGGGAGGTTTTAAATACCTGATGCCCAGGTTCCATTCCGTATCAATTAAATCAGAATGATTGGGTGTGGAAGCCAGGCATCAGTAGTTTTTAAGATCCCCAGGTGATTCCCATGTGCTGCAACATTTGATAGCCACTGCCATAATCACCTTCATTATGGGATCTAAAATCTCTCATAGAAAGAATTACTCTTAGGTCTCATGTCAAAAGTAGAGATAGGAATTAGGTAAATTTTTCCTCTTTCCTGGGTGTGACAGAGATTAATTGTCCCAAGTATTCACCCCTCCTAATTCCTCCAGCAAGAGAGGCCTTCAATATTGCGCTGACTACATAGCCACTCAGAATAAAGACTACTTTTCCCAGCCTCTCTTGCAGCAGGGCGCAGCCTCATGTCCTAATTCTTGCCAGTGGAATTAAGAGGAAATGGTGCATGCATATTCCTGGACAACCTTTAAAGGGAAAATGTGTATTTTTCCCCCTTCCACCTCCTTGCCTGCTGGAATGCAGATGTAATAGATGAAGCTCCAACAGCCAATTGGACAATGAGATGATTTGGGGAAAATGAAGCCACACAAAGCAAGGAACAAGGTAGAAGGAGCCTGGTTCCCAACACCACAGAGCTAGATATCAACCCTAGAGTGACCAACTATCTCTGGGCTCCTTAGTGGGTAAGAAGAATACATTTCTCTCGTTTATGGCACCATTTCTGTTAATTGCAGCTGAACTTAATTCTAACAGACTCAGTGGTTCTCCAGGTTTGGAATATGTCAGACACACCTACAAAGCTAATGAAGCATATTAAAGTAGGTGATTCTGATACCTAAATTTGAGAACAAGTATACAAATATCCTGAGAGCTAGAAACAATATGTGGTGAGGGTAAAACTTGGAAAGTAGTGATTGATTAGACTCACTTTGGAAAAGTAAGTCTACTGAATAAAATATTTAGCGGTACAGTGTAGCAGTTAAAGACTTCAGTTCAGGATACACATAGACCTAGACTTAAATCCTGGACTTACCACTTACCAGCCACTAGGAACTTAACTTCTCTAAGCCAGTCTCATTTATAAAATTGGCCAGTAACAGTACTTGTTGATGGAAGTGTCATGAGAGTTAAATGAGATAATCTAAGACAATGCTTAGTATAGTAACCACCACATAGTAAAAGCTCAGTAAGTTTTGGCTTGGGGAAAAAAAATTGATGGTAGAATTTATGATCTGCCTTTGAATTCCATTTTAGTTACTTACTATTTAGTTCTACTCTGTCCAATGTGGAGGCCACTGACCACATATGTTACCACTTCACACTTACTAGGATGGCTATAATTTTAAAAAGATAAGAATTATTGGCTAGAATGTGGAGAAATTGGAACCTGTAGACATCGCTCTGAACATTGCATGGTTTATCACATGATACAGCAATTCTCCTAGTTTATAGCAAGAGAAATGAAAACATATATCCACACAAAACTTGTACACAAGTTTCATAGCATTATTATTCATAGTAGTCGAGAAGTGGGAAAAACCAAATGTTCATCCACTGATGAACAGGTAGCCAAATATTCTATACGATGGGACATGATTTGGCAATGAAAAGGAAAGAAGTAGTGATATATGATACAACATGGATAAATCTGAAAAACAATATTCTAAGTGAAAGAGGCCAGTCACCAAAAAACAACCTACTGTATAATTCCATGTATATGAAAATGCCCAGAGTAGACAAATCCACAGAGATAGAAAGTAGATTAGTGGCTGTCTAGGGCTGGGGGTGGGAGGAATGGGAATGACTGCTAATAGGTACAGGGTTTCCTTTCCGGGTGATAAAGTGTTCTAAAATTAGATAGTGGCTGTGATTGCACAACTCTGGATATACCACTCTAAAAGGTTGAATATTGTGGAATGTGAATTAAAAACAAAACGTGATGCATTCCCCCCATCAAAAAAAAAAAAAAACCATTTAAGAAAACTAGCTTTGCAGGAAAATATAAAAGGCAACATCATATAATGTGAAGAACATTGGCTGAGACTCAACACCTAGATTCTAGTCCTGCAGTCACTACTTACTACTAAGAGCAAGGCCTAGGGAAAATCTCTTTATTTCTATCTTCGGCCTCTTTATTTGTTAAAGGACAAGGGTTCCATTTCTAATATTTGGTGGCAATGGTATTTTTCCTGTTGACCCAATAGAGCAGCTGTTGTATCAGATTCTCAAGGGGCTTCATGATCCAACACATGTAAGAGCAGCTGTTTTTGACTCCAGCTCTGTATTTTCCTTATGGGAGAACATCTGATGAAAGACCTGCAGGATATCCCCAGACTACTAGGCCAGTGAAACCCCCCTTTCTCAACAGGAACTGTGTAGTATATGCCCCAAGTAATCGTGCAAAAAGAGAGGGGATCATGTTCCAACTCAGTTTTGGTTCAGGCTGTATCCTTCCTTTGCAGACCAAGAGGAGTGTGAGGGAGAGAAATAAAGCACTCTTTAAGTTGCCTCTACTCAAAATTATTTTCCTTATACCATTTCAAGAATAAAACAAAGAAAACAAGAAATGTTGCCAAGTACAGACTCATCACACAAAAAAATAATACAAATATGGAAGGGGATGGAACATTTGTTTCAATGCTCTAGTCTTACTGATGTGGAAATCAACAACTGGAGGTTTAAATGACTTGTTCACAGTTGCATTACCTGTAGAACTGGGAGTAGAACACCCACCTGTGGATTCTAATTCTGATGCCTTTTTCTTTGACCTCGTATAATGCATCTCAGTTGAATTTCAGAATGAGAGAGGGAAAATTAATTTCATTTTAGTTTCATTTAATTTAACAATCAAAATGATAAATTACAAGTAAATGCTGGGGCACCTGAGTAGCCCAGTCAATTGAGCATCTGATTCTTGATTTCAGCTCAGGTCATGATCCCAGGGTCATAGGATCAAGCCCTGCGACAGGCTCCAAGCTGAGTGTGGAGCCTGCTTGAGATTTTCTCTCTCGCTCTGCCGCTCTCCCCTGCTCGTGCACTCTGTCTCTCTCTAAAATAAAAAATCTTACAAGTGAATGCTAAAGGAATTAAATATCAGCCTTTATATGAAAGAATTATTTTAATGAAATATAAGGTCAATGTTTCCAAACTCTTGTTGAAAGGTTGATATGCCTCCTGCCTCAGAACTTGGCCCTCTTCCCTTCTCTAGGCTCACTTTCTAGAAGTGATGGCTTCTAGCCATGGTGATCCCATGCTTTCTCCTCTCTTTTCTTCATAACTTACATCCAATCCATCTGGAAATCCTGTTGAGCTGGTCTTCAAAATATATCAAGAATCCAAACTCTTCTCCATTATCATTGTTGCCATACTGGGCCAAGTCATCTTTCTCCCCTGGATTACTGCCATGGCCACCCAACCATTCCCTGACTTCTGCTCTTGCTCTTTTAAACCTGATACCAATATACCAAGCAAAACAATGCTTTGAAATGTAAGTCATACCATGTCAAAATTTAATGCAAAACTCCAATGGCTTTCCTTAAAAGCCAAAGTCATTGGAGTGGCCTCCAATGCCCAAAAGTCTATCTCTGTTCATTTTACTCCTGCCATGGTGATCTCCTCTCTATTCCCTGAGCAAGGCAGGTATGCTTACCTGAGAGCCTTTGCTCGAACTGGTTCTTCTGCTGGGAATACTTTTCCACAGGGATAAATACTGATACGTATGAAAGTTTGTAAAACTTCATTAAGAAATCACAAATGCAAAATTAGATGCAGGTTCTTGAAGGGGCCCCTGCAAGTTAGGGATCTTGAAATTTAAGCTATGCTAGCTTCATAATAAATCTACTTTTCTTTTCTCAGACGTCTGCTTGCTTGACTTCCTTGCTCCCTTCAGAATTTTTTCTAATCTTATCTTTTCAATAAGGCCTGCCATCACTTCTTTGTGTAATACTGAAACTTGTTACTCCACTCTTCTACTTTTTTTTTTACCCCCATAACACTTATTATCTCTTAACATACTATATAATTAACTTATTTGTTATACTTACTCTTCCTCCCCCACCACCCTGCTACAAATTTAAGCTCTAGGATCCCAAGTCCCTAAAACAGTCATGACACAGAGTTGATGTTCAATAAATATATGAAGAAGGAATGAATTTCAATTTTTTCAATGCCATTTTCAAAGCAATTGGAGACTCAACCAAAAAACTGTTAAAACCAATAAATGAATTCAGTAAGGTTGCAGAATAAAAAATTAATATACAGAAAACTGTTTCATTTCTATACACTAATAATGAAAAAGAAATTAAGAAAACAATCCCATTTAAAACTGCATCAAAAAGAATAAAATACCCAAGAATAAATTATACCAAGCAGGTGAAAGCCCTGTATGCTGAAAACTATAAGACATTGTGAAATTGAAGAGAACACAAACAAATGGAAAGATATTACCACTTTCATGAAGTAGGAGAATTAATATTGTTAAAATGTCCATTCTACCTAAGGCAATTTATAGATTTGATGCAATCCCCATTAAAATACCCACAACATTTTTCACAAAATCAGAACAAATTATCCTAAAATTTGTGTGGAATCACAAAAGCAATTAACAAATTGCTAAATAACAAAAGCAATCTTGAGAACGAACAAAACTGAAGATATCACAATCCCAGATTTCAAGATATACTACAAAGCTATGGTAATCAAAATAGTATGATACTGACACAAAACTGGACACAAAGATCAATGGAACAGAATAGAAAGCTCAGAATAAACACACAAGTAAATGGTCAATTAATCTATGGGGAAAAGACAGTTTCATTAATAAATGGTGTTGGGAAAACTAGCAGCTACATGCAAAAAAAAAAAAAAAAAAAAGAAAGAAACTAAACCACTTTTTTTATACCACACACAAGAATAAACTCAAAATGTACTAACGATCTAAATGTGAGACATGAAACCATAAAACTCCTAAAAGAAAACATAGACAATAACTGTTAGACATTGACCTTAGTCACATTTTTCTGGATATGTCTCCGTAGGCAAGGAAAACAAAACCAAAAAATAGACTATTGGGAATACATCAAACCTTTGCATGGCAAAGGAAACCATCAACAAATCACAAAGACAACCTATTGAATGCAAAAGATATTTACAAATGAAATATCTGATAAGGGGTTGTTATCTAAAATATATAGAGAACATATTCAACTCAACACCAAAGAAACAAATAATCTGATTTAAAAATGGGCAGAGGACTTGAATAGATATTTTTCCAAAGAAAACATATAGCTGGCCAAAAGACCCATGAAAAGAGGCTCAACATCACAAATCATCATAGATATGCAAATTAAAACCACAATGAGCTATCACTTCACACTAGTCAGAATGGTTAGCATCAAAAAGACAGGAAATAGGGGTGCCTGGGTGTCTCAGCTGGTTAAGCATCTTGGTTTTGGCTTAGGTCATGATCTCATGGTTCATGGGTTCAAGCCCCGCGTCAGGCTCCACATTGAGAGTGTGAGGCCTGCTTGGAATTCTCTCTCTGTCTTTCTTTCTGCCCCCCCATCCCCCCTTTCAAAATAAATAAACATTTTAAAAAAGATAAGAAGTAACAAGTGTTGTTGAAGATATGGAGAAAAAGGAACCCTCATGCACTATTAATGGAAATATAAATTGGTTCATCTATTGTGGAAAACAGTATGGAGTTTCCTCAAAAGATTAAAAATGGAGGGGCACCTGGGTGGCTCTGTCTGTTGAGCATCTGACTTTGGCTCAGGTCATGATTTCGCCGTTGATGAGTTTGAGCCCCGTGACAGACTGTGTGCTGACAGCTCAGAGCCTAGAGCTGCTTTGGATTCTGTGTCTCTCTGTCTCTGCCCCTCCTCCGCTCAGAGCATGACAGACTCTCTCTGTCTCAAAAATAAAATAAACATTAAAAAAATGTTTTTTTATTAAAAATGGAAATACATACAATCCAGTAATTCCACTGGATTATTCATCCAAGAATATCTTGCTGGATATTTACCCAAGAAAACACTGATTCAAAAAGATTTATTCATGGGGCACCTGGGTGACTCAGTCAGTTAAGCATCCGACTCTTGATTTCATCTCAGGTCATGATCTCATGGTTTGTGAGATCGTGTATCAAGCCCTGCATCAGGCTCTGCTCTGACAGCATGGAGCCTACATGGAATTCTCTCTCTCCCTCTCTCTCTGGCCCTCCCCTGCTTTCTCCCTCAAAATAAATAAACTTTAGACAAAACAAAAAAAGATATATTCATGCTATATTGCCACATTAAGATATGGAAACAACCCAGTGTCCTTTGATGAATGAATAGATAATGAAGGTATGGTATGTATATAATGGAATATTATTCAGCCATGAAAAAGAATGAAAATTTACCATTTGTGACAACATAGATGGACCCAAAATGTATTACGCTAAATGAAATAAGCCAGACAAGGAAAAACAAATATCATATGATTTCACTTATACATGGAATCTAAAAAAAAATCAACAAAACCAGAAACAGACTCTTAAATACAGAGAACAAACTGGGAGGGGGGGAAATGGGTGAAATAGGGGAAGGGGATTAAGAGGTACAAACTTCCAGTTACAAAATAAGTAAGTCACAGTGATGAGAAGCACAGCTTAGGCAATATAGTCAATAATATTGTAATAACATTGTAAGGTGACAGATGGTAACTACATTTATTGGGATGAGCATTATGTAATGTACAGAATTGTTGAATCACTCTGTTGTACACTTGAAGCTAATATAACATTGTATATCAACTAAACTTCAATTTAAAAAAATAATTTAAAAAAATAAAAGCAATTGGAACTCCTAGACCTGGCATATGCTAGATGCTTAGTCATCATCTTAAAAGTTAAACTAATTTTAAGAAGCCATCATTACTACTATTCATCCAGTATTAAGCATGTGCCAAGCTCTTTTTCACATTCTCTTGACAATCTCACTAGGTAGGTACTATTATTCTTCCCACTGTAGAGATGAGAGAACCAAGTTTAAATACATTGCCCGTGGTTACATAGCTCAGAAATAACCAAAATGGAATCAAACCCAGGTATGTCTGATTCCAAAGACTGTGATCCTTCCATTCTGCTGGTAGCAAGTGACATTAATTGACCCAGTTTCTTTCTGGCATGGCTGATGGAAAGAGTAGGAAAAAAAAACTGCATGAATTTTAGATTAATGCACAGCTTCAATAAGTACTTGCCGTGGGACCCTGAGTTTCCATTTTGTCATCTGTAAAATGAGCCTCACAGAGCCTACTTTGAAGGATAAGAGAGGTTAAAAAAAAAAAAAAAGGAAAAAAAAAAAGATAGTGTTTAAGAAACAGGCTTTAATAAGCATTTAATAAATATTCCCTTCAAAGGATTTGAAAGGGTTTATAATTAAACACACATTCATAAATAGAATCTGGAGGAGCTTGCAAGCCAGTTGCTATGGGGAAGTCAGTGGCAGGGCTTTTGTGGAGCCAAGCACACAGAGGCTGAGCTCAAGAGAACAATGTAAGAGTGGGGCAGAGAAGACCTGCAAACAGCAAGGGAATGAAAGAGACACTTTCCTGAAGTTACATTTTGTCCTTGCCTCCTACAAGTTGGCTTGCTCATGTCTTTCAGTAAGACCCTGGAGTGGGTCTTTTTTCAACACTTCACTGAACAAGTGTCACAGGATACCTGAAGTTTCCTGGAATTGAGTCATCTTACACAATTTCAAATATTTGAAGTACTAAATGAAAAAGAAAACTCTAACTTGTGATATTTCTGCCAAGCTTCTTTGGGAACAATAGATAAGGAAAGCCAATCTGGCAGTGCATAGTGTAGGAGAGGTTGAGCCAAAGGCTGGGAGGGTCCATAAGTGACAGGCTAGTACCCATGAGACTCCAGTGAACTTGGCTGAGGGCCTCTTCTGCTGATCCTGGCATGGGGCAAGCAGCATTGATTCACGTTATTTTATTTTCACAATAAATGCTACCTGGGGACATTTTGGATATTCTTTAAATAATTTAATCTTATTGATAAGATAAATTGGCATCTGTAAAATATTATAAAAGAAAAATTTTAATATCCATAAACCTATGACCTTAATATGGCAACAACTAAAAAGTATCTTGTAAATTCTGTGTTCATGTATCTAATATGTGTGGCATTCTTGATTATCTAGCTCTTAGTGCAGAACTCTGATAGTGAGGAATGTGGGACACTAAGATACATAGGACACCTGTCAGGATTAAGTTTAGGTGTGAGTAATAGAGCCATGGAAAATAGCAGCTTAACCAAGGTAGAATTTTATCTTCCTTTCACTTAAAAGAAACCTATAGGTGAGTACAGAAGTAGCATGGTGTTCCATGATCATCAGGGACTAGAACTCCTGCCACCTTTCTCTGTTTGCCATCCTTGGGCTGTGGCACCCGGTAACTGCCGGAGCTCCCCCTTCTGAAGCAGTTGGAAGATGAACTGGAAGTTGAAGGCTGACCCTCTTCCTTTTAAGGAAGAATTCCTGTAATTTCTACAGTTGCATCTTTTTTCCTGCTTACATTTGATGGACCAGAACTTAGTTGCATGGCCATATCCAGCTGCAAAGGAGGCTGGAAAATGTAGTCTATCAAGGTTTTGTTACTGGGAAAGAAGGACCAATATTTACAATCTGCCTCAACTTACTTTTGAGCTCTAAGAAACTCTGATGAACAACTGATTACCTCTGCTGTTCTGAATACTAGGTAAGAATGTTTATTTATCATATTTAATTTTCATAAAGTCAATAAAATGCCAGAGTGAGAGTCAATAGGTATACAAAATTGTGAAACAAAATGGGATGCAATAAAAGCTCAAGATATGGGTTCAAAATCTGATTCATTTTTCAACTGAGTCATCTCAGCTGACCTATGATGGCAGGTGAGTAAAATCCCAGAAAACTATTTAAAATTTTTATACTTTGAGGTAGTAATATCTGTGTGCAAATGGTTTAGTGGCAAGTTTTTTTTTCTTTAATGTTTATTTATTTATTTTGAGAGAGAGAGAGAGAGAGAATGAGTGGAGAAGGGGCAGAGAGGGAGAGAGGGAATCCCAAGCCGGCTTCACACTCTCAGCCCCAAGCCCAACGCAGGCTGGATCTCACAAACCATGAAATCATGACCTGAGCCAAAATTGAGAGTTGGATGTTTAGCCAACTGAGCCACCCAGGCGTCCCTAATGGTAGGTTTTTTAAAAAAATAATTGTGTCATATATGTATATGATTTTTCAAAGATATTTATATGTTTAAGAAAATGTGATTAAATGCTTAAGTCTGATCTATTAGAAAATTGTTTAAACTCTCAAAGATTTTGTCTGTGAGATTTATAAGTCTGCATTATTAAGTGAGAGAATCAGATGCAGTAAACTCATTAATTGTGGTTTGAAATGTCTAAAGAAAATCTGATTAATTGTGTATGAGGTATTTACTGTTTAAAAAATTCTCATTCATTAAATTTATGAATGAATTGAACATCAATCAAAGAATGAGTGAAAGGTGTTCCATTTGATTTATAAAAACATATGATCTGACATACAGTAGCGTAAAAATACAACATAAAAATAATATCTTTGTGGGGCACCTGGGTGGCTCAGTCCGTTAAGCATCTGACTTTGGCTCAGGTCATGATCTCATGGTTTACAGGTTCAAGCCCTGCATTGGGCTCTGTGCTGACAGCTCAGAGCCTGGAACCTGCTTTGGATTCTGTGCCTCCCTCTCTCTCTCTGCCCCTCCCCCGCTCACACTCTGACTCTCTCTCTCAAAAATAAACATTAAAAAATTAAAAAAAAACCTTTGTATTATGTTTCATGGCCTAAAAGACATGAGCTTTACAAATGAAAACCTTTAACATAATAGATATTAATTAAAAAACAAGTAATTGGGAGTGCTCCTTTCAACACAGAAGCTCTCTCGGTCATTAAAAACTCACCAACAGGGCTGGCTCCTGGATGGCTCAGTCCATTAAGTGTCTGACTCTTGATTTCGGCTCAGGTCATGATCTCACAGTTTGTGAGTTTGAGTCCTGAGTTGGGCTCTGCGCTGAGAGAGCAGAGCCTGTTTGGGATTCTCTCTCTGCCACTTCCCTGCTCATGTGCATATTCTCTCTCTCAAACTAAATTAATAAATTTAAAAATAATAATAATAAAAAATAAAAAATAAATAAAAAGCCACCAACAGGCATTATTTCCCCGATTTCACAGATGAAGAAATTAAGCCCCAGAGTAGTTATTTTCCTTGTGTCCCACAGTGAGGCACAGAGCTGGGATTCCCACTGAACTTTCCCCACCATTCCTCAGGTAAGCCTAAATTCTGTTGCTAGAAGGGAGCTCTGGGCCCTTCTGGCTCAGCAGCAGCTAGGAAGCTGAGGTTCAGGTATTTCGCCCTGGTTACCATTGAGACCCTGGCTAAGCACCTCTGCAGTGAGAGCTTCAAGGGTCCCTTGCATGAGTGATAAAAACAAAAGCTATAATTGTGTTTTCAATTAATTTGTTTTAATTGAAAATTTAACATATACACATAATAAAAAGGTCCAGTAAAAAATTTTAAGTACAAAACAGCATGCTAAAAGTTGTTTTTTATTTTTAATTTTTTAAAACACTTACTCATTTTTGAGAGACAGAGAAAGACAAAGCACAAGCAGGGGAAGGACAGAGAGAGGGAGACACAGAATCTGAAGCAGGCTCCAGGCTCTGAGCTGTCAGCACAGAACCCAATGCGGGGCTCAAACCCACAAACTGCGAGATGATGACCTGAGCCAAAGTCAGATGCTTGACCAACTGAGCCACCCAGGCACTCTGTAAGTTGTTCTACTTTTCCTTACTTCAGAACCCATTAGATCCCTAGAGGCAAGCACTGTAAGTCATTTCTTGTGCATCTTTCCAGAAATCTTCCATGTTATATGCTAGTACATTCGTAGTGAGGTGTACATACATCTCCTCCTTAAACTTTTAACTGAATGCTTTCACCATACTGCTCGAATTTTTTTTAGCCAGGTATATGTTACTTTCTCAAAACCAAATAGGTAATTTTGCTCAGTTTATTCAGTTGGGTAGGAGAGCAGTGTTCAAACTCTTTCTTAGATCACAAGACTTGTGCACTATTTTTGGAGATTCTCTCAGCACACCTGGAATCACATCACTGCTAACTGAAGTGCTTGTTGACAAGACCATTCCCAGAATGACAAGTGCTGTGACTGAGGCACTTGTGCTTGAATGTGCCTTTGAGACAGTTTATCTGTGATTTTTCATCCTTCTCTCCCTCGTTCCCAGTTCTCAGCACACAGTTGAATTTCTGCTGAAGGCTGGGATGTCTCAGCATCGCCATCAATTAGCCTCATCCACAATGGGCTCCTCAATGTTTCCCCAATATGTCAAGCTCATTGCCATCATTTCAAAGTCTTTGCCTTTTCAGGTAACTCTGCCTGAAATGCTCCTCTTCTAGATATCTCCTTGTTCCACAACCTTAATACACTCAGGTCTCAGATATCTCTTTCTCAGAGAGATTGGTCTGACCAACCTACTCAAAATGGTGCTTGCTCATCATTAAATGCCCCTTACCCTGCTTTCCTTTCCTTCTTTGCTTTTATCAGCACCCACAATATTATACAATTATTAATTTCTTTAATTATGATCTAGCTCCCTGACAAGAATGTAATCTCTAAAAGTTTGGGGCCCTTATTTTTTAGTTGACAGTTGTATTCCCAGAACCTAGAATAGTGCCTGACACATACTAAAATACTTAAAAAGTAATTGTCAAATGGATGAGCAGATAAATGAAATAGATTTGATTGCCTGGGAATAGACCCTCTTATTTAATAAGGGAGGCTTCACAAATAAATGGGATGAATGGATTAGTCAATAAAGGTTATAGAGAAAGCTGCCTAGCCTTTCTCTTTTAGTGAATAAATATACTACCATCATATAACTAACTAATGTGTCCAGGTGGATTTAAAATGTGGATAATTTAGAGCAAATCCTTAAAAAAAAAAGAACCCTAAAAATATGGCTGATTTTTCCCCCTGATTTCTCATTGGGAAAGAACTTTCCATACAGTGAAAAAATAACAAATAAAAAGATCAATACATTTGAATTCACAAACACTTAATTTCTTTAGAAAAGTTACAGCACTAAGTATTTTTGTTTTGTCACTTCTCAGAGAAATGCAAATTAATACCACAATAAATTACCACTACACATCGACTAAAATGACTAAAAAAACAAATTAACAAAAGCAGAACTGGCAAAACCAAGGAGCAGCAAAGATGTGGAGCAATTGGGGCTCCTGAGTGGCTTGGTCGGTTAAGCATCCAACTCTTGATTTCAGCTCACGTCATAATCTCACGGTTCGTGGGTTCGAGCCCTGCATTGGGCTCTGTGCTGACAGCTCAGAGCCTGCTTCAGATCCTCGGTCTCCCTCTCTCTCTGCCCCTTCCTCTCTCTCTCTCTCTCTCTCTCTCTCTCTCTCAGAAGTAAACATTTTAAAAAATAATTAAAAAATAAAAAATAAGTTTTTAAAAAGCTGTGAAACAACTGAAATTTTCTTATGGTCTTGGCAGGAATACAAAATGGTAGAGCCATTTTAGAAAATAATTTGGCAGTTTCTTATGAAGTTAAATATATACTTGTGATAGAATCCAGAGATTCCACTTTGAGGTATTTGCCGAAGAGAGATTAAAATTTATGTTCAAAAACTTGTATGTAAATGTTTAGTGGCTTTATTCATTATTGAGAAAACTGGAAATAACCCAAATGTGCTTCAAGTAGTATATAGATAAACAAAATGCGGGATTCCATATACAATAGAATACTACTCAGTAATAAAAAAAGGAACAAAGTTCCGACAAACACAATAACATGGTTGAATTTCTCAAATGCTTTATGCTAGTTGGAAGAAGCAAGACTCAAAAGGCGATATTCTGTATCATGTCATTTATATGACATTGTGGAAAAGCAAAACTAGGCACAGAAAAAAGATGGGTGGTTGCCAGATGATGGAGAAGGGAGAAGAGTTAACTACATAAAGACAAGGGGAAACTTTTTAGAAGTGGTGGAAATATTCTATATTTGATTTCAGTGCTGGTTACCTGACTATATGTGTTTATGGAAATTCATAGAACTTCACGCTAAAAAGGGCAGATTTTACTATACATAAAATACACCACAATAAACTTGACTTTAAAAAAAGAATAAAATTAAAAGATACGCAAGCTGAAAAATATTTTTTAAAGCATGATAAAGTATTTATATTGTTAATACATAAATAGTACATGACATTGACGAGAGAAACGCTAACTGCTACGTAGCAAAGGAAATAATGTTTGTTCTAAGTAATAATCAAAATTAAAGCTCATTGAGATAGCATTTCTCACGCTTATTCTCCCTCCATTGCCTGTTTTGAAAGGTTAATACAGAATGTTGGTAACAGTGTGAAGGGCTATAGATGCTCAATCAATTTTGGGAAGAGTGTAAATTGGTTCAGGTCTTCCTGGGAAGCAGTCTGGCAAATCTATATCAAGAGATCAAGAAGTGTTCCTACTTTTTGTCCCAGTAATTTTAACCTCTGGGAATGTATCCTCGGGAAATAAACCAAGCTGTGAGAATCGTTTGATGTGTAAAGATGGTTGGTACAAATTATTTACAGTGGTAAAAGTTGGGAACAACCTAAGTGGCTACATTAAGATAATAGTAAAAAAAAATTTGTTTTATTCATATGAAGAAATAGTATAAGGCAGCCATTGAGAATGATGTTTCCGAAGATGTTTTAATAATAGAAAAAGTTATGAAATGACATTAAGAATACAGAATAGTGTAAAAAGTATGATCTCAACTGTATAAAAGTAGCCATATATAAAAAAAGTTCAAGAGGACATTTAGCTAACATGCTGATCATAATTATCTGTCGTGGCTTGTTTTATTATTGGCTTCTGTGTTTTCTTGAAAATACTCCAAGGAATGTTATTGTGAAAGAAGTATTTTAAGGCTAAGAGGCCTCAGCAGATGTCCCTGATTTGGGGTTCCGGACCACTGGTGTTACTGTTCCACAGAAACATACCATCGTGAAAGACTATATTTGTGGGGGTTTTCTCCAAAAACCAGAGCCACAACATTTTGAAATAAAATACAATACTGTAATGCTTGGAATATACTAAAGGTTTTCTCAGAAATTAAATTGTGGCTTAGTTTATGCTTCTATAGTTAAAGTTCACAGTTAAAAAAATTTTTTTAATGTTTATTTATTTTTGAGAGAGAGAGAGAGAGAGAGAAAACGAGCGAGTGGGGGAGGGGCAGAGAGCAAGGGAGACACAGAATCCGAAGCAGGCTCCAGGTTCTGAGCTGACAGCACAGAGCCTGACGCTGGGGCTCCAACTCGTAAACCACGAGATCATGACCTGAGCCGAAGTCCAACGCTTAAACAACTGAGCCACCCAGGTGCCCCCAAAGTTCACTCTTTAAATCCGAGGTTCGAGATCTAAAATCTCACTGTCCAATATAGTAGCCACTAGTCACATGTGGCTATTGAGCCCTGTAACTGTGGGCAGTCCTAACTGAGAGGTGCTGCAAGTGTAAAATAGACACCAGATTTTGAAGACTTTAAATGAAAAGAATATAAAATATGCTGTTAATAATTTTTATATTGGTTACATGTTGAAATGGTATGTCGTGTATATATAGGTTAAATGTGTTAAAATTAATTTTAACTGTTTCTTGGGGGGGGTGCGGGGAGGTGTAATTGATCTTGTTACTATTACTTGTTTCTTTTTAATTTCTTACAGTAGCCACCAGGAAATTTTAGGTTATATATATGGCCCATATTATATTTCTATTGGGCAGGCTGCTTTAAAATTTGTTCTTAGGGTGCCCAGGTGGCTCAGTCAGTTTAGCATCCAACTCTTGATTTCACCTCAGGTCATGAGGAGTGGTGGAATCGAGCCCCATGTCAGGCTCTGCACTGAGCATGGAACCTGCCTGAGATTCTCTCTCTCTCTCTCTCTCTCTCTCTCTCTCTCTTTTTCTCTCTCTCCCCCCCTTCTCTCCTGCTCATACTCTTTCTTTCTCTAAAATAAAATAAAATAAAATAAAATAAAATAAAATAAAATAAAATAAAATAAATTTGTTCTCAAGCTAGCATTTAAGCCTCATGTTTTCACATGAATAAACAAACATGAATGAACCCTGCCTCATTCTCATTATAAAATAAATGCTATTTTCTGCTGCACTTTTCTGCCACCGTTTCCTCAGCCTGCAGTAACTTTCTCTCCTTTAACTCATATTTCAGTCCTATTCATCCTTAGGCCCAACTAAAACACTGCCTATCAGTGAAGCTCTCTTCATTTATCAGGGACCCTACTCAGCTGCATGCAGTAGAAAGCACAGCCTGATAAATGGCACTCCCATTTATCTAGAGGAGGCCAGTCCCCCACTGGGGCAGCAGTGCCCTGACATCAGCAACCTCCAGGCTTTTCCTGCCTGTTTCACCATCCTTGGTGTGGGGCTCCCCTATTCACAGTCACTTCGTAGTCACAAGGTGGCCAATTCACCTCCAGCTGTAAACTGCATTCCAGATAGGGAGAAGAAAAAGAAAGTAATAAGAAGGAAAGGAGACATCTCTGATGGGAACGCAGACTTTTCCAGAAATCCAGCAAACTTTCACTTGAATCTCGTTGACCAGTATTGTGTCAAATAGCACGGTTTGTAAGAGACAGAGGGAAATGTAGTTCTTTTTGATTTTGCTGTTGGTGGTGGTGGTTTTGGTTCTGGTTTTCGTTTTTGTCGTACATCATGCTATGAGGATATATTAGTAAGGAAAAGGGAACTAGTAAAGCCTGCCCACATCTTTGATTCTACTGCTCAAATTTATTTCCCTGGATCGCACCAGATACACATTGAAAATTTATGCCATTTTTCTCCCCCCCCCTTCCTAGCTTTCAGGGGGACTCTAGTCCTATAAACATAGTTTTTCTTTAGGCAAAGAATACAAAAGCTTAGCACACTTTGGTATTTTCTTAATTACCATCATATTCCATATTGTTTCCGGGGTGTTTTCATTCATTAAGCACAATGCCTAGAGTCTAAGAGCATTTTACCACCTCCCCCCCACCCCACTCTGGGGCCTGAATATTTGAAACCCGAAAAGATTGTATTGGTTTCTAACTGCACAAAAAAATGGTGATGTCCAAATTCATGAAATATTTAGGTGAATGCCTAGAAAACATATAGCCATATCAAATACATTAATTTTTATGTTTAGTATTCATTAAAATGTTATTATGTTTGAAATATATTTGCAGATTATGGTCCTACTTTCCTGTGCATGCATCCCAATTATACAGAAATCAGAGACAACCAGAAACTAAATTATTTTCTCCTAACTTGAATGGACATTACAATCGCCTCCCCATATCCTTTCCAGCTAGCTTATAGCTCCAAGCCTTTCATAGTACCTATAATTCTAGGTGAGTGTTGGAGTTAGGAATGGAGAGGTCTAAGCCATTCAGGACAATGAAATATGAGTATGTGTGTGCCAGGGAAGCTCAGTGTTCTCGTTAGTGCCAACCTCATTAGAAATAAATAGCCTATTTAAGGTTTCAGAATTGTGCAGACTTCATACTCTCACTCCCTAGTTTCTTTGAAGAACACTGAGGCTCATGGATTTAGGTAACGCATTCAAAGTTTGCTGCATTGGTTTGCGAGGGCTGCCATAGTAAAATACCACAGCCTGGGCAGTTTAAACAACAGAAACTTCTCTTTAGACAGTTCTGGAAGCTGGAAGTCCAAAATCAAAGTCCAATCAACAAGCTTGGTCTCTTCTGAGATCTGTCTCCTTGGCTTGCAGATGGCTTCCTTCTTTCAGGGAACTCACATGGCCTTTCTTCTGTGCTTATGCCCCTCTGATATCTCTCTCTGCATCCAGATTTCCTCTTATAAGGGCACCGTTACAATTGGATTAAGGCCCACCCTAATGGCTTCATTTTAACTTCCTCACCTGTTTAAAGGCCCTGTATCCAAACACAGTCACATTTTCAGGTGACTTTAGTGTTTCAGCATATGAATTTGGGGGAGGGGGAC
Organism: Lynx rufus; assembly: GCF_022079265.1. NCBI lineage: Eukaryota > Metazoa > Chordata > Mammalia > Carnivora > Felidae > Lynx > Lynx rufus. The sequence continues at coordinate 50,561,136 of NW_025814867.1, read as the reverse complement.
ACAGTTTGTCCATAATAGTTGCACTGTACTTTCTTATCACAATGCTAGAGATCAGACTAAGACACCACATTTCCTGACTCCCAACTGCGCTTTCTTACTACACTGAATTGAATTTCTGTGTAATAGCAGGGTGGATTATGATGAAAATTTTTAGAAGAAATTAAGGTAGTATTTAGAAGGAGGTGGAGGCGAAGGTTCATCAGTAGTAAAGCTGGAAGAAATTTGGAAGAAATGCCAAAAAGCCTGTCTAAACTATCAGTTCTAGAACCCAATTCTATAGGTAGGGCATTGATCCAGAAAACTGGAACTTATCTACACTATCCAATAATAGATGGGTAAATTATGGTGTATCTATCCATTTGGAAGAATATGTAGCCTTAAAAATTATGTTATATATATATATATATATATATATATATGCATTTCTTAACATGAAAATACAAGCATGACAAAATTTTAAACATTAAAAAATAGATTATATAACTATATAATCTGGTTTCAAAACATGCATATATGTATATATGCAATTGTTAGCATATATAATAGCTAAAATTTTAGCATACTTTATAGCATAAAACTATTAGTACTGAATACTTGGATTATGAAAAATACCTTTTTCCTCTTTGGTTATGGTTTTCCTAAACATTTTTAAATAAATCTGGAAAGTTTGTATATTGGAGACTGACAAAGGTCTCCATATCAAGTGATTGAATGTGGAGATTTTGTTTTCTTTGCCTGATCAAGCCAGCAGCAATAAGCAGCAAAGCAGGCGAACTTTGGGCACAAAAACTGCAAACCAGCTGTTGCCCTGATGGTTCCCCCTCCATTCAATGCAGAATTCTTATTTCAGGAGGTATCTTTCCCGCTTTTCCTTAGGGGCTTGGCATCCTGCCTGACCCCCACCTCTATGTCAAAGAAGTTATTAAACTTATTTTATTTTGTACTTCCTTCCACCTTTTCCGGCCGCTGTGGGGAGCAAAGCCCATCCTTCCTTTGCCCATTTTGAAGGCAAAGGCTATGAGCAGCATAAGCCTGGAGAACCTGCCTTTGGAACTTGACCATGAGTGGCGAACAGCCAAGACATCTATCTGCACACGGAGCCCACGGAACTACTAAGCACATGCAGGCCAGCGCAGCTGGGCTCCCTCCTCACACCTAGTGAAATGATTAGTCTCAGGAGCAAGCCCGTTTCCTTGCTTACTCCCAACCCTGAGCACATATACTTTCTTCTGGCGATAGTCTTTTAGTTGTCACGTGATCAGCAAGAAACAGTACAGACCAAGTGTTCCATCCTTACCATCCATTCTGGGAGAAGGAGCATTAGAGAGGCTGGATATTGCCTAATTTCAGGCACCGGCTGCACATTTAGAGAAGGGCCCTGCACTTGGCTTATGTTCTGAAGCTTGCTGGAATTGTTTAATGACCACTCTCTGCTAACTTTTGCCTCCTGGAATTTTCCTCTTGGATAGCTGAGGCTAGAAAACAAGTCATTACATTCCCTGTGTGATGGAAGAGTGATACCGGAATGGATCTATTTATCAATTTATCAATTCTCCTTATTTCCTCTTCCCTCTCAAAGCCTTAGTCTCTAACTCACCAGCACTAAGCAGAAGGGGGAAGTGGCAGGGCACTGGGAGGAAAGGTGGCCCCCGTAGGAATGATTGTAATTTGGAAGCTGGACAGGAGAATTGCCAGCTATTATACATTTTTTACCTACGGTTTTAGAATAAGTAAAATAAAAGTTAAAAAAAAAAGTGACTATTTTTTTTCTCGAACTTTGGGAAACCAAGTGATAAAATAGCAGAGTAATGCCAATGAAACTTTCTCTGAAGCACTGATAAGCTTAATGCTAATTGCAGATTCCAGGAAGATTCTATTTGATTTTTAGTGCCTTCACTGTTGCCAATTTTGCTTATCAAGAAGTGAGATAAATGGAGGCAATGAAACAGATTAAGTAAATTCTTGTGTGGGAAAAGTCTGAGTTCTCATATGCTTTCAGTTAGTTTAGTCTCTTGATTATATTGACTGATACTAGCATCTTGTTTTCATAAGTGGACAGTGTTACAATATATTTCTATCAGCAATTAGGAATTACAATGTAAATGCCAGATCAGTAGTATAGAAATTAAGTACAGATTTGCCCTAAGGCAACTTTACTTTTATTGGTCGACAGCATGGTGAGTAGTAAAAAAAAGATTGCTTGAAATATAATTATGTGAATGGAAGCCATTGATATGTGATTCAAATAGATCCTTTGTAGGAAAATAAATCTATTGTCATCTATTTATTTAATTTTCAGTCTCCTATGGGGGCCGGGGTTGGGGGGGGGTCTAGGAACTTCACAGAATGAAGATTATACAATCAATATAAATTTATCCTTCTGTGTGGGATACCGTTCTGGTCACCCCCTATTAACCTCATTGTTGAAGGAGGGATTCCACACCCTAACGGATGAGATTGACAACAGTTATTAGTCATATTCATTCACAGCCTGTAGGAGGATATCACACACCATGCAGGGTCACAAGGGGACTGTACTTGGGAGCTGACTAAACCAGCAGGAGCTGTGGGAGGCAGGCTAAGAAGAGGGTGGGGTGCTTTCTGGTTCCCATGAGAGAATGTGATTGGCTTGTTTGAACAATTTCATAGGCTGACAGAAAGTAAGATACATTAGATTGAGGCCCAGGTGGAGTGTAGCTGGTCCAGCTGTTAGGGGAACCAGCCAAGTGGGGAGACTTTCCTCCCTGGTGGGGGGCATACCTGTCCAAAGCAGAATTCATGGCTAAGCCTCTGGGGCCCCAGGAGGCTCCAATGTCCAGGCCACATGTGAAATTGAGGCCTTATGCTATAGGTACAAAAGAAGAATAGGACGTGGTTCCCGACTACAAAGAGCTCGAATTTTCCAGGCAGAGGTAGAAGTGGGGGTGGAGGTGTGGGAGTGTTAAGCTATTCTAAACAGTTCTGACCAAGCCCAAGCCCAGGAGGACCTCTGAGCATATAGAGGGAACTGGGTACAATAATTAGAACAGACAGACTTTGTAAAAACATGGTGCTTAGCTAGAACTACAAAGGTAGATAGGATGCATGGTTAGGGGGAACCAAGTAGGGGACATATCAGAAAAAGAACGACGTGGTAAACTTCTTTGTTATGTTTCAAGAACACCCGGTTCCTTTACTCAGCATATACTTTTGGAGGGCCTACTCAGGGCACAGACTACCCAGGGTAGAGGGTAAAAAAGAAGCTAGCTCTAAGGACAGCATGGGCCTTTGCCTGTTGGGCTGTCTTGTCTGAGTTGGGGGCGAACTATCGGGCAGAGGCATCCCAGGAAGGCATTTGGCTGAGGCCACATTCACTGAGGGCCGCAAGTATGGATTTTGGACACAATCTCCAATGTGGTAAAATAACCATAGAAATACACCAAAGGGAGGAAAAAGCGATTTCGTCTGTAATTTAATGTGTTGTAAATATTTATGTTTTACTACATCAGAACCATTAGAAAAATGGAAGTGGTCCAGGTGTCCCTTGCCTCCAGGGAGGCCCTGCTAGCCAGATTGCTCCCTGTGGCCCCCATCCCCTCACAGTCTGTTGGCTCTTCAGGGCTCGCCTCTGGAGTCCCTCCCCTTCAGTCCATGCAGAGCATTCCCGTCTCAGCACCCCTGGAGTAATCTGGGCTCATTCTCTCCTGCGGAGCAGTTGGTACTTAATGCTCCAGCCAGCTGAGCTACTCAGCAAGTACAGGCAGGCTCGAACAGAGAAAGAAGACTCTCAATTGCTGAAGGGAGCGCTCTGTTCTTTCCAGAACAGGGCAGTCATTTTCGGGTTGTCCAGTACGAGTGTGTACCTCCTAAGATATTTATCGGGGACTTACCTCACGTCTTGTGCTTGGCAACCACAGCACATAGATGCATACCAACACGTCCTCAGGTTTGTTCTAATTTTACACCCCAAATGCCCTCTGAGGGAAAAGATGCAGGGGTGTTCTTTGGCTCCGGGAAATTTATTATGACTTACCTTTCTCTTCCTTAAAGAATGACGAAAACGCTATGTATCCTCTGTTTATGATACACCAAATAGGTTAGCTGGTAAGATACGAAGAGAAAGAAACCTCACCATCTTTTCAGGAATCAACAATGACAACAGCATAAAACTTTAAAAAGAGAGAAGGAAAAAACCTTTCGTGGATACAATCATCCCAGTTGGCAGCAACAAAATCCAAAAGCTGTAATACCAACTGGCTAAAATTCTCATGGCAAGAAATGAATTCGTCTCAAAATAAATGGATGTACAGATGAGCCCAAAGTTAATGGTTTGTTTTTTGTTGGGGGGGGTGTAGATGTGTGCAAACATCACATTAGCCCTTCTGAGAACTGTTTGCAGATTTTAAAGACCACTATGACCACTTTCGCAATGACTCCATGGGTGATGATGTTCTCAGATCTGGACATCAGGAAATCCTTAAGTATGTATTAAATCAGTTAGAAGGAAGCCATGCTGACTCTAAATGCAACTATGAGTTCAGATGACACCTTAGTAGGAAAACAAAACATCCAAAGTCTGTTAAAGAGTCACTAAAGCATATAATGTCCTGGAACAGGGAATCATTGTACTGTACATTCTTGCAGGAGGTGTAACATTTCAGATATGCTCTTTCAGACTGGAGGTTATTTGGAAAATGAGTGTATGAGAGTCATAAGACTGAGACAAATCACCACTCACATCCTGAAGAAATTCTGACTTCATCTTTGGCCTGTGGTTTTCTTTGGACCCCTGAGTTGCTTTTGAACCATAATGCATGCTTTAAAACAACCAAAGGGGCTCTCCCATGAAGCTTGGGGAGGTATAAATGTGAGGTTACAGGATATTAGACACTGAAGTAATGTGGGCATTGCTAAAACACTAGTTTCCGCCCTGGACCGATTAGCGCCATTGCTTTGCTCCCGATGGGCTCAGTGAGCTTTTGATCAGGAAGGTTCTTGCACCCTGGCACACTCTACAAGGCTTGGGAGGTACGATAGTTTCTCTGTTCACTTTCACCCATAAAAATGTACTGTCTGGAATCCAAGGTAGCTAAGTGATAAAGTAATCACATGAACAAACGCAAACATAACTTCATCTTGGTTTACACTCGAGCTGCCTCATCATCTAACTTAGCCTCTGTACAGTTTTCCAGGTCCACCTCAGGGCCAGGACTAAGGTGAGGTAAGTGAGGCACTTCCTCTGGGCACAAACTTTAAAAGGATGATGCCAGAAAAATTGAGCAATCAAGATGAATGATACTTTAATGCAATGTTTTAAAAACCAAACTGACAAACCATAGCTCACAGGCCAGCTGCCTATTTTTGTAAATAAAGTTTTATCGGAACCAGGGCCAGGATCAGGGCAAAATGAGTGAGGCAGGATAATGCAAATGCAGCAACAGATCCTGTCTATATTTCAATTTTTATTGCTTATCATGGATTTTGTTTTTGCATTAATCCTGTTTTCTAAAAATTTTGCTATATATCTAAATTCCAACCTATCTCCCCTCCTGTCGGTCCTGGCAGTGATCAAGTTATGCTGGATTAAGAGCATCAGCTGGTGCCTATGCGCAAAACTGACCACACCTCACTGGTGTTTTCTTTCTTCTTTCTCTAGGGAGGTGATCAATCTCGTACCTTGTTCTATTGTCCTGTCTTTCCCAGCTAGCAGTTGGGTTAATACGGCCACCGAGGGTCATTTTCGTATTCATACATATGTAGTTATTTTTCAGTATCCCTTTCTTCCTCTCTTCAAGTTATCAGGGTGAATTTTGACTTAAAATATTTTAAAAACAACTCACCTGGAAGTGAAAGAAAGCAAAGTAAAAAACCTGAGGGGGTGCAGGGGGAACAACCCTTCATCAACAGGGTGACCTTGGGCAAGTTCCTTGGCTTTGACGGAGCTTGCTGTCTCCATTGGCAAAGTAGGTGGGCTCCGCTGACTGATCTTTAGCTTTTCTTCCAGCTGTACAAATTCTGGATCAGGCATTATGCTATCTGAACTGCTAAAGGTCTTGAGAGTACCCGAAGGTTTAGGTAATCCATTTGCAAACTAAGTACTTGCATGTCACATGCATGTGCACGTACACACGCAAATTCATTTTTTAAATTAGAGTATTACATTGTTGAAATATATTTGTTTGAAATCTAAATATCTGACTTATTTAACGGCCATACATGGCTACTTTAGCGTGTCTGATGAAACATTCAGAAGCATACCTGAAGAAGCTTACATCAGAAGATAACCCAGATTACTGACATAATGCTATGACGTGTATATGTATTTTTTAAAATGTTTTATTGATTTATTTTGAGAGAGAGGGAGAGCACACGTGCGCACATGAGCAGGGGAGGAGCGGAGAGAGAGAAAGAGAGAATCCTGAGCAGGCTCCGCACTGCCAGCGCAGAACCTGATGTGGGGCTCGATCCCCCGACCCTGGGACCGTGACCTAAGCCACAATCAAGAGTCGGTCACTCAACTGACTGAGCCATCCAGGGACCCCTTTATTAAAAATGTTTATTGAGGCGTGCCTGGGTGGCTCAGTCAGTTGAGCGTCTGACTCTTGATTTTGGCTCAGGTCATGATCTCAGGGCTGCATCTGGCTCTGCACCGAGTGTGGAGCCTACTTAAGATTCTCTCTCTCTCTCTCTCTCTCTCTCTCTCTCCCTCTGCCCTCCTCCGCACACGCGTGAGTGCTCGCTCTCTATCTGTCTCAAAAATGTTTATTGAATATGTAGGAAGAGCTCGACACAAATATTAAAAATTAAAAGACTTGCAGCTATGATGCAGACACATTAAATATCATCTATGTTCAATTCAGTTTTTTAAAAATGCGGACCTTCTTCTGCAACGTTTAATTGTTATATGGAAAATTCCTTGCATCTTGACAGCATGCCTGCATGAGAATGTGCAAATTATACACACTCCCCATGGAAATGACCCTGTGACCACTGCATTTTATTTAGGTCAGTGTGGACAGCAGTGACGACCTCCTCCTCCTCTATGCAAATGCCGCTAAGAGAAGAAAACTGTGACCATGATGGGAGCTGGGGGTGGGGAAGTAGGAGAAGCTGAGAAGGGCAGCGAGCCAGGAAGGCCTGCCCTGGGAGCCCACAGTGGCTCAGCAGCCACAGAAAAGCCATTTTTGAATTGTCTGCATGCCTGGTGTGGCAGGCGGATCCACATAGCACCGCCTCCTTCCCCAACCCCAGGGGTGGATGCTTTGTATTTACAGAAACTGTGCCCTCACCAAGTTGATAGAAACAGAATTAGTTTTCTTGCATGAGGACTATTGAAGGTGATCTTCTCTCCCTGCTTTCTGTTTTGTCCAGCTGCAGTTCTCTCTCTACGCAGAGTGATGCTGACTGAGCTTTCAACACTCCGAACTGATCAGGTCGCTTCTTCAAGAGGCCCCTGGGCTTACTGAATAAAGGGCAAGCCCTCAGCTTGAAGTACAAGCCCTGCTGTAAGCTGGTGCCTGCCTTCAGCTCAGGCTGCCGATCCCACCACGTATTTGCAGCTCAACAGTCTTCTGTGTACGTGCTTTTTATTTCATTTTATTTTTTATTAAGGTATAACATGCATGAAGTGAACTAATCACAAGTGCACAACCTTATGATGTGTACACATTTATATAGCTGTGTGTAACCATACCTAGGGGAAGACACGAAACATTTTCCCCACTCCGTAAGTTTCCCTTGTGCCCCTTCCTAGTCTAGGAATAGGTTTGGCCTATTCTTAAACTCTACATGAAAAAAAAGTATACAGTATGTCTACCTCCTTTCAACATAAATAAATGCCTGTGAAATTCATCCATGTTGTGTGTGTATTTAGTTCATTTTTTCCTTGCTGAGTAGTATTCCACTATATGAATGTATCACTATCCATTCAATTGCTTCTTCTCAAATTCCTCTTATGGCATTTAGTATAGTAGAAGGTTTGAAGAAAAAGGCACACGGAGGCCTAGCCACTGCCTGGGATGCAGTTTCCTGAGGCCTCACGTAGAATCTGATCTTTAGGCCTGTAGCCCCAACAGTCTGCATTGTGAACTATGCAGAGTGACCCAGAGCAACCACGTCCTCAAGACTTGGTTAGAAAGTCAGCACCCATTTATTTATTTACGGTAAGAAATTCAGTTGTCATATGTTCAGGTGGATACATTTCATATATTTTTTAAATGGTTCTGTAATATTTATGTAGCCTTTCTTCCAAGATGCAAGGAACCATGAATACATTTAAACAACGAGTTGCCACAACATCCTGGTAAATACACCGTCGGGATTTACAAATGAAGAACTGGGGACAAGTGGAGGAACGAAAGCTACCAAAGGCAAACTTATAAGGAAAATACCATCAACTTTAACCGGGTCTCTGCTCTGTTTTCTTCAAGCCCAAGAGGCAGGGCAGCCGAGGGGTCAAGGCCACAGACTCTGGGGCCAGAGGGTGTGGGTTTAAGTCCGTTCTCTGCTCCTACCTCTGTGACGTTGGGCGAGATACATTGCCTCTCTCTGTCTCAGCTATGCCACCTGGAAGAACGGGACGATAATAGGAATTCAATAAGCTGACTCAGGCAGAGTGATCTGAACAATGCTGGCGGGCAGCAAGCACTTAAAACGTGTTGAAACTGCCAGCTGTTATTATTGTCTTGCGTCCTGTAGTCACTTTCCTCGTTCTCAGAAAATGAGGTCACATTTAGGCATTACTAACTACTAAGGCCTCAGTTTGAAGTCACGATGATGAAATGCTCATTTTTAAGCACCTGAGGGGCAGGTATTTCCAGAGAAGAATCAGCGTTTGGCTATATGCAACACATACTCTTTTGTGGCAACTATGAGGAGATTTAAAAAAAAAAAAAAAAAGACCAAACATTAGTCAAAGCATCCCAAGGTTCTTAAATTATTATAAATAACTATCCCAAGGTGGTTAAAATGTTTTGAACAAATATATTGTGTTAGGGACAGTGCTTTGTATATCTGTTCTGTTTTTGCTTTTTATAATACAGTTTTAGAAACGCAGGGGATCTGAAGCCTTCTTAAAGTTGAGGCCTCTTCTGAGATGTTGCTAAGGCAAGTTCACGGTCCAGGATTGCTAATTAAAGTGAATTCTACTTATTGTGCCTAAAGTAGGTCCTAATGAGGTGAGAAACTGCAGTAAAATAATTAAAGATTGAAAATATCTTCTCTGAACAAAAACAAAATCAGGGAGGCTTTTGCACTCTCAGTTCTATCCTGCTTCTCTTGAACTGCAGTTGGATAAAAAGAAAACAGCTCTGAGAACAGGCAGATGGAAAAAGCAAAACAAAATCTCTCATGTAATTAGCTTATACAATCTAGGCAGGGCAAATAGAACACCTGGGGATGGTAGAGAATGAAGTCTTTGCAGGCACTGAAAGGTAAGGCACTCAGACTTTTTAGCTCAAGACCGGGCCAGAAGTAAAGGACAAGGGCCCAGGTGAGGACTTGGATTCCAAACCAGAATGACACGAATATGCAAAGTTAAGGATTCGTGTCAGGAGAACCAAATTATGTTATTATCTTATATATAGCTTACAAAGATTACTCTTTAAATTTTTTAAAAGATTGTTTTAGGGAAATCATTCTCTGACCCTTCCAATTATTTATTTATTTATTTATTTATTTATTTATTTATTTTTAGGGTACGAAGATTACTCTTAAAGCGTAACTTGTACTGATCAACAAATGTAATCAAGTTCTGCTCTTTCATAGAATAAGTATTTATTGGTAGAATAGTAGAGAAAGAGAAATATTGAGAGAGAGAGAAAAAAGAGAAAGATCCAGGAAGTCTGAATAGTGCCCTGGGTTGGATTCTCAAAAACATGAGCGACCCAGTGGGACTTCCTAGAAAAGGCAAATTCCGGGTTGCCAGTTCTTGGTACGATTCCCTCTTAAATACGACGAGGGGGTGGAGCATCGGGTTCCTGGAATCGGAGATCACACTGGGGGGCGGGGGGGGGGCTAACCGAAACCTTCCTGCAAACCCATTTTTGATGACCCAAACTGGGTTCAAAAATAAATTTGAATTCTAACTCTCAAAAAGATGTTACACTAAATAAATAAATAAATAAATAAATAAATAAATACAAGCAATTTCTGGCTTCCCTCACAAACCCTGACGTTCTGGCAACGCTGGGGCAGCGTTTCTGGTTTTACCAACAGTTGGCAGTACCTGAGCAGTGGCCACTTCTCTACAGTTCACCACAGCCCACTTGGTTGGCCGCTACCCCGCCCCGGAGGCTTTTGAGGTTTCGCTCTTGTGAAGGGTGTTTGTGTCGGTTGGAGGTGTCTTGCGGGTGGGGGACAGTAAGACCTTTGGAAAACCCGTTTCAAGGCAAATGTATCTGTGTCTGTCGGGAAGCAAACAGATGGGAATGTTGTGGGATCTCTTTGGGGATCCTGATGGACAGGTCTTTGCTCCACCTGAGAGACAGCACCAGTCTCCTCGCAAGTTGCCATCAGGGTATAAATATTTGGATGACCGCCTCCAGACTGAGCTTTTCCAGGGCAGGGGACCCCGTCTCATTCACCATTGTGTCCTCGGTTTAGCACAGTATGTGGCAACAAAGTTGGTGCTTAGTAAATATTTACGGAACGGATCAAAAGCCAGATGACTGTAATGTTCTCTATCCTCTAAATTTAACAAGTTGAAAAGTTACAAAGTAAATTGAAAAAGGGTTGGCTTTTTTAGAAAGAGTCGCTCAATTCTCTGGATAGCGTCTGCCTCCACCATATATGAAAATCTCCCCTCATTCTATTGGCTCTTAAGACCCTCAGGAAGTCCACCTCCTACTGACCAGAAAACCACATGGGAAAATTATTGAGCCATCTCTACAGTCACTTGTAGTGCTTAAAATGAAGTTCATTGAAAGTGAGCCGGGAGTAGGCCAACTGACCACCAGCTGCGCTGCAGGGGGGAACATGGAAGATTTGTCACTGGCATATCTGAGTAATATAAAGTGTTTAAACCGGGCACACTGGCATCCACAGACTCAATGAATAAATCTTTGTGTGAACCAGCTGCTTTCACTTTGTTAAAAGGAAGCTGTTTTTCAGTGTTCCAACGTACTGGGCCAGATTTTCCCCCAGGATAATGATGAGCAAATGTTGGCTGTTTATAAACCCTACTTATAAACCAGGAATTCCTAATTCAAAAGCTTACAGGGTCAGGCAGGTAATGGCCATGAGTGAAACTTGCTGACATGGTCAAGAGGGACAGGCACTCCTCCACCCCAAATAGGTGAAGCTAACGTCAGAATGTAGGTCCAGACTTGTCGAGTCTTTCCACTTATATTTTTCTTTCTTTCGAAGTTTATTTATTTTGGAGAGAGAGCGAACAAGCAGGGGAGGGTCAGAGAGAGGGGGACAGAGAATCTGAAGCAGACTCCATGCTGTCAGCACAAAGCTGGACGCAGGGCTCAAACCTACGAACCATGAGATCATGACCTCAGCAGAAGTCGGACACTTAATCGACTGAGCCACCCAGGCAACCCAAGTCTCTCCATTTTCAAAAGAAGTCAGGTATCTGCACTTACATGGACACTTCCAGATTAAACAACAACAAAAAACCAGGCCAGACTGAGCAGACCAGATTGAGCCCTAAACCTTCAGTTTTCTGAAATCTACCGTTTAGACAGAAAAGGAATAAAGTTCCCCTTTGAAGTCACCTAAGGCATCTTGGTGATCTGTAGCAATAGATCTCCCTCTCCTGTACCTCAAAGGGCCCCGGGACCCTCTGAAAAAGAAACCTGGCTTTTAATTATTTTGTCTTGGGTTTATTCTTAATGAGGTGCTTTGGAATCTTTACTATACGTGTGTGTGTGTGTGTGTGTGTGTGTGTGTGTGTGTATGTAATTAAAAAGAGTAATTCAATTCTCTGGATATCATCTCATATATATTATATATATAACATATATATTTCAGTATTTATCTCACAGTATTTTCCATGTGGAAATAAATTAATAGTATTAACTTGAGACATCAACATAACTCCCCTAATGGCAGCTGAAACCATTGTACATATTAGCATGCATATGTATATGTGTGTATGTATTTATTTTACCATAGGTAATTGGTATTTGCTTTAGAAATGCTTTTTTGTTCTAAATTGGGTTTTAGTCGGGGTTTTTTTTTTTTTTTGTCTTCATCAAATAACCATGGGACGGAAATGCATCCCTTGCCCAGAGCTGTTTTGTTTTGAATGTGGGGAAGGAAATGGGAAAATGTTTCAGGCTTTGATCCCTGGACCAGATTACTTTCTGACTCACAATGAGGCCACAGAGAGGACATGTGAATAGAACAAGCACCGAGAACCTGCCCTGGCCAATGCTGAGCAGTGGTTTAGGTCTCTCAAACTTGATTTATTTTGTTTCATAGAAATGATAATGCAAATAAAGACAGCAATATTACTTCTTTTTGGCCCGCGTGTCTTGCTTTGTGGGGGAAAAAATTTAGGACTAAACGTTGAGCCAATTCTGATTTTTACATTTTCATTTGTCAAGTGGAGATATTAGTAAATGCCTTGCAGGATTTTTGTGAACATTGATAAATTTAACATCTGTCAAACACCTGGAAGAGTACCCAGTACCTAGCGGAAGTGAAGAGGTAGTAGGTAGTATTACTGATACGACTTTATACTTGCATTTACGCTCTGTAACCTTGCTGCTCCAAATGTGATCTGGCATCAGCAGCGCCAGCATCCTCTGGGTGCTGGCTAGAAATGCAGGATCTCAGCCGTCACTAGCTTAGTCTGTTAAAAGTGCTATAACAAATGACCACAGACTGGGTGGCTTAAACAACAAATACTTCCTTCCCACAGCTCTGAAGTCTGGAAGCCGGAGATAGGGTGCCGGTCTGGCCAGGCTCTTGGTGAGGCCCTCTTCCTGGTTTATAAAGCTGTCTTCTTGCCGTGTCCTTACTTGGTGGAAAAAGCACGAGCTTGCTCTCTGACCTCTTCTTATAAGAGCACTAATCCCATTCAGGAGGCTGTAGACTCATGACCGAATCGCTTCTCAAAATCCTCACCTCCAGACGCTATCACATTCGGGACTTCATTTCAACATATGAGTTTGGCAGGGTGGAGGGAGGGACATTCATATTTATTTGACCCAAATCTGCAATTTTAGCAGGTGATCTGTGTGCCCAAGCAAGCTGAAGGAAGCACAGCTTTATAAAATGTACTTTGTACTTTAAACGTTTCATATCCAAAAAAAATGTTTTTTTAACATTTATTAATTTTTGAGAGACAGAGACAGAGCGTGAGGGGTGGGGCAGGCAGAGAGAAAGAGAGGGAGACACAGAATCTCAAGCGGGCTCTGGGCTGTGAGCTGTCAGCACAGAGCCCGACACAGGGCTCGAACTCACAGACTGGGAGATCATGACCTGAGCTGAAGTGGGCCGCTTAACGGACTGAGCCACCCAGGTGCCCCTAAACTTTTCATATTTAAATGTCTTTAAATAGTGTTCTGAAACTTGAATTCTTTTGTACCATTCATACAGTATTTGCTGTATCTGTGTTCTACCTGCACCATTATTTACTTAATGCATATTTTGTTTGACTAGTCTTAATTAAAAAAAAACATTTTAGACTGCTTCTAAACAATGATATAGTGGGTTTCATATTCTAGTTATATTCATTTCTAACATATTTTGAAATGAGTAACCATTAAGTTAAAAACGTCCCTCACTTATCACTAAAAGCATTCTGGGTATTTCTGTGGCAGACATTCCACCTTTCCAGCAACATTCTCCCGGGGGGACTCACTATTTATAAGAAGGTTGTGCTAAGTGATTTAGTAAAGTGAGGACTCTTTTCCCTATCTGAATAATACTCCCTGGTTTTTCTATTTTGTCAATTCAAACTAAGGCTGCATGATTTATTTTTTTTTAATGTTTATTTACTTTTAAGAGAAAAAGAGAGAGAGAGACAGAGCATGAGCGGGGGAGGGGCAGAGACAGAGGAAGACAGAACCTGAAGCAGGCTCCAGGCTCTGGGCTGTCAGCACAGAGCCTGACACAGGGCTGGAACTCACGAGCCATGAGATCACCACCTGAGCCAAAGTCGGACGCTTAAGCGACTGAGCCACCCAGGCGCCCCTTTCTGTCTTAATTTTCATCAGCATCCATTCAGCAACCACTTCACGCCAGGCCTTGTGTTTCGCATGGAAGACAAAGGTGAGGAAGGTAAGACCCCCTTCCCTAGGGTCCTGTAAGTATAGTAGAATGTGCGAAAGGTGACAGTAAAGCAAAGCTCAGGATGTTATGGAAGCACAGAGCAAAGCACTGGCCCAACTGTGGAGTCCAAGCAGGTCTTCAGGCAAGAAGCAGATATATGTATATGTATACACATACATGTATGTATATATATACATATATATGTGTATATATACATATATACACATATATATGTATATATATATATATATGTGCATTGTCAAAGCCACAGACCAAGAAAGAGAATTATGTATCTTCATATTTGGAAATAACTACACAGAGAGGCGGTACAAAACAATGGCTACAGTTCCACTCCTATTTTTATACCCAAGAGAAATGAAAATATATGTCCACACAAAAATTTGTACACGTGTATTCCTAGCATCATTATTCACAATAGCCAAAAGTGGAAGCAATTCAAACATCCACCACCTGATGAATGGACAAATAAAATGTGGTGTATCTATACAATGCAATATTATTTGGCAATAAAAAGAAATGAAGTATTGATACATGCTGTAGCGTGTATGAATCTTGAGACCTACTAAGTGAGAGAGGCCAGAAACAAAAGGTCACATATTGTATGATTCCATTTACACGAAATGTCCAGAATGGATAATAGATATGCAGTAGATTCTTATAAATCTATATATCTATAAAGATAGAAAGTAGACTAGTGGTGGCCGATGGCTAGAGGTGGAGTGGGAGGGGCAAGAGATTGCTAATGAGTCCTGGCTCTCTTTTTGGGGTGATGAAATGTTCTCAAATTGATTGTGGTGATTGTTGTACAATTCTCTGAATATACTAAAAACCACTGGATTGTACACTTTCAATGTTTGAATTGTATAGTATGTGAATTATATTTTAATGAAGCTATTTTTCAAAATAATAGCTAACACTCTCATGGCATAACCTAGGCACAGCTCTAAGTGCTGTATATATGTTAACTATTTAATTCTTATAATACCCAATGAGATAGGTACCGTGATGGTCCCCTACCTCACAGGGGACTGCCCAATCCACACAGCCAATAAGTGGTAGGGCTGTGATGTGACCCCAGGAGGCTGGCTCTGGCATATGCACATTGAAGCTCCACTCTACACTGCCCTAGCCTGGGAGCCATTAAAATCTTCAGTTTTAGGGGCGCCTGGGTGGCTCAGTTTGTTAAGTGTCCAAGTTTGGCTCGGGTCACGATTTGTGGTTCATGGGTTTGAGCCCTTTGTCGGGCTCTCTGCTGTCAGCACAGAGACTGCTTCAGATCCTCTGTGCACCCCCCCCCTCGCCCCTCCCCTCATCGTGCTCTCTCTCTCTCTCTCTCAAAAATAAGTAAAAGCATTTATTTTATTTTTTACTAATTTTTTAATGTTTATTTATTTTTGAGAGAGAGAGAGAGAAAACACAAGCAGGGGAGGGGCAGAGAGAGAGGAAGACAGAATCTAAAGCAGGCTCTAGGCTCTAGGCTCTAAGCTGTCGGCACAGAGCCCGACACAGGGCTCAAACTCACAGACTGTGAGATCGTGACCTGAGCTTTGCGAAGTCGGAAGCTCAACCTCCTGAACCATCCAGGTGCCCCATAAATACAAACATTTAAATTAAAAAACAAATCTTCAGGTTTAGACTCAGATCTGGGTTCTGGTCTTGGCCTTGTCACTTACCAGCCAAATGACCATGGGCAAGTTACTGAAGTTGGTTTCCTCGTATGTTAAATAGAGATAATCGTGCATACCTCATGGGATTGGTGCTAGCCCGGGGACTATGTATAGTAAGCTGTTATTAACCATGAGGTCCTTCTCTTAGGCAACATTACCATGGTCTAAGAACTGAAAAGCACTACACAAATTGAAGCAGCAGGCAGACTAACAGTGTGGAGACCTGAAGAGTCAGCTTATTATTCCGCAAGTACAGAATTTTGTTTTCCACATAGAAATGGCCTGGTAAACCAGTGGTCTGGCATTCTACGTTTTACATAACATACCTTGAAATTAAAGGTTTAAACGAGGATAAAAATATTTGCCACATGCACGAAGCATTGGAAACATTGAGGATTGGCTTTTTATTGCCTGAAAATAAGCAGAAGTGTGGGACAGAGAAAGAAATGTGTCACTTCCCCAGCTCTGGCCTCCAAGGGCAGAGTGACCTTACACAAGAAGAAAAATGCCAGTCATTTCCAAGCTAATTTAATTTTAAATTTCTGGATTTTTTTTTTTTATTTCATCTTGTAGAGACATACTTGTTCTTGGAAGGAAAAAAACGCCAACAACATTAGTGATAAATGAAGTTATATAAGCTTTGCTGGCAAACGCACACTGCACAGGGCTACAGAGCTCATTTGCAAGGCAAGGAAGCGAATCAAAGTCCACCACAGCTCTCTCAGTGCCCAGAATGTTTCTTTGAGCAGTTTGTGACCGGAATTTTTTGTCTGGGGTCTTTGGGGGGCGGGGGCACAGTTTGCTACAGTGTGATTCAGTCTCTCCTTTAGTCTCCTATAACTTTCCCACTAACACGTAAGGAACGACTCACCAGCCGGATTTCTACCCCGTGGGAGATGCGTCACCATCCTCTCTGTTGTTCAGATCATCTCTGATTCCTCCTTTTTCTCTCTCCCCTGTCTGGTCTCTGGGTGCAGTCAGTAGGACTCCTGCAAGGTTTACGTGGGATCTTTTTGCTTCTTTCTGACTCCTTTGCCACTACTCATGCAAACCACCTCCCTCTCCTGCCTGGACCACTATAATACTCTTCTAAGGGTTCCCTCAGCCTTTGCTCTGCCTCCAAGTGACCAGAGAGAGCTTTTAAAAATACTTACCAAGTGGGCGCCTGGGTGGCTTAGTTGGTTAAGCTTCTGACTCTTGATTTCAGCTCAGGTCATGATCTCACCTTTTGTGAATTCAAGCCCTGCATTGGGCTGACAGTGCTGAGCCTGCTTGGGATTCTATCTCTCCCTCTCTCTCTGCCCCTTCCTTACTGGTTCTCTCTCTCTCTCTCTTTCTCTCTCTCTCTCTCTCCCCCCAAAAATAAACATAAAAAAATTAAAAAAAATTTTTTTAAGTCAGTGGCATGCCAAAGCACTAAATAACTGAATCCACATGTGATATCATGGTCTGGCAACTGCCTTCCTTTCCTCATTTCGTCCTCCCTTCCCTCTGCTCTTTAGGCTTTTGTTCACACAGGCCTTCTCATGTTTCCTCACTATCCATGACTCCATTTTATTTTCTTCATAGCCCCTACCACCATTTGAAATTATTTTATTTGATTACTTATGTATGTCCCGCTTTCCTCCTCCAGAATGTCAGCTACATGAGGGTGGGGTACTTGACTATTTTATTCACAGTCTAGCCCCACTGCCCATAATAGGGCAATTGTAGGCCTCGGGTGTTTGTTGTATGAGTTCATGATGTGATCTCCAAGTATTTGTGAAAACTTACGCTTCTGAGTGTTTGCAATGTCTTGATAACCTTAACAGTGTCTCAGATGAAAGATAGCTATTATGGCCATTTTGTAAATATCCTATTGACAAATTGACTCATTTGTATACTCTATAAATATTTATTAAATGTTCACTACAAGCAACATGCTACATATGATTTAGCTAGTATTGTCTGCTGGTGTATTGAGCGATTAATGAAGGAGAATTAAAAATACAGAAGTCAGGAGTAGGAATCGAGGAACTACGTCTGAAAGCTGTCCTAGGGGTAGAAGAAGGTCATTGTTTCATGTGAAACTGAGAGGGAAATGTGGGTGGGGGTATAGATGAATTTATTGGTAAGGAAGTGAAAATGTTTGATGGCTTCTATTTCCTCTGAAGTTGCGAACCGCAAAAGAGAATGGTGGGCATAGGCAAGAGAGCTTGAGAAGCTGCAGTGGTTTCGTGTTCTTCACACTCAGGGCACATGTTTTTCACCATATGAGCACCTGCTTGCCTCTCCCAGGTGGAGGGTTCACAGAATGATGCAGAAGGCAAGGAGGTAGGGGTCTATGAGACCTTATAAAGCAGTATGAGGAGTCAAGAATGGAGGTGAGGGAAGACATCCAGATGGCTAACGGACACATGAAAAGATGCTCAACATCACTCATCATCAGGGAAATGTGAACCCAAATCACAACGAGATGCAACCTCACACCTATCAGAATGGCTACAATTAACAACCCAGGAAACAACAGATGTTGATGAGGACACAGAGACAAGGGAATACTTTTGCATTGCTGATGGGAATGCAAACTGGTGCAGCCACTCTGAAAAACAATATGGAGGTTCCTCAAAAAATTAAAAACAGAACTACCTTTTGACCCAGAAATTGGACTACTAGGTATTTATCCAAAATGCTGATTTGAAGGGGGCATATGCACCCCAATGCTTACAGCAGCACTATCGACAATAGCTGAATTATGGAAAGAGACCAAATGTCCATCAACTGATGAATGGATATAGAAGATGTGAGATACACACACACACACACACACACACACACACACACACACAATGGAATGTTATTTGGCGATCAAAAAGAATGAAATCTTGCCATTTACAACAACGTGGATGGGACTAGAGTGTATTATGCTAAGCAAAATAAGTCAGTCAGAGAAAGACAAATATCATATGATTTCACTCATTTGTGAAACTTAAGAAACAAAATGGATGAACATAGGGGAAGGGAAGCAAAAATAAGATAAAAACAGAGAGGGAGATAAACCATAAGAGACTCTTAAATACAGAGAACAAACAGGGTTGCTGGAGGGGTGTTGGGTGGGGGGGGATGGGCTAAATGGGTGATGGGCATTACAGAGGACACTTGTTGGGATGAGCACTGGGTGTTAGATGTAAGTGATGAATTACTAAATTCTATTCCTGAAATCATTATTACCCTATATGCTAACTAACTTGGATAAAAAAAAAAAAAGAATGGAGGTGAGGGGCTCCTGAGTGGCTCAGTCAGTTAAGCGTCAGGCTCTTGATTTCATCTCAGGTCATGATCTCACAGTTCATGAGATCAAGCCCTGCATCAGGCTCTGCATTGACAGCATGGAGCCTGCTTGGGATTCTGTCTCTCCTTCCCTCTCTCTCTCTCTCTCTCTCTCTGCCCTTCCCCCTCTCTTGCTCTCTCTCTCTCTCTCTCAAAAATAAATAAGTAAACTTTAAAAAAAGAAGAAGAAAGGAGGTGAAAGTCTGTGGACCCAGGAGGAATTTAGAGAAAGGAAGAGATCAAATGGTGGTCATAACCTCTAGATCAAGATGGATGAGTGATCACATGGAGAAACCTCTTTTCGAGCACAGATAAAAACATTTTGAGCCAAAACCTAGACAGTAAAAACATGGGCATTTGGATAAAGTGGTGAGTCAGGAGGGAGGTTACGTTGTTCTAAATGTCTTGTCCAGGGGGGAGGCTAGACATATAGTTTAACTATTGTCTTTGTTAAGAAAATATAAACTTAAGTCTATTAAAGCCACTAAAGGATTAGAAATAGAATGTGTAACCACCAAACTTGTCGAAGAAGAAAAGGAATTAGGAAAACCTGAAAGTCCAAAAGAAGATAGAAAAGGGAAAAAAATAACCTTCATAAATTCAAAAATATAAAATGTCAAAGTTAGATAGATAGACAGAGATAATATGATTCCTAATCATATTACATAAATATTTAAACTCATATATTAAAGGACAGGGCTGTTAAGATTGGTTTTCATTACAATTATCCATACTGCTTACAAGTTATATACCTCAAACAAAATAACATAGAAAGATTACAAATAAGGGGATGGGGAAAAGATATGTCAGGAAATTAGTACCTAAAAGAAAGCTGGCTTAGCAATACTAATATCAGATAAATTGGAGGTTAAACTAAAAATATTTCTGGAAACAACCAAGACAATATGAATACAATAAATATGTATGCCTGTAACAACACAGCTTTTGCAGAAGATACTGGAAACTCACTCATTCAGAACTACTCCAACATCCTGCTTATTGGGGTAAAGACTACGTTTCCCAGTTTCCCCTGCAGCTAGATTGTCTTTGTGAATAGGCCTCTGCCAAGCAGAGATTTAGAAGGTGAAAGCAAATATTATCATGGGGTGGCCACAAGGTCCTTCAGGTAGGAAGGGCGGTGGTGGTACTTGGCTTTTGTGACAGTTGTAGGGGTTCTGGAATCCTGGTTCTAGTGTTGGAGGGACTTAGTGGCAGAGAGCGGCTGGCTGTAGGGTTTCTGCAGGATATTAGATGTTTCTCCAAGCTGAATTGCTCCCAGGCTGGGTAATAACCAAGCGCAGCTCCCTTGCCTCTCTGATGTTCTGTAAGCTACCTGTACCCTGTAATAAACCCCTTTCTGCTTACCCTAGCTGGAGTTTGCCACACTGTGATGTGATAGGTGCCATGCTAGGGGGGAAGACCTGGACACTACTCTAAGCCCTTTCTGACTGGGGGGAAGCGTGAACTCCTTGCAGCATTCCAAGAGCAGGTGACAACGGCAATATGTACCGAAGTACGAGTTGGAATAAGCTAGGTGGAGGGCATAGATAAAAAAGGAGTGGCACGTGCAAAGGTGGAGCCCAGGAGACCAAGAGCTCTACAGGAGCTCAGGGTCCCTAACACAGGATGAGAGTGATGAAGACGGAGACTGGAGCTGTGTCAGGGGAAATCACAGATGGCCTTGCCTGCCAATCTGTATACTGCAACTGTTGTTTTTGCCGACACAGCATCTTGGCTGCCTCTCCTGCAATCTTCCCACCCCTCCTCCTACCGCAAGGCACATGCATTTCCTCCCGCAAGGCACATACATTTCCTCCCGCAAGGCACATGCATTTCCTCCCGCAAGGCACATGCATTTCCTTCCGCAAGGCACATGCATTTCCTTCCGCAAGGCACATGCATTTCCTTCTGGGAGCCACTTGTTCTCCACTCGATTGAAGGGATTTGGACGGGATCACCAATCACACTAGCTCTTCTCCCTGATGACAGAGAGAGCCTTGCTGCAGGTCTGACCATCGGGGTTGACATTCCTATGGTCGTGGCGATTGGTCTAAGATGAGCCTGTGTGTCAGTCCATACCCTGTTAGAGTCCTTCCCAGGGATTTGTAAAATTTAGAACTGGCTCAGAGTTGTAGATTCTGGTAGTCATTACCTACCCCCCAAAATCTTAATCCTACTAGGCCCCCTGGAGCAGCTTTATGTGGGGTTCCATCTTATGGGAAATAGTATATTTGCTTATTATTTAGTCCCACCGGGCCTAGGTTGCTTGCCACCAAGGACCTTATAACAGAGCAAATGAGTGGAAGAACTGAGATTTGAGCCCATACGCACGATTCTAAATGAGAATAGAACCTATTAACACACCCACGGACAAAAGCTTCAACCTCATTAGTAAGCAACAGGAAAGGTAAATTAAAGAAGTTTGTGACTCCATTTTTTAAAAACCATTATAAGATTAAAGGGTTTTTGTTGTTGTTGTTGTTGTTGTTTGTAATGGTAAGTACTGTCTTATTTTGTGGATGTTAAAGAATGTAAACCACTGGGTTGCCTGAGTGGCTTCACCAGTTAAGCATCTGACTCTTGATTTCAGCTCAGGTCATGATCTTACAGTTCATGGGATTGAGCCCCATGTTGGGCTCCACACTAACATCATGGAACCTGCTTGGGATTCTCTCTGCACCCCCCCCTTTCTCTCTCCTAAAATAAATACATAAACTTAAAAAAAATGTAAACCATCAAATATCAACAGGGGCAGGGAGCCTGGATGGCTCAGTCAATTGACCTCCAATTCTTTAGCTCGGCTCAGGTGTTGATCTCAGGGTCCTGGGTTTGGGCTCCTCACTGGATGTGCAGACTACTTAAAAAAAAAAAAAGTCAACAAGGCACTTGGCTGGTTCAATCATAGAATACGTGACACTTGATTTCAGTGTCATGAGTTCGAACCCCATGTTGGGCGTAGAGATTACATTAAAAAATAAATAAAAATATCAACAGCAGCTATCATTTATTGAGTGCTAACTAACAGGACAAACACTGTGCAAAGCAGCAAACAATGTTAACCCCTGAAACAACCAATGAAATAGATATTGTTATCGCTGGTTTAAAGATAAGATTTAGAGCGGTACCTGGGTGGCCCAGTCAATTAAACTTCTGACTCTTGATTTCAACTCAGGTCATGAACTCACAGTTTGTGGCATTGAGCCCCACGTGGGGCTCTGCACTGAGCATGGAGCCTGCTTAAGATTCACTCTCTCCCTCTCTATCTGCCCCTTCCCTGCTTGCGCCCTCTCTTTCTCTCTCTCTCAAAACAAATAAATAAACATTTTAAAAAAAAAGGGTAAGATTTAGAGAGACCCATTGAACTTGCCAAGTCCTTGAAGGCACAAAGGGTGGCTCTCTGGGACCCTCTCACTCTACAAGTGAACCAAACATGTGTCAAGGGGACTAGTAAAGTAGGAGCAACAAAAAAGAGAAAACATTTAATAGAGTTTGAAGTTTGGTGTTCAAAAACTAAAAACATTAAAGTCATCACAGGGAAACATTTATTCATTAGCCTCCCTCGCAACCTGTTTTCAGCTGGGTGTTATATTTACTTTGAGCTACCTTTTGCAGGGAGGGTGGGGAAGCAGGTGGCACCCTTATTATGAGGGATGGCCTCTTAGAGCCTCACTCCAGCCCATGGAGATGGGATTCAACCCAATCTGACTCTGAAGCCTGTGCTTTTAACAAAGACTATTGGGACCCAACTTAGAGAGCAATTTAGCAAATTAAATCAATAGTGTCAGAAACATTCATAATTATTAATCTATTAAATTAAATATTGTGAAAAATTGCAAAAGCATTAATAAATGGGTTAAAAGCAGAGCTCTTTATAATAGTAAAAAAATGAAATTAATGCAAATGTTTAACCATACAGGCCTTGTGAAATAAATTATGTAATGCTGCCATGGAAAATAATCTTTATGAGGACTTTAAAATAAAGTGGGAAACTAATTGTATCATATCACGCCAAGTGGAGAAAAAAAACAACACATAAAACTACAAAATGTAGTCAGAACTGTAAAAAAGGAAATTTTAAATGTGTGGGGGAAAAGATGGAAAAGAAACACACTTAAAAATGTTAACAGAGAATGCATTTTGGTGTGATGGGCGATTTTCTCCAATTTCTTGTAAATTTCTATAATGAGAATTTTCTCTAATGAGTATTACTTTTAAAGTAGAAATAATCTTAATAATATTTATTTTCTTAAAAAGTCAAAACAATCTTGGAAAAGGTCTTTATTTAGATAGTAAAAAATACTGAGTGATGGAGAGGCTTCACGTGAAGATATAATTATAATTGTGATTTCTCGGTGCTTAAGGCTAAGAGGAAACACCCCCAGCTATCCTTTACTTACAGTTTTCCAGTACAATGTGATGTCAATTTTTTTGCCCCACTGTCAGCTTGTGTGATTCAATATTAGATTTAGGAAGCATGGTCAGGGTAGACTTATTCGAAACTTATATACTTCATGAAGCATCTGGGTAGGTTATTTACGTTGCTGGATCGCTAATCCCAGAAATACCCTGGTAGTTACAGAACTCTCTGATCCTGCAGGAGCTAAATCGAAAAAAGAAAATACTATCATGGAATAAATCTACAAAGCTTATTATTGTAATTTATGAAAACTTGCTCCTTTGTTTTGGAAACACTTTCTTCTCCTGGTGTCTATATCACCCAGTGACCATTCCCAGTTTTCCTCTGGTCATCTCTGGCTGTTCCTTCTGTCTCCTTTGAGGCTATTCACTCTGTGCTGCTCCGAAATGTACATGTTCGCCTTGTCTGTCCTAGGCCCTCTGCTCTCCTCTCTGCACCTGGACAACCACATCTACTCTCTTGGTGCCTGCTACCCTCTGCGCAGTAGCCATTTCCCTAAAAGCTAGTACTTCATAACTTAGAAATAGGCTCAGTATAAAAGTTGTCATTAGCCTTCATTTCTTAATAACAGATAACTCTCAGAAATGGTTATCAAGGAACAGATGTATAAACTAAAGTGTTATCTTTTGATTGCCTTTTCCCTCCATCTATCTGACCACTGATGTTTCAGTGTTAAGATGAATAGGTCATCTCTTACTTTCAGTGTGATTTCTCTGAAGTTATTTCACCATGGACTAAACAACTGTCAATTTCATGTGGTACTTAAAAAAATTTTTTTTTAATTTATTTATTTAAGAGCTAGTGAGTATGAATGCAGGAGGAGGAGGAGGGAATTGAGAGAGAGAGAGAGAGAGAGAGAGAGCATATCAAAAGCAGGCTCCATGCACTGTCAGCATGGAGTCCAATGTGGGGCTTGATCTCATGACCCATGATCTGATCCTCAGATCATGACCTGAGCTGAAATCAAGAGTCTGCCACTTAACCAACTGAGCCTCTCAGGCGCCCCTCATGTAGTACTTAAAAAAATTCATCTGAGAAATCCACAAGTTGCAGAAAGCACCCAGGGGGTACAGCCACTCCATGGCTTCCCAGCTGGGCATGTCTCATGAGGGACCAGAGTGACATCTACTAAGTAGGATGTCCACTCCTAGAATGAATTGATGTATAGATGGATAACACAACCCAAGTTGTCCTTCCTAGGCAAACTCCACCTGTCCTTGTAAATGGTTTAGATCATGTTTGATTCTCACTGCTTTGCATTGTCTGAGAATCATGACATTTGTGTTTTCATCCCATCAAAACATGTGTTACAAGGCGCATCGGCCATTCTCCTTCCCCTTTCCCTTCCTCAGAGGTTACTGTTAACTCTGGAAAACAGTACTCTCTCAGCTACACAAACACAGATAAGTATTGTCATGTCCCTACTTCCTGCCCTTATTGTGTTTGTCCAGTAGGTGGTAATCATTTCAACAGATATTTTGGAGTGCCAACTATGTACCAGGAGCTGCGCTAGGCACTGTAGAATGCAAGTTAATTGGAACAAAAGTCTTCAAAAGTAAATCACAATTCTGTCTCCTTCCTCTAGCTTTCAGGCATGACCTGAGCTCAGCCATTACCCCCCCAGTACAATTGCTTTGTGGCTAGAGCTCAAAGTCAAAACTAGTTGGGGCTGGTGCTGTTTATTTTGTTCTTTGTTGCAACCTTTACTGCAGACTTTAACTAATCAGTAAAAACTTAGGTGCAAAAATACCTGAATTCAAAATTAGACATTCCAAATGCTCCCCAGCTATCCCACCTTAATGTTTTACATATTCTTTGTTAGACCAAATACTCCTTCCACTGTCCCTTCCCACCTAGCAGCCTCCTCAGGCAGTACCATGACTTAAATGCACATGAAACATACTTTCGCTAGACTATTGGCTTTCTGTGGCACTAAGTGAAAAAGACTGAGACACCCCTAATATCATAGCTAGCCTAGTATTTGTTTCCTCTTTCACAGCAAATTAGAGAGTTTGATGATCTCTATTATTATTCTTCATTATTTTCAAACACTGACACTGGTTTTAGCCTTTAGAGCATTTTTTTCCTCCAAGTGGCAAACAAAGGAGAGTAGACATTATTCTGCATTCATTAAAAAATAGCCTTGTGTTTATTCTCCCTGAACTTCATATTTAGTGCCATATGAAAGCCCTTCATACATAGTAAATGCACAGAGCCAATGCCATCCATTCAAGAGCACCTAGGTTCTGAGGAGCAAGGCGGACTGATCAGAGCTGTGAACTAATCCCCTTCTGCATCACAGCAGCGCCATCTGCAGCGTGTGGCTGGACCCCCTCCAAGTACTCACCACCTCCTTTAGAACTTTTACGAGCCTGCTTTTTGAAAGCATACTCATTCCATATGCAAAGGCTTGGATACATATGCACACCAACAGCCCGTATGCATGCAAAAGGTGCAGATGGGCAAAGGAAAATGAAGCCAGGGGTTTGGCACTAAGACAAATTATTAACCCCGGGAATTCTTAAAAGCCACATAGGAGTCCTATGGAAAAGCAGCCGCTCTCAGAACTGGCAATTGGAACTTATTTTAGATTTCAAAAACTGTACTTTAATCAAAGCATAAGAACAACAGCTTTTAGAACTTCAGTTTTTTTGGTTTTGTTTTCTTTTGTTTTGCATTGTTCCCTTGGAAAACAAACATCTAAAAGGTCGCAGAATTTCAACCAGCAGCACCATCACCAGATTTGATCTTTTCTCCGTGGCTCCCACCGCATACGAACCACGTCATTCTGAGCTGATATGGTGCAAGAGAATCATAGAAGAATAGACTTCCTTAAATTAACTAACAGCTGCATGACTCTTTGTAGGAAGGGAAAGTGGGTAGAATTACAAGAAATTATAATGCATGTGCAAATATTTAATATGCCCACAATATGTATAAATACATACTAGATCTTGCAACAGGTATACTAAGGCTTCTTATTAAGATCATTTATTTCAGACTAGTTTATAGAATTAAAACACTTAAGATTTTCAGGTCATATTTAGGTCTAAGGACTTCCAGAATTGGAGTCAGCATTTCTCCTTTATTCTTCTCCCATTTTTGTTTTTTACGGAGACATAATTAATATATAACATTGTGTTGGGGTTCCTGCGTGGTTCAGTCGGTTAAGCATCTAACTCTTGATTTCGGTTCAGGTTGTGATCTCACAGGTTCGTGAGATGGAGCCTCGCATCGGGCTCTGTGCTGTCAGCACCAAGCCTGCTTGGGATTCTCTCTTTCCCTCTCTCTCTCTGCCCATCCCCCTCGCGCATGCATACTCTCTCACTTTCTCTTCCTCTCAAATAAATAAACATGAAAAAAGCCTCATTGTGTCAATTTTAGGTGTTCGACATAATGACTTGATAAGTGTTTATATTGCAAAATGATCACCACAATAAGTTCACATCCATCAACTCACATAGTTACATTTTTTTTTTTTCTGATGAGGAGAACATTTGCGATGTACTCTCTCAGTAACTTTCAAATGTGCAATACGGTATTGTTAACTATTAGAGTCAGCTTCTCCAAATGAAGATATATGCAATTTACTCTATTCTCCGCCAAAGAATTCACTTGGAATCAACTCAGCAGACCTACTTATTTGCGAGGTGTTGGACTGAAATCAGGAGACTCTGCCTACTCCACAACCCTCAGCTTGTCCCCTCAAGCCATCTATGAACAGTCATAACTCAAGCAGTCCTCTTACAGAACATTCAGAGTCTTGGACGTACCCATGCATTGTTCTGTTTCTGTTACAAGGTTCAGTGATCTTCCCTGAAAGAATCTGAGGTGGAGGGGGGCAGGGCAGTGGAGGGTGCAGGAGCCAGATTATGCTTCTAGAGGCATGAATGAGGGGGTCAGAGAAAGGAGACGGCATGTCAATATGACAGTGAATGAGGAAGATAGGGGTAGCTGGAGGAATGGTTAAGTTAGAGCAGTGTTTCTTAAGCCTGGCTGCAAAATGGAATCACCTGGAGAGCTTTAAAAACATTCTGACACCTGGGTTCCACCCCTGTCGTTTCTGACTTAATTGTCATGAGGTGCAGCCTCCCAGGATAAAGTTTTTACAGGTCCCCAGCTGATTCTAATGAATAGCCAGAGCTGAGAACAACTGGGATGGAGAAATAATATCTTTTAAAGATGGGAGCAAATTAAGCCCGTATAAATGCTGAAGAACAGAGCCATACAGAAGGAACAACTGAAGCCATATAAGGAGGCAGAGGTGATGATAATTGACATCCTGGGAGGTAGGTGAGGACGGGGTAGAAGGTAGACTATGCACTTAGAAATAAGAAGTATTCTTTCATTTTGGCAAGAGACAGGGAGAAACGGGGGTGTGGATGGAGTCAGGGTTGAGGTTCTGCTGGCAGGATGGCAAAGGGGCAGGCTTTTTTTTTTTTAATGTTTATTTTTGAGAGAGAGAGAGAAAGAGAGAGAGCGTGTGAGCGAGCAGGGGAGGGGCAGAGAGAGAGGAAGACACAGAATCCAAAGCAGGCTCCAGGATCTGAGCTGTCAGCACAGAGCCCAAAGCAAGGGTTGAATTCATGAACTGCGAGATCATGACCTGAGCTGAAGTTGGACGCCCAACGGACTGAGACACCCAGGTGCCCCAACGGGCAGGTTTCTTATGAGCCTCTTGAATCACAGGAAAGAGAGCAGGGCTGGTGAGCTCGGCATTTGGAGAAGAATGGAAAGGATTTGGCAATGTTGGGTGCCTAATTTATTAGAAACCCTGAACTTGTATGTTAGTAATATGTGAAGCTGATGGTTCTTAGCATTAACATGGTTCTTAACATTAAGAAATGGGAAAACAGTACTTTCCTAAGCATGAGATTTACATTCTTCATACCATGTTGTTAGATGGATTCAAAGTTGGGGTACCTGGGTGGCTCAGTGGGTTAAGTGCCCCACTTTAGCTCACCTCATGATCTCACAGTTCACTTCGTGAGTTCCAGCCCTGCATCAGGCTCTTCAGCTCTCGGTGGGGAGCCTGCTTTGAAACCTGTCTCCTTCTCTCAAAATAAATAAACATTAAAAAGAAAAAAAAAAAGGATTCAAAGTTGAGCAGCTATGGGAAGCTGTGGGGGGGGGGGACATAGTTGTAAATTAACCAGTGAAATCCCTTGTAAATATATCCTCTAAATCCAAAACAAATCAACAAACTTCACTGATTTAAAGACATCAATAATAAAGAAAATGTCAACAGCATTCTACATGTTTAAGTGAGTAAAAGGTAAATTCTCTATCCTTTTACGATTGTGGCCTTCCTAAAAATGATGTAGGATCTGCCTCCCCTGTATTTGCAGCAAGAGGTTTACAAATGTGTTCCACAGACTGAGATTCTCCCCGTTTCCCACAGTCATTCAGTCCCATACTCGCTGCCTTTCTGGTTTTATAATGGAGTGACTTGGTACTTGTGAAGATGTAATATGAACATTCTGAAGTTGTGACAAAAAAAATTGTAAGGAACTGAGGGATTTCCCAGGACGCAGGACTCTTAGTGCTAAAACCCAGAGTCCCAGGCAAAAGGGGAGGGTCGGTCATTCCACTGCTCTCTCCCTTCCATGACTCCTTTATTGGTGTCAAGGGCTTGCTGTCATGTGGCCTGAGAGACCAGCAGAGTGCCGGGCTCGAGGTGGAAAGCCAACATGGTGAAAGGAGATTGAAGGCTACAAATTCTTCTATTAGCTTCCGTCTGCTCCCTCGGGATTCTTACTGCAGTGTAGGGGAGCATCCTCAAAGGGTCAACTCCTAAAACCCTTGTCCCTTTTGTCTTTGAGACCACTGGTCCTTTGAGGTATCTGTTCTTGACTTTTTTTTTTTTTTTTTTTTTGGTCTTGGGGCTAGTGGCCTGAGAAGGCTTCTTCCCTTCCCGAACCACATTTCTTTTCTCCTTTCATCCTCAAATAAGATAAACTAAATCAAATACATACCTTAAATTATCAGGCCAAAGCACTTTTTGATTAAAGAATTTTAAACATCTCAACACAAAGAGGGTGCTTTGCTCTTCAGAAATGGAGACCACCACCTGCCCTCTTCTGCCCTTCAACGATGGAAGCCAAGTCTTTATCAGGAGGAAACACTGCTTTCTTCTTTATTCTACATTGTGCTTTGCTTACAAGCCAATTTTAAAATGATCAACAGATGAAAAGTCACAGTCTTGAGGGAGAACAGAACAGCACTTTGTACAACAGGCTGAAAAAATGAGTTTTATCTGTACCAAACCCTCCATCCGTGTTTGTTGATTTGATGAATAAATGAAGAAAATCAGGCTTTTTAGTGATTGAAAAGTTTCTACTCGCAACCCCCATTATTTTTTCTGCCTTCACTAAAACTTGGCAAGTGTGTATATCGCAACACTAGGTGTAAAGCTCTGGATGGAGGCTATGGAGTGTACCCGGACAAAGTAAAGCAAGGCCTTTGCCATCATAATAAGCTATCCTCAATTAGGACAATGTGGTAAGGGGAGGAAAGAAAATTACAGAGCCGAATACTTCAGAATACCTTTTCCAAACTCACATGCCGAGTCAATCCAATTATAAAATAGAAAGGTATTAAACATGTGTGTGAAGGACCAGAGAGAAAAAAAAAAGTGAAGCGAATAAATTCTACACATTTATAGAATTGTAGAATTCTAAAAATTCTACAAAGATCTCCTGTAGATCTTCTCCTGTAGAGTCTCCAGATTCCTTTCCAAAGAAAACATGGTGGCTTGTGTTTTGGTTGCTTTTAAAAGTTTTTCCTAGGTTTCATGTGGCCCATCTTCTGGGCAGAGTCACATGCGAAAAAAAACATAAATCTGTCTCTGGAAGCCTTGAAGATTCTTGTGTGTCTTTGATGTTGATGGTTTTTAGAGCCAGACCAAATATATGGCACCTTACAGAAAGCATCCCTGAATCCTCCTTGGCCATAGTTCTTTTTTCTAAAGCTCTGTATTCATGGCAGCCCCTAAATGTCTCTGTTACTCACCCCGCTCCCCATAGTGGTCCCTCTCCAACTCTTCCTTCACCCATTGATCCATTCCGAGCCGCACAAACCTGTCAGGACTCCTGTTCCTAATTGCCGACTCTGCCCGTCTGCTCTACAAGGCCGGAGAACTCCATTTATTCTCGTTTCCCACAGAGCAGAGTTTGTAGAGTCCTCTGGGGAGTGTTGTTCTCTTTTTGACTGATGTGGGGAAAAAGACTATGGAACATTTCTGGCAAATAAAATTCTCTACTTTGTTCTACTTGCATTCCTTGGTAGAGATAATTCTCTCTGAGGGCAGATGGGGCTCAAGCCAGCATAGAAGTGAAATGGAGGTAAGGGGTGAAGAGGGATTTGTTTTTCCATTGGTCCATCCACTTGTGACAGCTGTGTAAGTTAAAATGAGAACCCACATCATCTATGTTAAGATTTGATCTCATTGAATGGCAACCTACACAAATCTTGTCTTTTCCCCATGGGGCCGATGTTACAGCCCTCATGTTCCAGTTAGTTCTTGGCTTCCCACCATCCCCATTCTGACCATCTTGGGCCTTTCCAAATGTTGTCATTTCCTCTCACCTTAAACCTTGATAGAGCTGACTCCAGGCCAATTTGCGTGACTGTATTCTTAAGACCGTGCACATGCTTTGGCCCGATATCTCCACTTTCTAGGACTCTGCTAAAGAAACAATCAGAGATGTAGATGAATAGTTACACCTAATATAGACTAACTTGTAATAGTGAAAAAAATGGGTACAACCTAAATGTCTGCAAATCAAGAAGTGGCTAAAATTTTCTGG
Organism: Lynx rufus; assembly: GCF_022079265.1. Lineage (NCBI taxonomy): Eukaryota > Metazoa > Chordata > Mammalia > Carnivora > Felidae > Lynx > Lynx rufus. Next base: position 50,529,709 of record NW_025814867.1, on the reverse strand, counting down.
TAAGTTATATGATGAAATACATATCTATCAGAATGCTAATATCAAAGGATATTCAACTACCTAAAATGTTTCTAATTCAGCTTTAACTAAAATCATGAATGGAAATTCTACATGAAGTATGATATCAATTTTGTATGTGGACATATATGTATATGTGCGCAGGTATATATATATATATATATATATATATATATATATATATATATATACAATGCACAGATAAAACAACCACACACACAATTTGGTTGCTCCTGGGTAGTAGAAATATAGGTATTTATTTATCTTTCTGTATTTTTTCATGAGCATGTATTTATTTTATACCATAAGTGAATAAATATTATAGTAAAATAAATGAAAAAGGAAGTTCTTAGCATAGTAACTGATGAAAAGGGAAGCTTGGAAGAATACTTAACAATATGGAGTATTGGGGGCACCTGGGTGGCTCAGTCAGTGAAGCAGCCGACTCTTGATTTCGGCTCAGGTCGTGATCTCATGGTTTGGGAGTTCAAGCCCCACATCAGTCGCCATGCTGACAGTGTGGAGCCTGCTTGGGATTCTCTCTCTCTCTCTCTCTCTCTCTCTCTCTCTCTCTCTCTCTCTCTCTCTGCGCCTCCCCTGCTTGTGCTCTCTTTCTCTCTCTCAAAATAAATAAATAAATAAGCTTAAATAAAAAACAATATGGAGCAGTTAAATAAATAAAAGTACATTCATATGTCCCATCTCCATTATGGCCACACCTCCTGCTCTTGGCTCCTGAATATGTAGGAATGTACCGCCTGCGATGTTGCGACCACTGACCTGTTACCTGCTTGGACATGACTGTCGGCATTTCTTCCTTGTTTGGAGAACCCTACTTCTCCTGCCCTGCAGTTTAGTAGAACTGGCCCCCTGCACTCCACTAAGTGTGGTCCTCAGATACCAACTTGGCCAATCAGGTATTCTATCCTCCTGGCCACAGTGATGGGTTCAGCTCAGGTGACCAGAATCCCTGCCGATAATGTTCTTCAGAAGCCACCAGAAAAACTACTATCTCTTCCTCAGGGATCAAGATCTATAAAGATAAGCCAGAGAGTCTTATGACCAGTTTTCTTTCAAGAGAATCCACATATTGTCCATGGTGGAGAGAATGATACCAACACAGATGAAGAGAGGTGAGAGATAACGAATAAGAAAGTCCTAAGGACATTGTTTGAGCTTCTGTTACTGTTTCAGCAGTAACGGAAATTGTTTTTATTTTCCTCAGTTAACAATTTTCTCCCTTTCCTCCTTCCCTTCATCCTTCCCTGCTTATCTCTATTTAAAGAAAATTTTTTCTGTTGTTATATTTTTTTCTTTTCTAAACTTGAGAAAGGGATCTGTCACTCATAACTAAAGAGTTCTGACTCAGTTACCCTACCTTGGATTTGATGACCTGGCTTTTGGAAGCAACCACTTTGCTTTTGCATGCCAAGTAAGCCTGGATTCCTTTTAGAGAAACTCTTGATTTAGAGGGCATGGTTTTATATAGAATTTTTCCCTCTATTTCTGGACATTTCTGTCTTTATTGGCCGGAAATTTCTTTCCTCCCTACCAGTAAGAGAGTGAGATCAGACATGTATCATTTAATATTTTAAAAGCACTAAAAATTGTTTTGAAAGCATTGTTAATGACATAGAAAGATTCTCATAAAATATGACCTCAATTATGTTAAGTATGTAATAGCTAGTCACAGAAAAATACTAGAAGGAAATATATCAAAATATTAACAGCACCTGTATCTGAGCAGGAGGATTATGGGTGATTTACACATTACATTTTCTAATTTTGTAAATGGATATGCAATTATTTTGTGATTAGAAAATAAGAAGAGTTATTAAAATAAATACACAAATTATAATACTTTCATCCAAGGGACAATTTTGTAGTCCCTAGAAAGAATATTTTGAAGACCTTCCAGTGACATTGAAAAATACTCATAATAGAACAGTTATAAGGGTGGACAAAACTGTATACAGTGCTGATCTCAACTATTTTATAATTATAGGTGTGTAAATAGATGCATAGGAAATTACTAAAGAAATTGCTTCAACGTGTTAATAGTCGTTACCTCTGAGTTTTGAAATCATGGTTGGATTTTGGCTTCTCCAACTTTCAGAATCAGAATTATTTTATAACTAATAAAATAGGGGGGCCTGGATGGCTCAATTGGGAGAACACGTGGCTCTTGATCTTGAGGTCATGAGTTTGAGCCCCACGTTGGGTATAGAGATCACTGAAAAAAATAAAAATAAAAACCTAAAAACATTATGATAAAGCAGTAGAATGTTACTTGGTGGAGAATGGGTTTGAGAAGGCAACTCTTCCTCATTCCTGTCCCTTTGATGTCAGAAACTCTACACCTTTCCTCCTTTTCCCTGGTCAAGGGTCGAAGTCCCCTCTATCTTTGCTGAAGGAAGGAGTGAACAGGGGTCAATTTCTATTCTGGGCAGAAACTGAGGCTTTGTAAACTTCACAGAGATGATTCTGTCTACTTACAACCAAGTTTCCCCTGCTTTATCTCCCAATGCACACATTCGTTTATTTACCAACAATTAAAGCAGAATTTCTCAGGAAGGAGCTAAATCTGGGAATGTAGCACAAGAAAAATATTTACATACCATATCTCGAGTGCAAACCATGTTTTGCATTGTGCTAAGTATTTTATGTACATTTTCTCATTTAATCTTTTCGAAATCCCTGTGAAAAAAATGCCATCGTTTCCCCCTGATTAATAGATTAACCAAAGAGAGTCTTAGAGAGTTTTAAAATAACGTTACCAGTTCACACAGTCAATAAGTAGTAGGAGTGGAATTAAAGCAAGGCAGTGTTACTCTAAGGCCTGTGTTATTAACCAGCTGTATGGCAAACTGTGGTAATATACACCATAATTTTTGTATTAACTCTAATGCCTTCTTAATTGAGAATTGGTGAAACCCTTGCAAAAGGTGGTTAGGAGAAATTTCAGTTATTTTTCTGTGTTCAGTATTGTCTGATTCTGTACCATCTGTATAAGATGCCTAACTGATATACAAGAGAATGAAGACTCCTTTGGATCTAGGGTGTTAAAAATAATTGTAGGAAAAGCTCAACTTATCTGTAATTGATTGGAGCTCAGACTTTAAATACAGTGTTCAGCAGTTATGTGTGTAGTTTTAGATACTTCTGCTCCTACCAGCTACTGTATTGATCTGTGTAGAAATGGAAGACAAGGAAGAATATTCTCTAATGTGCTCTCTGTAAAGCTCTGGATACGTTTTCCGGCTTCCCCTCTCTTTGTTCTGTGTTGCTGGGGTATGGAGCAGTTTAAAGATCATCTCAGGTTTTCTGATAGTTTTTTGTTAGGGAGCAATATAGAATTTAAGACTTATATGAATAGGTTATCTCCATGTTGCCAAAATTATTGCTAGTGTGGTCCTACTTTTGAGGGCTCTAATTGGCATTACCACAGTTCTGCCCTTTGACTCTTTCATATCCATAAGAGTAGGAAATCTGTTCCAAGGAGCCAGGAAGAGCAGTGGAGTCAGTGCAGAGTCAGGGAAGGAGCCGTCAGAAAGGCTGGGAAAAAGGGATGGGGGCAGAACCAGGGGCTCTTCCAGTTGAATGGAGACTAGAGAAAGGAACGTTCTGAAGGATAAGATGTTCAATGGTGCTGGGGTTCCTGGGTGGCTAAATTGGTTGAGCATCTCTTGATTTCGTCTCAGGTCATGATCCCAGGGTTGTGGGTTTGAGCCCTGTGTTGGGGTCTGTGCTGAATGTGAAGCCTGCTTGGGATTTTCTCTCTCTCTCTCTTTCTCTCTCTGCCCCTCCCCCACTTGCAGATGCTCTCTCTCTCTCTCTCTCTCAAAATAAATAAATAAACATAAAAAAAAAAAGATGGTCAATGGTGCCTAAATGTTGAGGACAGGTTAAGTGGCTAAAAACTAAGCAAACAATGTTGGCTTGGGCAATAGAGTAGGCATTCCTGGAGCAGATTCGGATGAGAGACGGAGGCAGAATTCAGGCGTCAGTGTGGCAAAGAATGAGTGGGAAGTAAGGCCCTGAATGATTCCAAGCATACTCTTCTTTCTTTGGCAGTGAAGGGCAGGGGGGACGTTTAAGCATGACACACAGTTGAGGGAAATTGTGTGTATGTGTGTGTGTGCACACGTGTTCAGGAAATGAGACAGCTGGGCAGGTTTATAAACTGAGCAGGAGGCAACACATCAAGAGAGAAGAGAGGAGAGAAGGATACCAACTACCATTACTGAGAGCTTACTATTCTAGGCACAGTGCTAGGTGATGGGACCTATGAATGTGCCTTCATATTATTTGTTTCATTTAATGCACACAGCAACCTTGGGAGGAAAGTGAGGCTCAGAGAAGGTGGGTAGTTTGCCCAGGATCACACAGCTATTATTCTGACAGATGAAACAGACAGATCTTTCTGACTCTAAAGACATATAAGTTCTATTCATTAAAGAGAGGGAAAAGAGGAAAGGATATTTAGTGCAGAAAAGGTCCTAGAGTAGGGAGTTGAAGTTGGAATAAACAACATGGGTTAGTAAGAGAGAGGGCCATATATACCCCAGAAGCAAATCCTGTAAAAGGGATTAGAACTTCATTTCATTTTACTTCATGGATAAAAATAGCCGAGGTAGCTGACATATGTATTCAGCTAGGTTCCAGGAGACCATTGATAATTCCTGATGCTTATAGCACTTTGATTCCCTTATTGTGTCTGACTTTGGTCATCACCAAAATGATCTCAAATAGTATCCTGTGCCCTTGCATGACTGTGTACTCCTCTAGCTCTTCCTTTTACCTGGAATTCCCTTCTTCATCTATTTATGTGTATAAAGATGCAGCCTACTAGTTCATTGGCAAGCCATATGAGACAAATACCGAGATTGAATGAATCCCATTCGAAGATCTGGTCTTTGAATTTTTATCTACCAGATTGTTGTTAGATTACATTGGCTGGGGCATGTGAAACACAGGAATTTTTAAATTCTTTAAATAAAGACCCCTAAAAGATGAGCAACACATTACAACTGAGCTTCTGTTTCATCTAAGCCATTCTAGTTGAAATTCGTGACCTACTTTATCTTGTGTTCTGTTGCCATAGTGCTTAGGTTAGATGTGTAACTAAAGAAAATTGATTTCCAGTGCAAATCTTAATTTTTATTGTGCCCTGCAGTGCTGCATAGATGATGTATGTATGATAAGTCTCACATTTAGAAGATTCCAGGGGAAGTTAAAGTATTATGGCCTCTATCTGTGGATATTAAGATAATATATTTTCCGTAGATGTGTATCATTTTCTTAAAAAAGTAACTGAGTTTATGAATATCCTTAGGCAAAAAAGAAACAGGATTTTCTGACTGCTTCAGAAGCGGTGTCCAATTTACACGGGTCAACCAGTATTTGCTAAAAAGGAAAACAATATTTATCTTGGAAAGCATAAACCTCAAGCTCAAAGATAAATGCTTGTCCCTCAAATGTCTTAATGCTTCATTTGATTTAAAAATCTGTTCTACAAGGGCACCTAGGTGGCTCAGTCAGTTAGGCATCTGACTCTTGATTTCAGCTCAGGTCATGATCTCACAATCCATGGGTTCGAGCTCCACATCAGGCTCTGGGCTGACAGTGCAGAACCAACCTGCTTGGGATTCTGTCTCTTCCTCGCTCTCTGCCCCTCCCCCGCTCTCTCTCTCAAAATAAATAAATGTAAGAAAACATCTGTTCTACGGTAAAGTGAGCATTTAGAGTTCTCAAGACCCCATCTTTTTTAAAAAACAAAAACCAAAAAACCCAGCTGGCAGACATTTCCTGTCAATGGCAGGGTATGTGTTTGACGGATGGGAGAAGAGGCCGGGCCAAGCCTACTGGGCCAACATTCCCCACCATTCTCTATAAATGGGAACATTTCTTTCTGAATGGCGAGGCTTTTTTCATTACACCAGTGATATTGTGATTTCCTAAGTGTGGAGAGCAATGAAAATGTCTTTTGTTATGTTGATGACTTTTGGAAAAGTCACTAGGTAAACCAAGAATGGGGGCTGCTTGCCTGGGGAACCAATCACGATTAGAGGGTTAGACCGTTCAGTCCCACCCCCCTGACCTCTGGGGACAGGTGAGGGGCTGGAGGTTGAATCAATCACCAGCAGCCAATGATTTAATCAACCATGCCTGTGTAATGCAACCTGCATTAAAAACCCCAAAGGAGGGGGGTTTGAAGAGCTTCCAGGTTGGTGAGCCAGAACACTTCTCCGTGCCAGCCCCTAAATCCATGGAGGCTGAAGCTCTTGTGTTCAGGACCTTGCTCTAGGTATCTTTTCATCTTGTTCATTTGTAGCCTTTAATATTCTTTTCAATAAACTGGTAATCTAGTGAATAAACTGTTTTCCTGAGTTCTGTAAGCTGCTCTAGCAAATTAATCAAACCTGAGGAGGGAGTCATGAAAACCTCCAATGTATGGCTGGTTTGGCATCTGAAGTGGGGGCAGTCTTCTGGGGCTGAGCCCTTAACCCGAGGGATCTGGCATGATCCCCAGGTTGATAGTGTCAGAATTGGGTTCAGGTTGTGGAACACCTTGGTCAGTGTCTGAGGAGAACTGAGTTAATTGCTTGGTGGGGTAGAAAAACACACACATTGTAGCACCTTGAAATTTTTTTCTCCTATATTGAATACATTCAAGTCTCCATAAATCTGGGAATTTATGGGGCAGATTACCCCCCAAACATGTTGTGTTTGGCTTACACAATTCACTTATTGCAGTTATAAAAGGAAAAAAACCTATTTCCTTCTACTTTCAACACTCTGACACCAATGTGTGGGTTTTCCACACTAAGCTATTCTCTAATTTTCAGTGGACTCCAACTGGGTGTCCTAAAGTTTCACTCAATTCTGTTTTTTTTTTTCTTTTTTAATGCTTATTTACTTATTTTGAGAGAGAGAGTGCATGAGAGCAGGGGAAGGGATGGAGAGGGAGAGAATCCCGAGCAGACCCCCTGTTGTCAGTGCAGCCTGTTGTGGGGCTTGATCTTACAAACTGAGATCATGACTTGAGCCAAAATCAAGACTCAGACTCTTAGCCAACTGGGCCCCCAGGAGCCCCTCACTCAATTCTGACACTAACTGCCTGGAGTTAGACCTCATAGGTTAAGGGTTGAGTCTCACAAAACTAAAGCCCACATCAGATGCTAATCTCAAATCCCAAGTTGTCTATGTCCCATCTATGCTTCTGATTAACTGGCTAAGATCAAGGACTCCCACAACTCCCTCCTCCAGTTTGATAATTTGTAAGAATAGCTCCCAGAACTCAGGAAATTGCTTTACTTATGATTTACTGCTTTATTATAAAGGATACAACTCTGGAACACCCAAATAGGAAAGATGCATAAGGGCAAAATATTCAGGCAAAGGCACAGGGCTACAATGATTTCTCTGGACACCCCACCTTCCCAGCAGAGGCTCTCTGAACCCAGAGGTGATGGTGGAGTGGGGCTGGGAGTTCCAATTCTCTAATCTTGAGTTTGGTTTCTAGAGCCATAAGCCCCCATTCTGGAAGAGCCAGCTCATTAGCATAAACTCAGGTGTGGTTGAAAGGGGCTTAAAAAAGTGAGACCCTTCTCTCATCCCATCACTTAGGTAATTCCAAGGATTTTAGGAGTTCTGTGTCAGGAAGCTGGGCAGAGACCAGCTTATTATGTCAGGGTTACTTGTCTGGATCTTGTATGCATTTGATCTTGTTACCTTTGTCTTAAACAGTTTGGGGAAGAGACAATAAATAATAAATTATGTGGAGTACAATTATTCATCTGTTTTCATTTGTATGTAAAATATGTTTGTATTATTTATTTTACTGTATTTCTAGTTGTTTTTCACTTTTGAAGTGAAATTTATTTTTAATTTATTTTTATAAATTTATACATTTATTTTAATTTTTTTAAGTTTATTTATTCATTTGGGGAGAGAGAGAGAGTGCAGGGGAGGGGCAGAGAGAGAGAGGGAGAGACAAAGAATCCCAAGCAGGCTCTGTGCTGTCATCACAGAACCTGATGCTGGGCTCCATCCCATGACCCTTAGATCGTGACCTGAGCCAAAACCAAGAGTTAGACACTCAACTGACTGAGCCACCCAGGTGCCCCGAAGTGAGCGTTTTTGCTTCACTGCAGGTGTTGGTAGTGTTGTTCAGGCTTACAGAGGGAAATGAGAAAGCCCTGAGGCCCTTTGAGCATCTCTCTAATTTCCCTTTCTTTAATTTATGGCTGCTGGTGAGTTACGGTTTACAGTTGCCATCTCTTCTTAGTTGGCTCTGTTTCTGTACTCCTCTAACAATCGTGTTTCTTCCTGAGATCTTATTTTCACACTCCTTGAGACAGACTCCACTGTGAGAGCCCAGGCTTGCTCACTGAGGTTTGCCTACGTGTTAGGGGCATGATCCTATTTATGCAAGGATGTGCTGGCCAGAGGTGCAGTGCGACGTGACTCTGCATGGCAACTGGCACACAAGAAACTACCGTTGGTTGTTTGCTAAAAAAAGGGCTTCGTGGGGGAGGGGGGGAAGGCACCTACATCTTGAGATTCTGCTGGCACAGAGGAGGCCAGAGCTCCTGTGTAGTTAAGAGCGTGCATACTGGCATCATATTGCATGGGGTTCATAACTTGACTCCACCAATTACTGGCTGTGGGATCTTAGGTAAGCTACTTTACCAATCTGTGCCTCTGTTTCTTCATCTGAGAAATAGGGATAATAATAACACATATCTCGTAGTGTTGCTGGAAGAATTAAATTAGATGACATACGAAGAGCCTAGCATAGAGCTGGATGTATAATAAAGACTCAATATATTAACACTGGTTATTATAATCATAATTACGATTGTTATTTGGATCTTTCTAGGCTCTAGCACAGTACCTTTCACATAGTAGCTTCTCAATAAATCTTTGCTGAATGAATAGATGAACCGATGACTCAATCACATACCAGTGCCTGAAATATGTAATTGGGCTGAGTAAATCATCTCTCAGGTGGGACTTTAAAATATTATACCTAGAAACCAATAAGTGTATCATCTCCTCTTTCAAAAATCATTTCCATGATGAGATTTGCATTTCAAATGGATTTTGTATAATAGAGGTCTTCCTCCTCTCCACTCGTACCCCAGAGTAGCCCATGATGAGTCATCTGTTATTTCTCATAAGGTCCCAGTGAAAGCTGTGTTTTTCTTTACTGGCGAGGCAATTTGCAGTGGCCGTTACAAGAAAAGTCTATTATTTTTTAACTTGTTGTATTTTCTTCCCGAAAGCCATCAGTAGTGGACAAGAGAAATTTGTTATCCATATTCCTCCCAGCAATAAATACTATTTTAAATTTCCTCCTCCTTCTCTCCCCCCCCCCAATCTAAGTGTGAAGGAATACAATGGAACTGTTAAGCCTAAAGTCAGATTATAATCAAGATGATACGGAATCAAGTCCATCTGGTTCCCTCATAGAGTTGAACTGTATTGAAATGGCCAAAATATATTGCAGATCTTTGCATAGAACTTTTGTCTACCCTTCTTTCTGTTTTTCAGCATACTGTTACTCTGCTTGTCCAATGTGCCATTGCCACATATGCCATATACAGATGATCCTTAGATTTTGCAGTTCTTCAAAAAGAACTAGATTGCACTTGGTAGAAGACACTGCTCCACTACTTCAAGGGTGCTATTTTCATGTCTTCATTGTTCCCATCACCACACAACCTTCTCTGTCATAAGCATCTTGCTTACATATCTCTTTACCTTACCCCTATAAAAAGTTTAAATTCCTACTAGTTTAGATTCTTTTCTGTTTATTATCTTTAGTTTTTATTCTTGGTTTACAAAGTGTGTTAATTCTCAGCTCCTTTTGATCATTTCAACTTTAACATGTTTTACCTACTTAACATTTCAAACTTTTATCTTTCCTATTTTGTTTAAATATTTTTCTCAGGTATAATTCTTTTTAATTTCATCATTGTTTGTTTTCTTCTGATTTTTCTTTTAAATACCTTGATGATTTTTGTCCTTTTTGATCTTATAGTTTTCTGATTTTATCTTTTATCTTTTCATATCCTTGGTTTATAACAAGCAAAAAAGGGGCACCTGGGTGGCTCAGTCAATTAAACTTCCAACTCTTGATTTTAGCTCCGGTCATGATCTCGTGATCCTGAGATCAAGCCCTGTGATGTGCTCCATGCTGAACATGAAGCCTGCTTAAGCTTCTCTCTCTCTCACCCTCTCTCTCTCCCTCTCCCTCTCCCCTCCCCTCTGCCCCTTGTCCCCCACTCCCTTGTGTTCTCTCTAAAAAAAAAAAAAAAAAAAAGGTGGCTCAGTCAGTTAAGCCTCCAACTGGATCTTGGCTCAGGTCATGATCTCAAGGTTCATGGGTTTGAGCCCCATATCAGGCTCTGTGCTGACAGTGTGGAGCCTGCTTGGGATTCTCTGTCTCCTTCTCTATCTCTGCCCTTCCTCTGGTTGAGTTCTTTCTCCCTCTCTCTCTCAAAAATCAATAAACATGCTGATTTGAAGGGGCATAAGCACCCCAATGTTTACAGCAGTGCTATCAACAATAGCCAAATTATGGAAAGAGCCCAAATGTCCATCAACTGATGAATGGATTAAGAAGATGTGGTGTATATATATACACACATATGTGTGTGTGTGTGTGTGTGTGTGTACACATACATACATAACAGAATACTACGGGGTGATAAAAAGAATGAAATCTTGCCATTTGCAACAATGTGGATGGAACTGGAGGGTATAATGCTAAGTGGAATAAGTCAGTCAAAGAAATACAGACATCACATGATTTCACTCATCTGTGGAATCTGAGAAACTTAACAGATGTTCATAGGGTAAGGGAAGGAAAAATAAGATAAAAACAGGGAGCAAACCATAAAAGACTTAAATACAGAAAACAAATTGAGGGTTGATGGGGGTGGGAGAGTGGGGGAAATGAGTGATGGGCATTAAGGAAAGCACATGTTGGGATGGTTACTGAGTGTTATATGTAAGAGATGAATCACTGGATTCTACTCCTGAAGCCAAGACTACACTGTATGCTAATTAACTTGAGGGTAAAAATAAACATTAAAAAAAAATAAAAACAAACAAGAAATCTAGTTATACAGATCCAAAAGGTTTTGCTGATGAATTGGTCACAGATGGAGAGGGAAAGAAAGGAATTAGTGTTGAAAACTAGCATTTTAGCCTAAGCAAATGGGTGTGAAAAATGGTGTGATGTACTTCAGTAGAAAAAACTTACAGAGAGGGGAGTAGGTTGAAGAGAAATAAGAGTTTCTTCTGTATCATCACCATTGCAAAAAAAAAGAGCATTTTACCATTTAAAAAGGACATAGTGCAGATATTTTTACTTTTATTAAAATTTTGTTTAATGTTTATTCATTTTTGAGAGAGAGCTTGTGAGCTTGCACAAGTGGGGGAGGGGCAGAGAGAAAGGGGGACAGAGGACCTGAAGTGGGCTCCCCACTGACAGCAGAGAGCCTGATTGAGGGCTAGAAATCATGAAATGTAAGATCATGACCTCAGCCAAAGTCAGATGCTTAAAGGATTGAGCCATCCAGGCATCCCATGCAGATATTTTTAAATGAATACTTTTCTGAAAAAGTCATTAGATGAACACTTCTGGCATTTACATGAAAGATTTGTATTTCAGGAAAACTCACTAGGGTACCTCTACAGAGAATAGACTGAAAAGTTACAGACAGAAAGCTCCATTAGAATGGAAACCGTGGAGGTCAACTGCAATTTGGAGAAAATTTAGATGAAAGATCTGCTTACCTGTTGATAGGGAAGCTGAAGGTTGGGGAAGTCTGTCTGATGCTAGTCATGTAGATGAAAGTTTTTTCTATGTATGAAGTGGTTGAGTATTTTTTAAAGAAAAAGTGATAATGTAATGAGTTAAAAATGGTATCTACCTGTTTTAATAGGCATATTCATTTTTTCTGAGCTTCAGAGGGGGCCTGTCTAGCTAACATGTTCTTTTCTTACCATCATGTTTCATTTAGCATGGCTGTGGAGACCATATTACTCCAAAGATTGAGTCGAAATAAAGTGATAAAAATGTAGCAATTTGTAAATGTATTGGACTCATTTTAAATATTCATCAGTGAGACCACGAATTCCTTAAAAGCCACAGTGCCTTGTTTTTCGTGAAAAGGTAGCCTGTTATTTTGTTCAAAAGAGCCAACTACTCCCTGGTGACTAGCACGGCCAGTCTCTCACCCTCAGGTTCTTCACCGGCAAAATGAGGACGATAAGGTGCATGTCATAGGATTTTAAGGATATTTAATGAAAGAATGGATGTGCAAAGAAAAAAGGATTTCACACGTGTTTATCCATACTTATCTTTCTCCTCTTCCTCCTCCAGTGCCCCAGTGCTGGGTATACCCAGAGGATACTAACCGTATACGTTTGTTGAATGACCGGCTGAATGACTCGAGGCCAGAATAGTTTCCTCGTTTGTAACGCCAATGACTTGGAAAGCGTGACGGCACCTGTGAAGTGGAATGGCAATAAAGTTTTGCTCATTAAAAAAAGCACCCACGAAACTACAAATCCCGTCCTTCTTTAGGAGGCCGGCTAGCCAAGGGGCTGGCCAGGAATACGGAAGTCTGGCCCTCTTGCCCAATCACGCCGGGAAACGTACATAGCGGTGGCCAATCCTGGGGAAGTTTGCTCCCGCTCCGCGCCGAGTCCCGCCTCCGCGTTTAGCGCTGACGGGTAGTTAGTGGATAAGGCGACCGCGGAGGCGGTGCCAGCGGCGTCAGCCAGCTCGGCTTTCTAGGCTCGAGGCGCGGCTCCACCATGGCTCCCAAAGGCGGCTCCAAGCAGCAATCTGAGGAGGACCTGCTCCTGCAGGATTTCAGCCGCAACCTCTCGGCCAAGTCCTCCGCGCTCTTCTTTGGGAACGCCTTCATCGTGTCCGCCATCCCCATCTGTGAGCGCCGGGAACTGGCGGGCCGGGCAGGCCGTCAGCGGGTCGGGCTGGGCGGGGACGTGGCAGGGCCCGGCGGACTGGCGGGTGTGAGTGCTGGGGCATTTAGCCCGCGGCTGTCTCCAGCTCTCCCAGAGCACGGGGAAGGCGTGTAGCCTCTGTGGGCCTCAGTGTTCTCGTCGGGGACGGGGCTGGGCGGCATCACAGGAAAGTCCCTTGTGAACCCACTCCCAGAGATTGTGATTCATTAGTTCTGGGATGGCGGCCCCTAATCTGGAAACGACCGGATTAGGATTTTGTGCTACATGCGTGTGTGACCTGCTCTGTTCCCCCCTCCCCCCACACACAGTTGTTTACCGTTACGAGCTTTAAAACTTTATCGTTAATGATTTTGGAAAAACTAACGAATTAGGCCAGAGTCAGATTCCCATTAACCTTCGACTCGAGAATTGTAGCTTTAGGTGAAACACTTCACGCTGCTGAACGTCGTTTGCCTAATTTGGTGAGAGAGTTTGGACCAATGCCAAGAGCCCGCGCTCTAAATGGTTTAAACTTTTTAATACCATTAGGTCATTTCTAGAATTCTCACTTGGATGAAAGAACTTTGCATACTTGGGCAAAGTTGATTCTATAGCTCAGGGTTCCCGGATTTGAATCTCCTGTCTCTCCTCCTGCTTGCACGTTTGTTAGGCAGTTAAATCGTGGTTTATTTTCTTTCGGCCTTTTAAATCCCACCGTGCCTTTAAACGTGTTGTGGAGCTCTGTGCCTCCTTGATTTCATATAGCCACGTCAGCATGTAAACTATGGCTTGGGACTGCACGTGGTGTTTTGGAACAGCTGTATACTTAGTATAGTAATAATACCCTGCTGATTGAAACGGGAAGTGTGAATTGTGATTTTTGTGTGTTTTTGCTCCTGAGTTTATTCTCATTTCAGAAGAAGCAGAAATCTCATTTGGACTAGTAATGGGAAGGTTCTGTTTTTAAAGTTTTCTGAGCTGGGAAAGTTTGAGACTGTAACTTTATCACTTCTAAAGATCCACATATACTGACCGTATTGGATTTCCTAACCTGGACTGTATTTTATAGGCTTAGCTGTAATTAATTGAGCAGGCCTTTGTAGCTGGGTGGTAATGTTTTGTTCCTTTTTGTACCCCCTCCCTTCTATCTTCATTCAGGGTTATATTGGCGAATATGGCATATGGATCTTATTCAGTCTGCCGTTCTCTATAGTGTGATGACCCTAGTAAGCACTTATTTGGTAGCCTTTGCATACAAAAATGTGAAATTTGTTCTCAAGCACAAGTAAGTATATTTCTCAAGTTGAAGTATATATTACATGTTGCAGTTTTATATAGAAGAATGCCTTAAAGACCATTTGTATGTCTTGTTTTCAAGAAGTATCAATTTGAGCTGTATATGCTGGGGGGAAGGCATACTAATGCTATAAAGAATTATTAACTAAGTGAAGCAGAGACCATGCTTCTGACATTGTTACGCAAGTAGGTTTTGAGGGAGGCATTCGAACAGTTAAGCACTAGCCTTAATCATGGGGTTTATCAGAAAAACAGGAGCAACTGGGTGACTCACTTGTTTAAATGTGTGACTCTTAACATAGGCTCAGGTCGTGATCTTGCCGTCATGAGATTGAGACCCATATCAGGCTCTGCTCAGCAGAACCTGCTTGGGATTCTCTCCTCAATGCCCCTCTCCCTCTCTCTGCCCCTTCCTCATGCATGCGCACCCTCTCTCTCTCTCTCAAAATAAGTAAATAAACTTCATCAGAAAAACAAACCACCAAGTAAGTAAGTTAACATTTCTGAAGCCAAATGGAATTCTTTCTGCAAAGAATAGTTCTGAGTTCTCCATGTACTACTTTTGGACATGAAAGAAATGGTCTTTTTTTTTTTTTTAAACTCTGACAGATTTAATGCTAATTACAGTTTTTCTTCTAAGTGTGTGAAAATGTAAAAGAGTCTCCTATTTCCTCTATCCTAGGATCACACATAATATGAATTCTAAGTTTGTTGTCCGTATGTTAGGCTTGGGGTGACAAGGAATAGAAACATGTTTAGATGATCTTAATTAACAGGGATTTATTGTAAGAAGCCCAGAAATGGTCTCAGTGGCTGAAAGTGGCTTCAAGAGCTTTTCTGCTGCTGTTCCGGACCCATAGGAGCTCAAGTTTGTGTGACTGCCTTTCTGCTAGACCAGCAGAGTGATCATCTTTGTCATCTCTCTGCTTGGCAGCCCTCTTCACCAACTGCCATTCCGGTTTCAGCCCACCTTGGACTCTGCTGTTCTGGGCTGTCTTTCTCGTGAGGTGTGGCCATCTGTGGATAGCGAAGGCCTCAGACCTGGGCACCCTGTGTGACCCATGCTTTGTGATGTCCTTGGAATTCAGTTCTTTGAGACTTGACATCTTTTGACTTGTTTTGGGTATTATTTTTCATTAACCTTTTTGGAATTAAAATTAATGGTCTTTTTACCTTCTCATTTCTGCTTTAGGCTTCTTAAGGGCCATGCCATGTCTTTTATGTCCCTTACAACAGTTAACGGTACATTTAGCTCAGTAAAATTTCAATGACTTACTGACTTGATTTCATAGGTTCTCTCATAGTGGAATTGTTTTCTTTAATTGTAGTTTTGATTTAATATTAAATCCTGCCACTCACATTGAAACTCCTACAGATTTACAAGGTGCATCAAAGTTCAAAGACCCAGGAAGAGGCAGAGTATGGGTAGCTGTTCGTAGGAGAGGGAAGATAGCTTATGTGTTGACAATCTGGATTCCAGTCCCAGTTGTTTTTTTTGTTTTTGTTTTTTTTTTTTTAACTTTCTTTATTTTTGAGAGAGAGGAGCAGAGAGGGGAAAGAGAGAATCCCAAGCAGGTTCCTTGCCGCCGGTGTGGAGCTGGACACGGGGCTTGATCTCGCAAACTGCAAGATCCTGACAGCCGAAATCAAGAGTCTGATGCTTAACTGGCTGAGCCACCCAGGTGCCCCCCAGTTCTGCTGTTCTTAAATATATAGCCTTCGGCACACATTTCATCTTTTTCGTCGTTGGATTCCTGAGATGTAAAATGGGGATACTAATGGTGCCTCATAGATGGTGAGGATTAAATATGATAACACGGATAATATGTTGAGTATATAGTGTTGAGCACATAACAAATGTTTATGTGCAGTGTCAGAGACATTGAGGGTGAGAGCCTGTAGGAATTTTTTTTTGAGTGGAATGACTTAAAAAAAATGTTTGCAAAGATGTTTTTCTTTAAGAAATTAAATAGATGGGGGGCACCTGGGCGGCTCAGTCGGTTGGGCGTCCAACTTCTACTCATGATCTCACGGTTCTTGGGTTCGAGACCCTGTCAGCCTTGCTGACAGCTCGGAGTCTGGAGCCTGCTTCTGATTCTGTGTCTCCCTCTGCCCCTCCCCTGCTCATGCTCTGTCTCTCAAAAATAAATAAATGTAAACAAAAAATTAAAAAAAATTAAATAGGTGATATTTTTCTTTTTTTCTGGAGAGGTTCTAAAATAGATAAAAAATGATAGAAGAAAAACAGTTGATTTTGCAGGTCCTCTCATTTGGCTGATTGCTGGGCCACTGGAGTGACCCTCGTTTTGTTTCAGAGCATTCAGTGCTGCGTGAGATTTATTGTTTAAGATCCCTAAGAGAATAGAGCTTATTCTTGAGTTATAATAAACCTGACAGGTTGTTATGTGAATATAGAAGAGAAATTAACTGGTTAATCTGGTTTGGTCTCTTTGAGATGATTTGTCCTATGGACAGATGATCTGTCCTAAAGACACTTGGAGGTAGCTAACTCTTTTGCAAATAGTTTGTTCCTGTGTCCTAGCATCCTGATGGTGTGTGTGTGTACGTACACACATACTTGTGTGTATTTTTTTCTTTCTGTTCATCTCAGAAAGGTTTCTGCTGTAAACCACATCCATTTCTTATCAGCTGGCCTTAGAAAAAGTGGTCTTATGTGAAGTTCAAGAAACACTTGAAGTTGGTTTGCTAAAGAGGTTCAGAGATCAGAGTCTCTGCCCTTAGGAGCAGGACTTTTACATAATGAATCAAGTGAAGTTGGGAATTTGTGTTTAATTTGTATCCCAGAAGCCCTGTGGTTAAAGAAATGTTGAGAACTATTGCCTTGAATGATCTTGGGCTTTCTTTTCAGGGAGCCATCCTAATTTCTCCACATCTTTCCTTGATACACTGACCAGAACTAAATATAGCACAGTAACAAGGGATTAATTAATTGAACATAGAGTGAACAGATTTCTATGTTCCACATCCTGTTGCTTTTAATACATCTCAGTATCATGTTGAACATTTTCATAGTGGGACTGTTGGTATATTTTGCTTATATCAGTTCTTCTATATTTATGGCTAACCAGTGTCTCCTATATTATCAAAAATATACCATATTGAATTTACATGTCATAAACTTTGGCAGGCTTTTTGCATTTTATCATAGGTTAAATTTTATCCTCTCTTTCACTAGCAATCTCGTAAAGTTCACCTTACAGATTTTCTGATGAATATACATTTTAATATTTTGTTTGACTTGTCACTGAAGATTCTTATCTGATATTTAAAAAAATTTTTTTTAATATTTATTTTTTGCAAGAGAAAGCGCATGAGTAGGGAGGGGCAGAGAAAGAGGGAGAGAGAGAATCCCAAGCAGGTTCTGCACTGTTAGTGCAGAGCCCAACTGGGACTTGAACTCACAAACCATGAGATCATGACCTGAACTGAAATCAAGAGTCCATCACTCACCTGACTGAGCCACCCAAGCACCCCTGATCTGATCTTTTGAATACCACTTCTAGCCTTTTCTGGCTGATAATATATTATCTTTTGATACAACCAGTGGTTCATTTAATTACAAGTGCTATGGTTAATCCCTCATGTGGTATCATTTTTAGTGAAATTAGACTCTGGAGTGGAGTTAAAAGCATTACTTTAATATGTTACAGATGTTATTTCCCTAATTCTCCTTTGTTTTTTTTAAGCCTAGTTTTATTTACTGGAATTGAAATCCTATATCATTTGCTAATACCTTACCAAATTTATTTGTTGAACAAATAAATTTAACAAACAAAATGGGGTTACAATAATTTATAAATGCATTTGACTTGTTTACCCATTAAATACCTAAACTTTGGAAAATTATCCCCCCCCCCCTTTTTTTTTTCTAGAGCAAGAGAGTGTGCAAGCAAGGGGAGGGGTGAGAGGGGGAGGGAGAGAATCTTAAGTAGGCCCTACTCTGTGCACAGCCCTACACAGGGCTCCATCCCACAACCCTGTGATCATGATAGAAATCATGAGTTGGACACTCAACTGACTGAGCCACCCAAGAGCCCTGGAAAATTACCCTTTTAAGCAGAATTCAAAACATATATCTAATAAACTATATTTCAGAAGTTCTTGAATTCTATTATATTTGGCTATTATAATAAAATACTTGAATTCTATTATATTTGGCTATTATAATAAAATAAACTTGGCATTTTCTGTCAAGATTATTTCTTGAAATGTAAAGTATCATGTAGTTGCCAATATAAAATGTGAGTACAGAGTGTTTCAGATAGTGTGATGTTCATTCCTGGAGCACGTGGAAACATTTTTTCTTTTATTTTCTAGAGTAGCACAGAAGAGGGAGGATGCAGTTTCCAAAGAAGTGACTCGAAAACTTTCTGAAGCTGATAATAGAAAGATGTCTCGAAAGGAAAAGGATGAAAGGTTTGACTTCTAAAATGTTGGTGATAATCAAAACTGGGGATACTTTGTAGAAAATAAGTGTTGGTTTCTGCCTAGAGAATGTGGATAATGGAATTGCTGGAGGTTAAACGTTGATATTGTAGAAGATAAAATGGAATGACAGTTACTGACATTTTGAATTTTTACTACCACCAGATGCTTTTATTTGTGTTCCGTACAGCTCATTTAAAGAGCCATGTGAGGTAGGGCTATTATTTCCATTTTACATTTGAGGAAACAGGTACAGAAAGCTTGAGTAATTTGCACAAGGTCATAGATTAATTAGTGTGTGGTCAGTCTGTAACAAGAACACGGGCAGTGTGGCTTGAGACTTTGTACTTGTAAGTGCTCTCCTGGAGTTTAGGAGCTTGCAGAACTTCATCCAGTGTTGGCTCTGCCACTTGATAGCTGTGAGACCTTGAGCACATCGCCTCACCCCTCTGGGTCTGAAGAGTTTACATTGTATTGTGTGTTAGCATTTTTAGGTGGTGGTATTTCTGTTCCTGAGCTTCCCTAGGGACATCCATTTCTTGGTTATCTGCATTGGTTGGGAAAGAGAGATCTCTGTTTGTCTCCTGTTGCCCAAATCTGTGCCACATTTGTTAGCCCTTACCCCTCAAATTTTCGTGCCAACTGCTCCTAGAAGGCTTAATAGTCTAATAGCTGAGTAGCAGAAGTCTCTGAATGATTGAATAAACTTGTGCCTAAGAGTTGTTACATGGGCTTAATACAGTCACAAGTTGAGGTGGTTTTCATAGATCTTAAATTTTAGTGTCTGCAAAGTGCTTTGTGAAATGGAATTTTTAACCTACCTTGCTCCAGAAAGACCTTGTGGAGACTTGCAGTATTAAAGTGCATATGAAACAAAACAGTACAATTTTGAAAGATCAGAAACCATTTAAAAGTAAAGATGGGTGAATAAGGACCTCGGAGTTAGTTACAGCAGTTGAGCATTGAACTTCGCTCTGAGCTTCCAAGTGTCAGGGTTAGCGTCTGAGGTCCTACACTTTCATTTTCTGATGAGCAGCAGCATGTAAGTCCTTCTGAAAAGAAACTTTCTTGGCACTGAATCTTGGAAGGACTTTATCAAGTCGGTCCTTATTTAAGGGACGCTGAGTAACTTAAACGAACAATGTCTTTTACAGTGGTTTTGAAAAGCCACTAAAACGTTATAGAAATGGTTATCTCCTAGATCCTTTGTAAAAATTGAAGGGTACAATATATATGTGTGTTTTTAATCATTTATTTTAAGTAATCTCTACACCCAACATGGGGCTTGAACTCACAACCCCAAGATGAAGAGTTGAATGCTCTACTGACTGAGCCAGCCATGTACCCTCTGAAGGGTACAATATTAAAATAGTGACAATGAAGGCCTTTTTTCAGGGAGCAGCTTTAATTTGGTTTGGCTGCATAGCTTTTTGATTGTAAATTTTTGCATAGCGTTAGAGGTTAGAGAATCTAGGTTTTTTTTTTTAATCTTTTTACTGAATTTATAGTATTTATTAGAAAAGTGGTTCTTAAATTGGAGTATACATCATAGTTACCCATTTTCAAAGTGCTTGTTACAGCTCTGTACGTTTTAGGTGATGAATTATATCAGAGGTGGCAAATGGGTCTCCTCTTGCCTGATTTGGTATGGCACGTGTTCTTGATCCTGGGATATGTCTCAGAATTTTTCTCAGCATGGTAGTCAGGTAGTCACTATGAGCGAAGAAGAGTTGGAAGTGGAAATGAAATATCTTTGCCATTCGCTGTATCAGATATTTCAAAGTAGAATGAAGGGTAGGTTTTGTGGATACATAAAATGCAGAGTGTCAGAGGATTATAAAGTTTCTGTTCCTGTCATCAGTGGAAATTTGTGCTGTTACTATTCATCTCTTAGAAACCACAGTGGATAAAATTGTACCCAGGTCTCTACTCAGAATTGACGCTGATACCTGGGACTAAGGCTCTCACTAAGATCTAGTGTTTTTCAAAAAAAAAAAAAAAAAAAAAACAAACTAGGATTTTTCTCCCTCAAAAGTAAGTTGTTTCAAGAGAAGGCCTATTAGCACCTCTTTGCCTAAGATATGTATGCCTCAAAGCTACCATCTACAGTCACTTGGAATGGGTACTCCATGCCACTTTGAAACTGCTTTGCCATCCATTCAAGGTTGGAGATCAGCTGAGGAGAATCAGAGGTTCATTGACATTTATCCCAGGATGTGAGTGTTATTTTTTCTTGGTCTGTCATTTAGCATTATGTGATGATAACAGTTCTTGAGTTCTCAGTCTTCCTCTTGTGGGAAGTGTTCCTTGGAAAAATGAGTCTTTGGGAGTGCTCTCCCAAACTAGATTTCTTACCAGTGAAGTTTTGGCAGAACTATTGCTGATGACAGCATTTGAGGGTCTTCATTTTTTTCCTAAATGAACCAGGATATGGATGGGGTAGAAAAAGTTTTGAAGGCTGTCCAAGACAATCCTGTGTATACACTTGATACACAGTGCGTATTGGTCATGCCTGGTCGTATTGGGAGCAGGGGCAACCTGAAGGATTGAGCCCTTTCTTTCATCCAGACGGTTTTTGAAGATGGTTTTGAGTCAGGGTGTGGCAGGGAGGTAGGGAGAGGTGCTCTGATGGAGGTAGGATAATCTAAGCAACCATAGTGAAGGCATGCTAGTAACCTATTTAAGGAACCTGTCTTTTTTGGGTCTTATGCCACAGTCTTGAAAACAGGCAATTGTTCGAGTGTTTTCTAGAATTAAACCACGTTGGGCCGTTGCATCTTTCTGAGGTGGTGTTTTCTTTGATCATTGTTAAAATGGTATAATGTATTTCCTCCCAGTTCCAAGTCCTATATATTTTTAAACTTATATTTAAACTTCTCTGAAATCAGGAAGTGTATTAGAGTTGATGGCTGTGCATTTAATGTAGTGTCTTTCACTTCTCCCAAACTTAAATAGAAGTTTTATTAGGTTGACTCTATCCATAGAATTAAGGAACTATGGCATTTATGTTTGAGACCACAAACTTCTTGTGATAAAGATAGTTTATCTCATTTAACTCCTTTACTGTCAAGCTTGTTGACTTTGTATTAGAACATTTGGTGAATAAAATGTAGGAGTTGCCAGGGACATTAGCCGTAGTGCTGTCCTTAGGATTGGTGGAGGGGATCATCTGGCCCCGGAATAGTATATATCTTTTGGGAGGGTAAAGCGTCAGTGGTGATGGCTTTCAGCCTTTTTGATAATGATCCACAGTAAAATACTTTATCTTTTGACCAAATACACTCAAATATGCACATATGCAAATATTTCAAAAAATGATAATTATCTAAGATAATTATCTAATTATCCATATACTTGATATTTTTCTATTTTTTTTTTTTAATGTGGGTCTCAGCCCACTCAGTTGTTGTCCCTGAGTGTTGAATCCACCCTGTTGATTTCACATCCTACTAGTCACAGCCTATCCTTTTAAAAATTGCTTTACAAAGTTAACTAACCAGGTGGAATAAAGACTCCCTTATTCACAGGCCACCTGGAATTTCCTGCTGCTTGTGTGAAGAAGTAAACGAAAAGGTTGATAAAATTTTAATAAATTAATAAACTATAATAGAGTGGATTAAATAAAATTTAAAAATCCTGCTAATCAAACAGATTACTTGTTTGAATTATCTAAAGGTGGCTAACGGCATTTGCGAAGAAGTCGGCTTCTGTGAGCCACAGCTGGTTGTAATATTGAAGGCTGAAATCTGTAGGCTATTGAGAGTCTCAAGCCAGCAAACAGCCAGGAAAGCTTCATCTGGCTACTGAGCATGGAGTTTGTTTTAGGTGAGGACCTAGAGAAAGATGTCTCTTTAGGCTGTTGATGAAACCAGGCCAATTATAATTAATCTGTCCCTTCCTGCAAAGCTCTGACTGCCTGGGAGAAAAGGTAATACACCCAGCAGCTATTTTCATTAAGAATAAAATACCTTTTTCAGTAGGAAAAGGGGCACAGTGCTGATTAAATTAAATATTAAAAACACATTCTGTTCAGAATGCTTAAGGAAAAACTTACAGTGAACTAGAGCCATGTGGCATATAAAATATTATAATACATATTTATAAACTTGATTTGTTTGTCTGCAGAATCTTGTGGAAGAAGAATGAAGTTGCCGATTATGAAGCTACAACATTTTCCATCTTCTATAACAACACCCTATTCCTGGTCTTGGTCATTGTTGCCTCCTTCTTTATATTGAAGAACTTCAACCCCACAGTGTATCCTTTTAAAGGTTGCGTAGCATTTTTCGAAGTCTAGAAGCAGTAGTTCCTTTTGGTTTTGATTTGCCTGAGTATTTTACTATAAAGAAAAACTGTCTAGGGAATCGGTCCACTAAATAGCTCGAACTCATGAGATCGTGACCTCAGCCGAGACCGAGTCAGATGCTTAACCGGCTGAACCACCCAGGCGCCCCAACAGGTGGAGTTTTTGATGTAATAAAACAGCAGACACTTCCAACTTGAATCTTCTGGGAATACTAGAGTGGTTTTCCCCGAACAGTCCAGTTCTGTGACTGAGAGTAGCTCTGAACTTTCACAGCCTCTTTGCTTTCACACGCCAGCTATAGCCAAAACACTGCTGGGCGGGGGAGACTTCTTTTTCCTTCGCTCTTGGGGGGTACAAGGATAAGTTTCTTCTTCCTGCTCATATTCTTTGATTAGCTCTTCTCCTTTAGGTTAAATGGAATTCAGATGTTTTCTTTGTGATCATGTGTTCTAGGTTTCTGGCTCAAGTGTTTTCTTTTTAAAATTGGGACACATTTCCTGTGAATGCTCTTCATTCTTTATAGTCTTCTGTAAATTGTATTTGCAGACAATGGGACTGCACATCATTGTCATTTCATAGTGTCAGGAGGGAAACTGCATTCCATAGAGATGGGCTCTTTTTGTTTTGTTGAACTGCTTTTGGGCTTTTAATTTTTCCTTAACATTAAATTTTTACAGGAACTATATTTTGTCCATAAGTGCTTCATCAGGCCTCATCGCCCTCCTGTCTACTGGCTCCAAGTAGACCATGTCCGCTTTGCCCCCTGGCTTTGTATCTACGGGTGGCCTGTGGTATATGGAAAAGTAGCAGGGTGGTCAGAGTGAGAGACACACAAGATGTTTTTATAGTCTGCAGTTTGAGGGTTTGAAAAACCCAACAAAATGTAATTCAGTATTTGTGTATTGGCTCTTTTTTGACAGATTGTTGAAATTAAAGGAATTGGAAAGGAAACTCCGAGTACCAGGACATTTATTAAAAGGTAAAAAGTGTCATGCAGTGTGCTGTAATCACAAGAGGAGAAAATAACTTGTTTCCTTGATCTGTCAGAGGTCACAGTAACCTGGACTGAGCTGTTATTTATAATAGTAGCAAGAAGTTAATAACTGGTTCTCTGTGTTCTAACCACAATATTACAACTTTTTTTGAACCATAAATATCAGAATGAATCCTTTCCCCTGGGGATTGAACAGAAGCCTCATGTTTACCAGTCTCTGAATTTGTGATTTGAAATAACTCAAAGTTAAAAACAAGGTGTCTCCAACTTGGGGAAGAGAAACTTGTGGAAAAATTTGTTTGTTTGCTTCTTTCTTTCTTTCTCTCTCTCTCTCTCTCTCTCTCTCTCTTTCTCTCTTTCTTTCTCTCTTTCTCTCTTTCTCCCTCTCTCTTTCTGTCTTTCCGTCTTTCTTACAGAAGAAAGGCAGCCAAGGCAATAGGCTAAAAATAGTGGACAGGCATATGAGGGTAGTCCTGTGGGATTAAAGCATATACTGTTCACTGTATAGTTTTGGTCTTGGGTGGCCAGGGAGGTCAGCTCAACACTACCATGTTGGTTTGACTTGTTAAGAGACTGGAGTCATTGTGTTCCTTGACTAGGGTCTCACACCACTAGAGGAATGTTCACTAGAGAACTACTTTCCTGAATATTGATGTGTGAAAGGCCAAAGTAATATTTATGGTCTTAGTTCCAGAATTCTAAGAACTCTCCAAGGAATTGCGGTGGTTTTAGTGCTTGTCAGCATTTTTCCATTAGGACCTTGATAAATTTGACCCCTTGGTCCACAGGCTCCTATCGATTATGAGCAGAACCTCTTCACATTAACCTCTTCACCCCTGGGTCTAGCCAAGAGCAGTCTCTTGCACTTTTTAACCAGTGTGTGCAGGGATAATTACAATTTTTCTGGTGCGTGCCATGATTTGAAGAAGTTTGGGAAGCTTTTTAACCTGTAATACTTAAAAGGTTATGGAATCACAAGTGATACAGGTTCATATTCTTATAACTTTGACCACACCCAGTAATTTCAAAAGAACAAACAGTACTTCAAAAGAAATACCCTATGCCTAATTTCTAACCTTACTTTTAATCTTTAGTTTCCATTTCTAAGTTTAAGGTGAATGTTGTAAATATTTGCTGTTTTGTTACAACTTTATAGAAAAGTGTTCCTCAGAAGTTCATCTTCTGTGCTATTGGATATTTTTGGTAGGCCCACATCTAAGAACTTGGAAGGGGGACAGGGGCAGGAGCACATTTGCTTAGTGACTTACATCATCATTGTCTTCATTGAGGATTATATTTCCTCATTGCTTCTAGAAGTTTGCAATTTATTTTTCTTTGGTGCATTATTATCCATAGTACTGTCACTGGATAATATGGAACGAACAGGGAAGTTGCCAGAGAGTCATTTGCAAAGTAGTGAAAGACGTAGGAGGTTTATTTTTCTTACTATGTTAACTTTTCTTGTAGATAAATAAGGGGTCAGTAGTTTGGTGGCATGGAATTTGTGTACTAAATGCATTTGCTTATTTGACAAACCATCAGGGTCTACTATCAGCTGGGTCAAGTATTTTTTTTTCTTTAATTGCTGGTAGAGAATTGCCACTAGATGTCAGTGTCTGTGTAGAAGGGGGGAAAATTGCCACCATTCTTACAATACCGTGTGCCATACTTACAATAGGGTGGTGAAAAAGGGCATCAGCTTAATATTCTTAATAGAATGTTTCTTGAGTTCATAAACTGAGTAATTTGTAGAAAAGCATATAAGCAAAATTTGGTTTTGTCTTGAATTTTACCTATAGCATTTTTTGGTTCTGATAATGATTTCTAACTTTCTATACTGTTAAATTTCTATGCATAAGTTTGTAAGGTATATACTCACATTGCCAATTTTCGTTCAGGACTTACTGTACAAGTACTTTACTCTTGGGAATTACAGAACTTTTCCTCATCTCTAAAATGGCTATGTGGCACATAGAATCATGATGGGCTGTATCTGGTTTAGTTCATAAAAACCTGCTGTAGAATTTGTATTTTAAAAGACCCCATGTCCAATACCAGTAAAATAAAAAGGATTCTGCTGTAATTGAGATTAAAATCGATTAAATAGCCCCTCCCCCTACTCTCCTTGTGGTAAGTAGAGGCTTAAAATGTTGGTTCATTTTACATTTTCCTATTTTTAGTTTCTCATTTACAGCTTAATAAAAATCTTAGCTAGAAATTATTCTTATAAGCCAGTAAAAATCTACCGGTTGTCCTCTTTGGTAAATTATTCTAAATTGGAAAGAATAATGTACAAGGTTTGAAGTTAACCAGAATATGCAGGTTGGATTCACACCCAGAATTCTTGTGAAAGGTTTTATTTGTCGAGTATGATTAAACTTTTATTTGTCAAGTATGATTAAAATTTATGTTTTCCCTTGACATCTTTGAGAGCCATATGAATAAGTACATAATCTTTATTACATTATTCGACATTACTGTTTAAATTTTTCACACATGTAAAAGTGCATCTTTGTAGTTCCTGAGATAGTAATTAAATGTGTGTGCGGCAGTGACGGGCATAGTGTGGTTCTCTTACAGAGCAGCACGTCAGGCCTCTGCCAGCATGTGCCTGCCGTATTGTCCTGCCCACCCAATTTCTGTGTTTTCAGCATGCATGCCAGTCACTGCTGTTTCTGGAGACACAAAGGATGCGGAGACCTAGACCGATAGAGAACTAATCTACAGATCTATCTATTTAGGCTCTAGGGGATTATCTCCTACCTCTTGGGACTCTCAGGCAGAGGAATTGATTGAAGATTAGGGTTTTTTGGGTGGTTTAGATTTTCATGGATGTGGTTAGAGACTACTCATTGGCTCTTATGAGTGTTCGTTGCATCTCTTCTCTCACTTTTGCCTCTTTTTAATGGATTCTGAATTCGGATTCTTGCTCAAGCTTTTTTTAACTTAAAATTTTCCCTACAGAATTTTTCATAAAATTCATCCTTAAAAGAGCACAGGACTGGAACACTGAATACTTGGGTTTTAGGCCTGGTTTCCTCATTTGCCAGGGAGTTGTGGCCTGGAAGCTGGCTGGAGTGAGGCTCTGACATCTGCTGACAGATGGTGCACTATTGATGAAGTGACAGTTCTTAAAGTGGGCAGCCAGGCACACAGCGTCTAGTTTGCATTTCCGCTGGCTGAGATTTCAGTATGCAGATGACTGCTAGCCAGGTTACCCTTCGGAATGGTATGTTCTCTGCCAAGACATTCTTTCCAGAAAAGAATATGGGGGTGCATGGAAATTTTTCTTAAGGATATAACTGACATTTCTAATGTATATTTACCATGGCAGACGATTTGTCGGTCAGAAAACTAATGGCTAAGCAATGTTTGTATTTGGTTTTAATTGCAGGTGTTTTTAAAAGAGTTTGAGAAGCTTTAGCTTTAGTGCAGAGTATTTCTTAAATCCAATGAGAGATGATATTGTTAGCAGTTAATCATTTTCTTCATTAATAAGAGGAAAAATTTTGGATTGTTATTGAAATCTTTTAATCCTGTTTCTGTTGGGTATCATTCAGTGCTGCTTACTTGCCAACATAATTTTTATTCAGATGATTCTTCCTATCTTATGGAGGTGGATATATATATATATACACACATATATACACACACGCGCACACTTATAATGAAAGATCAGAGAAAAACTAATTGAGATTAAGGGCACAAAATGCTTTTATTACTCTAAGCAAAGAAGTTAAATTGCAGTTCCAATTAGCCAACTTCAGCTCATTTATGCACATAGTAGTTCACTGGATTGAATACACAATGAACAACTGAAAGATGATCCATTTCCATCATTAATCTGGTACTCCTGGGCAAAAACCCAACTGTTTCCTTATTAGAATACAGGTAGTAGTAACAAAAAAGAAAATTCATTGGTATTTCACACTAATGCTGTAAGATTTAGAACTTAATCATGAAATACATATTTGGAAATGGTGGCAGAAAATAGCATTTTAAGCTGATGGTATAATCTTTAAACGTCAAAGTGATTTCTATACGGGGTACTGGCTAGCCAGAAAATTAGAATTTTGTACATGCTCATGTGTCCAAATAGAGAGCTAGGATCCCACCCCCCCAAAGTTTTCCTTCTTTACAGGTACACACAATATAGTCTCACAGTTTTTCTCGACATACTCATGAGGGTAGGTAACCAGTAATGGCAAGGTTAGACTTCTGCTTCTGTGTGCAACAAGGCTAGGCCCCTTTAATCCATGCAGAGAGCTTCCATGCATTTAGTTTAGTGCATATATAATGTGGTTTATAGAATGAGGAAATTCTTTAACATTTGTTTTTCACTAGGCAAGTTAATTCACCCAGCATGTTCTGAGTAGTGATAGCATTTTTCACAAAGTCCATGACTCACTTTCATGATGACTGCTCAAAAACAAGCATTATATTGTAAAATCCCAGTGCTAATTAAACAGCAAACATTTGCCTTTGTGGATATTTTACAGGTTTACTTACAAAACTGAGCATTTGTGTATTTATTTTTAAAGCTCAAATATTTAAACTTGCAGAAGCTGTGCCTACAAGCAGTCAGAAGTATAAAGCAGGTTTTAATAAAATGTAGTCAAAAGTGAACACTTCAAAGTTGCATATACATTACATTTTATTCAAAGCTAAGCTTCCATAGCAGTGTAATCCTCCCTTTCGTAAATTAGCCATCCTGTCTCAAGTTAAAGATTGGGGGTTCATCCTTTAATTATCTCTGTATGTGAATGGACAGAACGTTAATAGAATCTTAATAGAGACGCTTTGGGTCAGTTACAATACAGGGTCGTTGTTGGGGCCAAGCAACAGTGAATATTTTTAAAAGGTAATGAAAGCAGATACCTAGGAATTTTAGTTTTGTTTAATGACAAGTGAGACAACCTTTGATAACCTTCATGTGAAAATAGGGGGGAAAAAAAAAGGTAAAATTGTTTGTTCTCCCAAGTAAGACTTCTGAGTGGATGTAGCCTCCTCTTTCTGATGCAATCCACATTGCATCTGTGGATTTTATTCATTTGAAAAAATAGATCTGTACAGCCTACTTTAAGTTACTAAATGCCTGAAGGCACTAGGTCTTCCCCTCATATCCTTCCTATGGCATAAGCATGAGGCGTACAGAGCAATGCAAGAACAGGTGACTCCAGTCCAAGGTAAGAAAATAGAATGGATTTTCTTGGTTGTGAGTTTTCAGATGTGCTCGTTATTCAGGTGCACAGTGGTAGCGACAGCAGGTACCTCAGAATCCAGGAATACTAGAGGTTGAGCAGCAGGCTGCTAAGTGACTCAAAAGACTGGCTAGTAACACCATTCTGTACCAGTGTAGACCGCAGTTTTAACCATGCAGGTCCTATGGCTCATGCACTGCTTTATGATCTATAGTCCTTTTTGCTGTAGGGCTTGTTTCGCAATATATTATCAATCTCATTTACCACGTGTGATGTCATCTTTGGGAGAACCTAGAGCATGAGAAGTACAAAGGATACGGTTGGTTAGTACCTGATCATTTGTTCTTTGTGCTTAATATTAAGCAAAGTCGTCTAGACTTACGTACATTTATAAACCACAACTAGAATGTAAGGTCCCTGGCAGACTGTAAGCTCCTTGAGGTCAGGGACCTTGTTTTTTTCTGTCACTGAATCTCCTATGATAAGAGTGCTTGGCTCATAGTTGGTGCTTCTAAGTATTGCTTAACTGAATAAAGGCATGCTGTGTAAATGAAATACACATGGAAATACGAGTCACATGATTTTAGATTTTCTAATGGCCACATAAAAGTGAAAAGAAACATGTGAAGTTCATAGTTTTACCCCATTTTATCTAAAACATTTCAACATGTAGTTGGTATAGAAAATTAAGATGCTGTACGTTTTTTAAGTACGAAGTCTTTCAAATCCAGTACATGTAACACTTAAAGCACATCTGCATTCTGACAAGCTGGTTTTGTGCACTAAAAAGCCACGTGTGGCTAGAGGCTAGGGTTGTGGACAGCACAGATCTAGAGACTGAGAGATTTTTTTGCCACTGGTGGTCACAACCCTGGTGAAGGATGGGCAGGGGTTAACAGGCATCCCTTGTAGATGGAATGGCTCATGAGAGAGAAGTCTGAGATGAAGAAAGTGTAGAGTGGGTGGTGATGGTAGGGATAGGAAAGGGGAAATTGGGATAAACAGCGTGGAAACCCTCAAATGCCACTTTTTGGACTTGGGACTTGATTCTGTGGTCAGTGGGGAACCTCTCAGGACTTCTGAGCTGGGAGTGACCCTGTCAGGCACCTGGAGGTAGTTTGAAGGAGATTGAAAGGGAATGCAGATGCTAGAAATTTCTTGCTGTTGGAGCCAGAGATGATAAAAGCATGAACTAACGGGTGGCAGTGAAGTAGAAAAAGACTGGATCAGAAAGACATTTTGTAGGATGATGATGGTTTTAACACTAGAAGGATAGAGGTGTAGATTATGGAGACAGAGAGCGACAGGAGTGGTTTGGAATATGAGAAGTTTGAAGTAGGAGGTGTTGAGTTTAAGGTGTCTAGGGGAGATCCACAGAGGCATAGCTCCGTAGGCAGCTGAGTGCAGCTGTGGGTTAGTGCTGGCAGGAGGATTGGAGTTGAGGGTTTGTGAGTCATTTGTGTAGACATGCTGACTGAAGCCCTGGGAGAGGATGAGATCACCCAAGGCTAGCGTTTATCATGAGAGGGGGACCAAGGGCACACATTACACCATAAGAAGAGGGACAAAGGCAGACTTTTTCACAGGAATAGACTGACCCTGTGTGGAGACTCTGGCAAAATACAAGCATGATGGCCAGTTCTGAGGTTTCGGCCTCACCCTTCCTCTGCTGCAATCATGCTGGCCCGGGTGACCTTGTCTCCACTCAAGTGCTGTTCTAAAAAGCCTTAGGGTTTGGCAGAAGAGTAGAGCTACTCCGCCTAAGAAACTAGTTCTGGTTAACATTTTCCTATCTGAAGCTAAAGGGAGAGTTTCATTTCCCACCAGCTTTGGAACCTCAGAATTGAAACTAGTGTGTTCTTTCAAACGAGACGACAATAAAGAGACCCAAATCTAGAAACTAGATTTGTGGGAAGTTTTGTCTAAAATATAATGGGTTAGCCATGTGAGGGAAAAAAAATTCTTCCATTACACCAAAATAAATTTCAGATAGAGATTTAAACATTAAAAAAAGAAACCATAAAAGTACTTGAATAAAACATGAAAAAATGTATATATAGCCTTGTAAGACTTAAAAATTTTAAGAGAAGCCATACCTCCAGAATTTTATGTGAAGTCGCCCGATTTTTTAATGTTGGCAACTGTTGTAAAACATTTTCATCCACTACAGATGACACAAACATCCCACAGGCTACCAGTTTGGCAACCTTGCCTGTTCTACTGACTGGAATAATTGGTGGATTGAGGATACCAAGGAAGGAGAGCAGTGAGGGGAGATGAGCCCTGGATGTGAAGGGCCTGCCTGCTGAGAAGCCTGGATTTCTCTGAGGAGGTGATGGGGAGCCTCAGAAGGGAGAACATTGCTTCTCTCCACCTTCTAGGTGGAAGTGGGGCGGATGGGGGCCTGTGCAGGTGATGGCTGCCTGCCTGCAGCTGTGGTTTATCCTCTCCAGTTGGCCATTGATTGAGGCTCTGACTTGTATGTTCCCTCCAGTTTACGCATGGCTGAGGCACATTCCATCCCTTAGAGCAGCTGGCTTCTCGTGCCCATTAGAACTTTCCTTTAACCACTGTTGTTGGCACTGCACACTTCCTGTCCTGCCGCCAGTCCCACCACGGCTGGGTGCCCCCAGCTGCCCAGTCACAACGGGTGGAAGTTTGCTGGGCTGGCCGGAGGTGGGAGTGGAAAGGGGGAGGGGATGATGGAGCCTCCAAGGTAGCAGCCTCCCAGCTTGGGTAGCATCCCTATTATCTTACCTTTTGAGCATCTCTTACCGCATCCTGCTATCAGCCTGAGCCTTGCTAGGGAGGAAATGCTTTGAGAAGATGACAGACTCCGGAGTTTTCGTCTGAAATACATCTTTTGCTACCTGGAGTACTCCCACAGCCCAGGAGTTACCTCTTTTTACCGTTCCCAGGCAGTATTAACTCCCCCTGGGATGGCAGTGGTCACTATTCGCATGATAGGAATCTCAGTTCCTCCCTTTTCTGGCTGAGCCATCAGCAAGTCCTGTCTGTGTCCAAAGCCTGTGGAATCCATCCACTTCACCTCTGTAGCCGCCATCCTAGCTAATCCAAGCCAGCATCTCTCATCACCTGGACAACTGCCTTTGCCTTTCTTCATTCCACTTTCTACAAAGCAGCCAGCACAGTCTTTAAAAATTCAAATAACAGCATGTCCTTAAAACGCTCCGAAGGATTTGTTGCACATACAACAAAACTAACCTTTTTAGTGTCCTTTGAAATCCATCTCCTGCCTGACTCCACTTTAATGCATCCACTGTCCCTTTTGCTCACTACATGTTGGCCACGTTAGCCTTAGGCTGGCAGTTCCTGGAAAAAGCCAAGTTCCTAATGGTCTCCAGGCCTTCGCACTGTTCTCCACTGTGTCTGGAATGCTCTTGCTTGGGTTTTTCATATGCTGTGTTCTCCTCTTTTGGACTTCAGGATACACCTATCCCAGAGGGGCCTTTGGCACAAACATTATCTGAAGTAGGCCCACCCATTTCTCAGTCTCTGTTACAGAACCCTCTTTAGTTACCTAATAGTCCTCACATTTTGAAATTATTTCATGTTTATTATGTGCCTCTCCCACTGGAATGTAAACTCCTTAAAGCCTGGACAGTATCTTTGTCTGTTATGGTGTCTCCAGTGCCTGGTGCATAGTAGGCTCTCAAAGATCTGAATGAACTAAGGGATAGATTGATTTTTTTTTTTTTTTTTTATCTGATTCACTCTTAGCCAGCCCGTGATCTCATGAGGGCAGAGGCCAGTTCTTTGCTCAGTACCTTCCATGCCTAGCATGGTGCCAAACATACAATACATACTAAATAACTGTTAATGGAATTGAAATCATTGAATTTCAGTTGTGTACAGACTGTTCCTCTATTTCCTCCTTGTCACCGTGTAGTCTTATCTTTTCCCAGAACATCAGTGAAAATAAGGTAGGGGTGACTTTCATAAGAAGGAGCATTCCCCATAAGGGATGGAACCCCATAGAATTCTGGGAGGAGTTGGGGGGCTGGAGAGGTTCTTCATAGCAGGGGCAGCTGCACAGCCCTAAGAAAGTGATGATGGGAAGGAGGTTGGCACCATTTATCTCCCAGCATATTCTGGGCTGTTTGCCAAAAGGGTTTTTAAAAAATGTTTTATCAAGTTTGTTCATACCTCCATGGGTTTCCTTTTGGAAGGGTTAACGGGGCTTGTTTCAGGGATGGGCAGGCAAGGGAGACCTTTCTGTTCCCCAGTGAGCAGTAGGAAAATAGACAACCATACCTGTTGTGGCAGGTGCTGGCTGTGGCAAGAGTAGTGGGCAGGGTCCTTAGGACCCTCAGGGCTGAGCGTGGGGCAGGCTCAGGACTGAGGTATGGCCTTTGGGGCACGGGATGGTCACAGCAGCCATTAACCTCACCCTCTCCACAGATAAAGCCCTCAGGAACATCTCTCTCCCACTTTTTCTCTCACTACCGATGCAGGCTCCTACCAAATCCAATCCACTTCTTCCCCAGGGAAGGTGGTTAGTCCTGAATTTGCTGCTAGAAAGATGTGATCCTGGAAATCCAAAATAGAATTTTGAGCCTATATCCTCTTAAAATGTGGGAAACATTCATTCAACAGGTATTTGATTGTTGACTAAGAGACACAGTATGCTAGGAACTGGAAAATTGGTGGAGATGCCAGAAAGTCTCTGACCTCCGGGAGCTCACATTCCAGTGGGGAGACAGGTAATCCTACTACATGATCACAAATACTGTGGTGGGGAGGAGGAATACAGGATGCTATGGGAGCAGAAAGGGGTGGGGGGCTTGGCACAACGTAGATTGGCAACTATGTGGGGAAAGGAGTAATGCATAATTTCAGGTAGGTTATTAAGCAGGTTTTTATGGTCAGGCTTGGGAATTCAGTCGCCCAGTGTAACATTGCTTGGGTCTTGGAATGCACTGTCCCACATACCATCCTGAAGAATGTGCTTTGACAGTATCGCCTGTTCATAAGAGGACACCCCTGGATCCGTGTCCTGTAAAAGTTCTGTTGCTTCTTGGGCCTTTGTGTACCCCCCTTATCCTAAGCACCCCCCCCACACCCCCCAGCTAGAAACAGATGGCCTTTCCCTCTATTAGAGGCCTTCATGCAGCTGTGACACAATAAAGGACAGAGGTGGAAAGAGATGGGACACTGCCTGGGGACATCTTCAACGGACCATGATAGTCTCTGGAGTTTACTGGAAAGGGCTGTAGTACTTGCCTGAATGGCACCAAGGTTTTCAATGAGTTGTTCAGGAGTGGATGATCCCAGGAGCACGGAACTCACACCCTCATTTCTCAGGCACCAAGCTGGGAAGAAAGAACACTTGGTCAGGATGTCAAAACACTTCTGCTTATCGATTAGCTTATAAACACCACCTGTAACGCCAGTTGTTGCAACCAAAACTTTTGGGGGAGGACAGACCGTGCTTTCCAGGATTAAATACCTCAGCAGCAACAGCTGTCCTGGAGAGGGTTTAGTACAATGTCTGCATTTGAGCTGAGGGTTTAGGGCTTGTACATTTTCTACATGAGTAGAAATGGTTGGGATATCCACTCCGGCTGTCCACGCCAGGAACACACTCTTGCTCCTGAAAACACCAGATCCTGCTTCCTGGCAGATCCCTGTGTTTCCATTTCCATCTTGGCGCACAGTCTCCTGTCTTTCCATCTTACTCGTGCTCTTTTTTCTCATCTGTTATGTAGAGTCCTGTAGACCCTGGGTGTCTTCTTCCTTTGTTTCCTTCTACCTGTCAAACTTCTCTGGATCTCCCTAGTCTAAGATTCAACCTATGTTGATTATCTGCTTCTCACCAACCTTCCACCTCCTCCTCTGCATCTCTAGCAACCTCCGCCCTTAAACCCTCTAGCCCCTGTCCCCTCTCTCAGCAGATGACCTGGTATCCTACTTTATGTAGAAAAGTCTGTTCTGTGGGATATTCTTCAGTAACCTACAAGCACATATATAAATATATACCCTCTGTTTTCAGATGAGGTGTCTGGTTTCTGTCCAAGACCAAAGTCTGCCCTGGATCTGACTCCTTTTGCCTTTTCTTAGACTTGTTTCATTATTGTTTCTGGCTTTCTCTCCTGAATCTTAAGTCTCTTACTGTCTTCTTCCTCTTTATCAAATTTGTCCCATTCTAAAATTAGCCTCCTCTAACCCTTCATAACTTGACTAGCTACTGCCTCACCCTTTTCCCCGTAAGCTTCTAAAAGGCATATAAAATGCCTTCCTTGCCTCCTAGTCCCCTTCTTAACTGTGTCAGAAGCCAAGTTCCCTGGGAACCTCCTTGTGGTTACAGTAGATGTCTCCATTCATAGATGTCTGGAACTAGAAGTTTCTGGAGAGTCACACAGATGCAGTGTCTGCTGTACATCCTGCTAGGTGTCCCGCAGGCGCTGCATACTTCTTGCTACTTAACTACGAAGCCTGCCTGTCTTGTGTTCCCAGCCTCATTTAGTGGCCTTCCCAGCAACTGGGCCTTCCAATCCCCAAACCCGAGAGCTACCCTTAGGAACTTTTCTGAGCCCTCATTCCCTTTTAATTACTGTGTCTAGTTGATTATTCCTCCTAAATACTTCTTTAATCCGGTAGCTCTTGTATTGCAGCATGCATCAGAATCACCGAGAGGGCTTGTGAAACAGTTACTGGGTGCCATCCCGGAGTTCGTGACTCGGAAGGTCTGGAGTGGGGTCTGGGGATCTGCATTTCTGCAAGCTTCCAGGTGCTGCTGCTGGTTCAGGGATCAGGCTTATTGTAAAAACTTGATGTAAAATTTACCCAGTTAAAGTGTATAATTCAGTAATTTTTCATAAGTTGATCATGTTCAACCATCACCATTGATAGTGAATCCCGTTTGTACCTCCACTCCCAGCAAACCTCTAATCTATTTTGTACCCCTATAACTTTTTATTACTTCCAGACATTTCATTTAAATGGAATCCTATAACCTGGATCTTTAAGTCTGACTTCTTTCACTTAACATAATGTTTATAAGGTTCACCATGTTCTAGCACGTATTAATAAATATTTCTTTTATTGCTGAACAGAATTCCATCATGTGGATGTAGGACTACACTTTGAGAATCACTGCTCTGGTTCCACTGCCTACTGTCCTTATTCAGGACCTCACCTTCTCTCTCCTGCACAACTGTTTTTCCCACCTCTTGAGTGGATTTTCTCTCCTTTTCCCCCATACATCTGTCACACGTCAACCAGCAATGTTTCCAGATGTACATCTCATCATGTCACTTGCCTGGTCAGAAGTTCTTCAATATAATCATTGTCCTGTGAGACGAAGCTCTCATTTCTCACCCTGGCAAACTTACTAGAACGCCGTCTCTCCAGCTTCAGGTCTTCTCATTCCCTGCCTTGAAATTCGGGGTGCAGTAGCACTGAACTGTTTGTAAATCCTTTCCATCCCCAAACATCATGCTGTTTTCCTGCCCCTCAAGCCCTCGGCTCAAGTGTGCCCTCGACCTGGAATGTCCCTGTGCCTCACTAACACCTACTCATCATTTGAAACTCTTCATAGATGCTTCACTGCTTTCTCCCAGAGTCCTTCCCTTTGAATCCCAGGTGGGGTTAGCCCCTGCACTTAAGACTTCCATGATCCTCTGTGCCCTTCTCAATTATTTTATTACAACACTGTATTAATCTATTCTCTTGCCCACCAGGCTGTGAGATATTTGTTATTTGCACTGGGATGCTCAGCACCCAGCCCAGTACCTGTACATAGTAGGTGCTTATTACATGTTTGTTGAATAAACACAGATGTGAATGATGGGTGGCTGTCCAGAAGCATTTCTTCTGTCCCCATCTGCTCAGGCCCTGCAACACATACTCTTAAGCAGTTAACATGCTCAGGCCTTTTAAGGCAATCACTAAATCTTTCCACGTGGACAAAATAAAACTATGAAGGCAACAGGCCAAGAGATCCAGGACTTTTTCTTTTTTCTTTTTTTTTTTTTTCCTTGGCTGCATTGTTTCCTGCTTTGCACTTAGAGAACTCCTTTTGGCCCTAGTGGAAGTTCTGAGGTCAAAGCAGGGCACTGGGAAGATTATTGCCCATAAACTACCTGATGCCAGCAACAGCCAGTTTTCCTCATGGGCTGTAGGACATACGAGGACCCACTAGGCCGAGCTGACCAGTGTGATAGGTAACACACACAGATGATTCAAGATAATTAGCATCTAACCAAGTGTCCTTAACCGTCCTATCCAGAATGCCTATGATCAGGGTGTGAAAGCTGGCTCCTGTGCAGGTGTGTGCCTCGGGAGCTAGCCCACAGCCGGGTTCAAGGAGTTTGTTTCCTGCTAAAGGATTCCCTTCCCCCTACACCCCTTCTAGCAGATCAAAGGTAACATGCCTGGAAATCATTTCCCTCTTGGTTTGAGAGTTCTGTGCTTGAAAGCAAAACTACTTGTTTATAAAGAAAGAAAAAAATGACAGGCAAGACATCTAGGGGCACAGAGGGAGGAAAGGGAGAATCAGAGCATGTTTTAGACTGTGAAGAGCATCTTTCATGTGTATCTAACATCTAGTGAAAGTCTAAATCTGGTAAAGGTTTCCTCTTTAGAAAGACCGTGTTCTGTCTTTCAGAGCTAAATTCAGTACTCACTGTCACGTCACTGCCTAAAACCATATTTACGACCATATTTGAAGAATAGATGTTTCTCTCTGTGCCTGTCACTTTGACCACATGCCGAGGCTAGGAATGGACAGAGTTTTAGGTCCAGGGTGTCTAATTCTTTGCAAAAACAGCAGCATCATTGTTACCACTTCCTGGGTACCTACTCTTTGCTTTATATCTATAATTTTGCTCTACTCAACAAATTGATAAGGTATCTATTATACCCCTTTTATAGATGAGAAAATTAATAGGTTAAATAACTTGCTCATGGTCAAATAGCTAATACTTTTTACTGTGCTGGTTAAAGTTACAGGAATGCTAATAATCATATCATTCTTTGGCTTTTTTGTTTTTTGAAAGAAAAGATTAAAACAAAGCCTGTATATATACTTAGGTTAAATGATAGTCCCCTCGTCCCCAACCACCTCCCCTTTCTGTCCCTGATGGCAGCCATTTTTTTTCCTGCCTTGCAACCACAGATCATGCATCTAACAAATATTCTATCACGTCATTTTATTTTCATAAAACTTATCTTGAGCTTTTTATCTCATTTCACTATCAGATTAGCCCCAATTCCTGCTATTTCTTAATCTTTAGGATTTTTTTTCTAGACCCTACACCCATTTTATTCTTTTCTCATAACTACCCCGTGGATTTTTTGTTTTTTTACCTTCAGTTTCTTTTGTAAAGTGGAGATAACGACAGCAGATACTCTGTTAACATCTGTAAAGTAGGGCTAGTGATAGCATACATCTCATGGGAGTGTTTTGATGATTAAGGAGACAACAGTGTGTATAAAGTGCTACTGTAGAGCAAGGAGCTGAAAGTCTCCAGTCTTGTCTTTTTAATACTTAGCCTCTAAGCCACATGTGGCAGCTGTTGGCAACATGAGGGGTGTTTGGCCTGAATCGAGACGTGCTGTGGGTATAAAATACATCTGGATTTTGAAGACGTAGTATGAAAAAATGTAAACTATCTCAACTTTTTTTCTTATTACATATTAAGAAAATGTTTTGGCTATATTGGGTTAAATAAAATACATTATTAAAACTAAGTTCGCCTGTTTTTAATTTTTCAGTATGGTCACTAGAACATTTTAAGAATGTGGTTCACATTATATTTCTATTGGACAGCACTGGTACATGTGGTTTTCAACTGTATGAGTGACCGTGACCTTTCATCGGCTCCACAGTGTTAATAAGAGGACTTTTCTTCATGGCCCCTCAGGAGGTTTCAGGGCAAACACGTTTCCCTGTGGCAGTAGCCTTGGGCCCCCGGCACAGCCCTGCTTCTGGCCTCTCACCGGCCCTGCCTCAGCTTCCACAAGGAGGGAAATTTGAGCCAGAAGACATGGCTATCCCTCCATAATTGAGGGGCGCTCACCCCTGGCACCGTGAGGATGTGTGTGTGTGTTCACTGACTTGTTCTCCTTTGAACTGTGTTATAAGGGACAGAGGAAGGAAATAACGTATTTTTAGCACCTAGAAAATTCTGGGGAACTCTGAAAACTTCATTTTAGATAGTATTAACTGGGAGTCTGTGCTTCTGACGTCAGTCTGCCCCTACACTAGATGTTTTATCGTGACAGAGTTGTGAAAACTCTTTTCTGTGACCTAGAAGAGCTTCCCCTCCAGGTAATTTTCTTACCGACAGCCAGCTGAGGTAGTGTGCACCCGAGGCGCTCAGCAATTGGGGAGAGGTCTTTTAGTTTGTTCTGCTGTTTTCGTCCCTCTTCACTTACAATTCTTTCCTTCAGCCACTGGTAGCACTAGGGAGACGAAGAGCGTTTAAAGGTTAACGTCTGGTAAGGGCTGGAGGCAAAGATTATTAAGTCCGTAAAATAGGAGAGCCCTCATGATGAATTCCTGAGTCTTCTTCACTAACCTTCATGTTAGTGTCGTGTTATGTAACATGTTAGTAACATGTTATGTCACCTTGTACCATGGTGACAAGGATGCCTGTGCTTTTAGGCAAAGAAATGTTCCCCCACGGTCTCCTTGTTTACTGGTTCAACATAGATTGATTTTTGACTAATAGTCACCATTCAAATCCATCAACATGCACAAAAGTTGTTAGAATCCTGACATATAATCGATTATACGTAGTCTGCTAAGTGGAGGAAATGATGTTTCTCATTGCAATAGCCCAATTTTAGAATGTAGAAAAGAAATGGACGTTTCGCCAAGGTCTATTATGTTTCCTTTTTGTCAAGAAGGCCAGGTGCCAAGCTTTCTGCGCAAAGAAAGCCATTATCTTACATTGTTATAACTATCTTTCTGCCTCTTGCCTTCTATTTACTCCCAGTCTCCTCTTCTCACAGCAGGGCTTTATTATGAGCTCTCTCATCTTCCTAGAAGCAGACAAGGCATAACTGATAGGTACCAAGTACATTTTTAAAATTTTTAAGTGGATAAAGACTATCCCACATGTGAATTACCTTTTGTATAGCGATTGAAACTTAAAAAGGTAAGGAGGCTCAAAACGGGAAACTGTTCTTTAAAACCTGTGAGAAGAGATTGACTCTGATCCGTAGCCTGTAAAAGTGAGCTAATTTCCCCGATAGGAGAAAAATCTTTTACAACTTCTCAATGCCTTACTTTCCAGAAGGTTCTGCTCTTAAGAAATGAGGGACAATAGACTGTTCTATGCAAAACTAACACTAAGCAGCAACACCCAAAGGTAAAGAATATTTGTAAGAATGCGTTAGTCTGTTTTAGTGGAAATAACAGCAACCATCCCCCTGTGTGGCAATGTGGACTTTCTCCGCTGCCCGTGTTTGCGAAATAATTGCCACAACAGACCTTTACCTTCCCAAAGGCAATAATGGTCACAGACACGCCACCCACATGATTTCAATAAGACTGCTTGCTTTTGTTTTTGAAGTATTTTTTTCCTCACTGGAAGACAGTATTTCCAAAGAAAAGGGTAACCACATTATGTTTTATTATGATTTTTGGAATAATTTTGCAGATGTAAAAACGAGAAAGGGCAAGCTGCCCCAGTTCTGTTTGCTTCCTAGATGTCAAAGGCTTACGGTCTGGCTCCTCACTCGAGAGTTTGCTTAGGGAGATGGCCAAGAGGTCTCTCAGTCTCAGCTCTGGGAAACCTCAGCGTCTTCCAGGACGAAGGGCCGCCTGCAGCAGCTCTCCAGAGGGGACAGCTGGTGCCAGTGGTGAGACGGGCACCACCATTGGGGCCCAGGGGCTTCCCTGGCCAGACCCGCATGCTGGGTCAGAGAGCCCCTGAACTTACTTTTGCTGTCCTCAATGGGAAGACATTACCAATCCTTGCTTTAGTTTCATAACATCTTTCAGGGGACCAGTATCTCTGAGTGTTCATTCAAAGGGGAAAAAAAAGGTGGAAAACCAATAGCCAAATGATTGTTTGTTTGTTTGTTTTTTTTATCATAACTAGGAGCATTCTTGAGTTTCAGTATATGCCACACGTAAGGAATGATTGTTTTATTTATCACTTACGGAACTCCAGTTTTGAAATCTTTATTGTGTGGAATGCATTTGTACCCTCAGGATTGAGGTACAAGTTTTGTGAGTGTGTGTGTGTGTGTGTGTGTGTGGATTGATTCCACCCATGCACACACCCGCACACACAAAATAATCGAGAGGCAGACTTCTAAAAGTAGCAAACATCAAACATTCATTTATTGAGTCACTCTCTCCCTACACTCAAAACACTATAAATCTCGTTGCTTTAATCATTGGAAAACACAAGCAGGCTAGGATTTTTAAA
This sequence comes from Lynx rufus, assembly GCF_022079265.1. Lineage (NCBI taxonomy): Eukaryota > Metazoa > Chordata > Mammalia > Carnivora > Felidae > Lynx > Lynx rufus. The sequence continues at coordinate 50,488,054 of NW_025814867.1, read as the reverse complement.
AACTAGACGCATAGTATTTATACTGCTTTCCTCACACTAAAAGAAACAAAAGTGTTTTTGGAAATAAATAGCTCTAACTGCTTTACAAGTGGGAAAATGTTAGCATAGGGAGGAGATGAGGCTTAATTAAAATATAAATATGGAAGCGAACCAGTGTTTTTTCCTAAGAAGATTGGTGGTGGGTGTGGTTGTGTGCAATAATAAACCCAGTTTGTTGACTAGGCAGCAATCTATGAATCAAAAGCTGAGGCTTTTTCTTCCAACCCTATTCTACTGCTTACCCCAGTGCCGTAGTGATGTGGTTATATGTTGACCTAACTGAATGGGAGGCAAGGATGGGCTTTTTGTTCATCGCAGTCTCCGCAGTCCTGACACAGTGCTTGCCATAGAGGAGGGGCTCAGCCGATAGTACAGTGAGGGAGGAATCTGAGCAACCAGGGCTCCACGGGGTAACACCAGATCTCTCCAATGTTTCAGATCAGGCACAGACACCCCTTCCTCATTCCAGTGCAACTCTGCCGATAGTCCTGTGTGACTCCACAATACCTGTGGATCGATTCCACATCGTTTCATAATTCACTCCTTCGCATCTCTAACAAGTCCCCAAGTTACCCTTTGAAGGTGGAGACTGACCCTTCTTCCCCGTATCCTCAGCACTCAGCACAGCCCAGCACTGAGTAGATTGTTTGCCAAAGGGGGAAAAAAAGAGCTTTTCTGTGCAGATTAGTGGGCTGTTACTTTTATACAAAATTCTCTAAATTTTCCAAAAGCCCATTTCTTTGCCATCTCCCAATGCTGTGACCATTTTACAGGTAATGATGGGGGGCCGGGGGGGAGGGCGGTGATGGGTAGGAGTAATCTGTGGGACTGGCCCTGAAGCCACCAGTTGGCTGTTTGTTAATAATGGATTGAAAGGCAGCAGCTGTAAAGCCATGGACAGAATCAGCCACATGTCATCTCTGGACCTTGTCTAGAATAATTAACATCCAAGATCACTGACTGTTGTCATTAAAACTTCAAAATCTCTGGCTCAAAAGAGCAGCAAAGTCTTTGATATTAAGATTGAAATCTCTAGGTAAAATGCTGAAGCTAAAAAAATTTCCTTTTGAAATTACACCATGATGTGCACTATCCTTAGTTTCTTTCTTTAAAAAAATTTTTTTTCATGTTTGAGAGAGGGAGAGAGCACAAATGGGGGAGGGGCAGAGAGAGGGGAGACACAGAATCCAAAGTAGGCTCTAGGCTCTGAGCTGTCAGCACAGAGCCTGACGCAGGACTTGAACTCATGAGCTGTGAGATCGTGACCTGAGCTGAAGTCAGATGTTAACTGACTGAGCCACTCAGGCGTCCCAATACTCTCAGTTTCTTAGTGTGAACACCTGGAGTATTGGAACTGCCTCTTTTTCCCCATCTTGACATACCTAAGTTTGCATGTTCCCATTTTCATTTGCCATTCCCATTTTCATTTATGATTTTTCTGTAAGGCATTTCGCCAACAACAGGAAAGAGCTGCCCATAAATTTTATTGTACTTTTCATTTCTATTTACAATTTCTATTTAAAAACTACATACCTGGTCTGCTGATCAGACTTTGTTGATCTTCCCTTATGGCTCATTGCACTCATTCAACAAACACTTATTGAGTACCTATCATGTGCCAGGCTCTGTGACGTTACCTGAGTTTCACTGTCCGTCCCAGAGGTATTCACAAATCACTGTCCAGTACCTTGAGAAGTGCTTTGCAGTTGGGGTGTCTCCCTCCGTGATTGCCTCAGAAGCCATGCTTATACTGCCTCCTTGGGGAAAATGCCCCTAACAATGGTGCATAATGTGAGCCGGTCATAGCACTTTACCCTTTGGGCTGTCATTGGTCATGGCTGGTGGCACATGACCCAGGCTTGGCCAGTCTTCTCTGAAGTCATAAAGAAAAGATAGATCGCTATTCTCTCATGTTACGTACCTTTACAGATATAAACCTGCAAACACCAGCTTTCCTGCTCCTGGCCTCATAGGGAGGACCCATTTGCAGTAGAAGATGATGCACACATGCAGAGAGAAATAGAGGAGATGGGGAGTCCTGACACTGTACAAGTTTATGGATGGAGTCAACCCTGAGACTGTCCCCTCCCGCTCTTCCCAGTGAGTGTCTGTCTGTCCTCCTTCCTTGATTAAATTAGTTTGAATTAAGTTCTGTGGCTTGCAAATGGAGAATTCTGACTCTGTAAGAAGTGTTAATGGGATAATAGAGGAAGATGCAAATGATTCAGTTTTATAAAGTGAGGACAGGCTTCATAGAGGTGAAGAATACCAAGCTTTGTCTTTAGAGATGAGGGCTTCTGCAGCAGAATGAAAAGGAGGGCATTTCTAGGAGGCAGAGAACAGTGCGTTTTGGGTGAACAATATAGTAATACAATATAGGGAGAGACAATAGAAGAGTGTGCACAACTTAGATCCCAAGGGTACTTCCTTGGATGCTTTTCTGTTGAATTTGGGTTTTGTCCTATAAGCAATAAGTGGGAAGTGAGTAACAGATTTTAAGCAGAGCTATGATATGGTCAGATTAGTCTTTTATTATTTTATTTTATTTTTTTAAATTTTTATTTACTTTCAGTGAGAGACAGAGAGCAAGTGGAGGAGGGGCAGAGAGAGAGGGAGACAGAAACCCAAGCAGGCTCTGCACTGATAGGGCAATGTGGGGCTCAAACTCGCAAACCGCGAGATCATGATGTGAATCGAAATCAAGAGTCAGACGCTTAACTGACTGAGCCACCCAGGCGCCCCAGATTAGTCTTTTAGAAAGATAATTGGTCACCGTGATGGGCAGTTGGCAAAAGGGGGAAAAAAATCAGAGAGTGTAGATAGGAGGTTACTGCAGCAAAATAGGTAAGAAATGACAATCTGAACAAGGGCTGTGCAGGGGATGGGCCATAGAAAGTCAGGATGTGACCTGGAGGAGTGGGTGCCCCACTGGACAAGAGAAGGGAGGGAGAAGAGTCTGACATAACCCTTGGCTTCTGACTGGGACGGCCAGATGGAGGGTGGAGGCACTGTTAACTACGAAGGAAGGTCAGGTTCTGGGGGGGGGGGGGGTGAGGAGAGACAATAGATTCCACTAGGCATGACTAATGCCCATGGGAGATGTCTAACAGACGTGAAGAAGTAGGAGTATACAGCTCAGCAGTGGAGACAGAGCTGATGACAAAAGATCTAGAAGTCATTGTTAGAGCATTGGGCCAGATGCAGCCTCCAGAAAACCCCTGGGTAATACTGCTTTCTAAAAGACCCCTAGATAGGTTTTGTTCTCACTGTGTTAATTTACCTTCAAATACAAGTTCAGTACTTACAACGGCAAGAAATATCAGTGTCTATTTTATTGGTATGACTTACAATAGCTGATGTGAAACGCCAACCATTCTATTTGGGGTGGGGGGAGGTGAAAGTTGCTCACTGACTTATCTACTTGCCTAGCGCTCTATCTTTATTTTCTTTGTTTTTAATTTTTTTTGCTTCAGTTACTCTATTCAAGTGGCCTTTCTAAGCGCACATATAGCACTATGGAAAACACTCAGGCTAATGATTTAGGAAGCCTTGAGAGTCTGGAGCTCTAAAGAAGCTGCTTTGGGATCAGATAGATGCCTTTCACCTGTTGAAAGCCTTTCACGTTTATTGTTAAGGATGTTTCAATAGATGTTGGCTTTATCAACGTCAACAATAGAAATATTTTTCTGAGTTGCTTTTGGACTTAGCCATCTTCAAGTACTTCGTCTCTCTTTTTATTATTTATTTATTTAATTTCTTCTTTTGTTGGGTTTTTTGTTTTTCTTTTTTTTTTTAGCTGTTTGTAAGCTTTTCCCAAACAATGATGGAGGTCAACCAATCAACACTCCAAATACAGTGTAGCTACTTCTTCCTTCATTAAAAACCTGGGTTTGCAGGGAAACAAAAATGTCTAAGGGGGAGATAAACCGAGAGCCAAGAGACCCGGGTTCTAGTATAAACTCTCTCTGACTTTGTGCTCTTAGATTGTTATCTGACCTCTGTGCTGGCTCAGTTTCTACATCTGAAAAGGTTTACCCTCTTGTATGGCATATGTGGAAGTACTCTGAGTGTTTTAAAACGTCTCTGAAAGAATGTAAGACAACATGCCTATCTACAACTGATCAAGAGTCATCTGTATCCATTCACGTTTGTGCGGATAAAAGGAGATGAGTAAAGACAGCCCTGGGCGTGGCACATAGTAGGTGCTCAGTAAAATCGCACTTTTCAGTGCTTCCCTTCCATCTTCACTCATTCCTCACCATTTTTGTTTCATACCTTCCCTAAGATGCTTTTAGTCTTTCCTTGCTAATGTATTTAAACTTGGTTCAGAACAATCTGCAGTTTTCAGAAGCAAGACCACAAATAATATTCTAGGATAATTACATCTTGTGACAATGCTAAGCTAGGAACAGCCCTGTCACCATGCTTTAGGAGATATTTATAGTGTATTATTTTAGAGAACAAACTAGCTAATAGGTCAACTGTAACAAGCAGAAAGGAGAGCGGGAGACGCAGAACCTTGAGACTGTTCTGATTAGCGAAGCACATAGTGGTCCCAGACAATTGATTACAGGGTTGGTGGTTTGAGCCTGACTTGAGCTGTTCCCCTGCTAACTTTGGAGGCAAGAGGCAGTGTCAGACTTCTGCTTTCTCTTAGGGGCCTTTGGTGTGTCAGTTTTAAAAATGTCTTTATTCTCTCTCCATTGACATTACCATTTGTGATTCTAATGTTATTATACATTGTCTCAAGTTTTTAAAAACAGACATGTTAATGATAATAATAATAATGAGGGATGTATGGAGTACTCTACAATGAATTAATCATCCAGATACTCTGAATGGAGGTAATTTTATGTCACTGATGTTGAATACCTTTATGCTTCAGAGAAGAATTTAAACTGTAAGACTCAGTGGCCAGTTGACCCTGTGAAAATACCAGCCTTGAGCCTGAGTGTCAGATCCTTGCTTGGCTATGCATTGGCTTCCCAAAGTCTCCCTCCTTAACCTGCCCCCCCCACCCCCACCCCACACAGTAAACAACATCAACCAACCTCAGGCCATACTCAGCTACAATTGGTCAGGCCCAACTGTTTGGTCAAATAAAGTAAAAATAGATCCTCTTACAAAGAAAAGGGATTTTACATTTCATCAGTTTCAAAGCAGGAATGAAATGCCTTCTTTAACCTAAGAATAACAGCTAGGGATTTGATCCCCCATAAGTGCAACCAGGTCATTGGGCATTTCCTCCTCGTCCCCAGAGAATTTTCTGTGCTGACAGATTCTGAACGCCTGACTGACGTCCAGCCAGGAGCAGAGGCCTCCCCGGGGCTCAGGAGAGCCTGCCTAAAGACAGTGGCCCGGCCGGCCGAGGCCGCACTGTGCCTGAGCCAGGAAGCCACAGGCTGCTGCCGAGCTGCTGTGTTCAGCCTTCTTCCCTCTCTCCCATCCCCAGACTCTCTTTCTAGAAGTGGAGGAAAGTACCTTCAGCGAAGCCCTAGAACTTTCAGGCACTCCATTTCCGTATTTTCCTGAGATGATTCCACAGGCAAGTGGAGACCACGTCATTGCTCCAACTCCTGCAGAAGAAGGAAACTGAATATGGTGCTTGTGCAAACTGAGAGCAAAAGTGTGGGAGTACTTAAACAGGACTTGGGTAGTTACAGGAAAACAGCTAGTCAGATAAGTCAGTATACTTCTTTCCATTACATTTTAGTTATTTACAAGTTGTGCTTCATTTTAAAATTTCTTTTAATGTTTATTTATTTTTGAGAGGGAGAGAGAGAGGAACAGGGCCTGAGCAGGGGAGGGGGAGAGAGTGAGGGAGGCACAATCTGAACCAGGCTCCGGGCTCTGAGCTCTCAGTACAGAGTCCAATGCGGGGCTCAAACCCATGCACCATGAGATCATGGCCTGAACCGAAGCGGGACGCTTAACTGAATGGGCCACCCAGGCGCCCCGGTCGTGCTTCATTTTTATAAACCAGTTGAACACGTCCTGTCAGTTGTAGGGAGCAGGCCTTGTCTTCAGGCCAAACAAGCCTGAAACTGTGGCTCATTCATAATTTCCTGATGTCCAAAATTGACGTCTCTTTTTATGCTCAGAGACAAGCACTATGACTTGCACAGGAGGATGCTTCAGTGCGTCTCTGGTCCACTCTGCCCGAATAGTGCCTGGTACATAGAAGCCCCGTGCCTGCTGCATGTTGGACACACAGCAAGTGCCAGCAATTGTAACTGTTATTGCTGTTGAATTTTTAATTCTTTTTCTTCCCCTCAGCCAGTACTTTTCCTGCTCTATAGTTTAGGAACCTCTATTTTTTAGGAAGAAAGTTATCTCTGAACAATGTTTTCATAAATAAGTCTGGACACGGCTTATTCATATTTTTCTGATAATCCAAAATTCTTATGTATATGTTGCATATATATTTCTTTCCTTGAAATTATGACATCTACCTTCATAGATACGCAGTGCTAGGCTTGTCAGGTATTCTAGAACTCCCCGTGTCTAACTTCTAACAGGCACGGAGTTGAAGATTTAGATGTATATATCCATAATTTTTTTTTTTTTTTTTTGGAAAGGCAGTTATAATCTACTCAAAGATGCCTGCCTTGACTAGAGAAGCACCCTACGAAAAAATGAGTTCATTCCTTGTTTCTGCCCTTCTTTCTATACGCAGTTTTTGGAACACCTACAGAGTACAGCTTATACACCAGTCACAATTTACAACTGATTGGATTTCATCAGTAATACCCTATAGACTACCCTTTAGGGACTTCCGATGTCTTTACAGTCTCTGAAATGGAGAGTTCTTACAATCTCTATGTTAATTAGGAACATTAAGGAAAGCATTTCAGTAATACTTTTTTTCCAGATCACTGATACTTCTATTGTTAAAAATAATCAGTAAATTTGATTGTGAAGATTACCTATTTTATGGTAGAGCTCGGGTAGCTGAACCTCCACTTTCTCTCTCTGAAAAAGATGGTACTCAGCTTGTTCACAGACCGGTGGGATCATATTGAACTGCCTTGCTACAGAATAGGCTTCCTGGGGAGAAATAAGATTGCAGCTGAATTGATACTGATGAGAAATAAGGCTGCCCTGTGATTCGTATGCATGAGCAAACTTCGTTTTAGTGAAATCAATAGAAACCAAGAAACATGTAGGATGCCAAATAATAAGCGATGTTATGGCCATCAATCTCGCTAAGAGCAATATCAAATGCAAGAAATCCTTATTCTTTGGGAGGGTCTGGACTGAGTAAAGTCCAGGGCAAATAAGTCAAAGTGTGAATCGTAATAGTCCATGATAAAACCCATAATTTAAGTTCCTAAAGAAATAACTCACACTAACATATAAAGATTAGCATGTTATAAACAGTATAGTCATTTAACACAGTTTTTAAAAAGGAAGCCAGACTATTTTGTTCATGTATGTCACTAGCTGGGGAATCCATTGTATCCTCTTGCCACTGAAGAACATGACAGAATATGGTTCTTGTTAGAGACCTGCACCTTCACTGTTGTATTCTGACCTGATGAGATCCGGCCCCATATCCATCTCTGTAACGACAGAATTGATCATAGCATTCTAGTGCCAGGGTGATTGTTAAGAACGTTTGCGAAAGGCCTTGCAATTTACACATTGTATCTGAAAAATAATAATAAGGTATTTAATGGCCATTTAAAAACAGAAATGAAATTACCATGATCTCCATAGCACTCCACCGGGAGGTCCCCCAGTACATTGCCATTCCTTGGTTTATCACATGTGTCATGGCTCGAACAATTTCTGTAGAAGCCCAAACAGCATTTCATTAGTTTCTCTAATTCTCAGAGTTATGTGATCTTTTTTTTTTTTTTCCGCCTGCCCAAATGTTAGAAGCTTAATGCAATTATTTGTTTTATTAATAGAATTACTTTGACACCGGTGACAACATAATAGCCTAACATGAAATATTGACGGTGTGGAGGCTGCTGGTACTTTTGGATAATTCGACTTTCCATTTTCGGTTTGCAGCAATACCACTAAATGATATTAAAAACATACCGACCACTTTAAGTTCTTCCTTTACTTTTATTACTTCATGGTTGCTGGCCTGATTAAAGGACATATGATTAAACCTTTCTCAAAACCTGGGTACCTTGTTCACCAAAATAAGAAGAGGAAGCATTTATCTTGACTGTGTAGAATGTAAGGTCACTGAGGATAGAAGGCCTGTCTTGGTGTGTTGGATTTGCAGAGCTGGGCCTCACACAGGGTGTCTGTTTAATAGAGATGACTCAACAACAATGTGTTTAGCAGAAAGATAAACATATTAAATGCTGAACAAACAGCTGAGCCACAGTGGCTCCCAGCCCACAATGGCACACCCTGTCCTTGACCACTCTGAACTAAACTTTATTCTAAGACATCCATGTGATGCGTTTCACCAGGGCCTGTTTGTGGCCCCACTGAGTTTGCTCATCAGCTTCTTCCAGCTTGACATCACATTTCCTAAACGGGAGAATGAATCCTTTCCCCAGAGAGCTAGAGTTGAGCTAATTCTCCTGGCACCAGCCAGATGTGATACAAAACCAGAGACCATGGAGAACCTCACGCTCAATGGCGTGGAAAAAGTCAAAGACATGGCTGGATTTCTTTTACCAAGCGGGTCAAAACACCTAGGATGCCAGGTTATTTGACAATTTTCAAGGGGTTGCAGGCCTCATACTTCTCTGTGTCCTACTAATACCCGTAGGGTACATGTCTTTCAGAAAAAGCAAATCCTTGTCTCAAAGTTGAGTTGAAGTGGATATATTCTTATTTTATTTATCACTAGCAAATTGGTATCTAAATGGGTAGGGGACAGGATATGGAGTGAAACAGCCAGGGTTAGAGACTTGGCTTTCTTGCTTGTTTGGCTTTTAAATTGCCCTTGGTTTATTTGTTTGGACGATGGGAATGCTTTTACTCACCATCGTCTTCTCAACAGAGGTGGAATTTGGCTGATAAGAAAAATATTTTTCTTTCTTGGAGAGAGACTCCTACGTATCAGGTAATAACTCAGTAATCACCCAGCAACTAAAACTCTAAGTTCCTTCTCCCTTATAAAGCAAATGAGATACAAAAAAAAAAAAGCTACTTGAAACATTTTCCTCTTATTATACAAATGGAAATGAGCGCTTTTGATGAACATTTCAAGAAGTAGAAAGCCATCATTTAAATCTCTCCCCAGAAGTTTTCACTCTGCTCCGACACTTCCACGGTTGCACCGGCCCCCTTCCTTTCACATCCTGTTTCATTCAGAGCTCAGGAGTTCATTCCATCAGCAGTATTCATTAAGTGTCTGTAGCGCCGGGTGCTGGGGATATTGTGGTGAATCAATCATGTTGGTAAATACGGATGAGGTTAACAGGGAATAAATTGAACCCAAGACACTCCCCTATCTCTATTCTATAATCAGTAAAATGAGCATAGGACAGTTTAATGGCTTGGCCACATCGTTGTCACTGAGGCTTTGACAAGAGCAGTTAAAGTCAAGTGGCGGTTGTGACTTCCTGTACCTTCATTCACTTATTCACCATACACGTATCGAAAACCTAATTATTTGCCAGGGACTGGGCCAGCTGCTGGGTTCATCTGTGAGCAAAACACATACAGAGCTCCTGGACTCAGGGAGTTTAGAGTTGAGAGGAGAAAGAAGGGGGACATGCACAAGTAAGTAATTACAAAATGTGAAGTGTTATGAAGAAAACAAACAGGGGGCTGAGATAAGGAATGAGGTCAAGGAGGGTCTCCCCAAGGAGGAAGGTGTAGGCATCAAGAATAAAAAAGGAGCCAGCCACGTGAAGCGCAAGGAAAGAACATTCTAGGCAGATGGAACAGCATGCACAGGACAGAGCTTAGGGAGTTCTAGCAAAAAAGTAATCTAGCCATTGTGGCAGGAGCTTACTTAGGAAGGAAGGAGGACGGGGTAGAAGATACAGTTGGCAGAGGGCAAGCCATGTTGTTTGTATGTTATTCAAAGTTTAATGGGAAGTTAGCATTCTCTAGGTAAGGAAATGAGAGGATGTCGTTTACATTTTTGAACACTATTTCTGCCTCTGCTATAGGGAATCTGTTGTGAGGGGGAGGGATTGCAGGAAGCAGGAAGATCTTCAGGAAGGAATGCAGTGTTCCAGGCAGGAGATGAGGGTGGTGGTAGTAAAGACAGCAAAACATGGATGGATTCAAAATATATTTTGGAGGGGGGCGCCTGGGTGGCGCAGTCGGTTAAGCGTCCGACTTCAGCCAGGTCATGATCTCGAGGTCCGTGAGTTCGAGCCCCGCGTCGGGCTCTGGGCTGATGGCTCAGAGCCTGGAGCCTGTTTCCGATTCTGTGTCTCCCTCTCTCTCTGCCCCTCCCCCGTTCATGCTCTGTCTCTCTCTGTCCCAAAAATAAATAAACGTTGAAAAAAAAAAAATTAAAAAAATATATATATATTTTGGAGGTAGAATCCACCAGACTTGAGGATGGACTGAATGTAGCAAATGAGGGAAAGGAAGGAAACAAGGCGATCCCCCAGATATCTGGCCATTTACAGGGATGAGGAAGACTGAGGGGGCAACAGGTTTAGAGAGAAAAATTAAGTGTTCTCTTTTTTTTTCTTTTTTTTTTTTTTTTAAGAGAGAGAGAGAGTGAGTGGGGGAGAGGGGCAAAGAGAGAGAGGGAATCCCAAGCAGGCTCCATGCTGAGTGCTGAGCCTGACACGGGACTCAATCCCACGACCCTGGGATCATGACCTGAGCCGAAATCAAGAGTCAGACGCTCAACTGACCGAGCCAACCAGGCACCCCAAGAGTTCCTCTTTGGACGTGCAACACATGGAAATGCCTGTGAGATCCTAAAGGGGAAATATCAGGTAGAAATCAGTGGACAAACGACATGGTCAGCAACCTGGGCAGGAGAAGATATGTTTATCAGTGATCAGTCTGTTAGTTGTATTTAAATTCACAGAAGTGGATGAGCCTCCATACGGGGAGTCTGTCAAGAAAACAGAAAAGGTTCTACAAGCCAGCCCAGGAGTCAAAGGGGACACTGCAGGGTTCCAGTTTATCAGCTGCCAGAGGAGTGGGAAGGAAGCCAGGGTATGGGATGTTTCAGAGTCAAGAGCAGACAGTGCTCTGAGAAGGACCTGTGCCCACAGAGTGGAACACTGTGAGCGTTCAGATCAGAGGTCACTGAAACAGTGCCTGCTGGGTTTGGCCAAACAGTAGGGAGGTCCTTGTAGGTTATGAGAAGAACTGTTTCAGTGTCAGTTGTGCGACGGGACCACAGCCAGGCTGGAGCAGATGGAAGAAAGGGGTGTGGGGAAGACAGGCTTTCGGCATAACCTGAGTGGACTCTTTCAAGTTTGGAAGTGAATGAAACACAGAAATGGCTCAATGGCTGAAGGGGTACTGAGGGTCAAAAGAGAGATTTATTGTGAAGATGGGAGATGTGAAAAGTAAGCCTGTGTCCCATTGGAGTGATGTAAAAGGGTGGGGGGGGGTAGGGATTGTTGATGATCCCTGCTGGGGGCTGGGCCAGAAGGGAGAGAAAGACTTGTTACAGTGAGATAGAGGACTGGCAAAGTACCCGTGAGGTGCAGAGGACACTTCTTCCAGATGGTGGAACCCCAACAAGTTTGTAAAATTCACTGGGGGAAGACATGGGAGCTCCCGACAAATTCTATTCCCAATAAGCTATCACTCAAGTGAAAAAGAGGTGGGTGTGAGGACAAGGTAAGCATGAGTGGTTCAGAGTATGGACAAGCCGATGCAAGACTTTCTAATGCCCCAAATCTTTTAGTTGCTGGTAATTTCTTGCTCCTCCCAGATTTGTTGGGCTTCTGACTCTGGCGGAATGAGGAACTCTCGGTAGTTCTTATCCTTGCAGGAGGCTGCAGCACTGAATGCAGGCAAAAATGGCGGGAGAACTGAGGGGCCGCAGTTGGAGATTCATGTTGCCACAGATTAAAAATTAAACTTAATGAATGTTAAATTTGTTTTCCTTCCTTCCTTCCTTCCTTCCTTCCTTCCTTCCTTCCTCCCTTCCTCCCTTCCTCCCTTCCTCTCTTCCATCAGAGAAAAATCCAAGTTGTTTAGCCATGTAGCAAGAACTTGCCATACTGATATGGCTGAAGGGGGCTTTTACACAATTCTACTGTTTAAGGACACAAGAGGGCAGCATTGTTGAAAGAAAAAAATCAACTGAGTCTAGGTGGTTTTACTCCTGTCTCCTGGAGATGCGGTTTAAAAGCACCCCTGTCACAGCATGCATTCCAGGTGGGAAAAGGATGTTACGAAGGTTTTTATGTGCATTGTAATGCACCTGCCTCTGGGAAAGGATATGCAGACAAACATGATTAAATCTGGCAACCCAGGACAGAATGCAACTCCCTCTGCTTTTCCAGGAAGCGGTGGTTTTCATCAGGGACTGCACATTAAAACACACTACAACATGAAAACTATACTATCGGACCTCCACTGAAGTTCTTTTATATCAGAATCTTTAGATGTGAGGCCCCAGCATCAGCAGTTTAAAAACTCATCCCAGGTGATTCTAGAGTGCAGCCAGGGTTTAGAACCACTGTGCTTGTCTATACCAATCTTAGCTAAGTGTACTCCCTGCCCCACAGCCCCCTGGCCCCCCAGCAGCATCAACAGCATCTGGAAACTTGTTAGAAATGCAAATTCCAGGGTCTTACTCTAGACCTACTGAATTACAAACTCGGTGGGGGGGGGGGGGGCAGCAGTCTGTGTTTTAAGCAGCCCTGCAAGCAATTCTGGTGTGTTTTGAGAATCACTGCTTCATCCCATTCCTAAGTAAGCCATTACAGGGTGTATAAACTTCCTCCCACATTTCCTCTTCTGCTCTTTCATCTAAATGCTTCATACTGTAATTTAACCTTTAATTATTTGCTGTAGTACACATGCAAACAGTCACTATGACATCCATGCGCACATGCGCGCGTGCACATACACACACACACATACACACACTTTGGTATAAATTGAAGTCACCCAAGGAATTTGATGAAAAGGCAAAGCTCCAGATCCTAGCCTACTTCCATGTGCCTAGGCCTTTGTGTTATTTTCATTGGCTCTAAAACCTCAAAGTTTGAGAAACTCTAAGCTTATTGAAAAAACTCTAAGCTATTGAAAAACGTTGTTAAATGTTCCCCGTGTACTCCTTTCCAGGTTGAAACATTCATTATTCTTTGACCCAAGGGCCACAGACAGCTCTCTCTTACTCTCTGTATCCTTAGCACGCAGCTGGCCCTCTATAAATGCTGCAAGTCAGTTTTGTTCCTGGGGGTATTCCATTTCATCATTTGTAAAGTGAGGACGACATTGATCCCGTGGCATTCTTCAAAGCTTGACCTGAGATAATGTGTGTAGATCAATTTGTGAAATCTAAAATTGTAACACAAATGAGAAACAAGCAAGCAGGATGTGGCCCCGGTTGTTTCTTCTCAAATAGGCTCAGATTTTAGTTACAAAACTTTAGTTACAAAAAAATTAAAATGTTGACATTCTTCTTGCAGTAATGTAGGTCATCTGTATTTTAAAATATGTATTTTATGGTAAAGGACTTCATAAAATTGTTTGAGTGCAAAAAATGTGTTGATAAACATGTTTTTTAACTGGTCCTTATACAACAAAATAGTTGCTTACATTAAACTGTTTTTCATGGGAAATGTACCCAATAGCTTTGAAAGTTGTAAGCAAATAGTTATACTGCATGAACAATAAACCATAAGAACCACAGATAAAAATATGCAGAAATTAGTGTTTTGATCAATTATAAAATGGACTCAAGTTAATCTGGCCACAGTGACACGGAATAATAAAAACAAAAGAAACCTCAAAGATAATCCAGTGCAGTTTCCTCTCACCCTAGATGAGGAAACAGGCTAGAAGCTCATTGTATTAAGGTATATTTAAAATATTTCAAAAATGCTTACAAAAATGCTAAGAGTGAAATACACAAAATAATAATTGCACTATATGGTGGAACTCTACGTAATTTTGTTCTCCATTTTCCAAGATTCCTGGAAATTTCTGGAAACGTGTTGTCATACTTTTACAATATAAAAGAGACAAAAAGGATATTCCCTAGCAAACAAAGGTACCGCTTTAAAACACCAATGTTGTAGATTAATTCACAAATATTTTCAACCGAATGAAATTGCCATTGTTAGAATTCAGAAATGGTTCACTATTGATAGTCTCATTCATATGGTTCAACCTGATCCTGTCTTTTTTCAGAGGAGAGGACCATGGTGGAGGCTTGGTTTCATCCAAGGAGTTATAGACACTAATAAAAAAAAATAAGTCTAAACTTGGGCACACTTTTTACTCCAAACCAGCTGTTTGTTTATTTAACTACCGTTGTTTATTTGCCTATTTAACTTCAGAAACTTCCGGTGGAGGGTTTATAATGGTGCCTTTTTGTGGCTTAGAGGTTTCTCCTTGCTTTATCAATCTTTTATCTTCCTGGCTGTGGAGAATCCTCCCTCAGTGCCCAACTGAGTGTCTGGAGACAGAGAACTATCCTTTCTTATAGGAATGGAAACAATGGAGTACATCACGTTCAGCCTTGACGCTTTGCTGACTGAGGAAAGCCTGACTTTTTTTTGCCTCACAGAGCACACACCAGGATTCAGGAGACATGGTTTTGTCCCATCACTGTCACTACCTCGGGAATATCCCTTGACCTTGCTGGATCGCAGTTTCTTCAACACAGGTGAGCAGACTGATATTAACTGAGCACACAGGTAATCTTTCTTAAACCTGTTTTGGTGGATAATATGTTAACTTGCATTTCACTGGTGAAGAAGCTGAGGCTCAGAAAGAGTCACTTGGGCAAGTTCTTAGCAGAGAGTCTATGAGGACACTTCTAGCTTTGAAGTTCTAGAAGGCTTTGTGTATAGTGCACTGTGGGAGAAGGTGGGCTGGGGACCGAAAAATAATAGGGTGTTTGCTTAATTCCACTGTGTTATCTGTGAACATGAAATGCCTTGTGTGTGGTTATATCCAGCCCTTTGCATTTAATACATGATGACTGTCGTTCTTGTGTGATGTGTATGAATGACTTGGGAAATGTAAGCTCTTTTTGCTTCCTTGAAGAAAGACTTCCAATTTGAGGACTCTTTGAAAAAAGAGCCAAAAAAGGGATTGTGTCTGCATCTGAGCTGTTGAAACTCAGAAAAAAAGTGGTCTTCACAAGATAGCTTATAAAGAATAGCATTCTGGGTCAAGACATAGGCCAAAATGATCAGAATAGACAAGATTCAAGAGACTAGAAAGCGATACATGGACTGAGCCAAGTCAGTAAAACCTTTCAAATTAAACCTTGTTCAAAACTCTGACCCCAGAATGGAGCTATATCTCTCTGAGGACAATGCATTGTTCTTACCCTGTAGCTACCCTGTCCCTAAAGGGAACATGGTCCTCAACCAAACACTGTATTTCCTGGACACTTAGAACTGGGCCTCTGATATTGCCCAGATGTGATTTCTGGATCTTATTCTGAAATGTGGAATAAGTTACCGACATGGGACACTTTTAGTCTCACTTTGACCTGAAGTCCAAAGGACCTGAACAAAAACAGCAGTTGGTAAGTACTTATAAGTTCCAAAGTGAGTCACTGGACCACCTATGTAGGACTGGTAAAAAGGCCTGGCCATCTTTAGCCAAACATCCACCTTGAAAGAATAAATGGGTGGAGGCTGAGAGATAATTTAGTTGCATTTGAGTTCCATGGCATCTCCCCACCTCCTTCTGTGATGCCTCTCTCCCCTTCCACCTTTCACCTCCTCTCAAACGAAATAAAACTCCAGAACCAAAAATTCCCATTTGCAGAACTTGCAAATAAGAGCAGCTCCCTGAAGCAAGAGCCTGAAATTGCTGTGGCTTTTCCAGAACAGACACTGCTGTTCTGGGGACTCCTCATTCCTGTTCAGCTCCCCCTACAGAGCGGGGAAGCTATGCGATGCTGTATGCTTTTAATATTATTTCTTCCTCCACCAGACATGTGCCCTTTAGCCCTAGCAAAAGAGCAACTGTTCATTTTACACTTAGATAAATATGGCCAAGCGACTTGCCTAAGGCAATGACAGAACTTTCTTTCGGTGCTGCTATATCCTCATTATTTCCCTGTAATTCTCTTATCACCACCTCCAATCTTTCCAGCTTTTCACCTAGCCACTACAGCCTGATGATACTCTCCAAGAAATAATTATGTAGAATGTGGTTCATAAAATCCTACCTCTTCCTTCAACATAATCTAAATATGGCCCTACTATTTCCTACTAAAATGAGGTTATTCCAAACTATCAGTTTGTAATACCTATATTTGGCTAATAGTAAATGATAGTAAAGAGATGATTTCTGCCCTGATGAAAAGAAGGTAGCTTCCACGATGAGTACAGTGCTGTACTTATATATGTCAAATTCTACAGATTTGTGAACAGTGGAATGAATTCGAATTCACTTAAAAAAAATTAAAAATGAGAGTAAATAAACCCATTGCCTTAAATTTGGTTTGGAGCAAGGCAATGAATAAACAGACTTTTAAACATTTAAGTTAACTGAAATTCCAGGGATGTGCAAATTTCCTAAATACCTAACTTATATCTTCATCTGTAAAGCTAAAAGTTATACCATCAGTGGATTGTAGGAAACTAGCCTACAGCCTAAGTTCCCTTTGACAATGTTACTAGTCAATCTTTAAAAAAGGAATTTTTATAGTTTGAACATGGGTCTTTTTCTGACGTGGGATATCTCTCTGATACAAATGAAAACGTTAAAATTAGAGAAAAGATTTTCTTTCCTTCTGCCAAAACTTCTAAAGTTCTGCTTTTGCCAATTAAGCCCCACATATTTTATCATAGAACATGGCTGTCTTAGTCTGTTCAGGTTGTTATAACAAAAATACCATAAACATATAACAAAAATACCACAGGTGGCTTAAACAACATTCACTTCTTATGGTCTGTGGCTAAGAAATATAGTATCAGGGCTCTGACAGATTCAGTGTCTGGTGAAATCTCACTTCCCGGTCCATAGACAGCCATCTTTTTTGCCATGTCCTCACAGGCATGAGGGAGATTGCTGGGGTCTTATTTATAAGGGAATTGATCCCATTCATGAGGACTTTACCCTCATGACCTAATTACCTACCAAAGGTCCTACCTCCTAATACCATCACGTTGGGAATTACGTTTCAACATATGAATTTTAGGGTAACACAAACCTTAGTTTACAGCAAACGCCAAGATAATTTTGGTCTAGAAAATTCTAAAGCAGGTGTTACCAGCTGCTCATTACTGCCACAGGTGACATGCCTGTGAACACCTGACTTTAAATAACCTGGTTTTTTTCCCCCAGTCAATGTAACACAATGAATGATCTATGAAATATATGCAGAAATGAAAAAAAAAAATTAACCTGCCATGTAGATTTATTTGGTAGAACCAACTTATTCTAATTTAAAACCAGCTAAGTGAAAACTTTCTTATATATCAGGAATAATTATGGTAGAAGATAATTCTGGCATATGACAATAAAACCTAATCAGCAACACATAGAAAGATAAGATAGATGTTATAGAGACCCCCGCATTTAGCCATAATATACAAACGATCTAAAGATGATATCTTTGAGAATGATCATCTTTGTATTTCGTGATCTGCAGTTTTACTTACTGATAAATGAGGATGTATCTAGCTTCTTGATGTATGAGATTCTGGGGTTTTTTTTTTTAATATATAAGTAAATTATTAAAAGCTCAATGGAAAGTTTTTAAATTGTAAAAGATTTACCAGCTCTTGTCACTGGAAGTGTAGAGGTTATATATGCTTCAGATTGATTGTTCCAACAAATCACTGAGGACCAACTTTTTTCTCACTCTGCTATCCCCATACTGGTTTCCTCTATAGCATTAATGTGGCTCTCAGCAGTGTCTATGGCCATGTGCTTCCCTGTCCATACTTAGCAGGGCCCTTTTGCCTCAGTGTTCCGACTCCTGAGATTCACTCTGATTAGTCTGTTTGGGGCACGTGAACCACTGACTCTGACCAAAGGTAAAAAAGGGACTAATTGGTTTACCGTAATCCAGAACCCACATCGGAACCAAGGACCAGCAAGGGGAGAGGAAGCGGCTTTCCTATGGGTCACTTGGTGGTTTGGGGGCAGGGTCACCACCCTCATGAAAACCTGGGTATCTGAGAAAAGAGAGATGATTACTTAGCAGACAACCCACAATTTCCACTGTGCTCTGATCAGGACTGGTTGGGCATGACAAAAACAGAGGGACGGGAAGAAGGCTAACTCTATTGAGTACTTATAATTCGCTGGTCTTTATCCTGGACATGTTTATCAACATTATTGCATCTAAATTCTACTACAGCCCTCTGAGGTGGTATTACTACATTTCGATTTCACAGTTGAAGAAATTGAGGCTCAGAAAGATGAAAAACTTGATGAAACCAAGTTTCCACTTTTTCGCCAAAGCCAGCCTCACCCACTGATCCTCATACTCAAACAAAATGAAGCAAAATCTCTCTTTCCCTTTCTCCTCATCCATGTTTATATATTTCATGCCCATTCCTTTGGTTTTGCTATTTGAAGCACATAGAGGGTTAATAACTCTATCAACTGAGGAAATAGGCCTTTAGGTATGTACTATCAAAAAACTCACTAAGAAACAGTTTCCAAATGTTCATTGAGATACTAAAAAATAAATTTAACCCCCACCCATCCTACATGGTGCCTGATATTTGTATATTCATTATTAGTGGAATATTTTTATAGCAGGGAGCCTCTGCCATTGACTTGTAGATATCTGACTCAAGCCTTGAATTTCTGATCTTTTCGGTTGCGAGATGTCACCGTCATTGGCCACACAGATGTGGAATCCCGACCTGTAGCTGCTTATTCTATTATCCCGTCTGGAGCTTTGTGTGTATACAGCTGTCTGAGTGTCAGCTCCTTGGGACACGCTTTTAACTTTATTCTGAAAGGAATTCTATCTTGTCGATGTAAGAATAAAGCAAGCAGGTTGGCAGAGGATCGATAAGAGTAAAAAAAATATTTATCCTAATGAGATTTTCTACTGGCAAATCCATTTTATGCTGTAACAGGAAGCAATCTTTACTGCTTCTTTAAAGATGTAGAGCTGGCCTTACTTCCTGGTTCCACCACGGGAGACATCTGAGAGAAGATGCTATCTTAATCTCAGTGATGCCAAAGCCTCCATTCCAACGGCAGATGCCACTTACTGGAGCCCCAAATCCCTGTTGGCTCTGCAGAGCTTATCTATATTTGGCAGGTATCTGGTAACTAACCAAAGATAACTAACTAAAAGGCAACTTTTAAACTTGATACGGTGGAGTGGGATGATTTTTCTCAGCTCTTCAACAGTGAACTACCTGGTAAAGAGGGAAAACTCACTCTGTTAATGTTTAAAGCGAGGCACCTGCTGCTCTGTGTGTTAAAACATAAGGTCGGCTCAGTGGTGGCTGGGCCACATTCACTGCAAGAGCCATGTGGCAAGAGGCTAGTCTGTCCCCCTGGGTCTGCCCTGGGATGCTCATGTTCTTTTCCTTGTGTCTGTTTCACTGTTCCACATGTTGTCTGTCTGTATCTGAAGCCCTTAATCTCTTTCTTACAAGCTTTCTTTCCTGTTTTTCACCTTCTTCCCCATTCCCCACTCAAGGATGGATTATTAGATCCTTATTAGATCCTTATTAGAATCTTCTGCTAAGAGAGAATTTACCAAGTTTTTTCAGGGTAAGACAATGCTTCTTAAACGCTTCTAACACATGAGCCACCAAAGTGGCCACAACAGCAAATGTTATTAGACAGATTTGCCTTTACCAGAAAAACTTATGCAAATGGCTATTCTACACCATGCTATAAAGTATTTGCTTTAAAACAATAAGAATATTTTTCTTTGCACGTCTTTGAGTAAAACTGACATGGAAGGAAAATGTCTTATGTTTAGTCTGTGGCTTTTCCAGCTCCCGTCACCCTCCCATATCCATCTTTTCCACACATAGCCAACTTCCTTGTGCTTCAGGGGAAAGGCTTGCCTAGTTGTAAGGCAAAGAGCAGCAAGAATGGGGTCAGTGACTGAAAAGTTATAATGAATTGTCCCTCTTGGGGGCTGGTCTTTAATTAGACACAAAACCCTAGTTTGACCTAGTCCTTTTTGCTCTGAACTTTTGTATATGTCCATGCCACATTTTGTGAGGCTCCCTCACATAAATATAACGGTCTTCTGTCTTCTGGAGTATTAAGAATAACAATGAACAGTAATTTAGCACTTATAATGCACCTAAACTGGGGCGTCTGGGTGGCTCAGTCGGTTGAGCATCCAACTTCAGCCCAGGTAATTATCATGAACCATAATTATCTTATGGTTCATGAGTTCAAGCCCTGCAACAGGTTTTGTGCTGACAGTGAGGAACCTGCTTCCGATTCTCTGTCTCCCTCTCTCTGCCCATCCCCTGCTCATTCTCTCTCTCTCTCTCTCTCTCTCTCTCGCTCTCTAAAGTAAATAAATATTAAAAAAAATTTTAAAAAATGCACCTGGACTTTTTCGAAACACTTTACATATATTAATGCAACCATCACAACAAAGATCTTACAAAAAAGGACTGTGATTGTTACTCTTATTTCTTATTTTGCACATGAGAAAACGGAGGCACAAAGAAGGTGAATAAATGGCTCAAGGATACTCAACTAGTAGGTGGAAGCAAGCAGTCTGGCTCTAGTCTGCTTTTAAGCAGGACATTTCAGTATTTTAGAAATTTCAGACACTAACAGATTTGTATGGGCAGAGTAGACCAGAAGCCCTGATAGAGCATGACAGGTTATACTAAAGGGATGAAATGCTAACTACATAACTCCTTCACGAGCTGACAGGAACCGTTTTGTTTTCTGAGATCGCTCATTTCATATGGGTGCCTGCCCAGTGTGTATGTGCAACCACATGGTGCTTCTCTGTGACACAGCGACATGGACCATTTCTCTTCCCTACTTGGCCTTCATTGCCTTTTACACATGAACCTCTTTCAATGTGGGAAGTTGACAGGATACACAGAACCATGGAGAAGGAGATCATTAGTTCCCGAATTGTTCTTCTCTCTTGAACTACCATCGACAACATAAGGCGGCAAAAAGGAAGTGCGAATGGAGGAAGAAGCATCATGCTGTACACGTGAAAAAGGAGGAGTGCCTAATTCCAGCTAAGGGGATCAGGATGTCTTCCTAGGGGACATTTCAGGCCAAGGAAACAATGAGCAGTGCTTCTTGATTTCAAAAATGTTTTTGCTTTCCAACAAGTTTAAAAAAAAAAAAAAGTATATCGGGTAAAATAAGTACCTGTACTACAAAGCTGTTATGTTATAAAAAAAAAATATGTAATAGAACTCAGATCCTGGCTGCAAAATACTATACTCCATTAAAAGGCCAGGGCTCCTTGGAGAAATGGCTGGTTACAGGGCTGGGGAAAGCACAGGTGAGCTTGGAACATTTTGTGCTGGGAAAGCAAAAGTCCTCGAAAAACAAACATGGAGGCACGTCAGGTGATCATGGAAGACATGGCCAAGATACGTCGGATGTACACGTTGGGGGCAGCTGGAGTAACAAAATAGATAATGATAGTAATGAATTAGAAATCATAGAATGACATCAGAATCTATGAGTTCATATTGATATAAATAATTGAAAAAATTGAATATTCAATAATTGAATAAATAAATACAAGGGGAGAAGGGAAAGCACTTCGTTACAGTAGAATGCCAACCGAAAAAATGTAAGTACGATAGAAATAGAAAATCACCATTTGGCAAACACCACAGTACTTTTTTTCAGGCAGGAATCATTGAGGAATGCTAAAATTAAGTAGCCAAAGTGTGATGAGAAACAGGATATTTGCACAGTTCCTAAGTATTTTCCCCAAACATACTCATTAGGTATATAACCATATACATAATTTATATTAGGCAATACAGGACATACTACAGGAAAAAGAGTAACTCTACAGAGGAGAAATCTGGTAGACATCATCTTAACCACACGATCAAAGTTAACATCCTCAGTAACAGGGAAAATGAACATTATGTGCACCCTACCGCCAATATGAAGCACCAGAAAGGACACAACATCACTTGTGTGGTACTCCGGCCCAAAATGTCTTCATCACTAGCAAATATCTGAAAATTGTCAACTGAGGGACATTCTACAAAAGAACTGGTTAATACTTTCTAAACTGTCAAGATTGAGAAAGACCAAGGAATGGATCCAGCTTAAAGGAGACCAAAGACCCACGAAGACGAGCTGCAATGTGTGATCTTAAAGTAGAAATGGACCAGAAAGGAATATTAGTGAGACAATCAGAGAGCTACAAATAAGGTCTGTAGATTATGTATTATTATGGTGTCAGTGCTAATTTCTAGATATTAATAATTGTACTCTGGTTATGTAAGATGTTAACACTTGAAGGCATCTGGGTGAGGGGTACATAGGAATCTTTTGTACCGTTTTTACTGCTTTTTAATGTTTGAAATTCTATCAGTGGATGGTTTAAAATAGCAAAATAAAATATATTCAATAAATAGAAACTTTAAAAATAGTAAGATGTAAAATAAATGGAAATTATGTGTTCTTCTCATCCTGCAACAGATTATATAGCACAGCCTGCTTTAGAGGTTTCTGAGGAAAGAAGTCTGGCTCAGCACAGCTTGTTTGGGAGATGGCGGGTAGGTCTCTGTTGCTGGCATGTTTCTGGAGGGAGGCAGTGAGAGATGGGTTGGCTTCTGATCGTGGAATCAGGAGTAGGAGAACTTGATTGTGTATTTATAAACCCCAAGGACTGTGCCTGGACCTTGACAGCCATGAGATCATAGTTAATACTGACAATTCAATACCCCTGGCATTTTTATCTCATCTGTGTGTGTACGTGTGTGGTTATTGATTGACTCCTTGGCTGTGTCAAAGTAATACGTGCACATCACGTACAGAGTCCGTGCTAAAAGGCTTGTAACCAAAAGCCACAGACCTTTGACTCTGCTTGTACCCCAGAGGTAACCACTTACAACATACGTTCTTTATTCTAGTATTAATCTCTACATTTCTCAATAATATTTATGCATTACTCCCTTGGTCCTGCTTTTTTAGACATTATCAGTTGACCTCTAGTGGAGGTCAGAGTTTAGCTCTTCATACACCGTTCTATCCTATCTTCTCAATATATTCACATCTCAGTTTAGGGTCAAGTTCATATTCTATGTTTTCATTTTTTTTAAGAGACATTTTTTTAAATGTTTATTTATTTTGAGAGAGAGAGAGAGAGAGAGAGCGCACAAGCAGGAGAGGGGCAGAGAGAGAGAGAGAGAGACAGAGAGAGAGAATCCCGAGCAGGCTCCATGCTGTCAGCACACAGCCTGATATGGGACTTGATCCCACAAACCGTGAGCCTGAGCCAAATCATGACCTGAGCCGAAATCAAGAGTTGGACGCTTAACCGACTGAGCCACCCCGATGCCCCAATTCTGTTTTCTTTTTAATGACTACCTACTTAACATCCACTAGTGAGCAAAGTAGTTTACAATGATTATATTTTCTTCCCTCTATAACTTTTCATTTCGCCTTTAGTTGACATTTTCTTCATTAACAGTTTTATTTGGAGCTTTACTAAATCTCCCCATACTTTGTGCAAATGTCTCTCCATACAGTTTTGCACATGGTCAAGCCTGTGAGAAACTGAGTTCCTTTTTTCTTTTTCCTGGCAACGTCCCACCGAGAGCCTGCCATCCTCCTGCTCCAGCCTACACTGCTTGCTCTCCGTGCCGTTGCACAGCTGTCGTGCTGTCACCTCTCTTCCTGTCACCCTGGAAATTCCCTTCTTCCTTTAAATGAGTTGGATCCGATGGCTTCCTCTTTGTGGTGTTATTCTCTCATTTTGGTGGAGCACAGTTTCCAAGTAGCTTTTGAGGAGTTGTGTTTGGGAGAGGAGAAAGTCAAAATGTTATGATTTCCTCAGCCTTGGCTGGTGGTTTGCCCACCATCACTTTGACTAGGATTTTGAAGTCTTGCCGCATGGTGTTCTGGGTCTCAGTTGTGCTGCCGAGAACCCTATACAATCCTTATTCTCAGTCCTTCATAGTCTCTGGAATATTCTCGGATGTTTTCCCTCATCTTTTCAGTTGTGAAATTTCATTATGATGTTCCTTTGTGTGAATCTTTATTCATTCACTGTCCTGGGTACTTGACAGGCACTGACAATCTGGAGACTAATGCTCTTCAAATCTGGAGATTTTCTTGTATTATTATTATTATTATTATTATTATTATTATTGATAACTGCCTCTCCTCCATTTTATCTGTTCTCTCTAGAAACCTTTTAGTTAAATAGCTGTTGGACTTCCTGGACAAAAATCTTAATTTTGTTATTTTTTCACTCCTATCGTCCATGTCTTTCCTTCCCCCCGCATTCTGAAATATTTCCTCAACTTTAATGTCCAACATGTTTATTGACTTTTACAATTTTCCAGATTTTTAGCCATTATATTTTCTAATCTGTATAAATATTTTTCCCAATTCTGTCTTGTTGATCTTTCATTCTGTTCTTGTTCCGTCAATGCAGTATCTTTTCTTATCTTACCAAGCATATTAACTGTATTTTCTTTGGAATTTTCGGTTAATTATTCTGTTTTCTTCTATTTGGGCTTTTTAAAAAAAAAAAAATTCATGCTGTGGGCTCTCTTTGAATGTTGGGTAATCCTTGGGTTTCTGTTCATGTTTACGAGTAAAGCACTAAAACTGTGTTTGGTTGGCACTTATCAACTGGTGCAAGTCACTGTGAAAACAATGAGGGGATTTGCCACTTTTCCCCACGGGGGTTATTTTCCCCAACGGTGTCTGTATCTGTTAGATATTTTTTCTTGAAAAAAAAAATATATACCCTCTAGAGAAGTATTCTCTCAACTTCTGCCTGGGGCAAGTGTAACCTGGCTAGAGTGACCTGGCAGTAAGTGAGAGGAGACGTCTGAGGTCTAACTTCATAATCTTTTTTAAATTTTTTTTCCCCCAGCCTAGCCCCAACTTCCCGTCTGGTATCCGCTAGACTATAGCCCCCTCAGCTATTTGCTCTAGTTTATGTCCCCCTTGCTTCCTTCATTGGAGGCGAAAGGCAGGACCTTGCCTGCAGACCTGGGTAATAGACATTCTTAATATCATTTAAAATCATAAATACAGCCTCCATAGATCTCAATCGAAAGTCCAAACTCAAATACTTTTCCTTTTCCTAGCTGGGACCTGCTTAGAGGAGCAAGCTACAGGAAGGGGCAGTGAGATGGGACGTGGCTGGTCTCTCTATTTCTCTACTTCCTTCTTCGCCTCTGTGCCCTTCTCCTACCACATTGGGGTGTTCACCTCCAGCCCCCACGATTCTAGGAGGCTGTCCTAGAGGATCGACCCCCAAAGAAGCCCACACAGGAAACATCCAGAGATGCCCTCTCTGTCACCCCCAGAGGAGGCATATCCTTTTACCATACCACTAAAGGAGAGAACCAGCCCACTTTTCCATGTCTAGGTTTGCCAGGACACGAGTCAGCTCCCAAGCTGCTATACTCCTTAACTGTGGGGCTCACATTTTAAACAATCTGAGTAGCCAAGCAATTCTC
Source organism: Lynx rufus (assembly GCF_022079265.1). Lineage (NCBI taxonomy): Eukaryota > Metazoa > Chordata > Mammalia > Carnivora > Felidae > Lynx > Lynx rufus. Next base: position 50,462,315 of record NW_025814867.1, on the reverse strand, counting down.
CACCCTCAGCCAGGGTTGAAGTGAAGGGGCAGTCCTTTCCTCCTAAGGTGGGATGGTGCTCACAGCATAGTTTTCTCCAGGTATGCCCTTCTCACGAGATCCTCTCTCCTCCTCTCACTCAACCTTTATATTCTTGAAGCAAGTGAGTGGGTTCCAGAGTTATGGCACTGAGATTTGGGGAGGAGAATGGAAAGCTCATCTTTACTGAAGAATGTCCACTTATAAATGGAGAAAGGTTGCAACCCTATTCCAACCACTGGTGTGGTCAGGAATCTTCAGTAGATGCTAAAACCAGGTTGTGGAGGATGAGGCTATTCATGTTGTCTCAGAATCACATACTCAGGTTATTTATTAACTACCAAGACAAAGAAGTACCATCATGCTGGGAAAAGCTGGCAGATGTCATCTCAACTAAGTGATTGACCTAACCATGGCCCATAATGGGACAAAGGGACACTCCTGGGTTCTCTGAAGGACACACAGAAGGACCTAGCATCATCTGTGTAGTTTTCTTGCCAAAAATTTTTACTCTTGATCTAATCATGAAAAAATGATCAGACAATCCAGACTGAGAGACATTCTCCAAAACAATTGACTTGGAATTTTTTTTAACGTCAATATCATTAGAGAGGAAAAAAAATGGTGGAGGAACCATTTTAGACTAAAAGAGATTAAAAAGCCATGAAACTAAATACAAGCTGGGCTTCTTAATTAAATCATGGATCCAGTTAGAGTAAGAGAAGATGGCAGTGGAGGAGGAGAATCCTAGGCTTGCCTCATCCTATGAATACAATTAGGTAACTATCACATCATCCTAAATACCCCAGAAATTTATCTGAAGACTGGCAGAATAAATCCCGCAGCTAAAGGTAGAGAAGAGGCCACATTGAAGAAGGTAGTAGGAAGTGTGGAGATGCAGCTTAGAAGAGAAACAGATTGTGGACACTGTGGTGAGGGGGGAGCCATGGTCACAGAGAAGGGTGAAAGACTAACACATGGGAATGCACAGAGAAAATGAATCCCTATAGCAATTGGCTGGAGAGTGAGAGGGCCCAGATTTTGTGAGTTCTTGCAACCAGTGGGGCTTGAAGCCTGGAGTTTTAAAGCTCAGTGTGCTTGGCTCTTGGAGAGCTTGGAGGACATTGGGGCTGCTCTTAGAGAAAAGGCAGGGCAAACAGCCCAAAGACATATAGCATGAAACAGTGATCTGAAGAGCGACTGGGGCACAAAGAGGGAAGGCTATTTGCTCACCTTGGAGGGTGTCCTAGAGAGCAGCATTCATGGAGAGACCTCTCTAGGAACAAAGGAACTGGCAGGTGCCATTTCCTTCCCTGCCCCTCAGCATAAGCACAGAGCCACCTGCAGAAACCAACGTAGCACTGACACCCACTATCTAACTTGCTTGTACCAAGCCCCATACTCCTGTGTTCTGGAAGAACTGCCCTTCCAAGTCACTCTTACCTCAGTTCCACCAACAGGCACTCTACCCCAGAAGACCATCCCAAACCCCTGCCAACACTATGTCTCTCAAACCAGGAGTTTTGGAAGGCTCCAATTCCAGTAACTGTGGCGACAGGTCTCATTTCACAAGCAGACCAGAGCACACGTAGTTAAAACATGCCACATTCAGGCCAGGGACCAAACACTGCCAAACAGGCAAAGAGCCTCTGCAGACAACCAGCCTTAAGGATAAAGCAACCAAGACATAACAGCAGAGCACATGTGGCATGCTTTGAAGACACTTTGGAAGCACCAGGCCCTGGGGAACAAGGGATACTACACTGTAGGATACTAAAGGACCTCATCTTTATAAAGCCATTACCCTCAAGAACAGGAGACAGAGCTGACTTTCCTAACACAGAGAAGCAGGCATAGAGGATTAGACAAAATGAGAAGACAGAGGAATTTGTCCCATAAGAAAGAACAGGGCAAGGCCATGGCTGGAGATCTAAGTGAAATAAATATTAATAACATGACTGTTGAAGAGTTAAAGCATTGATCATGAAGATACTCACTAGACTCGAGAAAAGAGGGGAAGACATCAGATAATTAACACAGAGATAAAGAATAACATAGCAGAGATAAAGGACTGAAGTGAAATGAAAAATATGCTTGATGGAATGAACAGCAGGATGGAAGAAACAGAGAAATGAATTAATGGCCTAGAAGACAGTAGTGGAAAGTAATCAAGCTGAACAAAAGAGAGAAAAAGAATTATGTAAAATAATAATAGACTTAGGGAAGTCAGTGTCTCTGTCAAATATAATAACGTTTGTATTCTAGGAGTCCCAGAAGAAGAGAAAGGAAAGGAGGCAGAGAATTTATTTGAAGAAATAATAGCTGAAAGTTTCCCTAATCTAGGGAAGGAAACAGATAACCAGATCCAAGAGGCACAGAACCCCCAACAAAATCAACACAAGCAGATCCACACCAAAGTATACTATAATTAAAATAGCAAAATATAGTGATAAAGGAAAAAATATAAGCAACAGAACAAAAGAAGACAGTTATAAAGAAAGGAAACATCGTAAGGCTATCAATGTATTTTTCAGTAGAAAGTTTCCAAGCCAGAAAGGAGTGGCATGATATAGTCAAAGTGCTGAATGGGAAAAACTTGCAGCCAAGAATACTCTACCCAGCAAGGCTATCATTCAGAATAGGAGAAATAAAGAGTGTTCTAGACAAACAAAAACTAAAAGAGTTCACAACCACTACACCAGCCCTGCAGGAAATATTAAAGGGGACTCTCGGGGTTGAAAGAAAAGACCAAAAATGACAGTAGGAATGTAGAAAAAACAAAAGCAGTAAAAGTGAATATTTTGGTAACAATTCAGTCAAGGAGCTCACAAAATAAAAGGATGTAAAAGATGACACCATAGGGGCACCTGGGTGGTTTAGTGGGTTGAGTGTCTGACTTTGGCTCAGGTCGTGATCTCATGATTCATGAGTTTGAGCCCTGCATTGGGCTCGCTGCTGTCAATGTGGAGCCTGCTTCAGATCCTGTGTCTCCCACTCCCTCTGCCCCTCCCCTGCTAGTGCTCTGTCTCTCAAAAAAATAAATATTAAAAAAAAAAAAAAAGATAACATCATATCCCTAAAATGTAGGGAGGAGAGAAGTAAAGAATGGGTTCAAATATAAATGACCATCAACTCAATACAGATTGCTATCTGCAGAAGATGTTACATACAAACCTAATGGTAACCACAAATCAAAACCACTAATAAACATGCAAAGAATAGAGGGAAAGAAACCCAAATATATCACTAAAGAAAACCAGCAAACCATGAAAGAGAGAAAGACAAGAAAGGATCAGAGAAAATCTTCAGAAACAACCACAACACAATTAATAAAATGGGAATAAACACCTATCAATAATTACTTTGAATGCAAATGAACTAAATGCTCCAATCAAAAGATAGACGGTGACGAAATGGTTTTTAAAAAAAAAACCCATCTATATTCTGCCTAAAAGAGACTCATTTTGGGGCGCCTGGGTGGCGCAGTCGGTTAGGCGTCCGACTTCAGCCAGGTCACGATCTCGCGGTCCGTGGGTTCGAGCCCCGCGTCGGGCTCTGGGCTGATGGCTCGGAGCCTGGGGCCTGCTTCCGATTCTGTGTCTCCCCCTCTCTCTGCCCCTCCCCCGTTCATGCTCTGTCTCTGTCTTAAAAATAAATAAACGTTGGAAAAAAAATTAAAAAAAAAAAAAAAGAGACTCATTTTATTCGTTTTTATTTATTATTTTTTTAATGTTTATTTATTTTTGAGAAAGAGAGAGTGAGTGTGTGTGTGTGGGGGGGGTGCAGAAAGACACCGAATCCAAAGCAGGCTCCAGGCTCTGAGTGTCAGCACAGAGCCCGACGTAGGGCTTGAACTCACGAACTTGAACTCATGATCTCTCTCACGTGAGATCATGACCTGAGCCGAAGTCGGACTCTGCTTAACCAGCTGAGCCACCCAGGCGCCCCTAAAAGAGACTCATTTGAGACCCAAAGGCATCTGCACTTTGAAAGTGAGAAGGTGGAGAAACATTTATTATGCAAATGGATGTCAAAAGAAAGGTGGAGTAGCACTACTTATACTGAACAAAATACTTAATTTTTATTAGTTTTAAAGTCTATTTATTTATTATTTTATTTTTTTGAGAGAGAGAGAGAGAGAGAGCTCACAAGCAGGGGAGAGAGGGAGACAGAGGATCCAAAGCAGGCTCTGTGCTGACAACAGTGAGCCCAATGTGGGGCTCAAATTCATGAACTGTGAGATCATCACCTGAGCCAAAGTAGGACGCTTCATCAACTGAGCCACCCAGGTGCCCCCTAAAGTTTATTTATTTTGAGAAAGAGAATGAGCAGTGTGGGGGCAGAGAAAGAGAGGGGACAGAGGATTGGAAGTGGGCTCTGTGCTAACAGCAGAGAGCCTGATGCAGGGCTCGAACTCACAAACTGTGAGATCATGACCTGAGCTGAAGTCTCTTAATCAACTGACGCTTAACCAACTGAGCCACCTAGGTGCCGCTAGGCAAAATAGACTTTAAAACAACGATGGTAACAAGGGGGTGAAGAAAGGCACTATATCATAAATAAAGGGGACAATTCAATAAAAAGAGACAACAATTGTAAATATCTATGCACCCAACATCGGAGCACCCAAATACATAAAGCAGCTAATAACAAACATAAAGGAAGTAACTGATATTAATACAATAATAGTAGGGGACTTTAACACCCCACTTACATCAATAGATCATCTAAACAGAAAACAAGGAAACAATACTTTTAATGACATATTGGACCAGATGGATTTAACAGATATAGTCAGAACATTCCATCCTAAAACAGCAGAATACACATTCTTTTCAAGTGCACATGGAACATTCTCCAGAACAGATCACATATTAGACCACAAAACAAGACTTAAATTCCAAAAGATTGAAGTCATACCATGCCATATTTACTGACCACAATGCTATGAAACCGTAAGTCAATCACAAGAAAAAATCTGCAAAGACCACAAATACATGGAGGTTAAATAACATGCTGCTAAACAATGAATGGGTCAACCAGGATATCAAAGAATAAATTAAAAAGTACATGGAAACAGGAGCACCTGGGTGGCTCAGTCAGTCAGGCGTCTGAGTTTGACTTAGTTCATGATCTCATGGTTTGTGAGTTTGAGCCCCACCTTGGGCTCTGTGCTGACAGCTCAGAGCCTGGAGCCTGCTTTGGATTCTGTGTCTCCCTCTCTCTCTGGCCCTCCCATGCTTGCGTTCTGTCTCTGTCTCTCTCTCAAAAATAAATAAATATTAAATTTTTTTTTATAAAGTACATGGAAACAAATGAAAATGAAGACACAATGGTTCAAAACCTTTGCAACACAGCAAAAGTAGTTCTAAGAGGGAAGTTTATAGCCTCAAGAAAGAAGACAAATCTCACATTTACAACCTAATCTAATGTGTAAAGGAGCTAGAAAAAACAACAAATGGAGCCTAAAGCCAGCAGAAGGAAGAAAATAATAAAGATGAAAGCAGAAATAAATGATAAAGGAACTAAAAACAATAGAACAGATCAATGAAACCAGGAGCCGGTTCTTGGAAAAGATCAGTAAAAATGATAACCTCTAGCCAGACTTCTCAAGAAAACAAAAGAAAGGACTCAAATAAATAAAATCACAAATGAGAGAGGAGAAATAACGACGACCACCACAGATATACAAATTATAAGACAATAATTATAAGACAATATTATGAAAAACTATATGCCAAATAAATTGGAAAACCTAGAAGAAATGAATAAATTCCTAAGAACATCCAACCCCCCAAAATTGAAACTGGAAGAAAGAAAATTTGAACACATTGATTACCACCAAAAAATTGAATCGGTAATCAAAAAACTCCCAACGAACAAAAGCCAGATGCCTTCATAGGTGAATTCTACCAAATATTTAAAGAAGAGTTAATACTTATTCTTCCCAAACTATTCCAAAACAAAAACAAAACAAACAAACAAAAAACAGAAGAGGAAGGAAAACTTCCAAATTCATCCTATGAGGCCAGTAATTACTCTGATACCAAAACCAGATAAAGACACACAAAAAGAGAACTATAGGCCAGTAGCTCTAATGAACATAGATGCAAAAATCCTCCACAAAATACCAATAAACCAAATCCACCAATACATTAAAAAAAATCATTTACTATGATCAAGTGGAATTTATTCCTGGGTTGCAGGAGTGGTTCAGTATTTGTAAATCAATCAGCATGATACATCACATCAATAAGAGAAAGGATAAGATCCATATGATCATTTCAATAGGTGAAGAAAAAGCATTTGACAAAGTACAACAAAGTAGGTTTAGAGGGAACATACCTCAACATAATTAAAGGCCATATATGAAAAACCTACAGCAAACATCATCTCAATGCAGAAAAACAGAGCCTTTCCCCTAAAGTCAGGAACAAGACAAAGATGTCCACTCTCACTACCTTTATTCATCATAGTACTGGAAGTCCTAGCCACACCAGTCAGATAACAAAAAGGAAATAAAAGGTATCCAAATTAGTATGAAGAAGTAAAAATTTCACTATTGGCAGATGACATGATACTATATATAGAAAACCTGAAAGACTTCACCAAAGAGCTGCTAGAACTGATAAATTCAGTAAAGCCACAGGATACAAAACCAATGTAGAGAAATGTTGCATTTCTTTTTTTTTTTTCCTTAATTTTTTTTTTTTTTTAGAGTGAGCAGGGGAGGGGCAGAGAGAGAGGGAGACATAGAATCTGAAGCAGACTCCAGGCTCTGACCTCTTAGCACAGAGTCTGATGCGGGGCTAGAACCATGAACTGTGAGGTCATAACCTGAGCCAAAGTAGGACGCTTAACTGACTGAGCCACCCAGGTGCCCCGAAATTGGTTGCATTTCTACACACCAAAAATGAAGCAGCAAAAAGAGAAATTAAGAAAACAATCCCATTTACAACTGCACCCAAAATAATAAAATTCGTAGGAATAAGCCTAACCAAAGAGGTAAAAGACCTGTACTCTGGAAACTAAAATACTGAGAAAAGAAATTGCACAGAACACCAAGAAATGGAAAGATGTTCCATGCTCACAGATTGGAAGAAAAAATATTGTTAAAATGTCTATGCTACCCAAAGCCATGTATACTTTTAGTGCAATCCCTATAAAAATATCAACAGCATTTTTCACAGAACTAGAACAAACAATCCTAAAATTTGTAGGGGAACACCAACGACCCTGAATAGCCAAAGCAATCTGGAAAAAGAAAAGCAAAGCTAGAGGCATCACAGTTCTGGACTTCAAGTTATATTACAAAACTGTAGTAATCAAGACAGCGTGGTACAAGACGGTGTGGTACAAAAATAGATATATACATCAATGGAACACAATAGAAAATCCAGAAATAAACCCACAATTATATGGTCAATTAATCTTCAACAAAGCAGGAAAAAATATTCAATGGGAAAAAGACAGTCTCTTCAACAAATGTATTGGGAGAACTGGACAGCGATGTGCACAAGAATGAAACTGGACCACATTCTTAATCCATACACAAAAATAAATTCAAAATGGACTAACGACCTAAATGTGGAATCTGAAACCATAAAAGTCCCAGAAGAGAACACAGGCAGTAACTTCTTTGGCAAGGGGAACAGAAACAAAAATAAACTATTGGGACTGTATCAAAATACAAAGCTTCTGCACAGTGAAGGAAACAATCAACAAAACTAAAAGGCAACCTATGGAACAGGAGAAGATATTTGCAAATGACACATCCAATAAGAGGATAGTATCCAAAATATATAAAGAACTTATAAAACTCACCATCACAGGGGTGCCTGGGTGGCTCTGCCGGTTAAGCCTCCAACTCTTGATTTCTGCTCAGGTCATGGTCTCATGTCATGAGATCAAACACTGCAATGGGCTCTGTGCTGCATGTGGAACCTGCTTAAGGTTCTCTCCCTTTGCCCCTCTCCCACTCATGCTCGCACTCTCTCTCTCTCTCAAAATAAAACTCAGCATCCCAAAAACAATTAATCCAATTAAAAAATGGACAGAAGACATGAGTAGACATTTCTCCAAAGTAGACATCCAGATGGCCACCAGACACATGAAAAAATGCTCATCATCACTTATCATCAGGGAAGGCAAATCAAAACCACAATAAGATATCACCTCACACCTGTCAGAATGGTTAAACAATGTAAGAAACAACAAGTGTTGGTGAGGATGTGGAGAAAAAGGAACTCTCATGCACTGTTGGTGGGAATGCAAACTGGTGCGGCCACTTAGGAAAACAGTACGGAGGTTTCTCGAAAATTTAAAAATAGAACTTGAAAAAATAAACACCCAATATTATTCTCCTATATTTACCAAATTGTGCTGTGATCCCACAATTGCACTACTGGGCATTTACCCAAAGAATGCAAAAAAACCAATTCAAAGGGATACATACATCCCTATGTTCATAGCAGCATTGTTGGCAATAGCCAAAATATGGAAGCAGCCCAAGTGTCCATTGATGAATGGATAAAGATGTGGGATGTGGTGTGTGTGTGTGTGTGTGTGTGTGTGTGAAATAGAATATTACTCAGCCATAAAAAATAATGAAATCCTGTCATTTGCAATGAAATGGATGGAGCTAGAGTATAATGCTAAAGTGAAATAAGTCAGAGAAAGCCAAATATCATATGATTTCACTTATATGTGTAATTTAAGAAACAAAACAAGTGAACAAAGGTAAAAAAAAAAAAAAGAGAGAGAGAGAGACAAATCAAGAAACAGATTCTTAACTATAGAGAACTGATGGTTACCATGGGTGAAATAGGTGATGGGGATTAAAATAAAAACTTTAAAAATAATAACTAGTATATTGAACATCTATATGTACTATCTACGATGCTTTATAATTATTATAATATTCAATCTGCACTAACACATATTGAGGTGTTCATCTTCATTTCGAGTTAGAGATGAGGACACACAGAAGGAGAAATTCAAATTAACTTTCTTAAAGCACAGGGTTTGTAAGAGTTACTGTCAGGACATAGAACTATCTATCCATTTTCAGAGTCCTTGCATTGTTCAGTATACCATGCTGACTTATGATCTATTTCAATGCTCTTTTTCAATGTTATATGTACAAGAGGCTTTGGTCTTAAAATCTTGACTGTATCAAAAGTTGTAATAGGATGTAATACTACCAGAACTGATAAAATTATTTGGATTTTGTTGATGTAGTAGAAAAAACATTAGTTTTAATTTTGAAATAAAACATGAATTTGAAAAAAATCATGGATCCACTTCCCTTTCAAAAATAAAAACAAAAACAACTAAATCCTATAAAGGACATTTTAGGAACGATGAATATGGCTTGCATATTAGATAACAGTGGTGTATCCATGTACAAGTTTTTTTTTCAATATATGAAATTTATTGTCAAATTGGTTTCCATACAACACCCAGTGCTCATCCCAAAAGGTGCCCTCCTCAATACCCATCACACACCCTCCCCTCCCTCCCACCCCCCATCAACCCTCAGTTTGTTCTCAGTTTTTAACAGTCTCTTATGCTTTGGCTCTCTCCCACTCTAACCTCTTTTTTTTTTTTCCCCTCCCCTCCCCCATGGGTTCCTGTTAAGTTTCTCAGGATCCACATAAGAGTGAAACCATATGGTATCTGTCTTTCTCTGTATGGCTTATTTCACTTAGCATCACACTCTCCAGTTCCATCCACGTTGCTACAAAGGGCCATATTTCATTCTTTCTCATTGCCACGTAGTACTCTATGGTGTATATAAACCACAGTTTCTTTATCCATTCATCAGTTGATGGACATTTAGGCTCTTTCCATAATTTGGCTATTATTGAGAGTGCTGCTATAAACATTGGGGTACAAGTGCCCCTATGCATCCATGTACAAGTTAATAATTGTGTAACGGTTATATAGAAGAATGCCTTGTTCTCAGGAGATAGAAGAAAGTATTTATGGGCAAATGTCACAATGACAGCAGGAGAGGGCAAAATAGAGGCAAAACACAGCACAATTTGGTAAATATAGGAGAATAATATTAGGTGTTTATTTTTTCAACGTTTCTGTAGGTTTTTAAGTTCTCAAAATAAAACATTGAGGGAAGGAAAAACAGGGACCCAGCTCTTGCTCATTTCCTCTGGAAATATACAAATAAAGATTTGGCATCTCTCTTTGAAATTTCTTTTCAATCCTGTCTTGGTGCCTGGCTCAAACTTCAGTTATTACACCTTGTTATGCATCTATATTCCTAACACTGTAAATATATGTAACAGCAATAACAACCTCAAAATATTTGTACAGGGCATTAAAATTTACAAAACATCTCCTCTTATACTACTTCATGTTATCTTCACAATAATCTTAGAAATAGCTAGGCAAGGTAATGTTTTTATTCTTGCCATTTTCCGGGTGAAAAACTGAGAAGCAGAAAGTCTGAGCAACTCAGTCAAATTCACACACCCAAGACTAGCACCGTCTTCCTCTGATTGCAGACCCTGTAGTTTTTCACAACACATATTAAGCACCCCAAGGGGGAAGTGGGTTAACAATGGCATTTATTTTCTCATTGCTTCATTTTTTTTTTCCCCAGAAAGACACTTACGTGTGTTTGTTTATCTCTACTATCTGAGAATTCCAGATTAGCAATGACAGAGGTGGCTCTGCTCACCCTAGTGAATCAGCATGCTGGGAAACCCTGAGTGAGATGCTGCAAAGTGACAGGCTGCTAACATCCCCAGCCCCACCTGCCTGGGCTAGGGTGTTGGATAATGTGTCTCCAATTCCTACCCGTGTCACTGCAGATCAGCTGCAGCACAATAAGAAATTTACCGAGATTAATTCCCCTGAGACTGAGTTGACATCCCCTCAGAATATGGCGGTAATTCTTGTCACAACTCCAGGGAAATGACAAAGCACACAGAAGGAAGTTCACATGAGTCACAGACCCACAGCTTCAGAATACTAAGTGGCTCCGTCTCCACCTGACAGCTGGGGTGAGCAGAAGCCATCTCTGTTTGTTCGTGTTCTCTCACTCTCTCTTTTTCTTGACTGAGAACAACTTAAGAAAAAAAGAAAACCAAAAAACCATCCTTTCTGAGCTTGGTGAGGGCCACAGATTTGTGGTGAGGAAGTACCATAGGCCCCCATACACATGGCCCACATTTCCTTTTTTGTATCTTACTGGTAGGGGTTACATCTCTTCTGCCTTCACTGTTGACTTCAGATGTGAAGAGAGGGAAAGGAGGGGGAGACAATAGAGGGAGTAGCTAAACTGCATAGAATATAAGCATATTCTTCTCCAGCATCTTCCATTCTAACCAGGACATTATGAAATGAGGTTGGGAATCTTCAACATCCAAAGAGAGCACAAGATACAGTACTAGATGATTACAAATTGTCTGGAACATAATTTTCTTTAAAGCCAGCTCATCACATATTTTCTGCAGCCTTGGCAATCTTAATTTCTCAGTATGCTCTAGTAAAGGTAGTTTTAGGAAAGCTCCTGTCCTCTCTATGGAACCCAGTTGGAACAAGATAATTTGTTAGCCACGGCTCTGACGCCTATCAGAGTGATCCACCTTCAGGACTTCGGGGGCCTCTGTTAACTCTGGACAGGTTTTCAATGGCCCTAGAAGGCTGCACATCTGAAGCAGCATGTCACCTACTAAGAGTGGTGAACTCTGTAATGTGCCTTTGCTATGTTACTTAAGATCAGTTCTGCTCAAGAGAGCAAGAGAAATCAGGAGGATAAATGAAACCATGTAGAGAAACAAGTAGCTTGTGAGACACAGGAAGAATTCACATAATGTATATGGTATGACTAAGTGGATTAGTAACCTCTGAGTCACGGCAGACATAGACAAAGTAGGAAACCTGTGTGCTGAGCAGAGAGGTGGAAGGATGGAAAAATGTGATGTTCACAATGCATGTAGTATGCACATGACACCCAACGTTCAAGATATACTAAATATACATGAAATATACGAGGATTCAAATAAGGTCTTAAATCAGCCCTGTTTGGTGATCCCCTTCTGGCTTCAAAAATCCTGTGCACAAGAAATGCAGAGTCCACGGCTGTACGTCAGGCTACAGCTATCAGGTGAGCTACAGCTAACGGCCAGGTGAATTTGTCCCTGAGAGCAAGAAAGCAAGTGTATGATTGACCCAGGCACCTCCTGTCTACTGAGCTGTCTTGCCCAAATCTCAAATATGATCATTATAATACACCCTCATAGGGAAGGACACTGTGGCATAGAGAGAGGACAGGCCATATGACCACTGCGCGCCGTAGGATTTAGATAGTTGGGTCCCTCTACCTGCTTATACTCAATCCTAATTGTTTCAATTGCCCCATCTCTCCCCTCTTGCTTCTCACTATGCTTTTTACTTGATTTAATAAACCATGTGATGCATGCATCTTAATTTGTTGGGTGAGACTTTCTGTTTTGGGACCTTCAGGATTGCCTGGTGGTGGACTTGGAGGCTACTAATGCATCAAGGTCACTTCCCACATGACAAATTCACAGCAGGACCACACACACAATAACAACACAACAACAAAAGACACAGCTTTAACTTTTTAAGTAATTACCATGTACTAAGCAACATTCTAAGCAGTTTGTATATATCATTCCAAAAAATCCTAATTACCCTATAAAGGAGATATTAATACTTGAATTTTATAGATAAGGAAACTAAGGAAAAGAGAGGTTAAACAATGTGTCTAAAATGACACAACTAGGAAGAAATGGAAAGATGATCAGAATTAGGGTCTTATTCCAAAGTTATGTCCTTCCCATTTTGTAGGAGGCCAAGCTATTCCCCCCCATATCTTTCTTAGACTTCCCTTGGACACCTTATCTACCCCTCATACTTTCTTTTCTTTTTTTTTAAATGAAATTTATTGTCAAACTGGTTTCCATACAACAGCCAGTGCTCATCCCAACAGGTGCCCTCCTCAACACCCATCACCAACCCTCCCCGCCCTCCCACCCCCCCATCAGCCCTCAGTTTGCTCTCAGTTTTTAAGAGTCTCTTATGTTTTGGCTCCCTCCTTCTCTAATCTTTTTTTTTTCCTTCCCCTCCCCCATGGTCTTCTGTTAAGTTTCTCAGGATCCACATAAGAGTGAAAACATATGGTGTCTGTCTTTCTATCCTCCTCCCAGGATTTATTTTTTCTTCATACTATGATCACCATCTATTGTAACTCAATTAGTAACTTATTGCCTGTCTCCCCCACAAGAATGTAATTTCTATAGAGGCAGGATGTTTGCCTAATTTATTAACTTCTGCTTCTTCTAGTGCATGAAAAGTGCTAGTCAATGAATATCAACTGAATGAGTAAGTAAATCCTGTTACTGACTTTTTTCTAGATATATTTTTGAAAATAAAATCACAGTCTCAAGATTACCTTTTGACTGAATATATTAACCCCAGAAAACCTATGATTACATTAACTGTAAAGGGCATGGAGCATTTCAGAACAAAACTCCAGGGAGAAACAACGGGCTAGAAGAAAATTCCATTGCCAACTCTGTATGTTAATTTCTACGTGGCCTCCCTGAAGACCCTAGTTGTTTCTGCAGCCTGGCCACCTTTATGTGATTTTCATCACATTATAATTTCAGGGCCTTGGACTTCCCCTATGGTTACCTCTGAGAAAGAATCCAGAAAAAGTGGATTTTTATATGTATGTGAATTATATGGGACATTCTAGAAAAGGGGCTTATGCTTGCTTGCTCTCCTATACCCACATTATTAACTCATTCAGAAGTCACTGTCTGTGTTGTCTCCATTTCCAGGTAAGGACACTGAGCCTCAGTGGGGCTGTAACTTGCCCTGGGTATACACTCTAACAAGTGGTGAGGCCAGAAGCTGTGTTCCCCATCTAATGTCCTGCAGTCCACTTTGCAGAAATACTGTCCTAATAGGAAGGAGGAATACAGTGAGTAGAAACATGAGATTTTCTAAAAAGCCATACCAGAGACTGAAAGAACCCATGTGAACCCATCCAGCTCTAATGCTGTTTCTTTGAATGAATGAAATAAATTTCTCTTTTTATTAGGGGCGCCTGGGTGGCTCAGTCAGTTAAGTGTCCAACTTCAGCTCAGGTCATGATCTCGTGGTTCACGAGTTCAAGCCCTGCATCAGGCTCTGTGCTGACAGCCCAGAGCCTGGAGCCTGCTTCAGTTTCTGTGTCTCCCTCTCTCTCTGCCCCTCCCTCACTCATGCTCTCTCTCTCTCTCTCTCAAAAATAAATGAACATTAAAAAGATTTTTAAACAATTTCTTTTTTTATTAAATGTATTGTTTTATAAAGGATAAAACATTAGCTGAATAGGTCTAAGGTAGCAGTCCAATTTTTGGTGAATTTGTAGTTAAAATGGAAATAAAACTGATTTAGTAAAATTGGAACACTTTTTTTTTTTCCCGCCATAGAGTTGGTAGGGTTTGGCTCATCTTCTTGGATACAAAAATAATTTTCTCCAAATCACTATCTTGAAAACTCAGCTGTCCCAGCCTTTCAAACCAAAATGTTAAACTGATCTGATTGGCACTCAAGGCTCTCAGGAGCATCCTGGCCAGGGGTCATAAATGAAATGCATTAGATAATTTTAATTTGATATAGTAATCCTCAGGAGCAACTGAACCGCCAAAGAATCACCTTCCATTCATTTCTGCTCATTTAGGTATCAATCAGATATCTAGAGAAAGACCTGGCATCTGGATGTGGCTGCTGTTGCTAATGAGGAAAAATGGAATGTAAGAGTGTCCTGGGGATGTTTACCAGCAATCTGTCCTTAGCATCGTCCTGAAATGTTGAACCAGATCAGACACCAGAATGCTTATAGAGGTTAGGAAACCAAAATAGGTTTTAAGTAGAGAAAAATAAAGTTGGATCTATTTAACTTTAGAGCTTCACTCATTCAATCTTCAAACACTTGTTCACTTATTCATCCAATCATTTATCCATTCATCCATTCATTCATCCATTCATCCATTCATTCATCCATCCATCCATCCATTCATTCATCCATCCATCCGTCCATCCATCCATCCACACAATAAATATTTATTGAGCTCCTACTCTGTGTCTTTTGCTCTGCTAGTCTGGAAATAGAGTTTATAGAACTGTGTGGTCAAATTTAGTTCTCAGGAGCCACATGTGGCTATTAAACATTTGAAATGTGGCTGACCCAAATTAAGACATGCAGTAAAAGTGAAAAACACAACAGATTTCAAAGGCTTAGTGTGAAAGAAAAATCTCATTAAAAATTTTTGTATTGATTGCATGTTGAAATGATGTTTTTACACATCGGGTTAAATTTTTTAATTTTTTAAATGTGTATCTATTTTTGAGAGAGAGAGTGTGAGCAGTGGAGGTGCAGAGACACAGAATCTGAAGCAGGCTCCAGGCTCCGAGCTGTCAGCACAGAGCCCAACGTGGGGCTCAAACTCACAAACTGTAAGATCATGACCTGAGCTGAAGTTGGACACTTAAACTGACTGAGCCACCCAGGTGCCCCATGTTGGGTTAAATTTAAAATATATATATATTTATTTATTTACTGGGGCACCTGGGTCGCTCAATCAGCTAAGCATCTGACTCTTGATTTTGGCTCAGGTCATGATCTCATTCATGGTTCATGAGATCAGGCTCTGTGTCAGGCTCTACACTGACAATGTGGAACCTGCTTTGGATTCTCTCTCTCTCTCCCTCTCTGCTCCTCCCCTGTGCCCATGCTCTCTCTCTCCCTCAAATAAACATTTTTATTTTATTTTATTTTTAAAATGTAATTTATTGTCAAGTTTTCTAACAAACAGTGTCTACAGTATGCTCCTGGTTTTGGGGGTAGACTCCCGTGATTAAATAAACATTTTTAAAAAATAAAATTAAAAACACATATATATGTATTTTTTAAAGATTTTATTTTACTATTTTTTAAAACTATGTATTTAGTTTCTTTCTCTCTTTTTTTAAATTTTATTTTAGAGAGAGAGTGTGTGAGCAGAGGGGAGGGACAGAGGGAAAGAGACAGAAAATCTTAAGTAGGCTCCAAGCTCAGCTCAGAACCCAGTCCGGGGCTCAGTTCCATGACCCTGGGGTCATGATCTGACCTGAAATCAAGTCAGTCACTCAACCAACTGAGCCACCCAGCACCCCTAAAGATTTCATTTTATTTTATTTTTATTTATTTATTTTTTCAATATATGAAATTTATTGTCAAATTGGTTTCCATACAACACCCAGTGCTCATCCCAAAAGGTGCCCTCCTCAGTACCCATCACCCATTTTCCCCTCCCTCCCACCCCCCATCAACCCTCAGTTTGTTCTCAGTTTTTAAGAGTCTCTTATGCTAAAGATTTTATTTTTAAGTAATCTCTGCACCCAACATGGGGCTTAAACTCACAACCCTGAAATCAAGAGTCACATGCTCTATCAACTAAGCCAGCCAGGTGCCCCTAAAATATATTTCTATAATTATTCTCATCTGTTTTTTTTTTTTTTTTTTACCTTTTGAATGTAGCTAACAGAAAATTCAAAATATATGTGTGGGTTGCATAATATTTCGATTGGACAGCGCTGCTAGTGACTATTTGCAGAAGATTTCTTCCTGCTCTTATTATGGTTTGGAGGAAAGATTGAGAGAGTGTCTTTCCGGGAAGATAATAAAATATAAAGGCAGAAGAGATGATCCATTGTGCTTAGATGATATTTCTAGGTTTTATGTCATTAAATTTTTGTTCTGAAAACTTTGCTTTGGATAGGAATTATCTAGGAATTGAAGAACATGTAGAAAATTTGGGATGCTGCAATACTTGCTACCTTCTGGTATTTTCTGAGCTGTAACTGGACATCCTAGAAACCTGACTATCCATGGATTCCTGCTTGCCTATGGCGACACTAAATAAAATGGCTTAGAAGGAAGTAAATATTTATGGAATGGGTTGTTTGACGTGATGATACTGTGGGGACTAAGTGAAGCTAACATTGATCTTGCCTCTCTTATGTAAAAAAGATATCCTGTGTTGTTTATGTCTGCATTAACCTGCTAGCAGGAAAAAAAATAAATAATTTGAACGGTAATTAGGTTGGGAGTAACATCTAATGACTAAGGGAGTCTGTGAGATTAACTAGTTTTGGCAAAAAGCTCTAAATAAAAGAGCTCAATTCCAAATGTTTTTTAAATTAAAATATGATTTAATTTAAAAATCGTCATATTCTCTCAGATCAACAAATTAATGGGATTTCCTCTTTCCTTTTTAAAAAGCTATGTATACAAAAAGGGGTCCTCTCTCTCTTCTGTTATTCACAAGTAGTACATGGTTTGTAGACTCCTCTCCTGCCCTCAGTCATATTCAATCACTTCCTCCCTGGAGCAATGAGAAGAATATAGAGAGACAAATTAGCCTAGCACTTGCGCATGACAGAAAGCCAAACCAAAAAACTCCTAGTGTAGGTCCTCAGACACACAAATGCTCTGTGTCTATCCCTGTCTAGCATGACTCATGTTGGAATGAGCTTTCTTTTGTCTAATAAGCTCAAGAGAAGGTTTTGAAATACATGCAATACATGCTGGGATTTATGGAAATGAGAGAATTAAGAATATGAGTGGCACCGAGCACAAGGAACTGTCAGGGACTCTACTGGTAAGAACACAGCAGCATAAAGAAAGAAGAAATGGGAGTGGGGCTGATTTTTTCTGGGACTGGAACACATGCCATCGATGCCAGATATCGTAGCAGAGACAGATGGCCTGGCAGATGCTGTGAAAGAAAAATGACTTACTACTAGGTGAACCAGAAAAAATAAACAAGAAGGACAGAGGAAAAAGTCCATAAGTTCCCCTCTGTTGTCAGAAACATCTTCCCATGGCTATAAAATACAATCGCATCCCATAGGGTTGCAGATTGCAAAGTGTCTTACTACTTTCTCCACTGATTGCACATTTGGAATTTACAGCTATTCTTTTGAGAGGACTCACTTTCTGTCTATTGGTTTTTCAAGGAAGAAGCGAAGACAACAACAAATTGGATATATGATACCTACATATTATGAAGAAGATGCTACTGCTAATCTTTCTTGGCTCAGTTGGTTACTGTGTGATATGTAGAACCCGGATGAAACTCGTCTTGGTTTATTTTAGAAATGTTCCCAATTAACATCCTTTCAAGGTGCAAATCAAAGGGGTTGGCATTTTAATAAATTTTTTAAAAACATGTCTTAGAAAGCTGGGCTGGGCTCTTTCATTACGTCCTTGGGGTTTAAAACAGGTGCCTATAAAAATCCTGTTAGCATGTGTTGTGGCCCCATGGAGTTCATAGGAATGGTTGAAACCAATAAAAATGATTTTCAAATGCTAAGGGTCTAATATGGGATACCCAGACACACACATACAGCACAGTGCCAACATACGTAGATTTAATATACGAAAATTCATCAATAGGCACTTGGCAACCACTGTTGCATCACTTATATTAGACAGGAATGGAAGCAATCAAGCCTAAAATCGCCAATCTGAGTTGCTGAAATAAAGACAAGTGTGTGAATGATATTAAGGATTTTCTGGCCATTACAAAAAAAAAAAAAAAGGCTGGGGACTGGCAGGTATCCAATGATGGTTTTGTCATATTTGCAGAAGAAATTGAATGATTAAAAGACTATAGAGTAACGTTGGCTAACAAAGAACTACTGTGGGGCCTTTAAGGGTAATTTTGATTATATATAACATTTACTTTCTGTAGTGTTTTTAGAAACACTAATAGCTCTCTAAGGTAGACCCCATTGTATATGTATAAGTTTCACTCACACACTTGTGACTTTATAAAATCATTGCAAAAATGAATCTTAATAACATGGAAGCCAGAAATAGCTTAGACACCTTCCCCCCCCCCATTTTTAGGGGAGCAAATGCACCCAAGGCCTCCTGGCAATCCCTATTTCTCATTTTCTTCTTATTTCCTATTTCTTCTTCCGTTGGCCGGATCACCCCTGTCCTCTGCTACAGTAAAGTAGAAGACACTACATGCAGAGAATGGGTTTCCAAAGACTAGTATCAAACTGGCATTTCCATCAGGCCCACCTTGCAACAAGTAAGCGTACCAAGTTTGAGGATACACATTTTCTGAAAGCCAGGGAGAAATCATAGGGAAGCTCTTTCAATCTGGAACAAGTCCTACTTGAGGAATTTCTGTGCTACATTCCTACTAAATCCTCCCAGAGAAATAAGCCTCAGAGCCTGAGGGACCAGCTAAGAGTGGATCCCTTCTTGGGGGAGGGTGGGGAGAGCTGACTACATTCCAGCATCAAGTGGTTGATGGCTGCAGGCTACAAAATTCCACGTTCCTTGACCTAATCATCAACAAATGCAAATTTCTATGGTCTGACATCCTTCCTTAGACTTCTGAACTTGGACATTGACTCTTGATAAAATTGTTGACAAAATATTCTGCTCTGTGGAATTTTCTATGAGAAACTCAGGGAAAATTAAAATGTTCTCTGATTCTAGCAAAGGCCGGACAATGTTGTAATTACAAATTCTACGGGGTAGCAATCTTGTGTGTTTAATGTTAACACTCTGAAGCTCCCTTCTAAAAAATTTCAACACATAATCAGTGTTCATACTGCAGACACCATTATCGTATCGGTATCCCATAGCTTAGATCCTAATTGAGAACTTCTCCCTTCTAGAGGTATATAATGCAAATTATAATGTTTTCTGCTTGAGAGACTCCCGCATTCTATCTCTACAATTAGACATGAGGGTGGGACGGGGACAAAATGGGAAAAAAAAAAAAAAATCTGAAAAATCCTATACATGATGTAATTTAATTGCAAAGGACTCTTTCCCAAAGAGGAAGACAATGCCACAAGCACTTAAAATGGGAAGCAATTTCAGTTTTTCACAGCCCCCACTAAATAGTATTTTATTTGACACTTTTGTTCATTAGATAGCTTTAGTGTTCTTTTTTTAAAATTTTTTTTCAACGTTTATTTATTTTTTTTGGGACAGAGAGAGACAGAGCATGAACGGGGGAGGGGCAGAGAGAGAAGGAGACACAGAATCGGAAACCAGGCTCCAGGCTCTGAGCCATCAGCCCAGAGCCCGACGCGGGGCTCGAACTCACGGACCGCGAGATCGTGACCTGGCTGAAGTCGGACGCATAACCGACTGCGCCACCCAGGCGCCCCTAGTGTTGTCTTTTTATGTGTCATTGGGAAGAGGGTGACATCATGTTATCCTTGCGATGAGCACTTCTTACACTAATAATATGTTTATGATTGCTTTAAAACCTCTTTTTTACTTTGATAAAAATATGTATTTCTAGATTATTTCCAGAGATCATTCTTTTTTTAAAATGTTTATTTTTGAGAGAGAGAGAGAAAGAGTGAATGTGTATTGGGGTGGGGGGGGGGGACAGAGAGATAAAGACACAGAATCAAAGTAGGCTCCAGGCTCTGAACTGTCAGCACAAAGCCCGACAGGGGCTCAAACCCACGAACCGTGAGTTTATGACCTGAGCTGAAGTTGGACACTTAACTGACTGAGCCACCCAGGCATTTATGAATTTCTAACACTGCTATTGCTTTATAATAAACTGATTTTCTCAGAATTAAAAAAGCAGAAAACTCTAGGAGAAAATTAGATGTATAAATATTTATATTTTAACATTTCTCTGTAGTTGCACAAGAGATAAACGGCAAGGAAAATAATTTCCATGATATTTTTTTGTCAGAAATGCAACCTACCAAAAAACTCAGATATACTTTCGTGTATACAATCATTTGGAACTTCTGTAACTTCTATAACCCTATAGCAAGAATAAACCTTTATAGAACCTGATTTATTCCAAGACCCTGGACTACCTTTTGAATCATCAAGGACAAATTTATCGTCAGTGTAATTTTTTGTTGATTACTATATTCTAAGTCCTTGAAACTGCGTAAATGTATGTCATATTGTAAACCTCAAATGACTTTTTGCCCTTTCCCCCCGAAAATCTTTGTTCTTATTCACCTCAGGTAAGTCTAATCCATGCCTGCAAATCTCAGTTAACTAGGACATTGTTATTAATTTGTCCTCCCAAACTATTTTCTTCCTCATTCATCTTAGGTAGGCTCCATAAATAAATGCAAATTGAAGAAAATTTAGTTTTAGGAATATTTTCAAAGTTTCCTTGGGGAGATGCCTATTGTCTTAAATTAGTTGTAACAGGAAGGCGATAAAATGTTGTAGCTCCTTGAGAATCAAAACCCAAATTGCAATGAAGAGCCTCATTTTGAAGTAGTCATTCTTATAAAACCTCTGCTCATGGCACCACTGAGCACTTGTTACCACAGATTGGAAGCTAATCAGACCCAGTCATTACAAAAGAGAAAGATCATCAAGGGACTTCCTCCAAAATAATGATGGCTGGGTTATAAACTCCCCTTCCAATTAATTTTATTGGTTTAGTTGATGAAATAGCAGAAGGGAAATGAACCTGGAAAAAGTGAGCACTGTACCCGGCAGGAGCCACAACCCCAATGCCTGGGACTGCGTACAAAATGAATGAAAATGCAGGACGCAGAGCTTTGCTTTGAGGGTAAATACTGAGGCCAAAAGGCATCCCCTGGAAAGGTTTTAATTTTCCATATGCAATCAACTAAGTCTGAATACATTTCATTTCCTGCCGTTAGTGAAAGAAGTCGTCAAGCTAGAATCAATAACTCAAGAGTCACTTATCAAATTTTGTCACTCACCTTCCATGGGGGTGTTACTGTCTGGTCGATTTGCAAAGACTACATCCACATACTCGAGCTGCAGCCTCTGGAGGGAGCCCTTCAATCCTGGGAACAGAGGCAGGAAAAATCCAAAAAATGTAAGTGTAATAAGCACTATTAGAAGTAGTTGAAGTTTGGTTTCCTTTAAACAATTTACTTTAAAAAAAAGAAAAAAGCACTGGGGCACCTGGATGGCTCAGTCTGTTGAGCGTCTGACTCTTGATTTCAGCTCAGGTCATGATCTCACAGTTTGTTAGATCAAGCTCCACATCGGGCTCTGCACTGACAGCATGGAGCTTGCTTGGGATTCTCTCTCTCCCTCTCTCTCTGCCCCTTCCCTGCTCGTGTGCCTGCTCCCTCTCTCCTCTCTCTTTCAGCATAAAAAAATAAACTTAAAAAAAAAAAAAAAGCACTGAATTAGTTTCAAAAAGACATGGAATACAATGAGGTATTAATTGGCCCCTAGAACCTTTAAAAAATATATTGGGGCACCTGGGTGGCTCAGTTGGCTAAGTGTCCGACTCTTGATTTCTGCTCAGGTCATAATGTCACAGTTTGTGGGCTAGAGCCCGGCATCAGGCTCTCTGCTGATAGACTGGAGCTTGCTTGAGATTCTCTCTCCCTCTCTCTTTGCCCCTCCCCTGCTCATGTGCATGCTCTCTTGCAAAATAAACAAACATTTAGAACAGATATATAGATATAGATAAAGATATATATCTCAAAGGCTGACTTTGTCCTTAACAAAGAGGAGTCTTATAACTTTCTCAGTAACTTCAGTACTCCTACCCCACCAGAAAAAAACATACTCAGTAATGATCTTTCATAGTGACTCATCTGTGGCAGTATCTAGAAGCAAAGTTTAGAATAAAAAGTAGCCTACGAGTTTAACTTCTTCTTGAAAAGTGGGATGGGATACATTTATTGCACATCAAAAACATTAAAATGGTATAAATAAGAAATAAGTGACTGCCAAATTCATCTTAATGTACACATGGGTTGTAACAGGAATAAAAGGATTGGCAAATGAAGGTTTTGCTCAACATTTTACTAAGTGGAACAAAGCTTGAAGAACGTTAAATATAGCTGAGCTCTACCATTTCTATTATTCCCTTTCTTTGGGGAAGAAACAAAAACACAAGAAGCTATAAAGACTTAGGGCATATAAAGGAGAGAGTGAGAGCTTAAAAAAAAATCTGGAACCAATAATCTAAGTTCCAACCTAACCATTTGGTTACATTCCTGTGACTATGCAGAAAAAAAATTATTTAAATTCAGTAAAATTAATACTTCCCTGAAATAGAATGTATTGTATATAATATTATGCAACCAAAAGGAGGACAGTTCAAGAATCATTTTATCTCATTTCCATGAGACACAGCATTTCCTTATCAGCCTATTTAATTCCTCAGGAAGACCGGTGGTTTTTCTCTTTTTATTATAGGCATAAAATTAATTGCATGTTAAATGAGGCTCTTATACATTTAAATTTGGCTCATTTAAATTTGATTTTTCAAACTGGTTTACCAGCCAGCCACAATTACTTTTCTGACAGGAAAATGAAGTTGTTGGATATAGTTCCAGAAATATTTTTCATTCATTGAGAAAGGATTGTCTGTGTTGACGGCTTCTTAAAAGAAGAATTGATGAAGAGATTAAGGCAGACAGGTGTTATAAGTTCCAATGCCTGCTCTCAAAAAACTGCAGTGACTTTCAGGCCCAGAGGGTCACCAGCTCTCTCAAGGGGCAGCTTGAAATAAAATCTACCTTAAAAAGCAGTATGATATAAGCCACTTTTTAGAAGCAATTATACATATGGAGGAAGTAAGGGAGGACAGGATAACCAATAATAGAGTATCACAGGTTGGAAAGGTGGAAATCTGTGCTCTAGCATGCTGTGTGATTCAACTTGGGTTATTTGACCTTTTTTTTTTTGGTGGGGGGGCGGTGACTCAGGTCTCTAATCTGCCACGGAGATAACAATACTTACTACCTTCAGGATCACTGCTCCAGAGAGCAAATAAAACCAGCCGTCAAGCACTTTGTTAGCGTAATAGTCTGTAGAAATGTGGTGATTATCACAGTGCTGCTCACATCTGGAAAGGTTCAGAATCAGAGGTGCCAAAGACTAAATGCTAAAGATTTTCAGTGGACCTCCTGGTTCTGGAGGGAGGCATTTAGTGACAGTTCTGGCCCGTGCTTGGCCCTGGAAACAAGCGTCCTCCTTTCTGATAATGGCCCTATCCCTCAGTGTCTCTTCTAAACAGCTCAATGTGGGCAGAGCAACCAGGAGAAAAAGCTACGGCTGGCTTGGCCACTTTGTAGTGCTATGGGATCGGCTGTGACTTGAGTCATTTACTCTCCCATGCCCTAAGCATGTGCTAAATGCCAATTTGATCCTCAAACTGTGCTGGGCTCTGGAGGTATAAAGATGCACGGACACTGTATTTATTTCCAAAGAGCAAGCAGTGCATAGTGAGAGCATCTGTTGGCACGGGTTCATTGCTCAAGGTAATAACGTGTACCCACTAATAACGGCATGCACTTGATATGAAGGTCAGTCTCATTGTATTTGGTCATTCCTCACCTCTCAATTCTTTCTCTGGAAGGCATTTCTTTTTCCTTGATATATAGGCTGAGATTCAAGTGTATTCATGTGAGAATAAAAGAAATAATGTGCTGCATCACGTCAGTGATCCACCTGAACTCCCACTCTGACTTTGAAGTGAAGTAGGAGGAGATTGTGTCTTTCAGAGATCCTGTCCCCTAACTTCGAAAATGTCAATCATATAAAGTCTTGAAATCCACGGTGTACATTTTTGGGTTTTACTGTCTGTGAGATGGAAAGTCATTGGTAAGGGGCTGGGACATGAGGAAATAGGAGTTAAGCAGGGGAAATGACATTATCAGATCTCCATTTGAGCTGGTCATGGGCCTGCTGAGGACGATCTGTCAGAGGCAAGGGTGAAAGCAGGGAGGGAGGCCAGTGAGCAGGTCACCAAGTCGGTAAGAAGTGGGCAAATTCCGGACAAGTTGTGGAAGTAGCAATAAGAGGACATGCTGTTGTGCTGGATACAGAGTGTGGAGGTCAAAGAATCAAGGATGACTCTTAGCTTTTTGGCCTGAAAAGTGACGTGACTGTTAGTAAGATGGGGAAGTCAGGGAGAGCAGGTTGGTGGGAGCCGTGGTCTGAGCCACTTAAGTCTGGGCAGCACATCAGTCAAGCACATGGAGCTCTTGGCAGCTGGATGGACCAGCCTGGCAACCAGAGGCCAGGTCTGTGTGCAGGTGAGGCACGGGGTTTGGGATCCAGGGTATTCATTCAGGCTGGCCTGAATGACCTTGCTGATGTCGCTTAGCCTCTTTGGGCCTTTGGTTTCCTCATATGTCCAAAGACAAAATAGAGTTAAACGACCTTTCTGCTTTAATGCTTCATGTGACTACAAACCAAATCAGGCACTCCTGTCCTTTCCTGTTTGGATGCTCTAATCTTGTAGAAATAAACTATAGCAACATAAAGACATGCTCAACAAATGTCTCCTTGAAAGCTATTTAGGGTTTATCTCTAATAAGCAAATAGTCATGTTCCAGCTGCACTTAGGAAATGTTTGTCGAGCACTGGCTTGGGGCCAGGTATTGTTTTAAGTTTAAGTAGACGTGCAAAAATACGTTAACCTTGGCTGCCGAGGAACATCCGGGCAGCTAATCACAACTTAAGGGAGATAAGTGCACCAGTGCAGTGAATGCACTTGCTGAAGGCACTTTTGACTTTAGTCTGTCCCTCAGCACCAACCCAGTGTCTGTGGGAGCAAATATAGGAGAAGCAGGAGAAAAGTTCCCTGTCCTGGAGATGTCTACAAGTTAACTGGCAATTCCTCAAAAGTCCACAGGATAGTAAGTTATGTTATATAAAGAAAATAGCTTTCAAGTGAGAAAAGAAATCTAAGTTCATTTTCCTTTTAGGTTCTGCAGATTAACAGGAACTCTATGGTTCATAAGGTAAACTTTAATTCAATTTAAGCCTATTTCACAGACATCTAAAGAAATATGCCCATTCCAGATGTTAAGCAGACTGGCATGGTCAGACATGGATCAGATGTTCAGTGTTGCCCGTTGAACTGTGTAGAAACAAGGAAATCCATAGTTTGGAGATTCTTCAAGGGTTCTACTTGAATATGCTGTGTCCACACACTTGCTTTCCTTTCTAGCTTGAAAAACAAATGTTGCCTTCAACAATGGCCACTCTTTCCCTATATAATTTTCCACCTTCTCGGCAGACCTCTCAGTCATAATTTAAGACATGTCTGTTTATTTTTATAAGGATTGTGCTGTATTAGAATAATCCATGTGGCTGCACCTCGCATTATGAAACATGGTTATGCTGAGTGGGTGATTTCAGTTTAGTATGAACATGGAACACTGGGAAGGAATCTGTGGTGAATCCATCAAGAAATTTAATCTTTGATTGAAAAAGTCATAAGTTATCTTTTTAAAATAAAAGTTCAGATAACTGGGTTTAACACTTGCCATTCATTAAAAAGTTTTAAGCAGTAATTTCTCAGATTATTTTCCTCTTCTACTCCTAAAATAATGATAGTGGGTTTGTGTTTTGAATCATATAACAAAACTGTCATTCATCTGGAGGACAAACATACACTAAGACATAAGCTTTGCCTGTAAAAGTATACAGTTTATGTAATCTTACAATTTGACTTACCACACTATCATATTTTTTCATATAAGATACTAAGAAAATTTGATCTGCTAAATTTTAATCCTGGCAAAAATTGGGGCTTCAAGAGTGTTTGTGGAATGGCTGAATGAATAGAATTTCAAAGCTTAATAAGACCTTGGGATTCTAAATGGCTGTAATAAACCTATTAGTGAAATTTCTACCTTCTTCTTGTGAATCCAAGAAGCATGTTGTTCCTAATTGGATTTAAGTGAAGGACCTTGAGCTCACTGAAATGGTCTTTCATATGAATTTTTTAAAACTGCATTATGTACAAGACAAGTTCATTTTATATACTCTGTAAACCAGCTCAGGTGGCCAAAGTCACCCAGCATTCAAGTGGCCTAAATTGTACATGAATTGAACTTCTGTCTTGTCTTCTAAGAACACTTAAAAATATATATATATATTATATATATTAAAAATAATATATTGGGGTGCCTGGGTGGCTTGGTCGGTTAAGCATCTGACTTCGGCTCAGGTCATGATCTCACGGTCCGTGAGTTCGAGCCCCGCGTCGGGCTCTGTGCTGACAGCTCAGAGCCTGGAGCCTGTTTCAGATTCTGTGTCTCCCTCTCTCTCTGACCCTCCCCCGTTCATGCTCTGTCTCTCCCTGTCTCAAAAATAAATAAACGTTAAAAAAAATTAAAAAAAATATATATTATATATAATATATAATTTATTGTCAGTAATATATAATATATAATATATATAAATTATATAAATATATAAGTATATAAATATTTATATATAACTATATATTTATATAAATATTTATATATAAATTTATAAATTTATAAGTAAATATATAAATATATATCAATTATATATATATATACATATAATTCATTGTCAAGTTAGCTAATAAACAATATATACAGTGTGCTCTTGGCTTTGGGAGTAGATTCCCATGATTTATCGCTTATATACAACACTCAGTGCTCATCCCAACAAGTGTTCTCCTCAATGCCCATCACCTATTTTCCCCTCCCCTCTGCACCCCCCCCCCATCAACCCTCAGTTTGTTCTCTGTATTTAAGAGTCTCTTAGGTTTTGCCTTCATCTCTGTTTGAAAGTATTTTTCGCCCTTCCCTTCCCCATGGTCTTCTGTTAAGTTTCTCAAATTCCACATATGAGTGAAAACATATAGTATCTGGTTTTTTTTAACTGACTTGTTTCACTTAGCATAATACTCTCCAGTTCCATCCACATTGCTGCAAATGGCAAGATTTCATTCTTTCTCATTGTCACATGATATTCCATTGTATATATAAACCACATCTTCTTTATCCATTCATCAGTTGATGGACATTTGGGCTCAAAGAACACTTTTTAAATTTAATGTGCATATGAATCTCCAATGTTCAATAAAGTCACCTTCATCACAAAACAAATACCAATGAAATCCAAGGATAATGATTTGTAAACCTCTTCAAATTTTATCTGAGGCCTAGGAATCTAATGTCCACTCCCCCCACCTTTTTTTTTCTGCAAAATTCACTCAATTCCCTGATATCAGCCTGCCTAGAAATATCCTTTCAGCTGACTCTTTTGGACTCATGAACATCTTTCTCTTAGGCTGAAACTATGACCTGCAAAATAAACAGTAGCAACATACTAATAAATAATCCCAATTCTTTCTCAGTCTCAAAAGTTTGAAATGTGTTAAAGTTTGAATCTGGGTCATTTTGAATTTTCAGCTGAACTGGTTTATCCATCCTGAGAGATTAGTTCCTAAGAGAATTCCTGACTTCTTTAAAGGGACAGAGAATTTAAGGTATTTCTGTTACGTTGTCTGGAGCTTGCAGAAAACTGATTTAAAAAAGAGAATTTTGAAATTATGAACACACTGGTAAATACTGAAGCAATGGAGATGCAGTAAAAAGCACAGCAGCTTCCTCCATTCTTTCTTTCCTTGATTTTATATTCTCGTTGATTGCCATCCTGTATGTACCATTTTCTGAATCTCTTTTTTAATTGATTTGAATTAGATTAAAAAGAAAAGAGAAACAAGAACTTTCCAGGCAGCACACTGCTGCCTTGTTTTTCTGCTTAGTACAAGCTTACACGAGTTATTTCTCTTTGGGAGGGGGCAGTTATTTCTTATGGACAGGTTTCACGGTAGATGACTCAAGTCACGGGGGCAAGACTAGAGCAGGAATAGTAACAGTTTTAAGAGGCAGGCTGGATTTTACTTTGTGAGGTCAAAGTGGGCATTACGGCCTGAGAAGGGATTTAGTTTGGTTTAGGAATGTGAAAGCTTTCTCTAGTGCTAGAATGTACTTATTCCTTGTGGCAGCCTTAGAACGTTACTTGGTAAAAGGGGCCCTTAACCATGGTATGAAGATTAACAGTGGTACTGTTAAGAATGATGACATAATGACAAAAATAACATTTATTAAGTGCTTATTATGTGATGGATATTGTGCTCAATGTGAATTCTCCAAAATCAGTTTCTGTAATGTTGTAAAGTAGGAATATTTATAGCCCTTTGTATAATCAAGAAGATGGAGGCTTAGTAAAGTTGAATAACTTGCACAAAGTCCCCTAGCTCCTAAATGACATAGTTGAAACTTGAACCACTGTTTGTCTGGTTTCAAAGCCCAATGCTTAGAAATATATTAAAAATTAGTTAGTGAGAAATACCAAACTCATACAAACACTTTGCAAGTGTCATACAAACACTTTGGAAACAACTGAATGATATATTTATTACTGTTAACAAATTTATATATAATTTATAATTATATACATATATAATATATAAATTATATATATTAACTATATACACATGTAATTAATATATAAATTATACATATTAATTATATATGTGTTATGTATATAATATATAAATTTATATATAATTTATATAAATATATAGATTATAAATTTATTTTATATATTTATAATTTTATATAAATATATTATATATAAATATATAGATTATATATAAATTATAAATATATAAAAATTTGTATATATATAAATTTGTATGCATATACATTTATATATTATTATTATTATTATTATTATTATATAAATAGATTCTCCAAGATCTGGCTTCAAAAACTTTCTATTTTGTTCAATTTTTAATTTTTTAATTTTTATATTTTTAAAGTAATCTCTATATCCAATGTGGAGCTCTAACTCATAACGCTGAGATCAGGAGGGACATACTCTACCGAATGAGCCAGCCAGTCGCTCCAAAAGTCTTCTTTTTAAATTAAATGACTGAATACCAAAACTATTTTTTTTTTCCCCTAGTGGAAGTCCAAGATCTTTCCAATAGTTCTCTTTACACATTAATAAAGAACTCCAGTTTCTAAATTGGGATGAATGTCTTCACATTAGATACTATTCTTCAGATTAGGTTCATGGGGAGGGAAAAAACTTTATAATGAAATGAGAGCCTGGAAGAAAATATTTGCAACATATGTAACTGACAGAAGTGAACATTATTAATATACAAAAAGCTCCTAAAAATTAATAAGATCAAGACAAACAACTCAAAAGAAAAATAGCTTAAGAATACGAAAAGTTAATTCTCAGAGAAAGCACAAAATTATAAAAAGTAGCTCAAATTCATTAATAAATAAATGTATAACTAAACAAATAAATCAAATGAACTCATCCATCGGATTGGTATATTCCTTTTTAGAAAATAATTTAAAATACGCATTATTCTTTGACCTAATAATGCTGTCTCCAGTATCGATCACATTTACATAAGGACAGCCATTTGTATGATATTTTGTAATACTAAAACCAAGAAATAACCTGCAAATCATGTGTACATGTGCATGTGTATGTGGGTGTGTATATGTCTAAAATGTATTTTAATTATAGAAAAAAGTAAACTTTTGGTTAATATGTATAGCTTGATTCCATTGGTTTCATACCTATGTTTTTGTATTTATAAGTAAGTGTGGATAGATAGATAGATAGATAGATAGATAGATAAATAGATAGATAGATCAATTTAACTGTGGGAATAAGTTGGGAAGGACAGGTACCAGACTGTCACACTGTGAGATGAGATGAGGTAAGCAAAAGGAGGACTTATTTATTATTTTTAAAATGGTGAGATTAGAGAGTTTTTCATGTTTTTATTGACTTTGGCATCTCATAAATGAAACTAATTATAAAAAGAAGAAAAATCATCTGTCTTAATAATTAATCAGGAACCTAAAGTTATAAAAATCTTGTATTTATACAGCCCCATCTAACATCTTTCTCTTATTGCAAAAGGTAGAAGTGTGACATTTTTTGTAATATATAGACAAACAAGAAATACATAAAAATTCCTCACAATTCTTATAGTCTTCCCAATGAAGTAGAGTAGTACTCTACTACATAAGAGTTCTAGAAGACTGTACTATTTCCTGTTTGTTTCCAGGCTCTACAAAGTTTTTAGTACAATTACAAAAGCAATGCCTCTCTGAATCAGTTACAAATCCCATTACAAATGCACTGAAAATAATAAAGTATCTAGGAATAAAGTTAACTAAGGAGGTAAAGACCTATGCTCCAAAAACCATAATACACTGATGAAAAAAACTGAAGATGACACAAACAAATGTAATGCAATCCCTATCAAAATACCAACTGCATTTTTCACAGAACTAGAACAAATAATCCTAAAGCTTGTATGGACCCACTGAAGATCCTGAATAGCCAAAGTCGTCTTGAAAGAGAAGGACAAACTGGAGGTATCACAATCCCAGATTTCAAGATATACTACAAAGCTGTAGTAATCAAAACAGTATGGTACTGATACAAAAATAGACATGGATATCAATAGAACAGAATAGAGAGCCCAGAAATAATTCCATGAATATATGGTCAATTAATCTATGACAAAGGAGGCAAGAATACGCAATGGAAAAAAGATAGTCTCTTAGACAAATGTCCAGTTTGGGAAAACTGGACAGCTACATATGAAGGAACGAAATTGGACTTTCTTACACAATAACAAACTCAAAATGAATTAAAGACCTAAATGTGAGCCCTGAAACTATAAAATGCTTAGAAGAACACGTAGGCAGTAATCAGTAATCGCTTTGACATGCGCCACAGAAACATTTTTCTACAGATGTCACCTTTGACAAAGGAAACAAAAGCAAAAATAAACTATTAGGACTACCCCAAAATAAAAAGCTTTTGTACAGCGAAAAAACCGCCAACAAAACAAAAGACAACTCTCTAGATGGGAGGAGATAT
Organism: Lynx rufus; assembly: GCF_022079265.1. Taxonomy (NCBI): domain Eukaryota; kingdom Metazoa; phylum Chordata; class Mammalia; order Carnivora; family Felidae; genus Lynx; species Lynx rufus. Next base: position 50,430,553 of record NW_025814867.1, on the reverse strand, counting down.
TTGCAAATGATATATCCAATAAGGGGTTAATAGTCAAAATATATAAAGAATTTATACAATTCAACACCAAATAAGACAAATATTCCAACTAAAAAATGGGCAGAAGACATGAACAGACATTTCCCCAAAGAATGTATGTAGATGGCCAACAGGCACATGAAAAAATGCTCAACATCACTCATCAACAAGGAAATGCAAATCAAAGTCACAATGAGATACCACCTCATACCTGTCAGAATGGCTAAAATCAACAACACAAGAAACAACAGGCATTGCCCAGGATGTGAAGAAAGGGGAACCCTCTTGCACTGTTGGTGGGAATGCAAACTGGTGCAGCCACTGTGGAAAACAGCGTGGAGGTTCCTCAAAGAATTAAAAATAGAATTACCATATCATCTAGTAATTCTACTCCTGGGTATTCACCCAAAGAATACAAAAACACTCATTTGAAAAGATACATGCACCGCTATGTTTATTGCAGCATAATTTACAATAGCCAACATATGGAAGCTCTCTGAGTATTCTTCCATAGATGAATGGATTAAGGAGAGGTTGTATATATATATATATATATATATATATATATATATATATACACACACACACACATATACAATAGAACACTACACAGCTATGAAGAAAGAATGAAATCTTGCCATTTGCAACATGAATGGATCTAGAGGGCATCATGCTATGTGAAATAAGTCGGTCAGGGAAAGATGAATACCATACGATTTCATTCGTATGTGGAATTTAAGAAACAAAACAAATGTACACAGAAAGGCAAACCAAGAGACACACTCTTAAATATAGGGAACAAACTGGTGGTTACTAGAGGACAGGTGGGTGGAGGGATAGGTAAAATAGGCGAAGGGAATTAAGAATACACTTATCGTGATAAGCACCAAGTCATGTATGGAATTGCTGAATCACTATACTGTACATCTGAAACCAATATAACACTGTATGCTAATTGAATTGTAATTAAAAACATAAAAATTTAAACTAAGGTAAAACTATCATCGCCTTAGCATATATCCACCCAAAACCTAGTATGCAGATATTCACAGCAGTATTATTCATAAGTCAAAAAATGAAAACAACCCAAATGTACATCAACATGAATGGATGTAACAAAATGATGAATGGATAAACAAAATGGGGCCTATTCATACAATGGAATTTTATTTGGCAGTAAAAAGGATACATTATGATACATGTTACAACATGAACATTATGCTAAGTGAAAAAAGCTAGTCACAAACTATTACACATTATATGATCTCATTCATATAAAATATCGAGAATTGGCAAATTTATAGAGACAAAAGTAGATTAGTGGTTACTTGGCTGTGGAGGAGGGTAGAGAGAGGGTGGGAACTGACTGCAAGTGGGTACTAGGAATTAGGAAATTTTTTAAATTGAATTTACAGTGATAATCACACAACTCTGTTATGCTCAGAACCAGTGAATTGTACACTTTAAATGGGTGGACTTTTATGTTATATAAATTATATCTCAATTAAAACCTTTTAGAAAGTCTTAGGGAAGTGTTTTATTAATGTCAGCCTGGCTGTAAGGGAGAAGAGTTCTAGAAAATTTGCCCTTTTTCTTTGTGTTCTATTGTCTTCTCTGTATCACCACACTCCTACATTAAACCCCAGAGAGATTGTGGTTGGTTATGATTCTTTTTATGGAAATTCCTCCCACCCCCCCCCCCCCTGCCGCAATGGGTTTTGAACGCTTTTGGTTGATACCTTTCTGGAATCAGCAGCCCACAAATGAAGATAAAATGGAAGCAGCTGTACCTACCTTCGATAATATGTTTTCTTGACAGCCCTCTTTCCGTTTCAGCTCTAACAAGAAAGAAAAGCAAATGACTTTGAGTGGGGGTGTGCTTTCTCTTTCAAATTACTGTTTCAAAAGTACAGAGGAATACTCATTCTAGATTGAATTGCTAATTTTATACCCTGTTCTTGGCAAATTCTGTACCGCAGGCTGAGGAGAGAAGGCTGGTGGGCAACACACTGAGCCCCTTTTCTTTGGAGATCCAGGTGATGAATTAACCATGACGCTCATCACACAATATTAATAACAACTCAGCCATACACACCCCATCCACATATAACGTGACACACAGCTCAGCCTTCCTACCTTGTTCTTAATCAATCCCCCCAAAAAAACACCTTGACATAAGTTTGTGAGCTACTGATAACATTAGCTTTTCTGAGAAGGTAAGCAAATTTGGAAGTGCCTTTTGACTTTCAAAAGAAATCTAACAATTACTTTCTGTTAAAATGTGACGCAAGTCTTTCTTACATCAGTATCCTAAGAAGACAAACATTTAACCAGGACTTTTGTCTTCTCAGACAAGCTTCAAGATCTGGCCAATTAGAAAGAAATATGGTCCTTGTGTTTCAAAGTATTCATGAAATGTTTCTTCAACGTCAATACCTTTGGCATCCTCTTTTTAAAACACAGTAGTTTACTCTTTGCCTTTGGTGATGTTTTATCTTTTATAAAAACATTAACGATTATTGTAGGTAGTACTCTACTACGTAACGGCTCTTGCAGATTATCTTCCTCTCTGTTTCTTTCTAAAGCATAGGCAAGGTTTTAAGTACCACTGCACTAAGCAACAGCTACACGAATCAGGGCACAGACAATGTAAATCTGTATTTCTCATGGGCACCATGTTGCTTTATTTTTATATAGGTTACGGTAGTAATAAAAATCTAAATTCCATCTTTCTGTCTTCATAGTCATCATAAACAGACTCAAAAACAGTAATAAAATATGAGTGTGTGTGTGCACACATACACATTTTGATTAGAAGACTCCAAAGGAGAGGTCCTCTGTCTCCAATTTTAACTATTCCCTCTCAATTATAGGGAGGCAAATAAGATTTGGTTGGTTTGTGTTTGTTTTTGTTTCTTTGTTAAGACTCCACACTTGTGATTTCTACAAAAAGGTATATGAAACAGCTTGCTGTTTTCCTACATGTGTGTCAAAAAGGCCAGACTTCTAAGTTCTGTTGAATCATGTAAGTACCAGTTCAAACACCAGTAGATTCATCAGAGGCTAATTCATCTTGCGAAAATTGTTTGCATCCTACAACAGAGAAAGGACCTCTCTTTCATTTGCCTGCCAGTGAGTGATATAGTAGCTTCTGTTATTCTCCAAAAGGCAGTCCTTTTGATCAACACGTTTGGAGCCTTCTGCAAAAATAACCAGAGACAGGGGCGCCTGGGTGGCTCAGTTGGTTAGGCGTCCCACTTCGGCTCAGGTCATGATCTCACAGTTCGTGAGTTCGAGCCCCGCATCGGGCTCTGTGCTGACAGCTCAGAGCCTGGAGCCTGTTTCAGATTCTGTGTCTCCCTCTCTCTCTGCCCCTTCCCTACTCATGCTGTGTCTCTCTCTGTCTCAAAAATAAATAAACATTAAAAACTAATTTAAAAAAAATGACCAGAGATGTACACGTGGGGTCAGACAAGATAATTTTCATCTTTGCATTCCATGGAAGTCTCTGACTTTTGGCAGATTTGAGTAGCTTTTCTCCTGTGATGCTATGTGCTTATTTTCTTTTCCCAAAATTTGAACTCTATTTTGGAAATGGTTCTTAGAATGAGGTTGGTATTTGAAAATCTCCGTGAATCACTTAGTAACAAGTGACCACTAACTTTCTTTGGGGCATCTTGCTAACATTGAATCCTAGGCTAATTGCCATTTCCTTCAGGGCAGGAAAAATACTCTTTCTCTCCAATCCAATTAATTTTAGTACATTAGATGTAAAATGGTTGCCCAAAAGGATAAAAGCATGAGCTACTAGTTGTCTCCTGTCAAGTAGGGAAAAGAAAAGGTATTTAACTTACTTTCCACCCCAGTAGAGTTTGGTTGTTATGACCAGGCTGGACCTCCTGTACGTTAGACAAACACACACAGAGAAATATTAAGTAAATTGCTGGTTATTGTACTGAGTTAGGATAATATAGCATTGGAAAGAATTTATCGTACCTCCATTTAAAAAAAATTGGTAAACTGGTAAATCTGTTCGTTCGTGTCACTGAAATATGGGGACAAGGGGAAGGTGGTGAGTGGGGATGTGAAGTCAGATCCTAGGCGAAGAGGGTGAAGGGAAGTGACCTATACCTGGAGGGACAGGAGAAGGAGGCTGTGACACAAGCCACCGGTTCAGGGGGGGTGTGGTGAAGAGGGTGAGTGGTAGGCATGGAGGGGCAGAAATGGTAAATGAGAGGGTGAGTGAACTGGCATAAAGGATGGATTGCTTTAGTAGCACCAGCTAATACTTATTTAGCATCTGACATAACGTTGATTGAACGTGAGTTTTCCTGGGGCTAAATCCACCCTCTGCCAAGCACCACGGGCCCTAGTGGCTCTGAGTTATTATGCTTTCCAACCAACACATTCACAGGCAGGAACTGATTGCATGGAAATATGAATGATAAAGTAAATTATAATAATCAATAAATAGGGATAAAATTTCTTTGAGTGTCCTATTAAATGGAAATGTTATTTTAGGAAAACAGTGCTAAAATTTTTAACGCAAGGTTTTAACCACTTTACTCCTAAGCGAATGAACTACGGAAATCTTGTCAGCAAACTAATTGCCTTCTCAAAACCACACACAAGGCAGGAAATGGCAATCGTCTCGTCATGATGGTGGAATAAGAAACATGTCCTGAGACCTACAGCCATATGATTTAAAATCGGGAGGCAGATCTCAGTATAATTCAGTTTCTCCAAGTATGTAATTCAATTGAACTGGTCTAGGAAAAAAAATCCTTTGAGATTCAAAGGTTGAGACCGAACTTTGGGACTATTTGAAATAAGGCATTCATAATTCCATCAGCTGTAGAGCTGATGCCCTGGGGCCCGCAGGTATGAGAGCCCCGTAAGATTAATGATAACCAATGGGGAACAAGGGTGACAATTCCGACAGCTTAGCTGCAACAAGAAAAATTTGTAGGAAATGTCAGCAACCCCATCCCACTGAAGTTAATTCCCTGAAAAGTAATTTGAATCACTGTAATGGAAGCTCTACAGATACACGCATCTGGAGATTACACACCGCAGAAAGGCTGATGTACTTTCCAGGTTCATCCATCAACCTCACGATACCTAGTGTAGCGGCAATCTGCCCCGGGGGGGCCAGATCTCTGTTAGCAAACATTTTCACAGCTTCAACAAAAGGCTGGATGGAATATTATAAAAAATTAATGCAGTCCTCTAGATTATTCCGAGAGGCTGCACACTCTATGCAAATACCATCATGGACTTCTGTTTTCAAAGTTAGGCCTTCTGGAAAACGTTTGGGTGACACAGGTGTGCACACTAACATGTAGGCTCAAAGAGCAAGAATAGACAGCAACCTGGCAGATGACCAGTGACCATCATGGAGGCATTTCCAGCAACTCTTCTGAGTGGGTGGAGAACGATAATGTGAGTATTTTATACCGATATAGCACAACTTTCAAAATACTCTGGCATACTTTATCTCACTTTCACAGTACAGCACTTCATGAACAGTTACGCCGTCCATTTTGCAGGTGGGGAAACTGAGACTCAGAGAGGTGAAGTAGCTGGCACAGTGGGCAAGTGGTGGTCCTGGGACTAGAAGCCAAGTATGCCAGTTGAAATTGCTTTTATAGACTCCGTACTAGGATGATACGGTCTATCTTTTCACCAGCCTTGTAGGGGCAGCTGTGTGCTGATTTCAATATTCTGTAGCATGGTGACAGCTTGGGTTTTTATTTGCAAGACTGAAAGGCAGTTTGTAAAAAAAAAAAAGAGGGGCGCCTGGGTGGCTCAGTCGGTTGAGCGTCCGACTTCGGCTCAGGTCATGATCTCACGGTCCCGTCTGTGAGTTCAAGCCCCACGTCAGGCTCTGTGCTGACAGCTCAGAGCCTGGAGCCTGTTTTGGATTCTGTGTCTCCCTCTCTCTCTGACCCTCCCCCATTCATGCTCTGTCTCTCTCTGTCTCAAAAATAAATAAATGTTAAAAAAAAAAAAATTAAAAAAAAAAGAAAACGAAAAAAAAAATGTTAATCTGTTTTCCTGTAGGTGTATAATAGGCTCTGCAAACTGTGGAGAGTGATGGTTAGGTGCCCTCTGGGTGTTGAGGGGAAAGAGCTCCTGCACTGATGTTCCCCTCCTTCCTCAGGTGCTCTGTCAGCCTACACCTCGCTGCACAGCTCACCAGGGCTGTTAGTGGGCTCATCTCTAGGGTCTCTGTTTTGGGTTGAGTTGTGTCCCCTAAAAAGACATGGTAAAGTCCTAACCCCCAGGAGTACCTCAGAGAGTGAGCTTATTTGGAAATACGATCATTACAGATGTAATTAGTTAAATTAAGATGAGGTGATGAGGTTATACTGGAGTAGGGGGAGTCCTTAATCCAATATGACTGGTGTCCTTTTAAGAAGATGCACAGACACACATGAGGGGAGGACGCCATCTGATGACGGAGGCAGAGGTTGAGCGCAGGCCCAAGATTGCCCGCAAAAGCCAAAAGCTAGGAAGGGGCAAGGCAGGGTTCTATCCAGACTTACAGAAAGAGCAGGACACTGCTCAAACCTTGATGTTGCACTTCTGGCCTAAAGAACTGTGAGAGAACACATGTCTGAAGCCAGCACTTTGTTCCAGGAGCCCTAGGGAAGTGATTTGGGCGGTGATGGACAGACCAGCCTTGTGAGTGGGAAGGTTACTCAGGCAAGGTGGAGGACCGGGCGGGAATATGAAAATTCTTCCATATTTAAGGGTGAATGTCGTTTTTTCCTAATCCCCTTATAATCCCTGGAGTGGGGGAGGAGGAGAAAGAAGGGGGAGAAAGTAGGTCATCGAACTTCTTTTGTTCACATCTCCATAAACTTCTGGGTCTCCATTTCCACTAATACTACAGAGCTGTTGTTTATTTGGCCAATGGCAAATCTACCAGAGCAGAAGAGGACCCAAACTTGTTCCGTGGTCTTTGCCTGATTCTGTGCTCCTGCTGGGGAAGAAGTGGCTGTCATGGTTGACACGCATGGTGAAATGGAGGGGGATTGCCGCCCCACGCCCCACAGAGGCGGCGTTCCCCTTTACCACTGGATACGCACACCATGGAATGGGATGCAACCCCTCAAGGACAGCAGATGAAGCACTTCCCTGAACGCCCAGATAATAGGGCTCCTGGCACACATCAGAGGCGCGGGCTAATTGTGTTCAGATAAGAGAGCTTTGTGGTATTTATCACAAGGACTTCTCTTTTCATCACTTCTTTGCATCCAGAGTTGTCAATAAGATGAACAGTGAACATAAGTACATGTATATAATCAGCTCCCTATCAGCTGTCTTTCTTCACCAAATTATCACAAACAGTGGTGAGAAACCATGGAAATACCCCTTTCTTTTATGCATGAGTATCTCATGAACCTCCCCTCCTCTCTGCTCAACCCCATGGGAAGTCATTGTGATCAATGACTAGTCAATACTTACTAAAGCACAAATAATGAACTTGTTAGTATTTATTTCCAAACCACTATAAATCGTTTCTTTACCAAAAATTGACTTTTTTTTTTTTTTTGACAGCCTTTTGTTTAGTTGTCATGCAATTTTATTTTTCCTTCTCTGGGACAAAATAATAACAGTCTTTTGAAAGAGAAGTACATGATTATGGTGAATGCATTACCTCCAGCCTTTCTTCTTGATGATGCTCCCCAGAATCACTTCAGCCCTGGAAGGGAAACAGATAATAGCTCAGGATACAATGTCCTGGAAACACAAGAGTCAATCCAAAAACACAAGAGCCATTCGTTGTTTGAACTCTCCGTGCCTACATGTCCTGAAAATAGAAGCTGCTCTCGGCTAGTAGCACAGTTTCCGCTGTTTCTGCTTGTGCCTGCAGAATCCTGCTCCTGGAGCATTCCAGAGGCACCTGCCAAATCCTGACACACTGGCAGGAGACCGCCTGTGGTCCTGATACTAAGAAACAACAGAGTCACTTGGCAGTTCGGTGCTTTTGAACCGCTGATCCCATTTATAAATATCCTGCTTGGCGGAGTCCAGTGGGAGTCAAGGTTACCCTTCTCATTGCTGTGGTCTTCAATTGTGACCAGGGAGGACAATGAGACCTTGTCCTATTTAGATAGAAAATACGGATTCCCCGGAGATCTTGCAGGATGAAAAAACAAACAAACAGACAAAGCAAGCAAACAAAACAAACCATGTGGGTGTTTCGATGTCCCAAAGGCTAGGGCTGCAGATGCAGTGGCCCACATAGAGAATGTCCTGGGTTCTAGTGACAAGTGTTGCCACAGAAGGAAGGTGCAGGGAGAGATAGAGAAGTGTTCTTCCCGCCCCTACAGTGGGTCGTGGAGAGGTACAGCGAAGACGTCTCCGCTGTCTTCTCCCCTCCACCTACCTGAGCCAGGACCCAAGGTTAAGGAGACTGAAGTTTTATTGTAGGTCCCTCCCGGTCAGATCAATGTTGTAAGAAGCAGGTGGGCTCTCAGAGGCTTTGTGAATGGGGACGTCAATGGGATTAGCACTTTGTTCATTGGGGTCCTATAGATGGGGAAGCGTCACTAAACACTGTTTATCTTAGCTGAAAGTTCTGTCTGTGTTGGAGTGCCCAGCCTGGCATTAACCATGCTGCGGGGTAGCTATGGAGCACGCTCCAGACAGACATGCAGGGGACGTTACACCGGTGTTCTCTTCCCCAGCCCTCTGTTTCTGACACTGTCTTTTGCAACTTTGCATCTCATAGTGGGAACCTGGCTCAGTTGCACCCTGGACAGTCAGTCAGTAATTAACCAGGACTGACTATCAATCATAGTAGAAATACAAACAGGACTTCCCTTTTCCAACCTTAGCAGGATTCAACAAAAGAAGAAAACACTGAGAAAGGCTCAGATGTGGGAAGGAGGAAGGCCTTATCGATTGTATTTCCTCTCCTTGGACTCAACAGAAAACATCAGGGACGTGGGCTCTGAACTTCCCCAATCGTCCTCAAACATAGATCTGCCGTGGAGAAGGAGGAAACCACGCAAGGACAACACAGATCGGGCAACGATGAACCTGATTCCGCAAGTCCAGCAGTTTGATTGTGCTCCTCGCCTGGAAGAGGGTGCAGGGGAGTGAGGCCTGCGGGGGATTAGGCGCCACAGTCCTGGTAGAAAATGGCAGAGCTGCTCAAACAGTTCTGGGAGCTACCTGAGTCAGTGTGTCCGTGTTGGCAGCAGGTGGCCAAGGTGCGCCAGTTCTGTTCTGAGACGTGCTTCGCGCGCCAGGACGTAGAGGGCATGAACCTTGAGGTCTCCCCAAGGGCACATTCCCCACATGGTGTGACGAGCAGTGAGCCCAGTGTCAGAGCCCGGAACCTGTTCTCAGGTCCGTGGGAAGGTTGTAGTTGGTGTGGCTTCTCCAGCAAGGCCCTTTTGCAGTCCTCTCTGTCCTCAGAATGGGGTCTGAAATGCCCTCTCACAAAATATACTAAATTTCTTGGCATCTTTGAGGACCCCTCCTTTAATCTCTGATCTACTTGTCATGCTAGGTGGAGGGATGGGCCTGCAGACAGGAAAAGCAGTCCCTGGTTCCCTGCAGAGAGGACGTCCCAGTTTCCCTGAAGGGTTGAGTAACTACGAGACATGGTTACGAAATAGCAAGACTAGCTTTTGAACAACTACACTGGAATCTGCTCCTTTATTTCCTCACTCCTATATCCAACTAATACTTCTTTTAAAAAAAAAAAAATTTTATTATTTATTTTGGGGGGGGGAAGGGACAGAGGGAGACAGCGAGAGAGAAGGAGAGAAAGAATCCCAAGCAGGCTCTGCACTGTCAGCACAAGGCCCAACACATGGCTTGAACTCACAAACCGTGAGATCATGACCTGAGCCAAAATCAAGAGTCGGACACTTAACTGACTAAGCCACCCAGGCATCCCTCCAACTAACATTTCTTGATCTTCACTGCCACCACTCTGGTCCCAGCCGCCTCTGCCCCTCAGGAAGGCTATGGCAATTGTTTTCAGTCCATTCTTCATACAGGGGTCAAGGATAGGAAGGTTTGGGGGGGGGGGGCAGAAGGGGCCAGAGGCAGCCAATATCCCCAGCTCTGGTGAAGGGGCTAGCGGAAGGCAGAAAAGCAACGCCACCAAAGCGTGTGGGAAGGGCAGACCCTTCTCACCAGCATGACAGCAATGGCCTGGGCAGACTCTTGGTGCCACAAATACCACGTGAGGGACACAAGGAGGCACTGACTCACTTTCCAGCAGCATAGACTTCAGCAGTATCGAAGAGATTAACCCCACTTTCGTAGGCAATTGTCATCAGCCGTTCGGCAACCTGCAAGAGGATGTAAAGGTCAGTCAGAAAAAAACAAATGTTTGCTAAACCTAGGAAGCAAGCAACGTTGAATCCTCTGGTGGTGTTTAAGAACACTGAAATCTCCCTCCTTGTTTTTATCAGTCGTAAAACAGTGAGAAAAAAAAAAAAAGAAGATTCTACCAGCATATACAGGATAAAAGTATCCTTTCCCTCAGACAGAGACTGGGCACTACGGGAGACTTCCTTCAGTGCAGGGATTAGTCAGCCCTCAGGAGCAGCGAGGTAAGGTGGATGGATTTGTGTTGTTCACTCTGCCCGGAAGATCTGGTCTGACAACATTCCCTGTGGCAGCATCATCTCTCTGACAAAGAGGGTCAGTTGTATCACCGGTGACTCCATTTCTCTTCTTCCTCCTTTCTCTCCAAGCTGATGGGTTTTGGCAGCTGGGTGACTCTTGACCTAAAAGCGTGTGCCTTTTTTCCTTGAGGCTTAGAGGACTGCGCTGATGAACCAGAGGCTAGACAGAGTCATGACTGTTGTAAAACTCACGCCACCCACAGCTCAGCAAAACCCCAGCCGCTGTCACAGAGCAACCAGCCAGCTGAATGGCAGCTGGGAGCCAGTGAGCACGCTGGCTCACTGGGTGTCCGGGGCCCCCACCCGCAAATACACCTCCAAGCATCCGGTTCCTTCCTTTGTGCTGCTGAGTGCAAGGGGCAGGCATGACAGAAGAGTACAGGCGTCGCTAGAGACAACAGCTTGAGGGAGAGCTAGAGAGGGATAGCAGTGGAGAGGGGACATTTTCCCACTTTGCTGCTAGACTTATGGGCCAACTGAAAAATTACACACCTCACAAATAATTAAAATTGATTTTTCCATTATGTTTTTGATTGTGGGCTAAGGGTGCTTCATCAGCATTTCCAAGATAAACTGTTTTCCTGTTGTTTTTAAAATCGGCATATCAAGAAAATTATTAGGCTAGCAAAAAAGGGAGTCCATGCCAATCCTCTAGAGTAATAGCAGCAAAAATGTGATTACTGCTTTTAATTTGCTACCATTATGACATTTCTCCAAAGGAGAAATGGAAAGTTAGGACAAGTATAGTTTTTCCCATCGTGACTGCCCTACGTTTAAGAAATTACTGTGCTTGTATCATATGTTATCCTCGTGTTATGTCACATCACATACTAGCGGATTATTATTGGGAAAGAGGCCTTATATTATCTAGAGAGAAATTTTAAGATAAGATAAGGAATCCTGGATGGAAATTTGGACTAAGTAATGGCTGAAATGTTTCCCAACCATAAAATTTAAAGACCTGAATGTGAAAGAATGAAGTCATTGACTTAACAAAAACTGTTTTCTGGCCTTGAGTGTACCACTTACTGGATAAATGAACGTGGACAAGACCATTTGAGCTCTTTCTATTTCAGCTTTTTCATCTGCAAAATGAGGACAATTCTGTTCAGGACCTCCAAGTAGCCAACAGGCCTCAGTAGAAGTAGACACCTCCCTTCCAACATGGCATGGCAGGCCTGCAAATAAGTGGGTCCAGGGAAGGTCATGTGACACCTTTGGGCCAATGAGATGCAGGGACAGATATGCTGAGACTTCTGGCAACATCTTTCCATGTTCTTACAAGGTTTCTAGAAGAACACCCTTTTCCCTAGAGTTGCTGTTCTGAGTAAGGCTTAGAATTTCTGCAGCTGTCTTACTACCTGAGGAGGATGTCGCTATACAAAGGAACACAGGGCCTTCCCAGGGAATCCCTGGGAAATGCAGTGAGGCCACTGATGGAGTCCACCCTGAAGCTTGCCCTATATCTACACTTCTAGTATGAAAATCAAAATACTTTTCCCATACTGGTTGAACCAATTTGACTTGAATTTATTGTTACCTACAATTCAAGAAACCCTAACTAGCTTATAGGTAAGAAAATCTAAGTAAAACTCTGAAAGTTAAGTGCTATAAGGCATTATTATTTACAGGAGTAACATCTCTCCTGGTTTTATGATGAAGCCAAATCATCTTTGGGGGGCACCTCACGGAATTATGTATTGTGGTGTGTGGGTCCTTTTGATAATATCCCTGTCCAGTGGCTATTTAACACACAGGTGGATTCTCCCAGCAATAGGGATGTCATCACCTCCTGAGGCAGGACTCATGGTTGTGTCACTCAGCACATCACAACATGGTCATTCTGGGATTCAAAATTTGTACCTGCTTTGTGCTGAGCTCACGTGAAGCAGAGACAAGGCAGAAAAATCGGGAAGGTGTATTTATTGCTATTGGTCTGCATTTTTCCCACATGGAAATGGCTGAGCTCAGGCAAGTCAGCTGCTGGTGGGACTGTGGTCTCCCTGTACCTTCCTGTCTTCTCCTTGCTGGCATTCTCTCTGCAGGGACCTGAGGAAAGTCACAGCTCTTCTTTGGAAGGACACTAGCCATTTGTCTGGTCTGCATCTGAGGTGAGGGCCTGTGCGGCCATTCATGATAGTATTATTGTGCAGTTTTTAGAATGGTAATTTTGAAATGATGTATTTCAGAGCCCAGCCTAGCACACTCTGACCTGGGCAAGCTGGGCTTGTGGTAGCAGAGAGCAGATGCTGTAAAGGGGAGGGCAAACGTGAAAGGGGAAATGGTGCCCTTAACGGTTGGCCCCTCTGCTCCTAAAGTGAAGATATTTTTGTCTGTTTCTCCTCTCAGTACTTTAACAGGAAGGAGAAGGTGCTGCACGTGCTGGATACGGTGGACTATTAATTTGAGATCCCCCTCCCTCCCTGTCACCTACTTTCTATGTGACTTGAGCCTGTGGCCACTGTGTTGATATTTGTGGACTTGCCTCAGTGCTCCACACACCCTACCTGACGCCAGTCAGAGGGCCCCATAATGAACCCTGTGATGGCCACCCAGATCCTCCTTCAGAACAGAAGGACTTCTCCCCCTCACTGCTAGGAGTGTTGCCATCAGATGGCCTGCAGCTGTCGGTTCTCTCTGGAAATTGCACTTGGCTAAGCACGGTTGCCTAGCCCAAGGTGAGACCTGCTTCCCAGGGTGGCCTCTCTCCGATGATTGGTCAAACAAAGGATACAAATGCTCAGTCCTCTTGTCCCAACCTGGGACAACTTTGCAGGGCCATCTCAGCGTTGGGGCTCCCCATGGGGTCAGGTGTGGTCATTGTTGAGACCGCATCATGGCCCAACTTTCTAATAACGGTTCTGTATGCTAATCCCCAGTGCAGTCTGCCTTCCAAAGCATCCTCCCCGTGACAACCTCTCTGTGGCGACCTAGGCCCAATACTGGGGACATGCATTCAGACAGAGGAGGATGTGCAGATAAGACTCTGCCCCTCCCCGCCCCGAATCTGTTAAAAAAACACTGGTGACCTTGGGAGCTGTAGAAAAGACCCTCTGTTCCCCCGAGCTTCTCCTTAGGAATGATAGTAAGAACTACCTTTATAAAGAGCTGGTTCGGGGCCAGGCACTGGGCTGAACACTTCACAGGTATCGTCTCATTAATCTTAATCACAATCCTGCTGAATAGGGGCTCTCCCCTGCATTTTATGGATGTGGCAACTGTTAGTAAATGTCAGCAAATCTGGTGGCAGAGTGGGCTGGATCCCACTGAGCGTATCCACTCAGACATGCTATCCCAGACTCCTCAGTGGTGCGCAGGCAGGCAAAAAAGGACCAGAGGGACTTGAGGACAGTGTCCTTGGGGGGTTATTGCTGTTCAAGGCCTGCGTGACTCACTTGTGCCAAAAAGACATTCCTTAAACGCGGTGATAAGAATATCACTTTGGTAAGCCCTGTTTTGAACGTACAAACCAAGATTTAAAGGAATTTTACAGTAAATAAACTATTACAGCTGCCATTATTGGGTGTCTGCTACCTACGAGTCAAAGGGCTATATAAACATCTCATATGTGGAACATGGTTAGTCCTTTCAACAAACCTCCAATGTAAACTTTATCATCCCACTTTACATCAGAGGGACTGAGGCTCAGAGAGGTTGGATTAACTTGTCCAAGCCAGGGTGACCAACTGTCTTTTTTTGTCCAGGACTGAGACATCCCATGCTAATAAGGCAAAGTTCCTGCAAACTAGAACCAGTTGGTCATGGTAAGTGGAGCTAAAACACACACACACACACACACACACACACACACACACACACCAGCAATGAAATCTTTCCATAAAGCTACTAAATATTAATTCCAAATTGGTTTGTTCTCTAACAATTGAACCTGCACATATAATAGATTGACAGCCCCAAGGGCTATTAATAGTCTAAATGTGAAAAATACAAGGAGATAAAACTGAAAATAATCTTTGATTCAGTCTTAACCACTTCCCGTGATTGAAACATTATCCTTATAAAATGCCAGGACCCCAGGAAGAAGACTCCCACTGTACAGCTTTACATTTTCTTTGATCAGCAATATGGAAGCCAAAAGTAACTTACCTCATCTGAAATTTGACCTCCAAATGTCACCCATGTTCCTAGAAAATAAATATTTGCACATTATTTATGATCATTTTTCTCTTTAAATATTATTTACTTATTTATTTATTTTAAGAGAGACAGAGAGAACGACTGGGGGAGTGGCAGAGAGAGAGAGAGAAGGAGAGAGAGAATCCCAAGCGGGCTCCACATCGTCAGCACGGAGCCCGTTGTGGGGCTCAAACCCATGGACCGTGAGATCATGACCTGAGCCAAAACCAAGAGTCGGATGTGTAACTGACTGAGCCATCCAAGGTACTGAACATTTTTCTAATATTATATAATATTATATATAATTTTTCTTGCAACAGGGCTACTTCAGTTGGTTGTTCACAAAGGTATCTGGATAAGGGGCACACGGGGTGCCTGGATGAAGTCCAGCCGCCCTCCTCCCCTCGGGAAATACTCCAGCCGGGGTCTGCATCCCTCTGGAGGAAGGGCTGTCTTTCTTCACTCAAAGGCCCCATCTATGCTATGGCAGCCCTGTCCTACCAAACGCTTTTTCTTCTGCTACGGGACCATGAAGGCTAGTGTGCAAGAGTGCAGGGCAACCAAGCCCATTTTGGCTACACATGCATTGTCACGGAAGCCACCAGTTCAGAAGGCACAAGGGAAAAGGTACACGAGGCCACCATTTCTGAACATGAAGGTGAGACCTTGTGTTATGGTTCTTCCCTTCTTTACCCCCAACAAGGGACTCTGTTTTGTGTTTCCTATTACTTTTCCAAAGGAATCCTCTCGGATGTCCTTCCTCTCCATGCTTTCAAGCCCCAAAAGGTGACACTTAAGCACCTTCTCTGTTTGAGCCTGTTACTCCAGGGTGGAAATCTCCATTGGTTTGGGGATGGAGTCAAGAGCTAGAGTGAGGACTGGGAAGGCAGGGCGAGAGAGGCATAATCAGCCAATGATCTGCATTTAAAAGCAAGAGGGGGGCACCTGGGTGGCTCAGTTGGTTAAGCTCTGACTTCGGCTCAGGTCTCGATCTCGCAGTCTGTGAGTTTGAGCCCCACGTCGGGCTCTGTGCTGACAGCTCGGAGCCTGACGCCTGCTTGGGATTCTGCGTCTCCCTCTCTCTGTTCATTCCCTGCTTGCGCACGTTCTCTCTCTCTCAAAAATAAAGATTAAAAGCAAGAGGGAAGCAGACTTAGTGGGCTCTCCCCACACCAGTCTACAGTCACCGCAACCATTCACTCCCTCTTTGATCCATTTTTTGTCTTTAGCCCGAATTGCATGCCTGGCAAAGGCATTGCACCCAAATGCTGGGGACAGTGAGATGATCGACCTAGTTCCTCCCTCTCAGGAGCTCACAGTTGACAACAGCACAAGGCTAAACCCAGGCGAACACAAGGCAGGAAGGGAGGGAGTGCTCTACTAGACTGGTGGGAGGTGGCAGTCAAGAAAGACTTCTTGGAAGAGGTGACATTTTGGTTGAGCTGCACGGGAGGTTACTGAATGATGAAGGAAGGAACAGGCATTCCCAGGGAAAGCCAGGGGGCAGAAGCATCAGTGTGTGCTGACAAGCTGTGGTGGGCCATTCCACAGAGTGAGGAGACGTGATGCAGACAGGCAGGGGGGCAAGAGCGAGAGCCAGGGCACAAGTGGCATGTGTGGGGCATACAAAGACATGTGTCTGAAATCTTTGGTTCTGCATTTCCTAACAGCCAGAGCTCCCATGCTCACACCTCACAAATGGTCACAGGAATCCGAGAAACGTGTATACTTTGATCTCTGATCATTTCATAAGCTTCCAAGACAGTTTTATCATCCCTACTTCCAGATAAGGAATCCAACATCAGTCAATCTATTAAGTGAAATATGCAGGACTCCCCAGACAGGCCCGGCTTCAAGAAGGGTATCCTCATGAGAATACTTCCGAATCAATCACGGCATTTGGATTCCACACTCCACAGAAACACGCCGATATCATCGGACCTTTTCTCTTCTTTGTTCTCAGGGACTATGAATTATTTTCCTGTCCCACCCTCCATCCCCAGAGGTTCCAAATGCTTGCAGACTTGTTGTGTCTGGCTAGAATGATGTCGACCTGCTTGGTGTTTTAATACATTTTGAATAAGGTACCATTATTTAAATAATTAGGAAATTTTCCTTTAAAATGTCTGATTTCGAGCTTCTCTAAACCACAGAAGACTAGTGTCCCCACAAGGCAGACATGCCCTGAACAGTGCCCTCTGTGTAAGGGTTATGCCCTCCCTAGGTAGCGAGCACCCACACACCTTCCTTTGCATCCAACATTGGAATCAAATAGCAGTTATTTACTACTACACATTTACTGCTATTTTTCTTACTGTAAAATTAAGAAAAAGATGAGCTTGTGCATCTCCTAAAAAAGAGAGTCGAGTATAAAAAAAGAAAGATAGGAGCGCACTTTTTGTGGGGGTTGGAGGGGTTGGATGCAAAGAATATCCAAACAGAGAATGTGCGCCCAGAAAAATTACAACTTAAGGCACCATAATAAAACCAGCCATGACGGGTGCACAGAAAAGATGGGCGCTGAAAAACTTAATGGATTGAAGAAACGATCGCGGTCGCGTGTGTTTTCCAACAAGAAGAAAATAAGCGATCTCCTGTGAAATGTAATTCTCTATTAAAGAAAAAAATCGCCTGGGCATCAAAACCTTTTTACAGACAAATGCTTTTATAAGAGTTTCTTTTGAGTGCAGAAGTCCAAAGCATAAACAAGCGTTTGCAAACGTTAGCGTAACCAGAAACATTGTAGCTCAGCATGTTCAAAATAGGGTTGAGAACTTTCAGGGTAAGTTCAGTCACTGGTGGTACTTTCTACTGTAGCAAATGAGAACGTGGATGTAAGTAAGAGCAGACCTTTAGCTGTATTTATTTGTGATGCGGGGAGAATTTTGGAGGGGTCCGAGAACTTTTAGACAAGGAGTCCCTGAAAGGCAAAACATCGAGAAATGGCTTCTGTGGTACTGAGAAAGGTCTCGGACCAATGGAGGTAGAACACACTATTCCCAGCTATGAGTGTTACGGCAAGACGAGGCTCCCGCAGAGGGGAGGGCTGATGTTGGATCTCTCAAGCAACAGAATGGAGGTGGCACTATTTTGTAAGGGCACTATACATAAGTCCATTAATTTCAGCACTCATTAGGAATTGCTTTGGGCTACAAAGCTGAAATGGGACAAGTAATTAGTACCACGGATTAGCTAGTCTTCTGTATCTCTGAGCAAAATCAGGTCAGTGTTGGGTTGATAAATTTGCTGGTTTACTTGTGCTGTGAAACTGAAAGAGATTTCTTGTAACTGTTCATGTCATCAGAGGGAATAGTCCTAGCTCCACTCAGCAGCAAAGACTGGCCCAAAGGTGCAAGCTTCTTACTGATATTACAACCCATTTACACCTTTTGAATATTTCTCTACAGGGCTATTTGCAAATATTTGTACAAAGGTCTCGTTTGTTTCTCTCAGTCCCGACCACGTAAGAGTCTTTGGAAAATTCATTTGTTTAGGAATAATGTGGTCCACTTGCCCATGTTGAAATCAGTTTCCAGAAATGAAAATAATAGCTTGAAATTCATTTTCCACAACTGGGCCATTGAATACTGGCTTACAAACTTTATGAAAAGAAACCACCATTATTCAGCTTACCTTCCTTGGTTAATTTTTGATAGTACAAATGAAGGGCTGTCATTTAAAATTCTCGAGCAATAGTACAAAACGGTACTGAAGACTGAATATGGTAATGTTGAAAACTGGGATTGCACACACATCTTGGAGATCACCTTACTGGTAACCATCGTTTACAAAGATGTGATCCATGTTGGGAGAGCCTATGTTTAGAAGAAGCTTTATTCCAAAATAAATCTGAAAACAACTACCTACCACTCCCAGTTTAAGTATTTAAGGCTACATTCTATATATCATGGTGAAAAGGTATAGGGTCTGATTGACATTTTGGTTCAGAAGAAGTAGGTGTCACGCTTCCGATTTCAAATCAAAGCAGTAATGAATTATGAAAAAAATAGCAATAAATGTTTTTCTTTTTCAGTTAGTTAAAACATCTTAATATAAGTAGAATATGGGCATCACATATATATTTACACTCAGTTACATGCCTACACTATAACTTAGCAAAAACAAAGTTTGGTTCTATTTCGGGGACTTGGTTATTCTTCTATTCAGCTTACTTAGTTCAGGTATGCTACCTCTCTGGTCCTTCAGACATTTCCTACCCATTTATCTTATAGTTATTTGCTGACAAACTTCTACATCTTTTACAAGGAAGTAAGCTATCTGAGGGTTAGGATTTTATTCCATTCATCTTATGTCCACAGCCCTAGAACAGAAGTGAGTCAGTCCTTAGAGGATGGTCAGTAAGTTTTGGTGAAATTGGATGTAATTGCCTCTTTGCTGGTAATCTACAAAAATACTGGGATAGTTTCCCACCAAACAAACATGTTTGTTTTGACTTACAGAAACATGAGTAATGCTTGTCAACAGCTCTTCTAGTCCTTGGGTGATTGATCTATTTCTCCCTGACCTCAGGAGCCCAGCTAGCCAGGCCCCCTCCCAGAGAAGGGCAAGGGAAGGCCCTTCTCCCTGGCTGCAGGGCCTCCAGTGAGGAGGGGGTGACCCAGTGCAGGCAGAGTTCACCAGCCACCCCCAATGAAGACCTACCACTTACCAATAGGGTGAATTCCTTTCTGATGGGGAGCTATCAAGTAGCATCCTTCAGACAGGAGAATGCTGCTTGTACGATTTTATTCTTTACTGCTCCTCTCCAGAAAATATAAGGTGGTTTATTAGTTAATGTCATTCTCAGAAACCCTCTGTGACAAGTTTCTTAATCATTTTTCTGCTTCTAATGAGAACATGCCTTCTTGAGACCTAGAATGGTGTCTGATTACTTCACTGTGAAATCTTAAATTAGTGGGATGTTACTTAGAAGATAATTTTACTAAACTGACACTTGTTATTTCTAACCTTTTACAAGCAGAGTATAAAGAGAACTTTGAACTGTTATTATGTCTTCTGATGAAACTCCTTGAGACATCAAGGAACATATGCTTTGAAAATCTGTTTGTATCCGGAGCATACAGCTACGATGGCATAGAAAAATTACTGAACTGTAAAAAAAAAAGAAAAGAAAACTTCCCTTGCACATGTATCCACGCACACACATAACCACACACACACCCTATCTTGGTTACTTGGTTGCTTTGCTGGTGGTTTACAGGGTAATTGCTTCTTGTTGTTCATTCAGGAAACATGTTTATCATTTAAATAACCTCCTTGCTTGAGTAGGAAGAGATATTTCGACATTTAGAATGTAATAATGTTTTCAAGTAGGCTACCTCCCTTTAAAATACACATCATCCTAGTGCCCTCATTGCAAGCAGGATATTAACATTGGTACGGTTAAATTGTAGACCCTTTCTGAAGTTCAGTGTCTATTTCTGTCCCAGCGTCCTACACAGGATCCAACATTGCATTTAGGCATCACGTCTCCTTGGTCTCCTCTGATCTGTGACAGCTCTTGAGTCTTCCCTTGTCTTTCACGACCTTGATGTTTCTCAAGAGTCCCAATCAAGTACTTGTAGAATGTCCCTCAATTTGTGTTTGAGTCACTTTCAGGTTATAGATTTGGTGACCTCCTTTTCCATATTGCAGTTTGACCTGCTTATGGCCTGGATTTTTTTTTATAACTATCAGGAAAGGAATCTATAAATGCAATTGTAATATTTATTATGCCACAGGTAATTTTTCTGTTCTCTCTCATTCAGCTAGTATTTATTGAGTATACCATGTGAGAGGCATTATACCTAAATGATCAGTATGCAACAGTGAACAAAACTAAAAATTACTTCTGGAGTAGATTTATGAGGAAAGACAAAATAATAAGAAAAAATAAATATGCAGTACTTATTTATGAATGTTAATTTTATAAGGCAATAAAACATAAAATACATAGTGTTTACTGACAACCATTAAAGAGAGTCATTTTTATAAGGCAGGGATGCGGTATATGAAATGTCAGGGGGTGAGCCTTGAGATTTTAGATAGGGTAGTCTGATAAAGTTCACAAAGAAAGTGATTTTGGAGAAAAGATTTAAAGAAAGTGGATGAGCTCACTGTGCAGCCATCTGAAGGCAGCGTTCCAGTCTCAGGGTGAATAATGGGGAAGGGGGCTCGCTTGCCTTTTCGAGGTCAGTGAGGAGGCCAGTATGGTCAGAGAAGAAAAAGTAAGGTCCGAGAAGTCAGAGAGAACAGATCACGTGGGGTCATGTCAGTCTTAGCAAGGACCCTGGACAGGCCAATACCAACAGAGAAGTGACACAGTCTGACCCTTCTCAAAGTGGAGCATCTGTGGTAGGGAGATCACACCTCTGAGGCTAAGTCTGAAACACAAGCACCAGCTGGAAGGCTGTTGTGAAAATCCAGGTGAGACAGGACAATGGTTGTGGGTCTGAGGTAGTAGTAGCAAGGATGGGAGAAGTACTTGAATTTTGGATAGACTTTGAAGGACAGCCAATAGGGCTGATCAAAAGGATGTAGGGTACGAGAGAAGGTGAGACTTTATTTTTTTAAAAAAATTTTAATGTTTATTTATTTGAGAGAAAGAGAGAAAGAGACAGAGTGTGAGCTGGGGAAGGGGCAGAGAAAGGCAGACACAGAAACCAAAGCAGGCTCCAGGCTCTGAGCTGTGAGCACAGAGCCTGACTTGGGGCTCAAACTCATCAACTGTGGGATCATGAACTGAGCTGAAGTCAGGTGCTTAACTGACTGAGCCACCCAGGTGCCCCAGAGAGAAGATGAGACTTTAAAGACAACACCAAGGTCAGAGGAAGGGGAGAATGGAGAACCAATTCAACACATTTCATTATGGATTTAACAATTCTTGTTTTGCAAGTAGAGCACATGCCAACTCTAGGTAGTCAAGGCTGACCAAATGGTCAAAGGGTGTTTAATCTGGAGGTGTGTGGAGTTATGAATCTGTTATATCGCTGAAAAGTTTAAAGTTAGAAGTTCAAAACCCAGATCTCATTGAACTTAGACAACTCACTGGGCAAAATTAATGTGCTTACTATCTCATTTGAATAGAATGATTCCCAGAGAAATGTGGAGCTGGAGGGAGGAGCATCCCCCCTAACCTGCACTGGAAAGCAAGAAATCATGTGAGCCCAGGACCAGTGCTAACTTGGAGGAGGGGGCACTCAGCTGTTGGCCACTGCCTGAGATCAGGTCCAGGGAATGACCCTGCAGGCCCTTTCCTGTCTGAGCTTCAGGCTGAGTCTCTGGAGAACGGAACCCTCTCCCATGTCCTTGTGCCCAAATCCTGCTTATTCTTCAGCCTCAGAATTCAGTGCTGCAAGACGCAGTTCCCTAACACTTCCTTCGGCGAGTCAGAATGAGTATTTTAGATCTTGTTCCATTAATTCTGTGTTCCTGAGAATGTCCCAATCTCTTGATTTCTCGTTTCCTTGCACAAAATTGGGGACCTCAGGCTTCCTTCGTCTCTAATTTCATGATTCTGTGGCCGGACTTTGAGGGGAGTCACCCCATTCACTCTCCCCCTACCACTCTGAACAAACCGCTCTTACTGTACTGACCACATTGTTTTTGCAGTTACATACTTTCTTTTCTCATGCGACTTCCCCATCAACTGTCCTGAGGGCAAGGACCGAGTTTAATTTAAAATTTTTAACCCTAGCCATTGAAGTGGAGGCTGCACACACTAGGTACTTAATAATCATCTGTTGAATCAGTAAGTAAACATTTTGGAAGCATGTGCATTCCAGCCCTAGTGAGAAAGGGTCTCCAACCCAAGACTGCGTGCAGCATGTTGGTCGTTTCCCCCATTCGCTACCGTGGATGAGGGGTCGTGATCTTCGGCTCTGGCTGCACATCTGTATAGCTTGGGGAGCTTTAAAGGGTGACTTTTTTATGGTCCCTCACCAGGCCAGTTAAATCAGAATCTCTGGGAACAGGACCTTGGCATCAGAATTTTTAAAAGATCCTCTGGTGACTCCAGTTGCAGACAGGGTTGAGGACCACAGTTCTAGACGCTTCTCATACTGAGATAGGAGTATCTCCTCCTTTTCTTTATACCTGTGTGGCCCCTACAGATAAACTAGACACGGATCTATGTCTGGGGGCCTGGGACACAGCTGAAGGTTCTATCTTTTTCAAATGGTGCAGACAAAACGTTCTTCCCTGTTCTGGTTTGCATCTGTTGATGTTTTCCACAGAGCCTGGCCCTTATTTTTGGATCCAAGCTGCAGCCTGGTTTTTCATTTTTGGCTTCTAGTGTATTGCTAATGAGCATCTGGCCTGAGTTAACAAATACGATAACAACGTAGCCTTTTCTTTTTTACTTTGATTACTTCTTCTTGCAAGAACCAGGAATACCACTCCAGCTCTGGGGAAGGGGTAGGTTGAGGGGGCTGCTTTCACACCTGCACTTCAATAAAAGAACTTGAAATAGCAATGAAACTAGGCAAGGAAGGGGTAAAGACCATGTGGAATAAAAGTGGGCTTTCAGACAGGTTCCATATCATAAATGGGGAGTAGGATTCCCATCTACAGGCAACTCTGGAAGATCTGAAGAGTTCCACATATTTTATAGATGAGGAGGTGAAATGATAGAGAAGTGTCTTTCCACGGATGGTTAGTGGTGGGGCCTCCAAGGCCATGGTCTCTCCCAGCCCTGGGCTGTTTTCTGGTAATGATGCCTCCCCTACAACCCCACTACTCTGCTCCAGATTAGTGGTATGCATAGTGGCTGCTGGAAATGCTTGTAACAACACCTTCTTTCATGAAATTTCCTATGTTTTCCCTCTGCCAAATGCCTCCTCCACTGAACCTTCCTTCTGATGAGGTTTAAACCAGTTTCTGCCCCCAGATTGCCTCATCTGTGGTGTAAGAATGGCATACACTTGCCCCCAATCTTCTGAGCCACCTCCATGCTCACAGATTCTCTCAACTCAACCTCAGGACACGTTTAGCTTGACTTCCCATAAGACCTCATGCACAGAACCATCCTGGGCTTTAAGCTCTCAAACCCTTAAGAACCCCAGAGCCAAGGCTAAGGGCTGAGCCATAATGACATGTGCCTGTCATTGAAGGAATTCTGAGGCATGGGATACCAGTGGGCAAGGCAGTGGCAAAGGGGAGACAGTCTTGGATTACGCAAGGTTGGGGTGGGGGTATCTGGCCTCCCAGAAAACCTGTGGGGAGTTGGACCCTGGACCTCGTCTAATGCCTGCGCATAGGCTTGATGTTTTGGGGGTTAAATGGCTGGGACTGACGTAAGCTTCTTCATGATCCTTATTGAGAACGTACAGATATTTGATATTTTCCTTCTTTCTTTGATTTAAAGTCTTATGTACTTCATTGTGCAGGGATACCGCCAGCTCCATTTTGTTTTAAGATTTGTTTCAGGGTAAATCTGCCTGCAACCATTTTGTTTTGTTTTCCCATGAATCTGCTCAGTAAGTTTAAAGACAAGGAAGTAGTGATGGAAGTATTGGATGGGGGGGGGGAGCGGGTATGGAGATTAGAAGAGACAGTTTTGCATTATAAAGCAGAATTGTGGGGTTGACACTACTCAACTGGGGCTCTTGTGAATGACATTTCACTGCTCTCAGTCTTCCACCCGAAAACAATAATCCCTTCCCCACATTTAGGGGTTAGAATTAGTAATACATGGTAATTTAAACCCATGGCTTAAGCCCCTTTAATTTCCTTATGGAGCTAGGACTCCTGCACCTTGAGCCTATTATGAAAAGTTAAAATGAAGCCAAAAAGATTCTCAGATGATTTTTTTTCTCCGTGTGTTTTCATTTTGTGCCCACACTATTGAAATGAATATTAAAACTTTTATAACCAGAAGCATTTTTTAAAAATCATTATTACTTCCCTGGGAAATCCATTCATAAACAAGGGTTTCACCAAATTATAGCTCTTCCTACTTCCTGAACATGAAAAAGAGGCTGTGTTCATATTTTGTTAGTATTTTGTATTAAGTTTCTCGGTTAAAATTCCTCATATTTTCATGTACTGATAATTACATGCTGAAAATTATTTCTTACAGTGAAGTTTCCAGGGTGCTTATAACCACCAAGCATCATTTAGATGCTTTATTCATTTTGGTTCTTTGGAAGAACTCCTATAAGAAATGTACAGAATAGTGAATGTAGGTGAAATAACACAGTATTAGAATAAAATCAGATAACTACTATGGGACACCAGGGTTAAATGGCAATTCCTGGGTTTTGTTTTTCAACAAATTAAAGTATTCCCAATATCTTCTTTAAAAATGGGATCTGCGGGGCGCCTGGGTGGCACAGTCGGTTAAGCGTCCGACTTCAGCCAGGTCACGATCTCGCGGTCCGTGAGTTCGAGACCCGCGTCGGGCTCTGGGCTGATGGCTCGGAGCCTGGAGCCTGTTTCCGATTCTGTGTCTCCCTCTCTCTCTGCCCCTCCCCCGTTCATGCTCTGTCTCTCTGTCCCAAAAATAAATAAAAAACGTTGAAAAAAAAAATTTAATAAAAAAAAATAATAAAAAATAAATAAATAAAAATGGGATCTGCTATTAAGATTCAAAGTCCTTTTTTTAAATTTTTTTTTTTCTGTGAATTCACAGGGCCTGGAACATAGTATACATTCAAATATGTGTGTGTGTGTGTGTGTGTGTGTATATATATATATATATACACATATATATACGTGTGTGTGTGTGTATATGTGTGTGTATATATATGTACTTATATACGTATATATATACATATATATGCTTATATGTGTATATTTATATATTTTTTTAAATTTTTTATTTTTATTTATTTATTTATTAATTTATATTTATTTTTGAGAGAGACAGAGACAGTGTGAGTTGGGGAGGAGCAGACAGAGAGGGAGAGAAAGAATCTCCAGCAGGCTCTACACTGTCCGCTTGGAGCCCCACATGGGTCTCGAACTCACAAAACCATGAGATCATGACCTGAGCAGAAACCAAGAATTGGACGCCTAACCGACTGAGCCACCAAGATGCTCCCATTCAAATATATTTTTAATTTATTTTTTATCTTTTGCCTTTCCACAGAAGTTACTATAAATGAGAACTGTCTAGAAAACACCATTGTCAAGAAGTCTGAAAGTTGTAACCTCCTTTATGCTTTCTTTTGTCTCTGAAAAATTTATATCTAATCTTTTTATATTTGTGCAGGGGTATAGTTTTTTTGAAGGTTCAGTGAGTTCTCGTCTCTCCAAACAGTAAAAGTTTTGAATAACTCTGTTGTGTCTGTACATAAAAACTATGGGGTATGTTCATAGGACTATCAGGATATGCTAGGAGATAAATGTTAATTCCATGGCAAGGCAAAGAAACTTTTAGTGAAAAGAAGATAAGGGTAATACGTTGTAATAAGGAATGAAAAACACTTTGTGATAGTCTTCAAATTTTTCCTGTTGGAGTCTGAGCTTAATGATTTTATAGTATTAAATGAGTTTATAGTATTAAGTATTACTAATGAACGTAGGAATACAAAATGATTCACACATTTTTCGACTAAGAAGTTTTTGAAATACAGAGAAATTAAAACTGAGGAAATATGTAAGGAATAATTTAGCAAAAACCTAAAGATTAAAAAGTCCCCAAACTTGTTACACTCAAATTAACTCAGTTCTCATTTCCCTGTAGATTTATGATTTTAGATATAAAAATTAGCTTATTTTATCTATCTCTGATTGCTACCAACTGTTAATGATTTCAGCTTTGTTCTTTTTTTTTTTTTTTTTTTCAATCTGTAACATCCTTTTCCTAATGGGAAACTCATAGCTGTATTGAGTGGATGGGGTATTTTTGCATCTTCCATAGAACTATACATGAGTGTTTTTTAATGCATTACTTCTAACTAAGTGACAGGCCTTCCCTTTTCAGAAATTATGTATGGAAATTTATCATGTTAAAGAAGAAAAGGAAGCAATAATAAATCAAAAGCATGTTGATATATTTGTAATCTTTAGGAGATCCCATTCAATCCAAACTCTAATAGAGTCATTCTCCTTTGAAATGGTATATTATGCTATACTGAAAAAGTAATTAGGATATGAGAGAAGCCCAGAACAGCTCCTGGAAGCCTGATTTGGACACTGATGTTCCCAGCCAGGCTTTGGCATTGAGATGATGGCACTATAACCACATAGTCCCAATTTTACAGGAATGGAAGGAAACTCCCTAAGGTACTGTATGAAAATATATCTATAGGGGTGCCTGCGTGGTTTAGTTGGTTAAGCGTCCGACTCTGGCTCAGGTCATGATCTCACGGTTCACGATTTCAAGACCCACGTCAGGCTCTGTGCTGACAGCTCAGAGCCTGGAGCCTGCTTCCAATTCTGTCTCCGTCTCTCTCTGCCCCTCCCCTGCTCGCTCTCTCTCTCTCTCTCTCGAAAATAAACATTAAAAAAAATATATGTATAAATTTAGGTAACCACAGACATCAAAGAATACAAAAGTGATATTTCTGTGTCAATAATATTTTGGATTATTCTCAAAAACAGAAGACAGGCCTTCTTGAGACATTTTCAAAACTACTAACATCTTAGCATAATCTTATCTCCCCAGAGACTATATAAAACCTGGTACATAGGAGGGACCTAGTGTTTTATGAATGAATGAATTCAAGAACAGCAGATAAGAAATGATCAGCATAGAAGTAATGTTCAATACATTTTTTATTGCCTGCTGATCTTCTTTTCATTAATTCATTGCTTGAAAACAATTTAGTCTATATGACTCCATCTATGGCCCTTATGAGTTAGTAATCTGTGTATCCACCAACTAGTACATTAGCATGTACAATGAAAGAACATTCTATGCAAACTAGTGCAGCCACTCTGGAAAACAGTATGGAGGTTCCTCAAAAAATTAAAAATAGAAATACCCTATGACCCAGCAATTGCTCTACTAGGTATTTATTCAAGGGATATAGGTGTGCTGTTTTGAAGGGGCACATGCACCCCAATGTTTATAGCGGTGCTATCAACAATAGTCAAAGTATGGAAAGAGCCCAAATGTCCACTGACAGATAAATGGATAAAGAAGACACGGTATATATATATATATATATACATACATACAATGGAGTATTACTTGGCGATCAAAAAGAATGAAATCTAGAACAAATATTGTTAAAATGTCGATACTACCCAAAGCAATCTACACATTCAATGCAATCCCTATCAAAGTAACACCAGCATTCTTCACAGAGCTAGAACAAATAATCCTAAAATTTGTGTGGAACCAGAAAAGACCCCAAATAGCCAAACCATTATCAAAAAAGAAAACCAAAGCAGGAGGTATCACAATCCCAGACTTCAAGCTATACTACAAAGCTGCAATCATCAAGACAGTATGGTACTGGCATAAGAACAGACACTCAGACCAATGGAACAGAATAGAGAACCCAGAAATGGACCCACAAACGTATGGCCAACTAATCTTTGACAAAGCAGGAAAGAATATCCAACGGAATAAAGACAGTCTCTTCAGCAAGTGGTGTTGGGAAAACTAGACAGTGACATGCAGAAGTATGAACCTGGACCACTTTCTTACACCACACACAAAAATAAACTCAAAATGGATGAAAGACCTAAATGTAAGACAGGAAGTCATCAAAATCCTTGAGGAGAAAGCAGGCAAAAACCTCTTTGATCTTGGCCACAGCAACTTCTTAACACGTCTCTGGAGGCAAGGGAAACAAAAGCAAAAATGAACTACTGGGACCTCATCAAAATAAAACCTTCTGCACAGTGAAGGAAACAAGCAGCAAAACTAAAAGGTAACAGACAGAATGGGAGAAGATATTTGCAAATGACGTATCAGATAAAGGGTTAGTATCCAAAATCTATAAAGAACTTATCAAACTCAATCCCCAAAAAACAATCCAGTCAAGAAATGGGCAAAAGACATGAATCGACACTTCTCCAAGGAAAACATCCAGATGGCCAACTGACACATGAAAAAATGCTCAATGTCACTCATCATCAGGGAAATACAAATCAAAATCACAATGAGATACCACCTTACACCTGTCAGAATGGCTAACATTAACAACTCAGGCAACAACAGATGTTGGCGAGGATACGGAGAAAGAGGATCTCTTTTGTATTGTTGGTGGGAATGCAAGCTGGTACAGCCACTCCGGAAAACAGTATGGAGGTTCCTCAAAAAACTAAAAATAGAACTACCCTACGACCCAGCAATTGCACTACTAGGCATTTATCCACAGGATACAGGTGTGCTGTTTTGAAGGGACACATGCACCCCCATGTTTATAGCAGCACTATCAACAATAGCCAAAGTATGGAAAGAGCCCAAATGTCCATCAATGGCTGAATGGATAAAGAAAATGTGGTAAATACACACACACACACACACACACACACACACACACACACACACACACACAATGGAGTATTACTTGACAATCAAAAAGAATGAAATCTTGCCATTTGCAACTACGTGGATGGAACTGGAGGGTATTATGATAAGTGATGTTAATCAGAGAAAGACAAAAATCATAAGATTTCACTCATATGAGGACTTTAAGAGACAAAACAGATAAACATAAGGGAAGGGAAACAAAAATAATATAAAAACAGGGAGGGGGACAAAACAGAAGAGACTCATAAATATGGAGAACAAACAGAGGGTTACTGGAGGGTTTGTGGGAGGGGGGATGGGCTAAATGGTAAGGGGCATTAAGGAATGTACTCCTGAAATCATTGTTGCACTATACATTGTTGCACATGCTAACTAATTTGGATGTAAATTTTAAAAAATAAAAATAAAATTAAAAAACTAAAAAACAAAAATAAAATAAAATAAATGAAGTAGGAAAAAAAAAGAATGAAATCTTATCATTCACAACTACATGGATGGAACTGGAGGGTATTATGCGAAGCGAAATTAGTCAGAGAAAGACAAATACATGACTTCACTCATATGAGGAATTTAAGATACAAAACAGATGAACATAAGGGAAGGGAAGCAAAAAATGATACAAAACATGGAGGGGGACAAAACATAAAAACCTGTTAAATACAGAGAATAAACAGAGGGTTTCTGGAGGGGTTGTAGGAGGAGGGATGGTCTAAATAAATAAGGGGCATTATGGAATCTACTCCTGAAATCATTGCTAACTAACTTGGATGTAAATTAAACTATATAAAATGGAAGGAAGGAAGGAAGGAAGGAAGGAAGGAAGGAAGGAAGGAAGGAAGGAAAAGAAAGGAAGGAAAAGGAAGGAAGGAAAAGGAAGGAAGGAAGGAAGGAAGGAAGGAAGGAAGGAAGGAAGGAAGGAAGGAAGGAAGGAAGGAAGTACATTCCAGAAGGGGTCTTGGAGGTTGCCATGGATCTGGGACTCATCGTAGAATAACACCTGTATTTGCCCTCTTAAAGCACTGATAGCCTCTTGTTACTCCTTCTGCTACGCTAGCACCAGGGGCCCTGGTTTCAGGAAACAAGGGAGAGTCTTCCCAGAAGAGACTCCTGAGGTAGCAAAAATATCCACCTGGTGACTCTCCATCTTTGAGCATTTTGTGATTAGTCAAGACCCTTAGGGGCTACTCCCTATGAGGGACTAGAGCTGTCTATTAACTAGGAAAGAATACATAATCATAGTGAAGAATGTGCTACCAGAAGATCTGGTACATACAGCGCCTCATGGGTCCTGAAGGTCAGCAGAGAGCTCTGCCCACTCTCCACAAAGAGAGGGAGTCTGTCTGTCTTATTCATCACTGTCCCTCCTCCCCCCAGGACAGAGCTCACTTTTGCAGGTTAACTCTCTCTCAAGTCCTGAAATTATTTCTCTTAGTTTGCAACAATCCTAAAATGTGTCCACGGATAAATAGGTTGACTTTGAAGACTTTGATCATCTCTAAAACGAAGGATGACACCCACTCCAGGATCGCTGTGAGAATTCTGTGAGACGATGATAAAGCCAGCCAACGCTTTTTCGAGAACTCGCATTGTGCCAGGCATTGTGCTACACACTTTATAGACGTCACGTCACTTGAAACTCAGGACCACTCTGGGCTCTTGAGTGTATTTGTTGGGAGTAGCTCAGCCAGGATGTAAGCCTAGGCACTCTGGCTCCACAGCCCATGCTCTAAATGATTTCAACAGCATATATCAAGTGTTTAGTACAGTACTACACATACAAAGGATGCTCACTAAATGTTACTTCCCTTCTTATCTTCCAAAGACGTACTATTTAAAGCACCAAAAGTTCCACAAGAAGATAAATGACTTTTCCAGAGACCACAGCGAAAGGCAAAGTCAACATTGGAATGTATCAACTCTAACAGTATACCCACCTTAACAAAGCTTAGGAAAACTTATTATTTATTTTGGATTATTCTGAAGCGACCCATGGAGAGTGGTGGATAGACTAAAACATTCAAAAATGCCACAGAATTTTTGAATTTTAATTGGAGGCCAAAGCTAAATGAAAAACAAACTCCACACTTAGCATTTGCTTCTTTCAACTGGACACCAAAATTGCCTCCTCTAGGGCCGTGCCTCTTGCACACTGCCTCGGAAGTGAAATTTCTCAGGTGCTCAAAGCTTCCATCTTAATTTTTTTTTTTTTTAAAGTTTGTTCATTTGGGGCACTTGGGTGGCTCAGTCGGTTAAGTGTCCGACTTCGGCTCAGGTCATGATCTCACAGTCTGTGAGTTTGAGCCCCGCATCAGGCTCTGTGCTGACAGCTCGGAGCCTGGAGCCTGCATCACATTCTGTGTCTCCCCGTCTCTCGGCTCCTCTCCTGCTCATGCTCTGTCTCTCTCTGTCTCTCAATAATAAATAAATGTTTAAAAAAATTTTTTTTAATAAAAAAATAAAAAGTTTATTCATTTTTGAAAGAGACTGG
Source organism: Lynx rufus (assembly GCF_022079265.1). Classification (NCBI taxonomy): domain Eukaryota; kingdom Metazoa; phylum Chordata; class Mammalia; order Carnivora; family Felidae; genus Lynx; species Lynx rufus. The sequence goes on along the minus strand of NW_025814867.1, from coordinate 50,398,818 downwards.
ACATGAGCGGGGGAGGGGCAGAGAGAGAGGGTGACACAGAGTCTGAAGCAGGCTCCAGGCTCCGAGCTGTCAGCACAGAGCCTGACGCGGGGCTTGAACCCATGAACTGTAAGATCATGACCTAAGCTGAAGTTGGCCCCTTAACTGACTGAGTCACCCAGGTGCCCTTCAAAGCTTCCCTCTTAAACCCAGCCATGTGATGAACAAGTAACTCAGCCAGTGAGCCAGGGTTGCCCCGTCAACTGTTCAGAAGCAGAGTTTGGAGCTCCTTGTCCAGGTCAGTGATTCTCAACTCTGGCCCAATTAATAGAACCACTTGGGAGCTCATGCCCTGCTACACCCCAGAGAGTCTGATTTACTTGGTCTGAGGAAGAGCCCAGGCACAGGTATTTTTCAAAAGCTCCCATGTGACTGTGATGGCAGCTGGAGTAAAAAACGTCCAGGCGGCAGTTGGGACATCACTGGAATGGACTCACTCCTTCTACAAGATCCCAGTATGACATTAAGTGCAGGGCCCAGAGAGTGAAGAACAATTCAGCAAAGAAGGTTGAAAGTGGCCTTCACCCCAAACTCAAGGCTGTAATGTCTTGCAGAGTTTTTAGCCCTGACCAAATAAAGGGTTACAGACTATTCTTTCAAGGTTCTCTCTTTGGTGCTTTGCCCTTCATTTTATTAGTACTATTAACCTTGTGCAAAAATCCCAGTGGCAGTAAATGACTATAGCGAAAATAGCTTAGTATGAAGAAAAAAACGGGTGAAATAAAAAAGAGTGTCAGCAGTCTCATTTTCTGGGACAAGATGACAAGGACCACCAATCCTGACAGAGGAGGGTGCAAGTGTGACACATCAGTCTGATGGGGTCAAGGTGGAATTTCTCCCACTGGTGCCGTGTAGAATGATTAATTCAATATGGAGATCTAAAAGCTTAACAGAAGCCTAGGCAGAGACGGGCTACTAGATCATTATCCCATTCCTGCATATTTTATTAAGTCTAGATAACTCTTGATTTTCCTTTAATAGGTTTTCATGTCTATGGAACCCATATTCAAACAGAAATTAAAAATTCATTCCAAAGACAAACATAAGAACATTTTCAATTTTTTGCGTCACCATTCCCCACAGAGGTCATTGAGAATCCATGGTCTTCTTCATATGGCTCAGTGGGACCATTGGAGACTGACACAGAAGCCACTGATCGATCTAAGATGTCAAGGCTTCTTAACGTTATGCTGGTATAGAAACTATATACACTTAGCACACCTTGGATATTGCAAACTCCCAAGTATAAACCTCAATTAAAAAAATGTGTGCATGACAGGCAGTGACTATTAGATGGAAAGGTAGAAAATGTTGATGGAGTGGAAACAGAAGACCACGAGAGTGCCAAGAGACATGGAACTGAACTGGGGCACAAGAGAACTTGGGTGGAGGTGTGCCTCAATCCTATTCCAAACATATATATAAAAGATCTGGTGATTAGCCTCTGCGTAGCTGCTAGAATTTCTCATTCTTGCTCATCTTGTACAGTTACCATCCCTCACACACTCTGTCCTTAAACTCTTCACTTTCTTCCAGTCTACTCTGTCTTCAATTCCTTCCTTGACCAGGAAGGTTAGGATGGCTGAATGATGTGATTGAGTATGTAAAAGCTTCTCTTACGCTGTTCTCAGCTCCATTGTCTCCCTGTTCTTTTATTGCAGCTGCCTGGCAAAAATCCCCACCCGGATCAATCTGACTGTCTGGCTCTCATCACCCATAACCAAGATGCTGAGCCGTGCTGGAGAAAATCACAGAAGACAGAGACGGACGCGTTGTAAATTCTCGGTCTACAGTAACTATGCATAGAGCCCATCAGTGCTCTGTTTTTGGATCATTTTCCTCCACTGTTTGGATTTCAAAGATGCTCTACTTTTCTCAACCTCAGGCCGCACTTTTTCTTCTTCCAGCATCAGCAGACCACTCACACTTCCTGCTTCACCGAGAACATAAAAGCAGACAAACTACTGTCCCCTCTATTTCTTGCTCCTAAGTCCAGCAACCTACCCATCACAGACACAATGGATGTCTTGCCCATTTCCCAGTGGTCTCCAGCTGCCTGAGGACTCCCTCTGGGATGCAGACACCCCACCTCCTTCACCCTCAGATGGGTGTGTACTCATCGTTGGCTCCTCAGTTAAGGGATCATGAACTAAGATGACACCCGTCATTTCCCCCTCTCTTCCTGTCACTGTGGAAGAGGCTTCCTTCTATTCAAGACCAGTTTCTCCATGGATCCTCTGGGTCCTATCCCCTTGCTCCTTCTTAGGGAGCTCACTCCACCAATTATCACCGCTCATTACTGTATCTTTTCTTTGCCTGAATTCTACTTTGTTCATTTAATATTAATTTTACACCACCACCTCACCTCCTTTTTGTTCGTGTTTGTCTGATTTTTATTTGCCCATTCCTATATTTTCCGTTTATTTTTGCCCTTTAATGTAAAGAACATATCTAGAAACCAGCATTTTTTTTTTTTTTTTTTTTTTTTACCCAATCTCTACAACTTCGCAATTTGTTATGCTGACACCTATTTTAGGCCATTTTTCTGAGATTTTATTTTATGCTTTTAAAAGCATTTCCTTTTGGGGGCGCCTGGGTGGCGCAGTCGGTTAAGCGTCCGACTTCAGCCAGGTCACGATCTCGCGGTCCGTGAGTTCGAGCCCCGCGTCAGGCTCTGGGCTGATGGCTCGGAGCCTGGAGCCTGTTTCCGATTCTGTGTCTCCCTCTCTCTCTGCCCCTCCCCCGTTCATGCTCTGTCTCTCTCTGTCCCAAAAATAAATAAACGTTGAAAAAAAAAAAAATTTAAAAAAGCATTTCCTTTTGTGTTTTCTTTACCCATCTTCTGCTAATTTGATCAAGCCTCATTTACTTACAACTGCCATATGTGTTCTGTGTAGGCTGTCTGTCTAGGTACACAGTATGATGAACTGGGCTCACAGTTAGTGAGCAAGTAACTGATGGTTACATTTAATCTTCTGTAAAAGCCAGGATATTTGAGTCCGGTGCAGCCTCTCTCCTTGCTTCTATTTCCAGTCCTAATTTGCTGTCTGCCGTGACCACTGCGACCAGAGTGAGCTTCCTAAAATGCATCTGGCCAAGTGACTCCCCATCACAAAACAGATCAATTCCAAGCTTTGTGGCATGGCCTCCAATGTTCTTCATCATCTTTCCAAAGTCCTCTCTTATCATTTTCTCTCCCTATATAATTCTTCCTCCAGGCCATGCTAACTTAGACTTCCTCCACGCTTTTCTTCCTGAGTTTATCACTTCATTTAGAAAATACTTATCGAGGCCCCATCATTCCCCCAGAACCATGCCAGATGGTGGGGTCAAAATGGCAATTGATAATAATGGTCTCTGTTTCCTGGGGCTCCCAGTCCAGTGGGGAAGACAGAAAAACACTCGAACAATTACAGCACAGGACCCAAAAGGCCACACACACCATGGTAAGAGGGGTTGCAATGGGGACTAATAGGAAGCCTCTAGCTGGACCTGGAAGGTCAGGAAAGCAACACTCAAGCCTAGATCTGAGTGAGGGTCAAGTGAGAAATTAAAAAAAAAAGAAAAGAAAGAAAAAAAAATGGCTGCAGATTTCTTTCATATCACCCTAACAGATTCCCCTGCATCCCTCAAAATCCCACTGCCTCGCCCAGCACCTTCCCCGACTCCCCAGAAGAGGTGGTCACTTCCTCATCTGTGCCATTTCTGTGTCTTACCTCTCTATCCTCTGCCTCTCTACTCCTAGCACTGTTACTAGCACTAGTCACTGTTAGACTGCTTTTTACCTTGTTTACTCTTTGGCCTCGCCCTTTCCTACCCTACTGTCCTCTCTTACTCGGCTGTCTCTTCCTCCAGGAAGCCTTCCATGACCTGCCCACCTCTCCCTTAGGCAGTCCTCATATGTGTTCCCACAGCACCTCAGATTTCTCTCAGAGCACTGGTCACACTGTGATTCACTCATTCATTCATTCATTCATTCATTCATTCCATGAATGAGACATACTGAACGCCTTCTCTGATCTAGGCATGTGATCTGAACGGATAATCCAGCAAGAAATAAGTCAGACTGAAGAAGCTCACCAGCAAACATAAACACAGGGTGTCCTCTGGGGGCACAAAGACCAGAGATGTAATCCATCCCAGGAATCTGGTCGCTGCCCCCCCACCCCCACCCCTGCACTGACTCACTGTGTGAGGCCAGGCAGTGGTGCTCTGGTGCATCTTCCCCCCCTTTCCCCCAGCACAGCATCTGGCACATCTTCACGCAATCCACGAACGTGAGAATGAATGAGGGGTGCCAGCCTCCGTGCTTTATGAGGACGATCAAATCTGTCGTCGTGGTTCCTGGCCCCCTCAGAGCTCACAAACTAAGATGCACCAGCAAGGCCGGGACAAGCCCCTCCCAGGAAGGTGCTGAAAGGGAGGGTGACTGCTCTGCTCCTCTCCCTTGGCCCCGGGAATGATGTGACAGTAACAAAGGCACAGAGACCCGCTTCCAGAACTGTGTCTCAGGACCAGTCCTGTCTCCTCTGTTCAGCCAGTGGTGACACGTATCTGCTTTGCCATATCTGCCGAGCAGGCTGCACTTTCTGCCCAGCAAGGGCTGAAGGACAGAGCAGCATTGAGCAGCATGGGGATGCTTGGGAGGGAAGGGGAGTGAGCGACCAGAAAGAAAAACGACAAAGTCCCACAGAAAACTTGTTTCCAGTCACCATAAGCAGAGCCCCGCCAGCACTTTCCATCCTTCTGCTTCCTCCTGCACAGCCTGAAGGGAGCCCCGTGGCTAGGCCATCAGCTCTAACTCAGCTACTGCTCGTTCCCTCATCACGTTTTCTATAATTACATGTTGGGTAGCCTCTTCCCCCTTCCCATTTTAATTAGTCGTCAGATGTAAAATGACCACTGATGGTATTTTCTGCTTTGCTCTACGGGAGGTTTTGCGTATTTTTGTCATCCAGGTGTTAGGATGACGCTCTTATTTGTAAATGAGCCTGGGGCTCTCTGATCCTTCAACACTTGGGGGAAAATGTAAAGGAGAGTATATTAAAAAGACAAAGGGACGTATTTCCCCTCCAGAGGAAAAGTAGTGTCGATTAGGCAAACTGAGGGAGCAAGAAATGAGCACCCACCAAGGTCACCAGACTCTGCGTGTACCTCACACTGTAGAAAAGCCTGGGAGACAGTCGTTTTTAACCTTGGCCGCCAAAGGCATAGAAAAACTCAGAAAAGCAAAAATAAGGGTGGGGGAGGGTTTTCCGGTTCCAAGGATTTGTCTGAACTCGGAGCAGAGGAACACAGTGCTTTTTACGCAAGGGTCCTTTAAATTTCCTTTGGGCATCTGCATTCTGTAGATTTAAGCCCTTCTGCAGCTTCAGGGCTGGTTCTTGGTTGACTGGATTCCTTCAGTAACTGGTTCAGGGACAGATACAATATTTATAGGAGGCTTGGGGCTGCTACAGCCATCTTGTCGCTCTGAGGGCAGCCTGAGAATGAGACCTCCAGCGTGCAGAGTTCACAGTCTGATCCCTGGATCAGGCCATCAAAGTGTCCACTGCCCACACGAGCCTAGAATTTTCTGTTTTGGCTTAAGCTGAGGTTTTCACTTTGCTTTGCCTGAGTTTTCTGTTCACTTATTCAAGAAGGCTTCTGACGGATTCACACTCAACAGACGTAAAAGGAGTTGGGATTTTATTCCTAATTGCATCCAGCTGAGGCCTCTAAGGCATAGGTATGAAACGCTACGCATTTCCCCTCCTGTGTGGACCCACAGCCGGTCACCCCCTCAGGCATGTGTGCCGCCCTCCGAGGGCTCCCCTCAGCCCCACACTCTCTTAATCTGAGCACCCCATTCCACAGAAGGTCAGCACCCCAACGGATGGGTCCCTCGAATTCTAGCCTCACAATTAGAGGAACTCAACTTTGCTGATTGAAATTCGGAAACTTTCTCAAACTTCCATTTGGGTTTTTATGGTTTAAGAAAAGTCTTATAAGTGTAATCTTTATAAAATTCGTGTACAGGGCAAATGCCAAGTAAACAACACGAATAGACTTGCATGTACATAAGGTGTGCCTCCGTCAGGCTTCTTCTTAGAGTAGAGGAACCACAGGCAGGACTAGCTGACGTCTTTAGGGCAATGTGCCCAGGAGGTTAAGTCGGGAGTTAGGAGCTTCGTTCAGGGCATCCAGGGGAACACAAACGGTCTGCACTCACTTGTATTCTTACTTGGAAATCTCTTCCAGGGAGAGCGCACTGGGTCATGGGCCATGAGATGTGCATTCTGGCCCCCATGCTGTCCGTGGAGCTGTGATTGCCTGCCCTGAGTGATTCCCGGAGTCATTCCGACACCCCCATTCTCTAGTTCTACAGTAGACTGTGGGCATTTTCACCCAGCTGCCACTCTGGAGTCATGCGGAACTTGATCACTGCCCACATCATGACTGTTAGAGCTAGAATGAGCCTCCCATGTCTGGTCCAGCCATTCACTTCTCGAGGAGGAACCTGAGGCCGGGAAGAGGCTGTGGGCACTTGGAGGCTGCGGGTGGAGAAGAAGTAAGGATCAGGTGGCTGGTGGCCGGGCCAGAGGCAGGAGGTGTGGGCTCTGCTGTCTCTACCACTGGACTTGGACAAGACATTTCCCCTCTTACTGATGAGGGAGCCTGAGGTAAGTTACCCGTGCTGCCATTGCCTGTCCCCCCAGGTGGGATATGTGTGATATTCCCCGGGCACTCCTGGTTGCCCAAGAACAAAGGAAAGGGAAAAACAAATGGTTAACTGATGGAGATCACAGTCATACAGGACAGGAGTCTCCATCAGTTCACAAATATCTTAGTAAATTACAAGAAAAAGGCCATTTTATCAGTAGCCTAATCTTCAGAAACCTATAGACTCAGTTTCCTGGAGCTCCGACATCACCCTCCCCTCTGGAGTGATGTGGGGATCAAAGACAAGAAGGAAATGGTAGGTCAGATTAAACTTCCTTATAACCTGCAGCTCATTGACAAATACTTGAGGCAAATACAGACTGAACCATTTCTCCAGGAACCCCCTACTGGCCTAATGTTAATGCCTGACTAGAGGGAAAACAACTTTAGCTTGACAAGAGCAAGGCCTCCAGTATCTTAGGAGTCTTCTTTGACATATCAAAGTCCCTCTGGAGCCCTTCCTCTTGCCCTTAACCTCCCTCGACTCCATAGTATATAACCAGTCACTCCTCACAATTCCAGTGCAGCTCTTCCTGCCTGTGGGTCCTCTCCCCGTGCTTTAATAAAATCCCCTTGTTGCAACAAAGATGTCTCAAGAATTCTTTCTTGGCCATCAGCTCCAGACCCCCACCACTCCAAACCCCCATCATCCCTGCCTCTGTTTTTCTCATCTGTATAGGGGGTGGTGACTGCAAGGACTAATGACCCCTCTCATATGTGTGAGACCCTGTGTATAATTATCAGTTCCAGCAAACGGCCTGCATCTGGGTCTCTGGAGGACCTTCTCTCCCCTGCTACCTGACAGTTGTACAAAGTCTGGCTTCATTTGTCAATCATAGGTTAGGAAGTGAGGGCCACTCATCCTTGTACAAGTGGGGGGTGAAGATGGGGTCGTTAGAGACTCCTTTGTCTTCTCTTCCCAAGCTCTTCCCTGGCCCCAGCTCTGAGGCAGCTGCTCTCTCCGGCTGGCTCTATCTTAGCTCCTAATACACTCTAGGAGGGAAGGCAAAGGCACACGGCCCGCAGTCACTGGCCATTCACAGTATAAGCAGGTTCTCAGCAAACCTTATGCATTTAATTGATGAAAGTAGGAAATGAGGAAGAAATACTCTAAAACAATCTCATACAAGTACAAATGCCTGCTCAGTTTTAATGTGTAGGCACCACGGCAGTTATTCAAGGTAGACTTTCCAGCCCCAGATTCTCTTGTATGTTTGTTATCCACGCAGTGTTTCAATTTTGTGGGTATTTTGGTCTTAAGATAACTCACTGTGTCAGGAAGAAAAATTGGTAAACTCTCTAAGGGAAGAAACTGTACTTTTTAAATTGTTTCTCAAGTGTCTTAGAGGCACTTCATAAATATTTGTTGTTGTGTTGTTATAATAATAGGCAAAGTGGCTCGTTTACACTGGCCTTGCTACAAGAATGAGACTCACGAAGGGTGTCACAAAAATAATGCCATCCATGTTAAATATTTAATGTCATCTTCTCCTAGTGTCAGAATATTTAGTTCAGTGAGAGCATCTCTCAGGCAGAGGCAGACAGGCCAGTACATTCTGCACATATGCAACACATTAAAAAAGAAGCCCACAAGGTTTATTCTTACGACTCACCGCTTTTGCTCTGGAAGGTTGCCCTGATCGGGGAAGGGCATAAGGCAAGACAGGCCCAGGTGGCGGGTGCTGAATGGAAGGGAAGGCGAGCTCAATCTGGGCAGATTCTCCTCTGGGAGCCTGCCGGTCAGGTGGAGATGCCTCAGGCCAGCTCCAGGGGCTAGCAGGAGGGGGTCACAGATGCTGGCTCCTGGCTCACCAGTCCCAGGTCATACCCGTCTCAGTCTCCTTCCACCTGATTGGGGCAATGGCTTCCAACCCTGTCACCGTCTCAGAATCATTAGTGAGGACTTTTAAAAACATCTGCAGCCGGAGCGGGCCTCAGGGGCTTCTCACTCCAGAGGTCTGGACGGAGACTGGCTACCTGCATTTTTTAAAGCACCACACGTAATTCTGATGTGCGGTCACAGCGGAGAAGAAACACCTCTTGAGAGAGTCAGTGTAGGCTCTCCAAGGTGTTAAATATTTTACTCTAGGAGAATGAAGTGTGAAGGGCTGCCTAAAGAACACAAAACATGCTGAAGGTAGAGGCAGTTTGCACCGCCCTGTAAGTTACAGCCTCAAGGCTTGTGTAAAACAGGGCCCTGGAGGCATGGGGTGTTCCTTTTCACTGCTTACACCCAGACCTAACCCTGTCTGGTAGCACTACAGAAAACGCCCTTCCTGACCAGAGAACAGCCCAGACCTCCTGTGGGATGATGGTATTATTAATTTTTTTTAAGTTTATCTACTATTTTGAGAGAGAGAGAGAGAGCATGACAGTGCGAGTAAGGGCAGAGAGGGAGAGAGAGAGAGAATCCCAGGCAGGCTCCGTGCAGAGGCCAATGCGAGGCTCTATGACTGTGCGATCATGACTTGAGCCGAAATCAAGAGTCAGATGCTTAACCAACTGAGCCACCCGGGCGCCCAAGATGATGGTATTCTATAGGTATAGCTATTCTATGAGCATGTGACCACATATCCCCCCATCTGTGTTCCCTCATCTCCCTATATCATGTGTCACTTACTGGAAATATCTGGCCGCTTGGCTTGCCACACACACCTGTGTGATGTTTTAAAAAACTAGCAAAATGTTTTCATTAGTCAGGGTTCTCTAGGGAAACTGAATCTTATAATTTTTTTTATATAATTCCTTATTATATACCTTTTTATATGTAAATATTTATATAATTATACTAAAATATAAAATCTCTATATAGACTTGTGTATATAGATACATAGATCTATCCATCTCAATAGACATATATATATAGATTTACTCTAAGGAATTGGCTCACATTATTGGAAGGCTGAGAAGTCCCAAGATCTGACATCTGCAAGCTGGAGACCCAAGAGAACTGCTGTGTAGATTCAGTCCAAGTCTGGAGGCCTGAGAATGGGAAGAGCCCATGGTTTCAGTTCTAGTCCAAAAGCCAGCAGGCTTGAGAGCAGAGAAGAAACAATATTTCAGTTTAGGTCCAAAGGTCTGAAACGTCTGCTGTTCCAGCTCAAAGCACTCAGGCCTCAGGCGGGAGGAGTTCCCCTCCTCCAAGGAGGGTCAGCCTTTTTGTACTATTCAGGCTTCAATTGACTGAATGAGGACCACCCAACCCACATTCGGCAGAGCCATCCAGGGCCATCCAGCTTTACTTAGTCTACCAATTCAAATGTTAATCCCACCCAAAAACACCCTCAGGACACTCCCAGATTAATGTTTGACTACAAATCTGGGCACCCTGTGGCCCAGGCGAGCTGACAAATAAAATGAACCATCACAAGCCTTTTTTCTTGCAAACATCTTATCTGGAGGGAAGCAAGTATATCCCAGAGTACACAGTGCAGGGTAAAGTCAGCCTCTTTCAAGCACCTGTAGGAGCAGCTACCCACTATGGTGTGTCACCTCCCATGGCATCAGTCAGACAGGCCTCTGCTTCTAATGTGAGACCGTGTGGGGTAACTCAGAGTGTGGGCAGAGACCCTTCTAACTGTTGATACAGCTCTGAGCCCCACCCCAGGCTGGACTCCATGTCACTGTGTATGCAGCACATCCCCTGGCCCCTAACCCACTCTGGGACAATCCTCAACGTTGGACCTTTCTGTGTCCTCTCCCCACTTGCCACCTCCCACTTCCACTTGGCCTTCGCTGTTTCGGCATTGATACGCTGCTGGAAAAAACCCAAAGAACTGGGCTGGCTGGTCCTCAGCGATTCGTGATTTCTAACTTCAGCTGGATCTTCACTATCACCCCCTGTGCTTTTTGCCATTACTTAGCCAATGATCCATCTATCTTGTCAGCCATTCAATAAACACTGTTGATCGCCTGCTACTTGCCAGATATTGTGTTCTGCTAAAGATACAACAAGGGTACAGGAAAAAACAGAGTCGGTCTCTGCTCTCAGGGAGCATACAGCCTGGCAGACTCTAGAAGGCAGATGCCCTAAATCTGCCCCAAAAGGCCAGTCCTCTGTATTCGCAGGTGACCTCAATGACAAGCACAGGTTTGCCTTGCTAGAAGGTCTCTGTTTGCAGCCTGGGTCTCTGTTTGCAGCCCAGAGCTCCTTCCATCACTCCTTATGCCCTCTGGATCTCTGAAACCAGAAGCTGAAGGGCTCAGGGTGCTAGGGTGGCTCGGTCATTTATGCGTCCAACTTCGGCTCAGGTCATGATCTCGCAGTTCATGAGTCTGAGCCCTGCATAGAGCTCTGAGCTGATGGTGTGGAGCCTGCTTGGGATTCTTTCTCTCTCCCTGCCCCCCCCCCGCCCCTCCCTCACTTGCACTTTCTCTAAATAAATAAATAACACTTAAAAATAAATAAATAAATTGAAGGTCTCTCTGGTCACCGCCCCCACAATGCTCCTGCTTCTTCGAGCCCTCCTTCCTCTTACTGTTCCTTCTGCATTTCTCCCTTCTGAGATTTTAGCTCCTCTACCTTGATGCCCCATCCAGGAACCCTAGCAACCTCCCCTGCTCAGGGGGACTTCTCATTCTGCATTCCCAAGTTGCCAAATCCTGTTTATTCTTCTTCCTAAATAATTCTCTCCTTTCCGTATATCTTTAATGCTTCCTGTAGTACTGCCTCATCACTTGACTCCTAATTCCTCTCCTTGTCTCCAGTCTCAACCCTTTCCCTCAAGCCTGCCTTCATATCGCTGTCAGAAACAAGCCTACTCACTGGACGATGTCCTGCTCTTGATCCAAGTGCTTAAGTGGCTTTTCACAGCTAGAATAGGATTTTCAAACTCTTTGGGTGTTTTGGGTTTTTCTGGCAGAAGGATCTTTCCTGCCCACCTCCTTCAAAATGGAATCTGAAGCCCTACAGAGAAATGAGCTATTAAGCCATGAAAAGACATGGAGGAACCGTAAACGCATACTGCTAAGTGATGAAGCCAGTATGAAAAGGTTACATACTGTGTGATGTCCATACTCTATGAAATTCTGGAAAACACGAAACTATGGAGATAGTAGAAGAATCAGTGGTTGCCAGGGGTGAGGGGGAGGGAGAGATAAATAGGCAGAGCACAGAGGAGTTTTAGGGCAGTGAGATTACCTGTATACTATAATGAGGATTACACATTATTATACATTTGTCTAAACCCACAGAACATACGACACCAAGAGTTATGCACACACCTAAGGTAACTACAGTTTGGGTGATACTGACGTGTCAACATAGGACTGTCACAAAGGTGACACTCTGGTATGGGATGTTGATAGTGGGGCAGGCAGTGTATATGTGGGGCAAGGGGAGCCATCTATCCTTTCTACTCAATTTTGCAGTGAACCCAGAATTGCTCTAAAACATACAGTCACTGGGGCACGTGGGTGGCTCAGTCAGTTGAGCATCTGGTTTGGATCATGATCCCAGGGTTGTGGGATCAAGCTCTACATTGGGATCAGTGCTGAGTATGGAGCCTGCTTAAGATTCTCTCCTCTCTCCCTCTACCTCTCTCCCCCACTCATATGCTCTGTCTCTAAAACAAAAAAAATAAAATAAAATAAAAAATAAAAGATGGTCATTTATTACACATTGCATTAAAATTTTTTAATTTATAGGTGACTCAGTCAGTTAAATGTCTGACTTTGGCTCAGGTCATGATCTCGCAGTCCATGAGTTCGAGCCCCGCGTCGGGCTCTGTGCTGACAGCTCAGAGCCTGGAGCCTGCTTCAGATTCTGTGTCTCCCTCTCTCTCTGCCCCTCTCCTGCTCTCTCTCTCTCTCTCTCTCTCTCTCAAAAATAAACATAATTTTTTTTAATTTACATTTAAAATATAAATTTACTTTAAAAAGTTTACATTTAAATTTACATTAAAATTTGTTCTATTTATCTTTACCTTTAGAAAAAGTGGAGCTCCTTTGATAAAGGCTGTGGCAATGGAAGAAAAAGGGTGAAGTGAGATGAAGCCCTGTCTGTGTCTCACCCCCAAGCGTTCCCTTGTGACCTGGGGACCTCAGGACTTGGAGGAACACCAGAGATGCAGAAGACATGAGCTAAATGACTTAGCAAGGTAAACAAGGGCTCTCATGGTCAGGCCTGGCTTTCCTTCCAGGCACATTCCTCGTGGTTCCCTGACACCCTGCCTTCACAATATTCTACACAAACACTAGCGTTTCTCCAAGCACCTCCCGCTCCACGGGATCTCTCTCCAGGCTCGTGCTTCTCCCTCTGTCTTGAATCCTTTGCCCTTTCTCCACTTGGTGATTTCCTGCAAGTCTCAACTCTTTAGCAGCACCTTCTCTGTGAAGTTCTCCCCAAGTTCTTCAGGAGACTTTCCTCAGGCTTGGTTCATCTTATCCTGGCATCTGGCAAACGTAGTGTCTGTTTCCACATGCCTAACTCCTACTGTGTGAGCGATGTGAGAGCAGGATCCTTGCTGCTTTCATCTTGGTATCCCCTATAACCAGCAAAATGTCTGGCTTCCTAAGCGTTTGCTGAGAATGAATGAGTAAACGAATGAACAAATGAATGAGTGAATACATCAACTCGACTCTTCCTGTCTCAGAAGATGATCCCACATTCTAGTAGATGATTTTCACTCACTCCATGGTAGATTTACTTTTTTCGCCACAAGGTTCTTTGACGTTGGGGCTTGATAGCACTGGTCAATGTATTTACAAACCAGGCCAGCCATCAGCAACCCATAGATGGGTTTGGCCGCTTAATTTCTTCCCACATTTCAATAGCTGGCAGAGCCATGTGCCTTCAGAGGTGTCTTCAGTTTATCCTTAAGTGATTTCACCTTTCTGTTCCCATTTACACATGTTCTTAGTTTATGAAAAGGAAGCTTGCCAGCCTGTCCTCTGGTAGAACAGAAAGTCAGGACTGTTAGCTTTAACTATGACCTTTAGAATATTTCGATAAAAGACAACTGTAATGGTGTGATTGCTTGGGACATTTATGTATCTACTTATTTTCATTTTCTTTTGAGAGAGAGACAGCACACGTGAGTGCCTGCGGGAGGGGCAGAGGGAGAATCTTAAGCATGCTCCATGCCCCGTGCGGAGTCTGACCTGGGGATCGATCTTACAACCACGAGATCATGACCTGAGCCAAAATCACGAGTCGAATGCTTAGCCCCTGCTTGGTACATTTGATACCTAATTTCCAAAGCCTCAGTTGAACATGGGCTGTAACTGAGCAGACATCCTGAGCCTGCAGCGGTAAAACTGGCTCCTCCTGGATTTGAGAGCTGGGGTCTGCAGAGACAGACGGATTAAGCCTGGTACATATTCCTTTCTATGATGTTTTCCGTCTTCTCTGGCTTACAGAGGCCCTTAGAAAAGCGCTCAAAAAAATGCTCATTCAACCAAACGTTTTACCTGTTTTGAATGAAGTCAGTCCCATGAACTTCTTTGTTTCCTCCTATTTTTCATGCAATGTCTTATCACAAGTGTTTAGGCTCTCAGAAAAATGTAAAGCTCAAATCAGGACTTGCTACACCTGAATCAGAGTTCTGTTTCAAAGTTCACCAAAATACCAATAGCACACACACACACTGGGTTTTTTAAAAACTACAGTCTGCCCTCTGGAGACTCATTTCCATGTGGCCCTTCAGAAACACCTGAATTTTTTTTATAACTTGAAGGGCTTTGGCTTGAGTTTTCTATGTACTTTTGACTAACTTACTTTCCGCCATAGATACGGACTCTATAAGATCATTGGTCTATGATTTTTTCACTATATTTCTTAATTTATATTTATAGGTAATTTCTTTCAAAAACAAATAGTGAATAATTATTTACCATAAAGCACATTCTTAAAAAGACTAAGGTCAGACTATCTCTGATAATGAACCTCCAGAGTCTTTCAAAGACAAGTAAATGACAAGAAGATCAGAGCCATAAGTTACGCAAGTGTCAAATTTCCTCTGACTTACCGTAATCGAAGACCACCCTCACCACCCAAATCATATCATTAGGGAGAATCAGAAAAACTCGGGCATCGATAGCCTTCAATATCTTTGAAATACAGTAAAAGGAGGCAGAATTGCCACTACCTTTAATTCATTCACTACCATCCCCTCCCTGGTCCCCACACTCTGGTTCAACAGGGGCCAAGAAATCCTTCCAATGCTTTCTTGGTGCCTTCTCACCACTTTGAATCCCACATCACCAGGCCCCAATGTTGTAGTTGCTTAGCAACCCCTGGTCATTCTCTCTTAGGCTCTGAAAATTTTAGCTCTGGCTCAGTGTCCCTCTCTTCAATATTAATTTTGTCATACTTTAGAGTGATTTCAGGGACTTCAAAGATAATCCTTCCCTGCGCCTTTATCTCTCGGTTTCTTGACCTCCTCCTCTCCACCGATCTTGTCTTCTTTTTTTTTTTTTTTTTAATTTTTTTTTTAACATTTATTTATTTTTGAGACAGAGAGAGACAGAGCATGAACGGGGGGAGATGCCGAGAGAGAGGGAGACACAGAATCGGAAGCAGGCTCCAGGCTCCGAGCCATCAGCCCAGAGCCCGACGCGGGGCTTGAACTCATGGACCGCGAGATTGTGACCTGAGCCGAAGTCCGACGCTCAACCGACTGAGCCACCCAGGCGCCCCCTGATCTTGTCTTCAACACAACCTCAGCCACCCTCTGCCCATGGACACATCTTAGACTTGTTACTACCCAAACTGAACGTCCCAAACCTCAGTTTCAAGCATCCTCCTTTCTAACTGCCACTTTCTATCCTTCAAACTTACTGTCTCTACTGCTCTTATTCCAACAATGCTCTGGTCCTTCTGTTTGTACAATTCATCAATCCTACCCATTTTCTATTGTCCTGCCATCTCCTCATTTACTTGTGGATCATAACCCTGGATTTAGTCCTCATTTTCCTCTCTGCTCAGTTTAAACTCTGAGGTCCACCATTATAATCACCCCTTTCCATAAACTCTCAGTTTCTTGGCTTCTCTTTTTCATCATATGCCCTTGAAAAACCCCATCTGAACACCTGAGTGTGGCTGCAGGAAAAACACCCAGCCACAGAGATGGTCTCACTTCTAATTTATTAGCATGAATCTCAAGCAGATCCTTAATGCCATCCAGCCACTCTGACGTATCCCTCGGTCCATACACCCTTCTGCTCTCCTGGATGTCCTCTTTCTCACCCGACTTTCAACACCTGCTTCCCATCATCACTAACAGCCAATGACCCTTGCTCCTGATTTGCACTGAGAATATAGAAGCAACAAAAGAACGTCTACGAGATACCGCCAACCCACCTAGCAGCTTCAAAGCCCATGTACTCTGCCTGCTTTCAACTTACTCTCTTCTTGTGTCTTCAAGAAATCATTCTAGGTATTTTTCTCTCCTCTCCTACATTATTTTTTTTTTTCCTTCTCAAAAGGATTTCCTTCTCAGCGTACAAATACGCTCTCATTTCTTCCATGTGTAAGAGCACTCTCTCTGACTGTGCCCGCCTATCCGTCTGCCTCTCCATTCTCTGCTTCCTTTTATAGACAGAGTCATGAAAAGTGTATCCACCAGCTATTTACTTCCCATGCTCTCTTCAATCATGCATGAGCTCTCCACCTCCCCAAACTGATCTTTTCAAAGTCATCAGTGACCGCCTTGCTGCTCTATGATTAATTCTTGGACCTCATCTTGCTTGACCTGTGAGCAGCATTTGATAGGGTTGGTCACTCCATCCTCCTTTAAATAATTTCTTCAGCTGGATTCCAGAACTCTGCGTTCTCCTGGTTCTCTGCCTACTGCCCTGACTGCTTCTTTTCAGTTTTCTTGATTGGCTTTTGCTCATTTTCCTGATTTCTTAATGTTGGATTCCCCAGGTCTCGGACCCTGTGCTCTTGTGTTTCATCTATACTCAGTCCCATAGTGTTCTCATCCAGTCTTATGGCTTAAACAGCATCCGCGCGTTGATGACTTTCGAGTCATGTACGTGACCCATGCCTCTTCTCTAAAGTCCAGATTCATACACCCATTTACCTATTTGACCTTTGTGTCTTGGATATCTAACAGGTATCAGAAACAATACATCCCAAATCAATCTCCCTTCTCCCCCTCTCTAAATCTTTCCTCCTTCCTTCTCCCACATCTTATTTGCTGGTAGCTGCATCCTTTCCGCTGTTCAAGCAAACCCTCCCACCCCCGTCATCTTTGCCTCTCCTCCTTTGTCCTCCACTCCACAAAGAATCAAACAAAGAATCTGCCAGCCTCTACCTTCAAAGCAGAGCCGTAATCTGATCACTTGTCAGTACCTCCTCAGCTGCCATCATGGTCTACACCCTCTTAGGTTACAAGGATAGTTCTCATGGTGTCAAAAGGTCCAAACACCAGGGCTGCTTTTTCTCGTATGTGGGAGAAATCAGGAAGCCTTATTCCCTCCCCAAGTCTCATACTCACATTTCACCATTTCAGACTCATTCTCATGCTGTTACCATTGCCATCTCTAACTTAGTCTTGTTTAGATATTAACATTTTCTGGGAGGAATAATATATGTATTTACATATATATATTATTTATATATATTGCCCCAGAGTATTTAAGGTACATTATAAAAGTACACAAAGTACGTAACAATAGAAAAAAATAAGCGAGTAAATTAGGCAAAGGGAAAAGAAGGATAGAAAAAAAATCCAGATGAAGCTACAGGCGGGTGAGTGTACAAATGCATACAATGAGGTTCTTCACCTTTGCTGAACGTGAGTAACAGGGAAGTTTCTTCCACTAAGGTGTGCTTTTATGATCAGATTTGTTTCTGCTTGATGGGCCCCATACGGCATCATGAGCACAGTGGCTCTTTGGGCCTAGAGAGGGAGAGGGCTGTGTTGGGCAGGAAAGGCTCAGAGGAGAAGGGGAGCAATGTTAGTCAGGAAGTCCCTCCTTACTTGAGACCGGGTCTCAACATAATCCTAGTCACTCCTTTAGTGTTCTCCCCAGTCTCCCACCTCCCGGGCCATCCCCACAGGATACCCCTGGTACTTACCAAGACCCAAGCAAGAAACTCTGAGTCCTGATTTTCCAAGATTCCTAGAATAAAAACAAAGCAACACATGGTCATGACTTTGTCAGGTGAAACTATTCACATTTAACTAGGAATACTGTATCTCCCTTTGGACATTGTTTTTGACTAGAGTTGTGGTAAAGACAGAACTGCAGGTGCAGGTTTGTGGTCCTGGGAAGAGTCTTTTGTCTCCATCTGGGTGCTGGGAGGCTCAAAATGTGCTCAGGCTCAGCACAAGATGAAAATGTCCCCCACTAAATGCAGCTTTTCAGGCCTGAATGATCTTCTTTACCCATTTGTTTACAAATCTATTTTCTCTCTCTCCTTCTAGAATGTGAGTTCCTTGAGGGCAAAATCTGTATTTTATTCACCATCCAGTCATTCATTATTCATTTTTCATTTATCACCAGAACCTGACACACAGCATACCCTTAATAAATATTTATTGGCTGAGTAACCAACAAACTGATTTCTAAAACGGAATATTATTACTAATGGTTGGGAATTATTAGAAGAATAAATTCAAAATGATCCTTTAGGCTATTTAAACTAACTTACAGATATCTCTTGACTTATGATGGGGTTATGTCCTGAGAAACCCAACCTAAGTTGGAAATATCATAAGTTGAAAATGCATGGAATTCACCTAACCCAGCAAACATCATAGCTTAGCCTAGCCTATCTTAAACATTCACAGAACACTTATGTTAGCCTATAATTGAGCAAAATCATCTAACGCAAAGTCTGTTTTATAATAAAGTGTTGAGTATCTCATGTAACTTATTGACTACTGTACAGGGAGGAGGAGGAGGAAGGAGGAGGAGGAAGAAGGAAGAAGAGGAGGAGGAAGAAGAGGAGGAGGAGGAAGAGGAAGGAGGAGGAGGAGGAGGAGGAGAAGAAGGAAAAGGAGAAGGAGGAGAAGGAGGAGAAGGAGGAGGAGAAGAAGGAGAAGAAGAAGGAGAAGAAGAAGAAGAAGAAGAAGGAGGAGAAGAAGGAGAAGAAGAAGGAGAAGAAGAAGGAGAAGGAGAAGAAGAAGGAGAAGAAGAAGAAGGAGGAGGAGGAGGGTTGGACGGGTCTACAATGGTTGCAAGTGTATTGGCTATTTACCCTCCTGATTGCAGGGCTTCCCGGGAGCTGCAGCCTCCTGCCCAGCATCATGAGACAGTATCCTAACATGTATTTCTAGCCTGGGAAAAGGTCCAAATTCAAAGTCAGAAGTATGGTTTCTACTGAATGCACATGCCTTTCACACCATCACAAAATCAAAAAAAAACCTTAAGTCAAACCATCATAAGTTGGGGGAGCCTCTCATGTCTTTATGAAAGGCTCCATAAAATTGCTACAAGGTCAGATAATGGGGCACCGGGGTGGCTCAGTCAGTTAAGCATCTAACTGTTGATTTTGGCTCTGGTCATGATCTCTCAGTTCACGGGATTGAGCCCTGCATCAGGCTTTGCGCTGACAATGCAGAGCCTGCTTGGGATTCTCTCTCTCCCTCTCTCTCCCTCTCTCTCCCTCTGTCTCCCTCTCTCTCTCCCTCCCCCCTCTCTCCTCCTCCCCTTGCTTGTGCTCCTTCTCACACAAAATAAACAAACATTAAAAAAAAACCTTTTTTTTAAAGATCAGATAGTCCTTTTTAACTGATTATTTTTTCCTTCATCAATCCCTTTGATTTTCACCCCTAAAAGCTTATCAAAAAGAGGGGATATATTTTCACTCTCTAAATAGAGAACTAAGCACTCTAGTCTTCATTGTAAGGTATTCCGTGGAGACCCACACCCATCCCATCTTCTTGCCATTTCTGCCAAACAGCTGTCATAGAAGAGATCAAATTCTCAGAGAATGCCTCATAGAACCTTGTAGGGGTCTAATGTGAGGAGGTGAAGCTTAAATAATTGATCGTGGTAGAAAAGTACACCCCTTACTCTCTGATCAGATGCTCTTAGGAGAACACAATCCCCCAGCCCCTGCCCGTTTCTACCCCAAACAAGATAGCACAGACTTTTCCAACTGCCACATAGCTCAGTTCTTCTAAGTGCTCTCTTGATTCTTCCACAGTTTGGCTTCTTTAGAGGCAGTAACTAGTGCTCTCATTTTTGCCTCTATTTCTTTCCCCTGTTTATTATTCCTGTCTATAAAATGCTGCCTAAGCAACACATTGAGTTTCATAGCATAGTCCAAAGTACATTATGCTGCAAGGAGTTGAAAGACCTGGGTCTGTGACCTATTGTTGAAATTAGCCAGGTAACCTCCGGGGTTCAATTTCTTCACTGGTAAAATGAAATATTAATGCCTGGGCCATTCATCTAGCATCACGTCTGTGGGATCGGAATGTGATGATGCATGCTAAGGTGTTGCAGAGCAGACAAATGCAAAGCATAATTATTTTTGGTGTTTTCGGACTCTGCACCCCCTCTCACAGACCTAGTGCTACATTTTCCCATTTGAAGTGGGTGAATCCACCTGGAAGGAAACTATTGCATAAACAAGTGTGTGAAAAACATTTTGAACAACTGAATAGGAGAAAAATAACTGAACTTCTCCCATGGAAATAGTTTGTGTAAGAAATGATCCTTTGAGTAGTTTCTCAGAGAACCACAGGATATAAAATCAGAAGATTTTTCTTTTAGTCTAAAAGTCTGATTTTAAAAGATAGAAATATAGAACCAAAGCTCTATAGTAGGGAGAATAAAAAAGACTACACCAAGACAAAAAAGTGTATATATATACATATATGTATATGTATATATATATATGTATATGTATATATATGTATATGTATATGTATATATATATGAAATAAATATTAAAAAATAAAATCATAAAAAATTTAAAAAAACATAAGTGCAGTCAACACTTGAACAACACAGATTTGAACTGCATGGGTCCATCATACGTGGATTTTTTTTTAAGTAAATACAGTACAGTACTACAAATATATTTTCTCTTCCTTATGATTTTCATAATAACATTTTCTCCTCTCTAGCTCACCTTATTGTAAAGATGCAGTATATCATACAAAAATATACAAAATATGTGTTGACTGCTTATGTTATCAGTAAGGCTTCCAGTCAACAATAGGCCATTAGCAGTCAGGGTTTTGGGGATTCAGAAATTATACACAGACTTTCAACTGCGCAGGGGGTCTGTGCTCCTAACCTTCACATTGTTCAAGTGTCAACTCTATGTGTGTAACTAAAAGTCTTCCAGGTGGAGATATTCAATACTGACGCCTCAGGAAGAACTTACTGAGAGGTCACCACATTCCAACTGATGTGCAGCTCATGGAGATACAGAGGGGAACCCATTCTGGCTTTCTACCTCCAGGGAGCTCTCTATCCTCTACCTTTTCCGAGGGGCACAGAAAAATATCCATGTAACTACCATATAGTGAGGTATGTCCTCCCAGGATGTCTTTGGAAGAATACAAAAGGGTTATCTCAGACCTGTATTCGCATAACTACGTAGGTGTCATGGGAAAAAAAATCTCAGTAAGAATTTCCACCTAATTTTAATCTTTCCATGATTCAGAGGACAAAAGGGAGTGCAGAATACCATGCAGAGCAAGACACTGTTGTGACAAAATCAAAGAGGACAAGGTCCTGTCACTGAGTACTTACTGAACAACATCCCAGCACCAAGGTGGGGAGACCTGACCTATTTTCCTTATGACAGTGACTTAGGAAGATAATGATCACTCTGCTATGGGTTTGGAAGACCAAACTTGAGAAACGAGAATTGTCAGCAAAAAACAAACTGCAAAGTAGCAAGTACTAAATGTGGCCCATTTTCTTGCCATTGATGTTTAAACACCCAGGCCAGCTTTTCCGGAATGAAGGCCTTAGAATATTTTGTGCTATGTGAAAAGTTCCATGACAAATGTTGATCCAGAGGTGACAGATCACGCATTGAGCTTGGGTGTTTTTATTTCCTTTAACTCTCTCTAAATGTCTTCGTTCTCTACAGGGAATGGTGATGAAACTCCGGTGATTGTTTTTCAAGTGAGAGACATTTTCTGTCTCTCACGGAGCCCTATCTGGTCTCTAAATCCACTGCCCTTACTGTGTCCAGGGGTGAGTCTCTGTGAGACTCCTACCTTGTAAGACATTCTTAACACGTGATGATACTTCTCGTTCTGTAGATGTAGAAGGTGGGAGGAACCAGCTCCCTCCAGTTCAGCTCACAGAATTCCAACACAATTTCCGTGATCACAGAATGGAGATGTTGCAATTGTCCACATATTCTGATCCATTTCAGCTCTGCTGGGTAACAGAAATCCAAACACTGGACCTATTTGATCTAATGAGTACAAAT
Source organism: Lynx rufus (assembly GCF_022079265.1). Lineage (NCBI taxonomy): Eukaryota > Metazoa > Chordata > Mammalia > Carnivora > Felidae > Lynx > Lynx rufus. Next base: position 50,376,719 of record NW_025814867.1, on the reverse strand, counting down.
GATATTATCAAGGCTTGTTTGTGTGGCTATCACACCAGATAATGGTCAGGTTTACATACCGTGCTAGGCTGTAACAGATGCCACGGAATGTTCTTCACCCCACATACGGAGTTTTCATAACTACTTCGTGATCTTGCATGACTTTATGCAACAGAACAGCTTTACAGAATTTCATTTTATTTTCTAATTCCTCAGCGTTCGCACAATTGAGGCTACATAAACATTCTGTGAACACATCCAATTTCTAATTAGATTGAGTTTCTTTCCCTTTTGATTCAAAATAGTCTCACTGCACTGGTTTACCTATTTTATCTGTGTCAGATATGCCAGAAGGAAGACTCACCGTGTCCATTTTTAGTATCTGCTCCTGTTCAACTCAAAATAAAAGCTCCTCTTTCCCAGGTGAACCTGGGCCGCTCTGCTGCTAATATTAGAAATGAATGACATCAATATGGGGGAACAGGACACTTAGCTTTGTCAGTCAAATGCTGGAAACCCTAAATCTGAAATCAGAGCTTCAGGAAAGAGTTATCTGGAAAAGGGATACAGGTTCTTGAGAACACCACGATTGCATCTCTCTCCCTCCCTCTCTCTCTCTCTCTTTTTTTCCTGTAGGCAGGACTGTCCCCTCCATGAACGCGCGCCTGAACTTATTTTAAGCCGATGGTTAGTTCTGTGACAGAAGCATTAAATATAATTCCTAGTGGCATTTTGTGAAGCATCCGTCAGGCTCTTTTTGAATTTAAAGCAATAATGGAGCGGTGAGAACTGAAATCAGGGGTCACGTAGGCACAGTATTACAAGCCACTCCCAGGCTGCCGTTCCTTTACAAATCACAGATGCCAAGGGGCGCCCGGGTGGCTTAGTCGGTTAAGCATCCGATTTCAGCTCAGGTCATGATCTCGCGGTTCATGAATTCGAGCCCTGCATAGGGCTTTGTGCTCACAGCTCAGAGCCTGGAGCCTGCTTCAGATCCTGTCTCCCTCTCTCTCTGCCCCTCCCCCATTCATGCTCTGTCTCTCTTTGTCTCTCAAAAATAAATCAATGATAAAAAAGAAAATTTAAACAAATCACAGATGCTAAGAGGGGAAGATCAGCAGCCCAAGTGTCTTGTCTTAAATTGTTCGCTCCTGAATACCCATGTGTTGGACATCATTCACAGTTGTAAACAGCTCAGCAAAGAGGAGTAGCTAGCTAAATTATGTACCTTGCGTTTGGCCAGGAAAGCAACACAATGTCGCCTGGGACATCGGGGGATGACTATAAGCACAGGAGTTTGGCTGGACCTGTTTTCATGTGCTCAGGTCATTCTGTCATCTGCTGGCTCATCTATTGGAACATCTTTCTGATCCCTGAATCACACCCTGCTGTTCTGAGGTGCCTCACCTGGAAGTTACTAGCCAAATCTAGGGGATGGATTTTTTTTTTTTTTTTAAGAAATGTACATTTAACCTTTCTTGAAAAACCCAGAGCCAAAGTAGTGTCTGTCTGTCTGTCAGTCAGCTGGTTTTGATGGTTATACAAGCGCACACATTTTGACAGTCGTGAAGGTAACTACAAATGGTAATAATACTTTCTTATGAGGGCATCGTTCATCACTGCTAGCGAGTGAGTAATGACTCATTTGGAAACCACGAGGCACAAAATTGATGTAGCCATGCATTTTGATGACAGACATTGTCATGCAGCGGAATGAAACTGTGTTTCATTCCTACTTTCACTTAAGTAGCAACAAAGTAGAATGGGATTCTATCAGATGCTTTGATTTAGTGGTTTCAGTCTTTTGTCAGTTGTAAATTCCAGCTAGATTCTCATTTTCACTGAATATACAAAATCATCTGCTGACCTATAGATTCTAGAGAAGTCTAAAGAAGCATGGCAAAAAGAGGCTTCCCTATACTTAATTAATTAGTTCAGTAGTGATACACCAAGTTTCAGCTATAAACCAAGCCTTGCATTAGGGGTGGAAATCGGCTGAGTAGCAAGATAGTTGCTATTCTCATGGAGCTCACATAATAGAAGGGGAAACAGATATTAAATAGTGACTTAATAATCTGATTGTAATGCTAAATAAAAGGACACTATGCCCTAAGTATAAAATTGGGATGTTGGGAAGCTGACCTGGTCTGGATGGTTAGGAAAAGCTTTTCTAGGGAAGAAGCATTTAACCTGAGATCCAAAGGAGAAATAGAAAGTAACTTAATGGAAAGAACAGGGCTTAGCATTCTAGGCAAAGTGAACAGAATGTGCAGATGCTCAGAGGCTGGAGGAAGCATATGTAATTGAAGAACTAAAAGAAGGACAGGGCAGTGGAAGAGTAGAGTGTGAGTGACTCTAGGTGAACGGTGGGGGTCACAGGAAGATGAAACAGGGTCTTACAGGTCAGGTTATGTTATCAATTTTAGACTTAATAGGACAGAATTATGGAAAACTACTGGAAAATGTAGAGGAAATGGGTTGAAAGGAAGGCACGAAGAGGAGCTAGGAGGCTGCTTTGTTAATCCTGATGAGAAATGATGGTACCTTGAATTCCGATTGAGCAGAGATAGGAGAATGGGGGAAGTTTCCAGATATTCTTAGCAGGCAAACTCTAGAGGACTTGGCGTTTGGTTAAAGATGAGGGTGAAAGAGAAGAAGTAATGGGCCATTCTCAGATTTCCGACTCTGGCAGCTGGGTGAAGAGGGGTGCTTTTCACTGAAGTAGGGTTCATTTAGGAAATAGAAGGGTATGACTCACCTTTGTGCATTTGGGCAAAGAGATTTGCATGAGATATCCAAGCTAGTTGCCAGGAGCTCAGAGTAAGGAGAGGGTGTTCTGGGTACAGAAGGTAAAAGGGGCCATGGGCTGGGGCCAGCTGTCAAGGGAGAGAGTGTTCAGTGAGAGAAGCGGGGCCAAGCCCAGCCCTGAGAAGCTCCACATTGTGCGTGGCAGAGAGGATGCACGCAGACAAAGGAGACCGAGAAGGAGCGGCAGAGATGTAGAATGGGAAAGTGTTGGTGGAGAAGCCAAAGGTGGAGGTGGTTTCAGTGGGGCGTGAGTGACCAGCAGTGTTGAAGGCTGCAGAGCGATCCAGACCCGGGAGGAGGGAGAAATGCCCTTTCCTGTTCAGCCCTGCGGGGACTGCTGGGACTCCCGCAGCAGTCATCCCGGGGGCCCGAGAATGGGAGGCGTGGAACCATGCTCACCAGCCGCGGGTGACCTTGTGCAGGGTACTTAGCCTTTTGAAGCCTCTCTCCTCAGTCATATGTGCAGATATTAATAGCCCACTACTTTTTTGTTTTTGATGATTAAGTGAGAAAATATAAATGCAGCACCAATGCCAGCATGTTTCAGTGTTCAATAAATGTTAGTTGCTCTCTGCCCTTATTTCCTAGGAAAAAATGGTGCCTTAAACACGAACCCTGGTAGGGTTCTGGTTCTGGTGCCGAAGCTGGTAGGAGGCCACTTCTGTGACTTGCAAGGCCAGCTTCGCTTCCCCGACCTTAGGATCCTCTTTGTGCTTAGACATTGTGCTTAGACACTGCAACCATCCCGAATCTATTATGTGCAAATTGGGAGTCATTTTGCTAGAATCGTTAGAAAAGTGGGAAGCAGGGGATAAAGATAGATAAAGGAGACAAAGGAGAAGGTGGCACTTTGTTGGCAAAGGCAGTTTGGGGATGTCAGGTGGGTCTGAGGAATTTTGAACAGTTCTTCTGGGATCACCAGGAGGGATGAGATGGAGATATGACATAAGGTTGTACGGATAGGGCTATACAAACTTGGGTGTTCTGCAGGGGTGTGGCGGGGACTGAGAAACGGTTGCCCAGGTCTAGTTATTGCTTAAATAAAAGTTATTCTGCTTTTACTATCTCAAGGAACCCAAGACATCAGAATAGCTGGAAATCAAGAACTCAGATTTTCAAATCAGAAGAATCTAGGACCTTTATCTGAGGGGCACATAATTTGGAGGTTCATGAACTTGGAATGGAAAAGATACATTTTTGTTTTTCACCAACTTCTTACTGAAACTTAGCATCTCCTGCAATTATGAATATAGGCAAGAAACCATAGAAGTACCTATGTTACTGGTGACTGTGCCACCAACAGAAATTATAGGCATTTTTCTGTCATCATCACAGTTACTTCAGAGAGCTCAAAAAATTACACTCCTCGTCCCTGGAAATGGTGGTATTCCACCTGCCCCTAGAGCTGGTTATTTAATATACTAATAAAGAAATGTTTTACTAGGTTACAAATTCGGATTTTAGGTATTTTGAACTGTATTTCAATTTAATTGGAATCCTGTGTATTTTAGGTTATATACTTAACAGCTATTTTTCTGAGGAGTCTGTAGGCTTCACCAGATTGCTAGAGGAGGGGGGTCTATGCATCAAGAATCTTGGATACAGATTAAAGATAAAGGTTGTTTAAAAATGCCTTTGGGCATTCATCTGCCACAAAGCAATGTGGGTTTGCAAGCATCTCTTTCAAACTGGGAGGGAAGACATTCCTGAAAAATATTTGAAAGCAAAATTAAATATGCAAAACCCCACTGCTACTATTTAAAAATGTGTGTAATGTTGCTGAAACTGTTAATGTTCTGGTATCTCTATTTGTTTCATTTTAGTAAGTTAAAAAAGATTTCTTAGGCCCTTACTGGATTTACTTCCAAAATCCGGCCCACTGCTTGCGTTCTCTCTGCTTGGACAAAAATCCTGGTCTCTGAGGTCTTACATTACGGGCTTCATCCACCCACCTGCGAGGTGGAAAAGCCACGTTCCTCCTCTGAGGAAGAGGAGAGAGGAGAGGGTTTGCCAGTCTTGGGGCTCTGGGGCCTTAACAACAAGTGGCTTGTCTCATGCACAATATTTCTTGTATAAAACATTCACTTTAATGTGATTTATTCGTTCAACAATTTCATATTCCATTTCATATTTTTGTGTTTGTTTTAATATAAAAGTATGTTTCCTCCCTAAATCTTCAAGCAAGCCTGTTGTCTCAGAGATGCCCCATGTTGGTCCCATGGCCTTACTGGGTGCCCCTGGGCATTCTCTGCTGTCCCCGTTTGAAAGGCCTGGCTATAAACTACTGTCAGTCATTTACACCTTAGTGTGAAAGAGATTCAAACCTTTTTCTTATATCACTTTGGAGAGATTTGAAGGAACAGATCAAGAAATAAAGCACTAACTATCTGAGGGAGATGGAGAGGACAATGAAGGTGGGATAGAGGGAGGAAGGAAGCTGGGTGAAGAAAGCAGGCCCTCCAAAGGGGAGAACCCTCTTTGCCCCTTCTAAATTTCATTCAAGATCACATCTCTCCTCATGATGGCATGGTCACACTGTCTTATATATCATACACATACTTGCCATTTTCAAAGCTAAGAAGAGAAAAATCGAAAGGTTTCAAAGTTTTCTTCACCCAAATGGTGATGATTTCTTTTCAAAGAAATTCCACACGGTGAAGCAAAGGTAAAGCTTTCCTTGGCATCCGCTCTGTAACGAGGGCTATGATTAGTTTCCACTGTAATGAGCCGTGCAGCTTTCAAAGGCAAAATGTAACAAGAAAGCACCTGCAGTAGGAGCTCCAAGCTCCACAGCCTTTCAGTTCCATTTACTGTGGGTGAATCCGTTGCTTTCTGGAGAGAAGGCAAAGTCAGCAATACGATGGAGACGGAGGCATGAACCGGACTGGGGGGCCGGTTGATATTTAGGAATGCGCTTTCATCAAAAGTAAATGCTTTCAGCCGTAAGGCATCGGTTTGCCTTTCAGTTTCCTTGACAGAGGAATGGAAAATTAATGCCTGTTTTCTCTGTGCGTTCACGTCTTTCACATCTGCTGCCAGGGTGCCATGTATCACAGCGCGTATTATACTTCATTCTGCACAAGGTTGTTGCTCCTTCCAGACGGAGCTCTGTGAGGCTCAGGACTGTGTCTAATGCATCTGCTCTTTCCAACACGCAGCACAGGGCTGGGTGCAGAGTAGGTGTTCGGCGATGCTCACGGTGGGTGCTCTGATGCCAGTGTTGGCTGCGGCTGAAGACTGCATTGTCACTTGCTTGTTTTGCTCTTGTTGGCTAGGGGCGCTCTGTGGTTTACTGGAAAACACCAGCCAGCACAGTGCAGTGGTGGAGTATGACACAGAGCACAAGTGCCTCTGCCACGTCCTACGGGTGAAGCCCTGGGAAAGTTACGGAATCTCTCCGTGCCCCATCTGTTCCTGGTGATAATAATAGCAACTACCTCCCAGGGTTGTCGTGAGGATTAAAGCATTTAAGGCAGTGTGCTTGGCACGTCGTGGTAGATGCTGTCTAAGTGCAAGCTGTTATCACACAGACACAGGTTGGAATTCAAGCTGTGGTCCTGGACATCTCGTTTCACCTCGTACAGGTTCCCTCTTCCGTAAAATGAGTTTCTCCGCTCTCCCTGAGGAGAGGGACACAGTGGACGTTGAGGCCTCTCACTCTTTTTTTTCCAACCGATACAGGTGTTAGGGCTGCTTCTCCTAATCTCACAAGAGGCCGGAGCTTAGGAACCTGCTTAGCAGGATGCTTTCTGTCCGACCCATACCTTTCCTCTTCTCCGCCTTGCCCTTCTGCTAAATCGTGCCCTCTGGCATTTACAGCCTCAGAGCCTGGGGGGGGGGGCGCGGTGCTAAAGGAGGAGTCACGACCAGGGTCTACTTCTATGCTCAGTCTTAATCTTACACTTTCTTCCAGCCAGCTCAGCATTTTAAACCACCTGCATCCCGACTTCTCCATAGCTACTGCCAGGGCAGACCCTTGTGCCCAAAGGCTCCCTACCTGCTCTTTGGCCTCTAGGTTCTCTGCTGTTCTTTGATCAGCCTTACCACCTTCTTATTTGTATGCAGTAACTATTGTTCATGTCCTATCACCTTTCCTCAGTTACAAAGTACTCAATAGGACCCAAGCCTGATCTGTGTTTGACTTTATAACAAAACATGTTGCGCTATGAGGTACAAGTAAATATTTCACTGACTAAATGAATGTTCAAATGACTAAGTCTGAGGAGCTTTTCTTACCTCCTTGATGCGAACTTCCAGAGTTAGATATTATTTTAGTCCTAATTGTTTTGTGTTTAGATTGGCCATAAAGATTCAAGTGGCCTACTAAACGTCATGGTGCAATAAGGCATTAAAAAGAAACAAAAGGCAGGCATATTAGAAAGGAGTAACTAAAACTCTCATTGCAGACCACATGATTGTCTATGTAGAAAAATCCCAAATAATTTACGAAAAGGCTCCTAGAACTAATAAGTGAATTTAGCTAGTTTGAGGATATAAGGTCAATATATAAAAGTCAAGTGTATTCCTAGCAATAAACGATTGGAATTTGAGATTGAAAAAAAAAAAACACTACTTGCAATAGCAGCCTAAGACTGAAATATTTGTTTACAAATCTATAAAAACATGGTCAGTATCTATATGCTGAAAATGACAAAACACTGAAGAAATGAGAAGACCTAACTAAATGGAGAGATACTCCAAGTAGATGGCTTGCAAGACAATACTGTGAAGATGTCAATTTCTGTCAATTTGATGTCTGAAGTAAATATAATCCTAATTCCTATCCTAGCAATTTGTTTTATAGACATCAAGGTGATTCTTAAATATATATGGTAAGGTGAAGAAACTGGAATTATGCAAAACAATTTTTTTTTTAATTTGAGAGAGAGAGGGGGAGTAGGGCAGGGGGGCAGAGGGGGAGAGAGAGAGAACCCCAAGCAGGCTCCACACTCAGCTCAGAGCCCAACTCGGGGCTCAATCCCACAACCCTGTGATCATGACCTGAGCCGATTTTAAGGGTTGGACACCCAAGCGACTGAGCCACCCAGGCGCTCCTCGAAACAATTTTAAAAAGAACACCAAAGTTGGAATGACTCACAGTACCTGATTTCAAGATTTTACATAAAGCTAGAGTAATCAAAGTGGTGCGGTATTGTTAAAAGGAATGAAGCACATAAAAATGGAACAGAATAGACGGTAAGTGGAGCAGAATAAACAGGCCAGAAATAGCCCCATGAGTATAGTCAACTGATTTTTGACAAAGGTACAAAGATAATTCATTGGAGAAAGGATAGTCCTTGCAAGAAATAAGGCTAGAACAATTGTTATATGGAAGCAAACGAATAAGGTTACAAGCCTCACACCTTATACCAAAATTAAAATGGATCAGACATCTAAGTGTAAAACAAAACCACAAAACTTGTAGGAGAAAAAATGAGAAAAATCTCTGAGTCTTTAGGTTTGGCAAGAGTTTTTAGATGTAGTACCAAAAGGATGATCCATTAAAAAAACTGAAAAATTGGGCTTTACAAAAATGTAAAAGTCTTGCTCCATGAAAGGAACCAGTGGGAAAAATGAAAAGACTAACTGCGCTGCAAAAACCCACTAAAAGATGGCCAGCGTACTGAACAGCACTTCACCAAAGAAGATATTTGGATGGCAAACAAGCACATGAAAAAATGCTTGGCATCATTGGACACTGGAGAAATACAAATTAAAACCATAATGAGATACCACTACACGCTTGTTCGAATGTATAAGATAAAAACAAAACCAAAAGCGAACACAATGCCAAGCATGGGCGAAGGTGCATTGCTGGTGGAAACGCGAAACGAGACAGCCCTCTTAATCATTTTGAGAGTTTCTTACAAAGTTAAATATACCCATACCGAATGACTCCACAATTCCACGCCTAGGTATCTACCCAGGTGAACTGAAAACGTATGTTCACACAAACAGCTAGAGGCAAATGTTTATAGCAGCTTTATTCATAATCACCCCAAAGTGGAAACTACCCAGATACCCGTCAACTGATGAATGGATAAAACAAGTAGGGAGCATTCACACAGTGGAATATTATTCAACAATAAAAAGAAATGAAGTTTCGATTCATGATTCACACGATAACATGAATGCATTTTAAATGCATTTTGCTAAGTGAAAGAAGCTAGGCTTCCAAAGCTACGTATTGTCTGAGTCTACTTCTACAACATTCTGGAAAAGACTATAAGGACAGAAAACATGAATAATTACTAGGGGTTGGAGGTGGGCGGAGAGGACTGCAAAGAGGCGGTATGAGGGAATTTGGGGGGGGCGGTTATCGAAATGTTCTGTATGGTACACTGTGGTGAACTGATTGCAATTATCAAAATCCATACAACTGTGAGAACACAAAAAGTGAATTTGACTCCATGCAAATTAAAAAAAAAAATCTACCAGGTTGTCAGAGGAACCCAAGACGACGTGCACACTGTGAGAAACGAATGTAACTGTATGGACAAAAAAAAAACCTGACTTCACTAACTTCAGAAGAGTCTTTTGACTGGAGACCATAAGGCTAAGAATAAAAAGAACTGTACCCAAACACTGAACTCTAGTCGCCAAATTTGTTTCTCGCGGGGGTAAGAGTAATTCTGAAGTTACAGCTGACAAACAAGAAATGTAGTGAGTGAACCGTAGACCCAGAAATGGAACAAAAACAGGAGAAAATTGAGGACCCCTTGAGGCCAACATCCCTGTATCATTTAATTTCTTTTTATCTGTAAATACCCTCATATCGCCAGAACATTGGTTTTTGTTTGTTTGTTTGCTTTTTTTACTTTCTACTTCAGCAAGTGTTTACTCAGAAGCTGCGAGGATGCATCAAGAGTTAGTAACTGACAAGCAACTAACAAGAGTTCGATGAGGATAAATGAAGGCTCTTTCTCTTCGGAATCATAGATAAGGGTGCCTGGGTGGCTCAGTTGGTGGAGTATTAGTCTCTTCATCTCAGCTCAGGTCCTGATCCCGGGCTGTGGGATCAAGTCACACTTCAGGCTCCGTGCACTGAGCCTGCAGCCTACTTAAGATTCTCTCCCTCTCCCTCTCTGTTCTCTCCCCTGCTCATGCTCTTTCTCTAAAATAGATAGCTAGATAATTCGGTAGCTAGACAGATAGAATAACAGATAAAAACAAAAAACAAAAAACAAAAAAAACCTATCCTGGTGGCTGTGAAAATGGAATGCGGTTGGCTCAGGGATGGGAGCCAGGACTTACAAGGCTATTCACAACTAGCTTCACTGCTCTCTATCCTACTCATAGGATAGCCGTTATAAATGGCTAATGATTGGTCAGGCTTAAGTTCTGGTTTCAGTTCATCTTCATTCTTCCATCTCTACTTTGGTCTTTGTATTCTTTTTGATATCTTAGTTTGCTATGTCTCCGAGTGGGGACATTGCATCTCATTTGATGGTGTCAGCCGTGCAGTAACACCAACAGGGATCCGTGCCTGTCACTCAAAGAACACCCGCCACAGCCATGAGAATTTCTCTCTGTGCCAATCCTTTCTGACTTTATTTCATACAAAGGGGAAGCTCTTTTTTACAGATCCATGAATGGATCATGAAAGGAAGGGAGAGAAGACCACCAGTCTCTCGTGAAACTGTAAGGAATCAGATGAATACGTTCTTTAGGATCATAAAACAAAAATCTTATTGAAATCCTCTTGAAAATGGAATCAAAGCTACCTTTCCTTGGGCTTGGGTAAAGTTTTACGCATGCAAATCATTTTTAAAAATTGACTTCAGGCATTTTAAATTAATCACTGCATGGCAGCTATGGAACTCTGTGAAATGACTTTGCCTTATGCTTTTGTGAATTAATCCATCCTAGGAAACTAAAGTAATTGATTTCAGTTGGTTAAACTCAATAGTGGTACTTCATTCAAGTCGACTGACTTAACTGGTTCTAAGCAAGATTTAGTTAACAGAAATTCATAGGATAGTGCCAATATTGATGGCAAAAGTAGCTGGGGACCTGACAATTCTTTGATGTGGCCCCAAAGAAATCAGTTTCCAACACCAGAATCACCATCGTATGACAAGAAGGAAAATCATTATGGAAAGTACGTGCATGGCAGTCAAATAGCTGCTTATTTTAATAAAACTCCAATGAAGCCTAATTTTTTGACAATTCAATGTTGTCAGTTGAGGAAAGCTTTGGATCCACTTTGTACCTTCCTGGGTATTTGACATTTATATCTTTGACTTTTAAAGTGGAAAAGCACAGGACACATGGGTGGCTCGGTCGGTTGAGCGATGGACTTCAGCTCAGGTCATGATCTCGAGGCTGGTGAGCTTGAGATCCACTGGGCTCGCTGTCGTCAGCACGGAGCCACTTGAGATCCTCTGTCCCCTCACTCTCTGCCCCTCACCCCCCTCTCAAAAATAAACAAACATCAAAATAAATAAAATGGAAAAGCACAGCTAATTATATTTTTCACTTATTAGGTAAACAGAAACATGCTTTAGTTATTTTCCCTATACCTGAACTCAGCTTAAATTTTTTTTTTAACGTTTATTTATTTTTGAGACAGAGAGAGACAGAGCATGAACGGGGGAGGGTCACAGAGAGGGAGACACAGAATCTGAAACAAGCTCCAGGCTCTGAGCTGTCAGCATAGAGCCTGACGCGAGGCTCGAACTCGCGGACTGTGAGATCAGGACCTGAGCCGAAGTCGGCCACTTAACCGACTGAGCCACCCAGGCGCCCCTGAACTCAGCTTAATGATAGCAATTATTTATAGGGCACCTATCACATGCCAGCTTCATGCTTGAATTCATAATTCAAGCATATAAAGGCCAGTAGTCTTTCCAAGTAGACCCTCTTGGGTCCGTTTCATCTGGGAGGAAATGGAGGCTGAGAGAGGCTAAATAAGGAGCCAAGGCCCCACACATCTGGCGCTGGGCAGGGCCGGGGCAGAATTCTGTCTGTCGCTCAGGTGTGTGTTCTTCTGCTGCACCTTGCTGCCTTCATGTGGCCTTTCCAACTGAAATGACCCAACCATCACCTGTTTCCTAGAGGGATTATTAGCAGGACTGGGGTCTCTGCCTGGCTTGGATCATTTTTGGAGACCTAGAGAAGAGAGAAAAGGAGTGTCTGTGGCTCCTGCTAGGCATGCACACCCGCTCCTGATGTCTGTTCTGGATCTCCCACACCCTGATGGCCAGTTTCCACAGTCTCCCCGTGATGGGTGCCATGGCAGCGGTGGGGGCCTGTGAACTGCCATTCAGCTCAGGCTTCTCCCCATCAGCCTTCACATAGAGACAGCAGGGGAAGAAAATAGAAGAAAATGTACAACTCACATTGGTTCAAAATGCAACAGAACTTTGGAAAAGGGAAAAAAAAATGAAGTCATCTTCATGCTTTGCTGAGTGGAGATGGGATGACCAATGGGGCCTAAACAGACCTTATTCACAACTTGTGGGGTGTGGGGACAAGGGCTTGGAAAGGCGAACAGAAAGGAAAGTTGGAAAGAGCTGAGGTTGTCTTGTCTGAAAAAGAAGACTGGACCAAGAATGATTTTTAGTGTAATTCAATCCAACAAACACTTTGGAACTACTGCAGGCCAAGGAGCTCAGGACATAAACCTGAATAAACTGGATCTCCAAAGCAGATTATTCATTTGTCCAGTAGATGTTTATTGAGCACCTACTGTTAAGGCAGGCACTCTTCCAGGCAGTGAACAAAACAGATCGAGCGCCTGACCTCATAAAGCTTACGTTCTAATGGGGCAGTCCACAGTGATCAAGTGGCACAGAAATAACTTCAGTGAATAAGCTGCTTTCAAAGCATGATGCTGGAAAATGGCAGCCACTCTGAGGAGGTGATCTCTGAGCAGGGACCTGAGGGACAGGAAGGAACCAGCCTTAAAAATATCTCGGGGAAGAATTCTAGGCAGACAGATAAGGCCCTGAGGTAGGGACACATTTAAGGAGAAGAAAGGAGGTGAGTGTGGTGGAGGTGTGTGTGTGTGTGTGTGTGTGTGTGTGTGTGCGTGCGTGTGTGTGTGTGTGTGAGAGAGAGAGAGAACGAGAGCGAGAGAGAGAGAGTGCTGAGGTTAGAGAGGGATGGCAGCCAGGACTTACAAGGCTATTAGCAACCACCTTCACTGCTCTCTGTCCAGGCACAGGAGAGAGAAATGGTCCCACAACTGCTCTGGTCTGTATACTAAGAGCTGTTTTATTGAAATAGAGCTGTAAACAGAGCAGACTAACCTTCCCCAGAGAACTTTTGGAAGAGGACTGAGATATGGTGGATCAGGCTTCACTGGGGGCCAGGCCATGCCTCCCCTCACTGCTGAGGTTTTGGTGTTTGGAACCTACGGTTGCCCCATTGCACATCTCTGGGGACACATTTTATCCTACGTGCATAACCTCCTCTTCCCAATTGTACAGTTCAGTGGTCCTGTCTTGGGCTCCCCGCTTCCCCTCTGCACACCTCTTTCCTTTACAGTATTCTCCCTTGCCCCTTCTGGTCTCAAGTATCTTCAGTTCTCAGGCTCTGTCTCCTGTCTCTTTATCAAATTCCACACTCAGCAAAGTCTGAACAACTCTTTCTCACCAAGGTGTAAAAGACCAACAGGATAGAGTACTGCTTGGGGTACTCTATGGTCCTGAGGAATTAGGAAGAATGGCTCTTTGCATTTGCATCTGATGGAATGCTTTCCTCACATTTCACTCAATGTTTTCACCCAAGACCCAGCCCCCAAATTCCTTCTCAAGGAGTCTTCCTAGGGACGAGCTAATTACTTCTTTCACAGAGCTTGCGGCTCAACTCTGCTTTTCCTGTGTTATTGTGTGTTGTCTGGATGATCTGTCTGCCCATAAGCTCATGGACTTGTTGAGGACAGATCCCATGTTTCATGAATCTGTTCCCAGGCCTTGGCATGATGATGCCAGGCTCATTGCGACTGACTGACCTAGGAGATGGGAAGGCTCTTAAGAGCTGGTTACTTTGATCACAGCAGGCTATGGTCTTCACAGAGTTAAGTTGAATTAAGACTTTTTAGAAAATCTTCCTTCCTTGATAGTCCCGCATTTATAATTTTTAGTTCTTCAATATTATAAGTATTGCTGCTTAGATTTCTACCAATTTAAGATGCATTTGTCGACAAATTCCCTCTTTTAAAACCCAAAGACTCCAGGGGCGCCTGGGTGGCTCAGTCAGTTGAGCGTCCGACTTCGGCTCAGGTCATGATCTCATAGTCCGTGAGTTCGAGCCCCACGTCAGGCTCTGTGCTGACAGCTCAGACCCTGGAACCTGCTTTGGATTCTGTGTCTCCCTCACTCTGCCCTTCCCCCACTCATGCCCTGTCTCTCTCTCTGTCAAAAATTAATAAACATTAAAAATATATATAAAATCCAAATATTCCAAATAGGATTAAGTCCATTCATTTATACACATTTATTGTGTCACTGCTCTGTGTTAAATATTGTCCCATTGCCCACACCAAAATACTGAGGAGTTTACAAGGAAATGCTTTTCTTCCATATAATGAATCAAGAGTCCCAAGTCAAGACCTGATAATCCTACTTCTTTTTCTTTTTAAGTTTTATTTATTTAAGTAATCTCTATACCCAACGTGGGGCTTGAACTCACAATCCTGAGATCAAGAGTCACATGTTCTACCGACTGAGGCAACCAGGTGCCCCCTGATAATCCTACTGTTAATAATCTATCTAAAAGAAACATATAGACATCTGGAATTAGGTTTAAGTACAAAAATATTGATTATAGTCATTATAATCATTCAAAAAAACTACCCAGTAATAGGAGAAGAATCAAATTAAGTTTCATCAATATCAAGGATTATTATGTAACCATTTAAAATTATGTTTTAAAAGGTTTTTAATTTTATTTGAGAGAGAGAGAGCACACATGAACGGGGGAGAGGGGCAGAGGGAAAGAGAGGGAGGGAGGTAGAGAGAGAGAGAGAGAGAGAGAGAGAGAGAGAGAGAATTTTAGGGAGACTCCACGCTCAGCATGGAGCCTGATGTGGGGCTTAATCCCATGACCCTGGGATCATGACATTAGCTGAAATCACGAGTCGGACACTTAACCAACTGAGTCACCCAGGTGCCCCTAAAACAATCTTATTAACACAAGAAAATGTTTACATTACTATGCTAAATGAAAAAAAGCAGGATGTAAACTTTGTTGCAATATGATCTTTAAAAATTCATGGAAGAAAGGCTAGGAGAAAATTCACTAAAAATTCCGACACTGATGGTCCTTCTAGGTGATAATGATTGGCCTTTAGTTTCTGTATTATTTTCTAAACTTTTTGTACTGAGCATTTATTGCTTTTATAATGGAAACAAGAAAGTTACTGTACTTCAAAAACAGAACCACCTCCCCCTAGATGCTAAGATCAACCACGGAAAGGGATGGGGACAACTTCATGGGCAAGATGAGGCCAAGCGTGCGTTGCCAGGGCATAGAGG
The DNA here is from genome assembly GCF_022079265.1 of Lynx rufus. Taxonomy (NCBI): domain Eukaryota; kingdom Metazoa; phylum Chordata; class Mammalia; order Carnivora; family Felidae; genus Lynx; species Lynx rufus. Next base: position 50,361,450 of record NW_025814867.1, on the reverse strand, counting down.
GCAGGCTGGCCGTCTGGGGATGCTGGCCCCTGCAAGGGATTATTGGCAAGAGTCGCTACCAGGCAGTGGGAGGGTATAGGAGACGCATTTTAGGATAGCTCTATCTGGCCTAGGCCAAGCCTAAAATAGAATAGTGATTTCTTCATGTGTCGGCAAGTACACGACAAAGGCTCTGGTCCCAGCCTGACTGTACAGCGAGCAAGAATTGCCTCCCTGGGTTTCCCCATATGGGTAGTGAGCTTCTAGCCTCAGCGGGGTTCACTTTTCTTTGGCCATTTTTGCCGTTTAAGAGTTAGTTATGAGTGTGGATTATCACCATCCAGCAATGTTTTGTTGTTTGTTTTTTTTTTTAATTTTTTTTTTCAACGTTTATTTATTTTTGGGACAGAGAGAGACAGAGCATGAACGGGGGAGGGGTAGAGAGAAAGGGAGACACAGAATCGGAAACAGGCTCCAGGCTCCGAGCCATCAGCCCAGAGCCTGACGCGGGGCTCGAACTCACGGACCGCGAGATCGTGACCTGGCTGAAGTCGGACGCTTAACCGACTGCGCCACCCAGGCGCCCCCAGCAATGTTAATTAAGCAATCATCACCAGGAGCTGAACCTTGGAGGCCTGGACTATAAAGTTTATAGCAGATCTCCAAAGGCTATAGAAACCCAACCCTGACCCTGACCAAGAACAAAGCACCCACCTACAGCCTGGGACTCCCCGTGAGCTCTCTTGAGCTTTGCTCCTGAATCTCAAGTTCAAATCTTTTATGGCTGACACCTTCCTTTCTCATTCTCCCCTAAAGAGACACACTTAGTAACAGCAAAACCATCAAACTGGTTTTTTTTTTTTATTAAAAAAAAATTTTTTTTTTGACGTTTTATTTATTTTGAGACAGGGAGAGACAGAGCATGAACAGGGGAGGGTCAGAGAGAGAGGGAGACACAGAATCTGAAGCAGGCTCCAGGCTCTGAGCTGTCAGCACAGAGCCCGACGCGGGGCTCGAACTCACGGACCGCGAGATCATGACCTGAGCTGAAGTCGGACGCTTAACGACTGAGCCACCCAGGCGCCCCACCATCAAACTGTTTTGTGTAGACTCATTTCTGACCAATCTCCTCCTCCCCTCTATCACCAAAAAAAAAAAAAAAAAAATTTACAGTTGAAAGTAGAGACAGGGACACAGGGAGGTACAGTGTTGGAAAGTGGAAGGTGGAGTTAGCAGCCAAGACCCCGCTGGCTTTAAGGCTGGGGTCCACCCCTCACAAGCACCAGAATGTAGTCCTAATCATCCTCCCCAAGCCTCAATGTCTTCATCTGTTATACAGGGCCGGCCCTAACCTGCTTACAGATTTTCTACATATAGAAAATATACAGAGCTTTAGAGTTCTTTATAAATGTCATTGACATGATAACGACCCTTGGGATTAATAGTTTTGGGAATGGCGGCCTACGTCAAAACAAGTGGGGGGGGAATCCATTATGAGTGTGCTTTCAAGGGAAACAAGGGGCTTAGGTCCTATGGGCTGATGGACAGATTCTGTAGCAAAATCAAATCATTCACACTGTTAAGAACTCGGCTGAAATGTTCTATACAGCCGGTTACATGGGAAAAAAAGGATTAAGAAATGCTGAACAGAAGTGAAGACAAACATTTTGTGAAGAGAAAAAGGTTCTTAGTCTTTGTTCATTGAGATCTGCACTCAAATTCAGGTCAAGAAAAGAAGTTAGGAAGTGATTTCACTTAAATTATAAAGGTAATGAATAATGTGTATAGGGGGGAAGTAAGGAAAAATTGGACGGAGGAAGAAAAGCTAAAATCGCATTGAACCGAAGTTTCTTTGTGCAAATGCAAGTTGTTTTATAAATAGTTCTGAGACTCCTTATTTCATTCATTTATACAATAAATATGTGTTCAACATCTCTGATGTTCAGGGGCTGACAACGTAGTAGAAAAGACAGTCACAGTCCCTGACCGCGTGGTCTTTAAATCTAGTTGAGGAGGTAAGTATTACACAAATAATTATGTTATTACATTGTGTTATTACAAAGGAAAAGAATAGGGTAGAGTGAGCACATGTCCTGTGTTGCCAGCAGTCCAGTGGATCACAGCCCAAAGTATCGCCATTATAAAGCCCCTCAAGAAGTTACTGTGAGACCTTAGAACCAAAAAGGGGTGAATTTATTCTGAGCATTTAAGATGGAGAGCTAGGGCTCTTAAGGCAGTCCTTTGAACACTTGATTAGGGCTAATTTGCCTATTCTCTATAAGCCTTCATTTCCACATCTCTAAGATGGGTATTTCCTAGTTTTGGTCTCATAAGATCACTGAAGCCAACTTAAAAAATTACTCATGCAGAAAGCCTAAGTCAAAGCCCAACAAACAGTAAGCACTCAATAGGTGTTAACTATTATAATTATCTTAATAGCTATTATCTAACAGACATGAACTTAGAAACTTGCAAGAGATTTTTCTGGTTGGCTCAGAGTCAAATTTGTGGCCCACAGGACATCAATTTGTTTGTCATCATAGTGTGCTTTTTAATCTCATTCTTGGCTCTTGGTCACTACTCTTTTTTTTTTTTTTCTTGACTGAAATAATACATGGTATGGGTGAATGGACAGATGGAGGAAAGAGGATTGGCTGGATAAATGAATAAAATCTCTCTAACTAAGTCAAGAAATAGCTCTTTTAGCTAGACAAATAGTGCTCAGGAGTTGGACATTTGCTCCACAATTTCACAGAACAAGGAGAACCAGGACTCACATTAGCTCATTCCTTGGCTTTTATATATATTCAGCCATGAGCAGGTATATTGATTCCAAGTTAACAATGAATAGATCTAAATGCTACAAACAACAACAACAACGACAGCAAGATTCAAGTAAACAGCCGACCCACTAGGTAGATTTAGAAAACGTGTTACAGGGGTACCTGGGTGGCTCAGTTGGTTGACCATCTGACTTTGGCTCAGGTCATGATCTTACAGTTCGTGAGTTCCAGCCCCACATCAGGCTCCGTGCTGACAGCTGGGAGCCTGAAGCCTGCTTTGGATTCTGTGTCTCCCTCTCTTTCTGCCCTCTCCTGCTCATGCTCTGTCTCTCTCTCTCAAAAATAAACAAACATTAAAAAAAATTTTTTTAAAAAGGTGTTATAGATGAAAATCTGCATGTGCTTCTACCCTCTTTTGTCTTTCTTTCTGTAGATATAGTACAAAGGAAGCTGCCAAGGTAATTGCATTATTGAGTTCAGCCAATGGCTACTTACGTTACCAGACCCTTGGATACATATACACACAGGTGATCTTTCCTTTAAGAACTCTAGTATAGAGCTCTTGCTAGCTATAATGTTGTGCATTGTTATTTAGGAAAAACCATTGTAAGGTAGAGCAAAAATCCTAAATCTAGAAATGGAATACATGAATTTTGGTCCCATTTAACTAGACACCATACATTTTGGTTAACCCAGATTGGCCTGTTGCTTGATACATAATTCTTTATGGGGAACCCCTCCTCTTTTAACTTTCAAAGGTGGCCTACTTTGAATGATAAATTATGTGGTCACCCTAACCTAATCCAGCTACTAATATGTGACCTTGAGACTCAGACTGAAAGGAAAATAGAATCCTCTTCTGCCAGAGAGAGGAAGAGAAGACAAGAACTAAGTCAGAGGTTAAGTGCCTAAGCACTTCTCACTTTCCCTGACCTGCCCACTGTGGTTAAGATTGGCCAGAGGATAAGGAAACATTAAAAATAACCACAGAGGGGCACCTGGGTGGCTCCATAGGTTAAGTATCCGACTTTGGCTCAGGTCATGATCTCACAGTTTGTGAGTTTGAGCCCTGCATTGGGCTCCCTGCGGTCAGTACAGAGACCATTGTGAATGTTCTGTCTCCCTCTCTGTCTGTCTGTCTCTCTCTCTCCCCACTCCGCCTCAAAAATAAACTAACATTAAAAAAGAAAGAGGGGGGGAAAAAAGGACTAACCAGAGAGGTTTGTGGGAACTTCAGACCATGTATTTGCTCCTTGGACCCCAGGGTTCCCAGGAGAATTCCAGGTCCTGGTGGGACACTTCACAATAACCTTGTGTAGCCAGCAGAGCAGGACAGCACAGTGGTCTGGAAGTTTCCGAAACTGCTTCTCACTCACTGACACCATTTTAGGAATAAGGAAAAAGGAAGGAAGAGAGATCCATAATAGAAAGTTTGGTCTTTAAACTTTTTTTTTCAAGTTTTACTTATTTTTGAGAGAGAGAGCATGAGTTGGGGAGAGGCAGAGAGAGAGGGAGACACAGAATCTGAAGCAGGCTCCAGGCTCTGAGCTGTCAGCACAGAGCCCGATGCGGGGCTCGAACTCACAGACCGTGAGATCATGACCTGAGCTGAAGTCAGATGCTTAACCGACTGAGTCACCCAGGCACCCCAAAAGTTTGGTCTTTTAAATCAGAAGAGACAGAAGTAGCTTCATATGGGAGACATTAAGTTTCCCCTCAACAGCCATCAGCAAGAATGGAGACCTCAAAGAAAAATAAGATCAGCTATAGGAAACAGATAAAGTCCTTTTTTTCTCCCCACATCTAAATGGAGGGGGCAAATATCATCCTATCTATATTTATATCCTCAGAGCTCAGCACAAGGCCAGGGGCAGGCAGGGGCAGGAATTCAACAAATTCCTGTTGAATGGAGATTCTAGCTTCAAATCACAGGGGGAAAAAAGGACAAGAAAGTCCTGGACTATTTGAGTATAATCCTGCACAAATATTAAAAAGCCTTCCTGAAATAATATTCACAGCTATAGTTACCATAACAGGAGGGAGAAAGAAACAACCAAAGAATTCAGAGAATCATCTTTGTCAACTACTGAGCCTTAGACAGAACTATCTCTCCCCATGGTATCATATTCCAAGCTGCTCTCCAATATTACAAGGATTTAGCCTTCCTTGATAGCACTTTACATAGGCTACTGCCAGAGGCAAGCTAATAGAGTATAGTCTTTATTGATCTTACTTAGATAAGGGAATCCCAGTGTCTCAATCTTTACCAGTAGAACAAAGCACATCCTGAATAATTACATATCATTGCTTTGTCTGCTCTGCAAAAGGAGAAAAAAAATACACTGTAGATTTATCATTACAATAGTGGATGTTGGAGGAATGTGGATTCAGTTATTTGAGAACCTATTTCTTTAACTCTGGGCATTTTGATGATAATTACACATCTAAATTCCCTAAAATAAACATTTTCAATGAACATATTGGTAATCCAAAAGGATGTTTACAAAAAGAGCTTGTGTGAAATTTGGGAATAAACCCATTTCTTTTCTCTCATGCACAGAAAAATACATCCCTTGGAGTAAGCTGTTAATATATTGTTTCTATATCTAGATTATTAGATTCTGGTAGTAATATTAGTCTCAAGGATTATGAAACACTATGATTATTGCTTTTTGTAACATGGTTCCACCCACAACACTTTTTCTTTTCTTTCTTTCTTTCTTTTTTTTTTTTAAAGCTAAATGTAATTTGCTTTCCCAAATCCTTTTCTAACTCGTGTAAAAAATAAAGTTGAAAATCTTTAGGGAGACTTTGCCCTTTTCTCTTAATAGTGCCTTGCCAAGCAGTCATTCTTTTACAAATGTAAAGAGGAACTGTTTTGGAATTAGTTTTAAATTTAATTTGGCTCGTTTTGGAGAGAGTACCTTGGGAAATTGGCTATACGCCTTTGTTGCTGTTCTGCAAAAAGTGCGGATTCCACTGGGTGGCTGGGGCCTTGGTGCAGGGAATCGCTTGCCAAAGGGAAAGCGGGCTCTAATTGTTAGACAAAGAGAATGGAAGTCTGGGCTCAGACCCTCCTGGTGGCATTTCTGTGGATTAAATGAATGAACTTGGACACTGATGGGTCAAAGTAGCCTCATTTCAACACCAAGATGCATCTATTAGCTGAGCCACCCTCAACTGGATTTCACTGCCTTCCTATAAAAATAGAAAAAAGAGACGATCAAAACCCAATTCAGTGACCCATTAGGTACATTTTCAATGTGGAGGGCTGGTCCAACCATAGAACATCCAGTGTAGAACTGCTGTGAAATCTAACTTGCGGCTGGTTCACCAGGATCTGTGTGTTCTACGCACACACGCGCGCACACACACACACACACACGCATAAAGCAGAACTAACATCTAAAAAGTGGCCAATATCTGTAATAGGGAAGAAGAGTTAGCCCTGAAGGACACTTTCTGGATAGTGTTTCTTTTTATGTTCTATCTCAGCTTGAGATTTTCTGTTTATTTACAGAAAGTCCTCTAATTTGATTCAAGATATTTATGAATAAGTGGTGGTTGAGTCAGAGGTCATCTGCATCTAAACCTGGGGATCAGGCCACCGACAAACAAGAATTCTATAAGCCCCTTGGGAAGGAGATTTCCTTAATAGGAAACCTTAAAGATCAGTAATTTCCCTCTGTGCAGCCATTCCTGAGGATTTATTGAGTAGCCCTTGGGTATCACTGATTCAGATTCTGGGGGTATAGAGGCAGGGAGGCCACCAAGTAGACAAGAATCCATGTATGACAATGCAGCATACAGCAGAGCTAAGGAGGAGGTGGGATGGGAGCAGAGAAGAGGGTGGGGACCTCTGCTTGGTGGTGTTTGGAAGAAGCTTCCCAGGAAGGAAGGCTCTGAGCTAAGTAAGACTTGGGGGAGGAGGTATTCAGCAGGTAAAGAAGTAAGGTAAGGTGTTCTGAGCAGAGGAACCAGTTTGAGCAGAGAGATGCACCCAAACAAGAAAGTACATGGTGTGGTTAACAGATGAACCATGGGTCAAAACAGAACTGGGCGCCTTGAAATGGCTAGAAAGGTCAATTGGGGCTAGGGTCAGAAGGGCTTGAATGCCACGTTTAACTAATTTCAAGTCTAACCTGTGGGTGACATGGAGCTATTAGTATTTAAGCAAGGATAAAATATCACCCAATTTGCATTTCAGAAAGATACTGACAGCAGTGTGGAGGATGGATTGGAGGAGGCAGTGATTGGAGGGAGCGAGATCATTTGGGAGGTGATTTTTGTAGTCTGAAGAAGAAAGCATCAGAGTCTAAACCAGAGCAGATGCCTTTGATTGCCAAGACTTCTGTAAGGGACCTGGGGTACAGGATCTGTTGTCTTTGTAGACTGCAGAGCCCTACAGGCTTGCAAAACCATTGCTTGTGTGCTTAGTGAATGAAGGGAGCCAATCCAGGAAACATCCTCAGGAAATGCAAGCATTTTTTAGCAGTAACATCAAACCTGAATCTTATCTCTTTTCTGTCACTGACAGATAACTTATTTTCCTCCCTATGGGGCATCAAAAACAAATGAAAAGCTCACATTTGGGAATCACGTGAAGAATTAACTATGGATTCATCTTGACTCTCAAGTGCTTAGAACTGTGGCCATCACAAGGGTCTCCCTTACCATGAGGTGCATGGGGGCGTAACGCTGCCTCTGTGGGATAGAGAGAATAACAACCAATGATGATAACTGGGCTGGATGATGGAGGGCAAGCCCCCAAAGGAAGAGTTATGGTTTAGAAGGTAGTGGAGTAATATGGTTTTGCTTCTGAAGTGGATGATTGCAGATTGTTTTACAATTGAATGATTTTTATCTCTCTGCTCCTGGTGATGGAAAATGCTCCCAGTGATAAGACTTGCCCTCCTCTTAAATTTTACTTTGTGGTCTCCTTTTCTAGGCAGATTCTTATTCATCAAAAATGGCTTCCAGCACCATTGGAATGGTTGGGCTCAGTACTCTGTGCAGCGTGCATTTCCATCTCCAGCCAATTTGGGCATCTCTTTAGGGGGGTCATAGTCTCACAGACTGTGTTGGCAGGACTCGGGACACACAGACCTTCCCCTGGATGACTTTGCTGCGTCCTGTTATTACCAGCTGCTTGCAGTATGCTGTTGCCTCTCCAGTGAGAACTCACTGAAGACAATCCTGTCTTAGAGTTCTCAGCCTATAATAGAGCTTCAGCACATATTTGGTGACAGAGCTCTTGTGTGGGTTCCCTGAAAACCCACAAGATGGCCCAGGTTCTACCGTCACACATGCCCCAGTCTATCCCACCACTTCCTTACCACACCACCATCTGCATCCCGGAATGGAAAGCAGGATTGCTTCTGCAAAGAACTTTTTCCACGGTTTTTGTGGGTGGCCATTCCATACGGCACACCTAACATGACTGAAACACCAGGAGGACTGTGGGATCCTTGCAAACAAGCAGCCTCCAGGGGCTTCTTATATTTATTAGCAAGAGGGGGAAATGCAGGTTGCTGGTCCAGGAAAATAATCATGGAAAACAGGAGTGTAAGCTAAGTAAGAAATTAGCTACCCAGAGGTTCCCCCAGATACCAGCAGAGTCCATGTGTATGGGGGCAGGGGAGCACTGAAGAAAGAGAGCGTGGTGGGCAGGAAACTGATGTAAAGAAGATGCAACCCAGATTACGTGTCTAGGTCCTGGCCAGTGTGACTGTTCAGTCCTAAAACAAATCCGCCCATCCCTCAGTGCTATGGGTCAGCGGTCTCCAAAATGGACATATGTGCCCCTTAAGACAGCCTGTTGCCGTGGGAGAAGAAAAATTAGAAGTTTGCATGTTTAATCCTTTCTTTTAACATGTTCTACTTTTTTGTATATTCTATACTTACTATAGTATTAGCATAGTAGTACATGCCTATATCTTAAAAATAAGTATTTGTGTATCAGAAGCGCCTGCTTTTCCTGATTAAGACGCACAATAAAAGCAGTGAGAGACATCTGCCATGGTACAAAGAAGCCACATGTTAGAAGTCTTGTTTTCAAGGGCCTACATTCTGGTTAGGGAGCTGAACAAACAGATACACCAAAACATGCACTCGGTAGTTGTTTTTCCGCAGGTAAACACACCCACAATTAGCACGGCAGTGGTTCTCAAAGATTAGGACAGATGTGGGGAAAAGAACTAGAATAGAGAGGAGAAGTAAAAGCATCCCTCTAGGGAGGTAATAGGATGGGTCTCTCTGAGGGTTTGAGGTTGTCATTTGTGTGCAAATGGGGTTCTTCAAATACCAAAGGAAAAGCGTCCTTAATGTCTTTGTGGAGGGAAATGACAAGGAAACACAGACCTCTCCATACAGGCTGTCAGGAGCCAAGTCATTACAGTTTCCCAGGAGGCGGGGAGTGTTCTTATAAAGCAGAAAAGAAAGGCACGGAAAACTCTGATAATTCCATTTCTTTACAAAGGCAGCTTGGCTTCCCACGTGAACCATTCTGGAGCTTTTTATTCAAGTTAGTCCAAACTACACATGGAGACATCTCAGAAGTTTGCCGAGTAAAGAGATTCAAATCAGCACAGTAGGTAGCCAGGTGCTCATGGTAATGTTCTTTTTACAGAGAACTGTGCCAACCTCTACATACGCTGCCTCATTTACTCCTTATATGTGAAAACCATAAATTGGTATCTCCCCCATTTTTCAGAGAACACGGAGTCACAGAGAGTTTCAGTGACCGACGCAAGGTCTCTCTGCTAGCAGTGTTAAAGTGAGAGTGCATCCGACCCTGCCTGAGATGCCACGTCATGCAGCTCTCAAAAGCTTTCCAAGATGGCGCCCACCTTCTGATCACCCAGTGTGGTTTCTGGTAGCCAGAGTGTATTACTTCTCTTGCCTCGAGGCACAGTGGCGATTCCTACTCTTTAGCACAATATTTTTACATGTACACATCAATATATTCTAGTAAATACCACCAGACTAGCAGCCAGCAGTCATCCCAAATGTTTTATAATTCTACCATATGTGTTTGATTGTGTCGTTACGTCGCCTGTCCTAATTAAGATGAAAGGAATCTGAATCGAAGTAACTGGTTATGTGAATGCCAGAGCCACCAAAATAGAACCACCATGAACCTCAGTCTCCCCAGGCCCAAGGCTATTTGTATAAACTTCCTGAGTGATTACATGTCTGCTGTCCACCCCTACGTTTACAAGAATTGGTGTTGCAATGGTTGAAAAATTAATATTCCTGTCAAATATATTCCCGGACTGATAACATTTATCCAGAGAACTTGGGGCAGTGGAATGTTTTATATTTTATTACATTGTGTGTTTGCCACGAAGCTTTAGATCCTTCTACAGTGTTCTTTTGGTCCTATAATTGGTGGCAGGGCCTGAAGTCATGGAAGGCACAGAGGAGTAAGTAGAGATATTGAACATTTTATCTGGTTGACTGCTCCTGACGTGTTGTGACTGAGATCTCCGGTAACAGAGGCTACCTCTAAGCAAACCCTGGTGAGAAATGTTTGCCTTGCTCCGGTGGGAAAGATGCATGTTAACAATAGGAGAATGAAAGTGTCTTCCCTGTTCGATATTTCTATTTTGAATTTTGGTTTTATAGCTTTCTGGGGGTTTTAGTCCAACCAAAGTAAACAAAAGAGAGTTTCTAACTGCTTTTTAGAACTTGCATAGTCTACATGTTGAAATGGATCCATCCGAGCTCGCTCCACCTGCCTGTGACCAGCAAGATGAGTGCCAGCTATGCATGAAAAGTCATCTAGAGCCAATAAACGTATTAAGATGATTAGAGCTCCCTTGAGAGAAGAGAAACAAACCAGCCCTGGCCAAACAGTGATGCTCTTCGGCCTTTCAAGATCATCTAAATGAGGTTTACTGTCCTTTCAGAGCGCCAAGCTTGGGCAGGACTGAGTAGGTGCATGGTAGTAGGGAACACAAGATGCAGAAAGAAGGAGGCATCCGTCTCTATGGTCCTTTTCTTGCCTGCCCAATCTCCCAGGCTCACGCCCTTGGCAGTATACATGTGTAAACCTGGAAAGAGAGAGCTTCCTACAGTGAAACACTTTGTGCTGGGAGTGTTTATTTGAAGTCCACAAACTATTGTTTCCTTAGGAGAAAAAAGGAAAGAATAGAAATTGTAACGCCAGCTTCCTTTTGAAAAGAGTTGGTTGAAACCCACAGCTTTCACAAATCAAAACTCGTGGTTTTGAGACCGCAAGTTACAATGTGGCTGAAAATTTATTGATTCGGTACACAAAGGGAAGAACGAGGCATTGTCCTGAGAAATGAAAACTCGGCTGTGTATAGCGAGCGTTTGTATCTGGAAGGAACGATTGCAACACTCTTATGATTAAAGAGTGTGAGTCCATTACTTCAATATTTTGAACAAAGAAGCTGAAGAAAACTAATTTAGGGAAGTTCTCCTTTACATCTGAATGTCATATGAAGCAGGATGGCAGAATACTAACAGTAGCTTGCATGTAAAATGGCTCACCAATCACTGTCTTTGGCTATTTGAGAATATTTCGATGTTTGCAAAGAGCAGCTTTCAATAACACCGGATGATTGACATATAATTATTATGTTCATTTATATCCTGGGCCATTTCCAAGTTTCATTGAACACTGGAGCAGGAACTCCTACTGCATTCTTTCTTGGACTTGAAGAGGACAGAATAAAACTGGGAAACAAAAATATGCAAAAACTGGAAAATAACTGGTAGTTACAGGGATGCGTGCAGAGACTACATTCGGGGTGCTGCACTGAGGGGTGGCATGGAGGGTGAACAGCTTCACATGAGGCAAACATGTCAACTTCCTCTATGTGATTTGGTCTCAAACGTTTGTTGTTGTTGTTTTCCCTCTCCAGCCTCCCAGGGCTTGTCTTCACTGCGTTCAGTACAGTTCAGAAGTTGGCAAATGGCCGTGGAGGCAGTTCCCTCCCTGGCACAAATCAGCCAAAGAAGTTTCTCTTCACCTCTCCTCTGCCCAGCGTCAACACTGTGTGATATCCCCAACGGCCAAAACACCTCCGCTGCTTTTTGTTCCTATCTTAGCCCAACTGCCCCCGCCACTTCTGGTCCCTACCTTTGAAAATAGATTTCACCCTTGTGGGCTCATTTTTAGAACATGGTAGAATCAACATTTGTCTCACTTGAGCTCCCTCACTACTGCTGAGCTCTACTCCACAGGAATCTAGCAGAGAGCACGCGGCTAATAAAAATGGACTGTTGATTTAGCATAAGCCAAATCTTGCCTCCAGAAAACAGCAACTGTGTATTTGCATAGCACTGTCTCATTTGAACCCAGTACATTCATTATTCTCACTTAAAGTGGGCAGGGTAGGTATTGTTCTCATCTCATGGATCTCATTGTTCATCTCATCTAATGAATGCTCCGGGGGTTAACCGACTTTGCAGAGAAGAAATGGAGGGATGGAGTCTGGCCTCAAACCCAACTCATTGATGCCTGGACTTGTATTCTTGCCCTGGGCCATGCTCTCAGCTGGTGAAGAAGAGGTATTAAAGATAAGAAAAATCCTTCTCTCTTTAGCATCTTCTACTTGGTACTGCTGTGGTGACCGCTTTCAGCTTGGCAACTTAAGACAGGTTCCAATTTGTGCAGAGGAACAGACTCATCACCTATCCCTTAACTCAGTCAAGCTCTGTGCCTTCGAACACCTTGTGTTCAACCCTCCCTGGAACGGGGGAAAGGAGGGAGAAATAAGACCTCACCACTTATTCTGTCGCACACTGGCTATCATTATTTAATTCGGAGCATTTATTGAGAACAGAGTGGGTGTCCTCTGCTGTAACACGCGAGGATGGGAAGCTTGATCCTCGCGTCAAAAGCACTGTCCTATCGTTGGCAGACACAGACAGTACTTTGCAATAACTGCTGCGGAACAGCAAAGCGACAGGGAACTAGATGCTGACGTGTGCAATGTGCTTGCTGGGGCAGTAAGGAAGGGAGTCGAGTCTGGATTAGTGAGAGGAGGGTCCACAGAAGAGGCGGGACCTGGCGGGAAGGTGGGATTTAAGCAGCCACGTGGGGGAGGAGGGTCTCCCCGAATAAAGGGTAAGGCTGCAAAAGTACAGAAGTGGAGACGAAAAGGGTGCGGGGTTGCTCCGAGGAATGGGATGCGTCTAAGGAACAAACAAACACACCAGAGAGACCATAAAGTGATGTCTTGTTAAAAGTAAGCTCAAGTCATTTTGACAGATGAACTACTCCGAGGTAAGTAAAGGGCCTCTTGAGAGAACCACCACTAACAGTTGCCACGCCCAGCCTAGACTAGTTACGTAGGGAGGGAAAAGAGAGCAAAATGTGCCCTACAGAATGTCATATGCAGCCTAGGCACACGTTTTCAGTATCATTCTAACTTACGAGTAAAGCAACAGCATAGTTTAAAGTAGGCTAATGGAAAAATAAGCAGTAAAAAGCCTAGGTATCTCCAAGACATGCACAGTCCAATATGGTAGCCACTTACCACAGGGCGTTAGTGACCACTCGAAATGTGGCTACTCCAAAATGACAAAATACATATCAAATTTCAAAGGCTTAGTATAGAAAAAGGATAGGTCACGTCTCCTTGAATATTTTTATACTGTTTACACGTTGAAATACTATTTTTGATACACTGGGTGAAACAAAATATTTTATTAAACTTTTAAAAATAAATAAATGAGAATAAGTTCAGCCCTGTCCATCCAGAGGAGTATCATCTCCTGCAAAGCAATCCCCTTGGGAGTCTTAACGCTAATTCTCATAACCCTGCCTCGTACAAGCTGGTCTTGGAACTCCTCTTTAGGGGGGGAACTTTCCACGTCATTCCAACCCTGATACACATTTCTGATTATTCCCAAGAGTGCTCTAGGTTTTTTTTAATAGCCAGCTAAAATGAATGAGAATAAACTCTGTTTTCCCTATTCCCTACTCTCCATTTCCTCTACATCACATGTGCCAACAATTTATCCAGTGTTTGTTAGATACTAACTAAATATGGTTTTATGCACTTTACAAGTGACATCTCTTTTAATTAAGCTGTCTTAGGAGACAGAAAACGGCATTATCCCTAATTTACAGAAGGGCCAACAGAGGCTTCAAAGGTTCATTTGACCAAGTCTCTCAGACTCACACAGGTGTGTCCCAGTCTTCACCAGTACGCCGTATTACCTCTCCACTTGTCCCTCTTTTCTCTTTGCGCTTGCTGTTTTCTCTCCCCAGAATGACCACTCCTCTTTTTCTTCGCTGCTAAATTTCTGCTCCTCCTTTAGAACCCAGGCTAAAATGTAACCTATTAACCAACTCCTCTAGGAAGAATCAGTGTGCGGTCTGTCCTCTCTGGGTAAACAACCTTGGTCTCTGTCTCTGTAAGAGTACCTGCGTTTCACTGTAATTTTTCTGCCTGGATGATCATCTCCTCAGTAGATTGTGACTTCTTTCTTTTTTAAAAATTTTTTTTTTCAACGTTTATTTATTTTTGGGACAGAGAGAGACAGAGCATGAACGGGGGAGGGGCAGAGAGAGAGGGAGACACAGAATCAGAAACAGGCTCCAGGCTCTGAGCCATCAGCCCAGAGCCTGACGCGGGGCTCGAACTCCCGGACCGCGAGATCGTGACTTGGCTGAAGTCGGACGCTTAACCGACTGCGCCACCCAGGCGCCCCGATTGTGACTTCTTTCTTATTCAGCTTTGTATTCATAGTTCCTTGCATGGGCTATCTGGTACCAGTAGAAACTTAATACTTTTTGAATGATTGGGTGTAGATCAAGCCTTACCCTAAAGATGATGCTAATGAAGAGATCCATAGAGTTTCTTGACAGCATATTTGAAATAAGCAGGTGGACCACCATAAGCGATTATTCTGAAAGACTTCATTGGGGTGTGCAGGTTCTAGTTTGCTTTTTTTTTTTTAATTTTGTTTAACGTTTATTTATTTTTGAAGGAGAGAGAGAGCATGAGTGGGGGAGGAGCAGAGAGAGAAGACACAGAATCCAAAGCAGGCTCCAGGCTCTGAGCTGTCAGCACAGAGCCCAACGTGGGACTCACACTTACAAACCGCGAGATCATGACCTGAGCCGAAGTCGGACGCTCAACCGACTGAGCCACCCAGGTGCCCCTCTAGTTTGCTTTTTTATTTGAGGAAGACAACACCAAATTACTGAGTGGTAAGAGTGGATTAGGTAATCCAGAAAAGCTACCCAACCGAAGAGGGTAAAAAAGCTGGACAAGATAAAAGCACATATGTTTGAGGACATCAGAAAGGGAATAGGTCAGTGTAGAATTTCTGAACCAGGTTCTGGGAGAAGCCAGAAACCCAGAGCAATAAGCTTGGCCTTGACAGCAGCTCTACCCCCAGGGGCTTCTGCTGGTAAGCAAAGAAAAAAAGTTGTAAGCTGCACAGCACTTTGGACATCCTCCGCAGGCTCGGGGACACATCAGGAGAACTGGATGTGGGAGGGTGCTTGGTAAACTCTCTCCACTTTGGTTTGGGACCCTGAGTAGCCAAACCCCAGAAGGAAGAGCAAATTGGAAATAGACTGGTCTTTGAAGAGACGCAGCCCAGCTTTGAGTCCCCCCAAGTCCTGAAACCGGATTAATATGATTTGACACTTTCCTAACACCTGGGAAGCACAGGAAAACTCCAGGCCTCGATGGCTTCATTAGTGAGTTCTATCAAATATTGTAGTATTTGAGAAACAACACCCATTGCACATAAGCTTCCAGAAAGCAGAAAAAGGGAACGTTCCTACTTCATGTTATGAGGCCAACACAACCTTGGTATCAATACTGGACAAGACCTCATGAGAAAGGAAAATTACTGGCCAATCTCACTCATGAACATGGATGCCACGGTCCTAAGCAAAATGTTAGCAAATTAAGTCCGGCAGAAAATGGAAAGGATAACATATCATGGCCCAGTTAAATTTGTATCAGGGATGGAAGAGTAAAATCCTATGATCATTCCAATAGGTCCACCAAAGGTATTTATTTATATTATCATCCATACAGGCTTAAGAAAAAAAACATTTTAGCAAACTGGGACTAGAAGGGAACTTCCCTAATCTGATAAAGGGCATTTCAAAAATCCTATAGCAAGTATTATACTTATTGTTGAAATATTGAAAGCCTTCCCTTAGAGACTGGGAGTAAGAAAAAGATGCCCATTAGTAAGACTATATCTGATCAAACCAGTACAGTAAGGCTAGAAATAAAAGGTATAACACTCAGAAACGAGAGAATGAATGAAAACCATGAGCGTAGATGTAGAAGAGTATCTTTCTAAAACAGGAGACTATTGTTTGATTTCAAACCTTCCTTTTATACTGGGACACAAATTCTAAGTAGAATTTTTTTTAAAAAAACTGTTTTGGGGGAGAGTAAGCAAATACTATATCAAATTCTCTCCGGTTGCATATCTGTCAGACGCTGCTCTATGCCCCGAGGATGCCAAATTGAATAAGGCAAAAGCTTTTTCATCTGGTTGAAGAGACTGAAGATAAACAAGCAACCAGATAAATATACCATATCTTTTCATATAATGATATGGTGCAGTGGGTTACGGCTAGGGCAGTAGCTGGCAAGAGCGATTACTTTAGATGGTGGATGGGACTTCCTCTCTGAGGGGGAGAATATGAACAGTGCATGAGAATTCATGGTGAATAATGAAAGCGTTTCAATTCTTTTCTCTAAACAATTTGATCCTTATGAGAATGGTGGGTACAGCCTTTAATTAACAGAACACCCGCCGACAAGGTATTTTTATTTATGAAGATCATAAACATTCTCCTTTTAATGATCCATAGGTTTTGGGGCACCTGCACACTACAGGGGCTAAGGCATTTGTTAATAATTATTTTTTAAAGTTTATTTATTTATTTTTGCGAGAGGGAGGTGGGGGCAGAGAGAGAGAAGGAGACAGAGAATCCCAAGCAGGCTTCGTGTTGTCAGCACAGAGCCCAATGCAGGGCTTGAACTCATGAACCGTGAGAGCATGACGTAAGCTGAAATCAAGAGTCAGATGCTTAACTGACTGAGCCACCCAGGTGCCCCAGTTAAATATTATTATCTTTGTGGTGTTCTATCTCTTCTCCCCTGTGCCACCACTTTCCACTGCCCCCTACCCACAGCCAAGTCACATGCTGTTTTGAAAAAGGTAAATGCTAGTGGAGGCTACTTTAGGTGCAGTGAGCTCTGGAATAAAATGACTTCATTGGTCAATGTCTGAGGTAGGTCTAGAACCCCATTCCATTAGGATCATCTTGCCATTTAGGATTTTTTTGTCCCCTAGGTGTAAGGAGGTACATGGAATTCTTGTTCTCCAATTGAGAATTCCTCTTCCAGCATCGTATAGACAGATGTTGAACCCAGAACTCAGTCATTTCAAAGACAGCTACTCAGGAGAGATGAATAGATGAAGCACTTCTCTCAAATTAGAGAAGTTCTTTTAGCTTTCTTAAAGCAGCACAATTTGTTTCCCAAGCTCCTCTCTTTTCTTAGTTCTAACGTTTCTGAAATTACAAAACCGAAAAAGCCTAAAACATAAAAGCAAAACTTCTATCAACAGGCCAGGGGAACAAATGAAGGTACCATTGATTGAGTGCCCCCAAACCATGATAGAATCTTATCAAGTTAATCTTTGCTCTAGATGCGATTATCCTTATTCTGTAGATGAGGAAACAGGTTCAGAGAGGTTAAGGTTAAATAACTTATCCAAGGCCACCCCAGTAGAGAATTACAAGACTGAGATTCTAATCTGGGTATCCAAATTCCAGCTGAATTCCAGCAGCTATTTGCCACTGTACCACATTGCTTTCTTGACCTTCAGAGATCACTGTCTCAGAATGGCTATGCCCATTTCCCATTGTATTTCTTAAGAAAAGGTGAAAATATCCTCTTTTTAAAAGCAGAGAATCGGGGCGCCTGGGTGGCGCAGTCGGTTAAGCGTCTGACTTCAGCCAGGTCACGATCTCGCGGTCCGTGAGTTCGAGCCCCGCGTCAGGCTCTGGGCTGATGGCTCAGAGCCTGGAGCCTGTTTCCGATTCTGTGTCTCCCTCTCTCTCTGCCCCTCCCCCGTTCATGCTCTGTCTCTCTCTGTCCCAAAAATAAATAAACGTTGAAAAAAAAAAAAATTTAAAAGCAGAGAATCTCCCCCTCTTCCCCATGAGTATCAGAAGCTAAACCACACATCTAAATTGGAGGTCTAATGGCATTCTCCGGCTTTAGACATTTACAGATGACTCTTGTTCTGGAAAAGCTTGTAACAGGGAAGTGGGGAGAAAGCATTTTCAGTCACTGTAGAGAGAGTCAACGAAGAAAAATGGAGTTTCTTATCTGCTAAGGGGAAGAGTTCAAATATCCTCTCTTTTTCAGTCCCAACTAATCAAATAAACCTTTAGTATAAAAACCTTTCATTTTATAGACAGGTTGATCTGAGAGAGTCATGAGCATACTGCCTTTAAAAATCTGTAGGTTTTTTTTTTTTAAGTCAGGAAATGCTTAGACTCCCCCAAATTAGCCTCTCCTATACATGACTGGCAGCCCAGAATTTCCAACTTCCCATTCCTGCGCACCTATAAATTCTGCCAATGGAATAGCCATCAGTCCTGGGCTGCTCAGGGGCACACTGCCAGCAACAGACTCCACCAGAAACTTCTGATCTTAACTGGAGCTGCTTTCTTGGGTTTGGAGAAAGCCCTTTCATTTCTAGACAGAAAACATACAAGCAACTAACCAGTTTCCCATTGTGTCATTCTTGTTACCGTCTTTGCCTGTACTCCATTTGGCAAGGGGCCAAATTTGTCCCAAAGAAAATATGTCTGTGGAGGGCAGGGGTCAACAACCCTTTTACTATAAATATTTTCAGCTTTTCATGCAGGCCATATGGTCTGTGTTGCAACTATTCAACTCTGCCCCTGTAGCACTAAAGCAGCCATAAACAACATGCAAATTGTGGGTGTGGCTATGTTTCAATAACACTTTTTCACAAAACAGATGGTGGGCTGGACTGGGACCCCCCAATTGCAGTTTGCAAAACCCTAGTATAGAATAATTGTTTCCCTAAGCCCATAAATGGGTGGTTCTCAACGTGTGGCCCTCAGATCAGCAGCATGAGCATTACCTGGAAAACTGATAGAAATGCAAATCATCAAACTTTGGCAAGTATCAGCATCACCTGGCAGGGTTGCTAAAGCAGAGAATGCTGGGCTCCAATCCCAGTATTTGATTCAGTAGGTCTGGGCTGGGGCCTGAGAATTTGCCTTCCTCACAAGTTCCCAGAGGATAGGATGCTGTAGGTCTGGGACCACACTTTGAGAACCACTGCAAACAACAGATGTTTTCCTACACTTAGGATCTGGGGATCTTAGGTGGTCATAAGAATGCAGTGGTACCAGGAGCTAGAGGGGCGGGAGCAGCTGCGAGATTCAGACCTGCCTGTGCTAATCAACTTCCCGCTGGGGTGAGAGTAGGATAGCCAAGGAAGCAAAAGGAGCCAAGGTCATGGCAAGGTGAGAAGCTTCTGGAGCTGGTACTGCCAGGAAGCTCTGCAGAGGGAAAAGCTTTGAGACGAATGAACCGTCCCCTTTCCGTGCAGCTGTAGCCACCTAGCTGACTGCATGTGCTTGTGTCCAGGCATAGGAGAGAAGAGGGGAACTTTCTAAGGCATGTAAGGAATGCACAGGGAGAATTTACAAAGACCTAGCTTGCCATAAGAGGTCTGCAGCCCCTTCGTTTTGCCCTGGTATCAGATCACATGCTTTCAGACTGGACTCGCAAGGCACACACTTGTGGAACAGCCGGGTATCATGAAACATCGGGACAGGAGTAAGGGGAGGGAACAGCCCATCAGGCTAGCTCTAGTCTCTCTTACGAGCCAGGGAGAACTGAGATTCCTTAATCTTTAAATGCCCCTGATGTGAAAGGACAGACTCATCCAAGCCAGAGGCTGGTGTGTCAGAGCTTGGATACTAAGCCCTCGACTCTCGTGAGCTTGTCAAGGGATTTGCAGGCCAGCTGGCAAGCAAATGCCAGAGACGGTGAGGCCTGGTCCGCAGGATGTGAGGTATGCGGCATGCCCTTGGGGTTCTGCCAGGAAGAATGTAAATGGACAGAACTGTTTCCATGGCCATTTTGGTCAAATGTGTATTACATAATTCACCCCTGCCCCGCCGGGATGCTGGCTGGGTTGAGGCCCACACTAGCACCGCCCAAAGAGCAGACTGAAGAGAATCAGCTCAAAGTCACAAGGTATTGGGATAGACAGGGTTGGAAAATTATTAGGACGTCCAGAGCTTAATGTCGGAACCAGATCCAGGACCTCTGAACCTAATTTCACTCCGGGTTCCTGTTAAAGATCTGGCTCAGATCTTGTCTCACAACGAAAACTCTAGATAGACGGTTGCACCTCCTATGCTTTTTGCTGGCTTACAGAGTTCTAGCACTGGTTACCATGCCTGTATGTCAATCGGCAGTTACCAGGAGACGGGTGATGCCACCTTGGGCTTCAAGCCCAAATTGACTAGATGTTTCCCACACGTGGACAATAGAGAGCAACACTCTGACCACAAGTGTTTCTTTTTTCTACAAAAATAAAACTCAGCATAAACAGCAAATGTTTCCAAAATTCACAAATGGAACCTGAATTTAGAGTAAATCGAAAAAACAAAACATATCTGAGGTTAATCTTCTTCACCATTTAATTTAGCCCTGAATTTATTCATTCTTCACTAGGGAAAGATTTTTTTTTTATTCACCTAGAATGCTTTAAATAATAATAATAATAATAATAATAATAATAATAATAATAAAGGTCCATATCTTACACCTATCTCCAAGATCTCACCTACTCGTTCACTCACTATTTCAGGGTTCAAAGGTGCTCGTGTCTAAACACTGATTCACCTGCATGGCTTCCCTGTTTTTTAAATAGATCTATATTGTTACTAGTGAATATCTAGATTTTTCTTCCTAAATTGGTGAACTCAGACCTATCTAATAATTTCTATTTTAATTTTAAAAATATGAAAAATGACAATTACTTAAACACCACTGTAATTCAACAATAGGGAAAAGGTTAAGGGCCTCACACTACAGCTTTACGATGGAATATACGTGGCCATCAAACATGTTTTAGAATATGATATAGGGACACCACACACCAGGTTAAAGACAGGAGTCTGCACTTTCAGCAGAGAACATGGAGCCATCCTGAACCTCCTGTGTCATTTTCCCTTGCTCTTGGTCTCCATTCCATCCCTGTCCTCTTTGGTTTCTAACCTTTAGGCTTGCCTCTCATTCTTGCTCTGTGCTCACTCCCTGGGATTCTGTCATACCAGTCAGCTCCCCTAGATTCATCCCCCAGAGTTTCCTGCCCTGGGCTACTTTAGTACCCACCCTGCTCCATGGGTTTCAGACCCCTGGGACCTCAACCCTGCATCACCCACACACCCAGCACCCTGACCACATGTGCCCTGCCCCAGTCAACCTCTTAGAACACAAAGAGCCCGTTCACTTTTAGGAAGAAGAATTTGCAGTTTCATGGAGATTGTAGAGCAGCATGTTGGCTCTCTCTAAAAAAAAAGAATCAGGCTCAGATTTGCCAAGGTCAGCAAAGGATGGAGACTTGATATGGAAGAGAAGCTGGGCTTTGTGGCCATGAATCTTGTTCTCCAAGATTCATTGTTCCTTTGGGATGTCTAAGAATGGTGGTGGCCACCACTCATTGGTAAGAAGTCTTAGAGGATCTGGGCTCAATTTAGTAAAGGAGATTTCCTCAGAGAGGTGAGGTAACTTCAACCAATGCTCTGTACCTAATGAGTAAATTGGGTTCAGTCTGACTTTGATATTGACAGTGACAGTTGAATCATTTGCATCTGTTACTTGGAAGCCTGGAAGCAGCAGAAAGGGTCCTATCATTTTTTTAGGTTCCTTCTTAGAGGCCTAGTGAGGTGATCAAATCTTTAATGATTTTATGACCAGAAAAAAATACTTCAAAAAAAATCAGATTCAATCTGCAGAATAAAATAAATACACAAAATAGAAAGTACTCACTTTAATTTATACATATACTTAATTAGCTAGACATTATAGGGAAATCGTTGCTTATGAGCATGAATACACTTCCAAAAGATTCTAACATTCTGAAAAATTTCAATAATTTACTTTGCTATGTTTATTTTTTTAATTATTACTTAAGCTTCATTTGCTGGTTTTACCTGTAATAATATTCTATCAGTTTCCTTCACTATAATTTATTTTTGCCTTCATTACCCCCGTTAGGTAACTATATCACACCTGATTTTTTTTTTTTTATCTAACTTTGAATCAATTTTCAAAACATGCTCTTTTGAAAAATGTATTAAAATAATCAATTTTTATTTTAGGCAATATCTACACCTTCAACTTAGAAGTCTTTCTTTTTCCTCCATTCAGCCAAATCCTCCTTTTGTCTACAGGGGAAGGCAAACTTCTCTCACAAGTTCTTCCTTCTAGAGTAATAAAGATCTTGAAGGCATTGGAGTCCATTTGGTCTGCGTGAGTGATACGGCCTGCTGGTCAGACAAGATTCCTAGGGTAGCTTCTGTCTCATTCCTGGAGCTGAGCTTCCTCTGGTCATGTGTTTCTCAAACACTGGCATTTCCCTCTAAGCACGACTTGGAAAGCCATGAAGGCATGCTGACTGGCACCTTGGCATTGGCAGGAAGAACCAAAGTCTTATAGACATTAAAGATGTGAAGGCAAGATCTACTTCCACAAATCTTGCCGAGATTAAATTCACGAGGAGGCTGGGATGGCAAAAAGCCCAGTTCAAACAATTTTAGGCTTTCTTGTTTACTTTTCCTTCCCACAGGGTCAGCTATTGCAAAAGTGCGGAAGTAGGGCAAATAACCTTTGTGGCATCTTACACTTGTTCCTGTACCTTTAAAAGCCTTCTAGATCCCCTTACTCCTCAGGGGCCATGCTCTACTGCTAGCAGAAGAAAATCTATGTGATATATCCATTCATTTGTAAGGTTATCCCATTCCAAAAGAGATTTCAATACAATGGACGTTTTCTGAGGACTGAATTTATTCTAAAGGAAGAAAGAGTATTGTCGTTCCTGTGCATGAGGGTATATGTGAAACAAAAGCCTGTCTCAGCATTTCTCAGACTATATTCCTTGGCACCAAGTGACATGCCTCCCACACGGGCGATCCCTGCCTCAAGAAATGTCTTCACTTCCCTTCCTTCCTTTCTATTCATTGCATTTAGCATGCTGTTCTCTTCTTTCTTCCTAAGTCTGTCTCCCTGGAAGTGGATTATTCCTATTGCACTCCATTTCTCTTTTGTGCATAGCTCCAGGAGCAGATTGTCTCTATACCGACCTCTGGTCTGGGACCCAGAACCTTCTGAGCATTAAAGGAATGTGATAAAGCTGGAGGCAATCTTGCCTTTCCCATATCCCTCTCTTTTCTATTGGGCTGCAGAAAAGACAGACGTTCAGGCAAGCAGTTGACTTCAGAAGTATTTTCTTAAAGTTAAATATAATCTTAGTCACTTTAGAATACGTTGTACAAGCCAGAGGTAAAGCAAGTGCTATGTCAGCTGCAACCGCTCAGGGTTTCTGCCATTTTCCCACAGGTGCCCATTCGGTCCTTCGATACCTAGTTTTTCATGACCCTTTTCAGCAAAAGGTCAGTGCATTTATTTAACTGCAGAGCAAAAAGTGTCTACCCTTGTAATTCTTTAAGCAGACTCTTCAAATTAGGTACAGACCAGTCTCCAGCATTTGCTATTTTCTGAAACAAATCTACTCTGGAGTTCGTCTGTCTTGAAAAGGAACCACCCGAGTACTAAACACCCTTCAAAAGACATCTTGTCTAGCTGTCAGAAAAGGAAAATTCAAAGCTGCCCTGATGGTGACAGACTGTGGCATCCCTGCCAGCGTCTGGAAACCTGGATGCTGTCAAGTGGCAGAGCTGGGAGGTTTAAAACCAGCTCAGAAGCGAAAAACTCCGTTGGAAACCACCCATCTCTGCCATTGCCTATCAAGCTGGCAAAAGAATCAAACTGAGAATATTTTTTTCTTTTTGGCTGGCATATTGAAATCTGTAAACCTCTTTCTGTAGAACAGAAGCTGTTGAGGGTTTATTTTTTCCTGACTTGAGTTAGAGCACATGGAAAGAGCCTGAAATCTAATTTTGCCAACTATCAGAGTGGGGTGGGGTTGGGTGGTGAGAGTTTATCTTTGTAGTGACGTTTCTGGCCACACTGGTAACTCGCCTTCTATCGCTGGGTCCACCGCTTTAGTGAGATGAGACGTTCTGTAAATGTCTCCACGGAGCCTATTAGGAAAGCATCTCCCGGCCTGTATGTCTCCCAGGAGGGTACCCACATAAGAATGCCTGCATGTGAGAAATGTGACCCCCAACTTTGGGACTGAGGGAATGCTCTTGTTCTCTCGGTCACTGGAGGCACCACCCTCTTAACCACACTGTCCTGGCCCACCTCCTCATTTCCACGGTATGTAAAATACCTTACATTCCTTACATTCCATACATGCCTTACATTCCCCTCGGTGGTGGCCCCTGGGGCTGTCTCTGAAACTCCATGCACTTTGGTAGATCTCATGCTGTTCCCTCAGTCTGAAATGCTCTTCCCTCTTTTGCTGAAATCTCCATTCTTTAACCAACCAGCCCGGGCATCGACAACCTCACTGCAAATTCCCCAGTCCCCAGACTCAGTATTAAATAGTTCTTTCTGTAAGGCTCTTTATTCTTGGCTGTCCTCAAAAATTGTTTTCTTTTTCTACCCTGTTAAAAGTTAACTTGGAGGCCACTGTTTCCCTCAGCAGACTGTGCCCCTTGAGTGGGGACCTTGAGAGCAGTCTATTTTGTGTGCTTCTATACCTAGCATTCTGCATTATTCCTATAATATTTGAGGTTGAATACATGTTTCAGGAAGGAGGGAAGGAAGGAGGGGAGAGGGGAGGCTGTTTCACCGTTCTCCCTCGATTCCAATCTCTCTAAGGCTATATTTTATTTACCTTTGAGTTTACACCTCATCCCCTACCTCACTCAATTTAGCAATGGTTTCATATAAGTTCTCTAGGATTTTGTTTGACCTGGAGACTGAGATCTAATCCTGGTTTTCTATGAACTAGTTGTATTGTTTTGAAGGCTTGGGCCCTAGTTTTCTTAAATCTAACTCAAAAGGATTCAAAATATCATTCAGGGCTTCCCAAATGAATGCTAAGTACCAAAAGGAATGCATATCACCTCCAAAAATAAATATTGGCCACGTATAGAATATATGATTCACAAACCAAATCAAGGCACCCTGAAGGAGAATGGTGGTATTTCTCTATAATCCAAACCAGCCAAGAAGCCAAAGCTGCTACACTGTGGTTGCCTTGGTTTTCTGTTCTCCTTGCTGGCACAGAGGATAAGAGGAAGATTCTGGAGAAGTACTAAATGCGTTTAGAAGCCTCAGCTGATGGGAAGGTGTCAGGAAGCAGAAAGTCATCTTGCTGCAACGTGACTGTTCAGCGACTGACGTACTTGCAGTGGCAACCCCCGTACCTAGAATCACGAGGCATAAAAAAGGAAGCTGCTGGAAATGTGACTTGGAGCAACCATAGTCTTTCAGGCACTCAAGCTAAAACCTTGGCTTCTGCTCTGGTCTGAGTGTTCTGTCCCCTCCAGTTTCATGTCTTGAATTACTACCGTCCGTTATGATGGTATTAGTAGGTGGGGTCTTTGGTTATGAGGTACTTATGGCTTAATGAGGTCAATGCCCTTATGAAACAAACATCAGAGAGCTCCCTCACCCCCTTCCACCAAGTGGAGACACAGCGTGAAGTCTGCGTCTCAGAGGAGAGCCCTCACCCAACCATGCTGGCACCACAATCGTGGACTTCCAGCCTCCTGTGAAGAAATGAATTTCCACTGTTTATACGCCATCCCTTCTGCGGTCTTTGGTTGTGGCAGCCCAAAGGCGCTAAGATGGCATCCGTCCTGGCTTTTCCCTTCAGCTCACTCTTCCACACCCAACCCATCTGAAGTAATTCCTTTCTGCTTCACCTTCAAAACACACCGGGGGCCAGATCATTTCTCCTGACCTCCACTGCCACCATCCCTTGCAAAGATCATTACAAGAGCCTCACCACAGTCTCCCTTCCTCAGCGGTCAGAGGAATGTTGCTAAAACACAAGCCAGATCCCAAAGCCGCTCTGCTCAGAACCCTCCAGGGGATTCCCACCTCCTGCCATACAAAGGCCTACAGGAGAGTCGCGCCCCCAGCCCCTGCTGCTTGCCTGGCTGCCTCTGTTATTCTCCATGGCTTCTCTCTAGACACCACCCAGGCTCCTTGCTTTTCCTCCACATTCTGGGCACGCTCCTACTCTGGGCACTGGCACAGGCTGCCCCTCTACCTGGTGCTCTTCCCTAGGATCGTGGGATGAACCCCCAACTTCCTTCAGCTCGAGTCACCTTCCCAAGGGTGCCTTCCCTAACTACTCAGTTAAAAAATAGTTTCCACACCAACACCCCATCCACCTTCCTCCATTTTTATGCCCTTACCACCACCTAATATAGTACACATTTTCCTCATCATTTATTTTCTATTCTCTCCCAAATAAAATGTGAGCCTCATGAGGGCAGGAATTTTTTTTTTATTGGATTTCTATTTTTTTGCTGTATCCCCAGTTCCTGGAACAGGGTTGGCAAGTGTAATAGGGGCCTAGGAAATACTTGAGTGAGTGAGTGAGTGCATGGCAGAGGGTAGCTCACAGAACTCACAGGGGGACGCTAGAACCCAGTTTGGAAGTGATCAGCAACCTGGCTTTTCCCAGTGTCACCTGACTCCACAGCACTGCCATGGGACACTCGCAGACTTCTTCCCAAAGGGGTTAAAACAAATGAATCAGCAAGGTCCCCTCAAACCCCCTGATAGTGGGTGGTTGGCTAGAAATCCCATAAGAAGCATGATCTGGGGGTTTTCAGCAGGAACTGTCAGAGACAGCCTTTGACTCTGGAGTGGCTTCCGCAGTGGCTCAAGGTGTTGGGAGATATTCTATTTTCTCTCCTGAGCTCCCCTCTTTCTGTTCATGGTCCTCTACTCCTGGCTGTGGTTGAGGCTGGCTTGGCTCTTGGCTCTCCTGGTTCCTGGGCTTAGAGCCACCTCGAGGCACAGGGGAGTCTGACCAGCAAACATGTTCTGAGAATGAACCATCAGCCAGGCACTGTGCTGGATTCCAGGGACCCCAAAATGAACCAGTCAAGGACTGGGCTCTCTAGGAACCTATGACTCCCCTTGGGCAGAAGAGGTGGATGCACACAGAAGGGAAACGGCCAAGCAGGACCCCATCTATGTGTTGAATGAGTGATGCAAGGCTGGAGTTCAGATGAGGGGCGAGGGAAGCCTGGGCCAGGGGTGTCCAAAGGTTAGTGGAGGAAACAGGGTTTAAGCTGCACTGAAGGGCTGAGAGAAAACAGGCCAACCCGAAGGAGCACGTTTTCTGGAAAACCCAAACATCTGTACATACTTCAGCACCCAAATTCAAGGGGCAAAATTGCGGCGTGAGTGAGGTCAGGGGGCCTCCTTCAAGCTCTGGGCTGGAAGCACTTGCCTTCTTTCTGTGTGGACTCTACATGTGGAGCAGCTTCTCGGCACAGCGGCTCCCACTCCCACCTCCTCTAACTTTTGTTCTGGGATCATGGGGGTGTCCTCTCTGGCAGACCCAAACATGGATAATCTCCACTTCGAAGCTCTGGGACATTCAGATCCTGAAGAGCTTGTAGCCTTTACTTCTCTCCTGAGTCTGTTCCTACAACTTGGTTCCAGAAAATCTATTTTCTTCATAATCTGCTTTGTTTCTTTTCCAAATTTCTGAAGTTTGTCCTGAAGATAAAGCCTCTCTGCATGTCCACATGCACATTAATCATCCTTGTTCAGAAACCCAGGCAAACTGCTCACCAGCACCTTCTATAGCACCTCCCTGGAGACTTTCCCATGAATATTTACACTGACAGTGTCTCTCTCCGTGCAACACTACTGGGACCAACCATTCCTGCCCGAAGAAAAGTTGAGGTAAGTTATAAAAATAGGGAGACGCACCGAGAATAAACCAGCTTTTCTCAGCACTTTCCATGAGCTTAGCTTGTTCTTCTGGAAACTTTACTGGGCCTTTCTTAAGTAATGAAATTGGAGAGCTATTTTCCCAGGCTGCCATGGCTTGAGTTTTCTTTGCTTCTCTGTCTCCTACACATAAAGGTGTTTCCACCTCTGCATGGGACCTCTTTCATCTCATGACAGGCATTTCTTTCCTTTGCTGTCAATTCGTCTCGTCAACTTTCATTCCCCCTCACTCTTATCTCGCACACAAAGCCGAGGCTGCTAGCTTGGACTTCCTCAGGGTCCCCTCCTCCAAAGTATCCTCACTTCTTTGTTGTTGTTTTTGTGGGTTTCGCTGACCCGTCATCCTTCCCCACTTTTCAGCTAACAGCATCCTGGTTTTCCTCAAGAACTCTTGGACACTGGGTTCACATGACTTAGGAGGGGCCCATCCCACCACTAACTCCAGAGAGGGGCATGTGACCAGCCAAAGCCAATCAGTTCTCCTTTTCCTCTAACTGGAATCGTTGGTCAGGAATGAGCATGTGAACTCAGTTGGCTAAGACGGATTAGTTCTGAAAATGGTATTCCGATGAGAGAGTGCCTCCTGAGAGCCTCCGTGCCTGAGGGTACGAACAGAGACACACAGAGCTCAGAGATGGAGGGAGATTTCGTCCTAATTCTCTTGATCCCACTGCTCTTAAAACTAGATCCATCCTTAGACATTTCAGTTATTGAGCCAATTAACTTCCCTCATTTGTTCAAGCAGCTTGTTTCATTATGCAAGCTAGTGGTTAATTTCTACTCGTGCTGTTATTTGCAACAAAACAAGGGTCCTGCCCCTATCTGGGGAAAAAGTGTCCTTCCTTCTATGGACCAATGTCTTTGTTCACATCTCCTCCTACCTCCTTGGGTAAACTTATTCTATTATCTCCTTTCTCAGGTCCAGTGCCTTGGGTTTTGCTCAGTCGTATTCTGTCCTTGCTACCCCCGGACCCTCCCTTTTCTTCCCAGCCACACTTACTGATCGTCATCCGATCTCAGAGGCTTTCCTTCTTTGCCTCCCATTACTCTTCATTAGAGTCTAGCATCTAGCGTCTGTCTAGCGTCTTCCCTTGTACTTCATTAAAACTGTGCTCATTAAAACCAGACATGACCTCCCAACAGTCCTTTCCTGTGGCTGACCCTTCATCCTTGTCTTCTTTAACTCCCCACAGGATGTTATAGCGCTGGCCTCACCTGCCTATTCATCCTCTTTCCTGATTGTGCTCTGCGGTCTCTGAACTTTTGTTTCTAATCTCTACTGACCTGGCCTCTTCTGTCCCCCTTGCAGAGTCTGGAAACAAGGGCCTGGCCTCAGCTCTCCTCCCCTCTCTCCTCCTGAGTATGACATCATCTACTCCAGTGTTTTCCACTGTTGCTCACACACTGCCTCTACTCTTCAGTTCCATTTGGGCATTTCCAACTGCCCGTGAATACCCTGCAGACATTACAGGGGCCTCAAGCTTATGGAGCCCCACACATAGTAGATGCTCAATAAAGAACTGTTAAAAGAATAAATTAAAGCATCCTCAAAATGTAATTTTGCACACTGATTTCAAGGCATACAGAATTTTCTGCCTAACCAGCAAAAGTATTTCAAGCTTCTGTTCTTTGCAACTTTGGTTTCCCCACTACCTACTGTTCCTTCAAGTGCCTACTTGTCCTTCAAATATCAACTCCAGTATTCTTCTGGGAAACCTTCCCTGGACAATTCATACCTTTACATGTACCACACACACAGACACAATATTTTCTTTCACCCCTGCACTCCACAACATTTCATAGTTCACTTGAAAAGGAATATAACGGGGCGCCTGGGTGGCGCAGTCGGTTAAGCGTCCGACTTCAGCCAGGTCACGATCTCGCGGTCCGGGAGTTCGAGCCCCGCGTCAGGCTCTGGGCTGATGGCTCAGAGCCTGGAGCCTGTTTCCGATTCTGTGTCTCCCTCTCTCTCTGCCCCTCGCCCGTTCATGCTCTGTCTCTCTCTGTCCCAAAAATAAATAAACGTTGAAAAAAAAAAAAGAAAGAAAAGAAAAGGAATATAACATTTATTATATTGTTTTGATTTGGCTACTATGTTTCTGTTTGTGTCAGGAGACAATGAGCAGGTTCTGGTCTGGTCTCTGATGCTCACCAGCCATGTGATGCTGGGAAAGTCATTTACCTTCCAGAGCATCAATTTCCTCACCTAACAAATGGAGGCAATAATGTCAGCCCAGCTTCGTACAGAGCGGCTGGGGGTGAGAGGCTGCAGACAGAAGAGCTTTGCAAACTCTGCAAAGAACAGAGGGCCAGGACACTGCATTCTGTTCCCTGCTCTGCTCCTCACCAGCCCTGCAAACCAGAGTTAGTCTCTTGTTTGAAGAAATTCAAGTTATTGAAGATAGAGGATAATGCGCATGAAATTGCTTTGTGAACTGTGAGGGCCTTAATGCAAGGCATTGGTACATTATTATTTTTGCCTTACCTGATGGACTCTGAATACCAAACTAAAGTGTATCAGTGCCAACAGTCCACAAAGGGAGAAGTGAGGGAGACTTACATATTGAGTATTGTCCTTGTATATTTATATCACAGGAATGATATCGGCTTGACATTTTTAATTTATATTGCCTATCACAAGAGCTCACTTTTACTGAGCACTTACTCTGAACAGCAAGCTAGGCGCTTAGTCTCCATTAAAAAAAAAAAATCTAACCTTTACAAAACTTAGAAGCAGAGATTGTTAACACTCCTGCTTTACACGTAAGGAAAGCGAGGCTTAGCAAAGTTGAGTAACTGTCACAAGGGGCAGAGTGGGGCAGGGGACCCGCATCGGTCTCAGTGGGACCAAAGTCGGTGCCCTGCACCACGGCACTCTGCCGCCTGTCTCTACTGAGGAGGACAAAGGGCCACTGGCGCCCAGTGCTCGGGGGTGCTGACAGCTTGCTGAGGACAGAATCCCGCTTCTCAGTTTTCTTCCCACTCGACCATAAAGGCTGTTATTTCTGCTGCAATTTCCCCCACAGGAGGCTCTTGGGCTGGAATGATCTCGCGCTACGAATGAAACCTCAATATCGATATACTTTCTAAAAATTGACGTTTGACAAATAAACACTGCTACGTACAAACTGTCACGAACAGATCACGCTTCCCAAGGCAACTAAAATGTTCTCTGAGGGTGGGTCAAGCTCTAAAGCAGTTCAGAAACCCACGGCCAAAGTCAGCAAGGGGAGCAGGCCAAGTGAGTCTCTGCTCCTCCCGTCTATCCCTTGCTCCTCTTCCTACGTGAGGGCAGCACATTCACAGCAGAGCCACACAATCAAAGAGTTTACGAACGGGAAGTCTTTCAGAGATAAACTCATCCTCCCTCCTCATTTTCTGAGAAAACTGAGGCCCAGAGATGTTCAGTGAATTTCCTAAGGCCACTCAGCTGGCAACCATGTCATTGCTGCCTCTTGCATGCGTGACATGTAAGACCTAACTCATCTAATGTTCGCTACAACTCTGTAAGATAGGTACTGTTATCATTCCCATTTTACGGATGAAGAAACTGAGGTATAGAGAGGTTGGGCGACTTGCCCAGTGAAGGCACAGCCAAGAGTCTCTCCCAGGCTTTTTGGCTCCTCTTGACTGTTTCTTTCTTCTGGATCTTCAACAACCCACTCCATTTTCACACAGGACAGACACAGCCAGGGAACCCATCTCTTGTCTGGCTGGTACAGATCAGACAGAAGCCCTTACGACTTCCTCCTCTGATCGACGCCCGAGGAAGTTAAATTCTTCTTGTTTCTGCTCATCAAGGCCTACCACAGTGGGGACAAGAAAGGCCATTTGGTCCAGGGCCAAGGACCAGGAAAGGTCATGTTTAGATCTCTGACATTCCTCTTACAGTCTGAGAGACATAGAAAAAATGGACAAAAATTATCCTCATCGCACAGCCTAACAACATAGCTTATCTTTTTTTAAAGTTTATTTATTTTGAGAGAGAGAAAAAGAGCATGTGTGCATGCATGTGGGGGAGGGGCAGAGAGCGAGGGAGAGGGAGAATCCCAAGCAGGCTCTGCACTGTCAGTGTGGAGCCTGATGTGGGGCTCGAACTCACAAACCGTGAGGTCATGACCAAATCAAAACCAAGAGTTGGATGCTTAACTGACTGAGCCACCCAGGCGCCCCACAACATAGTGTATCTTAAAAAGTGGTTTTCTTTTTTTAACATAAATTCTTTTGTTGTTCCATGACTGACAATTATTTTACACTTATATTTTATGTTGATGGGGCAGATTTATAGGATATAAACATTTAAAAGCACTTAGCTTTTGTAGCTTTTGTTTTGCATTTCTCCTTTTTTTTTTTCTTGTCTTTCTGGTGAGGCTCCCCTTGAGCTCTGAGCGGCTTTGACTCTCACTTCCCTGAAGCCTCTCCAAATTATTCTTTACAGAAAATAAAAATGAGATTAAGCTCTCCATTTAAGTATAGGCTGCAACAAGAGAGATTAAATCTGTCCCGATATCATACACCCTGGCTCTCAGGAAATTTCCAAGGCTTTTGCGGTGTTCTTCCCTCCGCCAGCTGTAATTGTTTTTCAGTAGATAAAATTGCTTTGTGGATTTGCCCTGTTCTGTTGGGATGAAGTAACAGAAGGAGACAGTTTCAGCTGCTCAGTTGCCTTGAAGTCTTGTGTTTGGCCTACAAGCTCAGGGCTCCTGTTTCTTCCAAGTTAAAAAGTTACTAACTGGTCAGCTGCCGCCCTGTGAAACTGACACAGGTTTTACCTTTGTGCTAATAAACATGCAACCCAGAGGCAAAGCAGCAAACAAGCAGCAAAATCTCACTATGTGCCTGACCTGTGCTAACATCCCAGGCCTGCCTTCCAGTAGCTGATGCCTTGTAAGAGAGAGAAGGCGGGAGAGAGAACTAGTATGAGGGGCTCACACAGCCATGATCTGAAGTCTCTCCGGGCACTGACAGGCATTCACAAACCGTTCCTAATGTTCCTTCACAGCCTCGTCTTGGCGCTCCCCAACCCCGAGCCGTCCTGCATTCCAGCTATACCAAATCTCTGATTTCTCCCTGCAATGTTGTGCTATTTCTTTTGCCTAGCGTGTCTTTTGGATCAGAGTCCTTGTTCTTGCAGGGTCTTCTGCCACCTGGCAAACTCCTACTCATCCTCCTTTTAAATCCAGCTCAAAAGCTCATACATAATAGCTCACACATATTGTCTGCCATGTGCCACACGTTGTTCTGAGTCCCTCGCTCGTATTAATTCAGAACTCAATGGTTCTCAAAGTGTAGCAACCTGTGCCAGCATCAGCATCACCTGGGAGCTGGCTAGAAAGGCAAACTCGAGAGGCTCACCCTAGACGGATTGGATCTGAAACCGATTCAGAGCAATTTGTGTCTTAACAAGCCCTCTAGGTGATTCTGACAGTCACTCAAGGCTGAAAACCAGTAGCTTAACTCATTTAATCCTGACAATAGTCTTAGGAGATATATATTTTAATTCACTTTACAGCTGAGGCACAGAGAGGTTAAATAACTTACCCAAGGCCATACTCTTAACTACCCAACATTCTTCTATTCAGTGTTATTCTCTCCATTTTTTTTGCCCTCTATGAAGAAATTCCTCTCTCCTCTAAATTATCTTCCTTTCTGTGTTCCCCGGGATGTTGTATCCAATCTATAACCTCTCTTTTCACATTCTATTATTTTTCTATTAAGAATTTTTTTTAACGTTTAATTTTTGAGGGGGGAGGGGGAGGGAGAAAAAGAATGAGTGGGGGAGGGGCAGAGAGAGGAGACACAGAACCCTAAGCGGGCTCCAGGCTGTGAGCTGTCTGCACGGAGCCGGACGTGGGGCTAGAACCCACGAACTGTGAGATCATGACCTGAGCTGAAATAAGATGCTCAGTGGACTGAGCCCCCCCCCCGAGGTGCCCCCACATTCTATTATTGTAATAAATGACTGTTTTGCAATAAAAGTTTGGTTTGCAGGAGACCAGTGAGGCCCTCCAAGACAGGGATGTTGCAAGTAATTCATCTGAAACCTTGTGCCTCATCTGGCCTAGCTGGTCGATCAACATTTGTTTAATGAAGGAAAACATGAAACAATCACAAGGTTTTATCCACACTTTGGGGGAATAAAATAAGTTTGAAATCATTTTGAATATTCTCTAAGGAGCAAAGATTTATAGATTTGGCCTCCTTGTTTTCATCGCCTCCTGGTTATCCAGGATGGTTTTTGTGAGGAAAATTGGCTTGGGCTGTGTTCCTGCTGCGTGCAGTTAGAATGAGCACCGTAATTCATTTCAACACCTATTGGCTACACTGAGTATTTATTCTATGTAAAACCCTGTGAAAACTGAGGGTAAGATTTAATTGGGTCTTAAATTGATTAACATTGCAATTATTTTAAGCCGCAATCCCGATTTTTTTCACATGGGAAAAGTCTGCCCAGAGTCTCCCCCGCCATCGCTTTCAAATTGTGATTCTCAAAAGCTGTCATAGACCCTAGTCCGAGGTAACCTATTTTCCTCCAAATAGTCACAGTATCAGCATGTGAGACAATCTCGAGAGGAAGGAATAACGTACTGACCTGCCTAGGGTATTTGAGCAGAAACATAGAATGGGGGAGAGCTGGGGAGAGGTAGGACTCAACATTTGTTGAACTTCACCCTTGACCCTCACAGTGATCCTGTGTTGGCCAATGTTGATCCCAACTTGTTCAGGTGAGGAAACTCAAGCTCAAGAGGTTACTTTCTATTCACAAAGTCACAGAGCTGCTAAGTGGCAACTTGGAGATTTGAACCTGAGTCTGCTGCCCCCCAGGATATGCTGTTTACTAACCAATATTCTTGACCTCTTGAGGGGGATGGTGGGAGAGGCACGATTCATGGAGTGCTTTAATTTCTAAATCCTGGAGGTCAGGCACCAACCCTTCGGCATCTTTTGTCTCATGTCTCCCTCCCTGTCCAGTGACCTGTTCAGTCCAACACACCAGTATCTATCACATAGAGTTTGTACAGATTCCATACCAGAACTCCCATTCTTCTAAGTGCCCTATAGCATTATAAACATGTCCTCTGAATGCTTCATTTTATAATCCCGGCACTGGGCTTTTGGTATTGATTATTTCGGGGCTAAAAAAAATATCTTCAGTGGTGCCTGGGTGGCTCAGTTGGCTAAGCATTCAGCTTTGGCTCCCGTCATGATCTCACATTTCATGGGTTCAAGCCCCTTGTCAGGATCTGTGCTGACAGCTCAGAGCCTGGAGCCTGCTTTGCATTCTGTGTCTCCCTGTCTCACATTCTGTCTCTCAAAAATAAATAAATGTTGGAGATAAAATTTCAGGCAGAATAATACATTTCACAACAATTGACAAAGGATTGCACTTTACAACCACATTCTCAACTTCCCAGAGCCTTATTTGAAGCACCTCTTGTTTTGGTGACTCTGCTTCTTCTCCCTGACATTGTCCCACAGGCCTCCTTCCCTGAGGAGCTTCGAGAGTGGACAGCCCAGACCTGTGGGATTCAGTACAGGAGTCAGAGGAGAATAAATGCAGGTGGGGGTTCAGCTTCACAGTCAATTCCTCCCCCTCTTCTGGGGCCAAATGCAGCAGCATCCAGTGTCCTAACCCAGGAAGGAGAATCTGAGCCCTGCGCTGGGAAATCATGGTAAGAAGCATGGATTGCCCAGGGGAGTTCAAAGTGGCACCACTCTGGTGTCCCTACTTGTCAAAACTTTATTTTGCATGAAATTCAATATATTCTATTTCTTTCCCAAATGGAAACAACTTTAATGGCATCTGGTGTATCTTTTGCCTTCAAACCTGATTGGTCTATGAAATACTTTTATATTTCCAAGGCTAAGCTGCTACGATGCGACGGGGCAACGTGAGGATGGACAAAAATACTGTGAAGATTCACATAAGGCAAATGACCGTGAAGATTTGAACATAAGTTTTATGGAAGACAAAACTACCATTTTTTTCCTTAAATCAAATGATAATCGTTAAGTGATAAAATCACTCTATCATTACTAGATGACCAAGCATATAAGACCCAGATTCTCTCTGGATTCTGTTTTCTGAACTGTCTGGAAGAAGCTCTCCCTCTAAATTCGGGGGCTTCTCCTACAGTAAAATGTGAATTGAAATATGTATCAATGTGTGGTGAGGTTTGAGGAAGGAGCTAGGCTGGTAGTTCCTTCCTTTTTCCCTTATTTAATTCTGTTCTACCTACTCCTTTTTAAAACGTATTTGCAATTTACAACACAAGCAATGCACTTTTACTCTACCTGGAGTTGGAGAGAGAACTCAGATATCCTGTGACTCAGCTATTCCCTCCCATGCATTTAAGAGAAACAAATACGTGCTCACAAAAAGATATGAACGGGAATGTTCACGGTGGCCTGATTACTAATAACTCAAAACTGGAAACAACCCTTATGTCCACCAACAATAAAACGTGTAAATAAACCATGGTATATTCATATAATGGAATATCATATGGAAATGCAAAGCTCAAACTACTGATATACACAATAACATAGATGAATCTCGAACACAAAATATTTAGTTTCACTTACGAGAACCTTAAGAACCAGGAAGGCTAATCTACAGTAACAGATGTCAGAAGGGTGGCTATCTCTGGGGATGGGGCACGGACTGGAAGAGGTATGAGGTTAGCTGGCAGGGAGATGGAGATGTTTATAGATATTGAACTGCCTGTGTTCCATGTGTATATGCATAAGGAAAAATTCATCAAGTTGTACACTGAATATTTGTGCACTGTACCATATATAAATTATACATCAGTAAGAGTATTAAAAAAACACAGAGCTGCACCAAGAAAACCTACCCACTGATGTTTTACCAAGAAGTCTGGGGACACAGTAATCCCAGTATTTCTTTTGCTAAGGGGCACACTGGAGGCCACATTGACCATTGTCTTATATACTGCTGTTACGTTAGATTTAGTTTCCTTTTTTTTTTTAATTTTTTAAATGTTTATTTTTATTTTTGAGACAGAGAGAGACAGAGCATGAATGGGGGAGGGTGAGAGAGAGAGGGAGACACAGAATCCAAAGCAGACTCCAGGCTCTGAGCTATCAGCACAGAGCCCAACGCAGGGCTCGAACTCATGGACCGCGAGATCATGACCTGAGCCGAAGTCGGATGCTCAACCGACTGAGCCACCCAGGTGCCCCAGTTTCCTTTCTTTTTTTTTTTTTTTTTTTTAAAAAAAAGGGTATTCATTTACTTTGAGAGAGACAGAGAGTGTGTGAACAGGGGAGGGGCAGAGAGAGAGGAGAGGGAGAATCCTAAGCATGCTCCATGGGGTCAGGGCACAGAGCCTGACTCGGGGCTTGAACTCACGATCAGGGAGATCATGACATGAACCGAAATCAAGATCAGACACTTAATCGCTTAATCGACTGAGCCACCCAAGCGCCCTGCTTTGGTTTTCCTTTGAATTCTCATTCCAATCTGGGAGGGATGCAGAACAGGTATTTTAGTGTGAGATCATACTGCAAATAGATGTCAAAGTTGGAATCACATCCAGGACATGTTGAAGCCAAAGGGGGTGCTCTAGCCATTCTACTGAGCTGCTTTCCAAGGCAAACTTTATTTGCAAATAAAGGTGAGCAAGCACACTCTCTCCAAACAATGACAACAACAAAGGGTAGAATTGTTTTTCATCTAAGACACTGGCTGGCTTTGGGTGGCTGAGGTGTGGGGGGGGGGAGGGTCCCTTTCATGAATAGATGCATTCACTGAGATTTCAGGGGCACAGGGAACTGCTCCCTACCCAGGAAACTGCCTCCCAGGGTTGCCAGATAAAATACAGGATGCCCAGTTAAGTTTGAATTTCACACAAACAATGGCTTTATTTTTTGACATACGTATGTCCAAAGTTTGCACAGGATTCTTACACTCATTGAAAAAATTATTTGTGACTTATGTGAAGTCCACAGTGAAGTGGGAAATAGTGTTTTTATTTGCTACATTTGGCTACATTTGGCACTGTTTCCTTCCCACCTTTTTTCATGATCCCTGCGAGTCCTAGAGCCTTTCATTTCACAGTCAGGGCTTAGAGGTAACTACAAAAAGCCAAGCACACACATAAACACAACTTCGAAAGCAGCTTCGATGAGAATGTTGGGGTTTCGGGGCGTAGGAAGGGACCCTGTGGAGAAATTGTCACCAAAAATTCTACCTTCTTCATTTTTTGGGTAAAAGATCTTCAAATTTCAAGAAGTTGGGGTGGGGGAGGTCTCCTGTGTTTATAAATGAATTATGACCCAGTTCCTTTTCATTTCTGGCTTATCTGGCCACCGTGCTGGAGACTGGGAGGAGGCAGGGAGACACCAGGGGCCCTCGCAAGCCTTCAAGATGTTGCTTTACTTGGCAATTTGTTAAGGGAAATAAAGAGTCTCCTCAAAATTTCCAGCTGCTAAAATAGCACCAGCTATAATTTTTGAATTATCTTTTTTTTTTTTTTCTTTTTGAGCAGGGAAGATTGCTTTTTCATGTTCTCTAGACAACTTTTTCTATAAACACTCTGTGTTAAGTTAGTCAGATAACTCTGAGATCCCACTTACTGGGAAGGGGAACTGTTAAAGGTACTAATCATTCAGGCAAGAACTTATACGAAGTACAGAAATCCCTGTCATGTTTCCATCTAAATTCAAGAGTCTACTCAACCTGGGGCACCTGATGACTCTTAATTTTGGCTCAGGTCATGATCTCACAGTTCGTGAGGATTGAGCCCCGCATTGGGCTCCCCGTGCTAGAGCCTGCCTGGGATTCCCTCTCTCTGCCCCTCGCCCTGCTCGTGTGTGCATGCGCACTCTCTCTCAAAATAAAGAAACATTAAAAAAAAAAAAATCTAATCAACCTGTCCAGGTAAGTGGATTAGCCACGGTGATACGATTGACTTTCTCCTTCTCTTGCAGGTTTCCTGTAACACTCGAGGACCAGGTCCTTTCCTTCTGCTCACGAGATGCTGATTCTCAGTAGCTAAATAGGAATATTTGTGAGAGGTATGTGGTTTAAGTTTAAATGCGGTGAGACTTTAAAAATGAGACACACACAACCTGTATACCGCACAAGAGGTCACAGTGAGCTAAGTAGATTCCCATTTGAATGCTATTAAAATTAAGATGCAGAGACACTAGATTCTGCTTCCAAACGGGTGAGAATTCCAAATTATAGCTCTAAACATGGGTTCCGGTGGCACTGCAGCAGTCTTTGCTGCAGGCTGGGGTGTTACTCCTGTGAATTTAAGAAATGAGATGCTGGCAAACCTTAATTCCTGATGTGGAGTTCTCCCTCAGATGACCTTCTAGGAGGAGATCGTGGCTGCTGAGAGCTGGACGTGCCACCCCCACTGCAGAGGGCCCATCATGCCCGACTTTATCAACCCCGCAACCTCAGGAGGTCGAAAATTCTGTTCTCTATTTCCTTATGCTTTAATGGATGTTTATTGAGCACCTACCATACACCAGGCTCTTGTAGGTGCTAGGGGTACAACAGTGAGCTTCAGCGTACCTGCAGAGTCCCTACTGTTAAGGTGTTCACGCTTCAGGAGAGGGGACAAACAACAGAGCGGTGACTAAATGCACAATTCCAGATTTTCTCCCAACACTGTTTACTAGCATCATCCCTCTACGCTTTCCACTTCTGCTCAATCATTCAAAGTTTACCCTCTTTCCACCCTGTCATTTGTTTTCAACACGACAGGAGAGAAGGAGAAAACAAAGAGTCGCGAAAGAGAAACTGTAGACCATAAACGTTTGCTATTTTCCATCTTCACTGTTCAGGGAAATGTCATATTGCATGCATAGTGCACATACTCTGATATTTATCGGTTCTAATTTTTGAGGGCCAAGAACTTTTGTTTTTATTAATTTTTGTCAGAAGGCCAAGTATAGGACAAAAAAACTAAGTGTACAATAGGGAGAAAAAGGCCGAGGAGAGAAGCATTCTCCCCTCACTCCCAGCCTTGCTAAACAGTGAGCCCACCCGCCAACCCATAAGTGGGTTCATTCCTTAAGCTTTCCCAGTCTGCACAAAGAAGTTAATTTCTGCGGTTTTTCAAAACTTGTTTGCCTGGGTTATGTCTGGTCTGTATCCATTTGAATTGTGTGAGATGGTGAACTCTTGGAGGCTGGGACCCTGTCTATTTTCATTCAATTTAGAAAGGGCAAAGCGGGGGCTAAATGCCCTGCAAGATAATGAGCAATCAGGAGTAGAAATTCAAGATGAAAAGGCTCAGGCCCTTCCTAACAAAATGGTTTGTTTGGCCCTGGCCCAAGGCCCTTCCAAATCACAGCAGACAGAAGAACACAATGCATGGCTCAGCGGGAGCCCGGACTCAAAGGAAAACGAAGAGAAAATATCTGAATACAAAAGCATGCAATCACTATGATTACAATTGTGAAAAGTAAGGGGACATAAGAGAGAACGTCGGAGGGGGTGCAAAGCTCAGAGAAGTGCTGTCTTGGAAAGGGAGAATCTGAGGAGAGGAAAATGCCTTAAACCTGTTGCTAACATATCGCAGGGCTAAAAGTTTAGTGGCAACTTGTTTCCTTAGATCAGGAGGAGATGAGCCTCTTGCACTCATTTGTCTCCTATTCTACTCCGCACACCACGCAGGAACCAACGGTTATCGATACTATGTACCGGGTACCACACACGTGTACTATCTTTAAGCATCTTAACCCCCTTCTGATGTAGGTATTATTGTTACCACCGTCTTCATTTTCCCCAGTTTATTAATGGGAAACCAAAAGGTTCAGCAAACTGACTGGGGTCACACATTAAGTAGTGGGTAGAGGCAGGACTTGAACCCTCACCTTGTTAGTCCAAAGCCCTGCTTTTAACTCTTACACTACCCAGCCTAGATTTGGGACAAGCTTCTTGTCTCTGAAACAAAAACACTAGAAAAACCCTAATTTCCTCTTCCTTTTCCCAGCTCAGGACTCAGCCCCTCAAGTTAATTATGTTACATTTCATTTCTGGAGAAAATGCTAGATCTTCAACACTAATGGACTGTGTCTGGGGATATTTAACTTCGGCTTACCTCTTTCCTAATATCCTAACCTGCATCCCCACCCCCCACCATGATCTCTCTTTTAACGCTCTTCCCTAACAACATAAAGATACTTTTAATGAAGTAAATTTTTGAATATTGCCTCTTTCCCCGCTCAGATGGCTATGTTTGTTTGTGTCGCAGCTTTGACCCGGACCGAGGCATTTGGTTTCTGTCATGAGGGGCACCTGCTCCGAATTAATTCCTCCTCTGCATTGTCATGAGCCGATAATCATTTGATATTCATCAAAGGACTTGGTTTCCTGCTCAGCTGAGGCCTGAGGGGAGAATTCCTGACATGAAAAATGGAGTGAGCTTAACTAGAACTAAGCACTCTAGCCTGGTGTTCAAACACACCTCATTTATCACACATACATCTCAATCGCTCGGAGAGGGTAGAGGACTGTGCCGGTTCAGACTCTTAATTGTACAATTCAGCCTGAAGCCAGACGAATGAAGCAGACTGTCTCTGATGCTTCCTTCAGACTGGGGACGCTGTGCCCACTTGGGATGCTCCCCTGCTGTCTCCCTTGGAATTACAAGCAGTGAGCAGGTAGTGACTGAAAGACTTGGGAAGAACGCCAAGTATTGTGTGGAACAGAGAAAATAAGAAGTATTCAAGTGTCAAATATGTAAGCAAAGCACACCTAAGCCACTAAACCAGATTTGTAGTTTGTTGAAATGGAAATGGAGTGATGGAGTCTCGCCTCTGAACATTCTGGTCTTCCGTCTTGGAGAGCAGGGGTTAATGTGGAGATCCGGCAGCCCTCTCTGGAGCTGCCTTGAAAACACCCCTAATCATCAGAAATACAACTGCTGAAGTGTACAATTCACAGATGACTTAACACTTATTCCTGCATTAAGCAGTATGCTCGGTCATATTTAATTAAATGATTGGTAAATGACTATGATAAAATGCTAACGGAGAACATTTTCAATTAATAACGTAATTGCTTTGGGCCGGACATACAGTCAGAGAAGGAAAAACAAATGAACAAATAAGTAACTACCCAGGCACTAAAACCTTCTAGGCTGAATTTGGTAAAGCATAACCGCTTGGCTGACTAGAGCATTTGAATACATTTTTCAAAGAATTACATATGTTTACCTAATACACAATAGTGTTATTAATTTTAAATGTGATCTGGGGCTGAATTAATTATTTTTTCTGAGACAATGTAATGGTTTCTCCAGTTAATGTAATTAACTTCACATCGGGCATCCGTGCATTCACACTGGAGGGCCCATTACACAAATTCATTTTCAGTGCTCTTTCTGCAGCAGCTCAGGAGGCAATACCCTGACTCTGTACTCACATGGCCAGAAAATCGGCTTCCACAGACCCCATTGGAGACAGCTGTGAGAGCTGAGCTGGGCTTCTCAGGGTGGACTGCTCCTATTCTCAGAATGGGTCTTTAATTCCTGCTGAATTTGCCAACAGAAGACCTTACTATAAATAAGTCATGAAAACATGTGTGTGTGAGAGAGTAAAATTCTACATAGAAGCCAGTGGATGCACAACGCGCTGCAAAATGGGATCGTCCACAGAATACATCTTTCCCCTTTTTCACTCAATAATGATAAGGATATCTATACTGCCAACAGAAACAATAATGGTACTTACCACCAATTGAGTATTCTGTCTTGCACTGTTGCATGCATTTTACATGTATTAACTCAAACCTTACATCAACCCATAAACAAGATACTCTTACTATTTCCAATTTTCATATGAGGAAACTGAGCTACAGAGAGAGGTTAATTGAGGTCACACATAACTAGCCAGGATTAAAATCCAGGTAATTTGTCTCCAGCAATCTAGTTCTTTTTTTTTTTTTTAAGTTTTTTTTTTTTCAACGTTTTTTATTTATTTTTGGGACAGAGAGAGACAGAGCATGAACGGGCGAGGGGCAGAGAGAGAGGGAGACACAGAATCGGAAACAGGCTCCAGGCTCTGAGCCATCAGCCCAGAGCCCGACGCGGGGCTCGAACTCACGGACCGCGAGATCGTGACCTGGCTGAAGTCGGACGCTTAACCGACTGTGCCACCCAGGCGCCCCAGCAATCTAGTTCTTAAATTCAGTGCCTCACTGCCTCAGTAAGAGCAAGGATATAAAGGTTTAACGAGTAATTATATGTTTGACTGAGCTCACAGGAACACAGGATTGATGTCAAAGTTTCCCTTTGCATTTAACGGTTCCTTTGTTCTCTTTTCCTATCTGCGTAGTTGCTTCTGATCACAACAGTAATCGTATGACAATTTAGAAAATTTAGACAGTATGGAAGAACACAAATAAGGAAAATCACCCATAATCCCATCATGATACACTTTCCCATTTTTGACAGGTAGATAAAAAGATAGGTATGTAGTTAGACATATACAGCTGTACACATGGACATATACGTACATGTGTAGATAAGGATAGAGATATAAAATAAGGCTCCATGAGAATAGTATCTTTGTCCATTTTATTTACTGTGATATTTCAAGTTTCTAGAACAATGCTTAGCATAGGGTGGGGGGTCGGTAACATTTGTTGAATGAATATAAATAATGCACTTACTGATTCCAAAAATATTTACTGAGAGCCTTCTCTATGTCAGCCACTGTTCTGGACACTGGGGTTGGAACAGTGATAAACAGAGATCCCATCCCTATGGGGGTAGTGGACAGTGGCCAACAATAAACAAGTAAATAAATTACATATATGCTTGCGCTTGTGTGCATGTGTTTATATGCACATACATACCCACATATGCACATCAAGTGATATCATATGATAAGCTTCATGAAGAAAAATAAAGCAGGGAAGGGGGTTACAGAATGTGGAAGGGGATGGGGTAGCAATACGAAGTAGAGAGCCAGCAAAGACCTCGCTGAGAAGGTACCATTTGAGATGAGACATGAAACTGGTCAAGAAGGGTCACATAGACGGCTGGGGAAGGACAGGCAGGGAGATGCCAGTGCAAAGGTGTGGGAGCAGACTGGGCTTGATCTGTTGGGGGAACATCCAGGAGGCCGATGTGACAGATGCAGAGTGAGTAGAGGTGGAAAGAATGACAAGAGCCAGGAATTATTGTGGAGCT
Organism: Lynx rufus; assembly: GCF_022079265.1. NCBI lineage: Eukaryota > Metazoa > Chordata > Mammalia > Carnivora > Felidae > Lynx > Lynx rufus. The sequence continues at coordinate 50,317,365 of NW_025814867.1, read as the reverse complement.
GGGGATGTCCAATCATGTAGGGCTTTGTTGGACCATTGTGAAGGCTTTGGCTTTGACTCTGAGTGAATGGGGAGTCACTGGAGGATTCTGCACAGAGCAGTGGAGCAGGAGAGAAAAAGAAGAGTCAAGAATGATTCTAAAGTTTGGCTTTTATGACTGGAAGGATGGAGACAGGGAATTAATTGAGATGAGGGATGCTGGAGGAAAGGTAGTTTGGATGGGACTAGGGGGAGAGGAGTCTGGTTCTAGATACACAAAAATCTGAGGTCCAAGTAGAGAGGTCAAGTGGGCAGTTGCATATACATATCTAGAGTGTGAGGGAGATTTTCAGGCTGGATACAGTGATGTGAATATCTAATTACAAAATTTAGATTATTTTATGAATATGGTAATCTATTTTCATTTAACAATATATTATGAAAATTTTCTGATGTGGTTAAAATTACATATATTTAAAATGAGTTCAATCTAACACTGAAGAATAGTCCTAGAAAGCCACATTTGTTATCTTGTTTAACCCTCACACAAACACCACAGTGTAGATATTGTGATGCTCATTTACGAATGAGGAAAATTAGGCTTGAATGGGGTAAAATGACCTGCTCACAGTCACCACCAGCACATGGGAGGCTAGGATACAAATATGGATTTTCTAGGGCTTTTTCTACCACACTACGTTTGCTGCTAAGGTGACATTCCTATTTTCACTTTTCTCAAACTATGACAAATCTATAGAAAGTTTATTGCAGTTAAATATCCGTTAAGTATCTCAGGATGTTGGTCAAAAATAGAATCTATAATGACACACTACGTATTGCATAACATGGTGATGTGCAGCTTTTATCTAATCTGATCATTTGCAGATGGCATAAATTCACATAATGATGCACACACACCATGGTGATCATTTCCTCACTGTTACATAAGAAAATTGCTTATTGCTTTCCTGGCATTCCTTGCTCATTTTTGTCCTCTTGGATCCTGGTTGAAGGTCACTGACCTTCCTAATCCGGAGGCAATAAGAGTCTACGGATCTGAGCTGATGAGCTGGAAGGAAACCATTGTTTATTCATAGGGCTTCACCTTCTGAAATTTCTTAAAGCACCAATGGCAATGTGTTATGGCAGAGGAAAGACAAGGTGTGAGGTCATCACAAATTCTCTTAGAGTCATGGAAGCAGGGCTTCTGATGTCCCTTCCGAGTCATAGCCTGAGGCTCATGGTACCACAAGATGCTGAGAGGAAAAACTAGGCAAAGTAAAAAGAAGTCATGAGCTCATACAGAAGAGCAGGTGAGTGTCCACTGGCAGAATTTGTATTTTTCGGCCATGCAGGGGGTTGCATTCATTTTTCAACAGAATGACTCAAATGATCCAATTTAGAAAGGAGGCCTGCAGGTAAGACACACACCTCTTCAGAGTAGGGCTGGGGTGGTGCTGCTGCCCATCACATTCCCAGGAAATAAACCCAAGATTTGTTTATTTCAAAATACTTCTTTTTTTTAATTTTTAATTTTTTTTTCAACGTTTATTTATTTTTGGGACAGAGAGAGACAGAGCATGAACGGGGGAGGGGCAGAGAGAGAGGGAGACACAGAATCGGAAACAGGCTCCAGGCTCCGAGCCATCAGCCCAGAGCCGGACGTGGGGCTCGAACTCACGGACCTGCGAGATCGTGACCTGGCTGAAGTCCGACGCTTAACCGACTGCGCCACCCAGGCGCCCCCAAAATACTTTTTTTAAAACCAAATCATGCAAGGCATTTTCTTTTTGAGTACCCTAGGATATTCTGTCCTTAAAATACTCCTGTTTTATGCATAGCAGTTACATAGTTCTTGGTTGATAAACTATGAGTTCATAGTTTAAATCAATAGTGGGGCGCCTGGGTGGCTCAGTCGGTTGAGCGTCCGACTTCAGCTCAGGTCATGATCTCGGGATCTATCTGTGAGTTCGAGCCCCGCATCGGACTCTGTGCTGACCGCTCAGGGACTGGAGCCTGCTTCGGATTCTGTGTCTCCCTCTCTCTCTGCCCCTCCCCTGCTCATGCTCTGTCTCTCTCTGTCTCAAAAATAAATAACACCATTAAAAAAATAACATAAAAAAATATTGATAAGTTCTACTGATTCTCAAGGACTTTTTATCCACCAGACTACCAGAGAAGTGTTTCAAAAACTAACTCATTTCATCCTCTTTGAAACCATGTTTCACTGAGGGGAACTGAGTCATCTTTTCTGAGGCCACACAGTGGTAAGAGGGGGAGCTGGAAGCATAATCTAAAGGGCAGTCCAGGCTCTTTCTTCAAAAAAATGGGGTTGGGGACATCTGGGTGGTTCAGTCTGTTGAGTGTCCGACTTGATTTCAGCTCAGATTATGATCTCACAGTTTGTGGGGTCAAGTCTCACATCGGGCTCTGCGCTGACAGTGCAGAGCCTGCTTGGGATCCTCTCTCTCCCTCTCTCTCTGCCCCTGCCCATGCCCCTGCCCCACTCACGTGTGCACTCTCACTCTTTCCCCAAATAGATAAATAAACATGAAAAAAATGAGGGGGAAAATGTTGAGGGAAACTGAGTGCAATCATTTCCACAGGTGTATGCAGTGTTTTCTAATTTGCTTGAAAACCTCTAGCCTTTCCCAAGGGTTTTCCAAGGAAATTGCAGAGATCCAAGTTGGTGCAAGCCAGTCTGTAGTGTCTGGGAAGCAACATGAGGAAAGGGAATGGAAGGACATAGCAGAAGGTGAGAACACGGTGAGTGAGGCTCTGGCTTCCTCTGGGCTCCCCCTCTGGTCTCCCACTCCGGCTTCTCTGTTGTCCTTCTCTCAGAAGGAATTACAACACAATTCCCTTTTTCCCTACCTCCTTCCCATGGAAGAAATGGAACTTTTAAAACCCTAGACAGCCTTTGATGGAGGGATAGAAATGACCAACCAAAATTATGGCATGACATTAAGCGTTTTTTTGTTTTCATCTTTTTTGGTCATAGTTGGTTTGATTTAAGTGATGGTATAATGTGGAAGAATCAAGAAGAAATCTCAAGCCTTATTTGGCCCAAAGTTCCAATCCTTTCAAATAAATCCATGTGGGATTCTGGAGAAGATGGCAGGGTAGGAAGAGCCTAAGCTCACCTTTCCCACAGATACAACTAGCTGACACCCACATCAGTGTAAATAACCCAGAAATGACGTGAAGACTGGCAGACCAGACTCTCCACAGCTAAATGTGGAGGTGAGGCCATGCCAAAGAGGGTAGGAAGGGTAGACATGCTGTCAGGAGTTAAATGGACCAGGGGGACTGTCCTCAGGAGGAAGGGACCGGTTAAGCTCAGAGAAGGGAGGGAAACAGACCCTCACACCAGAAACCCCAGGCAAAGGGAACCTGCATGGGTAAGATGACATTTGACTTTCAAAATCTGAGGGGAAGAATTTCTCAAATTCTTACAATCAGCAGGGCCTCACACCTGCAACTGTAAAAATCAGCTGACTCAGCTCTAGGAAAGCTGGAAGGCTAAGGGGAAACTGAGGCCCTCCCCTTAAAGAGACAGCACAACAAACGGCCCCATGGAGATACAGCACAGAAGCAGCAGTCTGAAAACCACCTGGGGTATATGAGAAGGAGATTTATTTTACTAACCTCAGAGTGTGTACTAGAGAGGCAAGGATCACTGGGAGACTTCCAGGAACGAAGGGGTTGGTGGCCCCTATTTCCACTCCCCACCCCCCAGCCTGGACGCACAGACACCTGTGGGAACTGGCAAAGGGCCAAGGCTCACCTAATTTGCTAATAGTGTGCCCTACCCCCATGTTCTCCTGTGGACATGGCCCCTTCTCCCCCCACCGCCCAGCCAGCTCTCTGCTCCCACAGCAAACCTCTGCCAACCTTGCTGACATTGCCACCCCAGCCCCCAAGTCTCCGGCAAGCCTGCCCCTTACAGTATGCCCTTGGCTGGAGCCCATCCAAAGTGGTGCCAGGAGTCTGGCAGTGTGCAAGCAGCCCCAACAGGGACCAGCAGCACTCCAAAGTGACTTCTGCCCTGTGGAGAGGAGAAGCTAACCACACACACGAGTCTGACCTCAGGCCACATCCACCAACAGAAGCTTCTCAGGGGACAGTACAGGGACGGCACTCTTTGGTTCAGTGCTACCGCATCTCTGGAAAACACTTGGTATGACTCAACTCAAGCCCAAGGCAGCCCCAGACTGGCCCACTAACACCACAAGGACCAAACCCGGCCTGCCCACCACAGGCAAAGAAAGCCATTTTAGACAACTGGACTGAAGGCAGACATGACTCAGCCACAACACTAGTATGCATGCAGCACACATAGGAGACACCTGTGAAGCACCAGGTTCTGGTGAACAAGGGACACTGCACTACAGGGCACGACAAGACCCCTTCTTTATAAGGCCAATACTTTCAAGAGCAGGAGACATAGCTGACTTTCCTAACACATAGAAACAGACACAGAGAGTCAGGCAAAATGAGGAGACAGATGAATATGTCCTAAATGAAAGAACAGGACAAAAATCACATCAAGAAGAGCTAAACAAAACAGATAAGCAATATGCCTGACAAAGAACTTCAATAGTCATAAAGATACTCATTGGGCTTGAGAAAAGAGTGGAGAACCTCACTGAGATGTTTAACAAAGAGAAAACAAAAGAACCAATCAGAGATGAAGAACTTAATAACTCAAATTAAAAATACACTAGAGGGAATAAACAGTAGACTAGAGGAGGCAGAAGAATGGATCAGTGACCTGGAGGACAGAGTAATGGAAAGCAATCAAGCTGAACAGGAGAGAGAGAAAAAAATACGGAATGAAAATAGATTTAAGGAACTCAGTGACACAAGCAGGCATCATAACATTCGCGTTATAGGGATTCCAGAAGGAGAAGAGACAGAAAAGGGGGCAGAATATTTATTTAAAGAAATAATGGCTGACAACTTCCTGAATCTAGGGAATAGAATCCAGATCCAAGAGGCATACAGAGGCCCCCAACAAAATCAACCCAAGGAGGTCCACACCAAGGCACATAGTAATTAACATGGGAAGAAGCAGTGATAGAGAGAGAATTTTAAAAGCAACAAGAGAAAATAAAACAGTTACATATAAGGGAGACCCCACAAGGCTATCAGTGCATTTTTCAGCAGGAACTCTGCAGGCCACAAGGGAATGGCATGTATATTCCAAGTACTGAATGGGAAAAGCCTGCAGCCAAGAGTACTTTATTCAGCAAGGCTATCATTAAGAATAGAAGAAGAGATAAAGAGTTTCCCAGACAAACAAAAGTTAAAGAAATTCATGATTGCTAAACCAGCTCTATAGAAAATTGTAAAAGGCACTGTGAGTGGAATGGAAAGACCATAAGCAGGAATAAGAAAAGGAGGAAGCAAAAAAGCAGTGAAATTAAGTGTATCTATAAAAATCAGTCAAGGGATCCACAAAATAAAAGGATGTACAGTATGACACTATCCATATACCTAAAGCACGGGAGATTGGGAGAAGAGTAAAGAACGCATTCAAACTTAAGTGACCATCAAGTTAATATAGACTGCTATATACAGAAGATGTTATATGTAAACCTAATGGTAACCACAAGTCAAAAGCCAGAAATAGATATGCAAAAACTAAAGAGCAAGGAACCCAAATATATCACTAAAGAAAGTCAACAAACAATGAGAGAAGAAAATGAGAATAAAAGAACAGAGTACTACAAAAACAACCATAAAGCAAGTAACAAAATGGCAGTAAATACATACTTCTCAATAATTACTTCAAATGTAAATGGACAAAATGCTCCAATCAAAAGACATAGGGAGGGGTGCCTGGGTGGCGCAGTCGGTTAAGCGTCCGACTTCAGCCAGGTCACGATCTCGCGGTCCGTGAGTTCGAGCCCCGCGTCGGGCTCTGTGCTGACGGCTCAGAGCCTGGAGCCTGTTTCCGATTCTGTGTCTCCCTCTCTCTCTGCCCCTCCCCCATTCATGCTCTGTCTCTCTCTGTCCCAAAAATAAATAAACGTTGAAAAAAATATTAAAAAAAAAAAAAAGACATAGGGAGATAGAATAAATAAAAAAGCAAGACTCATCTATATGCTTCCTACAAGGACTCATTTCAGAATTAGAGACACATACAGATTGAAAGTGAAGGGGTGAAAAAGCATTAATCATGCAAATTGAAGTGGAAAAAAAAGCCAATATAAGTAGCAATACTTATATTAGAAAAAAATAGACTTTAAAACAAAGACTATAACAAGAGATATAGAAAGATACTATATAACCATAAATGGAACACTCCAACAAAAAGATACAACAATTATAAGTATTTATATACCCAACATGAAAGCACCCAAATACATAAAACAACTATTAACAAACATGAAGGAAATAATCGATAGTAATACAATAATAGTAGGGGACCTTAACACCTCACTTACATCAATGGACAGATCATTCAAACAGAAAATTAACAAAGAAACAGTGGCTTTGAATGATACATTGGTCTAATAGATATATTCAAAACATTTTATCCTAAAACAGCAAAATACACATTTTTTCAAGGACACATGAAACATTGTCTAGAATAGATCACATATTAAGCCACAACACAAACCTCAACAAATTCAGAAAGATTGAAGTCACACCATGCATCTTTTCCAACCATGATGGTATGAAATAGAAATCACCCACAAGAAAAAATCTGGAATAACACAAATATATGGAGGTGAAATAACATGGTACTAAATACTGAATGGGTCAACCAAGAAATCAAAGAGGAAATCAAAAGATACATGGAGACAAATGAAAATGAAAGCACAATGGTCCAAAATCTTTGGGATGCACCAAAAGCTGTTCTCAGAGGGAAGTTTATATCAGTACAGGGTTACCTCAAGAAGCAAGAAAAATCTCAAACAACCTAACCTTACACATAAAGGAGCTGGAACAAGAAGAAACAAAACCTAGAACCAGCAGAAGAAGGTAAATAATAAAGATTACAGCAAAAATAAATGATATAGAAACTAAAAAAAACCCAATAGAACAGACCAATGAAACCAGGAGCTGGTTCTTTGAAAAGGTTAATAAAATTGATTAACCTTTAGCCAGACTCATTACAAAAAAAAAAAAGGGAGAGAGAAATAAAGAAGACTCAAACAAAATCAGAAAAAGGAGAAAGAACAACTGATACCACAGAAATACAAAGGATTATAAGAGGATATTATGAAAAATCAGATGCCAACAAATTAAACAACCTAGAAGAAATGGATAAATTCCTAGAAATATAGAACATCCCAAAACTGAATCAGGAAGAAATAGAAAATTTGAACAGACTGATTACCAGCAAAGAAAATGAATCAGTAATCAAAAAACTCCTAGCAAACCCAAAGTTCAGAACCAGATGGCTTCATAGGTCATTTCTACCAGACATTTAAAGAGGCATTAATACAAATTCTTCTCAAACTATTCCAAAAAAGTAGAAGAGGAAGGAAATTTTCCAAAATCATTCTATGAGGCCAGCATTACCCTGATTCCAAAACCAGATAAAGACCCTACAAGAAAAGAGAACTACAGGCCAGTTTCTCTGATGAACATAGATGTGAACATCCTCAACAAAATATTAGCAAACTGAATCCAACAATGCATTAAGAGAATGATTCATCACGATCAAGTGGCATTTATTCCTGGGATGCAAGGGTGGTTTAACATTTACAAATCAATCAATATAATACATCACATCAATAAGAGAAAAGATAAAAACTATACAATCATTTCTATAGATGAAGAAAAAGCATTTGACAAAGTACAGCATCCATTTACGATCAACAAAAAAAAAACCCTCAACAAGTTTAGAGGGAACATTCCTCAACATATTAAAGGCCATATAAGAAAAACCCACAGGTAGCATTATATTCAATGGTGAAAAACTGAGAGCTTTTCCCTTAAGATCAGGAACAAGATAAGGATGTCTACTCTCCTCACTTTTATTCAAGATAGTATTGGAAATCCTAGCCATAGCAATAGGACAAGAAATAAAAGGCATCCAAATTGGTAAGGAAGAAGTAAAGCTGCCATTATTTGCAGATGACATGATATCATGTATAGAAAACCCTAAAGATTCCACTAAAACACTACTAGAACTGATAAATGAATTTAATAAGGCCACAGGATACAAAACCAACATACAAAAATCCGTTACATTCCTATCCACTAATAATGAATAAGCAAAAAGAGAAATTAAGAAAACAATACCGTTTTACAATTGCACAGAAAATAATATCTTGGAATAAATTTAGCCAAGGAGGTGAAAGACCTGTACTCTGAAAACTATAAAATATTGATGAAAGAAGTTGAAGATGACACAAATAAATGGAAAGATATTCCATGCTTATGGATTAGAAGAACAAAGATTGTTAAAATGTCTGTACTACCCAAAGCTATCTAAAGATTTAATGTAATCCCTATCAAAATACCAAAAGCATTTTTCACAGAATTAGAACAAAGAATCCTAAAATTTGTATGGAACTACAAAAGACCCTGAATAGCCAAAGCAATCTTGAGAAAGAAGAATAAAACTGGAGGTTTCACAATTTCAAATTTCAAGATATACCACAGAATTGTGGTATACATATAGATCGTTGGAACAGAATAGAGAGCCTAGAAATAAACCCACAAGTGTGTGGTCAATTAATCTTTGGCAAAGCAGGCAAGGATATGTGATAGGAAAAAGTTTCTTTAACAAATGATGCTGGAAAAACTGCACAGCAACACGCAAAAGAATAAAACTGGACCACTTTTTTACATCACACACAATAATAAACTCAATATGAGTTTAACGACCTAAATATGAGACCTGAAACCATAAAAATCCTAGAAGAGAACACAGGCAGTTACTTCTCTGACATTGGTTGTACCGACATTTTTCTAGTATGCCTCTTGAGACAAGGGAAACAAAAGCAAAATAAACTATTGGGACTACATTCAAATAAAAAGTTTCTGCACAGCAAAGGAAACAATCAACAAGACTGAAAGACAACCTAATGGGAGAAAATATTTGCAAATTACATATCTGATAAAAGGTTGGTATCCAAATTATATAGAGTTCATAATAGAGTTCATACAACTCAACACCAAAAACCAAACAATCTAATGAAAAAGTGGGCATAAGATATGAACAGACATTTCTCCAAAGAGTCTGTTCTCCATAAAGATGGCCAACAGATACATGAAAAGATGCTCAACATCACTCATCATCGGGGAAATGCAAATCAAACTACAATACACTGTCAGAATGGCTAAAATCAACAACACAGGAAACACCAAGTGTTGGCGAGAATGTGAAGAAAAAGGAACCCTTGTGCACTATTGGTGGGAATGTAAACTGGTGCAGCTACTATGGAAAACAGTATGAGTTTCCTCAAAAAATTACAAATAGAATTACCGTATGATCCAGTAATTCCACTATTAGGTATTTACCCAAAGAATATGAAAACACTAATTTGCAAAGATATATGCACCCCTATATTTATTGCAGCATTATTTATAACAGCCAAATTATGGAGGCAACCCAAGTGTCCATCGTAGATGAATGGATTAAAAAGAGGTGGTGTGTGTGTGTGTGTGTGTGTGTGTGTGTGTGCAATATTATTCAACCATAAAAAAGAATGAAATCTTGCCATTTGCAACAACATGGATGGACCTGGAAGGTATAATGCTAAGTGAAATAAGTCAGAGAAAGACAAATACCATATGATTTCACTCCTAGGTGAAATTTAAGAAACAAAACAAATGAACAAAGAAAAATGAACAAACTGGAAAACACACTCTTAACTACAGGTTACAAACTGATGGTTACAAGAGGGGAGGTTGGTGGGGCGATATATGAAATAGGTGAAGGGGATTAAGAGCACACTTATCATGATGAGCACAAAGTAATGTATATAATTGTTGAATCACATTATTATATGGATGAAACTAGTATAAAACTGTGTTTTCTATACTGGGATTAAAATAAAATAAAATTTAAAAAAATGTTGTTAAGGACCAATTTCACATATCCTTGGTGTCCTTTCTTAAAAAAATATTATGAGGATGGGGCGCCTGGGTGGCGCAGTCGGTTAAGCGTCCGACTTCAGCCAGGTCACGATCTCGCGGTCCGTGAGTTCGAGCCCCGCGTCGGGCTCTGGGCTGATGGCTCAGAGCCTGGAGCCTGTTTCTGATTCTGTGTCTCCCTCTCTCTCTGCCCCTCCCCCGTTCATGCTCTGTCTCTCTCTGTCCCAAAAAAAAAAAAAATATTATGAGGATAACAAACATCAAACAAGTAGAGATTATTTGGCAAGGTAAAGAAAAATAATAAACCCATATGCAGAGAGATTCATGGGGGCTCAAAGGATGAAAAGTTTTATTATTCTAAGCCTTTGCTATCTAATATGATGGCTACTAGCCATGTGTGTCTATTGTTCACTTGAAATGTAGCTAATGCAACTGAGAAGGTGAATTTTTAATATTACTTAATTTTAATTACATTTAAAAATTTGTACTCAATTCAGCTATCTTCAGTATGTCTGGAACAACTTGGAAATGTGGATGAACGTTTTCAAATATAAACTTTGTGAAAGTTAAATACAGATAAAGGATTTCTGATAAAAATTTAACATCCAAATTGAGGGTTTGGTTTTGTTTTTAGTAGGCTCCATGCCCAACATAGGGCTTGAACTCACAGCCCCGAGATTGAGACTCACATACTCTACTGACTGAGCCAGCCAAGTGTCCCCAAATTGAGTGTTTTAAGTTTAAAATACCCACCAGACGGGTCTGGATGGCTCAGTCGGTTAAGTGTCCAACTTTGGCTCAGGTCATGATCTCATGGTCTGTGGGTTCGAGTCCCTCATCAGGCTCTGTGCTGACAGCTCAGAGCCTAAGCCTACTTTTGATTCTGTGTCTCCCTCTCTCTGCCCCTGCCCTGCCCATGCTCAGTCTCTGTCTCTTAAAAATAAAATGTTAAAAAAAACTTTAATAAAATACCCATCAGATTTTGTAGTATGAAAAAATAATGTAAAATATCTCATTAATAATTTTTATATTCATTATATATCAAAATGGTAGTATCACAGATACAGTGGATTAAATATGTTATTAAAATGATTATCACACACTTCTTTTTATATTTTTCTACCGTGGCTACTAGAAAATTTTAAATTACATATGTAGTTTCATTATATTTCTATTGGAGAGTGATAGTCTAAAACGTCCTACAGTTTGTTAATTAAACCGTATCAAATGGTACTATGAGCATCAAATAGGTTTTGGTGATTTTTAGTCAGTTGTATAAATGAGAAAATAGTAAAAATCTTGTACTACACACCACACAGAGTCACTAGATTTGTGAAACATTACACTGTCATAGAGAAAGCAAGAAATGGAATTCTTAAGTGTCTAATAAAAACAATTAACAGTTCTCCCTATAGCTCAAATATTATGGCTTTCTTTTCTACTTGCATCTCCCTCCAAAGTTCTCACTCGACGCAGGATGAGCCTCTTCTCAGACCGGCCAAAGGATTCACTGTGGCAACTTCCAGCATTTTTATTAAGACTCAACATGCATTGATTCAAGCCTGGTAACAGAACCCAGAGTCTTCAGAACAAGGGTGGGTAAGAGAGACAGACAGACCGACAGGGAGGTGTGAGTATATGCTCATGACTTTGAGCATTCCTATTTCATGACTTTGGCCACTGAGACTTTGTTTCTTCCACATCACCATGTCAAACAAAACACCCACCCACGTCACAACACACAGGAGGCATTGTGCCAGCTGAGTGGGCAGTTGTAGGAACTCCCTATTGCTATGACTTGAGAAGACAAAGCCCACAAGACAGAGACATTCTTCCTGAGAGCTACTTCTGAAGCCACAGTCCCTCTCCTCTGACCTACTCTTGTCTCTGTAGGATTGCATCATTGCTGGAAAATCCAGAGAAATGTTGCTCTTTGAGCTCTTCTTTAAGCTGGTAAAAGTCATTTCTGCAGAAACTTGTGCAGCCAGTAAGGGAAATTTGCTTAGAACCCTAATGTGTACTTTGTGGGGCCAGTGGTGATAAATCCCCAAATTAACTGCAGATTTGACTTGTGCTGCATTTTGTTGTATTATTTTCGTGAAAGCTCCGAGAAAGGGAGCTCTGAGACTTATTTAATTTGTAAGTTTGAAAAACCAGGAGCCTCTTGGGTTTACAAAGGCAGTGAGTGAAAATCAGGAAGTGTGGGTTTATTAGTGCCTGACTGCTGGTGTCACCCAGGGTCTCTGTGACTCTGCCTTCCCATCAGCAATTTCGGGTGGATGATCCCTGCCTAAGGCCAAGGGAATAATAGAAACAACTTTAAGTGAGCTCTGGAAGAAATTATCATATTTGGAAAATGAAGGCAGACTTTATTTTCTGTGGTCACCACCTTTGCCTTACCTGATGCATTGTGGAAATTGGTTTTGCAGTGTGAAAAGCATTTGTGCTCACTTTCACCCCCTCAATAAGTGATATATTAAGATTGGTTTCCAGGATTTTCTTCAGCGATTTCTAACTTGGGGTCACAATTTCTGCAGTATGAAATTCCGAGCAGTTTAGGATAATAAAATAATAATACCTGAGGTTCTGAGGGTTCAAAATCAAATCCCCCCATGTGACTACAGGTAAATATCAAAAAAGCATGTACATTCTATGGAATACTCCTAAGTTAAAATTTGAGTTTGAGTCATAGAGTACATTTTTTTAAATGTGTATTTTTGAGAGAGACACAGAGAGAGCGAGAGAGAGAGAGAGAGAGAGAGAGCGAGCAAGCAAGCATGAGTGGGGGAGGGGCAGAGAGAGGAAGACAGAAAATCCCAAGCAGGCTCTGCACTGTCAGCACAGAGCCTGATGCGGGGCTTGAGTTCACAAGTTGTGAAATGACTTCAGCCGAAACCAAGAGTCGGATGCTTAACGGACTCTTGGTTTCAGCTCAGGTCATCTCAGAGGGCTTTCGAGGGCCTCTGCATTAATGCTTATGAGACTGAGTTAGAATCTAACGACATGAGTCTCATTTCAATGCTGGCAACTGGTATAAATTAAAATAGTAGATTCTTTGGTGATGTATCATGCATTCTGTTGAAAACATTTAGATCTTTCCAATCTGCATTTGTTTCTTCAAAAATGATGGCACAAGTGTGAGCATACTCTTAAAAATCTTAAACAAATCGCACTGCAGGATCTGTTTGTGTGATACATTATTAATCTTTCAGACTGAAACATGAATCGCTATAACTCAGGTCTAGCAAACACTGAAATATCAATTGACTTCGTCTCAAATGCGTTATCCCAAGGCAGCCAATTAGGAATGCCTTCAGACTTTCTCTCGTCTGACACTATAAATGAATAATAACTGGTCTCGTAGGCTAGATTCTTGAATGGAAATCTTTCATTTGGACATTGTAGTGTGAGCTATATTCTTAAAGTTGCAGGTTTTGTTGGATGGAAATCTGAACACAAACCTATTGAGTCAAAGTAGATATATCCCAAGTTGTAATGCCTTAGTTTCTCTGGAACTAAATAGGGATGCATACTGAGTTGAATGTTGAATATTCAGTTGAATGTCCTCGACTTGCCTGACTAGAACTGATCTTTTTTGGGGATGGGTGCGAGGATACGCTTAAATGGGATTGGTGAGGTTATCTCAATTCTCCACGTGAGACAGCAACTGAGATGTAAGTTTAGGCAAAGTTGGGACACAGGAATGATCACCCACTTGATTCGGTCTTTGGGGCTTTATTCCAATGCTCCTCAAATTTTCCTCCCCTACTTCCTAACTGAACCTTTAGGAAAGGGTAATTGATGTTTTTAACTCACTGTGTTGGGCCAGGTGATTTGAGGCTTAAATGTTTTGAAAGATGCTATTGTAATACCTCCTTGGTAGGCAGCCTCTAGCATCTCCCAGTGATCCCTGCCTCCCAGTGTTCACACCCCTGTGTAATCCCCTCCCTCTGATTGTAGGCTGGACCCAGAGACTGGTTCCTAACAAATAGAATATAGTGAAATGATGGCTTCTCTCTACCTTCTCTTGCTCACTCATTCTGACGGAAGCCAGCCTCCATGTCGTGAGCTGCTCCATAGACAGGCCCATGTGGCAAGGAAATGAAGGAGGCCTCTGGCCAATAACCAGCAAGCAGCCATCAAATGTTCAAGCCTGCCAAGAGTAACATGAGGGAGTCTGGACGTGGATCTTCCAACAGCTGAGCCTAGAGACGACTGAGGCCCAGACCTACACCTTGTCTGTCAGCTCCTAAGATGCCCTGAGCCAGAGGACCCACCTAAGCTACACCTGGATTCTTGGTCCCCAGAAACTGTGAGATAATAGATGTGATTTGGGGACACCTGGGTGGTTCAGTCAGTTAAGTGTCCGACTCTTAATTTCGGCTCAGGTCACGATCTCACGGTTTGTGGGATCAAGCCCCATGATGGGCTCTGCACTGACAGCATGGAGCCTGCTTAGGATTCCCTCTCTCCCTGCCCCCCCCACTCATGCTCTCTCTCTCTAAAAATAAAGAAACGTTAAAAAAATAAATACGATTTTAAGCCACTAAATTTTAGAGTCGTTTGTTATGCAGCAATAGACAACTAATACAACCTACAACACTTATCATAATAATGTATTCACTTGACTGTGAACGTCTTGAGGCTAGGGTCTGGGCCAGATTCATCTTTGCATGACTGGAAACTTGGCACCCAGCCTGGCACATAGCAGAAGCTCAGGAGATATGTGAGAAAAGGAAAAGGAAGAGAAGGAGAAAAGGACAGAGAAAGGGGGAGAGAATGGGGAGAAAGATAGGTGTCCGCGAAAGAATGGAAGCTCAAGGTGACGGAAAGCTGAGAATTAACAGCTGACCGCCTGAAGAACACTCAGTTGACAGATTTTACCTCCACTTCTAACTAATTTTCTATTTGGTGAACAACCTCACACTTGCTCGTGGCAGAGTTCTTCTTCCAGTGGCTATGCCCTGGAATCATCTGAGGAGCTTTTTGTCACCCACGGAAGTGCAGGGCGCCAGAACCGCTCTCTTAGTGCAGAGGGTATAGCTCAGACACCTGCGCCTCCCCCGGCTGACATGCCCAGCCTCAGCAGCAGCACGAAGGCAGTCCAGACCAGGCTTGGTAACATGCAGCCGATCCCACCGCCATGGTCTTAGGTGCCCACGGGGAATCCCTGAGGCAGACACTTGCCAGAAAACAGCGAAAATGGCAGAAAGGAGCTAGCTGGATGTTAATGGGGCCACAACCTTTCCCTGCCCAGTATCTGCCAAAGCCTTTTGTCCGTGTGTGGGGGTTGTTTCCTTTTTGGGCCGCTCACCTGCGGTCTGGGCAGCAAGGAGCGTCAAGGGAACGTGGGAGAGATCTGTTGAATGTGACCCCAAGGGTAGAGGATGGAGGCATGGATGTTACTGGGAGATTTGGTAAAGAAAAGACAGCTAACAATGGAGGGGGTTGCCCAGGGTTTAGTGTGGTTCCTGCCACTAAAGTATCATATAGGGGAGAAAGGTCCAAACCGGGGTGAGGACTTGGGGTGAATTCTGAGCTCTTTTTCAACTGGGTCAACTCTGTGTGGACATGATGACATATTCACTGAAGCATCTTTCCCTTACAGTTCCTGTACCTCAACCTTCCCCATCCCTGCCTCTACTCCCATGACCATCTTATTTTTTAAATGTTTTATTTTTGAGAGAGAGAGCGAGTGAGCAAGTGAGCATGAGTAAGGGAGGGGCAGAAAGGGAGGGAAACAGAACCCGAAGCAGGGTCCAGGCTCCGAGCCATCAGCACAGAGCCTGACGTGGGGCTCGAACCCACAAACCCCAAGATCGTGACCTGAGTTGAAGTTGGATGCTTAACCAACTGAGCCACCCAGGCGCCCCATGACCATCACATTTTAGAAGACGGAGCTACAGTATTCACAGCTGGAGCAGTGACTGTGACACCACAGAATGCAGACGTTCACCTCCAGAGAAGAGGGGAGGCGCTGGGCACAAATAAAGCTTTGGAAGAATCTGTGATTAGGCACAGCCCATATTCCTCCCAGCCTGTGCGCAACAACAGTCTCTGAAGAGGGAAGGAAGGGTACCAGACATCGATGTGGGTCCCTGAGAGGAGCTCCCAGGAGAAGTGTTATTGGCAGATACTCAGGGAGGTCAGGGTGACAGTGGGTCTGAGAGCAGAAATGCGGCCCAGGATGCAGCAACATACCCCCGGTGCCCTGGCCCTCATTGTGGACTTGAGCTGGGATGGCTGGTAGGAAGTCTGGGCAGATAAGCCTGAGCCACTTCCCGGAGCTCCTCGGTGGATGGAGACTCTAGTCCCAGCCCTGACAGAGGCACAGTCCAGAGGAAAAGCAGGGAGAGACCATAACTTGCCTGAGATTGCTTCGTCCACACACTGGGATGGGGGACAAGATCAGTAGAATGAACCACAGTTACAGAGAAATCAAGAATGTCACAGATCTAACACAGCTTACTTGACAGGATAATGTTCACCCACCTTAGAGCTTTCCATTTATTGAGAGCACAGATCAGAGAATTTACGGAAGGACAGGAGCTTCCGGTCATAATCTACTACCCCAGGGCCCTCCACCCTCGAACAGGCCAGAGGAAATTTTCTGTGTGAGTCCAGGAGTTTGTACTACCAGTTAAACCCTAAATGAGGACGAACAAAGAAAAGGAAACCGGGGATGGGGAGGGGGGGGGGCGGTGAACAACAGGACTGTAAGTGCTGAATTAGAGATAAAATAGAATTTAATGCACTGACGTCAGGTGGATGCTGGGACATGGTGGACGGAGCCCAGCGCACCACACAGCATGATGGAAAGCCTGCATCTGTTCACGCACACCTCGTCCTCAGAATTCCACGCACTCCCGTGACGTCGAGCTCTCCTTTGTTACCACAGAGCTGTCCGCTTAGCCCTGACTCTTCCGTTTTGGAGGATTCTGTTTGCTTTCATTGCTCACCTTCCCCAGCTCACACAGCACGGTGTTGCCAACCGGCAGCATAACAATACCATTGTTGTGTCTGCTCTGAGATCTCTTGAGCAACTGCAAAGACGTTTCTTAGGAGAGCTTCCGGATTAGTTCAGGTATTCACGTGCTTTCCATACTAGGTGATTAAAATATTAAGTTGCTCTCCCTCCCAACCATGTATTCCTCTGTGCAATTCCATTCCTTCCCCGAATGCCTGCTCTGGCCCATGCACATCGCTCACAGAACCTTTAATGCCCAGTGTTCCAACCCGGGAGTCCCTCTTCTGCTCCCCTCTGCGGCGGAGGGCAGAGGCTGCCTCTGTCAGTACCTCCCTCAGGACCTCCCCCAGGGCCAGGGACAAAGCAGGATGGAGGAATTCTCTAATTCAGCCAGGTCTTACTGAATACTTAGTAGAATTTTGGTCCGGGGTCTCTGACACCACACATATAATATTTTCCAGGGAATTTTGGTGAATCATAAACAGGTCTTAACTTCTGAAATGCTTTATTTTTATTCCTCGCTCATCCCCAAGAGGAAATGGCTATGAAGTAATTTAGAATTCCAGTTTTCTTCACTCAACCTCCCAGGAAAATGCTCTATGAACAAAAATCTAAATGTATTAAGAACACTCCTTTCCTGAGAATTTTTCCCCAAGAAGGAAGCCGCCTTTCTTAACTGATCTGTTTGATGAATTCGTTTTATCTCATTTATTTAAAATTCAAAACAAACAAACTTGCATTTCTGTGTGCTCAGCACCAAGCCACAGTTTAATTATCCTGACATGCTCCCTGTCTGCTAAGGTTTTTCAGAATAAAGTGATGGCAGGTGCAGGTAACAGTAACATAAAAATGACAAGATAAGCATCCAAACATTGGCACATGTGAAACCGCACATTTAGCTTTGCATTTTAAAAAGAGTTTGAAAAAGATAAACAGAATCCCAAGTGAGTACTGTCTTAACAAGTTCAGAAATTACTTAGCTAACTGCAGTAGGGCTTAGTCTACGTAGGAATTAATAGGGAGACAAAGAAATTACAAAGAGGAGGAAAGAACTCAGTAGGAACTGAAAAATAAAGAAAAGCAGCGGCTGGAAAACATGAAATAGATGTAGTGGGATGGAAGATCACCAACAAGTCCCTCAGTGCTAAAGATGATCTTTTCCTCTTTGGAAGGTACTTGGGACACAAATAGCTTAACCAGGGGACGTTGCTATGACCTCCTGTGGAACCTGAGTGGGACTACTCTTGGGCTGGTGGTCTATACAGTGCAGGACTGGAGACGGAAAAGGTAGTTTTGGTGGCAGTCCCACCAAAACGGGAACGTGACATGAATGTACCGCTTCAAGATTTCTCTGCATTTGGTTTTTCTTCCATTTGCCCCTCATAATCTCACAAGGACAAATTAGTGCCTCTAGAACTGATTATCATTTCCATTCATCAGTGTAGTGTAATGAAGTGTTTAAGCATTCAGGAGCTATATACCCAAGTACAAGGTACTTACCCTCCCTGTGTCTCAGTTTCTTCATCTGTGAAATGGGGAAAAGAGCAGCTACCTCATAGGGTCACTGGGTCATCGCGAGTAGATGCAAAGTGCTCGGAACAGCGTCTGATATACAGAGCGCTCAGTGCGTGTGGACAGTCGTCATCACCACCCTCACCATGCTGCCATCAATATCACCATCATTCTCATCCTTGCCACCATACTGGGTAAAGGTGGGGCTGCAAACTCAAATGCTGCTTCCATGGGGCCAGATACGTAACAAAAATGAGAAAAGCAGCCAGGTATGCAATAGGAAGTGAAGGAGACTGTGGCTATTTACAGAACACATGCTTGTTTAATGTAAGTAATACAATTAAAATATTTAAAATCCCTATGCTTGCCAAAATTAAACAGATCTTAAGTCCAGATGTTAGTTTATGACCTCTGGTATGACACAATCAACAATCTCCTCGGTAATATCCTTACAGTATAAAAACAAAGAGGGAGGCATAAGAGACTCTTAATACAGAGAACAAACTGAGGGCTGCTGGGGAGGAGGTGGGTGGGGGGATGGGCTAAATGGGTGATGGGCGTTAAGGAGGGGACTTGTTGGGATGAGCACTGCGTGTTACATGTAAGTGATGAATCACTAAATTCTACTGAAACCATTATTATACTCTATGCTAACTAACTAGGATTTAAATGAAATAAATTAAAAAAAAAAAAACACAACACATCCTTACAGCAAACCCCAAGGATGAATTCCTTATATGGTTTCTCCTAAAGTGCTTCAGTATGGGCTGATATCATCACCTAGTGAACGTCATTCTGCTTTAGTCCAGAGGAGAGTTTTGGAAGGCCCAGGGGAATAGAAGAACTCTCCATAAATACTAATTTTTAAGCTGAGCTTTTGAAATGGAGACGCATCAAAGATGTATACCATAAAAGGAAGCTTCTTTACTTTCACTCAGTGGAGGCCCTGATCTAATTACTTGCCTCATAGGGAATCACGTCCATTCCCATGGATTCAATAACAATATTGAATTTATGTTGATGAGGCCCAAATTTCTTTCTTCAGATCCGAGCCCTCTTCTGAGCTTCAGACACAAGTATATCATTTTTATATAGTTCCACATGTCATAGGCAGATTTCTTAACCTTACATGGCCAGAATGCAACTCAATTTGTTTTACCCTAAAATCTGTTCCTCAGCTCAGTAAATGACACCATCATCCTCCCAATTACTCAGACCAGAAAGCAGGGAAGACTGTCTCATGCCCAATTTGCCAGCAAGAAATGTCATGCCATCTCCAATCTAAGTCTCAGTTCCAACAACTGCCCTGGATCTCTGCCGCCGTTGCCCTAATCTAATCACCAGCACCTCTTGCCTGGGCTGGGGCAATAGTCCCTCATCTGGTGGGCTTCTCCTCCTGCACCTCTCCACACCATTTTCCCAAGCCAATGTCTTGTCTTTCTCCACTCACGACTTTTGCATACACTGCTTTAACTCTCTGGATACTCTTTCTCCCCCTCTTGACTGTCTCGGTTTTGGACCTCAGCTTAAATGTCACAGCTTCAAAAAGCCCACCCTGAGCACCCAATCTTAAAATAAGTCTCCTCTTGTGATTTTTTTTAGCTCTGCCCCTTGTGGTCTTTTTCCGTTACAGCTCTTACCACTTCCTACATTCTTTTATTAATGTGTGTATTTGTTTTTTGCTTGCTTGTACCTTGAGAACAGGGGCCCTGTGTACCCTATTTTGTGTCTCCACTGTCTAGAACAACGTCTGGCTCTTTGGTAGACAGATAGATGTTCCTTATATATTTCCTGAAATAAAAAAAAAAATGAAAAACGGACGAGAATGCTCCTGATTCCTCTCTTTCTGCTTTCATTGGCTCTACCCTGTTGGATCCATACTGCACACATTGACAATTTCCCCTGGATATCTCACAGAAGCACTAGGTTAAAGTGTATGAAGATACAGGAATCGTGAAATAATTTAAAGGTCATAACTTTGAAGAACTAGAAATTCATGTCTGAAAGAGAACTATCACTCAGAAATGATGGACAAGCTTTCTCAATTAGTTGTTATGTGAATCTGAAAGAACTTGAAGGCTTGAAATTTCCAGATTCCTTAAGTGCTGTTTTGACAAAGCTTTTCACAGAGGCAATAAAATGCTATAATGGATCCATTTCTGTACATAATGCGCTAACTGTGGATCAGTTTCTTATATGAAACCAAACAAGCCCCATTCTATTGATTCTCAAACTCTCTCCAGTGAATCAGTTTCTCATCGCTGACAAACCCATTTAAGACAGAGACGTCTCAGAGTCTTAGGGAGCCTGCAAAGGACTCAAGCCCAGTAAAATGACCTTCTCCTCCAACAGTAAGCAGTGGTGTCCTAACCCACCTGTGATGGCTGATTCCCAGGGGCTGAAAACTGCATTTCAGCTGAGATAGAGGTGACCAATGATCTCATTTCTCCTGGGATTATTTCAGTGCTGTGTGCCTGTTTTTCTGGTTTCCACTGCTCTCTTTGTCACATTCCAAATACTGAATCGTACTTTTTGCCTGGTCCTTGAAGCTAAATGTCTTTTAATTTGTCTTCTTTCAGACTTATTAAAATTTGCATTACCTTTTTATAACCTTACAGGTAAAACACTAATAAATACATGTTTCCTATTTCAGGATTTTTGTCTTTATATAGTTATACCACATAGACTTGGAATACCATAGAAGAGATGTACTCTGAAAAGAAAATAATGTCATTTTGTTTCCCTCTCTCTCTCTCTCTCTCTCGATCTCTCTCTCATATCTCAGGAGGGTTGGGTTTATTCTATCACTCTGATCACTCATAAATTTTAAGATTGTGGCAGGCTGACAAAACAACCAGGTGGGCAAGATGTCTGAAAATTCATCTGATGAATTATTGTGAAGGCTATAACAGAAAAAAACAAAAAACCTATCTCCAAAACATTAATCAGCTTCTGCCTTTTTCCTAGACTCCTTTACATTTGACTTTTTCATTTTTGATGATTATCAGGGCTAGCATTAGATAATCACTTATTATGAATAAGATAATTTACATATATTATTTAATTCTTACACTAACCCTGAGGCTTTAGCATACCTGCTTTTTTAGAAAAAAAAAATGGTACTAAGATTCTTCTGATTATAAAGCATTTAAGAGACACTGTCATGATTGCAGCTTAAATCTTGGTCAACTACAAATGCTGTCCTTCTTCCTCCAGGCATCACTCTCCTTAATGAGGTGTATCTTGTTCCTTATGTGGGAGAGACGATGCTCCTGCTAATTTATTTCTTCACAGGCTGCAACGTGACCACAGCTTTTCATGGATCACATATACATCAGCACTTTGTATACTATAAATTCCATGATTTCCTCTGAGCTTCTCTCCTACCAGTCCAAAAATAACGAAATGCAGACCTTACACTGTAGTTGATTTGCTTTATTTCCTTTCAGGTGTGGGCTATAAGAACTCTTTGCTAATAACTACTCCAGAGCATATAATTAACCCTATGAACACGGAAAACATACGTATCTGACAGTAACAGATGCAAATATGTCGCTGCTTACGTTCGTTTAACTGAAGCTTGCACTCCCCCATTTGTGCCTTTCGGAAAGATGAGATGGATGCAAAAATTAGGCTCAGCAAAACTGGATTTGTTTTAATTCAGTTACCTTTATGGTGCAATGCTGCCAGGAGGGCAGCACCAGACAGCTTCATTGATTTATTTTTTTCTCCTTACTTTCTCTCGGTCTCTTCTCTTTTCCTTCACCTCTTTCATATACAGGCTAAAGTTGGTGATTAGTCCTTTGTTTCTAGTTCAGATTAAGGTTCGTAGACAATATTCCCAGTTGGGGAAGAGTCCTTGCACCAAGCTCTCCCCAAGTGCCCCAACAGCCACATCCCCGATATTACCCTGCCCTTCTATCTGTCCCCACCCTCCGGCAACTGAACGGCTAAAACCCTGCTGCAGCCAACTTAGCAACCCTGCATCTATTAGAGTTTGTTCCAGCAAAATGTAATAACGCAAATAGCTTCTCACATTTCTATTACCTTGGGTCCAGGGATCTTAGATGGAACATTCTCAAACTAAAATATTTTTGTTTTGTAGCCCATAATGTGTTCACAAACCCATAAATCTGTTTTAAATTTTTTTTTTTCAACGTTTATTTATTTTTGGGACAGAGAGAGACAGAGCATGAACGGGGGAGGGGCAGAGAGAGAGGGAGACACAGAATCAGAAGCAGGCTCCAGGCTCTGAGCCATCAGCCCAGAGCCCGACGCGGGGCTGGAACTCACGGACCGCGAGATCGTGACCTGGCTGAAGTCGGACGCTTAACCGACTGCGCCACCCAGGCGCCCCTCCATAAATCTGTTTTAAATTCAAGTTTCATAATCTCAACTTCCAGAGCTCTTGAGTGTCCATGAACTTGAGTTTTTCCTCATGTTAACAAAGATAGGGTATTTCTTTATTCTCAATTTTATAATAAACTTAGAGAATTAAGGAACATAATAAAAGAAAAAGTAGCCAAATTAAAACACAACTTTAAAACTGGTACATTTGTTTTTAAAACCTCATTCTACTTTTTTCTCCCCAAACATTATTAATGGAGTAATTCGTTTTTCCCCTTTGTCACTGGGAAAGGAGAATTATAGTGCCTTCTAAATCTCATCCACTGCCTGCTGAGCAAAGCATGCAATTAAAGTACAAATAAATAAAACAAATTATGCTATTTATTTGTTTACACTTCTCATTCTGGAAAGGAGTTTAGACAGCTTATTGTTTACTATAGGGGAGAATGCCTAGGAACAATGTAATTTTAGTTGGTTTGGCCTGTTTAGAATGTGAGCTTGGGAGGAAGGGGCCATACTTCTGGGGTGCCCTATATGGATACCCAAAAGGTAAATTTTCCATTTTCACCATGGAGGATAAAGAGTAATTGGGGGTGATCAGCAAAATAAGCTGGAAGAAGCAAAAATTCATACCAAAGAAATCTTTTTAACATTCAGTAGTTGTGTGAAGTTGTAAACTTTATTTATCCTTTAATGACCCATGGCGCCCTTATCCCCCATTAATGGACACCATATGTTTCTGTTTCTTTCTTGAACGGGTATTAGGTGTATTGTGTTGGATTCAGATGTGATTGCCCCTTTTGACTCAATGGGATATGGGACACCTTTCTGGCAAGGGTAAGGCCTTTGAAGAAATAGAGGGATTATCAATTATCAAAGAAAGAGGCCAGCCTCAGAACTTGGACAACTAATGTTGGACAGGAGGGGGTAGGGAAGCCTCTGTTTCTGGACCTCACCCTCTGGGTCTAGAATTAGTGGTAAGCAGAGGGCTGGACCTGGATATAAGGCATCATGGGCTCTCAGAGGACAATTTTAGAACCTGATCTTATTTAATTGTATGCTATTCTCTCAGTTTATTTCTTTTCTATTTTTATTTTTTTATCTCTTAGCTGGTATTTCACAAAGTATAGCCTTTGGTCAGACCAGAATCATCCTAGATGTATTAAAACAGAATCTTTGGGATTACAGCCTTGTTATCAGATTAAATGGGCCCTCCAATTTGAGATTCACTGCCCTGGTCTTTAGTAAAGGCTAGTTTAAATATTCCCATCTTTTCAGCTGTGCCTGTGAGCAGATATTAGGTATGCTTGTGGTGACACATGTGGTAAGAATGTTAAGAAGGAGCACCCAGCACCTAAGACCTATGGGCAAGGGGTGAGTGGTCAATGACAGCTAGTGGTAGTTTCCGAAAAGAGAAAGTAGCTCTTGGCCGGGAAGGAGAGAACCAGAGCAAGGAAGAATCTGGGCTGGGAAGTGGAGAAGTCCTTTTCCACAAGGTAATTTGCCCTCTCTTCCCAACCTTAGAGGACAGAGTTTGATTTTATTAGGGGAAATGGTCCTTTCCTTTTCAATCCTATATTATTTGTGGTTCACACAAATGACCACTTTAAAAAGTTAACCAGAGAGAATTCAAGAGTCAATGATACAGATTCTTCTAATAAAAAGAAGCTTTGGGTGGGTGTCCCTGGCCAAGACAAGCTCCACTGAAAGCACCAAAGGAAGAAAAGGGGCTGTGTTCCAAAGAAAGGGTTTCTTCAGGCTGTTCTAGAAGAGGACTCTGATTGCCTGTCAAAGAAGATTGGACGGACTCAAGCCCCTGAGGTGCCAGCAAATGATGGAGTAGGAAAGTGAGCACGTAGTATCTCAGCCAGGTCGTTAACTGCTAAAAACATCGAGACGAAGCTGAACCTGTCAAAGCAGATCTTCACTCTCCAGTAAGAAGAGGCAGGATACATTTCTCCACTTACAAGTTCTTTGTTTTCTTTGACTTCCCAGTATTTCTTGATCTATACGTTTAAGTAAATTAGCCATTATGGTGTCACTGTAAATAAGTAGCCTTTTTGTATACTCACTGGTGTTTGTTCCCTGGGCTCAGTAAATTCTCCAGTCCTAAAGATGCTGCTGCCTACACCACAGTGCTTTTGAGACCATCAGAAATAGCAGTCAGCCATGGGGGCCAAGAAGGGAAGGTCTCAGTAGGAGTAAAAACCCACCGGGGACGTTCCGGCAAGGTCCGCATCCTCCCATCAGCTGAGGACACTGAAAGAGCCCTGACCTTGGAGGCCAGTTCACTGAATGAAGCTTCTCTGTAGCCAAAGAGGCTTAGCCACACCTTCTCCTCTGACCCCAGGTCTCTGAGGAGTCTTCACGGAATCATCATAAACTCCCACATGGCTGCTCGCCTGCTTACAGCAGTCACCCAGGGGATCTCTGACCAGAAGCTGATCCTTCCTAAGGCCGAGGCAGCAGTGGCATCATCTGAAAGCTTGTTAGGAACGCAGAATCCCAGGCCCCTCCCCAGACCTACTGAATTTTAGCCAGAATCCTTAGAGTTAATGATTAAACCTGAATCCTTAAATTTAAGAAATACAAAGCTGAAGCAGCTAGAGAGCTCTGTATTTGGAGCCGATTTTATGCAGGAAGAGCTAAGTTCAGTCTGGACGGCAGACATCGAATGAGAAGGTCGGGACAGGAAGGCAGACACAATTCTTCACAACAAAGGGAGTCTGTGCACATTATGTTGTATATAAACGTTTATTCCTCAATGTGTACGTAAACTGCACCAACTTTAATCATGAATGATTGATCTTTGGGAGAAGTAACTGTATCTAATTCCACTGCTCAAAGCTATGTTATCAGGCGGAATCCTCCCTGTGCTCCTCAGGGTGGTGAGAGCATCTCAGAGAGCATGGAAAGTGGACACCCCCGCCCGCCACCTCCCTCCTAAAGTCCCCTGGGAAGTCAGTCCAGCCCAGGTTTGCTCTGCCCTGGTTGTTCATCAGAAACACCTGGGAGCACTCAAAACCACCACCCTCCCGGCCCCACCTTGGACCGGTCAAATGGGAATTTCTGGGTTTGAGGCTCTGGGCAGGGAGATTTTAAAAATCTCTGGGGTTTGCAGGCCAGGCTAACTCACAGTTAAGAAATGAACAGTGCGTCAGACCACAGGGGCGTGGGAAAGTGGCATTTACATGTGTTCCTAGGGCAACCCAGGGGATGAAGTTCCACAGTGTAGAGACAGGAGGAGCTCGGGAGGCTCACGGACATGGGATGACTAGACACCGGGGTTTGTCCACAAGAGGACCCCACACGAAGAGCTGAATGCCTTTTGGTGCTTTCCCTTGGATGAAGAAAACAGGCAATGCAGCTTATGGTCGTCCGCTTTCCAGTTGAACATTTTCATTCCTTTAAGGTCTCTCCAACCCTGGAATGTAGTCTACCCTCTATCACCACCCATGGTGTTGGCAGCGTAGAGAAAAGAAAGAAATGTGGATGTCAAGTGAAGTTTCGCTTCCCCCACTTTCACACTTACTTTGAAATTTGTGTGTGTTTGTTGACAACAGGGTATTATTGAGGGGCTTCAGCCAGGGGGGCAGGGTGGTGTCCCTGAAGAAGCTGAGGGCATCACAAGCTCCACTGGGAACATGGGGGAGGTGTGGGGGTCAAGGAGCAGATACCAGGAATGGCTGTGATGTGGGTGTGGAAGAAATCTTTCCTGACATCCACTAGCTGGTATTCATCAAGTTGATGGCTGTGACCCATTAGTTTGTCATGAAATCCATTTTAAAGGTCACATCCAGTGTTCTTAAGCAGGATGAAATGGCATGGAATAGAATAGAAAATATCAGAGCTCACAGCCCATCCACCATTATAAGGCTAATTAGTGTTTTTTTGAACTTTGGCTTATAGTATGCATGTACATGTATATGTGCATTGGTATACAATAGAACCCGTATTTCTTTCTATGGTCAAGCATTTGAGAACCACTGAATTGCATTTATTTGCAGCGGAATAAAAAATAAACTTTATTGGACACTGTCCGTGGGTACAGCTCTCCGTGGTGCCGTGAGACAGGCGACAGGGAAGATAAGCCGTCATCTCAGCCTGACAGAATTCAGGCTTCGAGAACAGGCAGAAGAGGGGCAGAAGGTCTAACAGCCTGTGCACTGATGTGCAGGGGCAGGGGGCGGGCCTTAACTGCAGGACAAACTCAGACAGTGTTGTTAAGATGGGGAGAACAGAGCTTGTCACCAGAGCATTTTCTTGCTACTCACCCCCAAACTTAAATACAGTCTGATGAGCTTATGGATCTGAAAAGAGCTTGACCCATTGTCTACACCTGGTTTTTATTTTATAAGTTTCCTTCATTGAGACTCGATAACTTTCTACCAGTTTTCAACCCTATCATTTATCCACGAAGGGAGGTATGTTGCTCCGAGGAAACTAGTATTAATATCTATTATAAATACATATCTTTAAATCGTCACTTTACATTACAAAAGACATTTTTGTATTTCTGATAAAGTCATCGAGTTTATACGTGCATTTCATACGATTAAATTTACCAGAAAAATAAGCTTGAATGTACAAATATGCTACATTTTCCAGACTGGTGTATTGCATTCAGGGAGGAGTGTCTTTTTCATTAATAATTATTTGATAAAATCAAGATGTCTCTATTCACCTTAATTTGGGGGGGTGGGGAGTGTGGGAGGTGATAGCGGAGTCTAGTTCTCTCAGTAAGAAACAACAGGGGCGCCTGGGTGGCTCAGTCAGTTAAGCGTCCGACTTCGGCTCAGGTCACGATCTCACGGTCCGTGAGTTCGAGCCCCGCGTGGGGCTCTGGGCTGATGGCTCAGAGCCTGGAGCCTGCTTCCGATTCTGTGTCTCCCTCTCTCTCTGCCCCTCCCCCGTTCATGCTCTGTCTCTGTCTCAAAAATAAATAAACGTTAAAAAAAATTTTTTTTTAAAAATAAGAAACAACAATAACAGAAGTGGAACACCCTACTATTATGTACAAGGAAGATACAACTGCTATCTGGGCAGCAAAGATGGCCAACGAAGAAACAGCAGTAAAGGTCTGGGCAGACTCTCAAATTATAAAACCCTTTTCCTCTCCTCACACTCACTGACTTGGCCCATCTGTTGCGATGATCACACACCCATTGAAGATGCAGGTGGTGATTCTGCCCACAAGGTCCCTGAATTGGCTGTTCATTTCAGATAGCCTGGTCTGAGGGGGTAGGGAGGACATGACAGCTGGAAATGGGAAGGAGGTACCTGGAACTCTCAGAAAAGGAGCTTCCCATTGGGGATGGTGGGTTGCGGAGGTTTTCAAAGCCCCCAAACTCCGGAAGAGGTGTTGTGAGGTTAACACAATGGCTTCTCCCCCTTTCCAGAAGGAATCCTGCCTGAATCACTGCTAAGAACTTAAGGGATTATAATTATTTAGCTTATCCAGAAGTCAGTTCCCAGTGGATTTTTCCTTTTACCGGAGTTGGATGGTAGTCAAGATGGACTTTTCCACTGGGCCCCAGTGAAGGATAGTGTGGAGCCACACTTTCATCTGGGCAACAAGATGTGTATGATTCTTTTGTGAATCCCTCAGAAGTGCTTCTGCTGCTAGTATTGAGAAAGAACGTTTCCCTTAATTTCCCTTTGATAGGAACCATGATAATATACAGCAGTCTACCTTCAGAAATTGTGTTTATATTACGTTATGATTATGGAAACATATTTGATGTTTATGACAACCTTTAGAGGGAAATTGAACAGATATTATCATCTACCATCACAGATGAGAGAACAAAGACACAGACACTTGATAGGAGGATAGGAGTCTCCCTCGTGTAATCAGGTAGCAGAAAAGACCAAATGAATCAGATTATACTGTCTTCTAGCATCACCTCTTTCCAGGACCCCTCACAGAGTGGAGACAAGCAGTCATGAAACCAGGACTGGGGCTCCTCATCCCTGGTGGGCTATGAGCTCCCTACCCTTGTCTCTGATACTGTGGGTGGCAGGAGTGCAAAGGCAAGAGGAGGCACCCACAGCGGGGCAGGTCTGAGGCTATTACTATCACACGCCCTGCTGCTGGCCTGAATAAACCATCAGTAGACTACAGACACATGTGCTATTGGAACTACAACAGGCTGGCCTTTGGGCTGGACTGAAGTAAGCAGAGTCGTGGGGAGAGACCCCAGTAACACAAGCACTGGGGCTACACATGTGAAATTCAAATGATGGCTTTGCCACTTATTACTTACGAGGCTTTGGGCAGGCACTTCACCTCTCTGAGCCTCAACTCCTCTTATATAAAATGGGATGGCAGTTAACATTCAGGGTCAACGTAAAATCAGAAATTTACACATAGTAGGCACTTAAATAATTGGAGGGAGAGTGTTATTACTATTATCTCAGATCCCAGCTGGGGCATACTATACTAGGAAGAGACTCTGTTGCCACAAGTTTCATTATGGGAAGTAAATAAAATAGTCCTTATGTTCCAGGATGTCAAAAAAGAATGGCTAGGATATCAAATATTCTGAAATATTTGATAAAATAGAGATACCACGCTTATATGTGGCCTGTAATATTGAAGTCCTCAGTTTTGCTTTCTTGGGAAAAACTTCACAATCATTTAGTGTAGACCAGCACCCCTGGTTCATTCATATCCTTAACCAGGCCAGGTTCCTGCCTGCCTTCAAACTTGGGTGCCTCCGTATCCTTCATCATGTCCTTGGCAGTGAATAATTTTCCTCTCCTGGGAATTTCTCTATATTCTGGCTAAATCTTCTTTAAGGCATGTGTCAGAAGTGTTGGTGGGGTCTGGATAGTATGGTGGTGACCCAGGAGTGCCTGGTCCCACACTGTGGCATTCCACCTGCCCATCCCCATGCCCCATGAGATGCCAAGGGAGATACACGCACAGTACCAGGACTAACATGAGCAGCAACGAGCATAACGCTTATGCTGCTGTTGGCTGGGGGTCCACTGGAGGTCCCAAAGCAGAATCATGGAGACCGGCAGTGAGGATATGGACAAGGATAAAAATCTAAAAGGTCTGGGGGCACCTGGGTGGCTCATTCAGTTAAGCGTCTGACTTCAGCTCAGGTCATGATCTCACTGTTGGAGAGTTTGAGCCCCACACTGAGCTTTGCACTGACAGCACAGAGCTTGCTTGGGATTCTCTCTCTCCCTCTCTCTCTGCCCCTCCCCCACTTGGCTCACTTGCTCGCTCACGCTCGCTCGCTCTCTCTCTCTCTCAGAATAACAAATAAACTTAAAAAAAAAACCCCAAAGATTTAAAATGTCTGTGTGCTCCTTGTTCTGCTTACACCTGAAATTGATCACACTCTGGGAAGTTTAATGAAATGAAAGGAAGTGGAAATGACAACAAAAGTAAAAGGACTGGCTTCCCAAGCTAAAGTGGGCCATCACTTTTCAAACTAAAAGGAAGAAAAGAGAGTTCTGTGCTCACACGCAAAACCTTTGAACATGCAGCGATCCTGTCCACTGACAAACCGGCAGCCTTGACCCAAATCGTGTGTCCTGGAACTTGACCAATCAGCATGGAGACTCCCTCCCTGCAAGGCTTGCAGTGAGGGGAGGGGCGCTGAGAGGTGCACCTTCCCTGTCTCTGGAGGCCGGCAGTACGGCTATGGCAGTCTGTATCATCTAGTGACTTGTGCCATCATTGTCGTGGAACACAATCATCCTCCCGACCAGATTATAAACTTCCTAAGAATGGGATCTGCTGTTAGTTCGTACTGCACAGTGTCTCAAACAGAGACATCGGGGTAAAGGAAGAAACGGAGGATTTACCAAACATGTGCCATATCACTGTGCTAGGCGCTCAATCTATCACTGTGTTTAACTCCCGTCTATTCATTCGAGGTGGCCATAGGGCATCACCCCACGCTGCAGGTACTGTGGCTCTGCCAGGGAACTTCACTAGCGGAGAAGCAGTGATCACCAGTGCCTCCGGACTCCCAGGGAGGCGGGGGAGGAGAAAAGGAAGAAGGAATAGGAAACAGAAGGAAGAGTGGGGGGATAAGAGAAAAGGAGGACTGAGGGGAGGAAAGATAAAGGAAAAAAGAAGAAAGTGAGAGCAAGTCAAACCACGGTTATTCGGTTCTCTGACTCCAGTAAGAAATGCTCTGGTCTCTCCGGGCAGATGGCTCCGAAGCCATCAACCCCTACTCCTGGAAACAGCAGCTTCCTCTCCCCACAACCTCCAACTATAGCGCCTCAGCTGATTTATTTCCTACTTAGCTCACTTATATATAATGATAATGAAATTTTATTTCTAGAGGAGTTTTGACCTTTTATGGCAGAAGTAGACAATTTGAATAATTTCTGGGCATCTAAATGCCATGCGGCTTATGTGAGATTTAGTAAGGTGGGTGGCAAAGGCAAAAAAAAAAAAAAAAAATGAGGCAAGACACTCTGATTTTTGCCAATTCTGTCACACTGTAGTAGCATTCTCACTGGTCCTATGCCCAGTCGAGGCCATCAACACGTACTCTAAGTTCCTCTGCACGTATCACAAAACTTTTTAGTTTTGAAATTGTGGTCCTTGAATATCATCATTTGAAACTTACTTATAAACCCAGGTACACGAAGCTGTGTATATCAACTCACTGAACCCCACAACTGGTTCAGCACACTGGGCTGCTCAGGTGGGTGTCCTTCCTTCCGTCCCACTCCTTGTATTTCTTTCTCAAGTTAGAGCACTTGTTCAAAAGAGAAAAACCTCCCTAAGAAGAGGGGTGAGCTATAATCTCTCCTAAAATTTCCAAAAATCATCTCCTTGTTCATCCTTGGAAATTTCAGGACCACATATGTACAAATAAATTGTTCTAGTTTTTCATCACTATAAACATCAACAGCCAAACTTCCTTGATCTTTGCCATCCTGAAGAGGTAAAAATCCACGAATCATCAGAATTAAGCTTTATCTGATCTTCAAGTTGCTGACCAGAATTTTAGGCTGTAGACGAGCTTAAAAGAATTTTGGCGTTTTCTCCCATCAGTTATGAAACTAATTCAATAATAGCCAAGATTTTAGCACTATAATTAGTAGTACTGTTAATCTTAAATATGCTCTTAGTAACAAAAATTAGACAAATAATTACAGTTCCTTGAGTTGTAACCAATGTTACTGATATTTTACTCCCAAGTAGATAAGTACAAATCAATCTCATAAAAATGACATCTCACATTAAAATGTAAGATGCACAATGTTGGCCAAAGGGGTGTCCAGCTATTATTTTCATATTTTTATAATGCAAAATAAATAAATGAACAAAACCCTCCAAACCAGAGAGCTTTACAGCACCCTCCTTTGACAGATTCTAGTATTTTTAAAAAGGCACTTGTGCTATTATCAAAGTACAATTTGATTAATTAGCTAATGTTTTATAATAGGCTTATGTTATAAAATCCCCAAGAGGCGAAATGCTGACAGTGAGAAGAAAAATGGAAGCTCTTTCTCAAGGCATTTTGGTATTAGCTAAAAATTACATGTTCCAAAGGCAACAATGTGTAGGAAAAGGAATCCTCATACACCATTGGTGGAATGCAAAGAGTGGTGCAGTCACTCTCGAAAACAGTGTGGAGGTTCCTGAAGAAATTAAAAATAAATAGAATTACTATTGATCCCATAATTCTACTACCAGCTATTTGCCCAAAGAAAATGAAAACACTAATTCAAAAAGAGATATGCACCCCTAGGTTTAGTGCATTATGTACAATAGCCAAGATATGAAAGCAATCTAAGTGTCCATCAATAGATGTATAAAGAAGAGGTAGTATATAGATACAATGGAATATTATTCAGCCTTAAGAAAATGAAATCTTGCCACTTGCTAACGACATGGATGGATCTGATGGTTATAATAATTGAAATAAGTCAGAGAAAAATACCATTTCACTCAAATGTGGAATTTAAGAAAAACAAAAAGGAAAAAGAGAGGAACAAAAAAACAGACTCTTAAATACAGAGAACAAACAGGTGGTTTCCAAAGGGAAGGGGGGGGTGAAATAGGTGAAGGAGATTAAGAGTACACTTATTATGATGAGCACTGAGTAATGTATAGAAATGTTGAACTGCTATATGGCATGCCACATTGTGTGTTAATTATACTGGAATTTTTTAAATGCAAAAAAATAAAATTTTTTTACATGTCCCAAAGCCTGGAAATCCTGCCTCAATTATTCCTTACCTGGAGGCCCAAAAAATGTCTGGATATTAAAGGATGAATATTTTTAATGCCTAATTTTGAAAATGTCCTATGTACTAGGCAACATGCTAGGAGTAAATAGAGCTGTAGCCCTCAACTGTAGGGAACTCACCATCTAGGGAAAAGCAGACATGGATAGGAATAATTTAATAACATCGGAGGATAATGGAGTGTCATGTGATAAGTAATCGATATAATCAATTATAATCCATATGTGTATAAAGTGTTGACTCAAAGCCACTCTCCTGGGGGTGCCTGGGCAGCTCAGTCGGTTAAGTGTCTGACTCTTAATTTTGGCTCAGGTCATTCCTGGGATGGAGCCTCACATCAGGCTCTGTGCCGACAGGGTGAAGGCTGTTTGGCATTCTCTCTCTCTCCTGTCTTTCTGCCCCGCCCCCCCTCTCATGTGCTCTTTCTCTCTCAAAATAAATAAAGAAACTTAAAAAAACAAAAGCCACTCTCCCTGGATAGAGGCAGAAGCAGAGGCAAAGTAGTGAAAGAGGAAAGCAGGAGAGTTATGTAAACTTGTAGAGGGGAGGAGGTGGAAGGGAGATTCGGTTAGACCTTTCCAGGTGAACGAATAAGGGAAAGAGCATTCCAGGATGAAGGGGAAGCAGGGGAAAGCCACAGAGGTGTGGGAAAGAATAGCGTGTTTGGAGAATCTGTAAGCACCTCAAGAGAAGGCTCCAGCAGGAATGAGCTCACGGAGAGCTTTCTTTGTCATGCAGGGACACTGGGGTTTTACCCTCTAAGCAGGGAAGTAACGTGATTGGATTTGTTTCTAGAAGCAGAATTTAGTAATTTAGGAGCAAGCTCATGCATGGATTTGGAGAAGGGCAAGGCTGTAGTCAGGGAAATGACCCACTCAGGGGAATGATCAGGAGGAAAGTGTATGATTTTAGTGCTGAAGTAAGAAAATCTGGAAGTTAGGGGAATACAGATGGAATATTCCAGGTTTGGGCTTCGAAGTCCACAATAGATGCATGTGATCAGAGAGTTCTGATGGGCATAGTGGGGAGAGTCTCAGATAAGAGTTGGTGCTGAAAAAAAGATGGATAGGTTGTGAAGAGTAGGCCCAAAGGGGAAGCAAGGGACCATGATTACTGACTGAGGTTGACTTCTATTTATAGGAGGAAAAACAAACAAACAAACAAAAAAACCCCAAAGTTAAAATGCAAACAACCCCAAAACTCCAAAGGAAAACCAAGGATTAAACTAACACTGGGCAGCTTTTTAGATGCTGGGCACTGTGCTAGACAACATTGTAGCCCTTTCATGTCTTAATGCTCACAAGATCTACCGCATCCTGGAACTGTGGTCCTTAGTTTCGCAAATGCAGAAATTGAGCTCAGATAACATAACTTGTCTGAAGCTTCACGATTCACAAGAGCAAGGTGGAGTTTTTTGTTCCCAGGTTTGTGTAACTCTGCACCCATGCTGTGAGTGAGATTCAAGAAAGGAGAAGGCCCTTCCATAGGTCCTGCTATTGAGAAGCCCACAGTAGCATTTCAGCAACACATCACGCATTTGTTCAAAAAGCCCGGAGCCAGAGGGGAGAACCTGTGGGTCAGTGAAAGGTGCTCAATAATGGTGCCACTGGTCCACTGGACTCTGCAGCTCTATTTCCCTGGGCCTGTGCTGCTACAATTGGGAGTGGTCGTCTTTTTTTTTTTTTTTCTAAAACAAAGAAAGGAGCACACTCTCCACACCCAAATAAATTCCAGAGAGATCAAGGATTTAAATGTAACAACAGAAACAAACAAACAAAAAAAAAAACCAACCAACCAACAACAAAAACATGAAAGTTTTAGAAGAAAATTTGGAATTTAAAAAATGATCTGGACTTTCCAAGAATGCACAAACTCCAACGCCTGATCGTTTGATGACGTAAAAACTAAACATTTCTGGAAAAAAGACCAACAGCCCAACTGAAAAGTAAACACATTCACAGAAAGCTGAATAAAAGAAACACAAGTGAATTTTGAATGTGTGAAAAGATGTAAATTAAAACTTCACATCGATACCACTTTTTACCTATCAGATTAGCAAAGAGCAAAAAATTTGATATTATTATTCATTATTGCGCATGGGAAATAGGCATTCTCAAACATTATCAGGAGTGTATTATGAAGCAATCTTATTACAGAGCAATTTGGCAACACGCGTGAAAAGTTTAAACAGACATTACATTTGATCATGTGATTTCACTTCTAGAAATTTTTCCTATGAATATACCTGTACCTAAATATGCATGTATCTTGCTTTTGAGTGCAGCTATTGTGTATGTATATGTGCATGTGTGTGCATGCACAGAAAAGAACTAGAAACAATTTATTCATTGACAGGGACCATCCTATGACAACTACAGTATAGCTAAACATAGAATATTCTCCTAAGATGAATGAGGCAGATATATACTGATGTGACCTGATCTTCAAGATACATTCTTTTTTTAAAAATATTTATTTATTTATTTATTTTGAGAGAGAGAGAGAGAGAGAGAGAGAGAGAGAGAGAGTGAGTGAGTGAGTCAGCACAGAGTCTGACGCAGGGCTTGAACTCACAAACCCTGAGATCATGATCTGAGCCAAAATCAAGAGTTGGACAGTTAATCCATTCAGCCACTCAGGTGCCCCTCCAAGATATATTTTTAAGGAAAAAAAAGCCAGATGAAGAACAATGGATATAGATGCCATTATTTTTAAGGAAAAAAGGTATACACACATATAGATGTATGTTTACGTGCACATGTGTATACTTGTATATTCACAGACTATTAAAATGCATGGAACACAAGTAACAGTCCAAGGTAGAGAAGCCAAGAACAGGCTAAGGTGGGAGATTTGTCACTCTGTACCATTTATTGTTTCACTCTGTGCATTTATTTCTTCTTCCAGAATAAAAGGAGTAGGGGAAGGAAGGCACAGGGAGTGAGAAATGATGTGTAAGAGGGAGGGAAGCGGAGGAGCACGACTCAAACAGATTTTAGCTCTGTTCCCATTTTATCTCAAGCCAGCTTCGAGGATCTTTGAGGCTTTACACTGGTAAGGCCAACTCCACAGAGGGTTGGCTAAGGAACCAAGGAAAAGATAACTTTGAGAACTGTTTTATAGGTAGGCTTCCGACCAAACGTGGTTCTCTAAAATTAAAAATGAAAATCATAAAATCCAAGGGTGAAACTGGTCTCCTCAGAGGAAGTCACAAATCATATGCACAACTCTGTTGCTATTTTGCTTAATCAACCTAAGGATAAAGCAGCTTTCATGACAATCAAACACTTTGAAACAATGGGTTTGTATCACAATGGCCATATTTTCTCAAAGAAAAATCAGGCCTCTTGGTCTGACCATGTTGTGAGCGCAGGGTGGAAATCACTGCATTTCCAGGAAGGGTTTAAGTGTACTGCGTACGGAGACCTCGACACCATTTGTCAAGTGCAGACATGGTTCATTTCAGAAGCCAAGATGTTCTCTATGGATATCTGTGCTTGTACCGGAATGAACCAGGACAAATACCGGTTGGAACTGACCCACGCGCTAGGGGGCGCACTAACCCATTGCGAACAGACCTTTCAAAGGGAATGCAATGCACAGGTATATGGGTAAATACGGTACAACTGAGGCTGTTAAAGGGAGAAGGCAGAAGGGATCCACCAAGAAGAGAGATTAGATGACTAAACTTGGTGAAAACTGGTGAAGGAGTGGGATCCTTGTGTGAAAGCAAAAAACCTGGCCTCAAATTACTTATGCCTGACCTTTTTACTCATATATAAAGTTTCATTAGTGTTTTCTCTTTTAAAATATACCATTCAAATAAAGGAATGTCCACAATCTCTAATTAAGAATCCAAACATATAAAGAATCCAAACACATAAAACAACAGCAACACACACACAATTTTAATCTAAAAAACTCATATACAATTCATGGCTTTTTTCTTTTTTTAATACAATT
Organism: Lynx rufus; assembly: GCF_022079265.1. Classification (NCBI taxonomy): domain Eukaryota; kingdom Metazoa; phylum Chordata; class Mammalia; order Carnivora; family Felidae; genus Lynx; species Lynx rufus. The sequence continues at coordinate 50,280,303 of NW_025814867.1, read as the reverse complement.
TGTCAAGAGATGGAAGTTATCAGAGTTAAGCTGAGTGGGGGCACGTATTCACATGTGGCAAATTAGAGAAAGGCTGCAGGGAAGTCCTACCGCATTCCAGCCTTAGAGCCCCGAGCTCAGGCACCTTCTGAGGGAAACAGAGCAGGGAGAAATTTCTAGATCCCTGCTGACGCCTGTAGGCGGTAGACCTCCATCCCCACCCCCACCCTCACCCCTCCTCTTTTAATGGTCCCAGTGGGTCTCAGGGCACAAGACTGCGAGGAAAAATTCAACTCCTTGCTGCCAAAACTTGGCCCACAGCAAATTCATCAACACTAGGGGTTTCTAGGTGTCTAGAGCTCCAGTAAATATTCTAAAACAATTTGGGACTTAGACATAAGGTTGCTTTTATTTTGCCACATTAGGATATGACAAACACGCAAATGAAATGCCCGCCACCATCTGCTATCACCGGGGCTTCATAAATTAAAAAATACCTTTCGATACCACAAAAAGTGAAAGAAAATACTCTTAAATTGTGCTTTCAAAATCATGTATATGCTCTCCTTTGTATCAATGAGTATGAGTTTATATGTAAAAGTATTTTCTAAATCATCTTAAGAAGGAATTAAAAGGGATTCTTGTAGATTGAATGGTTAGCCTTGAAGAAAACTTCGCTCTGTTGTCCTAGTTTTTCTCATCCAGCCACGTCTGTGGAAAATTTGTTCCTGAACCAGCACAGTACTTGTGCTGTCGACTGGGCCCCACCGGTCTGCACAACACCGGCCCCGTTCCTGCCTTTCCTCAGCCCGACCCCGACTCTTCTCTAGCAGCCCCTGGATGCCATGCCCCACACAGGACAGCATTGCCCACTGTCAGACCATCTATGGGGCAAATGAGACTCAGTGTTCAGAAAGAATCTCAGGATGGTTTGAAAGAACTGCTCAGAAAATGTTTGTTTGCAGAGATGAATCCATCACTTCAAGTCTTCTAGGAGCACATTTCCAGTGCCTGAGTGTTGACAGTGGACAAGGAGGGCCTGTCCAGCAGTTGCCCTCGTGCTAGGGTCATATCCACAGCCCCAAGAACCTCTTCCTGGGCTGAGGTGTTGGCTGTACTCAGGATAAGGAGGAGGTTCAGTCTCCTTGCCGTTTTCATTACCAAAAAGCTTTAAGAAGAGATAAGCTACGCTCTCAAAGAGGAACATCAAAATAATATAACCTAGAAACAGGAATGCTGGGGGTTTTGCTACAAAGCCTATAAGGCCCGCAAGCTTCGAGAAGGCCTGTGGTGTGCCCTGGGTGGACACAAGTCAGTGAGGTCAGGTTTACCAGAAGTACTGCAGGACCACTAAAAAAGCGTCAGGGACCACAGAAGAGGATGCTGGGAGAACTCATTCATTTGACAGACATTTTCTTTGTGTCAGGCATAGTCTTAGGAGATTGATGAAAGAATGGTCACTGCTTGGGGCAGGTGATGTACTGTGACTGGTAACAACTGGAGGCAAAAACTTCTCGGCTTTTCTTTGGAGCCCATCTTTCTCCATTAAGGACAATTTTCTCCAGGTGAAAATGTCAGCAGAAATGCCTCAAAGTGGAACTGAGACCCAGCATTTGGAGAAGTGTAAAATAGCCCTTGTGGCTATTCAAACAAACAAACAAAAGCAATTCTAGAAGACTTCTGGGTCATCATCTGTGAGCTTAGAGACCCAGACTCTAGAACCTGTCAAGGGTCTGGGAGAAATTATGGGGAGCAGAACTGCTTGCAGGCAGAGACAGGCAAATGCTGCCCTGATTTCTCAAAATGAGCAAGAATGGGTCCTGGAAACTTGACATTGGTACCTCTGATGTTGATTCAGGACCAGTGATATGCACTTAGCAGAGACAGAGGTGATAACTTGCAATTAGCCACTAGCAGGGATAAGCACACAAAGCTAGTCCTATTTGCTCACTTCTGTTTACTATGAAAGTGTGGCAGATGGGATATAGTTAGCAAGAAAGCAAGTTTTAAATTTTTCCTGTAAGTATCTGAGGGTCTCATTTTCAGAAAACTTAATCTAATTATATTTGGGGAAAGTCAATGAAATTTCTAAGATTTCAAAGTTTTGCAATGAAAACTTGGTCTCAGTAAGGATTTCTTTCTTTATTGGCTCCCCTTTCCCTGGGGTGAATTATAAGCTCTGGGTTTATGCAAATGTCAGTGTTGTATGAAGAAAGGTATTTACTTCTACGTCTTAATATAGCGGGGTCTAGACTCCCTTGAAATGTAGAATAGACTTAAGATAAAGGACAGTTGCCTCTATGTCCACATCTGCTAAGTCTCTGATTTGGTCCTTCTACTGTCTTCTATTGGGTTGTCTCTGCCATTCTGTTTTCTGGTGTCCTGTCTGTACACGTAAGATGACTTCGTCCTTCAATGCGCTTTCTCACCTAAATTCCCACTTTACTTGGGATACTAGATGAGTTCAGCTGCTTGCTCACTCACTCTCCTTGGGGCTACAGAAAGCTCTGTGTGCCCACACTATCCTCAGCCCATACCCCTTGTGCATACAGCCTGTCTGCAAAGCAGCTTCCTTCCAGAGCTCCAACTGGGCAGCAGGTCCCTGTTTCCTCTACTCTTGGATCCCTAAAGGTGGTGTTCAATCATCTCCATCCTCTTCTTGCCTTGACCTGTGGCTGTTGTCAGGGGAGCATCTAATTCTTTTCACTTTCTCCTTCCCCTTACCAGCTTAGAGTATCTGTATTTGCATCCACACAAGGGGGAAAGGGGAAAGAGGCAGGAGAATGGGGACACACTCTGTCTGGTCTCAAGGCATTTTAAGTATTTTTCCTTGTCTTTTGACTTTTTGATCCTTAAACAATTTCACTTTTGGTTCCAAAACTTCCTTGAAGTATTGGAGAGCTCAAGCTGACTGGCCGAATGCAAAGTGGTCACCAGCAAAAAGAAAGGGCGGCAAAAGCAAATTTGTTTAAAACTGACTTTAACTTCCTATCTGGAAAAGACTTACAATAGCAGATCTGAAAAATACACAAAGGTAGACTCATTCGCCATTTTGATACTAGATATTCTACATATACTAGATTGGGAGATTAGAGAAATGGTGAAAATATCAAACACCTCCATTCCAATAAGGCAAAGACTCACCACATGGGCTGTGGACACAAGTGGTTTTAAAGCTGACTGAAAAACTTACTAGAAGGTTCTTGAATTATAGATCAATTTCTGCCTGGGAGGAGATCGTTAATGCTGTGCAACACAGTTTTGTACTGTACTGCATTCTGTTCAACAACTCCATTAATGATTTTGCTGAGAACAGAAGATGTGATTACTGAATTTGTAGTTGGCTCATAGCTAGGAAAGACAGACTGGCCACAACAATGGGCCAAGACTAACTTGATGAAACTCAAGTCCATAATAACTAGGTCTTGTAGTTACGTTTAATATAATAATGTCACAGCTACAAGATAGACGTGGTCCAGGAAAATGGTAGAGGGGCACAAAATTCATATCTTAGAAGACTTAACCGTAATAGTAATATGTTCCAAGAGGGAGACATGACAGTTGGGAAATCTAGTGGATTTGGGCTGTGTTTATAGAAGATCTGTGTTAATAGTGTCCAGAGAAGTATTCATCTTATTGTAGTTCATCCTGGAAAACTACCTCTTCCTTCAATCCAACTTCCAAGTGTTACAGTTCCTCCTCAAAAGCAAACCATAGCCCTTCACTGCCTCCAAAACAAAGCTCAAACTCTTTTCATGATCTGGTACTCACTCTCCTTGGGGCTGAGTACCACGTGAGTACCACATCCTTCATGATCTGCTTCAACTATCCAGCCTCCTTTACCATTGTTTTGGTCTCCTTCCTGCTCTGCTATCCAAAACCACATGCAACTCCTTCCACATGCATTTTTGTGCCTTTGTTACTCTCTGTCCAGGTCTTCCTTGTCTAAATTTTCACCTCTGCTAGGAGGTATGGGAAAATGCGGATAGGAAGGGATGCTGACTAGTGGCCCAAAACTTTGGGGTAGTGGAAAGGTGCAGGCAACAGAATTCTATGGATTCAGGAGCTAGACAGAATGAGGACCCAGATGAAGTATGAGGCAAAGACAAGAGTTATGCAAAATTAGAGAAGTCCAATGCTGGGTGGGTGTCAAAAGGAGACATCAAAACTACGGCAAAGAGATAAGAATTTGAAGAAAGAGAGGTAAGTGGGGAGAAAGGGGGCCGCCTACCTGGAATGCCTGTCACCTTTGCTATCGTAATGATCTCCCCATACCTTTTTGGTATTTATCTTTTCCATCTCTCTTGACTCTAAGACAGAGCTGACCACTCTCTTCTCTGTGGCAACTCTGTACATTGAATACTTCTCTATTAGATCCCATATGGCCCAGATTTTCAATTATTGGTGTATATTTCCAATTCTCACATTACACTGAATACTTCCTTGATGATGGGGCTGTGATTTACCCATGCAATCTTAGGGTCTAGCCGATAGTACTATATCTGTACCACAGCATCTGGCACATAGCACACAAACCCTAACACTCACACATACATTTATATTATATATACACACACATATTTATACAAATATGTATATGTGTTTAATAAGTGGTGGATCTATCTTGTTAAATCTCGCTTGAAAACCATACTTCTCAAGGTATCATGCCAATATTAGCATATAAGAATCAGTACATCTTTATCTCATTGTAAAGGAATCAACTTCAAAAAAAAATTATTGAGTAGAAAATGCTTTTCAATCCATGTTCTGAGTTAGTCATATCTCCTAAAAGGCATTTAAGATCATATGGTGTCATTTTGTACGCTTATGACTACTTAGTACCTATTTAGATAAATTTTAAGTCTTCTACTGAGAGGAAATAATCTATCTTAATACAAAATACTTCCACTGTTCTTCAACCTCGAATATGTGATTGGCTGAACCTCTACCATAGAAACGTGCTATTTTATTATTGCTCTCACGTTTGCCTTTACCATATTTATATATATGCTAAATTTGGTCGAATAAACATTGAGAAGTATTATATTTTACTTAGACACAGAGAGGTTCATGGGCCACCATTCTTGTCAATTACTTTTTTTTTTTTAAGTTTCTTTTTGACAGAGAGTGTGAGCAAGCAGGAGTGGGGAGAGGCAGAGAGAGAGGGAGAGAGAGAGAGAAGCCCAAGCAGGCTCTGTGCTATCAGCGTGAACCTGATGCAGGGCTCAAACCCATGAACCATGAGATCATGACCTGAGCCAAAATCAAGAGTCAGATGCTTAACTCACTGAGCCACCCAGGTGCTCCTTGTCAATTATTTGTTATCTGCTTTTCAGAGCATGGAGTCTGAGTTACAACATTATAAATGTTCCTTCTACTCTTAATACTAATAAGTTTTAGTCATTCATTTATTCTACAAATATCAGTTGGGTACCCACTATGTATTAGGTGCTATTTGAAGTGCTGGGAATACAACAAGTAACAGAACTGACAACATCCTACCCTCAGGGCTTTATGTTCTAGTAGGAAGAACAGGAAAAAAAAAACACACATAAATATACATTATTACACCAAGTAGTGACAAATGCTATAAAGAAAAATAAGTGGAGTAAGGAGGATAGAGAATAACAGTGATTAATTACAATTTTAGATAGGTGTCCAGACGATATCTCAAAGGGTAGGTAATATTTGAGCAGAGAACTGAATGAAGTGAGGGAGGGTGGGACGAAGGGAAGGAGGAGTGCCAATTTCTGGGATGAGAGCATTCTAGGTGGAGGAAACAGCAAGTGTAAAAACCCTGAGGTAGGAGCACGCTTGGAGTGCTTGAGGAAAGGACAGACCTTATCACTGTTAGTAGGGTGAATGGGGAGATAAGAACTGAGGTTGGCGAAGTTGCCAGAGGCCAGATTTTATAGAGTCAGAGTGGGATTTCAGATTTCATTCTCAGTGTGATGGGAAGTCATTGGAGGTTTGAACAGCCTGTGACATGATGTGATTTGAATTTTAAAAGGGTCACTCTAGCTGCTGAGAAAAGGGGAGCAGTATAAAGCCAGTTGCTGCTAGATGGTAAGGAATATGGCAGGACTCCTGCAATCTGCGTTAACTTCTTTCTTCATTTTGTTGTAGAAAAAAGCTCTTGTTCAGCAAATCTACCCTCCCAAGTGTCTACCCTCTGGGAGGATTGTCTTATGAGCAGCCCCATGATGACAGCAAGTCCTCATCTATTGGTGTCAGCAAAAAAGGCAGATCTGTCTGTCTTCTCATCCTTTGCACTCTGGTCTGGGACTTCCTCAAGAGGCTGACACTTGTCTTGGATTGGCTTGAGTCAATGGAAGCCCCTATGGATCAGTTTCAGAGCTTCTCTATTAATAGAATTTATGAGACCCTAAATTGCCTGACGTTTTCCTTCCTAGGAACTCAGTTTATTAAACCAAATCCAACATGACAGTGTGTCAGATCTGCTGATTGACTGCACTGTGAAAGAAGAGGGGCAGAAAGACCATGTCTGTGGACCTCAGGGCCTTGTCCTCTACCTGATTTTTCACGCATGACTAACTTTATGATACCTGAACAAGATCCACCTATTGTAAGGTTAGAGTGCTGACCCATACAAGGCAGTATGCATTCTTGGCCACTGACCAATGCCGGGTAGGGAGGGCTCTGCCCAAACCGTTCACAATGTGGTCTACAATTGGCAAAGTGGCCAATTCCACCTCCTGTAATGGTCACATAAGCTCCTGTCAGAATGATCCTCCTGAAGATAACAACTATAAACTCTGGAGAAAATATAAAACAACAACTACCTGAAGGCACTGAAGAACAATCAAAACAAGATACATTCTGGGGAGTGTCAGGAGAAACACTCTGCCATAGACCCTGAGTGTCCCTGCATGTTCTTTCTAGGTGTGCCTACGATGGAAGGTCATGACTGCTTATGACTTGGGCCATTACTCAGGACTGAATTTGCAGTGAGCAAATGAGGGATTACACAAGGTCTCCCTGAGACAAACAACAAGCTTCTTCACTGCATAACATGAAAGAGCTCGGTTCCCCAAACTCAGTGTTGCTGTCCTGTAATGTATCCCACTGTGCAGTACAGGCATCCATCTGGGCCCACGGAGCCATCAGTGTGGGACTTGCGGGCAAGGGAAATCAACGCCAGCATGTGGAGACCCATAATTCTTACTGTGCCAGGAGTAATAAAGCCTTCCTTTCTGACCCACGAAATAGTGACTGGTTTATTTATTGGCTGGTAAGCAGGATAAAATAAAATCTCAGACCTGGACAGAAGGGAGTCGACACTTGAAAGAAGGGAATGGCACTGGCTAGACCTCCCATTTTCATGACTTCTGGCTTGACAGATTTCAGTCCATGCCATGTGGAATGGCAAAGACTCTGATAGAAAGCCTGCAGTCTTTCTGGTTTAAAGACTCAGAGGGCAAAGTTTGGACAACCACACCCGCTGGAAAGTGAGAGGGAAATCACAGAAATGAGAGCCAGAGGGAGGAACTATAAATTCTGTCTATTAATTCTGCCCAAATGTCTGGCTGACCTCCGCACCATGCATTTGCAAGGCAGACTCCAGATGGCCCAGGAGAGACTACAATTTCAGAAATGAGATTGCAGCTGCTGCCCAGGAGACGGAGTTTGCACTCTGAATTCAATTATGTTAAGTGGCTGCTGTAACAACAACAACAACTCTTTAGAGAAACAGAATAGCATCCGGAATCTCTACAACACTTACAATGTCCAGAATATAATCCAAAGTTACTCGACACACAATGAAACAAGAAAGTAGAACCCATTCTCAAGATTTAAAAACACAAACAAAAAACCCAACAGAGAAGGACCCTGAGATGACCTAGACATTGGAATTAGCAGATGAGGATGTGGAAGCAATGATTATCTCTCTGTTCAAGAGTGAAAAGGAAAACATGCTCATCGTGAATAAAAAGGCAATTTCAGCTCACAAGTAGAAGCTATGTATTTCTTTACAAGGTGCAAATTCCAGAATTAAGTAACACAACTTATGGGAAAATAATCATTAGATGAGTTTAACATGAGAATGGAGACAGAAGAAAAAATAAATTTGGAGCTCCATAAATAGAAGTTGCCCAATTAGAATAAAAGAAAAAAAAACCCAGATTTTAAGAAATGATCAGACCCTCAAGGACTTAGGGGAGAATATTCAAAGGTCTAACATACATGTTATAGAATGTGAGAGAAACTCAATTTAAAAAGTAATTACTGGAAATTTCCCACATTTGGCGAAGACATTAATTTACAGATTCAAGAAGGTCAGCAAACTAAACAGGATGAATACAAAGAAAACCATCTCCAGGCACATTATACTCAAAGAGCTAAAAAGCAAATATATAGAAAAACACTTGACTAGAGCCAGGCACATGACATATTATCAACAGGGTAACAATGACCCAAGTCATCTAATTTATCAACACAAACTGTAGAGGCCGGAGACCAGTGGAAGAACCTCTTCAAATTACTGAGGAAAAAAATTCGATTTAGAATTCTGTATCCTGAAAAAACAAAGAATAAAAATATTTCCAGATAAAGGAAAACTTATTCCCACCAGATCTTTAATGTAAGAAATGCTAAAGGAGTACAGCATTTCAGGTAGAAAGAAAATAATACTAGACAGAAGATTTTTAGGAAGGAAGAGTGCTAGAAATGGTAAATATGTGGATAAATATAAAAGATGATTTTTTTCTTTCAATTTCTTTACAATCATTTGACTCTATGAAATAAAAATTATAGCATTGTCCTCAGGGTTTAAAGTGTATATAATCTAGGGGCGCCTGGGTGGCTCAGTCGGTTGAGCGTCCAACTTCAGCTCAGGTCATGATCTCACAGTTCGTGAGTTCAAGCCCCGTGTCGGACTCTGTGCTGACAGCTCAGAGCCTGGAGCCTGCTTCAGATTCTGTGTCTCACTCTCTCCCTGCCCCTTCCCCACTCATGCTCTGTCTCCCTCTGTCTCTCAAAAATGAATAAATGTTAAAAAAAAATTTTTAAGTATATATAATCTAAATGGTATGGGTGGCTGTAAATGGACCTATACATTTGCAAAGTTTCTACATTATTTAGAGTTAATATTTTAGCATGGCACGTATAGACTATAAAGAATTAAGGGATGTGTATTATACTTCCTAGAGAAACCACTTAAAAATAATGTAAAGTTGTGTAGCTAAAAAGACACCAAGTAAACTAAAATACGTTTCTTTAAAAAACACAATTTTAAAATGCCAAAATAAGACAGTAAGGAAGAACAAAAGATCAAAAAGCAAAAGGACAAACAGAAAACATAGTCCAAACATAAATCCAACATTATCAACAATCATTAAGTGTTAATAAATGAAACACTGACTAAAAGGCAGGATTTGTTAGAATGAATGAAAACACAAGATCCAAATATATGCTGTCTTTAAGAGATGCACTTTATATACCCAGGTAGGTGGGAAGTAAATGGATGGAGAAAGTTACACACTGCTGGCAGTAAAAAGAAGGCTGGGGTGGCCATACTAAGGTATATTAACATAAGATAAAGTAGACTTGAAGACAAACAGTGGTATCAGAAATAAAGTGACACATTTAATAATGATAAAAAGGTTAATTCGTCAGGAAGACATAATAGTCACAAATATAGAAATCCTAACAATAGGCCTTCAAAATGTACGAAACAATTAAAAATGAAAGAGAAATAAGCCATTCTACTTTCAGCAATGGCTAAAACAACTAGAACCAAAAAGTGTGAGTTAAAAATATCCTGGTCTAGGGGCGCCTGGGTGGCTTGGTCGGTTAAGCATCCGACTTCGGCTCAGGTCATGACCTCACGGTCCGTGAGTTCGAGCCCCGTGTCAGGCTCTGTGCTGACCGCTCAGAGCCTGCAGCCTGTTTCAGATTCTGTGTCTCCCTCTCTCTCTGCCCCTCCCCTGTTCATGCTCTGTCTCTCTCTCTCTCTCTCTCTCTCTCAAAAATAAATAAACGTTACAAAAAAATTAAAAAAAAAATCCTGGTCTACATTGAAGGCCCCCAGTCAGAAAGCCCAACCTGTACAACTACTTGTGACAGGGTTTTGGAGACATGCTTGGAATTTGGCATATTGGACCTAAGTGTCCAGAATAAGCGAGACATGTCCATCACGGTACCAACCATGTCTCTGGTTCCATTTCATGGAAAGTGTCATACTCATGACCTTACTGAAGCAGCACAAAGAAAGTCAAGATCATGAGAATCCCATTCCCTGCTATTCCCACCCTACTGCATGGAAAGCTTGTTGGGGCTAGAATGGGTACCTCCCTACAGGCACTGAGAGGTCTATATTCTCGCCAGCGTTCTGTGACATATGGGGTCAAGGACTCTGCCTGCACAGACTGGCCATAAGCTGGACCTATCTGATGCTCTCTCACAGACCTTTTAGCTAGGAGATACTGAGAAAATAAGGTTGTTAGTAGGCAGTACTGGACCTGAAAAGATGTATAGAAATGTCATGGCAAAGAGAGTTATGAGTTATGTGTTACGAATAGGCAGATCCAATCTGCTAGGTGAAAAAAACACAGGAAAGAAGAAAGAAAGTCAGACGTACAGAAGTAGAGAGCAGACACCCAGAGAGTAGCTAAGTCTGACTGGTGGAAAAGCCCCCACCACTAGTGGATGATGTACCAACTCCTGTTTCTGGAATCTCTAGGGCTGCCTGGTATCTACCGTGGGGGAGAACTGGCTGTTCTATGGTTATTTTCCTTGGAGTCCTAGGAGACTTGTCATCCATGGGCTATTACATAATGGGTATCCAAACAGTAAACCTCATCTTATTTGAGGCAAAGCAAAGGGGCCTTTGTTTTGTGCAATTAAAAAACCTAATTAGGTCAAAGTTATTAATAAAATTCAAGCTCTGCTCGATGCTTACCAACTCTAGGAGTTCATATTATAATTTTAATTTGGTGAAGACATTAATTTACAGATTCAAGAAGGTCAGCAAACTCCAAGCGAGATAAATACAAAGAAAATCATCCCCAGGCATATTACAACCAAACAGCTAAAAACAAGAGATAAAGAGAAAAACCTGAATGCAGCCAAAGACACAGGACAATCTTAGGCTTTCATATTACGCTGAAGCCTTTATGTTTCTTAATGTAGAAGCGGCACTATTTTAAAAAATAAAATTTGCATTTCTTAATATATAAAATTTATTTTTTAACATGAAACAAATAGTCAAAGGAAACCAAGAGAACTTATTTAATTTCTAAATCTTTCTAAAATGCATTAAATAATAGTATCCATTTCTTCCTGGTCTATGAGTCACGTTTATTTTGAAAGAGACTTGTAAGAGACATATGTTTCTCAATAAAGTCTAACAATAAAAATAGTGGCATGTATACTGCAGTTTATAAATAAGAATGGGCACAGACTAGAACTAGATCCATAACTTGCTATAGAGTAGTTACCGAGGTACAGAAAAAAGGAAAAGCTCCAGCACCAGAGTCAGACAAAATGGAAAAGCTAAGACCCAAACCCAGTTATCTACCTACAAGATATCAGAATAGCTCCTCTGAGCCTCAGTTTCCTCATCTGTAAGACTGCAATAATAGTAACATCTACCTCATATGGCTTTGTAAGGATTAAATGAAACAATAGGTATTAGAGTGCTTCACATCCCATCTGCCACAGAACGAATCCTCAGTGAGTGAAAATTGTCGTGCCTTGCACTGCTGGGCTTACCCAGCAAAAGCAGCTCAGTGCCATGAAGTTAGGGACTGCACCCTCATAAGCCCTTGCTTGGAGGGGGGCAGGGGAGGGGAGAAATGCAGAGAAGGGAGAGTTTGAAGAAGGTCTAAGTAGGATTGCAGGGGAGTCAATAAGAAAACAAGCTCTTCTGCCTCTCGCTCTCAAGGACAGGATTTCAGAAGGGCCTGGGGTAAGCCTCTCAGGGGAGGGACTACTCTTGCCTTTATAGCCCTGGGGCACGATAGAGGCCCTGGCCTCTATCATAAATGTCAGTTGAATGAACAACAATGTTGCGATGAAGAGCCGTGACGAAATGGTTACAGCCGGGAGGGTGTGGGACAAAGTGCCCCAACTGGCGAAGCCCCAGGAAACGGGGGTGGCCTTGGGCGGCTGGCTCCCACTTGGTGCCAGTGAGAGAACTCTGTCAGCCAGGTAAGTGTGAGGCATCAAGTTATCATCCTTGGCACAAAGTAGGTGCTCAATAATATCTACTGTGTGATGAATATATAAATAAATAGGGCTTCCTCTGAAAAACCAGTTCACCGGGGCGCCTGGGTGGCTCAGTCGGTTGCACATCTGACTTCAGCTCATGTCATGGTCTCAGTCTGTGGGTTCGAGCCCCGCATTGGGCTCTGTGCTGGCAGCTCAGAGCCTGGAGCCTGCTTTGGATTCTCTCTCTCGCTCTCTCTCTCTCTGCCACTCACACTCTGTCTCTCTCTCAAAAATAGACGTTAAAAAAAAATTGAAAAAAAAAAGTTCACCAAAATCACTAAACTGTCACTGATTCATGGAAAACAGATGTGGGCAACATTTGTGGATGTTATTGATGGATAGGAATTCTAGAACAGTCTTAAATGGAATCGCTTTGTACTTCTCTATATTGCTTCCTAATTAAAGTGCCTTGCAACATAGATCACTTTAGAAAATATACCTTGGCCTACCAAAGGTTTGAGAGAACCAAACTGTTGCCAAGGACAGGATGAACTTGAATTATTTAAATGAAAATACTTGTCTATCCATTCAGCTCAAAAAGATGCTGACCTAACAGCCTCTAGGTTTTGGCTTTTATTTTCCTAATAATTCTGACTCACATTTCTGACAAGACCCTGAAAATGCACCCAATTCTTCATGTATTTTCATAAAACATATGTGTTACCCTGAGAGCAAATGTTTAAAAATGCAAAATAAATTGTTTCAGTTTTTGACAATTATTCTCAGGAGGTTCCTTGGCTTTAAGAAACAGAAATAACGCTTATGTGAAAGAATAAAAAAAAAATGCTCTACGTGTTTGAAATGCTGTAAAAATCACGAGAATTTTGTTTCTTTATAATACCTGTTACAAAGCCATTTCCATAATGATTCTCTTTTTGGTTGTTCTAAAAGCAGCATGATGTATGAAAAAGGCAGCCTTGGGGTAGAAATGCAAATTCCTATTATTATAAAAGTATGGAAAGATTGTTTGGGACCAAGAAAGTCAAGGTCTGCCTAGGCTATTATAACAGGAACCAATATGGAATTGCCACATGCAATGTTCCTAATGCACTTCTCTGGGTATTTCACAATAAGCCATTACCATGGCAACTTAACCTCCAACCACACAAAAGAAACACCTCAAATTCTTTCTCCAGAATGACACAAATCTCACATAGGATCAAGGGATTTGTTTTAAAAATACTTCTCTAATGCTATTTTTAATGGCTAAAAGATAGATTTAGGAAGGGGGTGGTCAGTGTAGACAGAATAAAGATGAACCAAATACATGAATGATTGTTATACATTTCTGCAGCTTTAAATCGCTGGAAGTTCTACTGTAATGATGTAAATAAATACCTAGCTGTGTACATTGGTGGAAGGAGTGTAGTGAACGTGTCATTTTCACCCCCAAATACCGGTAGAAGAGAAGTGTTGCAGTTTTATGCCGTTTTGAAAGGCACTTCCAACCCACTCCAGTCTTTGTCCTTAATATCTGCCATTTTATTTAAAGAATCTTCCTGGCAACCAGTCACTTACATGCATACAGCAATGTAGGGGGAAGAAGAACTCATTTCCGATGTGAGTCCCAAACCATGAAAAATTAAGAAGGATTCAGGAGTCTAAGAGTGGAGGGTAAGTCGGCCAGATAGTCCAGGGACCTGTTGACCAGGGTACAAGAGGCAGCCAGTAAGAAAACACAGCTAGTTAACACAGATTCACCCTCTTGGAAAAAAAAAACCCAGAAAATATGGGCTTCCTCTTGGCACATCACAGCATCATCTTTTAATAAAAGGAAAGCTGATATGTCATAATCCAAGCAGCTTCCTCTATAGCATAATGTCTCCCTCAAATAGGTCAGGCCTGATGTGAGCTAAGGCAGCAGGCTCAGTAAGTAAGATACTTGGGGACCTTGGAAGCCCTTTGAGTCGTCCAGTAATTCCTTTGTTCCTGAATGTCGTGTTTCTGGTGGAAAATCTCTTGGAAACCTGTGGTTCTGCTAAATATTAAAGTGCTGCACACAGGTGGGTGAGAATGTGTGAAGCCTTATTATATTATATATATACATATATATGTGTATACATATGTACATACACATATATACATATACATATATATGAAGCTTTATTACATTTATATTATATATATTATATATACTTATATTATATATATATATATATATATATATATATATATATATATATATATAGTAATTTTTTGACAGAGAGAGAGAGAGAGAGACCATGTGTGCATGGCGGGGAGGAGCAGAGGGAGAGGGGGAGAGAGAGAGAATCTCAAGCAGGCTCCACACTCAGCTCAGAGCCCAACTCAAGGCTCAATCCTATGAACCTGGGATCATGACCTGAGCCGAAATTATGACTGGGACACTCAACTGACTGAGCCGCCCAGGTGCCCCTGTGTGAAGCTTTAAAAATCATTCTGTGGTCCTAAGTATTTGAGTGCCCTGCCTTACTATACATATTTTGAGTTCAGTCACATCGAACATTCGTTTAACATACTCGAATTCAACAAAGGCACTGTGTCAGAGAAGTGAAAGGAGCAGAAATAACTCAAGCTGTTCTGTTGATGATTTCCTTCATCCAAAGACTGTTCTGGGATGATAGAAGTCTGGTGTTCCCTCAGTGGGACCCATTCTGTGGCTGACACAGAGCAAGCGCTTCCCTTGGCTTAAGGGACACTGAAGTTCATGGCCCTTAAACACAGGCTGACTTCTTCACTTGCTGTTCAACAGTACAGGAGGAAAAAGTAGACTTGGGGGTGGTACAGTGACCTCCAAGGTGGAATGTTCCTAAAGGATTTTCTTTTTTTTTTTTTTTTTTTTAATTTTTTTTTCAACGTTTATTTATTTTTGGGACAGAGAGAGACAGAGCATGAACGGGGAGGGGCAGAGAGAGAGGGAGACACAGAATCGGAAACAGGCTCCAGGCTCTGAGCCATCAGCCCAGAGCCCGATGCGGGGCTCGAACTCACAGACCGCGAGATCGTGACCTGGCTGAAGTCGGAGGCTTAACCGACTGCGCCACCCAGGCGCCCCCCTAAAGGATTTTCAAGGGTAATTTTGACAACACCTGCCTTTCTCCTTACCTGCTAACTTTGGAGCATAATTGACGTTTAAGATACGCCTCTACAATTTTTAATTTTAGGATATATCAGAGGACCATGATTTTCTAGAACCAGACTTCATGGTCTCTTTAAAATATTGTTTTCATTACCTGAAATTTAAAACAAAATTCAAAAAATGTCCAGCTTATAAATAGAGGCTCAAAAGTTTATTTGCAAGCTGGCTGTTTGGAACTCAGAATGCATTTTGCTATAAAAACAAATGTTATAAATGGTGCAAAAGGTATGTGGGTTCCCAGAAGAGCCTACATACATCTTTGTTGTGAAATTTATATGTTTGCAAAGGAAGAGTAGAAGGAAAGGGTAAAAAGGGTATAGAAAGGGGTACAGGGTAAAATGGCTAAGAGCACTCGAGCCAGGCTATCTGTGTTCAAATGCCATCACTCACTAGCTTTTGGCCTTGACAAGTTCATCTCCCTGTGTCTCAGTTTGCTCATCTGTGAAATGGGGCTTACGGAATGTTTCTCTCAGACACACGTGTAAGGATATAATCAGCCAATATAATGCATGCTGTACAGAAAAAGGCTCTGTGTTTGCTCCCAGGGTTGTTTTCTCTGAGTGTGAACTGCTCGCACACACTCCTGAGAGGAGGAATTCTCAGATCTTAACCAAACCATGCCTAGTACAGAAATATCCGCTCTAATGAGTATTTGTTTTAGCTTGAAAGGAAGAAAAGGAGAGGGATGTGCTGAAGGGAAGGAAGCTTGTGAAATGTTCCTACTCTCTCTTCTTTCCTTGGTCAACCACCGTGCTGACCCTATTCTGCTCTCTTCCAGTCCAGGGATGTCTGCAGCAAGAGGAGGATGAGGACATGGTGAGAGGGAGGCTTGCTCCCCGGAGCCCACTGGGCAAACCTCATGGAAGCAGGTTTATAGAGCAGCCCCCGAGTAAGCCCGAGGGTCAAGTGAGAGCTCCTCCTATCTACTTCCTGGGGCTCACCCCTCCACCCTGTCTCCCCACACGCAGCCTGTCAAGCAGTCACCGCACACAGTGATGCTGGGTGGCCTCTCACCTTCTGGATCTTCTCCGTGATCTCTCAAATGTTCTCCGTGGGAACACGGCAAAAGGTTGTGGGTTGTATGCAGGTGACAATACCTAGAATCCTGTATGGACCCTCACCACTTTCTCGACCTCGAGAAAAGCGCCCTCAAATAAAACATATTTGGGGGAAGAAAATAGTATTTCCTGACCTCTTTCAGTGCATTGAAGCACATACCAATTGCTTGCACCATCCATCCATCCATCCATCCATCCATCCACTTATTCAATAAATCTATAGTGTTTAGGATTATGAGAATACCTTTTTTAGGATTTTTTTTGAGAATACCTTTTTTAAGATTTTGAGAATACCTTTTGGAATTTCAGATAGTACATATTTATAATATGATATTAAAATTTTTAAGGGGTTACTCTGAAGTGTAATTACCATTCTGTGTATGCAAAGTCAGGTGCATAATAAAACGGTTACTATAAAGTTTTTAATATTCAAAAACAGGAAAATAATCCTTTTGTTTCTTTTTGTTTAAGGGAAATTTCCTGCCTTCAAGGAACTCATAGTTTCGATCAGGGAGAACAAACAAAACAGTCAGCCTTGATTAGGGGGAGCCTTATTCGTCTCCAGTCGTTGACAAACCAAAGCTTTGCTTTTCAGTGCAGCTGGACCACAGCAGAGAAGCCTACAGTTTGCAGAGTATGGCTCCCTAGCCTCCTGTGTGCACAATGCTGTCTGATGGCCTGGAGAATCCTCAGAGTACGCGGAAAGGACATACGGTGTGTCTGAACACACTTTTCATTACCTGGAATGGACCCAGCTCTGCTACTGCCCTGAGTGAGTATGCTGGTCATGTGTATGTACAAGATGCTCATGGAGTTGGGGAGAGCTTTCACAATCAACATTAACACTACTTCATTAAGGGGTGCCTGGGTGGCCCAGTTGGTTGAGCATCTGGCTTCAGCTTATGATCTTGCGGTTTGTGAGTTCGAGCCCTGCGTCAGGCTCTGTGCTGACAGCTCACAGTCTGGAGCCTGCTTTGGATTCTGTGTCTCCCTCCCTCTCTGCCCCTCCCCCACTCACATTCGGTCTCTCTCTCTCAAAAATAAACAAACACTAAAACAAACACTTGGTGATATGCATTTAACTTTCCTTTATGCCCTTTCATGGCTTGTCCATTTCTTTTTTTAGCACTGAATAATATTCCATTGTCTGGATTAAAACAGCTCTAAAAAAAAAGCCCATTTAAAAAACAAAAAACAAAAAACAAACTACTTCATCAGAAGAGACTGCATACTTATTTGAAAATCTCGAATACATGGTATTAACAGTGAAGCCCTGTTTCTAAGCTTTGTGTTTTCCTCCATTGGATTGAGCACTTGATTACCAGGGTATTTGGAACAATTGGAAAAAAAGAGATTGCGAGAGAATATACAATAGGAAATGTTGATGAGCAGGACTCTTCGTTTTCCTTTCACTAGCCTATGTCTAAGAAATAAACATGGAGGCCTAAGTCGGTGCTGTTTGAGAGGGTGTTTTTCTCCGAGCTCTCAAGCTGTGCTAAGTGAGGTTGTACGCGGTTCACCAGGAGTTCTGACCACCGCGTTCCAAGCACTGTAAGAGTGTCCTTTGCCGCACTTTTAAATTTAGGTGTGGCCACATGACTTACAAGGCCAAACGATGTGTGAGCGGAGGTGACAGGCATCACTTCTGGGCAGCAGCTCTAAGAGCCAGGGGTGCCGCTTGCCATACTCTTTTAGTTTGCCGTAGGTCTCAGAGGCAGCTGCTTGTTCGCTTAGGGCCCCAGAGTCAGGACTCCCAGAGCGAACCCCCAGCTGACCCATGAAGAGATCCAATGTTAGCTTAAATAAGCCTTATGCTTGAAGCTGCCGAGACTTGGGGCTGTTTGCTCCTGTAGCGTAACTTGGACTCCAGGTTCTAACAAACAAAATGTGGGCCAGGAGACCTCTGCCTCACTGCCAGTCTGACTGTAGAAATCACTGGAAGGATTCCTCCTGTGTATTTCCACATTGGTCTATTGCTCCCCGTGTAATTTATCTTTTAATCTCAAAGCTCTTGGCTAGCCTTTGACCTCTGAAATACATAACTTTATCTTTTATGGTTGCTGTTGTTGATTCTGTGTTTGTTTTTGAAGCAGTGGCAAGGTGCGAAGGAAGAAACAGCTCTAAACAGGTTAATAGAGAGTGGAGATTGTTGGTTTACCAACTCTGCCATTAACCATCTGTGCGACCTCTGCACAAAGCATTGATGTTTTGGAACCTCGGTTTCCCCCAAGTAGCATAGACAACTTGGATTAGACCCCAGATGGCAAAGTAGCATCCCGTGATAAATTATACCCAGCCCTGAGATAGGTTTTGTTCAGTTCACATGGTGAGGGGAGGGTTCCCACCCCCCCTTTTCATTAAACCATGACAACATAAAAATCAATATTCTGCTTGCTTGCTTTTTCACCTGCATTCATTCAACTGTTTATTGATGGCTTCCTGTGTGCCCCTCATGCTTCTAAGCAGGTTAACAGTTATACACAAGACAGGCTAAAAAAAATCCATGCCCTCCTGGAGCTGACATTCTAGAGGATTCCCAGTTTCTCTTCACTGGAGCATCCAACAACGTGAAGCCCATGTTTCCACACAGCAAGGACTTTAGTGAAGCTGGGGAACAGCTGTACCTCCAGACTGGGCATTGGGTCCCACCTCTGCAGGGTGGGGAAGGACTGGCCAGGTGCTCGTTTTCCCTGCCTGTGCCTGTGGGTGGCTGCATTTGGACGCTCAGACTGAGTGACCTCTTAGAGTCCTTCATTCGTAACAGCCAGGATTATAAAGTCTATGCCACATAAAATAAAAATGAGTATTTCCCAGTACATGACAGAAAATCTACATCTTCATACTGTTACGAATTGTGTAAGTTTGGCTGCAGGTATATGTAGAAAACGAAATGGCCTCTGCCCTCTCTCCCTCTTCACCCCAGTATCTCTCACTTGACTGACTCTTCTAGGAAGAAAGACAGACACCTGGCACACTCCCTATCTCCGTCTCCATCCTGCTCCCTGCCTCCCGGTGTCACTGCTGTCCTGGCAGGCTTTTATTCTGGATGCAAATTAGCTTTGTAAATAACCAAGGCTGCATATACCTTAGGTCTCTTAAATATTTAACTACCTGTCTAAAATTGTAGTTCAGCAGTTGGGTAGAAGTTAGCATATCACTTTAACAAGATTCTGGAAAGTCTTCTGTTTGCAACATTATTTACTAACTGCATGGTCGTTCTCCTTTGCAGTGAGTCCAAGAAGGCATGTGGGTGCAGAGTAATGGTTATGTGTTTCAGCTCCAATGGGAACAGGCTTTGTGGAAAATATGTGGGCTGGTAGACACTAAAAAATTATTTGCGAGGTTATTGTAAGTCATCTGTACTAAAGCCATCCTTTCCCCTCCTCCTTCCTTTTCTTGTCCTTTTGCTCTCTTTCTCCCCTCTTCCTTTGATGGGATCGTAGATGAGTCATCTTTTTGAGTAATTTCGTTATTAAGTAGCAGGGTTAACGATATCAAGAGAAGACAGAGGTAAGACAGAGCACCAAAGCTATTAACACACGCATTAATGGATAGATCCACACGTATCTACACCCACAGTGCACACACATATATTCCATTACTCAAGTGAAAGACAATTAAAAGGTCATTTTTCTCTGTAAACATTTTCATCTCAAAGCTGAGACACAGTAAGCCAAGTTTCCACCAGAGCATAATTTCATAACCAAATTATAAAAGCTTGAAAATAGCAAGACACAATGGAAACCCTGCCATAATCTTAATTACACTGTCGCCAGACACAATGTTAAAATGTACACATAAATGTTCCTTTTTAATCCTATGAATTAGTTCTGGAGATGTGTCTAGAATTATCTTTCTAATGCCTGACATACCTATCCCACCTCAGAGCAGAACTATTACTCTAGGTTCCAGATCAAAGTAGGTTCTGTTCAGTCAAGTTTCTAGAAATATCTCCCTGAAGTTGAAAACCACCACCACATATTAATGAGAATAAAAATAATTTCAGCAACATTAACTGAGCACTTGTTATGTTTTAGGCACTGTGATAAGCAGGCTACCTGCCTCATCTCATATAATCACCAAGACTACCTTCTGACATGGTCCTCCTGCAGGTGATTTTCCATTTGGGCCCTCCCCCCAGTTTCGCTCTCCCATCTTCCTTCACCCTGAACAGTGCCATGGTGCTGACCTTTACGGATGTCATCTTCTGACTTCCTATAGTGGGATAAGAGTGAAGTCTAGGTATTTATTCTCCCAGCTCTGTCTCTTTGGGGCCCTGTGTTGGCATTATTTTTCTATTACCCCAGCTCCTGTCAGGGGCCCTCTCCCATGGTTACCACACTCTTATCAGCTTCCAGTAACTTCTCCCCATCCTCATATCTTCAGACATGGAACTGCTTTGCTATTTCCAGGAAGCAGCTTTACTGTCCTTTCTTGAGTGCTCTTAATTCTGCCTACACTCTTGCCATTAGTCCCTTAGTAAATGCTCTCAATTCCTTTGAGTACGCCATCTATTTTCTGGACCCTGAATAATATAGTACTACCATTTCCCTTTTATAGGTTGAGGAAAAATTTGAGGCTCTGACATGTTATGTGACTTGTCCAAGATTGTATAGCTGGTAAACACTAGAGTCAAGATTTAAACGGAGATCAGCCCAGGCCCTTACCCCATCCAGCGCCTGGGGTCTGGAACAGAATCCTCATTGTGTTGGTTTTCCACAGGTTTCAAGAAAAGGATCTGGATTTCCAGCCTAAGAAGAGGAGCTGGCTTTCCTTTAGCACTGTGGAGCTGGGCCATGCTTTTCTAAAGCTACTTGGCTTCTCTGCACCTTGGTCTCCTCTATAAAATGGGGGAAAGACTCCCTCTGCTTATTGCTCAGTATTCTTGTAAGAATCAAAGTGAGATAATAGATATGGAAGCACCTTAAAGAGATGTGAGGGCTTTTTAAGTGTAAGGTATTTATCCTCAGGTTATACACTTTGTAACAGTAGTAAAGTGTAGATCTCTCTGGGGTACCTCGGTGGCTCAGTCGGTTAAGCATCCAACTTCGGCTCAGGTCATGGTCTCACGGTCTGTAGGTTTGAGCCCCGCGTCGGGCTCTGTGCTGACAGTTCAGAGCCTGGAGCCTCTTTGGATTCTATGTCTCCCTCTCTCTGCCCCTCCCCTGCTCACACTCTCTTTCTCTCAAAAAACAAACATTAAAAAAATTTAAAAAGATGCAGATCTCTCCAAATATTTGTGTGTGTGTGTGCACGCACACATGTGGAATTTATGCCTTATTCATTTTGTAGGTCAAAACACCATTGCGCTTCCAGGATACACACCTTTGTTAGGGTATCTACTGTTATTTGTCCACAGTTCAAATTTGTACATGTTCCAACTATTAGGATCCCACATTTATATACAATCATTTTATTTTATTTTTATATATAATTTATTGTCCAATTGGTTTCCATACACACCCAGTGCTCATCCCAACAGGTGCCCTCCTCAATGCCCATCACCCATTTTCCCCTCCCCCCCCTTCAACCCGCAGTTTGTTCTCAGTATTTAAGACTCTTATGGTTTGTCTCCTTCCCTCTCTGTAACTTTTTTCCCCCTTCCCCTCCCCCGCTGGTCTTCTGTTAAGTTTCTCAGGATCCACATAGGAGTGAAAACATATGGTATCTGTCTTTCTCTGCCTGACTTATTTCACTTAGCATAACACTCTCCAGTTCCATCCATGTTGCTACAAAAGGCCAGATTTCATTCTTTCTCATTGCCAAGTAGTATTCCATTGTATATATAAACCACATCTTCTTTATCCATTCATCAGTTGATGGACATTTAGGCTCTTTCCATAACTTGGCTATTGCTGAAAGTGCTGGTATAAACATTGGGGTACAAGTGCCCCTATGCATCAGCATTCCTGTATCCCGTGGGTAAATTCCTAGTAATGCAATTGCTGGGTCATAGGGTAGATCTATTTTTAATTTTTTGAGGAACCTCCACACTGTTTTCCAGAGCAGCTGCACCAGTTTGCATTCCCACCAACAGTGCAAGAGGGTTCAATCATTTTAAAAAGAAGATTTCATTCATCATTGATAATTCTATGTATAACAAGACATACCTATAACTTTAGGGAATATGATAATGTAGAGATGAGGGTGCATTTCATAAAATGGCTGTACTCACATGAACAGGTAAGGAACCGTTTTTCTTAAATTGGGCCCATTTATATTACAGATACAAAATACGTATGAGTCATAGTTGAGATAAAAAATAAAAGGCTTCCGTAAGGGATGGTGAAAAGATGGATTCTACTCCTTGAGATCAGCTGGGAGGTAGGTAGATATTTGACAATATTCTAGGACACTGGCCTGCAGTGGGAATCAGTGCTTAAAACTACAAAGCTTCAGGTCGTGAGGAATTCCAAGCCACCTTGGTAAGCAAGATGCTGTAGAAGTGGTGGCCAGGTGGGCTCCCAGACTCCCTCAGCAACTTAGCTCGTGTTACATTGTCAGATAGAGGCAAAGCCAGAGCTCCTGCGTGTACCCTGGTCACCAGCCCACTCTGCTTACCGATCCAATGATGATCATCTTCTCCCCTTAAGACAAGGGTGCCTCAAGAGATCAAAAGAGGCACTGTGGTGCCTGGGTGGCTCAGTCAGTTAAGCATCCGACTTCAGCCTAGGTCATGATCTGGCTGTTCCCGAGTTCAAGCCCCGCATCGGGCTCTGTGCTGACAGCTCAGAGCCTGGAGTTTGTTTCAGATTCTGTGTCTCCCTCTCTCTCTCTCTGCCCCTTCCCCAATCACACTCTGTCTCTTTCAAAGATAAACATAAAAAAAAAAAGAGGCACTTATTCAGCCCCACTCAGATAAGCCTCTCCTTTGGCCACCATCCCAGCTTCTTCTCTGCTCTCGAGAATATCATCTAATTGTTTGATGCCTCCATTTTCCTATCAACAAACTATGTACCAGCTTCCTGTTTCTCGCTCACAAGATTGCTGAAGATTTTTTTAGAGACCCGCAAAAATGTTGCCACAGAAAGATGAAGGGCAATTAATTCGTTGTATCTTGTGCTGGAGTTATCCATGAACTTGTCCCATGTTCCTAACCTATGGCTAGCTTTTAATTAGACAATAGGCATTTGGCATTTAGTGTCTTTGATGCTCAAGATCCTGACTCAGGGCCATGAAGGCTCCTCATCACTGAAGGTTGTGTTCACGGTGCTTTCTTGTTATGCAGACATTTTGAGGCATGATGCAGAGGCTGGCCTCTGGAGTCAGGCAGATTGGGTAACCTTTGATTGATTTCCTCTCTAAGCCTCAGTTTACTCACCTATAAAATGATGATCACAGCATCGATCTCCTAGGGATGTTGAGAGTTTTAAATAGAATAAATGTAAGCACTTAGCAATGTGCCTATACACTTTAATAACCCAATAAATGTTAACCCCCCCTGTATATTTTTGACATAGCATTTATTACTAAATTAACTTACATTTTTGTCTTTTCACCTCTACCTCCTACTCTGCCCTTCCAGTGCTCTGAACTATGCCTAGTATATAGCAGGTGCTCCATAAATTTTGGATGAATCAGTCAAGGAAAAATACAAGATGGGGTCCCTGCACTCCAGAAAATTACTATCAAGTTGGCAGATAAGACATTTACCCACCAGATAACTAGTAATTATACTTGGCAGAAGGTAAGAGGCACGTAAATTGTATACACAGAGGCAAGAAAGTAAGAATCCTTCTGAACAGATGGGAAAGAAAGGCTCTATGAAGAAGGGGGCTTGGAGCTTAAATCATTACCCCTTCAGTTGGTCAATGTTCACTGAGAATGTCATTGTATGCTCTGGTCACTGAAACTTCTGTTTCCTCTCTGCTTTCCTGGTTTTAGCTTAGTAGGATGCAGTATTAGTTTCTGATTGCTGTTGTAATGAATTACCACAAACTTAACGATCTTGAAACAATACAAGTTTATTCTCTTGCACTTCTGAAGGTCAGAAGTCCCAAATCAGTTTCACTGTCAAGATGCAGACAGGGCTGTTCCCTTCTGGAGACACTAAATGAGAACCTATCTCCTTGCCTTTTCCAGCATCTACAGCTTTTTTTCGTTCGTTGCCTCTCTGCCCTGTCCTCCATCCGCAAAGCCAGTAGCATAACATCTTCAAATCTCTTGTCACTTCTGTCTTTCAGATAGCCTTCTGACTCTTCTCTGCCAGCCTCTTGTAAAGATACTTGTGATTAAATCGAAGACCTACTCAGATAATCCAGGATAATCTCCCCATCTCAAGAGCCTTAACTTAATCACATCTGCGGTCCTTTTTGCCATGTAAGGTAACATTCACAGGTTCCAGGGATTAGGACTTGGATACGTTTGGGAGCCATTATTCAGCCTACCACAGTAGCCAACAAAATAGAGGAGAGAGGAAGTGCCGACCAAACACTTGGATTTTTTCCAGTCCATCTTAATATTGAATCCAGCAAATGTGTCAGTGAATTAATATGACACACACATTCTTGTCATAATTGTCTACCATTAGTCAGAATTTGCTTAATGTCCTCTACTGAGTTACATTTGAATGTACAGATCTGAGCTAATGTTTGCTACTGACACTCTGGGAGTATAAGATAGTCAATATTTCCTAAGAAATAGAAACGTGAAGCAAAAGAGGCCAAAGGTATTGGTAGGGTGAGGGGTTACGGAGACCTGGAGGCAGGGAGAGGAAGAGTCACAATGTGAGCGAAGCCTTCAGGGATCATTCTGGCTGGAGCCAGGCTTGTGGCCATTTCTGTCAGAAAAGGCAGCTGCTGACATTTCCCCTTCCCTAAGAGAAATCTCCACAAACCATGGGAAGGTGGCCAAATGAGCAGCCATCCTGCACCCCCTGAGCTTGCAATAATCATCCTATTTCCTTGGAGTTTGGGCCATTCAAATAAACAAAGATCTATGCTCATTACTAGGAGATATTTGATATTTCCACAACATACATCCTTTGGGAAAATTTAATTTATTTTAGCACATTAAACGTGTCCTTCTTTCCGATACTCTCAATACTTCCCTTTCCACGCTATTTGAAACTTCTGGGAACTTGTCTTGTTCAAGGTAAAGGTGTAGCCTTGTTTTCCGTGTAAGTGTAAAATCCACATCCTCTACCAGAGGTTATGTTCTACATGTATGTGGTCGCGGTATCTGTCACCTCCCTTACTCAAGGAAGACATCCACGCTGCCAGCTGTCACCTAAAACCACCTTAACGCCACAATGGTACACGCCACTAGGCTCTGCCCATTCTAATAACATCATGTTTCCATAGCTACTAATGCATTTCAAGGGGTGGGGAAGCATAGAGCAGTTTGAAATGATAGGTAACAGGAGGCAAGCAAGTAGCATAAACAAAGTGTGTGATGGGTGGGGTGCTCCAAAGCGGATTACTGCACGTGTGAGCATATGGAGATTGGCTTATGCATGGAGAACTATCAACAGGCTTCAGAGCTTCAGGTCCCCCCCGCCACCCCCCGCAGTGAGCCCTTGAATGCTTAAGAGGAAGGGACGCACGGGCACAACTTCATAACTTGTAGTCAATAAATAGAACTGAATAAAAGTAGGGGTATACAGGCGTGCTCCTGAGTCCCTCTGCCCTGCACATGGGGTTGGAATAACATCCTAAAGTGCACCTTTTCCTCTTCTCTCTTTCACAGACCGGTCATCATCCCGAGGTACTCTTGTCACATTGCTCGCTACAGAAGGATACGCAGTGACCACGGGCTGTCTTGCTGGCCACGCCCCAATCCCTCATCTGGGAGCTAAGGACACCTCTGGACCAGGTCAGCTGTGTGTGCAGACGCGTGTCACACTCCCTGGGGCTGTACTCCCTCCAGGCTGGGCCCCTCTCCACCCCACAAAGCTCCCCTGTTCTCCCCTTAGATGGTAGGATTCAAGCCTCACCTTCTCGTTGAAGCCTTGCTGATAATTCTCTGGTCAGAATGGACCTTTCTCTTCCCTTCCTGCCCACAACATATGCCCTTACCTCACCTCATTGGATTACAAACACCACTCAGTTTTCTTTATCCCACGGCTTCCAACTCTACTCCTTGAACCTGCCTTTTCTCAGCTTCCACTGAGGCTATGTTGGGTCAGTTTCATACCTTTTCAGTCACTTTTCTTAAAACTTTCTCAGGCTCAGCCCTGTTTCTTTTTAAATGTCAACCTCCTATCTAATTCATCTCTCTCTTCTCTTCCCATCCCTGACCCTACCACAATCAAGATACCATTGGCACATGAGAATGCAAGAAGACAGGGCCTTCTGCCCCTTAGACACCACTCCCCCTCTTCCTGGCATGCTTCTTCTGGTGTTAGTCCAGGAAAACAAGGGATAAAGAGAGACAGAGACGTCTTGCTGTTCTGCTTGTGGAGAGTTCCAGTCCTTTCCACATCTAGGGCCTAACTACTGCCCTGGGTTGTCTTCTTAGAGCTCAGAAGGTGTAGCCTTTTATGAAATTAGTCTGTCAACCCTCAGCTGATAGATTCTTACCACCTCCTCTGATGTGTACTCCCTGCACCATGGAGAAATCTCTAGCCTACAGTCTTACCTGTTGGGCTTCAGTTTCTAGGGTCTGCAGCTCCAACTGAATCCTGACTTCACACCTGTTCATACTTCCTCATGCCCTTGCCCCATGTGGCACCTGCCGTCTTTCCCCTGACCCTTCCTCCACATGCCAGCAATTGCCAATGGCTTGAAAACTAACAGGATGGCATCCATTACCAGCCCTGGTTTGGGGGATGGTAGAGAGTTATAGCAGAATTTTGAGCGCTTTTCCTGTAGCCTCACTCTTGGCTTTGGGGTGGGAGGAAACATACCCTATATGCCGTTGTTGGTTGGTGGGAGAAGGAAGAACACTTCCCTACTCCACAAGGAGACTTCTCATTATCTCGCCATTGCCCTCTCCATATTCATCTGGGAGGAGTGGGTAGAGGAATAGTGCTGGGACTGGTTGCTGAAATCCCGCTCTCAGCAAGCCCTGGGGGAGGTGGCTGACCACCATACTGGGCAACTGTCTGTACAGTACTAGTCTCATTCCCTAAGTGATGGGAGACATCGCACTCGCCACCTAGCTTTCTCTCTAGTTCCTAGTATTATGAAGCCCCAGTCTTCTGCCCCTGCTTTCTCTGGCTTGTGACATTTGACAATCAGGTTAATCACAAAGACAGGAGGAGGACTAAGGAACCTCCAGCCATCGCCTTGCTCCTCCTTTTGGGAACATAAGTCAGCTACCTTCTCTTTCTCTGATGCTGACCACCAGGACTGGGTGAGTCAGGATCCATGGTTTATAACATTGAATGTGATAGAGTTTTCTAATTCTACTGAGCAATCTCTTTTATATTACTTCCGTTATTCTCAATTCAGTTAAGCAGGTGAATCTTGTCTCCCCACTAAGGTAAAATCTAGATGATCCTCAAATAGTAAGTACAGTATTCAGTATTTCTTTTGCTTCATGCAGGGACTACCAGAGTGCTATGCACACAACAGATAGGGACTAAATAAAGGTTTGTTGGCTTGAGGGAGGACGACATGAGCAACAGACTCCAGAAGCCTATACTGTAGCAATCTGTGGTGGCTGTCCACTGCCACGGTGAACCCAAGAGGCCAACACCTCTGTGGTAAAGAGTGCTGGAGCCTCCCTCAAGCCCAAAAGGCTATGTCCACGTGACACTCAAGATTAATTCCCTCCATCAAAAACTCAAACAATCCAGAATTAAAATCCAGATTTCTAGAATCACAGAAATAAGATACTCATATGATTGAATGCTTGCCTTTTACTTAAAAAAAAATGATTTATTGTTTGCAACTCCGTACAGTGCCAGAGAGAGTTAGGTAAAGCAGGGAGAAAGTAAACAGCTAGCATTCCTGAAGGAATGTTTGTGTTCCAGCTTTGAAATTTGAAGGAGGGGGGCTGGTAAGTATTTTTGTTTTTCTTCTTTGAAAGGGAAACACAAGGAAAATAAGGACTGGATCTCTCACTAAAAGGGAAAAATAGCTTTTAGTAAAAATCTGAAAGCAAATGCTAGTAAATCCTCAGGATATATGTACATTCCAATTTTCTTATGTTGACACACTGTATCTCCTAAATTGTAAAGTTCCATCAATTGAAAATGTACCATCCATTTAATAGTAGCTGTTCAGAGCAAAGAAACATGACCAGAATAACTCCTGGTATTGATCATAAGACATTTCCTAATGTGAACAGGATAGAATTAAAATGTTGAACTATTAAGATCAGTGTTGTTCTGGGCCTTTTGCTTAATCTTCTTTACAGCCTGGAAGGCAGATATTGTCACCGTCTACATTTACTGATGAAAAGGTAACCCAGCATCAAAGACAGTGTAAGTGGCGGAGCTGGATTCAAAAAGGCTAACCATCGTAGCAAATAGCCCCAGATTAGCAGTTCTGCAGGTAAGACCTTCATTGTTAGCATCATGGGCTTGTCTACAAGATATCTGACCATTTCCCACCACTTCCATCCCTGTCTCCCCAGTTCAAGCCACCTTCTCCTGACTGCAGCATCTGATTGGCCCCTTGACTTGCGCTTGTCCCCCTCCAGTGAGCAATCCTTACAAAGCCCACACAGATCTTGTCACTCCTCAACTCAAGATCCTGAAATGGCTCCATCCCACTCAGAATTAAACCGAAGTCCTCATCACGGCCCACAAGGCTCTCCCAATCTGGCTCTGGGCTGCTACTCTCCCTCCCTGGCTCATTCCAAGCTCATTGGACTCATAACTGTTTTTGGATGCAGCAAGGACACTCAGGGCCTTTGAACTTGCTGTTTCCTCTCTCTGGATTGATTTTCCTCCAGATGCTCAGAAGGCTCACTCTCTCATCTTCTTCCAGCCTACAGTGCAAAGTTATCAAAAAACATCCCTGTCCATCCTCTTTAAATAGCCCCCTCCAGGACTTTCTGCCCTTTGCTCTGCTTATCTTCATAGCAGGTGTCACCTTCTGATAGGCTAAACATTTTTTTTGTTTCTTCCTCTCCCTCTTCTAAAATGTAAACTATTTATTTTATTTTTTTAATTATTTTTTAAATGTTTGTTTATTTTTGAGAAAGAGAATACCAGTGGGGGAGGGGCAGAGAGAGGGAGAGAAGTGGGCTCTGAAGTGGGCTCTGCTCTGACAGCAGACAGCGTTTGATGTGGGGCTTGAACTTACAAACTGTGAGATCATGATGTGAGCCACCCAGGTGCCCCTAAAATGTAAACTTAAAAAATTTTTTTTAATGTTTTTATTTTTGAGGGAGAAAGAGAGAGGCAGAGCGTGAGCAGGGGAAGGGCAGAGAGAGAGAGGGGGGACACAGAATCTGAAGCAGGCTCCAGGCTCTGAGCTGTCAGCACAGAGCCCGACGCGGGGCTCGAACTCATCAACTGTGAGAAAGTGACCTGAGCCAAAGTTGGACACTTAACCGACTGAGCCACCCAGGCACCCCTAAACTGTAAACTTTTTAAAGGCAAAGACTGTTTTGTTCACCCCTGATCCTCAACACCCAGAACAGCACCTGGCATCGAGTGCTCAGGAAATATTTGTTGAGTGAATCCATTCATTAGAAATCCTATCAACCTTGATAGCTAAGAATACATATATATATGAGCATAATGCTCTGCTAGGATCTATTCTCTACAACCCCTACTCCATTCTGAATAATCATAAGATGAGAAAGATTTAAGGCCAATAGTTGAATAATGAGACAGATCTGTCCACTAACTCCTGCTACACTGTGGTTAGAGCAGTGGGTGAGAGTTTAGTAATAATGTGGTCCATCAACAGCCTCTCCAAAACAGCGTTGCTCTGCCTTACCCCTACATCCGTACTTTCCTTGGCCTCAGTTCTCTCTCAAAGGGACAGTAACAGAACCAGGATAACTTCACAGTCCTTAATTTTCTCTTTATACACAGCTCTGTACCACAAAACTCAGCTTCAATTTTAATAACACTCTCTCTTGTTCTAAATCAAAGTGGAGACATTTAATCATTCTTTTGAGAAATAAGTGCACCTGTGAGAGGAAGTTTTTAACCAAATAAATAATTTCTATTGTTGTGAAGGCAGAACAAAAAAGAAATGATGGAAAAATTCAAGTAAAAAGAATTCCTTATTTCTGTAAAAGTAAATTCTCTCTTAAGACAAATATATGCAGTTTCTGCATGGCTATGCCTGGGGACTCCTATCTCTGCAGCATGAAGAATTTACCCTCTTCCTCATCCTTCTTTGGTTGGCTGACTTCCCATCTTGAAATGATGCCTAGATTGTCCTTCCTGCCCAACCTGTGCATCTTCCAAAATACACACAAAGCAAGTAAGAATCGCAGACCATAAGCTCAAGTGTTTGGGAAATATAGCACGTTAACGTTTTTCTATAAATTAATTTCAATGCAGGGAGCCCTTCTGCCAAGCTGACAAGAAATTCTACCTTCAGATGATATTGGCTCTCTTCTTGCCCTCTCCATGCCACTTGGGTTGTCTTAGGTCCCAGGGTCTTACCCTCCCAAGGAACCCTCCCACCACTGCTCATCTGTCCACTTTACCCCAGAGATTACACAGTGGTTGATTATGCTCCTTCCACACAACACAGGAAGCTTCATAGATCTCGGGGGAGATTGAGCCCCTGACTAGGGATCCAGTCTATACCACAGGGCCATTCCCTATGAGATCCTATCACGTTCTTTGCATGCTATCAGGGACCAAGGCTTATGGGGCCTCAGACTTCCGGCCGAACCTCCCATCTAGCAGAATCTCAACTTAATCTGAGAAATGCCTTTTCTCTCAAAACTGGTTCTCTTCAACTGACCGAGGCTTTTGGAAACAAAAGACACACTTTCTGCAAGTAAGGAGGCACAAGCTACTTGCTTGAACAAAGACAAAAATGCAGAGGTGCAGGGAGAAACCACATATATTAATATCTTTAAATGGTCTCACCACATCTGCCCCACTGCAACCAATACAGAAGATCCCTCCTCGCTCATGCACCTCAGAAAAAAAGGGTAGATAGCTCAGTGTGGGCTGGAGGGACTGGGTCTGGATTTGGAGTATCAAGTGGTCCTGCGCCTAAGTCCTCAGGGAATTCAGACCCTCAGGTTGCTGCAGCCATTGAGAAAAAGCCAGAGTGACTGGATGTGCCTCCATAAGACTTAGCCAGCTCTATTTGCACATGATGTTCTAGTTCAAAATCCAAGTCACTGAGGGGCTTTTGGAATTGTTATATCCCGTATTTTAATTGACCAATACATACCTGTATTATTTATCAATATAAATAATTTTCCCCTGAAGTATAGTTTGCATGGAGGTAGTCCCTCTTTACGACGTAATCCGCTTACTACCATAAGGAATCTAGGTTTATAAACCACCTTGCTTTCAATGTCCCCTTCTTTGTCAAGGATCAAGCGAGAACTCGAGAATCACCATCTGACAGAGACCCACGTTCTTCGCAGAAAAACAACACAAACAAAGACTCAGGCAGTCCCTGCACGATTCTCCCTCAGGACCCTGCACACAGCTGCACTTTCGTCTTTCCTAACAACACAGTGTATGGCCAGCAGATGCTTCTCAAGGACATGTGCGTTGTTAAGGGTGAGAATAAGACAAATGTTACAAGTGTCGTGAATCCCTGTCTCAACCCTGCCATTTTTAGTCTTCTTCCCTGTAAGCCATGCGATTTGAGGTATCGCCTCATATTCTTTTCTGGTACAAGGCTAGGTGTAAGTAGATATAACAGACACGATGGGGGACAGCAAGCACAGGTCAGGCTTTTCAGCAGCCAAGGTCAAAAGCAGATAGGATTCTTGCCTTCAAAGGAAAGAAAACTCTTCATGACTGTCAAGAGGACAAGTCGGGTAGAGAACGAAGCCTGCACAAAAAGTCAAGAGAGTATATTGTAATACAATCCCCTGGAAGACTTTGAAGCTTATAAAAATGAAATCATTGTCCATTTCTCATCACCTACCCAACAAACTTCTATTGGTCACCTACAACAAGCCAGACATTGTGCTACACAGGGAATGACTAAAATATGAATATTCTCATGCAAAAACAAACTTTTAAAAAAGACCTATTGCAATGCTATCACCATATACTTTAGAGCCTCATCTATTCTTGTCCCCGTGTTATTGATATTGATAATTATGATGGATAACAATGGGTATTTTACATACATTATTTCATACAATCTTTCAAACAACCCCATAAAGGATTACCAGGTCCATCTTACAAACACTGGGGTACAGGGAAGTTAAGTAATTTGCTAGTGAAGACAAAGCTGGGTAAACAAATGTTGTAGTACCCTTGGCTACTAGGCCATGGAACCATTTGCTACTATTATCCATGTTTTGTGTTTGTACCTTAAACACACACACACACTTTACTGGACTAAATATTTATCCAAAAAAATCAACTGTAAAGTATCTGTTTCCTCTCTGAGCTGCATGTAACTTTAGCTACTAATACCTAAAGATGCACTTATTCCCACTCAAGACAAATTTCTAATAATATGAAAAAAAAATCCACATCATCTCTCAATTTCCTGCAGCCTATGGATTCTGGGATCAGCCCTGAGCTCAAGTATACATTCCTTGTGCTACTATACTGATCTAGTCCTGTCTTTGCCCTGGTTTTCTGGCTAGAGTAACAATGAAGGACACCAAGCACCTGGACCATTCCACCGCCTCATGCTAAAAAAGGGAAACAGAATCCTGCCAATGTTAGAGTTTTTTTTGTTCTGAGTTGCCCTTGGCATAAATACATGCTGGTCACTATAGGAAAATATTGGTCAGAAGCTGTCTGAACTTAAAATTGAAAACAAAAGACTGTACAACATGTCATTAGGTTTTGTTTTTGTGCCTCAGTTTCTGTAATTGAAAAAGGGCATAATATTACTTCTACCTCCTTTCAAAGTTCTCCTCAAAGATAAAAAATAATATTAAGTTCTTTCAATTCCTTGGTTAAAATGTTTACATGAGACAATCAACAAAGATTTTAGTAACATAGAATGTTATTCAGACATTCTGATAATGATTGTATTTGTCTTTTGTTAAACCCTGTCCCCAAAGCCTTTCATCTCAAAATATCAAGTGGTCAAATGGCTAACATCCTTAGCAGCAATAACCAACAAGAAAAATCATAAACATTTTATGACTATGTCTATTGCTACAACTAGTCGCTGCTAAAAGTCAAATACTTTGATCAATGGTATTATCATGCGATCGTATTGCCTTCTTGCTAAAAAATGAAATGGAAGCGTACTTGTTAAACTCATCACATTTGCTTCATTAGTGGTCATCGATGACCTATAACCAGGCAGAGTTCATTACTGCAATAAACATACAGACTTCAGTTGGTTTATCTTTCTTTTCTTTGGTCAACATTAAGCAATGTTGTCAGTGTTATATTTATGTTAGGACAATGTCTCCTCTACGTTAGAATACAGACCCTGTTGGTGGTAATTTAGGGGAGAGCAAAGACAGGTCTGGCTCCTTCCCTCCCTGCTCTCAGGGTACTACAAGTAGTGTTTGGTGTTCATTGGTGGCTCTAAATACACTGTTACATATATACAAAGGCGATGTGATGGAATTGGAAAGGTACGTGGAGTTGTCCAGCCCTGTGAGGGATTATAGAGCAATACTTGTCTAGTCCCATTTTATTATTTAAGTAGGTTTCCCACCTAGCACGGAGCCCAACGTGGAAACTGAACTCACCACTTGAGATCGAGACCTGAGCTGAGATCAAGGGTTGGCTGCCCAACCAACGGAGACACCCAGGCGCCCCTCCTTCCCATTTTAGAATTACTTCCTCCACACTGCATTCTAACGGATGCCTTGCATCCAGCTCTAGAGTTCGGGGTGGTAGCACAGTCCATGACCTGCAAGGTTCCCTAAGAGGTCACTTCCTCACTCCCCTCTCACCGGAGCATTGCCTCCCTAACACCCTCCAAGAAACACTATCTGGCCGTGAGAGACTCAATTACACGCCAAAGTTGTGTTTTAACTCTTGACTCCCTATTTCTGAATTCTCAAAGCTTCCTGATTCCCAGTGAATCTTTTCTTCTAGCTCACTTTGTGCCCACTAATATTTCTCCCCCAGTTTGATACAATCTGGTACTTAATGCTTGCATTCCGAGAGAGGGTATATAGATTTGAATGATTTGGCACCAAGAGTGCTATCTTCAAAGCCCACTACTCTAGACCTTGACAGAGGAGCTGGGGGCCTTTGGAAAGGGATGGAAAGAACTGAGGAACAGCCCCCTTCCTCTATTGGTATGTGAGACAAAGATTCACAGAGGAAAACTGCATGAGATTAAAACATTTGAAAGTTTGTGTCAGAATAGGGACGCCTGGGTGGCTCAGTCAGTTAAGCATCTGACTTCGGCTCAGGTCATGATCTCACAGTCCGTGGGTTTGAACCCCACGTCAGACTCTGTGCTGACAGCTCAGAGCCTTGAGTCTGCTTCAGATTCCGTGTCTCCCTCTCTCTCTACCCCTCCCCTGCTCATGCTCTCAAAAATAAATATTAAAAAAATTTTTTTAAATAAAATTTGTGTTAGAATATATGCAAATTTTGTAAATAAGAAGAAAAGCCTTTCTGTGATTAAAATGACTGGTCAACATAATGGCTTCAAGAGAACAATAGTTAATAGAAGGGTTCAGAAAAAGAATTTCACATCTCTTCAAGAAACTCCTTTCCTCCCCCACAAGGTTGTTACGACCACATTAACGAGGTAGGAACAGCAGGGGTTTTATGGAAGGTCTGTTATAGGATGTGCACAGAGCCTCACAGACGCATCATGTCAGGAAGAAAGACACGCTGCTTCAGCTTCTGCCACCCCACATGCTATAGGATGGAGTGGGATCCACATCTCACTGATTAGTTATGAAATTTGGATGCAGATATATTTAATATTTGGGGGGAGGAGAAGAGAGAAAGAAAGTGGGGGAGGAAAAGAGAGAGAGGGAGACACAGAATCCGAAGCAGGCTCCAGGCTCTGAGCTGTCAGCACAGAACCCAACGCAGGGCTCGAAGTCATGAACCGTGAGATCATGACCTGAGCCAAAGTCTGACGCTTAAGTGACTGAGTCACCCAGGTGCCTCCATCCATGGGTTTTTCTATTAATGTCCACCTCCAAATCTTCTCATTTGTACTTAGATCATAAAAGAAAGGCGAAAACAAAAAGCAAAAAGGGGTATCTCCAGTAGCTGTTAGCTTGAGGGGCCTTACAAGCAGAACAGACTCAAGCGATAACTGCCATTACAGTCACTGCCAAGGTCAAGATAATACTGTTTCAACTTCTGGAGCTGTATGTTGTGACCAGGAATTTTTATTCTGATTGGAAACCTAAGCTGTAGCCATCCACAGAGAAAATCCCCAGTGCCCTGCGTTTTCAGTGACCTCATTCTTCCTTTTGCGGTCTTGCCTCGCCTAAATCAGTCTTAGATGTTAGAGAAAGTGAGGAGGATGTAATGCTTGATACTTTGGGTCCCTTTAACTCTCCCCTCTCTTGCATAACATAGCACCATGGTATTACAGTAAGCTGTACATCAGCCCCTGGAAGTTGTTCATGCCCTCATTTCTGAAACCTATGAATAGGCTACCCTATGTAGTAAAGGAGACTTTGGGGATGTGATTAAGTTAAAGATTTCGAGATGGGGAGATTATCCTGGATTAGCTGGGTGGACCCAGTGTTTTCATAGGAGTCCTTGTAGGAGGGAGGCAGGCAGATCAAAGTGAGGAAAAGGAGATGTGAAGACAGAAACAGATGTGGAAAGATGTGCTTTGAAGGAGCCACAAGCTATAAAGTGCAAGTGTCCTTGAGGAGCCGGAGAAGGCAAGGACATGAACTTCTACTTTGAAGCCTCCAGAAAGAGCATGGACCTCCTGACACCTTGATTTTAGACTCCCGACTTCCAGAACTGTTGGTGAAGGCACTAACTTGGTAGTTTGTTGCGGCAGCAATAGGAAAACGACTATGTTATGCAGTGTCCAGGTTTGCTTCCTAAGCATACTTGCTGTTTCCCCTTCTAAATTACCTCTCTTTCTGAAACAGGACTGGGGAAGGTCCTGCCTAAGGGAAACAATTCCTGGAATCTGACGTTCTCAGGCAAGTACACACTCACTTCTCTGGGTAAGGGGTGACCCAGGGCTTTCGTGGACTAAGATGGGAGCCTCCTGATTTCAGAAGATGGCTTTGGGAGAAACTGTATTTGGGTAAAAGTGAAACCCCAAACTTCTTCCTTGCAAGTGAAAGAGAGGCCATTATTAAGAGAGAAGTTGTACGTCAGACCATGAATTTCCCAACTCTCACTTTTTGTTTTAGTTCATAGATCTTCTCTTAAAACTGAACAAATATGTTTTCCATCAAGACGAAAACCCTGTGAAATCAAACAAAGACTCTCTGAGCATTTCCAGTCTTTTCAGTATATGCAAAGACTCCATAATGCAGAGGTGCTTGTGAATGAGGAGGTAGGTGATAGAGTATTAGTGAGTCAAAAGGCCTGTTTTCATCAAAATGCCTCAGAGGAATTCTTTGCTGGTTCTTGAGTTGAAAGAGGAGTAGCATTCATTAAAGCCACGCTATTTACACAGTCAGTTTTTATAACCAGCTTGTTGCTGTGGTCTCAGGCCAAAGACTCTAACAACAAAAACCCAGTAACATAAAAACCAAGTTTAAAGTGGAAATTAATTTCAAAGAAATGGAAAAGAGTGTGCTTTATTAGCATATGTTCTTCAGGAAAAAGCTCGCTTTTCTTATATAAGAGCTCTGTTAAACCAGATGGGCCTTCTAGTAGATAGAAACTCATCATGGAGAACTCTGTGGTTGGAATTTCCTGCAGCTAAGTCCCTTCAGGGCCACTGTCTTGGAAGATGCTAATTACCAACACAGAAGACTTTTCTTGTTATTAATACTGGTTCTGTACAATTGCCTTGATCTTTAAACCTGGAAGATTAAAAAAAAAAAAAACTTCCCTATAAGAGGATATCAGAAAGCAAGTGAATCCTATTATCAGCTATTAGGTTTTTCTATTTGGATACCCAACTACCACTGAAACCTATAGATTAGATATGCACTTATTTAACCCAACAGACTTCAACTGTTCTTGTAACCTTTAGAGCCAATGATCTCTTAAGAGTTGCTATGTATCAGCACAGTCACCCTCCGTGATTTTAATAAGTTATAATTTTAAAACATATTTCTCAGGAATTTTTTCCAAAGATTAGTTCAAAGTGTTAAAAATGGTTTCTCCCCCGGGGCGCCTGGGTGGCTCAGTGGGTTGAGTGCCCGACTTCTGCTCAGGTCATGATCTCACCGCTCATGAGTTCGAGCCCCACGTTGGGCTCTGTGCTGACAGCTCAGAGCCTGGAGTTTACTTCCTATTCTGTGTCTCCCTCTCTCTCTTCTCCTAACCCACTCGCATTCTGTCTCTGTCTCTCTCAAAAATAAACATTAAAAAAAATATATTTTTTAAAAACATGGTTTCCCCCCCTAAAAACAGTAAGCATGGCCATAAAATGCAAACAAGGGGACAAAGCAGGTTTCTGTTATTAGGTGATCTTGCTATTCCTTTCTGAGAAGTCTAGGCCTTTCCTTGGAATTGTATCCAGTTCTGGGTGGCCTAAAGAAGATGTAGACATTGTACAGGGGCTTTAAAGGAGCAACCTCATTACTGTGGGGAATCAGAAAATGAAATCTAGGAGGAAAAAACTGGAACCATCCTGAATATTAGGAGGCTAAATGTTAGTAATGGTTTTCAAGTTCGGGAACACTTATGGACGAAGAAATTATAGCTATATCATTTTCAGTTCAACAGGGACAGGCCAAGAAGCTTCCAGAAGCTTCCAGGGCACCTTGAAAGGGGCCAAGTCAATTGCAAGAAGGAATTTTGTCATGGTCAAAAAAAAATTTTTTTTTAGACTCTTGGATGGTCTAGCAACAGAACAGTCAGGCCAGGTGAGCAGGTGCTGGACCAGAATGGGAGGGATCTCCTGCCTCAGGCATCAATAGGAGGTTGAGATCTTCCAGCAGGCCTCTGGGTGCCTCCCCTTGCTTTACTGCTCCACCCTTGCCACCTTGCCCCTCATTCTATCTTCACTTTCCAAAATGACATGACTATTAGGGTCCAGACCACAGACAAGAGTTCTCAAATACCCTCACTTGATGGCTTCCTTGGGAGGTTTCAGAGCTTAATGAATGATTCTAATTCTTAGAAAGAAGAGCCAATTTTTTTTTTTCATGACTGCTGTGAAAGGGGATTACACAATATTTCTTTAGGGTCCTTTACAAGTAGCTGCTGCACAGCACAAATTGGAAAAACAGGACAGATTTCTCATGAGGGCTGGACCAGATGGCCTGTGCGAGTGCTCTCAGAGTCCTCCCTAGTTGTCGATTCCAAGAAAAAGCATCACTGCTGGGCTTCTGTTTTGGTTTCCAATCTGAGTAACTGAAAATCAACCTGCAATGAGGATTTTTAAATGTATTTTGATTCTGACTCTCAGGAGCAGACTTTCAAAGTAATCTCTAAAAGCATGGAAGAGAGTAATGTCTGTTCAGTACTGAATGTCCCAATGAACATTTCATACCCCAGGTTGACATGGAGCACTGTCCCATCATCTGAGCCCATGGTTTTGTAGGTCTCTGAGACACCAGTTCTGTAGAAACTGTGACACTAAGCACACTATCTTCTGGAACTGAATTTTCATCCAGTTTCAGAACATGTACAAGTAGAGAGAGCCAGGGAGCTCCTCTGGGGTCCTCACACTTCTGTAATAGATGGAGAAAGTGTCTTGGGCTCTCTTACTGCACAATAAGGCTTTGCTTCTTCTAAAGAAAAGTTTGAACTGGAAACTGTGCATTTGTATAGAAGAAAATTGCCCTTTCTAGAAGCATTTTATGTACTGTCCTTCTTTTTGATGTTGAAAAATGGAGGGTAACCAAGAGGCTACAGTGTAGAAGCTTAAGACAAGTAAGGAATCCTGCTCCTGCAGTCAGGACACCTGAGTTTGGCCTTGACTCTCCCATCACCTCCTTGAGTAACTTTGATGAAGGAACTGGCCATTCTGTATAAAATAATAGGACTGAATTGGCGGCATCTAAAGTTCCTTCAGCACTAGCCTCCACTACAAATTTACTCATTTCTAGTGATCACATAAGATTAAAAATTCTAAGTATTGAAATGGATATTTTTAAGACTTTTGCCTTAAGTTCTTCACTCTCTCTGTTTATTTTCTAATTCTGAAGAGCAGGAAACTGGTGACCAAAACATTTTTTAAACATACAACAATGATTAATCGGCAACATTGAATAATTTTTTATCATAGTCTAATAATGACTACCAGAATGGCTTTGATATTCCTGTAAAGTAGGAATCAATGCTTCTGAATTCAATTCTTCTCATACCGGGGTTTTCTCTCCTAAAAGGAATGTCAAATTAAAAAAAAAAAGCCAAGAATCCTATGTTTTGATCAGATTCACTGGACCTAAATCTCATTCCATTCAATATACTAATGACAGATTATATACTTGAAGAAATGAGTTTGAAAATTCAAAGTCAAATATATGAATCTGATTTCCCTTGTGAACATAATGGGATTTCTTTCCTCCCTTCAGAACATTTCTCAAAATTACACAAGTTCAAGTATTTGCAGAATTTTCTTTAAAGAAAGGATTTCTATAAAAGGAGTACACTTCTGAAGGGGGGCATTGCGTGGATTGGGGTTAGAGACTTCATCTGCAACAACCCAGTTGAAGATTACAGCTGGAAGATGAGCTGTTTCTGGAAACACTTTGGAAAGATTCCTTCACTTGTATGTGCCCCACACATGCACACACACAGGCGCACGTGTGCACACACACACACACTCTTCCAGAACCATGGAACTGGAACGACGTTTGCCTAACAACTTCCGGGAGGCTGCCTCCCCTCCTACCATTTTCTCACCAGCCCATGGATGCCAGACTTCTGACTGCTGTCTTGCAGAGGTGGAATAAACTCTATGAGACTGAATCAGCAACTAATTTTCAGGAAGGTTTCTCCACCTCCCCATTCTCACCATTTTGCTTTGAGGAAGAGAGGAAAGCCCATGCTATCAGTGGAAACGACAACGGTACTCTTAAAAAAAAAAAAACCTGACATTCTAAAAAACCAAGCTGCTCTCTTCTCTGGACTGAAATCAAATATTTCTATTTGAAACACAGCCACAGAGCAGGCTCTTCTCTTCCCCCCTCTTCAGCCCACCTATTTCCTCCCACTTTTCTCCATACGCATGTGCGCAAACACACACACATACACACATTCGGTGCCTTTTACGTAATCGGCTGACAAGACTGATCTTTCACTTCAATTGCTTTGATTCAAAACCTGCCCACCATTCGTGGGAGGTAAGGAACGGTGGATGACACGTGTGCTTTAATAAAGAGGCTGCGAAAGGAGGAGCATGGGAAAGGCATCTGGTCTGAGTCTTCTGTGTAGTCTCGATTCTCTGTAGGAAAAGAGGGAATGCTACGGAATTAAAGCACATTCTCTTACCTCACATTTACAACTCCGCAAATTGTTTTTGGAACAACTGCCAGGTTAATCCTTTCTTAACAGAACTTTAAGGAGACAACCTGTTCAAAAATCAGCAACCTCCATTGCTGATGTTCACCTGATGCCTCAAACAGATTCCCCTGGCCTCCGAGGTGCCATAATCTGACCCTTCTTTACCTACAAGATGCTCTCTCCGCCACCTCCCTGCACGGACCCTCTGCTCTATTCTATGATTTCTCAACCCTGCAAGTGCAGTCTTTGGGACATGCTGCCCACCTGCTGTAGCCTGTTCCCCTCCTGCTCTGTGCCCATCTTGGCGTTTCTCCTTCTTCAATGCCAAGCTTCCCTGGCTTTTCTCATGTGACCTCTCCCTGACTCCTACAGCCCCTGCTAAATGAGGTCTCTTCAAACTATAGCAACAATCCTTCTTTGTATCACTCACATATGCAGCCTTCTTGTGTACATACCTAGTCGCACCAAACTGTAAAGACTCAAGAGACAACCCTCCCACTTGGCATTTACAATAGCGTCCCACAGACATAGCCGTTCGTTTTCCAAGCATTTATCGAGTAACTCTCATGTGCCAGGTGCCAGATTAGATTCCGGGGTTACAGAGATGAATAAAATCCAAAACTCAAGCTGCTCACAGACTGCCGGGGAAGACACGGATACAAATAGATAATAGCAACAGTATGCCATCAATAATCTCCATCCCAGAAGTAAGAACCAGTTGCAGTGGGGGCACGAAAGAGCGAGTATTTAATGCTAAGTGGAGTGGAGCGGGGCAAGGTTTTATTGAGAAGGTTATGCTAGTGTTTGGTCTTGGAGGGGGTGGGTAGACCAAGACCAAGGTCTTGGTCTTGCCTGGTCAAGTGAGGTAGGAGAATTCTAGAATAGAACAGCCAGAACGGGAAATGATACAGAAGCACCAAAAAACCAAGAAGGTTCCAGGCACTGTGATGGGTCCTCTCCCAAGTAGGTACTTCTGAGAATGCACGTGGTCATCAGAGGAAAGATGAGAACAGAGTCACAACTGGGAAAAAATGATGGAAGCCACACCATGAAGGACCTCAGGTGCCAGGTTAGGTACTTTGGATTTTTATTCCCTGAGCTACTGAATGGCACTGAAGGAATTTGAGGATAATGTTGTAATCTGAAGTTATCTAATGCATGCTAAAAATAAGGACAACAACCTGACTTTTTTTAAACCATTCATCCACCAAAGGACAAACTGAAATATCCAAACCATGGAATAAAAAGAAATGAACTGAGACACACAGCAATTCTGTTGGGTCTGAAGAGAATTATACTGAGTGGAAAAAAAAATCCCCAAAGATTACAAATTGTATGATTCCATTTACATAAAATGTTCTTGAAGAAAGAAAATTAGGGAGCCAGATCGGAGAGCGGTGGTTGCCAAAGACTAAGTAGGGATTGGGGAAGGTTATACGGATGTGGTTACAAAGGGGAAGCATGAGGGACCCTCGTGGTGATGGAATAATTCTAATTCTTCACTGTGGTGGTGGTTACACAAACTTCTACATGTGATAAAACTGCATGGACATACAAAGATACACACATACGAATACACGTATACTGGTCAAATCTGAATAAATTCTGTGGATTATGGCAATGTCAGTTAATTGGTTTTGAGGTTGTGCTATAGTTATACAAGATGTTACCACTAGAGAAAACTGGATTAAGGGTACACAAAAGCTTTCCATATTTTT
This sequence comes from Lynx rufus, assembly GCF_022079265.1. NCBI lineage: Eukaryota > Metazoa > Chordata > Mammalia > Carnivora > Felidae > Lynx > Lynx rufus. Next base: position 50,237,643 of record NW_025814867.1, on the reverse strand, counting down.
CTTACAAATTCCTGTGAATCTGTACTTATTTCAAAAACACTTTTAAGTGGCCAAAATGGTACAAGGTGATTAACCTAAAAAACTGGGAAAAGTGGGGTGCGTGGGTGGCTCAGTCAGGTAAACATCTGACTTTGGCTCAGGTCATGATCTTGCAGCCTGTGGGTTCAAGCCCTACATTGGGCTCTGGGCTGACAGCTCAGAGCCTGGAGCCTGCTTCTGATTCTGTGTTTCCCTCTCTCTGCCCCTCCCCTGCTTGCTGTCTCTCTCTCTCTCTCTCAGAAATAAACATTAAAAAGCTAAACAAAACAAAAAAAAAACTGGAAAAAGTAACTTCTTAAAGTGGAATTTAAAGATTATTGCTCAACAATATTGATTCTTGTAAAGGGTTCTCTTAACTTCAAAGCCTGTTTTATGTAACATTACAGCACAAAGTTTTATTGATATGGGTGTATATATTACAGGTAAGATTTTTCTCAATGAATTGAGTCCATCAATATTCAAATTGTTCTAGGACTAAAGTAACAATATCAGAATGGGGGTGGGTAGATATCAGTACAAATATGCTCAAATCTGAATGACAAAAGGCCTGAGACCATGTCAAATATTAGTAGAATCATTGTAAAAAGTTATTTTAAAAAAGACACCCAACCACCCAAATAAGCAAAACCAAAAAACAAAACAAAACAAAACAAAAAAAACAACCCAAAAAACAAATCTGATTTAACTTCTATTCGCAGTGATTTGGCTTCCTTATGATGAAAGGTACGTACGGATCTACATCGATCATGTATGGTTACAGAGCATACATCAAACTTTAACACAGTGTGATGAACTCGGAGATTCAAAACACACACAAAGCTAAAATAAAGCAACTCTCCTGCATTAACAAAGCACAAGTGTAAAAACTGTAAGAAACACAATAGTCTTATGTTGTTTACATACAGGATAGTCCCCAGAATAACAGGTGGAATCTTGTTCTCTTGGGCTAAAAGTAGCCTTTGAATAGCAGATTTTTCTAGTGGATTTTTTTTTATCCTCAGCCTTGAAACAATAGCTAACTTTAAGCAAGCTTTTAGCACAATGGTGCTGTGAAGGTTATTGAGTATTTATTCTTGCAGAATTCAGATGCTTCACACAAGTATAAATTAATTCTTTCTAAATCCCAAGTTCATGAGTTCCTGATTAATGAACGGTAATCATGGGCTATTATAGGAGCTGGGCTTTCGAAATTATAAGGTGAGGGCATCTGGGCAGCTCAGTCGGTTAAATCATCTCGGTTTTGGCTGAGGTCATGATCTCACAGTTCATGGGTTCAAGTCCCACACTGGGCTCTGTGTGACAGCACACAGCCTGCTTGGGATTCTCTGTCTCCCTCTCTCTGTCCCTTCCCCACTTGCACTCTCTCTCTCAAATAAATAAGCATTAAAACATAAAAATTATAAAGCATCAGGTAAGTAAGAGGCATTCTACTCTTTTATCAGGGTTGTAACAAGTAGGTCCTCAATGTCCAGGTAGCACCTGAGGGAAGTCCCTGGGTTGGCAGATAGATGGCAGATATGGGCACATTTTCACTCATGCCCCAAGATGCAGGCTTAATTCTGGAACTGAAGCAGGGACAGTAGCCTCAAGGTGAAGAAGTTAGCCCAGGCATGACCATCATCTTCCCCAAATAAAGTCTTCCTACGAATGTCTCCTAATAGATTTTATGATTTGTTTTCTTGCTTGTGGTCTGCTTCCCCAACCTGAATGTAAGCCTCAAACCTTGTCTGCTGTCTGCACCTTTGGGAGCCCAGTTCTAGTAGGGCTCCTGGTACAGAATAGATGCTCAATAAATATTTGTTGACTAAAATACCTCTTCACTCTGTAACACTGCTTTTAGATAAAAAAGAAAAGTGAGTGGTGGACAGTTTTCAAATTCTGATGAAAGCTATGAGCCCTCCCCTTGGCAAAAAGATGAATGAAAAGACACTGGGTTTTTTTTTGTTGTTGTTGCTGTTGTTGGGTTTTTTTTTTATTATTATTCTGTAGAATTTATAAATCCTAGCTTAAGCTATTCCTATGGAAATCATTTTCAAGGATGACAAGGTTATTGTAAACACAGTTAGCCACTTTTTTAAATTTTTGCTATTTGTTATCAATAACACATGCTATTTTAGTGACATTAAGGACAAAGAAAATGATAATTGGGCTAATAATAACATTTCTATCCCGTTTTTTTTTTTTTAATAAAGTGCAGAGCTTGTCTCTCGCCCTCCCTCTCTCTTTCTTTCTTTCTCCAACCCTAAGTGTACATTTGGCATAATTTCAACCTCTTTCCTAAAGGCACTGAGTGGAATTTGAAGGAGAGCGGGGTTAAGTCGCATTCACACACACAGAGAACCACCTGCCTGTCATGGGTAGGATGGTTCAGAATAAAAGGCAAGTGGAGAATCTTGTCCAGTCACCATAAGTCACAAAGGAGTCTAAGAATACTGAAAAACGCAGATGGCTAACTTTTTGTCAGAAAAGAGCTGTCCTTAGTTGCCAGGAATGGAAGGTGCCCACGTGAATCTTACTCGCACACTGAGCTTTTGTAAAGAGAGACAGTTATTATCCAACCTGAGCTGAGCTGCACATATCACCAGAAAAACCTTCCTGGATATCTCCTGCCTTCTGAGAAGCTTCGCAAAACCAAACTCTTCCAACACAATGATCCATAAGCAACTATGAAACTCTGCCACAGGAAAGGAAGGGTATTACTTTTTATTTCTTCTGGTTTACAGAAATAAAGCTCATGGTGCTGCTAGAATGCTGGCGGCCACCATTCAAGTGACCTCTGCGATCCGCCTGATCTCCCAGAGTCCCATTCCTAGGGGCCCTGCTGATCAAGACAGCAGCTTGTCTTCCCTCACAGCAGCCGGACTGCAGGCAGACCAGAGCCCTCAGGGCAGGGTTGGGTGTGTGCCACACAAGTCAGCCGCGATACAAAATGCCAATGCACTGGAGGCTGCGGTCTCAGTTAGCTAACAGTCACTGTGGGGCCCCCCCCTTCCCCACCATGTAAACACTGGGAAAAACAGAGGTGCATGAAGGTAGGCTGCTAGCATCCTTCCGGGTTGGGGCAAAAAGCTTTCGCTATGGTATTTTAGTGCCTCCCCCAAGCACATGGCTTGCTTTCTTGATGGCTCAAAAATCCATCAAAACAACAGTGCTTGGTGCTTTTGCAAGGAGGAGCTCTCCAGTACCTCTACAAAGAAACTTTTGCAAGGGTAACTTTTGTAGAAATGGGTTTAAGTGCCTATTGCAGAAACCCCACGTGGGAAGCCTGAGGTGTGCATTATGTTCATTGCATCAAGTTCCTTTCATCCTGAAACCTGGCTCCCAACAGAGATGAGGGATAGTTAAATGTGAGTAATTGACAAAATCGTATCTGCAAAGTAGAATAACCAAAGCCTTTGGAAGATGCCTCATTAGCTTCTCTCCTCTACCTCTGCAACCACGTTGAGACTAGAAGGACAGCAGTTTTAAAGAAATAAAGCCAGGAGGGCTCAGTGCAAGGCAGATAGCATGAGAAGGCAGGAGTCACATAATTGAATAATGAAATTTTCTACTTATCAAATTTAAGTCATTCTCTATGAAAGAGAGCATCAACTAGTACTGGGAAGGCCTCCAGCTATGGAAAATAAGCTAGAGGAAGAGGGATCTTAAAAATTTATGAGGAAACGCATATTAAAACGAATGACTTTTTCTCCGTATTTCACAAGGAGGTCTCCATTTTATTCCGAGTGGTAATTTAGATTTAAACGTGTCAGTGTTCAACCTAATCTACCTTTATAGGCGTTTCTTCCTGCAACAAAACTTCCTTAAGAGCTTGCACAGCATTTGCTGCCTTGGTCTTTCGAAAGCTAAATAAGAATGCAGTACTAGATGGGAAACTAATTTGAATAGTATAAGCACAGAAACTACAGGCTGCACCATAAAATAGGACCAACACATTTGCTGTTGAAAAACTACCCTGATCTCAATACCAGTTTCCAGCAGTTGTGTTAGTCTCTGCAGACTGGAATTCATTCAACTGCTAAAGGTGTTCGTAACACTTTAGAATATACAAAATGGGCTGCATTTTTTTAAAAATACCACACACACACACAACACAACACAACCTCTTTGGGTGTCCCCTCTCCTAGGGAGCTATTTTAGAGACACCTGAGTATTCTAAATTAAGCAACCCATCCATGGGCAAGTCACTTCTCAAACCCGATGAACTGTCCCCCAGTGCACCTGTATAGAACACAGAAACCCCGGGCAGACGGAATCTTACATCCATACCTATATTTCATGCCAGTCTGCTTTGCGGTGGACTCTTTGAGAGAAATGTGATGCTGAGGGGTGAACGTCCCCAGGCTGCGCGCGATGATAGCGACCGTGCGGAATTTGGCCCGGGCTGCGTTCACCACATTGGGGGCGGTGGAGCTCTGCTTGCTCAGAAGTCGGTCCTCACCATTCCGGCTCTTCAAATTGTGCTCTGTGCAGGCTATGGAGACTTGCATTGCTTCCCCGGGCAGCGCACGGTCCCTCTCAGAACCCCAGAACACAGGCAGTCACGAGAGGTTGAGCAGCTGGGGGGGTTTCTGCTCGTCTTTTAACCCCTCCTTGCTCCCCCTTCCTGGGGATGCCGTCAGACGAGTCCTCGCGGCAGAGGACTTCAGAGCCGGGCAAGTGGCAGGAGTGGCTGCGGTGCACAACAGAGTCCCAGGCACCGAGAGAAGTAAACAGCCAGCCCTGAAGTTGTCACAGCAGCTGGAGCGCGGATCAGGCTCACAAATCTTCCCGGGCAGTAATCTCGGCTGATTAGACTGCCAAATCCATGCAGTCGGGAGGCTCTTGCAGACGCCTAAAGCTGAGCATTCGCGCTGACTGCCGGGGCCGGTCCACCGTGTCTGAATGCGGGCTCGCCTCTGGGCGATGGCTCAAATCCACGCAGGCATATACCGCAAGATGCGCCGCCAGCACGCTCTGGACCTCAGGCAGGATGCTCAACTGGCACGCGGAGCATCCAAGAAGCAGCTAATCGCAAGCTGGTCCCCAGGGACCGGTGGTCTCCATCCACTCAGACTGTCAGCTCCTTCCCCTCCCCGCCCCACTCCGGGAGGTCTGGGGTGGGGGGGGGGAGGGGGAGTGCTCAAGACCCCTCCCCACTCATTTTCAGGCGAAAGCCTGGGTTGCTGAACCCACACTGACAAATGTTTGCAGCTGCACAGAAGCGCAGGCTGGCCCCTTTAAAGAGCTCCTAGCCTTTGTGTGCGACAAGGCAGGGACCACTTTCACCAGACACTTGCTGTAACAGAATCTGGAGGGCAGCTCATAAAGGGGGGAGGGGGGGTCTGCCCAGATTCAGACCAAATCTTGCTGCAGCACAACAGTTGGAAGTGGGGGAAGGCAGAGTGGGGGTGCTTCTGCCACGGAACATGCCAGTGAATTAACACGTGAATACTCTGTGACTGGCTTACTAAAACACTACTTGAAATCCCTGTTATTAGCCTTGTTAGAGTTCATTTCCCCTTCCCGCGTTATTCCTGAAGACGGTAAGTTTGAAGTTTCTTGAAAAACCACAGTGCAGACTTTTTGGAGTCAGCTAACTTGCCGTGAAAATCTATTCTGGATCTCAGAGGACCAGGGATAGGGGAAGAGGCAGCAATTTGGCACCACCCAGAAGGGGGCTACACAGGGTGAGCAGCAGGTCCACACCACCCAGAAAGTCCAGGCCAGGCGGCTGGAACTATGTCCATTGCCCACCAGTCACCCAGGGCCACTGGTGATGACAAACACTGTCCCCAAGTCAGGGGTGGGCAGCAAAACACTCCTCTCGACTTTGAATCCATGTGAGGTAGAAACATTGTGTGGTTCAGTGTCAGGTGCAAAGCAATGGCTCAAAATATGTGGTTGAACAAAACTAAGCATCAGTTGGCTGATGAACACTTTATCTCTCCGTTTGAAACGCATGGAAGCCACACTCCTTTTATAGACGCCCTTACAATAAAATTGTGGCTTCTGCAAGATCAGTTTTCTGAACGTGGTCCCCAACAGACATTGCTGTCCAGTGAAAAGGAACAGGGCTTAAATTGACAACATTTGTGAGCACCATCTCTGTGCTAGGCAATAGAAACATGGCGGGGGGGGGGGGGGGGGGGGGGGTTGAAGCACTGTCCTTCTCCCTCAAGGAACAGGCAATCTGTGTGGGAAGGACAAAGCATCCAGTCTTAAAGGGACTAATTAACAAGTCAGAGGTGCATCAGTGTTCAAATGAGTGGTACAGGCACTAAATATGTTCGAGTTAAGCAGAGAAGTAATTACAGAAGGCTGGAGAAAAGTTCTTTGATTCATTCCCCACACTTCTGCCGAATCTCTATCAGGTACCTGGCTCTACTTGTTGCTAAGGTACAAAGATGGCTTAGACAGAGTCTGGACCGCAAGGAGCTCATGGGTTCCCAGGCAACCTTCGTAGAGGAGCAGGATTTTGCACAGGGCATGAATCTGATTAGCAGGAGAGGAGGAAGGTGGTCTTCCAAGGGGTTGGCAAGTGTGGGGAGAATACACATTCTGGCAATGTCTGTGTGATTGGAAAAACAACAACAACAACAACAACAACAAACAGGTCTGACCACTTCTTGCCAAATTAAGTTATAAGAATGAATTTAAAAAAACATTTTTTTTTTACTGTTTATTTATTTTTGACAGAGAGAGAGAGAGAGAGAGGCAGAGCATGAGCAGGGGAGGGGCAGAGAGAAAGGGAGACACAGAATCCGAAGCAGGCTACAGGCTCCGAGCTGTCAGCACAGAGCCCGACGGGGGGCTCCAACTCACAGACCGAGAGATCATGACCTGAGCCAAAGTCAGACGCTCAACCGACTGAGCCACCCAGACACCCCAAGAATGAAGTTTTTAAGCAGAGTATGTGCTTATTTTGGATTCTAATCCAGAGATGAATCTTAACGTTTTATAACCTGCAGATAACGTTTAAATCACGTTGTGGAAGCTCAATCCTTAATCCTTCATGACTTTAAAAAATAAATATACGACCTAACGCTCAGTGGTTGGGAAATAGCTTTCAGATGCGATGAGGGATGTGGAAAAGGACAAATGATGGCTTCTTTTTCCCTTGGCTCCAAGGAGGGAGTTCTTGATGAGCTCTGTGTTCCCTGGAATAAATAACAGTGGGCAGAGAGGAAGCAGATCATTAGAACCTTTGTGTTTTCACACGAAGCTTGCTCATCGGAGATGATCGATGTGAATCAGGACAAGAGGAAGAAGTGGGAGGCATCAAAAGGAAGAGCTCAGAAAGAGAGGAAAACAAAGCAGCCTGGAAGGCGAGACAGAGCCTGGTGATCCCTATAGGCCCGGATGGCCAGGAGCTTGCCTGGGCACTGACGGAGGGGAAGGAGGTGTGAGAAGGTGGCCGAGGGCTGATGAAGTAGTGCCATCAAGTCCCCAGGGAGGGGGGAGGAGGGAGGGCCAGAGATCAGCACCGTTAGCCAACATAGCTAACACAGTTCGCTAACCCAAACCAGAGCAGGGGTGAGGTTAGCAGAACAAAACCTGCAAGGCCGAGTGCCTCAGAGTCCCCTTCCTACCTCTCACAGGACTGAGCCCAGTGCCTTATGCCTAGCAGGCCCTCACCGTATGAATAATTGAAAGAGGGAGATAAGGAAGCAAAGGAAAGAACACGGCAGGAAGGGAGGAAGGAAAGCATATGGGAAGATGCCAAATTCTTGGATAAACTTGATTCCTTAAAAAGAAGGAAAAAGAAAAAAAAATCCTGCACGTTCTAGCTTCACACAGCCTGCTTACTTTAAAGGAGCCAATAATTGCCCCACATTCACATCTGCACCCCTTGTGTATTGACAAGTGTCTGCCTTTAGTCCACCTCAAAGAGAATCAAAGAATGGAGACCAGAGAAGCGCTCCGGTGCAAGCTTCTTTCTTGCTACCCGCAGTGTGCCTTTTCAGATCTGACACCACACGGGCTTTGATAGCCCGCCAGCAGCTCGGTGACTTCCCCAGCTGTGCTCACCCTTCCCAGCATTAATGGAGCAGTAGGTCTCCGGGGCCAAGGAATTACATAGTTGGCTGTGAGCAGCTCATTCCTAATAAGTTTGTGCTAACAGGCCACGTGCTAATTAAGGGGGGGAAATTAGAGATGTGTCCTGTTATTGTCATACAATAGGATTTGGAGGAATTATTAACATCATTTTGGGTTCAGATAAGACCCACAGACAATGATATAAGCACAGACGTAGACATAAATGTAAATGCAGGGAGCCTGGGTGGCTCAGTTGGTCAAGTGTCCAACTTCGGCTCAGGTCATGATCTCAAGGTTCATGGGCTTGAGCCCCACATTGGGCTCCGTGCTGACAGCTCAAAGCCTGGATCCTGCTTCAGATTCTGGATCTCCCTTTCTCTCTGCCCCTCCCCTGCTTGCTGTCTCTCTCTGTCTCAAAAATAAATTAAAAATTTTTTTAAACTCTTAAATTAAAAAAAAATAGATGCAAATGTGAGATCTATTGTTATGGGTTGAATTGGGTCCCTCCACCAAGTTCATATGATGAAGTCCTAACTCTCAGTAAGTACCTCAGAATATGAATGTATTGGAGACACAGTCCTTAAAGAGGTAATTAAAGTAAAATGAGGTCATTAAGGCAGGCCCGAATCCAATATGACTTATGTCTTTATAAGAGGAGATTCAGACACATACACAGATGGAAGGAAGCCTCTGAAGACACACGGAGAAGACAGCCATCTGCAACCCAAAGAAAGAGGCCGCAGAAGAAACCAACCCTGTTGATACCCTGGTCTTGAACTTCTAGCCTCCAGAATCAAGAAAATATAAATTTCTATTGTTTCAGTCCACTAATCTACCCTATTTTGTTTGTTGGAGGCGGGGCCGGAATTCAGAGAGAGAGAGAGAGAGAGGGAGGGAGGGAGAGTGAGCACTCGTGCAGGGGAGGGGCAGAAGGAGACAGAGAAAATCTTAAGCAGACTGCACGCCCAGGCCCAGCGGGGCTTGATCCCATAACCAACGGTGAGATTGTGAGCTAAGCTGAAATCAAGAGTCGGACGCGAGGTGCCTGGGTGGCTCAGTCATTAAGCAACCGACTCTTGATTTGGGCTCAGGTCATGAACTCACAACAGTCATGATCTCAGTTTATGAGGCCCAGCCCTGCCTGGGGAGCCCACTTGGATTCTCTGTCTCTTCTCTCTCTGCCCTTCCCCCTGCTCACACACATGCTCTCTTTCTGAAAATTAATAAACGTATTTTAAGAAAAGAAAGAGTTAGACATTTAACTCACTTAACTGATGGGGTGCACCTGGGTGGCTCAATCTATAGTAACTTGTTATAGCAGCCCTCACAAACCAGTGCAGATATTAGATATTGTTTGATTTTAATTTTTAAAAAAAAAACGTTTATTTTGAGACAGAGAGAGCAGGGAAGGGGCGGAGAGAGAAGGAGAGAAAGAGAATCCCAAACAGGCTCCCTCCCCACTGTCAGCCCAGAGCCCGATGCAGGGCTCGATCCTATGAACTGTGAGATCATGACATGAGCCTAAACCAAGAGTAGAATGCTTAACTGACTGAGCCACCCAGGTGCCCCCATGTTTTTAATTCTTATAACTGGTCAAGAGAAATGACCGGAGCACTCTAAAGAAGATGCTCCTGAAAGTCATAATTAGACGACAGGGATATTATTGTGCCACTCCGTATGTCCTGAGCCAATGTTACAAATGTGCTACAAAGAAGACCTCCAAATAGAACTCTGTTCCTTTGTTCCTTTCCACAAAGTTGTAAAGCCTCTACATAGTAACTCTTGATACAAGAAGTGGTGCTTTTTAAGGCATTTCTAGCACTTTCCCCTGTTCTTAATGATCTCCTTATTCTGCCAATTTTCCCTTTCAAGGGCTCGCTTTATACTGGGCATGTGTAATCAGCACCCCCAGATGTGTCACGAGGTGGTAGAGAGAGGCCTGCGGGCAAAGACCCAGATTCCAAACCCAGCTCTGTCACTCTGCCTCTGACCCCGGGTGTCATTATAGCTCTCTGCCTCTGTTCTCTCATCTGACATATGAGACAGCTCGATATAGATTCCACAGGGTGCTTTCACAGAGAGCTGTGGAGGTTGCAAGATCACAGGGAGCCAAATTATCACTTACTCTGAGATTTCACCTGTGTCTCAGCTGGTCTTGATTCAGTACCCAACATTCGGAATTCTTGGGCGTTAATGTCAAAGGGTCATTGAGTCATGGCAGAGCTGGTTAGGAACAGGCCATAGGCTGCTTAACCTGCACCCTAGCCTCTCATGATCAGCAAAGAATCTTCGTGGCCACATGGGAGGACTCGAGAGCGTGGGGTCAGCTAGAGCTGGGGGTGAATCCCAGCTCTGCCCTGCCCGTTCCTTGCGTGCCACTGAGCAGGGTGCTCCACCTCCCTGCACCTCAGAATCTTCACCAAAAGAATGGTGCAAGGACATGCTTCTTTGGGTAATTACAGAAATTGCACGAAATAGGCACTTGATAACTGCTAAGTACCATCTCGATTTACTAGAAGCAAGGGCTGTTGGGAAGTCCTTTATTAAGCCAGCTCACCAGGAGACCCCGGCAATTACTAACACCGGTAAGACTTACACTACGCCTCCTATAGCCTAGGAGTTCTTACCAACACTCCCCGTGTATTAACTCATTTAATTAGCACGTAATCCCATGGGGAGGTAATAGGTTTTCAACACCACTCTATAGATGAGGAAACATGAGACACAGAGAAGTTAAATGACCTGCCCAAGGTGACACAGGCAGGAAGCTGCACAGCTGGGGTTTACTCAGGGTAGCCTGGCTCCAGAGACTTGGTTCTCAACGCTGTGCATACTGCTTCTCCCTGAAAGAGCCTCCTTGTGAGAAGGGCCTTAAATAGTGCCATTTTATGGGGGCGCCTGGGTGGCTCAGTCGGTTACGTCTGACTCTTGGTTTCAGCTCAGGTCACGATCTCAGTTTCGTGAGTTTGAGTCCCGTGTCAGGCTCTGTGCTGTCAGCGTGGAGCCTGCTTACGATTCTCTCTCTGTCTCTCTCTGTCCTTCCCCCACTCATGCAGTCTCTCTCTCAAAAATAAATAAACTGACAAACAATAAATAAATAGTGCCATTTTATGAATTTTTAAAGGCTTTATTCTTACTATGAGTGAGGGGCAAAATTCAATATTAAAATTCTGAACATTTTGGAAAAATCAAATCATCCATAGCTTGGTAGCTATCAACTTTTTAAAATACTTCATAATACTTTATTCTTAATGCTCAAGAAAACATCTATTCCCAGTTACCTGGCACACTTCTGATTAACTCAATTTCTTACAAGTAATGTCACAACAAAGGCTTTTTGCTGGGTCCACTTAGAATTTGTGGTTTATATGCTATCGGCAACCAGAGCCAGTGGGGGCCAGGAAACATTCAATTCTGCAGCCAGACGAAACCGGATTCATTCAAAACAGAAAAGAATCTGCTACTATCTCAAGAATTTTAAACATGCAAGCATACAGATGGCAAGCCACTTTATGTGCCTGTTATTTGTGGTTAAAAGAGCTTGTTAGGATGAGAGTTTGCCATTTATCAGAAATTCTTAACGTCTGGGTTTGGAGAACAATTTATTATATTCTGACAAATTGAGCCAGCCATGAAGGTAACGATGGGCCTACATTTGCTTGGGAACAGGGCTTGGAATAACAGAGAAAGGAAGATTGGGAGGCCAAACTGGAAATTCTTGAGGCTCTGACGAATAGAAGAAACTTCCAGATATCAACCCTTCTGCTACTCTGGAAAAAAGTTTCACCAGAGAACCCCCACTACGAAACAGAGGACGAACTCAATACACATTTTCTCACACCACTGGCCACATGTCAAAAACAAAAACATGATTAAAGGATAGTTAAGCTTTTCAATTAACACTCGAACCATACTCACAGCCACAGATAAATGTTTCCTTAGTTGGAAATTTGTGACATATCAGATGGTCAGCAAGGTCTCCATATTTGTCCATTACTTTATACGTTCAAGATGAGGTGCTACAGTGCTATAGGAAGCAAGTGTGGAAAAATAGGAAATTCACAATTCAGATGGTTTTGTTCAGGCCTCTTCATGGTAGATAATTTCTCATAAGCTCATCTAGAACTTGGGCATAGAGCTGGGGGGGGGGAAACAGGGACATATGGTCTGTTTGCTTTTGCAAATGTTTTTAATTCCTCCTCAATTATTAGCCATTAGTATGATTTCTGTCATTGCCTTACAATAGAGTGAGTTGGCCAGAATATTTGTCAATTTAAGATTTCATTAACCTTAAGAAAGACACATTATTGTTTTGTATACCATTAAAATAAAAACTGTGGTCAATTAGTTATGACACAATGCTTTTTTTTTCTTTAAACTTTGTATTTTAAAGTTATCAAAAGAGTTGTTTTAGAATTAGTTGGGATTTCCTGCCCAAAATTTTACTCTTGTACATACAGGAGGGGGAAGATATAAGAGAAATTGGTTAAGGTACTCCCCAACGTGTTCACATTTAGAATTTGATGCTTCACTTCTTCTTTTACTCTGTCATCATCGTCCACATCTTTTTCCACAATCATCCTTTGTGTTGGTAATGTGGTAATTTTTTGAAAACATACTCAATAGGCCCTGAATAGCTAAAGCCATCTTGAAAAAGAATAAAGATGGTGGTATCACAATCCAAGATTTCAGGATATATTATAAAGCTGTAATAATCAAAACATTATGGGACTGGCACCAAATATAGACACATAGGTCAACAGAATAGAGTCCAGAAGTAAACCCATGCTTATATGGCCAATTAATCTATGAAAAACAAGGCAAGAATACACACAAAAAATAGTCTCTTCAACAAATGGTGTTGAGGAAACTGGACAGCTACAAGCAAAATAAGGAAATTGGACCAATTTATTCCACCATACACACACAAAAAACTCAAAATGGATTAAAAACCTAAATGTGAGGCCTGAAATCATAAAATGAGTAAATCAGTAATCTCTTGGACATTAGCTGTAGAGACCTATTTATGGATAGGTCTCCTGAGACAAGGGAAACAAGAACAAAGTTAATAATGGGACTACACCAAAGTAAAAGCTTCTGCAGAGCAAAGGAAACCATCCACAAAACAAAAAGACAACCTAATGAATGGGAGAGTATATTTGCAAATGACATCCATAAGGGGTTAATATCCAAAACATGTAAAGAACTTAAGTAACTCAATACCAAAAACAAACAAACAAAAAACAAAAACAAATAAACCCATTAAAATAGGCAGAGGACTTAGATATTTTCCAAAGCAGACATACAGATGGCAAACAGACACATGAAAAAATGCTCAACATCACTAATCATTAGGGAAATGCAAATTAAAACCACAATGAGATCACTTTACACCTGTCAAGAAACAACAAGTGTTGGTGAGAATGTGAAGAAAATCAAACCCTCATGCACTGTTGGATGGGAATGCAAATTGGTGCAGCCAAGGTAGAAAAGTCAAAAAGATTACAAATAAAATTACCATATGATCCATATGATCCACCTTTACTAGGTATTTATTCTTTACCTCCAAAAAAAAAACAATAACATGAATTTGAAAAGATACATGCACCCTGATGTTTATTGCATCATTATTTACAATAGCCAAGATATGGAAGCAACCCAAGTGTCCATCAACTGATGAATGGATCAAGAAGAGGTATTTATACACACACACACACACACACACATCCCTACACAGACACACACACACACACACACACACACACACACACACACACACAATGGAATATTACTAAGCCATAAAAAAGAATAAAATCTTCCATTAGCAACAACATGGATGGACCCAGAGGGTATAGTATGAAGTGAAATAAGTCAGAGAAAGATGAATACCATATGACTTCACTTACATGTGGAACTTAAGAAACAAAACAAATGAACAAATGATAAAAGAGATAAAAAAGCAGTCGTAAATACAGAGAACAAACTCGTGGTTCCCAGAGGAGAAATGGGTAGGGCGGATGGGTGAAATAGATAAAGGAGATTAAGAACACACTTATCTTGATGAGCACTGAGAAATGAGTAGAACTGTTGAATCATTATATTGTACACCTAAAACTAATATAACATCATATATTAATTACACCTGAATTTGACAAAACACATATACTCAACTATTGTCTCCGGAACTTTTCTCCAAGCTGTTGATACCCACTCTGAAAGTTGTAATGCACACTTACAGGCATTGACAGCCACATTATGATGGTCACCTAGCCAGCAGCAATAGGAAATGTCACAATATCACCAAAGGAACCATATGTGCTTCAGAGAACTGGTGAAATATAATGATTTCTAAAATCATATATTGTAAACTCTTATTTCATGGCCATTTAAACCTAAAATATATAGAAAGGAGGAAGGTAAAATTTTTTCAGCACCCACTATGTGCCAGGCATTGTGTCAAAGGCTTCTATATCCACTATCTCATTCCAGAGGAAAGGGAAAAAAGAATCCACCTTTGTTAAACATCTAAGTTAATTGGGCTCTCAACTAAGTACCCTATAGATGGAATTACAGAACCATTCATCTTCACCCTTGCAAAACTAAGAAGTGAATCAGACGCCAGAAGGGCTTTCTACATGAAGTCATCCTTGCCTGATGAGGATGAGAAAAATAAGCAATCTGAAGGCCTTTCTAAAAATACATCAATGGGTTAAAACTTCCTTGTTTCAGTCAGATATGTTGGGCTTTTTAGGGTGAGAAAAAGTATTGTCATTCTACTTCATATCTAATGTATTTTTTCAATGTTTATTTTTGAGAGAGAAAGAGACAGAGCATGAGCAGGGGAGTGACAGAGAGACAGAGACAAAGAGACAGACAGAATTCTAAGCAGGCTCCAGGCTCTACGCTGTCAGCACAGAGCCCAATGCGGGGCTCAAACTCACAGACTGCAAGATCATGCCCTGAGCTGAAGCTGGAGGCCACCCAGGTGCCCCTAAGGTATTTTTATAAAAGATGTATTCTCTCAGGGCACCTGGGTGGCTTAGCCAGTTAAGCGTCTGACTGTGGCTCAGGGCATGATCTTGCAATCCCTGAGTTTAAGCCTTGCACTGGGCTCTGTGCTGACAGCTCAGAGCCTGGAGCCTGCTTCAGATTCTGTGTCTACCTCTCTCTATGCCCCTCCCCCACTCACACTCTGTCTCTGTCTCTCTCTCAAAAATAAATAACCATTAAAAATATTACAAAAAAAAAGATGTATTCTCTGACTTCTTTGTTCCATTCATTCTCAAAGGGGAGGTGTTGTAAAGAGCAGATTTAAGATCCTAGGAGATTCCTTCTCATTTAAGTCCTTCCTTTTGACAATTCACACAGAAAGTTCATGGAGAAGACTCCTTAGGCTTTCATCACATTTAAAATAAAACTCATTTAGGGGCGCATAAGGATTAAGTCTCACTCTGTGCTCTATCAAGCCCTGTATTGTCTGAAGTTTTTATCGTGGATCATTCTTGTAAATAAAATACATTTTTAAAATTATTTTTCTATCATAGCCTTATCGCAAATTCATCTAAGAGAAAACAGGAATACATGAAAGCATGAAGGAAAAAAGTCACGTTAATCCAGACTTTTGATATTTAGCATTTTTGTCAGTATCTTTTGGCTTGCACATTTGTATTTTCCACACGTAGCTCTGTGGTTGTTGTTATTGATGTTGCTGTTGTTGTTTTATATAATGGAATCTTTTTCAGTGTATATGTCAACTACCTCATGCTATCATTTTAGATTTGTTCCTTTGTCTTCTCATTTTCATACAGCATCTGCCCTTAAATCAATTATGTGTCATCACCATGCATTGATTACCAGGTCAATATGCATTGTTCACTGTCCAGTTGACAAGTTCTATATCCCGATGAAGCAAAGAGGTGAAGGGTTCAGTCCCTCCCCATACGGTTCCCTTCCTGATTGGGGAGCGTGCAGAGACATTCACTGATGACTAGTTGTCTACCCTGCATGTCGGAATGAGTGATCTAGCTGATGTACACTCTAGAGGAAGAGATCACTAGAGGTAAGAGCAGTTACAGAGACTATAGTGGTGTCAGAAAAGATTGGGCATTAAGGACAGGGAAGAACCTAGGCAAGGAAAGAAAATTGGTGAGGGAGGTTACATGAGCAGAGGAAATATTTTTTAGCAAGGATGGGGAGGTTGAGGAGCCTTTTAGAGAAAAATGAGCAAAGCTCTCTGGATGGAACCTTATTTGTTTTTTTTTTTTTTTCCAACGTTTATTTATTTTTGGGACAGAGAGAGACAGAGCATGAACGGGGGAGGGGCAGAGAGAGAGGGAGACACAGAATCGGAAACAGGCTCCAGGCTCTGAGCCATCAGCCCAGAGCCTGACGCGGGGCTTGAACTCACGGACCGTGAGATTGTGACCTGGCTGAAGTTGGACGCTTAACCGACTGCGCCACCCAGGCGCCCCATGGAACCTTATTTGAAAAAAGGATTTATGTAAGAAATGATGCAAAACAAATGTACATGAATCAACTAGAGTCTGTTGAGGACAGCCGGAATAACAGTGTGGGCAAGACTCAGGGAGGTTGCCGGGAGGTTGAAGGTAGAAAGTTTAGCAAGAATTCAGGTCTGTGGGGAGGAGTATAAGCAGTATTTTTGGAACATCACCCTGAAGGCCAACAGAGTGGTCCAGTAGGAGATTGCTGGAATCTGCCAGCTGTAAGATGAAACTTGCTGATGAAAGAATGGTACTTCTTACTTCCAGTCCTCACAGGAAGACTATGAAAAAACATTCACAATGCACTGTGTGCTCAAAACAAAACAAAAACACAGTTCACAAAACAATATGTATAGTATGAGCCTATTTTGACGAAGCAAAATTTACCTATCTCTGCAGAGAAATAAAGGGATATACCCCGATATATTTGGTACGTTGGGTATATTTGAGATCCCCAAATATTCTAAGTGGTTACCTGTGAGTGGCACAAGTGTGGATAATTTTTGTCTCCTTATTTTGATAGTATATTATTTTCTGCAGCAGGTATATATCCCGTTTATATTATTGAACAACAACAAAGTGATATCCATAGAAAAAGAAATGATGCTTGAAGCAATGAGGAGTCCGTAGGTATACTTATCATGAATGGAAGGCCAAGATTTTTTCTTTTCTATTTCACAGCACCCAGTACTGTGAGATAAATGGAACCAAACCAACCCAGTTTATTTTTTAGCAAACAAGTATTGAGGAATAGATTATCCAGGATGTGACCATTAAGTTATGCTAACTGATGTGGAGAACAATTTATTAAATCATATCACTCTTTTGCTATAGATCTCTCATGGATTCCTGCTGGGGAGGCAGGCAGGAGTTGTCTGGCCCTCTAAGGACAGTAATAATTAAACATGGAATATTAAGGGTATTTTTGGTAATACTGACTATGAATTCTGCCAACCTAAACCTCATTGACCCTCCCTAGAGTTAGTCTCTACTAAAGGAAAGAGAACCTATATAGGTTCATAGTTAAATCACATTAATGTGAGCTGAGCCCCTTAAGAGAAAAGGCATGCCTCAACCTATCAGACAGCTGTGCAGACAGGTGCTTTATGAATTCCCAGGGGCTGAATAAATGAATTGATACCAACCTCTGGGTAATGCTAGAACTCAATGGAAATATGTCATATAGAAATCAAATAACTAAGTTGAAATTTCTGAGACATCTCTAATCATTGTGGTTTGTCCCAGTATTCTGCATTCACCCTTTACCCCAACTCCTACTTGTTGTATACATAGTACTATGGTGATGAAATGAGAGGAGAGAGTAATGCAATATGGTATTTCTGTATAGATGTTAGGAAATATCAGGAAAGGAATAGGAATGACGAGAGGACTGGGGAAGAAAAGAACTTTAGCCAAAATCAAATGTAGGGAAGGATTTGAAGACAGACATGAAGCTTGAGCCTAATCTGCTAACTGAATTCCACGGGGAGGTGGTTGGTCTGTTGGGAAAAGATCAATGTATTAGTTTCCATTGGTGTTGTCCCAAATTATCACAGACTTGGTGACTTAAGACAACGGAAATGTATTCTCACAATTCTGGAAGCCAGAAGTTTTAAATCAAGGTGTGATTTAAAACTTGCTGTGCTCCCTACAAGGCTCTAGGGGAAATTTAGCCCCTGCCTCTTTCAGCTTCTGGTGGCTCATCAGCATTCCCTGTGACTCTATCTCTCCGTTCTCTGACTCCACCTGCAAATGTCCTTTTCCTCCCTGTGTCTTTGTCTTCTCTTGTGTCTCTTTTAAGGACACTTATCTTTGGATTTAGGGCCCACCTAGGTTGATCTCATCTCAAGATATTCAGATTCATTACATCTGCAAAGACACCTTTTCCAAATAAATTCACATTCACAGGTTTCAGGGATTAGGATATGAACACACTTATTTAGGGACAACCATTCAACTGACCACTGCTACTTTGCAGAAAGCATGTGTTAAATGGGAGGGAGGTGAGGAAAGACGAGGAGAGGAAGCAGCAGGACCAGATTTGCTTTCTGGACTGACAAGAGAGCAAAGTTGAAGATGCAACAAAACAGCCCAAGCCTGTATGGAGACAAAAACTCAGAGTACAGGTTTGAGAGCTCCAATCTGAGAGTGCTTTCTTTGATGGGATGAAAACAAAAAGAAACAAGAAGAATCCTCATAGGTAAAATATGGGAAGGTGGGCCTGCCCATGCCCTACAGTGTCTCTTTGCCCAGAGACAACCATACTGGCTCAGATAGAGAGATGAAAGGATCCACTAACGTATCATCAATAACCATACCCTGGGTGAGAATCCACTAAACCAGAGGGCTTCTCTGGAAAAAGCACTGGCTCAGGAATGGAGAGAGAATGGCATATGGACTACTTGGGAATTAGAAATAGCATGACACAATACTATGGAATTTATGAAGCATGCAAGCTCTGGAGGAAATAGCAAAGCATTGATACAACCATAATTGGTTGGTTTTTATTTTTACCATTTTCCTGATCAAAAGTACCCCCAAGTGTTTTTTTAATGGATGCCTTTCTTTTTGGTAAAAGTGCGAACGATCACATCAGCAGAGATATATGTTAGAAGCTGGGAGTCATAGCATCATGTGGTGCAGGACTAGAGCAGCTCAAGAATCAGTTGGAGCTCAAGTCCCAGACTCAGTTATGAGAATAGAGGATTTGAATCATGGGACTTACGATGATGTCAAGGAGCAAGGAATGGCATTAAATCTAAAAGGACTAGATACTTCTCATTAAAAAAGAAGCTTGGCATCTGGACAATTTAAGGCAGTTGTAGTATTCAGCAGAATGGTCACTGAGGTCAGAGTGAATCAGTCTCTAAAATGGAAGCTTAATTCTGAAAATCAATACTAAATCAAAGGACTTGTTAATCCCCATAAATCAAGATTTTCAGAACTTATTACAAGTCAAGATTTATGAGAAATTAAAAGTACTTTGGTTTAATATTAAGACATTAACACTATATAAATCTATTTTAACACTGTATCATTGAGATTATAAAATATAAAGATGTATTTGTTTATATACTAGTACAGATAGTACTATATATACTATGGGACAGTACATTATATTGTTATTTATTATTTTATATAATACAGTATATAGTAGTACAAAGGATTGAGAATAAACGGTACATGGAACCATAGTAGAGCAAAATTTCTACATTTTAACAGATTTAAGTTAATTAAGTTAACTTATATATAAGATTAAGTTAGATTGTGGTAAGTTTAAAGTACATATTGTAATCATTAGAGCAACCCAGTAAAAAATAACTTAAAGAAATATTTTCTACAGTCAAAGGAATAAAAGTGTTTAACAGAAAGAAGGTAATCAAAAAAACTAAAGGTTGACTACAACTAATAAATTAATTTAGCAAGGTCACAGAATATAAGATCAATATACAAAAATCAATTGTATTTTTATACTAGCCATCAACAATCCAAAATTAGTTAAAATTTGCAAAAAATCAAAGAAAATAAAATACTTAAAAATAAAGAAATTCAAGTCTTGTAAACTGAATACTACAAAATATTACTGAGAAGTTGAAGAAGATCTAAATAATGTTAAGGATCACAGATTGGAATAGTTACTATTATCAAGATGGCAACTGTCCCCAAATTGATTTAGAAATTCAAAATATTCTCTATAAAAATTCAGCTGGATTTTGTAAAACTTGACAAGCTGATTCTAAATTTTATATGGAGGGGCGCCTGGGTGGCGCAGTCGGTTAAGCGTCCGACTTCAGCCAGGTCACGATCTCGCGGTCCGTGAGTTCGAGCCCCGCGTCGGGCTCTGGGCTGATGGCTCAGAGCCTGGAGCCTGTTTCCGATTCTGTGTCTCCCTCTCTCTCTGCCCCTCCTCCATTCATGCTCTGTCTCTCTCTGTCCCAAAAATAAATAAACGTTGAAAAAAATATTAGAAAAAAAAAAATTAAAAATAAATTTTATATGGAAATGCAATAAATTTAAACAGCTGAAATAATTTTGAAAAAGGACTATAAGACTTACATTATCTAATTCAAAACTTACTACCAAGCTATATTAACCAACAGAGTGTGGTATTGGCAAAGGATAGGCATATAGAGTAATGGAAGGGAACTGAGAGTTCAGAAATAAGTCCCCATATTTGTGGTCAATTGGTTTTCAACCATGGCACCCAACAAAATTCAACTGGGAAACAACGGTCTTTAAAAAAAAAAAAAATGTTGCTAGTACAATTGGATATTCCCATGCAGAAAAACAAAGACCTTACACTCCTACCTTACATCCTGCACAAAAATCAAATCAAAATGGTTCATAGACTTAAAGAGTTAAGACTCTAAACCATCAAGAAGCAAACATAGGATAAATCTTTGTGAACTTGTGTTTGGCAAAGATAGGACACCAAAAGTACACCCCGTAAAAGAAAAGCAATGATAAATTGGACTCCCTAAAAAGAAAAACCACTTCACTTAAGAACAGATCGCGAAGACATAGACCAATTTAAAATTTTCCAAGTCTATACATGGTAAAGAGGTTGTATCCAAAATACATAAAGAACACCAATAACTAAATAAAAAGATAATCCAACTTAAGAAATGGACAGAAGACTTCAATAGATATTTCACCAAAGAAATAGGATAGAGATGTGAATGGCTAACAAGCACCTAAGGAGGAGCTGAACCTCATTAGTTATTAAGGAAATACACAAAACACTACAATGAGACACTCCTATACACCCAGTAAAAATGCTATAATTTTTTAAAAATTTAACCAAGAGTCAGTGATGGTATGGAAGAACTGGAACTGAAATCCTCATGCATTGGTGGTGAGGATGTCAAATTTCCCATCATGGAAAATAGTCTGATTGCTTCTAAAAAGTGAAGCACAAATTTACCATATGACCAAGGAATTCCACTCTTAGGTATGAAAACATATGGCTACGTAAAGACATGTACATGAATGTTCATAACATTCATAACAACCAAACCCAGAAACTTATCCAAAGATCAATCAAATGGCAAGTGGATAAACAAAATGTGTTGTATTTATATAATTCTATTCAGCAATTATGAGAATGAACTACTGATACATGAACATGAGTCATCCTCAAAAACATTACACTAAGGAAAAGAAGCTAGACAAAAAGGCTGTGTATTATACAATTCTGTTTATGACAAGTCTAGAAAGGCAAATTTATGGAGACAAAATCAGACCAGAGGTTACTTGGGTCTGGTAGTGAAAACAGGGATTGACTGCTAATAGGCACAAGGAAATTTTTTGATATTATAGGAAGGTTCTAAAACTGAATTTTTGTTATTATTGTACAATTCTATATTTTTATTAAAATCATGGAGTTATATATTTGTTTTGGGTGAATATTATGGTATGTAATTTATACCTCATAAATCTGTTAAGACAGAAAATAAAGTGCCATGCCATGATGTAGAATAAATCTAACACTAAAAACAAGCCAACAACAACATGATTTTTCTGAGAGGTTTTGTTATCTTTAAGGACCCAATTTCTACTTCCAATCAGAAGCAAAGATTGGGAGTCTGAACACAGAATTTAGTACAAGCCATAGTAGACAGATGTCAGAGAAGAGGTCTGGAAAGTTTCTAAGAGGAGTTGCAAGACAGAATCAGAAAGAACGATGAGTTTAGTTGCTGTGGGGTTGTCCAGAAGAGTCTGCTTCATCTATCACATGGCTGACATAGTAGAATCCCTAACTAGGTTGAGGGAGGATCCAAGGGCATCCCAAAGAAGTTCCACACAGGGCCCACACTGGATCTGCACTAGTGTGGAAGGATGGCAGACCAGCAATGGCAGAAAAACAATGGCCAAGGGTGGTGCTAGATGCAGCCTCATAGAGTCACCCCCATTATGGAATGAGTCAACAAAGCAGCCAAGGATCATCAGAGTCTCCACAGCACATGGGAGGTCACAGAGCACTGAGCTGGATACTGAGGCAGTGCAAAGTTTGCAGTCATGGATACTGGAATGGTCCCAAGGCCCAGACAGGATAGCTTTTAGACATAGCGGGTAGGCAAGGAACAACTCAGAGGAGAGTAACAAGAACCTGGTGGAGGGCATGAAGACCACCTCTGATAAGGAGTTGTTATTTTCAACTAGCTAAATATTTATCCAAACTCCTCTTTGAGAAATGGATTAATTACCTTAGAATACCAAGTTATGGGCTTTCTACTGCACTTAGTGGGACTAGGGACTTTAGAACCAGAGGAGGACAGCCAATAAAAATTCCTTTTTCTGACCACTGATGAACATTTCCAAGATGTAAAAGGTTCCCAGTGAGCTGAAGAACTAATGCTGGTCACCTTTGACCTCAGGCTTTGATCTGCTGGGAAGAACATCCTTTGCCCCCCCAAGAGCCAGCCCTTCTGGGTTTAAAGCGGCCTCAACGTATCAGATTAGGAAGTCCCTTTGTCTCTATCAGGGTCTGAGCAGATGGACAAGGCGCCCCAGAGACAATGGCTGGGGCAGGATCTTCTTGTCACTGGAATCTTACCACTTTTGGCCTCAGTCTAAACCCGTAGTTACAGGAGGCCCTGCCCGGGTGTTGAAATGGTTTGATTCTGCAGCAAGCACAATGAGTCACTAGATCCCAAAAGTGTTCTTTGGTTTATGCCCCAGGTGTTTTCTAGGTTCATTTACAGATCAATTAACCATTTGTAACTCTTTAAGTGACATTTTGAAGTGAGAGATCATTAAACAAAACCAATTGGAAGCAGAGTCATTCCATTTCCCCGCTAGTCAGATTGGATTGTCTGTATAAACCACTGTCGTGTTCCACATCCGGAAGGGGATTTGCCATTCCACAGCTAACATTATTTAGGCCTAGTGCTCGCTCACTCAACAGCATGGCACATTATTTACAGCAATAAGGTTGTTTGTTATAAAAGTTGTCTTGTGGGGGAAGGGGAGAAAGGATATTTGGATTCCTAATGTTTTTGGCTTAGGGCTTTTTCTTTTAACTGAGTAGGAGTGAGTTATTTAATATTAAGTGTAGGTAAATGAGAAAAACATATCCCTTTCAGGGCATGATTTTACTTTCCCTGTAATCATTCTTAATTGTTAACTATCTTCTGAAATTCAAAAGGCTGTCATGTGGAGGAGGGAAGACATTTGGGAACGTTGTTACATAGGACAGAAACAGGACCAAGGAGAACTGGCAACAGGCAGGCTGGGGACATTGTAAAGAAGGACCCATTGCCAATGTGGGTTGCTCAACAACCCATCAGGCTGCCCACCTAGAGATCTGGTAACCTCGTTGTCAATGGATGTACTCAAATTGTGGCCACAGAACCAGATGGCAGTACATGATAGAGGAAATAGAGTATTTACTTCTCTGAATGGTAGTTGCATTCCATGGGCTCTTCAGGTGGTAAGAAACTAAATCGTGCTTAGATGACTTGGGTTCATTCTTCTGGCATGTTCAATATCCCTTCTCCCTTCTGATAATAGCATGTTATGCTTCAAGTGAGATAGACCCCATTCCCAGGCTCCTAGTAAGGGCATGTGACCCAGTCAATAAGAGTTTCACTGCCCAAGTTACAGTGATTGACTCAGGATAGTCATGTGCCCCCAATCATTCAATCATACTGAATCCTGGGACTTCTATTAGAAAACAAATTCTTCCTTCCAGACTTGTGGCTCCTTAAGCCCTAAAACCACCTAGGGCTATTTCAAGGAAAAGACCTGCTTGAAAATAAACTGGATGATAATTAGGGAAATCATCTTCTCTAGTGGCCTCCCTCAGCAGGTGGTATCTGCTTTTTCCCATTCTGGTGCTTTACCCACCATTTTGTAGTGACTCAGCTACTGGGTCTCTGCTTCTATTGTTTCCAGGATTATAGACTAAGTGCAAACCTCCTATTCAAATTTTTTAAAAAATTTTCTTATGTTTATTTATTCTTGAGAGACAGAACACCAGTAAGGGAGGGGCACAGAGAGAGGAGACACAGAATCTGAAGCAGGCTCCAGGCTCTGAGCTGTCAGCACAGAGCCCAACACGGGCTGAAACCCACGCACCATGAGATCATGACCTGAGCCAAAGTCAGATGCCCAACCAACTGAGCCACCCAGGAACCCCTCAAATTCTTTAAGAGAAGAACCTGACCTCACCAACCAGTCACCATCCATGTGATACACCCAAGTAAACTTTGGCTCTTAAACTCGACCACCATGAAAAGCCATCTTTATGTCAGGGACTGTTATAAACTGAATATTTGTGCCCCTCCCCCGCGGTCCAGTTCATATGTTGAAGCCTTGACCAGCAATGTGATAGTATTTGGAGGTGGGGCCTCTGGGAGATAATTGGGTTTAGATGAGGTCATGAGGGTGGGGCTCCCGTGATAGGATTTGTGTCCTTATAAGAAGAGACCAGAGCTTCAAACTTTTTAAAAAAAAAATTTTTTTTTAACGTTTATTTATTCTTGAGACAGAGAGAGACAGAGCATGAATGGGGGAGGGACAGAGAGAGAGGGAGGGAGACACAGAATCCGAAGCAGGCTCCAGGCTCTGAGCTATCAGCCCAGAGCCCGACACGGGGCTCAAACTCACGGACCGTGAGATCGTGACCTGAGCTGAAGTCGGCCGCTTAACCGACTGAGCCACCCAGGTGCCCCAAACTTTTTTTTTAATGTAAAGATATTGTAGACATGGAAGCTGTCTTCAGAATGTGGCTCTAGGCACGAACCAGCTCCCCCCCCCCACCACCACCAGTTGTCAATGTTCTTTCCAATTCCAGTTTTCTAGAATCCTTTTTTCTATTGTTTGAATTGTTGTTTGAATTTTTATTAGCGTTGTGATGTTTCCCCTAAGGATTGATAAAGGAAGTTGCCTAAAGCATTCTGCTCTTTCCCTCACCTATTACCCAGTATTTGTTCCACTAAGAACTTAGGAGTTTTTCACAAGGAGAAGGTGATTAAAAACAAAACCATAGAGGCTGCTTTTAGGCAATAGGTTTGAGCAATGGAAACTTGAGCAAGCCAACAGGGCCCACAGTGACCACGGAGCTGACACAAACAGGCTCATTAAGCGACCCACTTTGAAATATCCATAGGCCCTAATGGGCCATTTACAACCAGGCACAGTTCTTAAGATTACCAAAAAAGGGAAAATTCCATACAATCCCATACTTCCTCATTCCATCCTACAATTACAGCCCCACCACCACCTTGAGGCAGACAGTCTCTCCTTTACTGTCCTGCTCACTGCTCCCTTGCAGTGTATTCAGTAAACTTTTATCGCTTTTGTTCTACCTTGGGTGAATTCTTTCACTGCCTCTGCTGCTGGCCCCAAGCTATAGGGACGCCCCAGGCTTGTCTGATGTAACATGGTGACTCAGTCCGGTCCCAGCAGGAAAAAAGATGGCACAGTCATGGGTCATCTAAAGAGAGTTTGTAACAGAGACAATTGACAAGACAAAACAGGAATATCCCTTAAGATAAGTATATCCCTAAACCGCAGTGCCTCAGGCCTTGTAACAGGTGGGTCCATTACCACTCCTAAGTCTGAAGGGCTGATTGGAAGAAGTCATTACCAGAACCCAGAGACAGAGTGGGCTGACAGAACCTGTGAACCTCATCTGAAGGAAATAGCCAGTTCACGGGAATAAATATAGCCCTGCCCTCTATCTCCTGCCAATTGGCTGAAACCAACTGGAAGCCGGAAGCCCCGGGAACCTCCTACAAGTACAAAACACAGCAGAAAAGGGTAGGGGTGGGTCTGGAGGGGTAAATGGAAACTATTCAATACACATAGGGGAAAAAGTACTTAAGCTACGTTTTCCTTTATGCGGGCTAAAATAGTTCAACCCATCACGGTCTACTGAGAAGTCTTATCCCAGTAGGCTGACCCAGTACTGCTTTTGGCATAAAGCAGAGGACAATGCCCACCCAGGGAGCTTCCACTCACACTGGTGGGCTAGCTTGCCCAGCCGTAGGGGCTCATGAAAGGAGAAACCACACACTTCATTAACAGCACAGCGACCCTGGAGGAGACAACAGTCTCGAGTGATCTGCTCAAAGTGACACCAGTCACAAAGGCTGGCCACGTCATTCTCAAGGCATTTTCTAAGAGGTAGGTGAATAGAACACTTCCATTCATTCTGTCAAATACCTCATTTTAATTACAATGTGGAGAAATATTATGGTTAAAAAGTAGGAAGTGAAAAATATTATAGAAAAGAAAGGTCAGGTTTCCAGAAGTATTATCTTGCATTTCACATTCAAACAGGAAGACCATATGTACTGAAAACGTAACACTTTTTCATTTTTTAATTTAAAATTAATCCACTAAACCCTAAAAACACAAATAAATGCACTAAAATTTATTCACTCAGCAATCAAACTGGGACTGCATTTTTCCCCCCTTTTTCTAGGGAGGATCTAATATGGGAGAGAAATCACATTGATTCTCCCATCTATTAAACAAATATTTACTGAACATTTACCACACTCTGGGCACTGATGTAGGTACTGAGAACAGAAAGAATGGCCTAAGGTAAACAAGGCCCATCCTTCCCTTAATCAGCTTAAGCTCTAGTAAGATGGACATACACAGGGTCCCCTGGGTGGCTCACAATATTGAGCTTAGGACTTGATTTTGGCTCAGGTCATAATCCCAGGATCATGGGATTCAGCCCTGTGTCAGGTTCTGTGCTGAGTGTGGAGCCTGCCTGAGATTCTCCTTCTGCCCCTCTCCCCCTCTCATGCATGCTCTCTTAAAAAAAAAAAAAGATGGACACAGAAACAGCTAACCACAACCCAGGGCAGAATGAAATACATGCTAAAAACAGTTCAGTGGCTTTGGTGGGAGGAAATGCCAAGCAGAAATTCATGCTGACGAAAGGGAAATCACAGAAAGCTGATAGAGGGGACGATGCTAGCTCTGGGCTTTAAACGATGAGCAGGGGCACCTGGGTGGCTCAGTTGGTTGATAGTCTGACTTCAGCTCAGGTCTTGATCTCAAGGTTCGTGAGCTTGAGCCCCACGTGACGCTCACTGCTAGCAGTGCGGAGTCCGCTTCGGATCCTCTGTCCCTCCCCTGTCATGCTCTCTCTTAAAAAAAATTTAAACAGGGGCGCCTGGGTGGCGCAGTCGGTTAAGCGTCCGACTTCAGCCAGGTCACGATCTCACGGTCTGTGAGTTCGAGCCCTGGGTCGGGCTCTGGGCTGATGGCTCAGAGCCTGGAGCCTGTTTCTGATTCTGTGTCTCCCTCTCTCTCTGCCCCTCCCCCGTTCATGCTCTGTCTCTCTCTGTCCCAAAAATAAAATAAAAAAAAAAAAACAAAAAAAAATTTAAACAGTGAGCAGGATAATGTTAGAGGGCACAGTGGCCCATTCTTAGATACCTCAAGTCAGGGTCAAGCTTGAACAGATGTATAAAGTGTTGGGTAAATGGATACCAAAGGGGGCAGTGTGACATAGCCGCATGCGGGGGGAGGTGACACAGGGTGTCAGGGGGAGGTGGAGCAGGACAGAGGTGTGGAGTCAAACCACAGAGAATCTTACATACCAGCTTACTTTACTCAGCAGGTAATAGAAGGTCTAATGGGGGCCATATCTGGTTAGGATGAACGTTACATATATTTTTTGTGGTTGTATCTTGAGCAACGTGGTCTGTAACAGCTCTTGTTGCCTCCTGTCTGTGCCCAATTTGCTTCCCTGACAGTAAAATCTGTAGTGCATTCATCCCTTACGTGCCACGTTAAATCACTGCAACCAAAATGATATTAATGGCCTCAAACTGTAAATAAGATCTGGCTCAGAGCACCCCCATGGATAATGGAAGTAGTTCAATACCAACCAGACGAAGGAGCTAGAATGAAAGTGGTTTGTTGGAACAAAGTAGCCT
The DNA here is from genome assembly GCF_022079265.1 of Lynx rufus. Taxonomy (NCBI): domain Eukaryota; kingdom Metazoa; phylum Chordata; class Mammalia; order Carnivora; family Felidae; genus Lynx; species Lynx rufus. The sequence continues at coordinate 50,209,178 of NW_025814867.1, read as the reverse complement.
ATAAATAGTCATACTGGGGCAGATAGGCCACGTTGCTAAAAGGCCCTCCAACTAATCGGCTGAATGTTCCATAAATCAGTATGAATGTGGGGCTGGGGGGGGGGATGCTGCGTGTCACCCACACAGTCAGCTCTGCAGGGGAAGGAGAGGGAGGCTGCTAATTAATCTTCACATTCTGCCATTGTAGCTCACTGCAGTTTCCTTTTCTACCAGGGCAATTGGTATTAAAAATAAAGAAAAAGCCAGTGTGCTTCCTTTATAGGCTAGATTACCTAACCCCAAAGGCCAAATGGGAAACGCTTTGGATTGTGATGTTAAAGAACACTAGAAGATGGACAGGAGGTGGTGGGAAATCCTACCAACCATTGCAAAGTTACCTGTGATACAGAAAGGAAGCCAAAGCCCCCAGCTGGGCTCTTAGCAACTAATACTTCACCTGCCTTAAGGCTCCGTTAAGAAAACGGAGCTAAATGAAAGGTCACATTTTCAGTGGTGAGCCTCTGTAACTAAATATCAAATATTGGGTCGCCCTTGTGCAGGGTTCACACGGAGACTTCACATAAGCCTGCGGAGAACTGCAAATAGCCCTTGAGGAGTACTTTCGCTCTGCAAACACTGCAGACACCTGAGCAGCAGTGAAGACAACTCTGGGAGCCTGCTTTGCCTTAGTGTGGGTGAGCCAAGTGGCGTCCACATGTGGGCATTCTCTGCTGCCCCAGGAAAATGCTTTCCTGGGGGGGGGTCCGATCGTTTGGCAAGGGATCTGCACAATGTTAACAGCCCCATCCCTGCCGCCAGAGCCTGACCTGGAGGAGAGGTCAGCGTGTCCCAGCTCCCGGCTGACAGACATGCGGTCCTGCTGCAAGCGGGTAGTGGAAAAAGGCCTTCCCTGGCCAGAATATTCCAAATAAGTTGTCACATAAACTGCCTTTAGCCCCTCCTCGCCTTTTTTTTTTTTTAATATTTTAGGTTTTTTCGGAGTAACGCAGTGATCTGTCGAACCTCTTTATACATCTGGCTGCAAAAATATCAGAAGTTTACTAGATGCATCGTATCCTTACACATTAATGTTCAGAGGGAAGGAAAAACAGAAATGTGCCTGCCTTTTGTCTTTTTTTTTTTTAAAAAGAGGCCTCAGTTTCCCCTCATGTTTTTTTTTAATGTTATTTTTGAGAGAGAAAGAGAGATAACATAAACAGGGGAGGGGCAGAGAGGGAGGGGAACAGAGGATCTGAAGCAGGCTGACAGCAGAGAGCCCAGTGCAGGACTCGAACTCATGAACCACAAGATCATGACCTGACGTGAAGTCCAACACTCAACCAGCTAGGCCACCCAGGCACCCCTGAAGTCAGACACTTAACCACCTGAGCAATCCAGGCGCCCCTTCCCTCACAGCTTATTGATGGAAGGCATCACCAGCTCATACCTAAACCAACCACACGACCAGGAGCACGAGCCTCCATGTTTGGCTTGAACCAGTGGTTCGAACTCGAGAGGGTGTTAGAATCATGTAGAAGCCTTGCTAAGAAATGCACAATCCTGTCCTTTTCCAGGATTTCTGGTTCAGTAGGTCTGGAATGGGGTCTGAGGATTTGTATTTCTAACAAGTTCCAAGATTGAGGTTAATGCTGCCGGTCTACATGGGGAGAATACAACTCAGACGAGTGAACTTTCACCCGGTGCCTTCCTGTGGGGAGGAAAAGTGACCAAATCAGGTTCCCTCAGCAAGGAAAAGGGTGGGCATGTTGCCGTTGAATGGTGACCAAAGTCTTCTGAATCAGAAGCCAGCTGCTAACACCTGAACCGCTTCACAAAGAGGCATCTTTTAAGGTGTAGGTTGATTCTGGCTCCTGGCTCACCTGGTTAATAGCACTCAGTGCCTACTCCCAACAAGCCCAGGGCCAGAACTGAGGCAGAGCTAATGCCAGAGATGGCCAATGGCCCACAGCACAGGATGGAGCCCAGGGGAGCCCGTGGAGAGGGTACAGTTACCAAAGCATCAGTTCTGCGTCCAGCTTCTTCAGGAAAGTAGCTCTACTTTGAGATCACATGATAAAAACAAAATAAAACAATCAAATGATGATCTTAAACTGGTCCCTTAAACTGAAATACGCCAGACTTCATAAACAAGCCTGGCACACCAGCCTGCCTTTGAAGTGTCTTCTGTGTGTGTTCAGTAACACCCAAGTATTTAATTACAGCTACGTTGTAAGCCAGGCCAAATATTACTGCTCCATCAGTGCTCTGCGAGAACACAAACCATTTAATAATCTGTTAATTTGACCCTTTCTCGGCCACTCCTCACAAGCGAAGGCTTGCTCTCCGAACAGTTTTGATTTTCATTAGCTTAGGGTTTAGGCTGTGTTAGGAAGGAATACCTAGGGTTGTTTAACAGAATTCAGACGTGAGGTGACTAATGGGTGAGCTCGTTCAGATAACCCAGTAGGCAGGACATGAAAGCTTATAAAGTGATGTGTATTGGGAAACTGTTGATTCTCTTTTGCCCCAAGTCCCCATCCAAGCTACCGCACTAAGATAAGAGTCTTTCCTAAGTACTTTGGGGATTAGGATGGGAAGCATTATAAGTAATGCATCTTGGGCACTCAGCTTTCCACAGCCACCTTATCTCCAGGGCCCGGGGTATTTTTTTCCCATATATTTGAAGTGAGCCAAGAGGCACTTCTAATCTATTTGCCATTTCTAGAGAATACTTTAAAGGTGGTCTCAGTAACTCTGTATATTGAAGGAAGAGAAAAATATTTGGTATACCATACTAATACTGACTTTCAACGAAAGATGTCAGCTGCTTGAAATAAAGGGCTGTCAAAGACAAATCCATTAGCTGTGCCTTTCTCCTTTAGATTTAGGCAGAATTTGAAACACCAAAAGAATGAGCAACGAAAGAATAAAAGTGTTGGCTCATCAACTATACACAGTATTGCTCTGTTTTCCACCCAGCGGGAAAGCAAGGGTTTTAGTTCTGGTATGAATAATATTCAACATCGTTGCATTGCCAGGAGACAGATCCACATGTACATGGCTCTCTGCCTGGGCACATGTGTCCCTCTTACGAGATGTTGAAGCAGTGTCTCAGGCAAGTGTCCTTGGCTGTAGGACTCCATGATGCCTTCCATCAGGGAAAGCCAGGTGCTTCTCATCTGCCAGGCCAAGTGTGTAAGAACTTTCCATTTCTTGGGAGTCATCACAGCTCAGTAAAAAGGCCCAACTCATCAGCAATGAGGAAACGAGAATTGTCATCAGAGTGGACCAGGGCAGAGGGAGCAGCCTTCTAAAGAAGGCCATGTGACAAATACAAGCTCTGGGTCTCCAACACTCCAACACAGCTTGGACTCAACACAGGTTTTGACACTTAGCGTGGTTTTACCTACAATAGGTCAGGCAAACTATAAATTTTTATAGACAGCTTTGGAAGTATAGTTAGCAGCCTAAATTTCAATTTCATAGAATATCTAATCTCAAGGAGCACATCTATGGAAATGTGAGGCTCCTTCTTGATGTTTGACCATACGTTTATATTTTAGAACGTATGAACAGATTTACTTTTTCTGTCTGTATAAATATTTCCACTGAATAGGTAGGAATCCCCTTACCAGATCATCCTCTGAGGCCACCTATACATAGGGAGGAACTCCTCCCAGGCCCAGACCCAGGAATGTGGCCAGATGGACAAAAACTATCAGTTCTCCTGGGAATGCTGACAGGTACTCTAGCCAGGGGCAAACATGTTTCCGTATCTCTGCCAGCATTGTGATATATGCCCAAACATTTAATACAATTGCTGTATTCTTAGAACATCCTCCCTCCCTCCCTCCTTCCCTTTCTCTTCCAAAGCATTTAAGACGACAGCAGAACATACTACCTCAACTTAGAGATGCAAATCACAAATGCAAATTAGAGGGCATGTCACCACCCCGATTCGGTCTGAGCTTTATCATTTTCCAACACATAAACTCAATCACTTATAGTTGGAAGAAGGGACAAACCTTAAAGAAAACATGTGAAAATGCATCAAATGTCATTAAGAATGCTTTATTCAAATGCATCCATAAGGCAAAAGTTGAATACCATTTAAGTAACTGCGTTTTAGAGCAGGCAACTGTTCCCTTGTGTGCCCCTGTTTGAGTTGGAGGTCTGAGTCTAGGAAATGAGCCTGGAATTGAAGGGGGAAACCAGCTTCACCTCTGAGCAGTCCGGGAAGGCCATGTGAGGTCCTGGGAGTTAGAGCAAGGCAGCAAATACAGGTAGGGGGCTGAAGAAAGAGCTAGAACCACTCAGACAGAAGCCAAGAGGCAGCTGTTGTGCTACCGAAAAAGTAGAGAACAGAGCACCAGGAAACCAACCAGGTCAAACCAAGAGAGAGCAGAGAAATGTGAGCCCAGAAGCAGGGAGGGCCACGCAGTGTCCAGCAGCCCACAAGCCTGTATGAATATGGTCCTACGCCTCCTTCGAGGCTGCTGTGGCCAGTTTCAAAAGCAATCCTTCCCTTAACATGCTTCAAAGCCTCTAATTCAAACCCGCTTCAAAGCTAAAAAGCGGGTTGCATTTTATGGACTATGAATCTTAGAATTAATCATGTTTCTCACTCTTCTGGGTCACCAAGAAGCTCAAAGTTTGTTTTTCTCGTGTAAGTACAGAGAACTTTTTGTTGTACATTTCTCCATACTAACTTTAGCCCTAGTGTTTTTTTAAATGTTTGTTCTGAATAATCCAGTGAAGAAATGGGCAGAAAACATGAATAGGCACTTCTCTAGAGAAGACATCCAGATGGCCAACAGGCACATGGAAAGATGCTCAATGTTGCTCCTCATCAGAGAAATACAAATCAAAACCACACTCAGGTATCACCTCACGCCAATCAGAGTGGCCAAAATGAACAAATCAGGAGACTATAGATGCTGGCGAGGATGTGGAGAAACGGGAACCCTCTTGCACTGTTGGTGGGAATGCGAACTGGTGCAGCCACTCTGGAAAACAGTGTGGACGTTCCTCAGAAAATTAAAAATAGACCTACCCTATGACCCAGCAGTAGCGCTGCTAGGAATTTACCCAAGGGATACAGGAGTACTGATGCATAGGGGCACTTGTACCCCGATGTTTATAGCAGCACTCTCAACAATAGCCAAATTATGGAAAGAGCCTAAATGTCTATCAACTGATGAATGGGTAAAGAAATTGTGTTTTACATACACAATGGAGTACTACGTGGCAATGAGAAAGAATGAAATATGGCCCTTTGTAGCAACATGGATGGAACTGGAGAGTGTGATGCTAAGTGAAATAAGTCATACAGAGAAAGACAGATACCATATGTTTTCACTCTTATGTGGATCCTGAGAAACTTAACAGAAGACCATGGGGAGAGGCAGGAAAAAAAAAAAAGGTTAGAGAGGGAGGGAACCAAAACACAAGAGACTCTTAAAAACTGAGAACAAACTGAGGGTTGATGAGGGGTGGGAGGGAGGGAAGGGTGGGTGATGGGTATTGAGGAGGGCACCTTTTGGGATGAGCACTGGGTGTTGGATGGAAACCAATTTGTCAATAAATTTCATATATATATATATAAAAAATAAAAAAAAATAAACTGAAAAAAAAAAGAAAAGAAATTTCATATTAAAAAAAATAAAGTTCTGACTCTAAAAAAAAAAAGATGTTTGTTTTGAGAGAGAGCATGCACACATGAGCAGGAGGGGGGAGAGAGACGGGGGGGGGAGAGACGGGGCGAGAGAGAGAGAGAGAGAGAGAGAGAGAGAGAGAGTCGGGGGGGAGAGACGGGGCGAGAGAGAGAGAGAGAGAGAGAGAGAGAGAGAGAGAGAGTCGGGGGGGAGAGACGGGGCGAGAGAGAGAGAGAGAGAGAGAGAGAGAGAGAGAGAGTCGGGGGGGAGAGACGGGGCGAGAGAGAGAGAGAGAGAGAGAGAGAGAGAGAGAGAGAGTCGGGGGGGAGAGACGGGGCGAGAGAGAGAGAGAGAGAGAGTCGGGGGGGAGAGATGGGGCGAGAGAGAGAGAGAGAGAGAGAGAGAGAGAGAGAGAGTCGGGGGGGAGAGACGGGGCGAGAGAGAGAGAGAGAGAGAGAGAGAGAGAGTCGGGGGGGAGAGACGGGGCGAGAGAGAGAGAGAGAGAGAGAGAGTCGGGGGGGGAGAGACGGGGCGAGAGAGAGAGAGAGAGAGAGAGAGAGAGAGAGAGAGAGAGAGAGAGTCGGGGGGGGAGAGACGGGGCGAGAGAGAGAGAGAGAGAGAGAGAGAGAGAGTTGGGGGGGGAGAGACGGGGCGAGAGAGAGAGAGAGAGAGAGAGAGAGAGAGCGCGCGCGAGCGAGACGGGGCGGGCGGGCGCGAGCGAGACGGGGCGGGCGGGCGCGAGCGAGACGGGGCGGGCGGGCGCGAGCGAGACGGGGCGGGCGGGCGCGAGCGAGACGGGGCGGGCGGGCGCGAGCGAGACGGGGCGGGCGGGCGCGAGCGAGACGGGGCGGGCGGGCGCGAGCGAGACGGGGCGGGCGGGCGCGAGCGAGACGGGGCGGGCGGGCGCGAGCGAGACGGGGCGGGCGGGCGCGAGCGAGACGGGGCGGGCAGGCGGGAGAGAGAGAAAGAGCGAGAGCGCGAGCGAGACGGGGCGAGAGAGAGAGAGGGAGAGCGAGCGAGACGGGAGAGCGAGCGAGACGGGAGAGAGATTGATTCCCAAGCAGGCTCCACACTGTCAGTGCACAGCCCGACACAGGGCTTGAACCCACCAACTGTGAGATTATGACCTGAGCTGAGATCAAGAGTAGGATGCTTAACTTACTGAGCCACCCAGATGCCCCCCTAGTGTTAATCCTGGTCCTGTTCGTATTAACCTTTCACTCCACCCAGGATCCTTTGTAGATTTCTGCTAATTACCTTAAATACTAGTAATAGGCACAATTAGGCAATTGAGCATATTCACTTTCACATGATTTGCACTGTACAACTTTGGCATAGGACCATTGCTTGGAATTCAGAACATATTTTACCACAGAAATCACTTAAAGACTATCTCACTTTATGTACTCTCACTTAAATGTACATTGTAAGCATATTCAAGTCGTCTCTTTGCTGGTCATGTCCCCTAGCATCCAGCTTTTAAGTGGCACCTAGCAAGTCACTCGTTAGTAATCCAAACTCTTCAACGAAATGGGTTTCTAAATTCGAGTTTCTATTTTTCATAAATACCCCCCTATGAGCACCTTACAACTTTTTGGTTATGCATCAAAGAGTGATGTGAAATAAAGGAGATTCAAGAGAAGCCCGTGCAGGTAAAATTTTTAAATGAACAGGGATTCCTCATACACGCACAAAACTACTTCTCAGTTTCTAGCAAGATAACTGAAGTTTGAAGGAATACTCTGGTTATAGCACCTGAGGCATTATCCTATAGACTGCTTGGGTGTTGAGAGAGGTCTGTGACATCTGTTATCCGTTCATCCGCAGAGTGTTGGCAGAGTGTTTTGGCTGATCTAGCTGAGAGGGCAGACGTGCTCTCTTCTCTCACCCCCCGAGGTCACCCATTCGGGGCAGAGGGCCCTCCTTCTGGGTCCCAGACCAGGATGGTGGCCCAACGGTCAAAACCATCAGCTCTCCCGGGAGTGCTGACAGCTGCTCTATCCAGGGGTAAAAAAGAGAATGGCTTCTCACTGACACGAAGTACGCCTCATCCACATGCCACACCACACACGTGGGAACACCACACTTTGTAGAGTGGTTGCACAAAAACCTTGTTGAACAAGTAAATGGTATTAGCTGGAACCCTGGGATCTGGGAGCAAAGATCCATATGGCACACAACAGAGGGAAGAGGAGAAAATGAAATCCCTTTTCCTAAAAAGCTGGCTTTGGGCAAATTTATAAAATAGGCTTTGAGACAGACCTGACTTGGATCTAAACTCCACCACTTACAAGCTCTTTGAATGTGCTCTTTTTCTCTGTTGAAAAGAGAACTGCCCCTGTGGTGTCATAGGGCCAACCACCCTGGTACACTGGATTCCTTCCTCTCTTCCCTTCTCCAAGTGTTTGATCTTGCCCTCTTCTACACTGGCCATTTCTCCCTCCAAACTGGATCGTTCCCGACAGCATTCAAAGATGCTACAGAAGCCGCGGTTTAAAAAAAAAAAAAAACGAAAACAAAAAACAGACAAAGGATCTCCCAGACCCCACATCCCTCCAGTCACCATGTTATTCACTCACACATAATAGAAATCCTCTCAAAGTTCTCAACCTGATCAAACTCCCTCCTGGCTTCACTCTGACAGCTTTTGTCAAGGGCATCAATGATCTGTGTTTGGCTGAATCCAGTGGTCCATTTTCAGCTCATCCTACTGAGATCTTACTAACGCGGATTCCCCCAAAGGGTTGTGTTCCCCATTCCGTAGTGTGGAGCCACTGCTGAGAGACGCCTGCCGAACTAGACGTTCCCAGGGACTCTTACCACCCCCACAACCACGTGTGGCCATGGCATTAGTTCTTGCCAATGGACAGGGATCAGCTCACACTACATCCTACAGAGCCTAGTAAGGAGTTTAGATTTTCTTCTAAGATTGATAGGAAGTCATTAGACTGTTTTTAGCAAGGTGTTCTTTCTCCTTGAACCTGCAAAGCTCCTTCCTGGACAGGTCCTGTGCATTCACTCTTCCTTATTCCCTCTTATCATAGACCTTTACATGGCCAGCTACTTCTTATTCTTAGCATTCCAGGTCTCTGTCAAAGACATCGTCACTAACTTACCAACTCCAATAGCATACCTTCCATCACCTCTCACTCTAGTTTTCTCCATAACATTTATCATTGCCTGCCATTATTAGATTCACTTATTTTCAGACTCCATGGTACATCAGCATCACCTGGGCACTTGCTAAAATTACAGATTTCTGTCCCTAAGCCCCCGGAACTCAGGAGGTCCGGGAAGGTGCCCAGTAATTTGAATTTAACCAGATGACTGACCCGCAGCTAGGCTCCTCAGATATGCACATGAACTCCTGGTCCAGTCAAAACGTGCTGCCCTCCACGCTCAACCCCCAGGATTCAAATGACTCATTTTCGAAGAGGAGGGATCTCTGTTAAGGGAGGACTTTTAGCACATGGGACTTCACCTGGTTTAAGTAGAGGGATAGAGCCATCTGGCTGGGCAGCTTGTTTCTCTAGAACATTTCTGAATTATTCCAACTGCACAAATCCTGTTCCTAAAGCCCTAAAGTCATTGTGTAACTTTGAGTAGGTCACTTCACCTCAGTGAGCTTCCGTCATCACTTCTATAAAATCAGATGATCTGGAACTATAGATCAGCTTTGACCCCGCTCAACCACAGGGAGTCTTAACTACAGACACTCATTCTAGATTGTTTATACTTTTAAGCAAGAATACACAATAAGAGGCAAATGTTGTGAAACAGAGGTGTTTGTTACAAAAGGGAAATGTCACTATAGGCTCTCAGAACTATGTAACAACTTCCCCCTGGCACCGAATCGCCAGTTAAATAAAAGTATTTTCAAAAGCCAAGTACTGTATAAGTACCAGGGAGTTCTGAACATTTGACCATATATTTCTGTGCTTGCAAATCCTAAGAACCTAGGCATTTATCACTGTAGCATAAAAAGGATATAGAACAGAGCCACCCCAAACAGAAGAAATTAAAGCAGAAATGCTCCATTGCAATTAGTAAACTTGACAAACGCTTAAAACTCAAACTGCAAAGTGGAGAGGAACAGGCTACCATTGTTTTATTGATTACAGCTTGACAAGTTGTACAATTTTTGTTAAGGCATTCAAGGGAGAGAAATTAAGAGGGGGAAAAAAAGTCTCCTCAGGAGGACAGCATCAAGACAATGTAGGTGGGGGAAATTAAAGAAATGGCCACGACCTCATTTAATCCAAAAGTATTTGTTAGGCCAAGTACTATGCTGGGAACTAGAGATATCAAAGTTAGAAAAAAATCCCTGTCCTCAGGGCCGACAATAGCAATATTATAAACAGACAATAGCAATACAGTCAGTGGAGACACAAGGGAGTCTGTGTCCACTCTGCTGGGGGGAGGCCAGAGAGGTTCTCCCACAGAAGCTTCCCTCAACTGGGCCTTCAAGGATGAGTAAGAGTTTGCCAGGAGTATAAGTGGGGGGGCGGGGAAGCCCACCAGGTGCAGAAAATAACACAGGAAAACACTAATTGGGTTATTATATTCGTATGTTTCTCTCAGCCATTGGGATCAGCCCTGGATGCTGATAGCTTTGGGAGTTACTATGGCCAAGAGAGAGCAACATAAGTAGTGGTGTGCCAGTTTCAGCCCTAGAGCCCATGAGGCTTTGCACGTTTTCAAAGATAGCTCAGACCCCTGCAACCATGTAAACAAGCCCAGGCTAGTTTTCTGGAGGATGAGCAACCATGTGGAAGACAGTCATCCCAAACCAGCCAGCCCAGCCAATCTGCCAACTCGCCATAGATGCATGTCTGAGGGTAGCCAAGATAACCCTGACCTGGTCAAGATCAATAAATTTTCTCCTGGTCCACTACAGACTCCTGAGCTATAATAAGTGGTTGTTGTTTTAAGCTACTAAATTTTGGAATGCTTTCTTACACATTTATACATAGGTTGGAAACAGCTCCTTCCAATTTGAGTTTACAATTTTATTAAACAGGGTTAAGAAAAATAATTAACTGAGTCCTAACTTAATGTAGTCATCAGCCTCTCAGAGTTTTCATCAATTCTAAGCCATCATGGTTTCACTTAGAGTCCTTCAATAATGCAGTTCTCATAACCTAAACAAACATCACAGATAAACTTAAAAAAAGAAATTCTTGTTATCACTTCTGTTCATCAATGCTCATCACATTCATTAACTCTCCTGCCTGTTCCTGATCAAACACAACAGATGAAACCAGTTATCTTACAAACACAACCTCCCAGAAGAGCTCAGTAAAAATAGGTAAAAGTAATATTCCTTTTTTTCCCCTCAATACATTCTGTAATAAGACACAATATACATCAATGACAAAGCATAAAATGTTGGGCTTCTATCACTGCCTTTGTTGACTTCTAGTTTAGATGTTGCCTGGTTTTGACTTGCATATACAGATTCCACTCCTAGTTCTAGCTTTTGGTAGAAGTACACACTGAAAATTTTCCATGACTACATTGAATTGAGTCCAAGTGGCCCATTGAGACAAATGAATCATCCAAAAGCCCAACTGCTAAGAGTGATTTTAGGGGATTCAGGTACAGCCACATATCCAAACATAGAACCCCATGGTGTCTCTATGCATTCTACTCGGTAACTTTTTATCCCTGCAGAAATCAGAAATACAATTTTCCTCTTCTAAAGGAGAATGGGAAAATTTGACAACTCTAAATCCCTTCTTGTCCAAGCCTGATTACTGTAACTCATTATTACTAACTCATCAGTTATAATTCAGTCTGGACAAGGAGACTACCACACAGAGCATACAACAGAACCTAAAACTCTGTTCACTCAGTTTTGTATTGCAAAATGCTTTTCTCTGGGCAGAGAATATGTATGTTTATTTATGTATGTATATTTATACATAAATATTATATTAATAATATATATGTATATATAATTATATACATATTATATATTTATATAAATATATTATATATAATAATATGTATGTATACACACACATATTTACAACCCAGTGAATTAAATGAAGAGCCTTGTTAACTCATCTGTCAGTCCATGGGCAAGGTTGCAGGTGGGATTAAGAGAAGAAATTTTGACAGATTATCCTGGATTATCTAGATGGGCCTAATGTCATCACAGGAATCCTTGTAAAAAGGAGGCAGGACGATCAAAATGAGAAAAAGGATATTTGAAGACAAAACTAGAGGTTGTAGTGACACATCTTGAGGACAGAGGAAAAATCCAAGAGCCAACAAGCGTAGTTGGCCTCTAGAAGCTGAGAAAGGCAAGGAAACGGATTTCTCCCTGAAGCCTCCAGAAGAGGACATATTAATCTTAGACGTCTGACCTCCAGAACCATAAGGGAATAAATCTGCGTTGTTGTAAACCACTACATTTGTTGTAATTTGTTATAGCAGTGATAGGAAATAAATACATTCAAGACATCTTAAAGGATGGGCATGGGTGGAGCATATGGGAAATTTTCAGAATGACTCCACGTTTGGCCACCCAGGTGCAGTCATAAATGGGGAGCCCATGGCAGGTCTGTGGAAGTTATGGCCTCCGTGGGGATTGTGGTCAAACATTTGGTGGCTTGGGGCCACTCTTCACTAGCGGGGTCTTGAGAGGAGAGCTACATCACTGTCTCTGATCACTGTGACTTCTGAGAGTAATGGCTCCTACCTCACCTCTACTTTCCAAATCTTGTGCAAGTTTGCCTCTTAGTCCAAGTTAAGGAAAGGCAGATCTGGCAAAGGTAATTCCCAGTCTTAAAAAGCAACAGTAATGCCACCATGACAAAATACACCCAAGCTTTGGAGGTTTCCCCGTGAAAGGCCCAGACAGCTCACTCCTCAGTAAAGCTCAAAATCAACAAACCCCACACATAGGCTTGGAGCTTCCAATCGGGGTTTTAGTTTCTCACTCTTAAAAATAAGCACTCGAGGATTATCAAATATCTGGCAAAGCCTTAAATGTGAAAAACATATCACAACAGGGCAATCAGTATCAAAGCTGAGAAAAGCAACTAAAAAAGAAGGAGACTATGCAGAGAAGAAAATGTAATAATGACAACTGAAATCAGTGATTTAAAAGGCTAAGAGACTTTCTCCTTCTCTCTGCCCCTACCCAACTTACATGCACACACACATAGTCTCTCTCTGTCTCTCTCTCTCTCAAAATAAACATTTTTTTAAAAAGGCTAACAGAAAAATATTGCAGCCATGAAATACTATTAACAGGATGCTCCTAAAAGTGAACTTGCAGAAAACTAAAAAAAGCGCTCAAAAATTTGAAACATGCTATCTGAAATGAAAAAAAAAATTAATGGAATGATTGAAAGGTAAAGTTTTTCAGAAAGAAGATCTTGAAAAGGGATAGAAAGTAGGAGAGAAAATATAAAATGATTAGAGGACCAGAGCAGCAAATCCATCATCATAACAGAAGCACCAGAAAGAGAATGGAGAAGGCATAGTGGGGGAGGGTGGGAATCAACAAAATAATTTAAGAACCTTTCCCAGAATGGAGGACCCGAGTTTCCAGATTAAAAGGACCTGACCCACAGAGCACACAGCACAGAGGATACAAATCATCCCACACCAAGTGATTTCATCAAAGTTTCAGAACATGGGAGCCAAAGAAGGGATTCTACAAGCTTCTAGAGGTTTAGAATTAACATCAACAGGCCAGATATGAGGGTTTACGTATCAGAACTGCTTTATACTTCTTCATGGCAACATTGGAAGGTAGAAGACTACAGAGAAATGTCTTCCAAACCTTGAAGGTAAATTATTCCCAACATAGAACTCTTTATCCAGGTAATCCCTGAATCAAGAGGAAAATAGAGATAATTTGAGACATTCAAGGGTTAAAACATTCACCCCCCCCCCCCAGACACCTTTTCTAAGACACTGGAAGGAATAAACATGAGGGAATAAACTGTGAAAAATAAAAACATAGAAGAGAGAGAGAGAGAGAGAGAGAGAGAGAGAGAGAGAGAGAGAAGAGCTCCAACACAGGATACTGTTGAAGGAACTGTCCCTGACAGTGGGAAGGTGGTGCTAGAATGAAGCAATGCAGAGGCCAGGGAGGCAACCGGCACAATGGGAACAGCAGGACTCAGGAGCCACTCTCCCCCAAATGGCCTTCTAACCCGACTATGCTCTGAACCAAGTGTTCCAACAAGAAATAAATCAAGACGAAGAAATACACTTAGACCAGGGAGCAAGGGACCAACTCAGAGGGCACAGCATATTCCTGGCATGACAGCACAGGCAGTCCCAGGATGTCATCTGTGTAAAAGATCCTGAGAATGTGCAGTCCACAGGGGAGAACAGAGGCCTCCAGGATGTCTACAAGGGAAAAAAAGGGAGCCAACTACCTGAGGTATTTAATTGTGCGCGACATTGTGTTGAGAAACCATTGGAATCTGTGGGAGGAGTTTATAACTGGTATGAAGAAAATTAAGCAGATTTTAAAAGGCGATTATTAGTGCAGGAAAAAACTAGAAGATGAAAACATAATCATAATGAACTATAGAGTTGGTGTTCTTGGCCAACTTCCAACTGCCAACATTTGCACACAGCAGGCTGGAAGTGCTGAGGAATTAACGGTCCTTGGGAGCAGCCTTCCACAAATGACTGATAGGAGCTGGTATAAATACCCCAGCTGCCTCACCCTCCAGGTGGGAGGACACGGAGTGGTGAGTTCCACACCATTTCCCAGAGTCCCCCCCACCACCCCAATGGATGAAGCTCCAATTACTTATAGTGGTAAGCACTTGACAATGCACCCTTTATTACTCCCTTCCCTTCCTTGATCACTGCCTTATTCCCCTATTGGTGTCCCCTGTGCCTCCCTCGTATACTGCTTGTACCAGAATCCTGGTGTCAGGGTCTGCCCTGGAGAACCCATATAGTAAAATGTCAGGGGATAAAATTTTCACAGGGATAGTAATGTAAGCAGTGAATATATATTTAATCAGAAATTGGAGGAGAATTCTATTAGGATAATAGGGGAAGAGAAGAGGAGTGGATGGTGATCTAAGGGAGTTAAGCCCTCCTCTACCATATTAGACATAGGTTAGGTTGCAGATGGATTAATCAAAAGAGAACAGTATTCACATCTTATATAAAAGTAAGGAGATCTGGAAATTCAGGAAGGAACAGTTTGAAGAGTCAAAAGTGGTTGTCTCAGGGACCAGGGAGTTAGAAAAATGGAGAGGTTGGGGCAAGAAATTGCCTTAGGTCACACATAACTCCTTTAATACCATTTGACTTTTAAGTTGTACTATTATTTTTAATAGCATCACTGCTTGCATGTACTTTTTTGATATAACTTAAGTCATATACTAAAGGAATTAAGGAAGGAGAAAAGGGAGAGCGAGGAGGAAAGAAGTTTTTAAAAAAAGAAAGATAAAGGACACTAGCTCTCTCAGATATGTCAAAGTGTTTTACAACTGAAATTGCCTTTCTTCTGCTGAACTGCAGCTCCTTAACCCCAAAGCTTGTGTTCAATCCAAAGCTGGGCAAATATATTTTGGAGAACTATGAAGTCATAAAATATGTCTATTATAGGAAATATTTTAAGACCATGAATTATACCTGCTATTACTCACTTAAGTTATAAATAAACTCAGTGTGTGTGTGTATCTGTGTGTGTGTGTATCTGTGTGTGTGTGTGTATCTGTGTGTGTGTGTGTATCTGTGTGTGTGTGTGTATCTGTGTGTGTGTGTGTATCTGTGTGTGTGTGTATCTGTGTGTGTGTGTATCTGTGTGTGTGTGTGTGTGTGTGTTTCTGTGTGTGTGTGTTTCTGTGTGTGTGTGTGTTTCTGTGTGTGTGTGTGTGTTTCTGTGTGTGTGTGTGTTTCTGTGTGTGTGTGTGTGTGTTTCTGTGTGTGTGTGTGTGTGTGTGTGTGTGTGTGTGTGTGTCTGTCTGTCTGTGTGTCTGTCTGTGTGTCTGTGTGTCTGTGTCTGTTTCTCATTCTCTTTCCTTGTTTCCCTCATGATGTTTTTCCTGTAGCTATTGGAGTTTAAAAAATCTCTCCAGCTCATGAAGACTTGTTTTCCTCCCATCCTTTCAAAGGCACTCATCCCCTTTCTGAGTAAATGCCCAGCAAGGGGGTACAGACCTGCCCCCCATCAGTTTGGAGCACAGAGGACAAGAAAGAGGAACAAGACCAAGTACTTGTTTTTATGTACTTGCTTTTTTCAATGTACTTGCTTTGCTACATCCTGTGGAGGAGACGGATAATGAATATAAATCAAGTCACTGCCAATTATGATAAATGCCATGAAAGAAATGGTGGCCTGTGAATGAGAGCAAGTACAAAAGGAAGCCCTTAGACGAGGCCCTGAGCACGGCCTCTCTGAGGACTGCAAATGTCTGTGGAAGAGCATTCCAGAGGCTCTGGCCCAGAGCCTGGGCTGACGTTCAGAGAGGTGGCAATCAGCGCGGAGGAATGGTAGCCTGGGAAGGAAACCAGCTTGGGAGGGAAGAGGAACCGGACAAGGTTAACTACTTGACAGTTTCACTCAGCACTGACTCTACTAGCTGAGTGCTGAGAGGCCCGTGATAACAGCAACAAAATGGATTTTCTTAGTGATCATTTGGAAGTACAGACTACTCCCTTTAAATTTATCTTTTTATCTTTACATTACGCTTGAAAGGACAGACAATAAAAAGTATTTCCCCAATGACGACAAAAAAAGCCAAGAAAGTAGCAGAATGGCTCCTTTATGTATAAATTCATTATGTATTTCACAGGCAGTAGAGGGTGTGCCTTCACCCTCTAGAGAGAACTGAGTAGTAGATAGAATCCTCTTAGGTTTATTGCCGGTCCCACACTAATATTTGATCAAAACACTTGATTTTCCATTATCTTTCTGAAATGGGAGTTACAACATTCTCTCTTTTCTCTCCACCCCTCCCCTGCAAAGTGTTAAAACTTAAGGAACCTTTCCTTTTCTGCCTACCTCAAGTCAAGGTCCTATGTGGCATGAAAGCAAAGTGTTATTGTAGACATTTTTCATAAGAACTTCATTGTCAGCTAGTTTATAGTCTGAGCATTCGTGCATAATTTCACATCGCAACATATTGTTCATTTTTCATAATTTTAGATCACAGGCAAGAATGTGCCAGTGAGCCGAATCGAAGACAAAAGGCAATGCCATTTGGAAAAATTACCCGTGTTTTTCTAGAGTCAACTCCTGGAAATTGATGACAAACCACAAATGTTCAGTCTAAACAATCAATCTGAAAGAGACAAACCTGTATCCAAAAATGAGGTTATTAAGCTCAAAGGTTATGAATCGAAAGTAATTGTAGGATCATTTGAATTCTACCAAACCTTCAACTGGGGTTGAGACTTGGATCTGCAGGATCTGCAGCTCACCTTCTCTGCTGTGCCTCCTGCCCACCAGGCTAACAGTCTCACTCACTTATTCCCTCTCTCAGTCTGTCATCTCCTTACTTGTTCTACCAAAGGCTGTCAAACCCATACTCCAGGGGGAGACGTTGTTCTAGGAGATGGGAATACAGTGGGATAGGACAGAAAGGGCCCTGGCTCAGACAGCCTCACCCCATAGAGGCGAAGAGAGTCAGGAAAAGAGGAAACTAACTCTCAAGACGCGGACAGAGGAGGTATTGGGGCAGGGGATGACTGGAGAATGGGGGCAGCTTTAGACTGAGTAGTCAGGGAAGGTCTCTCTGAGGAGGGGACATTTGATCTGAGACATTAAATGGGGAGAAGAAAACAGCCGCTTAGTGGAGGGAGGTCAAGCATTGCAGGCTGAGCTGCAAAATCATTGTTTCCACAAGTTACAAAACAACATGTGTAATGTGTGCGTGTTCATGTGTGTTCCTCTGTGTGTGTGTGTGCTTGTGTGTGTGTGTGTGTGTGTGTGTGTGTATTAATGGAAGGCTCTTCCTCAAAACATCAACAAGCATTTTCTGTGAAGTAAAAATACAGGCACCTTTTATTCTTTCCTTTACATTTGTTGCAATTTCCAACGAATCTACAATTAACATTAAATGCTTATGTATTAAAAAACAACTACTCTGAAAAGTTCCATTTTCTTTCTTAAGAACAGTAAAATATAAATTCTGGCAAAATGACTCTTTTTGTCCATTTAGTAAGCCTCGCTTAGACTTCTAAAATTCAAAATTCAAAATCTGAGCCAATTCCAGTCCCATTGGACTGAAATTTGCCCTGCTATCATCTAGGAACATAAATTATTTAGAATTCAAAGAAAGTGGTTCGTTCACTGAAGGGCTTGAAAACCATCAACTGTTCAAGCTGCTCCTGTCGGCTTCCTGTTCCAAGCATCCTACAGACAGCAAATGGCTATCTACCTGCACTCCTCACAAAGAGCACAGCCCTAACTCTGCCCCAGGTCATCGCCTGCACTTAAGAACAATGTTCTTTTAACTCAGCCTTTTACCAGGTCCTGCTTCACTCTTTGCCCCAGCCAGGGAACTGGTGAGCAGTTTGGCACAATACAGTAAATATAATATGTTGGAACGAACTAAGAAGTCGTTACGTGCCTCCTTATAAAGGCTAGAATCCTAAAATCGTGGAGTAGATTGATGGTTCTGCAGAATAAACCATTCCCATTTGCAGGCAGGTCTATCCCGTGACCAGACACCACAGTGAAAGAGCAAGGGAGTGGCTACGTGGAGGGAGGCTGTGAGTGAACACAGAGAAGGGTGCCAGGAGCAGAGGTTAAGAGAGGGCAATGTCTGAAAACTGTTTTCATGGAGAGGATTTTAGGTAAGTGCAAACTGTCAGGTGTGATATGATCAGGAAAGGTGCGGTCTGAGGGTTCTTCTGCATTTTCATCCACCTGGCAATGCCTGGAGCACCTCTAAAGGGCTGTGATGACACCTGTATGTTGGAAGTTCCCACCACATTCACAGACCTGTGGTCCCCAAACCCGATTCATACTTGCAGCCATCTGGGGGGTCTTTCTGAAAAAGGGAAGATGCCTGAATGTTGTCCCCAGAGCCCACGATTCAGCCAGTCTGGGTTGGAACTTCAGAATCTGTGTTCCTTCAAATCTTCCGCAGGTGACACAACCGGGTTTGGGAACCTGAGCTTCCGAGGAGCTAAGCTGGCGGGCCCTCAGTTCAGCAATGGCAGCCAGAGGTGGAACTCTATGGTGGAACTCTCTCAGTGAGCCTGGGTAGCTCAGTTGGCTGAATGTTGACTTCGGCTCAGGTCATGATCTCGCGGTCCGTGAGTTTGAGCCCCGCGTCGGGCCCTGTGCTGACCGCTCAGAGCCTGGAGCCTGCTTCCGATTCTGTGTCTCCCTCTCTCTCTGCCCCTCCCCTGCTCATTTTCTCTCTTGCGCGTGCGCTCTCTCTCTCAAAAATGAATATTAAAAAAAGAAAAAAATTGTTTTAAGACAAAATTTTCCAACAAAGATTTTTATTTTCCTCCTTAGCACATACCACTACATATTATATGTTTGAATTAGTATTACCCACATATGCTCCACAACAGCAAAGATACTAACGTGCTTTGCTCACTCCTGTTTCCAAAATGGTTCCTAAAACAGTGCCTGACAGATTTTAGTGCCAAACTATTATATTTCGAATGAATATGAGTTGAACCACGAGACTTCAGACTTCCTCAGAGCATAGCCATCCTCTGGAAGACATGACTGCCCCAAGGTGTAATAATCCTCAAGCCCTCTTAGATCAAGAAAGTCAGAAAGTAAGCCAGAAAAAAGAAAAGAAAAAAAAAAAAAGGAAAAATTTAAAGAAAACCTTTTCTCTACAGCTTTTGTGTTTTTCTGAAAAATCAAGAAGTTTTATATTAGGGTTTTATGTTTAGAATGGTGACTCAGGTATTTCAGCATTTATGTATTACTACCCGCCCTTCATTCTCCCCTTCCTTCTCCCTGCCCTTCATGGTTTATAAAACTCTAGTTATGGTTATATTTTATCTTAAAAACTCATAGTTCCAGACTAAAATTCCTATACACTCGGGAAAAACATTATGGCCTCACTCTGAAATCAACACCCAGTCTTGCATTTCTGCCTCCTGGGGCATTCACAAAGACAGGAAAAATAATTCTGTGCCTTCTTTCCATGCAGGCTTCTGCTTGTTCATCGGCTGTAGAAATTCTTGGCCATGCCAGTCCCCTCTTAGCCAAGCCTGAGGTGTAGGAGGAGTGCCGGCCCTGCTGGGAAGTTTGTTTCTTTTTCTACAGGAATAAACCTAACTCACTGGCCTTCTGACACAAAAGCATCAGGACAGAGGCAAGTAAGAGCCCTGCTGAAAAGATCTAGCTTCCTGGACATGGAGATCCAAAATGGAAGTACTAGTAAGTAACCAGTATTTCCTTGTTGAAAGAGAAATTAACATTTGCCAGAATTCAGAATAATTTTATCTATTTTTAGCTTCCCTTGCATATGTTCACCACCTGTGTAAATCAAATCTACATTTGCACTTAACGGATGGGGGTGACAGTTTTGATGAGCAAAGGGCCTAGGAGGCAAGTGATCTATCTCACAGTTCCAAGACACTTTTGTTTACTATTAATGTCTAAGTAAAACCACCGACAGGTTTCTACGTACTGTAACGTCGCATTTATAACTAGATTATGAACGAGACATCATTTCCTTCCTTCCTTTCCTCCTTCCTTCATTTCTCATACGATAGCATAAGTAAATGGCTATGATCTAATATTTGGAAATCTCGTACTTCCTTCCTTTCCTTCCCACTCACAACATCTTCTCCAGCAACTGACTTTACATTTACACATTCATATTCTACCTTAGGGACAAATTCTTCTCGTTAATTATAAAGCAAACAAACAAAAATATTTTCCTTGGTAAGGAATACTTATTTTAAAACCTATAAATAAGTATTGTGGTTAAAGCTTTCTAGACTTCAGTGAGAGGTACTCCAGAGGTCTTGAGAACAGAGCTCTCAATACGTCATTTCTTTATAAGTATGTAACCCTCTAAAACGTTCAATGAAAACATGATGATGTTTATACATTCCCTTAAGTGATTTGCCAAGCTGAACTTTGAATTAAAGAATTCACTAGGAGTCTTGTGATAAGACAGATTGGTAAAGAAAACAATTTTGGGTGGTGAAGAGAAGTATTCTTTTTAATGTGTTGGCCTCTGTAACTGTTTATATATCACTACCTCTGTCCAGAAAATAATGTAACTCATAGATTACAGAATTATTACCAAATTGCCTACTTTGAATTTCAAATAAATACAGCAACTCCAGTTTCTTCACAATATTGGTCATTTGTTGAATCAACAAGTTATTTTTTTCTTGAGTAAATAAACTAAAAAATCCAAGTCAAGTGATATATAAAACTACAATAAAAATGAGAAAAGCATACTTAGGAATGTTAAGATTTGTAAGGGTGCTTCCTCAAGTCAGGGTCTTGGATTAACGCTTACATTAAAACCTGTATCTTAGGGGTGCCTGGGTGGCTCAGTCGGTTAAGCGTCCGACTTCAGCTCAGGTCACAATCTCGCCGTCCGTGAGTTCGAGCCCCGCGTCGGACTCTGGGCTGATGGCCCAGAGCCTGGAGCCTGCTTCCGATTCTGTGTCTCCCTCTCTCTCTGCTCCTCCCCCGTTCATGCTCTCTCTCTGTCTCAAAAATAAATAAGCTTTAAAAAAAAAAAAACCTGTATCTTATTGTAATAAGATGCATTACATGGGGAAAAACAGTAAAGAAGAACATTTACTTATAGTAGCAGTTGGCAACATGCCAACATACCCTCAGTCTTTTTACTCTTTTTGCTATTTAAACACCTGTAACTTATCATGAAAACAAAGAGCCATATAAAAATGGTTTTCTCAATTGTGCAACAGTCTTCGGAGTCCAGATCTACAAAAGCCTCTGAATAGCCATGAAATGATAGAATATTTGTCTCTCATGTGAAATGTTTCTCACCCCAACTTTTCCCCCTTTTTGTGAGTAGCGCCATCATGCATAGGGTTGCTTAATCAAAACCCACAGCGCTTACCCTTGCCCTGCTCTCCCTCACTCCCCCCATTGGTCCATCAGCAAGTCCTTTGTTGGTACATACAAAATACATCTTGGATGGGGCGCCTGGGTGGCTCAGTCGGTTGAGCGTCCGACTTCAGCTCAGGTCATGATCTCGCAGTTTGTGAGTTCGAGCCTCGCGTTGGGCTCTGTGCTGACAGCTCAGAGCCTGGAGCCTGCTTCAGATTCTGTGTCTCCCTCTCTCTCTGCCCCTTCCCCCTCATGCTCTCTGTCTCTCAAAAATGAAGAAACGTTAAAAAAAATTTAAAAAAATACATCTTGGAGCCCTGCATTTCCTTCTATCTGTCCTGCCTCTACTTGGCCCATCCTGGTCATTTCTAGTACAGACTGCAGCAAGGGGCCCCACCTTGCTCTTCTCCAATGCATTCCCCACCCAGCAGAGGAGTGATCATTATAAATGTTTACTGATTTATTTTGAGAAAGGGTGTCTGGGAGGGAGAAGGGCAAAGAGAGAGGGAAACAGAGGATCCAAAGCAGGCTATGTGCTGACAGCAGAGAGCCTGTTGTGGGGCTCAAATCCATGAACTGCGAGAACATGACCTGAGCTGAAGTCAGACACTTAACCAACTGAGACACCGAGGCACCCCAGTGATCATCTTAAAACAGAACTCAACTACTGTTACATCCATTCCTTGCCTTGAAGCCTTCACGTGGGGACATACAGGTAAAGGTGGCAGCTTAAGACATACAATGAATTTTATTCTCTCCCAAACCTCACTAAATCTATAGGAAAGTGATTTCAAAAAGACAAACTCAAAAAGATAGGGCAAGAAGAAAAGGAAGGCACAATAATAAAATTCTGGAAGCTAGGAAGCAATGGAAAGTGAAAAGGGTCAGCAGTTTTGAGAAAGAGGTTTCCTACGCTAGCAAGGGAAGGCCAAGAAACAACCTCATTTACACTGCAGAATCCTAAAAAATGGCTCATAAAATGGCGGCACCAGATACGTTAGAGAGTGGGATGAATGGGGGATAAAGTAAGGAACATTGTCCAAAGCTATAAGAAGTCCATCCCCTACGCTCTGTGACTGGGCAGCTCTTGTCCCTCCCACCTGCTCCCAGTGGGAAGTTTAGCTCTAGGAAGAATAATGGGATATGGGAGCACCAGGCACAGTTGAGGGTAATGGTATGATACTGAAAACAGAGGAAAAATGAAGTCAGGCCTGATGTATGCTTAGACCTCCCAGCCCTCTTTCTCAGGCCTGCACTCTCCAGAAAGAGTTTGGAAAAACTTATCAGGGAATGTGACCAGTCCAGAGCAAAGACCTCAAGTGACTAACATCAGGAGTCTCCCACAAAAATATCCCAGCAAGATCACCTTTGGTGTCATCTGCTGGGAGTTAACAGGCCCCATCCGCAAGCTCCAAGTTTCCAATCAGCTTTTAGGTCAGCCACTCTTAAATGTGAGCAGACAAAAAAAAAAAAAAAAAAAAAAAACCCTCACCACCTACTTAATGAAAGACTAGTAAGAAAGAGAGAAATTGTAAAAGGCGACAGGGAGAGCCTGTTTGAAGAAACAACTATGTAGAGAGAAGAAAACAGACCACTCTTACTAGCGGCTCTATAGATATAAGAGAAAATGAAGAGAAAGAAGAGAATGCCTTTTTTTAAAGGAACATCTAGAGAACAAAAAAATGAGATCTGTAAATTAAAAACAGGATAGGAGAAAATAAGAAGTCAATAAAAAAAATTTGATAAAATTGAGGGCATCTCCCAGAAAGCTAAAAGGACGACTGGATGCTAAATAGGAGAAAAAACAATAAGAATGTTCAACAGTTCAGGAAGCCTTATGTTTCCATTAGAGGACTTCTAAAAGGAGAGGAGAAAAAACATAAAACAGAGGGACGGAAATCAACAATAAAATAATTTAAGAAAACTTTCCAGGCAGAAGGACAGGAATGCTCAGACTGAAAGGGCCCACAGCATGCCCAACACAATGGATAGAAATAGGTTCGCACCATGCCACATGCGGTATGAGATCTCAGTTTACTAGGGCCAAGGAGATGATCTTAAAAGCTTCCAAAGAGAAAATAAAAAATCAGCTATATATAAAGGACAAAGAATCAAAATAACTCTGGATGGTTCAACAGCAACACTAGAAGATAGAAATGACACAACAATGCCTTCCCAAATCTGAAATGATTTCTGGTGTAGAAATCCATACTGCCAGATTATCAAGCAAGTGGGAAGACACAATAAAGATCTGTTTGGGCAGGTAGCTTTATTTCCCCTGATCCTTTTTCCAGGAAACTATTGGAAGATACACCCCAGGAAAAGGAGGGATAAAACCACACAGGGAAAGCTATGGGATGGAGGAAACCAGTCCAACAAGGGAGGGCAGGGCGGGAGTGGTGAGAGCTGGGCTGGAGGCACAGAGGCCGACCCCAAAGGGTGTAGCTCAGAAGAATTCAGGAGAGCCTTCTTTGAGAATGTGAATGGATATTTTGAGAGGATATTTTGATAAAGAAGTACTTGAGATTGAATAGAGGGCGCCTGGGTGGCTCAGTCAGTTAACTGACTCTCAGTTTCAGCTCAGGTCATGATCTTGTAGTCGTAAGGTCAAGCCCCACATCCGGTTCTGGGCTGCCAGTCCAAGGCCTGCTTAGGATTCTCTCTCTCCCTCTCTCTTTTCACCTCCCCAACTCATGCATGCACACACTCTTCTGCTCTCAGAGTAATTAAATAAACTTCAAAAAATTAAAGGATACATACATGGGAAATATACTTCACTCAAAAAGCAAAGTTATTGTTAATTTCAGGAAAAGCAGAAGATTGTACAGGATGAGAAAATGTGATTATGAGTAATCGCAGCCCAGCCATGAGTAGTGTTTGCAAAGTCTTAAGTAGTGAATATTGCTTTAATCCAACTGAAGGTAAATCTGTATTAGAAGGAAAGATTTATCTGTGTCCAGGGCAGGAGAAAAAAAGAAAGCGATCATACCCCAAGTACCATAAACACAGACAAGGGCCAACACATCTGTCTTGGAGTAGAAAGCAGCTGTCCTCCATGGAGAAGGGGAAGTAAGAGAGAGGCAGACAAGACTGTTTTTCCCAGCAGATCTGAAGAACTAAAGTATGTGCACACAACTTTAAACCAGCCTTTTTTGTTAAAGCAAATCTCTTTACGATATTGTGTAATCATCTACATCTCACAATCAGGACAATACATCCCTGACTTCTTTTTCTGAAGGACTGCTTCCCACAATTATCCTTAATCTCATCATCCTACGTGTTTACTTCATAGCATGAGTTGGGCATATTTATTTGCATAACATTTTTTAAAGGTATTTTGAAGCGGTGGGGGGGGGTGGCGGGGGGAGAATGAGTGGGGGTGGGGGCAGGGAGAGGGAGAGAGAGAGAATCCCAAGAGGACTCCGTCTTGTCAGCGTGGAGCTGGATGTGGAGCTCAATCCCACAAACTGTGAGATCCTGACCTGAGCCAAAATCAAGAGTCGGAAGCTTAACCAACTGAGCCACCCAGCTGCCCTACATGCTTATTCATTTTGATGTTGACTTGTTTGTTGACTTATTTACATATGAGAGGGAGAGGTAGACAAGTCTCTTTATCACTATATACCCAATGCCACTGTATATTACACATCGTGGTCCCTAAAAACTGAGAAGTGAAGGAATAAATGAACACACGGTCTTAAATAGGCCAATGTGTCAGTGCCACAAAGAATTTTAAAACCTCCTGGAAAGGAGCTCATGAAGCTCATGCCTAATTTCAAACTTTGTAGATGGGGAATCCAGGTATCAGAAGAATGAGTATCGTTGAGGACTTGCCCAAGTAAATAAACGTTGTCATAGAGTGAGCACCTAGACACAGGCCCCTGATCTCCAGGCCAATGCTTTCCCAGGACACAAGCCTGCCTCAAGAGTGCCCGCTTTCAGATTAATTTGTGAGTATTATAATATTCCATAAGGCATGACATTACAAAAGAAAACACGTATACTCAAATTTTGATAAATTGCGAAACAAAAACAAAGCCATAAAACCTTCTTCCCCTTCCCTAGGTCTACTAGCAGCGGCACAAAATTTGTCGTGAGTTCTATGTCAACGTGCAAAGCATACTGGGGCTTTCTAGGTATGGTTTTGGTTTCTGCACTTTGAAAGTCAGGCTTACATAATTAGATAGGCCTGTGATCTTCAATTTACAAGCTGAATATTCAGCACTATGCCTTGAAGCATAATCAAGTCCTCAATAAATATGCATTAAACGTTAAATGGAATGCTTTCCTAGGCTACACCAGCTATCCCATTTTTGGGCATCAGATGCCTCCTACATAAGCAGATAATCTCTGCTTTAAAAAAATCCTGGCTTTTTAAATTATAGATTGCAGGGTAGGCACTATCCTGCCACCTAAACATAATCCTCCGGGCACAGCTGATACTTACCAACACCCAACTGACAAGGAAACCAGGGTTCACCACAGTCAAATGGGGTGATCTTTACTACACGTCTGCTTTCCTCCACTGTCTCTCTTGCATTCCTTCTGCATATCCCTTTACTTCAGACCTCCAGTGCCTTCCTGCTTTCTTAACCCCATCTTCCTGTCACACTAGGGCATCATCTTACATCATTTTGCTCCTCCACTGAGGATGCTTCAGGATGAGTAAGTGCTGTCCTTTCCATTAATTCGGCCAACATAATTGCATCAGGTCTTTTAGCTCTAAACATAGAAAGAAAGCTAGTCTTGTTCCTTGTTAAACAGGGTTTCAAGCCTCACCTTTGAAGAGAATGTGTGCGGGGCTGGGCACCCTCAGAGCCTCCCCCACGAAAGAGGGGAAGAGTGGCTGTAGGGTCCGGTCCAGTGCCCTCTTCCTGAACTCCATGCTGGCACAGCACCTGCTCAGTGAGCCCCTGACTGCCCACTGGGGTTCCGGCAGGCTGTGGGACTCGCAGGCTTCAGTTTCACTAAAGACTCTGCAAACCACTGGAGGCCCTCCAACACAGGGCAATGCAAAGAGAAGAGAGGCGCTCTCCCCAGCTCTCACCTCCTGAGCTAGCACATCCGCACCGGTTTCTGGTGGGACAGGACAGGACTCAGAAAAGGCAGGCTACAGAGAAGAGGGTAGGAACAGCAGATGCCATGTGAAAGCCAACCAGGCTGGTTGGTGACACCCACATGAGACACCTCTGGAGGCTTCCACAAACGCTGGAGGAAAACAGGACAGTGAGGAGGAGGCAAAACCATCACGTGCTGCTGTCATGTTCAAAGCACATCATAGGGCAAGGGATAAGAGATGTGTGGCTTTCTGTGAGTCACCAGGTTTTAGCCACCTACCGCCTCCTAACCAGCACTTGTTCTTTTTCTCCCATCCCTATCCCCGGAGGACCGTGCACAACCTGAGGGCAAGGTAAGCACCTGCCCTCTCACCAGCTCGGCGACTGCCAAGAAACTGGTGCTCCATCAAGGGGAGGAATGGGTGAACGGATGAACAGAGGGACAGAATCCAACCACTGTGGTACAAGCAATTATTGTACAAAACCTTAAGGGAGGAGGTGTTTCTGATGTTTAACTTCACTGTATGCAACCAGAAGGGAAGTTTAACATCGTGTCCTCCAGTTACCTCCCCCTCTTCCGTGTCTCTAGGATGCCACCGCTAAGTGGACAGTCGATTCCCACGTCAGTTGCCGACTCGGTGCGTCTTTCAGACCTTGAACCACCGACCTGACAGAAGGACTGGAGGGGAAGGCCATGCGTGAGCAGAAAAGCTCTGTTCAAGGAGCGGCCTCCTTCCACACAGCTTGCTAAAAGGGCAGGGGTGGCATCCTGGAAGGGTGGTGCGGGTGTGGGGTAAGAAGTGATCACTGTGCTTGCTAATGGGGGCCCCCACTCCCATTACCCGAAGAGAACAGTCACTTGGTGTCAGTGTGCCTGGGGTTCACGACAAGCATTTCTTTTTACTAATTGCATGACCAGAAGCAAATCTTTTCACTTCTCTGGGTCCCATTTTCCTCCTTTCCTAAAATTGGAAAAGGACCATCTTTCCTACCTCACCTAACATTAAATCAACCCAGAATCCTATGATAAGTTGCATGTTATATACACAAGGTATACAAATATATTTATTTGTATATATAAATATTTATAGAAGATTCCCATTCTAGGCCAGCGGTATCACAAAAAAAAGAATTCTGACTGAAATCAGAGGGACAATGTTTTTCCAGTCTCAGAATTGTCACACTTGACTGCATCCTTGGTATGGATATATTCCAAGCACCTTTTTTTTCTAAGTCAAAGTTTAAGGGCCTATTAAATGCCTTTGAGAACAATGTTCTTTGCCATCTTCCTTGAAATTAGTTATATTCTTACAAATGGCCCGCCATTTCAGCACTAAATCAAAATAGGTTCATGTTGTAAAAGAGTAAAAGCGACTTTTTTCCCTGCACCGGCTGCCAATCAGTGCATTAATGGCCTATACTTGTTCACACAAAAACCAAACGGATACATTCTTTTTGCTAACTTAGATTATTGAAACCATTCAAAAGCTAGAATAGAATAACCCGAAAGTAGCTTTTTTTCTTTTTTTTAAATCTCTACTTGAAACTGTTTACATGCTTTTACTTCCATGCAATCCCCACCAGCCCCAGGCTCTGGGTTTTTCTCTTTTAATAAATGTTTATCCCTCATGTCAGTGTCGCATGGTCCTCCATGGTTTGATCTGCCCCCAAGTCAAAACACTCTCTTGATCATTGTGCACAGAATTAATCAAGACTGACAGGACTATTAATGGTGCTTCTCGCACAAGAGGAAGGAAGAGAGCCTGGCAGTCAGGCCTTGGCTGCAGGCTGTTTCCTGAATCTGGGGTGAAAGGAGAACCCCCAAAACATGGAAGGTTGCTCACAAGCTTTTGGAGAGAAGGTCCTGGAGGCCCAGCTGAGGGCATGGGACTTCAACTTCGGAGTTACGGCAACTCCCGGCAAATGCCTATCTAATGGCACATTATGACCAGCCTGGTTCAGAGCCACCCTAAAAGGGACTTCTCCCCTGGAGGGAGGAGCAGGCCTATTAGTGATTAGCTCCTTTTTTTTTTTTTTAATCAATAATAAATGCCAGAGCAGCTCCAGCATTCATATATTTTTTATTTATTTATTTTTTAAATTTTTTTTTCAACGTTTATTTATTTTTGGGACAGAGAGAGACAGAGCATGAACGGGCAAGGGGCAGAGAGGGAGGGAGACACAGAATCGGAAACAGGCTCCAGGCTCTGAGCCATCAGCCCAGAGCCCGACGCGGGGCTCGAACTCACGGACCGCGAGATCGTGACCTGGCTGAAGTCGGACGCTTAACCGACTGCGCCACCCAGGCGCCCCTCGTATATTTTTTAAATGAGAAGAAAATCAGTTCTGTATGCTCTATACCCCTGGCACCAAACTAACGAAGGAGTTGCTGGTTTTCTTTGTTCACACCAAACTCTGGTGAAAACTCAAGAACTTTTAAGAAGAACAAAAACCTTTTCAGGATAAGTTGGGAGAAGTTCTTTTTACTCAAGTCTGCAGAAAGTCATTTTGAAAACTTAGAAAATGGAATTCTTGGCTTATTTTACTCCGGTTTCCTGATGGTAGATCTCAAAACATCGTGTGACATGAGCTTTAAGCCCTATCAACTTTTCTGTGGCTGTTGTTTTCACACATTTGGGACAGAGAAGCCAAGGTGATGGTAATCATGTCACCCAAATGAATAGCACGACCTCCGAGTTGCAACTTCTACAAATTCATCAAAATTGGGACCAAGTCTCCAACGCGTGCTGATTCTAAGCAACATCTTTGTGCTTTCCCGTAACATAGCAATCCTTGTGGGATCTGACTCACTGAAACGCTGCTGCATCATTACTTTGGGTTGGAAATGTTGTTTTCATGCCTTCTGCAGATGTCAGCCGCCCGGCCCTGACACTCTAATTCCGTCTCTACAGCCTGCAAGGCCATTGTCGACAAATGG
The DNA here is from genome assembly GCF_022079265.1 of Lynx rufus. Taxonomy (NCBI): domain Eukaryota; kingdom Metazoa; phylum Chordata; class Mammalia; order Carnivora; family Felidae; genus Lynx; species Lynx rufus. The sequence continues at coordinate 50,179,538 of NW_025814867.1, read as the reverse complement.
TTAGGATTACACTATTCCGGTTCTATTGTGGCTGAAGAGAAAACAAGCCCCTGGACAAATAAGAGTTTGATCCCCCAGGTTTGTCATGCAAAACCTAAAATCGCTTCATACGTTGGGATGCTGGTGGAAAGCACTCAGGCTTTGAAGACCAACAGATCTGAATTTAACCCTGGCTTAACACCTTCTGGCTAGGTGACCCCCGACAATTTTCTCAATTTCTCGGAGTATCAGTCTTCCCATCTGTTAAAAGAGGTAACGACACCTCGTCTGTCCAGAGCTGGGAAGAATTCAAATAAGATAATCAGCCAAAAGCCCAGTGTCTGCCACTAAGTAGGCCCCCAGCAAACGTTACACACCCCACCCTGTCTCCACACAGACCACTACTCTGCCACATTCTTGAAAGGGTTGACACTAGATAATCTTCTGAACGAGTTTAATCAGCTGCTATTCATTCTACTTTTGCCCCAAATCTAAGAACCAGATACACAAATAGGTCTCTTTTCTTGTTTTTTGTTTTTTTACTGTTTATTTTTGAGAGACAGAGTGAGAGCGGGGGAGGGGGGAGGAGAGAGAGAGAGAGAGGGAGACACAGAATCTCAAGCAGGCTCCACCTTCGAAGCTGTCAGCACAGAGCCCGATGCGGGGCTCAAACTCACGAACCGAACCGAATGCAAGATCAGGACCTGAGCTGAAATCAGCCGCTTAACCAACTTAGCCACCCAGGCACCCCAAAATATATCTGTTTTCAGTCTAGTGCCTGGATCAGCTCATGAAACATTTAGACACTCAGAAAACATTTGATGGATAAAGAAATGGAAGCACCAGTCCCAGGACATCCAAGGTAGCTTAGGAACAGGGCGTGTCTCCATTCATGCTAGCTCTTAGTGGCAGTCTCCAGCAATCAGTACTTACCCATCAAGGACCTTCTTTAATCTTCATTCCCTAACCACCCCCTTTCCCAGAGATACTAGACATTTCTGATTTCCTCAACAACTAATAAGTGCCTCTGATCTCCATGAAGCAGCTAGGGTTACTGTCCTGAGTTATCAAGTCCAAGCCTAAGATATCATTTAACTTACCTTATTGGGTAAACTAAGATATTCTAAATACTCAACCCCACCAGTACTTCCGAGGACCTCCAAAAGCCAAGAAACCCCAATTGTATAACCATACACCATAAACAAAGGCTTTTCCAGAACCAGAAGAAAAACCCCAAAACTATTTAGGTTGAACCATATGAAATGATCATTCTTGTAGGTCAAGACGGTCAAATGTCAGCCATTTTATGTAGTTTAATCTAGTACCTCAAAGAGCACCAGCCAACAAACCATAGGTACTTTGCTTTCCCACAGAAACAATAGGACCACGTCCCCTCTCTCCTTGAAAAATCTTCCATGGCTTCCATTCCATATAAACCCCTTGGCAAGCACAAGAGGTCACTCTTACCCCCAGCCTGGCCTCCCTCCAGACTCCCCTCCTCCTTTGTCCTTAAAGCCTATGCTGCCTCCATGGCTGGTCTTTGAGCACCAACACACCCACCTAGCACTCTCTTACCTCAGGGCCTTTGATCAAGATGCTCTGTCCATGCGGAATATCCTTTCTGTCTCTGTGGGTTCACAGACTGGTCCCCATACACCGAGGGCAAGAAGAGACTGAAGAAAGTGGCAGGCCACTCCAGAATGGTACGTGGTAGTTTGAAAAAGCAAAGGGAACTAACTTCTCAGGCTTGTCTCTGGCAGACACAAGAGGCATAGATCTCCACACCTGCCACACAGCATCTTTGAAGTTTATATAGGCTTTAACTGGGTCTCAACAACCCATTATTCTCTCAAGGCCCTGTCCTTGAAATGGCTCCCACTTGTGAATAATTGGCAGAACGTACATCCCATTAACAGGGGGTGGGGAGGAGCCTCCAGGTGCCCTTCCCAGCCCCAGGGTCAGCTGGAGGTCATGTCCTCTCCATGACCTCCCCCAACAGTCTCCACTTCTTGTCAAATGCTTGGTGGTCTTTTAATCTGCACTTGAAAAGATAGCAACTCTCCTAAACTTTTCCTAGTCTCCCCCGCCTCCCAACCCCCACCCCATCAGACTTTGCCTGTCACCTCAGTGTTCCCTTAACATCTGCTTGACCTCCACTTTAGCACCTACTATAGCATGTCTTGTGTTATGTGGATTTCTAGGTTCAACTTCCCAAAAGACTTTAAGCCCTGTGAAAGGAGAAACTCAGTTTCTCCAACTTGCGTTCCTCAGACTTGAGCCCCGCACCTTGCACCCAGCAGGTGGTCATTAAATGGTGATTGCCTTGAGTACTGATTGGGGTTCACCAACCAACTTTCCATGACTTATGCCTTGCTCAATATCAAGTACAAGGGCGTGGGTCTTGCTTATCTCCACCTCTGCCATTCAATATCTGATCTACATTCTGCAAGTTACCTAATTTCTATAGCTTCCGTCTTCTCATCTCACAAACAGACTAACAGTTTCTGCTTTTCAGAGTTCATACAAAGGTTGAATGCAATAACATGGGAAGCATGCACAATGTAGTGCCTGTCACAGAGTAAGCACTCAGAAACAAGAACAAGTACAATGTTATCCCTTTTACAATAATTATGATCGCCTCTTAAGCAATTAACTGATAGGTACTGGGTTTAAAGAGAGAGTAGTGCCAGAAGCAGATAGAGGAGTAGACATTTTCAAAGGAGACTTTCCACCCTGAAAGACTGGGGTTGGAAGATCCTGCTAATGTGGGCGACAGCCTGATGTGTTTGATGCAAACACACCAATCCCACCATCCCCAGGTGACGAGAATGAATTTTTCCACCTTTATTTCTCACATCCACTGGGAAGATGGGAGTGCATCTGAGCTTTTAAGAAATTAGGGTCTGGCTTCAACCAAACTGTGAGTGCTTCTTAAATCATTCCATTTCGCTGCCACCAGAGAACACTGGAGGGTGGTTTCCTGACTTTGTTCAGCCTCTGGTCGGGCCCACAATTTTTTAGCCGGATGCCCTGCCCAGAAGTCACGGCAGCAGTAACCACCTGCTTGGAGCTAACAAAGTCTCCCCATCTTCCAAAACTGGGGGCGATGACAGGAAGCTGGGGAATGTCAGTGTTTAATGAGGCTTCCATTTTTCTTTTTATCTTGGGTGGGGAGAGAGAAGGAGTACTGCTTATTACTTATTATCAGATTTCCCCCAAACAAAGGCGAACACAGGTGGAAAGAGTTTCCCCACAAGCCCCAGCCTCCAAGGGGGAAAGTGGGGCATCCGCCGCTTACCCCAGAGGCTGTGCAGAGATGTAGGTGTGTAGTCTCCCTCACAGGGTCTTCCAGTGAGCACGTGCATGCACACACACGCGCACACACACACACAGACACACACACACACACACACACACACACACACACACACACACGAGGCTTATGAAAGGGCAAGAAGGCTGATAGGACTCTAAGCTACTAAGAGAATGCAGGTCCAGGACCGTGGGACAGCTCCCTCCCCTTGACCCCACACTCAGCCCATCACGAATCTGACTGGTTTTTGTCACTAAGTAGCTTTGAAATCCGGCACTGACCTCCCTGCTTCCCCACTTGCCCCATTAAATCCAGTCTACAAACGGCAGGCAGAGTGCTGTTATTTTAAAACATCACTCTCCACGTCTTAAAAGCCTCTCTCAGCTCCCCAACTGCCCTACAGGTACAGTCACAACTCTTCAGGGTCCACAAAGCCCCATGGCCCAGCCCTCCTCCATCTCCACCAGGGGCTCCTCTCACCACGTTCCCTCTCGCCCTCTCTATGTGCTGTGCTCTCACAGACCTTGCCTTCCCAGACCCTCCCATCCCAGGCCTGCACCCTTGCTGTCCCCACCCCGCCGCAGTGCTCACATCCTCTCCCTGCTTCTCCTCCAGATCTCAGCCCAATCACTGCCCTTCCTGACTAGATCAAACTTCTTTGCAATAAACTCTCTGAGTAAAAAGTATCATCTTTTACCACTTGGTGGTGGGGGCAAATTTACAGTCGTTTGTCTAACTCTATCCCCACTGTGTCCCCCAACTAGACAGCTCCTCAAGTGCCCCCATCAGCCCATTTCTTTTTTATTACATTTTTTAATGCTTATTTATTTATAAGAGAGAGAGAGCACCAGCAGGGGAGGGGTAGAGAGAGGGAGGGAAACAGAGAATCTGAAACAGGCTCCAGGCTCTGAGCTGTCAGCACAGAGCCCGATGCGGGACTCAAACTCATGCACTGTGAGATCATGACCTGAGCCGAAGTCACTTAACTGAGCCACCCAGGCACCACCCCCACCCCCATCAGTCCGTTTCTGCCCCACCAGGTCTATCCCTGCCTCTCGGCCTATGCCTGCGCGTAGTAGGAGCTTCACAATTAGCTGTTGGTTATTGCATGATTGCAAGGGAAAACATTTTTTCTTCTATTCATTAAAAAATACCTACACTGTCTTCCATAGTGCCTGAAACCATCACTAAAACTGTATCCCCTTTATAACGTGGAGGATTTTCAAGTCTTCTGGAGAGGACAATACGATGAAATGGTCTCTGGGAAGGAGTTGAAAGGTTTTCTCTGCTCACACCTGAGCAGTCCAGGCAAAGCAGGCCCTGCCTCTCCCACGGCACTGCAGCAGCCCGTGCTGTTTCCATCACTCCCTCTCCTAGATCCACCTTCCTAGGATACATTACCACCAGCTTTTGGAACAAGGAAGATACTTGATTCTTGGCAAGAACTAACATGTTTGAGGGGACATGAAGTTTCCTGACACGGTGTCCTTTCACCTCAGGAAAGACCCTCTGCCAGTATGTCTGGATCCCTGCAATCTGGAGGGGAAAGCTCCGGAGGCAGCACCACCCTCTCGGCCCCATTTCCCTTCCCTTTTTGATCTGAGAGCTCGGCCTCTTCCTCTGACTCGGGCCCAGCCCCTCCTCTGAGCATCTTCCTGTGAACGGCTCTTGCTGAGCCTGCCACATCTCAGATGAGAAACTCCGCTGGGCAGCCTGCCACATGCCTGGACACCATCTGGGATCGTCACATAGACACCAGCATATCCCTGCGTTTCCTGGAGTCATTCATTTCCTTTGAGTAATTACCACAGAACTATGAGAAGCATTGAGGTAAGCAAGTCACTTGGCCACGGGTAAGTAAACTAGCTTATTTTTTCATTACCGCATCATCTATTTTGACCTTCACGGAGGCATAACATGAGAACAAAGAGCAAACTGGATGCCTTTTCCACAATAGCTCTTAACTGATCACCCTGTATGTGTGCGTTGACCTAGCACCTGGGGTTGTGGGGCAGATTTCAGAATTGAGTCAATTACATTAGGCCTGAAAGGCATCTGTCTGCCTCTTCTGATGCTACTCGGAAGAATCCACTGCTGATTACCCAGAAATCCAACTCACTGCATTGACCATGTGTCTAAAAATAATGCATGTTTGCATATTCCAAATATTAATCATGGCAGATCATTACTCAAAACATCAGAAAGGAATAATTTTCTGGAAAGCATCAGGCAGTAAGCAAGCCTTGAAGACAATTTCTAATCAGTAATTCATTTTGTGACTCCTTTCCTCATTTTCCCCCTTTGATTTGTAGTCCTCGGAATAAGGTGTTAAAAAGTACAACTTCAACGCCCTAATTTGGTTCTTGTCCCTGACTAATCTACACTCTTGTACTCAGCATGAACAAGAGATACACCCCACTACACTCCCACGTTCCCTTTTCTTGCTGCCTACACTCACGCTGAGGGCCACCTCAGATCTCCCCTTGTTGGACATCAAATACAGACTGACGACTCATATTTCATTACCATTTACAAAGGAATTTTTCACTCCTTTTTTATAATGTTTGAAATCTCCATCCTGATTTGTTAAACCCTGATTCCTGGACCAAACATTGTAAAAAATCATACTTTGAGGCACCTGCCCACTCGTTTCCTTACCCCATGTCCTCTTTGAGCAGATGGAAAAAAAAAAAAAAAAAGGAACTTGAATATGTTTCCAGAAGAGCAGTTGTGTAGCTAAGACAGACTGAAGATCACCTCCAGATGCAGGACCTGCCCGGGGCTGGTCCACAGCCACTCGCAGGGGTACAGTGAAGGGTAGAAAAAGCACAGCGTCTGGCATCAGAAGGCATGGCTTTCAGTCCCAGTGCTGCAAAACTTACTCCTGTGATTTTTAGGGCAGTCTCCAGACTTGGTTTGGTGATGGGTGGGGTGCCATTTTGGTTAGTGTGGCTGCTCCTAGCAGCCCGGCACAAAATGTGATCAATAACTGTCTTTCAGATGAGTGGATGAATTAATGATGTGAGTGTTTTATAAATGTTAAGCGGTTGGGGCGCCTGGGTGGCGCAGTCGGTTAAGCGTCCGACTACAGCCAGGTCACGATCTCGCGGTCCGTGAGTTCGAGCCCCGCGTCAGGCTCTGGGCTGATGGCTCAGAGCCTGGAGCCTGTTTCCGATTCTGTGTCTCCCTCTCTCTCTGCCCCTCGCCCGTTCATGCTCTGTCTCTCTCTGTCCCAAAAATAAATAAATGTTGAAAAAAAATTAAAAAAAAAAATGTTAAGCGGTATAGCCTCCTGCTTTCGTTAGTGCAAGCTAGACAAACAACCTCCATCTCCTCTAGCCCTACTGCCTCCAAAAAGCACAGACAGAACCTGGGAGGAATTACCCAAATGTTGTGTAGCACAGAAGCAATCGTGCTCACTGCCTAAGAGATGGAGGGGCAGGAGGACTGTAATCCAGGATAGCATGAAAACCAAGGATGCAAATCGACACACACTCAAATCTAGCCTGAATTCTGTTCTTGATCCCAAGTCCCAGAAAAAGTGAAATGTACACAAATTTTGATGGAGGGACAAATGTCTTCTTAGAACAGGACCAAACTCTAAAACAGAGAGAGAAAGCAGAGGTGTTCCTGGTCAGCAAGCCACCCTCCTGAGCAGCAACCCTGGGCTTGCCAACAGGGGCTCTGCCCATGCCTCGTTGCCTTCCAAGTCAATAATCCAATATGCCTTGACAGTTGCTTAATGAGCATTCGTGATGAGTCCAGACCATTGTAGATGTCCTGCGGGGGGAAAGGGAAAATCGGCACAATCTACTAATGATTCCTAGCTTTGAGAAAGTAACAGCAAGGCAACATCTTAAAGATCTCTCTTAAACGTTCTCCAGTGTGGAATATAGAATCCATTAGTGTGAAATTAGTTCCTTTTGATTTCCATCACCTGCTCTAAGCTACAATTTTTCTTTCTGCCACTCTTAAATAAGGTTTACTATGTGATGAATGACATGAACAAGATGCTAGAGGTGTTTAACCTTAACAAGAGAATAAACTCTTTGAAATTAATTTAGCGGCCTTGCCGGCACACCTATAATGAACATGTTTGTAAGCCTCCCACAACATGCTTCTGTATGCCTCTGTGCTGTAATGGAATTTTCCAGATAGTTTGTGTTCTGTTCACATATGTGGCCTGCTATGGAGTATTTATATTCCCAGGTTCTAGAAAGTATCTGTGTCAGTATGAACTGAAATGCCTGCAATCTATAGCTTGTCTAAAATATCAAAACCATAGCGTCTGTCATTGATATTCAGGAAATATTTACACAACTGTTTTATTCTCAAAGACTCTGCTTTTATACTAAGGTTGATTGACATGGGTATTGGCTTATCAATTATTTATAAGCATTGAAATAATGCAGTAGCTCTTCAGGATCCTGTCCCCAAAAGACAGCACTCTTCACCATTCCGGATAAACCCCAAACAGGATACAAATGCAGTCTATCTCCCAGTCTATTTACCTTTGCACATGCTATTTGCTCTGCCTAGAAGCCCCATCCCAATCCAACTCCATCTCAACTGCCACATTTCTTCCAGAAGCCTTCCCTGGCCCTTGCCCCTCTTCCCACCAAGCTAAACTGTGTCTTCTCCGAGTAACAGTAACTCCAAACACACTCTGACTATGACATTTATCACCTCTACATGTTATTGTATACAAAGGTACTTCTCCATTTGACTGTTGCTTTAAAAAAAAAAGTTTAAAAAACATAGAATCTATTCCTCTTTCAGCTGAATACATGAATACCGAATATATGAATAACAATGGATGGTTATCCATGGAGGCAGGGCTGAGGAATACCTGCCTGTTAGGCATTTTTTGTTACAGCGAGTCTTGAAATCGGTACCCTGAAATAAATATTACACAGCTGATGTTTCCTGTTACGTCTCATTAGCTATCACTTCCAATTTGTAAGAATAGTGAGGGGTCACTATGCAACTTTTGGCTTACCTTGTGTATATAGCATGCCCCTGAATAGTAAGAGCGCTCGCTAATTAGTGGCCACTGAGGTAAAAGGGCAGGTGGTCAGAACAGGGGCTCTCAGACAGCTGACTTACTCAGAATTAACATTTTGTTCTATTTGCTCACAGCATGGAGTTCAGCTCATCAGCAGCATGGGCAAGTGCTTTTTCCCTCCTTATTAACATAAACACTCATAACACACACAGAGTACAACACAGGAACACCTCTCTCCCTCTGAGTTGCCAGAGATGTTCTTAGCCAAGCGTGTTAATGATTCCAAAGGGGCATTCAGAAATTTAAAAGCCCTTAATGAACACGCTCTCCGCTCCCCCCCACCCATACCCCTTCTAGTCTCTCAAGATGCTGTTATTTTTAACTCCACGCTGCTACAGCTGCTCTTCAGAGAAAGCCAAGCGGAAACAGAGGCGCAGCCCTGTTCACAGGATGAGAAGCAAGTCCTGGGAAGCATGGCGTGAAAAAGAGAGGACGTTGACAAGGGCAGGCATCAGAGAGGAGTTCAAAACATCTCTTGGAAATACGAACTGTTACAGGATCAAGTAGGACCAGAGGCAATCTTAAGGAATGGGAAATCATGATGATCAACCTACTTCCCAAACTTGGGGTGCAGGAGGGGACACTCCCAGCCCTGATCAAAGAAATGGACAAGGATTCAGTATGACAACTCTAAGGAAGCTGAGAGTTTTGCCAACTGGTAATCACATAAAAATCTTAGCGGCCACTATACATTTTAACCTAAACCAAAACCTCCAAACCAAAGTTAACTCTTCGTCTTTACTCTGATATACAACTCTTGGTCTGTGTTAACTTAGGACTTTGGAACCAAAGGAGCAAATTCCAAGGCCAAAAGAAGCTAACTAGTTTGGGAATTTCTTTTTTTTTTTTTTCCTTGGTGGTTTTCTCAGCACCAATTTTAACCTAATTTCACCCAAGTAAAATTGCTTGATTTGCTCTCATTCTCTTCTTACTAAGCAGAAATGGTTCTGGTTGACAAACGTTCCTAAAGTTAGCCTGAATCATCCTGTGAATGGCACTCCTGGGGTTGCGTGACAGGAAGATTTGCTTGAATAAAACCAGGGAAGCCCTCTCTCTAAGCATTTCCTTTCCTGGTTTGACTTTTTAATTCACTTTCACTGGGCACAACTTACATGGACTCTATTCTTCTGTCCGTCCGGAAAGATAGCGTTTCATGTAGCAGCATCAGTGTGCGTTAGCTTTGCATTGTTCATGTTTAATATTTTCATTTCCAAAATAAATATGGATCACTTGAGATCCCAACAAAAAACAGATGGCACACTCAAATTAGTGAAGTCAAACCAGGTTTATTTGCATAGGTGTGGAAGAATTACAAGAGACACCGTGGTACCCAGGGCGAGCAACAGCAGAGAGGAAGAAGCAATTGCCAGTATCAGGATGCAGAGAGTCACATAAGAAAGGCTGTCATGAGTTCCTTGTCCAAAACTTAAAACATGTGGTCGGAACATACAGTCAGCCTAAGGTGATCCCTGCAAGCAAAGAGTCAGTACCCCAACCTCACTTTCCTCCCCGACTGCTGGGGCTTCCCACTGGCCAAACCAGATGGTAAGGACTCCCACGTAAGCCATGCAGGTCAGCTTTCTGGGGCAGAAAGCAAGGTGGAGAAGTGGGGAGAGAGGATCTGGAGACAAATAGAAGATAACTGGCACGAAATAGAAGGTTTATTTTTTTTAATGCAAATTTAATACTTTTTTTTCACCTCAAACAGTTACAAAGCCATAGCTTGAACTTCTTCATTTCCAACCCTTTCCAGGGACAATGTCAGATCCTGCAAACTTCTTTTAAGACATTCTTTGAAAAACATTAATACAAAATAGGAATTCCTGAGGATTTTTACTTATGTGAGTCCTTCTTTTTTATTGACATGTTTTTCCCCCATTTTTTGGCCAAGAAATAAAATGTAAAAGGATTGAAATCTAAAAATACCACCACAAAGCTTTGCTATTCACATAACTAAGTTTAGAATGTTCAGATAAAATTACAATCCTCCTTCCTCCCCATCTTTCCACATTCATTGAACAACTACTATGTCCCTAAGTACCCTGTAATACACTGAGATGCAAAGATAAATAAAAACAAACCTTACCTATGTTGGCTTGATCAAAAAAGATGGCAGATGGGTAGACAATTTATTTCTGTTTGTTTCTAGATCACAAAGGGTAGTTCACAAGGTGTCACTGGCTCCGGCCTTGGTCTGATTTGGGCCTCACTGATGTTTCTAAGCTCCTTCTCTCAGTTCTTCCTCCTCATAGTGCTTATTTGACTCCTCATGAAGTTTCTCTTTGTGGTAGGAAAATGGTGTAGGACTCCAAGCCTCCTACCCTCACACCCACAAACCCAGAGTCAAAGTGATGTCTATGTGTCAAGTAAAATTCTGGGTTCACTCTGGGCAGGTTTAAATTACCCTTGAACCAATCACTGGAACCAGGAAAATGAGATGCTCTGATTAATTTAAGTCAATGAGAGTGCATGATTTGGGTTGATTATGGAGACAATCCAACCCCAACATCCTGATAATGGAGGAGGGACAGATCCCCAAGGGACAATCTGATAGCTGTTGGTGAAATGAATGCCAGGGAAGCAACCATCACAAAATTAAGACATATGCAAGCCTAAGAAATCTTTTTTATGGTTATCTTTTCAAGTGGTTTACAAAAATCAACATAAACATGTAATTATCAGTTGCCTGAGCATAAGAGACATCTAATTTCGGTGTCATATGTATTGGCTATTTCATTGAAAATTTTCTCTTTTGCCTAAATGCCACAATTGAAAAAGCTAAGAAAATCAATTGGCATCTGTTTCAAAGTTATCAACCTAGCCGCCCAATTCGCAAGCCTTTATTTCTCCTCAACTTGGTAGAAGTGGAAAATTTATGTCAGTTCTAGACAGAAGGAAGTGTGTCTTCTATATTTCAATAACTTTGAGAATATTTGTAAGATATAATAAATGCAAGACCAGATTTAAAAAAGAGTTTATCAAACCCTGAGTCATGACTTAAAAAGGAATTGTCCACCTGGACAGTAAGGGGTGGGACCCTGAGCCAAACTTGTACAAGTGGCAAAAGCTAGAGAAAAGGAAAGGCCATGTAGAAATTAGTTAGGAGAGCAAACATCAGCCCTCTACTGCCCGGGAGTGGGTGACTCCTAATCATGTAGTCAATGAGATGCTTGGAAAGAGGATAGAGCTCATAACTTATGCATGCAATAATAATCATATGAAAATAAACTTGTTTCGACAGACGCAGCTTTTGGCTTCATAGCTGAACTTAACGATAGTGGATATCCCACTGACAACTTGGTTTCTGATCTAAATTCTTTCTTTCACTCTTTACCCACCCCTAAAATATTGAAGAAAACCCTAAATAAACTCAGTTTGGACCTATCTGCAATTCCAGCAATGAGTGAAAAGAGAGCCCCCTGAAGGCATGAATAGAAGTCACTAAATATATGCAGAATCACAGAAGTTGAAAGGAAGGGGATGTGAAGAATCAAAACAAATGTTTTCCTATGAAAGAGGCTTGCTGAAAATACAGAGTAAACTTTAGAAATCTTTATCATTTCAGTGAGATTTTAAGAGGCATTGTGTTTCATTAAAAAGAAAGAATCTGGATTAGAAAAAGATACTTTAATAGAAAAACTAAAATTACTGGGGGTGCCTGGGGTGCCTGAGTGGCTCAATGGGTTGAGCATCCAACTCTTGATTTTGGCTCACGTCATGATCCCAGGGTTGTGGGATCAAGCTCCGCGTTGGGCTCCAAGCTGAGCATGGAGCCTGCTTAGGATTCTCTCTCTCTCTCTCTCTCTCTCTCTCTCTCACCTCCCTCCTTCCCTCCCTCTCTCCCTCTGCTCCTCTCCCCTGCTCTCTCTCTCTCTCTCAAAACAAAACCAAACAAGCCAGAATTACTGAATTTAAGGATACCTCATTAGCACCAATGAGGCTGTTGGGTACCATAGAAAACAAACCATGATTTGAAGACAGTGTCAAGAAACTATCCCAAGAATAAAAATTGTATTTGTTAAGAAACTATGCCATGTACTTTGAAAATACATTAATATATTTCGTCTTCAGAGTGTTGTTTTAAGCAAGGATTATTATCATTATTATTCACATTTTATAGTTGAGGGAAATGCTCCAGACATTTAAGTATGTTACCCAACAGCAAACACGCAATTATTAATGCAGACTGGATATGGGTTTTAAACCCACCGCGACTTTACTCAATAGCCCGTGCTCTAGTTTCACAAGTAAGCTCCTCGAGATCATCAAGAAATGGATAGCATTTCTATACTACCTAAATTATTCTAGACCAGGGGTCAGCAAACTTACTCTATAAAAAGCCAGAGAATAAATATTTTCAACTTTGTGGACCTCACAGTCTCTGTTACAACCACTCAGCTCTGCCACTGTAGGGAGAAAGCAGCCGCAGTCACTAAATTAATGGTCATGGCAGTCTCCCAATAAAACTTTATTTACAAAAACAAGCGGTAGGTCAGATTTGGCCTGTGTGCCATAGTTTGCCAACCCATCTATATGCTAGAGCATATAAGAGATGAGAACATAATCATTTTTCATGAAACTGTCACATACCAAATAATCATGCACAAAACTTTTTAATTCTCTCACATATAAAAGTGCAAAGTACAGGGGCGCCTGGGTGGCTCAGTCGGTTAAGCGTCCAACTTCGGCTCAGGTCATGATCTCACAGTTCGTGAATTGGAGCCCCACATGGGGCTCTCTGCTGTCAGTGCAGATCCTGCCTGAGATCCTCTGTCTCCCTCTCTCTCTGCCCTACTCCCCCTCTCAGAAATAAATAAACATAAAAGAAAAAATAAGTGCAAAGTACAAATAAAATTTTTGCAAAATGACACTGACAGGAACACCATTACACAGTGACTAAATAGAGTTCATTCTAGTGGTATAAGGTATAATCTATTATTATAATAATATAAATAAAATAAATGAAACATATCAGTTCATCAGATAAGTTTTTCAGAATTCAACATCCATTTCTAACTTAAAAAATCTTGGTAAAAACCAAATAACAGTATTTAATATGATAAACAGTATCTATGCCAAAAATTGTGGACATTGTAAAAAAAGACTTAAATACTAAGACATGTCCATGAGAATCAGAGATAAAGATAGCCTTTCCCAACACTGTTAACGTTATTTTGAAAGTTCTAGCTGAAGCAGTATGATCAGAAAAAAAAATATTAGAAAGTAGAAGCCAAAATTATAATAATTTGCAGATGATATAATTGCAATGAGAACTAATAACAAGTAAAAAAGCAAGTTACGAGGGAAGTCATCACTCCATCCTCACAAAAAATAAAATGCTGAATAACTGAAAATGAATAACTCTTCTTTGGACAAGTGAAAACACAGAATCACAGCTTACTGCAGCACAAGCCCAGAAGGAGAAACTTCCATGGGAACCAGTGCCAGGGTAGGAAAACCTAAATTGTAATTGATGAAATGCTGGAGGCTCAGTGTGGACAATTCTGAGAATTAAAGACTCAAGGTGGGGATGACTCTTATGGGGGTAACCTACTTTAGTTAGTTTTATCTCCAGGAGCTCTGCCAGAGTCTCACAGTGAAGATCAGAGAAGAGAAAAATCTGGCTTCTGGCAGGAGGAGAAAAAGTAACCATTTTGAAATATGCCAAAGCATTCTGTTCAACAAGCTCTGCCCTCAAAAGAAACTATTTTACCAGAGATTAACCTACTTGGTATTTTATTATAGCATAACTGACCTAGAAGAAAAACTATATCCAACTCCAGCTCCTTCCAGCCACCAGAATGGTAAAGAAAATCTTTCAACAGAAAACAACAAAAGGAACGAGTTCCACACAAAGAAATAATAACTACAAGGTGCCTGGGTGGCTCAGTTGGTTGAGCGTCCAGCTTCGGCTCAGGTCATGATCTCACAGTTTCGCGGGTTTAAGCCCCGCATCAGGCTCTGTGCTGACAGAGCAGAGCCTGCTTTGGATCCTCTGTCCCCCTCTCTCTCTGCCCCTCCCTGCTTATGTTCTCTTTCTCAAAAATAAATACACCTTAAAAAAATAATAGCTACATACATAGGTTATAGATAAATACAAAGTTTTTTTCTTAGTATTTTAAATCTTTTTAAAGGATAGTTGACTGTTAAATTAAAAATGATAGTGCCATATGGGTGTTGTATGGAAACCAATTTGACAATAAATTTCATATATTGAAAAAAAAATGATAGTGCCATATTATGGGTTGTATAATATACGTAGAAGTAAAGAGCATGAGAACAATTGTACAAAGACTGGGAAGTGAGAAATAGAAGCACACTTTGTAAGGTTGCTGCACTATATGTAAAATCCTGTATTATCACTTGAAGGTTGACCGTAATAAATTAAAGATATATACTAATACCCTAAAATAACCACTAAAATAACAAAAGAAAGAGTGATAGCCAATAAACCAAAAAGGGGGGAAAAATGGAATCATAAAATATAATCCAAAAAGCAAAAGGGAACACAGAACAGATAAGATAAATAGAAAACAATTTCAACCATTATATTTAAATTAAAACATATGAATAATCATATTAAATGCAACTGGTCTAAACAACCCAATTAAAAAGAACAGAAACTGTCAAGTTGAATAATAATTAAAAAAAAAACACCCAACCCAATTGTATACTACCTAAAGAGATTTACTTTAAAATTTAAAGACACAAGTCAAAACAAAAAGGATTGAAAAAGATATACCAATCATAATACTAATCTAAAGAAAGGACTAGCTATATTAATATCAGACAAAATTGATTTCAAGGTAAAGTATATTACTAGGATCATAGACCCTCATTTCATATTGATAAAAGCATCAACTTATCATATGACATAATATAAATATTTATATACTTAATAACAGAGCTTCAAAATGCATGAAGCAAAAACTGATAGAATTGTAAAGAAAAATCCACAATTATATTTGGAGTATTTAATACCTCTCTTCTATAATCAGTAAAAAAAAAATGTAGAGAATCTGTAATGATATAGAAGACTTGAATAGTATTAGCAACCTACTTGCCATAATTGACATTTATAAAAAATTCTACCTAAGGACTTCCGGAGAAGATGGTGGAGTAGGAGGACCCTAAGCTCACCTCATTCCATATATACAACTATAGATAACAGTCACATCAGTGTAATAACTCAGAAAACGATGCAAAGACTGGCAGAACAAACTCAACAACTAAATGTAGAAAACAGACCACATTGAAGAGGGTAGGAAGGGCAGAGAGGCAGTTGGGAGCTAAACCTTGGGGTCTGTCCACTGGAGAGAGGGAGCTGCAGGTGTGAAAAGGGGGAAGGAAACAGACTATTGCACCAGGACTAAGCACCATGAAGGAGACAAGTCCACATAGCTTTGGCTTTGAAAATCAGAAGGCTGCATTTCATGAGTTCTTACAACCAGCAGGACATAAAACCTGAAACTTTAAAAACCAGTGGGATCAGCTCTGGAAGAGCCCAGATGGAGACAGAAAACTGAGTCCCTGCTCTTAAAGAGACAGCACAAAAAACAGCCTTTGGAAATACGACATAGAAGCAGCAGTTTGAAAAACACTTGCCTCAGTTCTGGCATTGCAGGTCCCCTCCCCCAGAAGGCCAGCACAAACACTGCCAACACCATGTCTCAACTGCACATTTTGCAGGGTCTTGATCCTGACAGCAACAGCAGATGGTCACCTCCTGCAGAGGATTCATGTACCTTGTTATAAATGCACACCCCACTCATATGCATTTCATGGAGTGGCCACGGCCTGTCCTAGTCTCAGGAGTGGCTGTGGAAGAGGACATGCGCCACCTCGTTAAAAGTGCCTGCCCCATCCACTACTTTTGACAGCAAGAGATGTAGCTGACTTTCCTAACACACAGAAACAAACACTGAGAGTTAGACAAAATGAGGAGACAGAGGGATATTTCCCAAATGAAAGAACAGAGAAAATCATAGCAAGAAACCTAAGCAAAATGGAGATAAATAATATACCTGACAGAGGATTTGAAGTAGTGATCATATACATACACAGTGCACTTGAGAAAAGAGTGGAGGACATCAGTGAGACCCTTACCAAAGAGATATTAAAAAGAACCAATCAGGGGCGCCTGGGTGGCGCAGTCGGTTAAGCGTCCGACTTCAGCCAGGTCACGATCTCACGGTCCGTGAGTTCGAGCCCCGCGTCAGGCTCTGGGCTGATGGCTCGGAGCCTGGAGCCTGTCTCCGATTCTGTGTCTCCCTCTCTCTCTGCCCCTCCCCCGTTCATGCTCTGTCTCTCTCTGTCCCAAAAAAAAAAAAAAAAAAAAAAAAAAGTTGAAGAAAAAAAAAAGAACCAATCAGAGATGAAGAACACAATGACTGAAATTAAAAATACATTATATGGAATAAATAGCAGGCTAGAAGAGACAGAAGAACTAATCAGGGACCTAGAGGATAGAGTAATGCAAAGTAATCAGCAGGTGAGGGGAAAAAAAAGTATGAAGAATGATTTAGATTTAGGGAACAAGTTGATTCCATCAAGCCTAATAATATTCCCATTATAGGGATCCCAGAAGAGAGAGAAAAAGGGGCAGAAAATTTATTTGAAGAAATAATAGCTGGAAACTTCCTGAATTTGAGGAAGGAAACAGAAACTCAAATCTAGAGGCACAGAGATTCCCCCAATAAAATCAACCTAGGAGGTCCACACCAAGACAGAGTAACTAAAATGGCAAAAAGTAGGGATAAAGAAAAAATTTTTAAGTTTGCAAGAGAAAAGAAGCCAGTTACATACAAAGGCAATCTCTAAGGTTATCAGCAGATTTTTCAATAGAAACTTTGCAGGCCAAAAGGGAGGGGCATGATCTATTCAAAGGGCTAAAAGGGATATCTAGCAAGGCTATCATTCAGAATAGAAGGGAAGATAAAAGGTTTCCCAGAAAAACAAAAGTTAAAGGAATTCATGACTACTAACCAGCCTTCAAGAAATGTTAAGTGAGTGGACTTAACTCTGTGAGTGGAAAACAAAATCCATAAGTAAGAGTAAGAAAAATAGGAAGCAGAAAAGCAGTAAAAATAAGTGTACCTGTAAAGATCAGTGAAAGGACTCACAAAGTAAAAGGATGTAAAGTATGACACCATATACATAAAATGTGAGGAAAAAAGGAGTAAAGAATGGACTCAAACTTAAGCAACTATTAATGTAGGCTGCTATATACAGAAGCTGTTATACCACCTAATGGTAACCACAAATCAAAAACCAATAAAAGATATGCAAAAAAAAAAATGAAGAGAAAGGAATCCAAGTATTTGCTAAAGAAAGCCAACTTACACAGAGAGAAGAAAGCAAGGGAAGAAAGGAATAGAGATCCATAACAACAAATATAAAATAAATAACAAAATGGCAGTAAATACATACCTGTCAATAATTATTTTAAATGTGAAGAACCAGGGGTGCCTAGATGGCTCAGTTAAGTGTTCGACTTTTGATTTTGGCTCAGGTCTTGTCTTCACAGTTAGTGAGTTCTGGCCCTACACTGGGCTCTGCGTTGACAGTGTGAGCCTGCTTGGGAGTCTTACTCTCTCGCTCTCTCTCTCTGACCCTCCTCACCTTCCCCACTCATGCTCTCTCTCAAAATAAATAAATAAACTTAAAAAATTAAATGTAAAGGACTAATGATCCAATCAAAAGACATAGGATAAGGGGTGTCTGGGTGACTCAGTCAGTTAAGCCACGCACTCTTGGTTTCAGCTCAGGTCATGATCTCATGGTCAGTGAGTTTGAGCCCCAAGTCAGACTCTGTGCTGACTACACGGAGCATGCTTGGGATTCTCTTTCTCCCTCTCTCTCAAAATAAATAAATAAACTTGAAAAATATATTTTAAAAAAGAGATAGGATGACAGAATGGATAAAAAAATGAGGCCCATTTATATGCTGCCTACAAGGACTCTCTTCAGACTTAAAGATGTCTGCAGATTGAAAGCGGGGAGGGATACAGAAATATTTATCATGCCAATGGATATGAAAAGGAAGCCAAGGTAACAACGCTTGTATCAGATAATATCAACGTTAAAACAAAACCTGCAACAAGAGACAAAAAAAGACACTATATAATCATAAAGGGGACAATCCAACAAGAAGACATAACAACTGTAAATATGTATGTACTCAACATGAGAGCACCCAAATACATAAAACACTTAATAACAAATATAAAAGAACTAATCAATAGTAAAACAATAATAGTATAGGACTTTAACACCCTACTTACATCAATGGACAGATGAGAACACAATGGTCCAACATCTTTGGGATGCAGGAAAAGCAGTTCTAAGAGGGAAGTTTATAGAATACAGGCCTACCTCAAGAAGCAAGAAAAATCACAACTTAATTTACACGTAAAGGAGCTAAAAAAAGAACAAACAAAACCCAAATCTAGCAGAAAAAAAGGAAATCATAAAGATTAGGGCAGAAATAAATGATATGGAAACTAAGAAAATAATAGAACAGATCAATGAAACCACAAGCTGTTTCTTTGAAAAAAATCAATAAAATTTATAAATCTATAGCCAGACTTATTAAAAAGAGAGAGAGAGAGGGGCGCCTGGGTGGCGCAGTCGGTTAAGCGTCCGACTTCAGCCAGGTCACGATCTCGCAGTCCGTGAGTTCGAGCCCCGCATCAGGCTCTGGGCTGATGGCTCAGAGCCTGGAGCCTGTTTCCGATTCTGTGTCTCCCTCTCTCTCTGCCCCTCCCCCGTTCATGCTCTGTCTCTCTCTGTCCCAAAAATAAATAAAAACGTTGAAAAAAAAAATTTAAAAAAATAATAAAAAAAAATAAAAAAAAAGAGAGAGAGAGATGGGTGGGGGCAGGGAGAGAATTGAAATAAAATCAGAAACGAAGAGGAGAAATAACAATACCACAGAAATACAAAGGAATGTAAGAGAATATTATCAAAAATTACAATGCCAACAAGCTGGACAAGTTAGAAGAAATGGATACATTCTTAAAATTATATCACCTACCAAAACTGAGGCAGAAAGAAATAAAAAAATTGAACGGACTGATTACCAGCAATGAAATTGAATCAGTAATCAAAAAACTCCCAACAAACAAAACTCCAGGACCAGATAGTTTCATGGGTGAATTCTACCAAACTTTTAAAGAAGAGTTAATACCTATTCTTCTCAAACTTTTCCAAAAAATAGAAAAGGAAGGAAAACTTCCAAATTCATTCTATAAGACCAGAATTACCCTGATACCAAAACCAGATAAAGAGAACAGCAGATCAATATCTTTAATGAATATAGATGCAAAAATCCTCAACAAAATATTAGTAAACTGAATCCAACAACACATTAAAAAAATCATTCACCACAATCAGGTAGGATTTCTTCCTGGGTCGCAAAGGTGGCTCAGCATTCACAAATAAATCAATGTGATACATCACATCAGCAAGAGAGAGGACAAAAACCACATGATCATTTCAATAGATGCAGAAAAAGCATTTGACAAAGTACAACATCCATTCATGATAAAAACCCTCAAAAAAGTAGGGTTAGAGGGAATATACCTCAACATAATAAAGGCCTTATATGAAAAACCCATAGTGAGCATCATATTCAACAGTGAAAAGCTGAGAGCTTTTCCCCTAAGGTCAGGAACAAGATAAATATGTCCACTCTCACACTTTTATTCAACATAGTAGTGAAGTCCTACCCACAGCAATTAGACAACCTAAAGATATAAAAAGCATCCAAATCAGTAAGGAAGAAGTAAAACTTTAACCATTTGCAGATGACATAATACTATACAAAACACTAATTCAAAGACACATGTGCACCCCTATGTTTATTGCAGCATTACTTACAATAGCAACCTAAGTGTCCAAAGGTAGGTGAATGCATAAAGAAGAAGTGGTACACACACACACACACACACACACACACACACAATGGAATATTTTTTAGCTATAAAAAAGAATGAAATCTTGCCATTTGCAATGATATGGATGGAGCTAGAGAGCATAATGCTAAGTGAAAGAAGCCAGTCAGAGAAAGACAAATACCATATGACTTTACCCATATGTGGAATTTAAGAAACCAAACAAATGAACAGAGAGAAAACAAAAAAGAGACAAACCAAAAAATAGACTTTTAACATAAAGAGCAAATTGATGGTTATCAGAGGGGAGGTGTGTGAGGGGATAGGTGAAGAGAATTAAGAATACATTAATCCTGATGAGCACTGAGTAGTATATGGAATTGTTGAATCACTACATTGTATACCTGAAACAATATAACACTGTATGTTAACTACACTGTCATTAACAATTTTTTTAATTAAAAACCTTAATGGGGCGCCTGGGTGGCGCAGTCGGTTAAGCGTCCGACTTCAGCCAGGTCACGATCTCGCGGTCCGTGAGTTCGAGCCCCGCGTCGGGCTCTGGGCTGATGGCTCAGAGCCTGGAGCCTGTTTCCCATTCTGTGTCTCCCTCTCTCTCTGCCCCTCCCCCGTTCATGCTCTGTCTCTCTCTGTCCCAAAAATAAATAAACGTTGAAAAAAAAAATTAAAAAAAAAAAAAACCTTAAAAGCAGAACACCCATTATTTTCAAGTGCTCAAAACACATTTATCAAGATGATCATATTCTAGACTATTAAAACAAAAGTCCCAATTACCTCAAAATTCAAATCACAGAAAATATGTTCTGTAGTCCCATTGGCATTAAACGAGAAATTAATAACAGAGCGATCTCTTAAATACCCTCAAAGACTTGTACAAGACTGCTAATGGCAACTTGAAACTCCTGAATACCTATCAAAAGGAGAATAAACAGATTGCAATCCACCCATACAGTGGATTACCATTCAGCAATAAAAAGAATGAACTTGTACTATGCACAATAGATGAATCTCAAAATAATTTTGCTGAGTCAAAAAAAAAAAAAGCCAGACCAAAAAAAAAAAAAAAAAAAGAGTGTATACTACATGATTCCATTTATATAAAGTTTTACAAAATTCAAAGTAATCTAAAGTTACAGAAAGCAGATCAGTGATTGCTTTGGGATGGAGAAGGGGGACATGAAGGAACATTCCTAAGGAAAGAAGCTCTAACTATAAAAATTCAGGTATTAGCACCCAGGAGGGGAAGACATTTGGAGAGTCAGAATTCTTTTCCTTCTCTTCAAATTCAGTCCTCGTCTGTGAGGCTTTCCTCATCTGGCACTTAAGATTATGCCTGTGGCTCTCTGTTCATGGTGAGAGCGTTAAATGAGAAGTGATAGGCATATAAAAATTAGGGAAAACAGGGGTGCCTGGGTGGCTCAGTCAGTTAAGCGTCTGACTTCAGTTCAGGTCATGACCTCACAGTTCGTGAGTTGGAGCCCTGCATCGGGCTCTGTGCTGACAGCTCAGAGCCTGGAGCCTGCTTTGGATTCTGTGTCTCCCTCTCTCTCTGCTCCTCCCCTGTTCGTGCTCTGTCTCTCTCTCTCCTTTAAAAATAAATAAAACATTAAAAAAAAATTTTTTTTTAATTAGGGAAAACAAAAATGCAGCAAAAGAATATGTCATGAACATCTAGTAAGTAGTTCTTCATTTAAGTTTATATCTGTGGGACAATAAAGATTTTAAGTGGTTTTTAATTCATTTCCCTTATATGATAATAACTTTGTCTGGACCCATTTTGTCAACCTCTGATTATGCCCTTTCCCCACTTACAATAATTGCATTATGTGTCTCTAAATTGGATTCATAAAAAATATGGGGGTCACATATAGGTTTCACTGATAGGAGCAGCCAGTTTGAAGAACAAAAGACGAGAGAGCATTTAACAATGGCCCATGGAAGGAAGCATTCCTATGAAATCATCTTCAAATGAAACTCATGCCCCAGTCAGGAACAGTGCCACTGTAAAGCAAATTGGCCCTGAGATGGGAGCTCAGTTTCTGTGCAAAGACTGAATAACTAGGTTCCCCGGTGACAGATCACAAAATCATAAGGTGCTGACATTTGAAAACCGTGGAACTCATAAGGCTGCTGCAGGGATGGGGCAGATCCTCACTTGACCAGCTGTTGCCATGAGGTCCTTTCTGTATGTTCTTGATCTGATGCTCTGAGGTGACTCCTCTGTGATCTAACCAGTAGGAATTTATTTCTACGAGTCAGTTATAAATGAATCCACCTTTTCTGCACATCTCTAGCAAGTGCAGAAATTCTCAAGTTATAAATCTCGTGTCTGCATTTTGGAGGAGGCGTGCCTGCATATCATTTCTCTAGCATGCGTCTACTTAAAGCCATTTCCAAAGTGCTTTCCTCTTTCCTAGGCATCCCTTTATTTGGCCCATACACAGCCCTGTTATGTCAGCAGGGCCAGTGTGATTGTTCCCATTTTACAGAAGAAGAATCGGGCTCAGAGAGGTTGAGTGGTTTGCCCTCAGTCTCACAAGCTGGCAGACACCTAACTGTTCAACAAACGACAGCCATTTACTTTCTTTAATTCATGTTTGTACCTTAGAAATGATTGCCTGTATTTAGAAATAGGCTAAAATGATTCTTTTTTCTGCTTTTTGGACTTGCTTATGCTTTTGTGCTGTCATGAGGAACATGTCAACTTCTATAAGTGAAGAATACAATAATACATAGAGCTGAGCCTTTTCTGTTTAACAAAGAGTAAGAAAAAAAATCACAATCTACAGGTCCTAGTGGCAGAAAGAGACAGGAAGGCAATTGGAAGTAGTTTGCGGCTATACCGAGGATGGAGAGGCAGTGGGAGAAGAGACGAAAGGAAGAATGGCTTGCAAATACTCTAGCAAGTTGCCAGGGAAAACCAGCAAAAGCAAAGCAGGGAAGGTGAGGCCGCGAAATTCACAGAACTCCCTGGGACTAAAGATTTTGATGAATCAGACAACACAGCTCAGATATTAATTATAATTGAACTTCTTTAGTATATTTGTATGTATTTTCCCAAAATAAGTGTTTTAAAATTATTGTTTTAATAATTCCTTTTGGGTTATCATTTACCCAAACCCTACGTCTGTCCAAAGACTTCTTCAATTCAACATTATTATCTGAATCTGGAAGAGATTTGAATGGTGATGTATTTTGTAAAGGAATACGACTGTACTCCACTCTGCCCCAACAAAGTGATCTTAGCATATGTCTTCTCAGTTTACTGAGGGTCCCATATTGCCCATCCACTTGGGAGACAGATACTTCCTGACCTGTGTCTGAAAAGTATAAAGCATGGGCCATGGTGAAGTTTCAACTAACAACTACTAGAAGCAATAAGCTTTCCTATTCCTGAATTTTGAGATTGCATCCATTTAACCACACATTCATTTTATGGGTATTCTAGAGATTTAAATGATAGAAAGATAAAGGGGGACATAAAAGATGAGATGAGAAAGAAGCTTTTCATGACTTATCAATACACGAGCACTGGCCCCAGCATCCCATCCCCCAGCACCCTTTTGCTAAAATGCTGGGTTTAGCAATGTGGTGGTGCAGTACATACCAGCCAAAACAATAACGTTCTGTCCTTTGTAGGGGTACGTGGAGCTCCTGACCCACCACCTGCTGCTTCTTCTAGCACTGCCGATGGATCGGTGCTTACTCTCTTGGGGTTGAGGGAAAGCCTGTATCTGTGAGACGGCTGCCTGGATTTAGGCAGGTAGCTCTCATTGTGGGACAAGTTGACTGGACTACGCAGGAATTGGGATAGGTCCTGAATCCTCAGTCCCATGATACCATCAGCCGAGCTCCCATGATGCTACTCCTACCCAAGAAGTATCACAAGGCCACCGTTCCTGGTCAGCTATGGAGGCTGAGAATGTGTCAGCTAAAGGGACACGATGATCATTCCACATGAACAAAAGTACCATGAATACTCTGGGAGAACAAGAAAAGTGTATCCTTGGATTTATCTTGAGGCCAGGCACATTCCAGAGCCAAGGGCCTTGCTCATCCAACTGCATCCACAGCTGGCAAGGGCCTCTACCTGTCAAAGCTTGGCCAGGCTCTGATGCTCATGAGAACTCATCCACCCCAGAGGGCATGGCGTCCTCTGGAGATAAGGGGTCACAACTGTCTGTCTGATATTCTCCCAAATCACTCAGTAAATAATAAATTAAGTCCACCTACAGGAAAACAGCTTGGCTTCCAGGGCCTCAGGGCGTACGAGAAGAGGAAAATGCAAAATGGTAATTACAGTTGAGACATCATTAAAGTCTGTTTATACATTTTCAAACATACGTTGTTAAATATTTTTTAGAAAGAAAGTTTCAGAACAGTGTGAAACATATTATCCCATGAACGCAAATTTTTAAATGTTTAAGTTAGTAGAAGCACAGGAAAAATAATCTGAAAGAATATGCCACAAACTATTTTAAAATTATGACCAAATTTGACTTTCGTTTTCTAAATTGTACACTCTGTATCATTTTAAATTTTATTTACAACGAGCATTTATTTCTTCTAAAACAGAAGATATGGGGGCGCCTGGGTGGCGCAGTCGGTTGAGCGTCCGACTTCAGCCAGGTCACGATCTCGCGGTCCGTGAGTTCGAGCCCCGCGTCGGGCTCTGGGCTGATGGCTCGGAGCCTGGAGCCTGTTTCCGATTCTGTGTCTCCCTCTCTCTCTGCCCCTCCCCCGTTCATGCTCTGTCTCTCTCTGTCCCAAAAATAAATAAAAACGTTGGAAAAAAAAATAAATAAATAAAACAGAAGATATGAATAAATCTTTTAAATGAAGTCAAGCCTTTGAAGAATATTTAATAACATGGAAATTTTTCTCAAAAAAATCATAATATAAAACAATGTATATATAATATGGTATTGATTAAATACTAAAAGGAAATCCACTAAAATACTAAGAGTAAGTAATTTCTGGGTGAATGGATTGAAGGCGATTTTTTATTTTTTATTTTTCCACATTTTCCAGTTTTCTAGAATTATGACATTTATAATCGGGGCAGGGGGGACACAACAAGATAAGCCATAAAAAGGGAGTAAATAACTCTCTGACAATAACCTATCTAGGGAAATTGGGAAAAGACCTATCCAAGTAGGTAATGGCCCTAAGATGTCTGAACTATTCATAGCAATTCACCAAGGCAGGGGGCACCTGGATGGCTCAATCAGTTGAGCGCCTGATTTCAGCTCAGGTAATGATCTCATGGTTTGTGGGTTCGAACCCCGCATCGGGCTCTGTGCTGACGGCTCAGAGCCTGGAGCCTGCTTTGGATTCTGTGTCTCCCTCTCTTTCTGCCCCTCCCCCACTTGTGCTCTGTCTCTGTCTCTCAAAAATAAAAATGTTAAAAAAATTTTTTTGAATAATAAAAAAAGAAATTCACCAAGGGGATGGCAGCAAATTTTTCTCAGAGGGAACTATGTGCAAAAGGACATGGAGCAAGAAAGAGGATGAGTAGTGTAGTCAGGAAACGTCATGTGAGCTTGTGAAGTGGGAAGGAGTGAAATCGACAAGAAATTAAACTATAAGGTGGGGCGCAATGAAGGAGCACATATGCTGTGTTAAAGAATCTGGAGTTGAATCTGTAAGCCAAGGCAGCCACTGATGGATTTAAAGTAGGGGAATGACATGATTTGATTGGCTTTGAATTCACTGGCCTCACTATGGATGAGGGAGTGAAACACAACAAGACTAAAGTAGACAGATAAGGCTTTGCAGTGGTAAGGTAGGAAATAATGAGGATGAAGCCAGATTCAAGAGATCATTACAGAATCAAACAGATAGGACTTAATGACTTACTGGAGGCATGTGGGGCAGGGGTTGGAGTGAAGGATGAGTCCAGCAGGATGCTCAGGTTTTTTGATCTGAATGATTATATACTTCACAGTATTCTTTTCCAAGACATAGGGATGGAAGGAGTATAAGACAGAGACTGGGGGTGGGGAGGTAAATGAATAATTTGTTTCACTGTGGATATGCTGAGTTGAAGGGACTATGGGCCATCCCAGTGGAAATATCCAACTGGCAGGCAATAAGAACAGTATGGATCTTAGGGGCGCCTGGGTGGCTCAGTCGGTTGAGCGTCCGACTTCAGCTCAGGTCACGATCTCGCGGTCCGTGAGTTCAAGCCCCGCGTCGGGCTCTGGGCTGATGGCTCGGAGCCTGGAGCCTGCTTCCGACTCTGTGTCTCCCTCTCTCTCTTCCCCTCCCCTGTTCATGCTCTGTCTCTCTCTGTCTCAAAAATAAATAAACGTAAAAAAAAAAATTAAAAAAAAAAAAGAACAGTATGGATCTGGCAGTCAGAAGAGACAGTAGACAAGAGACAAAGATTTCAGAGCTACAAGTTGTAAGTAATAATTCACTTGCCAAGGGTGTGGATGAGATAACCCATGGGAGAACATACAAAGGGAAAAGGAAAGTTGGCTGAGCATGGAGCTCTGAGCAGAACCACTGTTAGAGGATCCATGATGAAAGAGAACCCAGTCAGAATGAAGTCAAAGAGGGAGTCAAAATACTCAGGAGAGCAATGTTCTGAAAGTCAAGAGAGGTGTACAAAAGAGAGGGAGAGTTCAAAGGCCAAGCCAAACAAGGCTGGAAACCTCTTTGTTGGCTGTTAGGAAAAGCAAACTCCAGCCATGCTCCTGGAGTGATGGAGGTTGGAGGCTACAGGGCAAGGAGGAAAGAAGCTGAGCGGAAATGAGAAGATGGATGCAGGTAGGACAGGCAGGAATGAGGCCAGGCAGCAGCAGGAGTGTAGTGCATTGGAGAGGGTCTCATCGTGTTTTTAAAAAGGGAGGCACTTGAACAGGTTTGTATTCTGAGGGGGCAGAGGCAGAGTAAAAGAACCTAGAAGAAAGGAGATAATAGATGGCTCCGGGCCCTGGAGGGATGTGCTCCACAGCGTGGCCTGGGAGAGGGCGTTGGCTCTGAATGGGAGGGGAACCCACTGACAATATGGGGGAATAAGGACAGGAACTGATACAGATAATGCAGTAGATTGAAAGTCTCAGTTTTAAGGCAGATCTTGAGGGATGGTCTCTAATTTCTTCCCAGAGAAAAAGACAAGGTCATCGGGTAGGACTAGAGAGTCTAAGAAGGGAACTTGAGGGGTGCCTGGGTGGCTCAGTTGAGCAATCAACTCTTGATTTTGGTTCAGGTCATGATCTCATGGTTCCTGTCAGGCTCCATCTCGAGCATGCAGCCTGCTTGGGATTCTCTCTCTCCTTCTCTCTCTGCCTCTCTCCCCAGCTCACATTCTTTCTTTCTAAAATAAATAAATAAACAAATAAATTATATTATATATAATATATTTATATTTATATAAATACATATATATGTATTTATATAAATATATTATTTATGTATTTATATAAATATATATGTCTTTATATAAATATATAAATAATATATTTATATAAATATAAATGTTTATATAAATACATATTTATATATTTTTATATATTTATATATAATGAAAAGAATGTATTTATATAAATACATATATGTATTTATAATATACATATATGTATTTATATATACATATATATTTATATAAATGTATAATGTATACATATATGTATATATATAAATGTATAAATACATTTATATAAATACATAAATAAAAATGTATTCATATAAATATCTATTTATATATATATATATACACATATATATATAATAAAAAGAAGGGAGCTTGAAAAAGGAATGAAATGTTGAAGTAGCAAGTAAAACTGAATGTCAGAGTCAAGGAATAGGATCATGAGGCATTAGTGAGGCCCCCACTGAGGCTGGTCATTGGAAACTTGAGGTCCACCAACTGGCAAGATGATGTGATTCTTTCTTCTATGATGCTCAGCTGTTGCCCATGTATGGGTGCAGAGAAAAGAGTACAGTAAAACCTTGGTTTGTGAGCATAATTTGTTCTGGAAACATGCTTGTAATCCAAACCACTTGTATATCAAAGCAAATTTCCCCGTAAGAAATAATGGAAACTCAGATGATTCATTCCACAACCCAAAAATATTCATATAAAAATGATTACAATACTGTAATATAATACAAAATTATAAAGAAAATTATAATATATTATATATATAACATATATATATAATATATAATATATATTATATTAAAATATAATATAATACAAAATTATAAAGAAAATATAAAGAAAAATAAGTTAATCTGCACTTACCTTTGAAAACCATGACTGGTGTGAGGGAGACAAGAGAGAGGAGGGTTATTGTGTAGGACGACTTTCACTATCACTAATGCAATCACTGCTATCTATTGGCTTAATGGAATCTTTTTCTCCATGGGGACTATTGTATATGCTTGCATGGTTATTGACTACAGTACAGTATTAATAAACTTTTGTCATATACTGTATTTAATGGAACTGGCAATAAGGCAGCAGAGGAAAGGGTCTATATCTGCAGGCAGCCTGACCTAGAGTGAAGCAAAGCATTCCTAAGCTTACTCTTGTATAGAAAAGCGAAGGACTGTCCATAGGTGCTTTGAAGTGACAAAGTTGTGGGCAGTGCCAGTTGTGGGCACCTTCCAATGTTCTAAAAAATCACGGATTTCTGCCAAACACCACAGCCTGAGACCGAGCATCCGAGCATGGGAGACAATTACCCACAATGCCACAGTGAGAGAGACAGAGAGAGACAGAGAGAGAGAGAGAGAGAAGAAACATTGGCTCAGTTGTGATCATGTGACATTCAGGGTCACATACTACTCGTATTGCGAGACATTGTTCGTTTCCCAAGTTGAAATTTATTAGAAATGTTTGCTCATTTTACGGAACACTCGCAGAACAAGTTATGCACAATCCAAGGTTTTACTGTATTTAAGTATTTCCAAGGCTGAGAATTTAGAACTTGGGATTTGCAAGACCAGAATCACAGGGCTGGGAAATAGAGAAGGAATTAGCCGAGCGATTGCTGAGGTGGGTCTTGTATGCTTGGCTGGCTGGGGAAAAGGAGAAGTCCAGGACACTGCTGGTAACCAGAGATGGTGAGGCAGGAAGATGGCCAGGGGCACAGGCCGAATGGTGGGAAAGGTGGCTGTGGGGAAAAGGAATCCCAGAGCCCAGAACATCATAAGGCACGTGACCAGAACGCCTCATGAGCTTTTGAAGAAGTGGCAAAAGGGGGTGGAGTGTCAAGCAAGGTCATTAAAGATCACCAGTGGTGACTCACTGGGGAGTGGCCGTAAGACCTCTGGACCTGTAGTCAGGAGTCCTGGGTTTCAATTTCATCCCTGCCACTTCTTGTCTGCATGACCTTGAGCTTACCCTCACGCTTCCTGGGTTTTTGTTCCCTTGTAAGAATAGAGATATGAGGCACTGCAAATATTAAATTACATGTGGGGGCTCCTGCCATGTGGCTGGCCTCCATCTGCAGTGACTGGATCTGGGGAATGGCATGTCAGGCATGGAAATGGGGGCATCAGGGCCCAGTGACTTGAGGGAAGATGGCCCAAAGAATATGGGAAAGGAGAGAGGAGAAGCGGTCTGGGGAGAGCAGATACATTTTGACAGCTTCCCAGTTTTGCTTTGAGTTGACCTTACTACGAAGTGGTACAGGCAAAGAGAAGCTGCCCTGAGAGATATTTTGGTCATGATAGTCTGCAAAAGCTGACAGCTTTATTTCACTTGATTTACGACGACTGTTTAAAAAACCCGGCCAACTTTGTTCTGAGAGACCTCGTTCTTGAACCCACCTCCTCCTGCCCGCTCCAGGCAGCCACTCCATCAATTACCCCCTCCTGCCAGCATTCCCCATCTCTCCTCCACTGGCAACTTCTCTTTGGCCTCCAAATACCCTGCAGCTCTCTCCAGTCTCTGTCCGCTTCCTCATGAACCACACTTGGGACCAGCACAGAGCTGAACAAAATATAAGACTTCCTCTGGGTAGAAGAGGGACCTGGAACTGCACCAAACTGATCCCAGCCAGGTCTGACAGGGGCAGAATCTAAAATGGCAAGAAACAAGGTCAGAATGGAAGATGGGTGCACAAAGGAGGCAGGAGCATGAAGACAGAAGGAAATAACCATCTTCTTCCCTTACTTTTAATTCATCTCTCTGTACTGTGTAAACCTTTGGCTGACTTGATTTCTTTGGGGAACAAGACATGGTAGATATACATAAGCATATTACACTCATATAATAACAATAACAGTATGACACATACATAGTATTTACTAAGTACCATGATTTGTTCCATGTTTGTTCCATATGTTAACCTCTTTAAAGCACACAACCATCCCATGAGGTAGGTATTATTATCATCCCTATTTTAGAGATGAGGGAAGTGAGGGGCACAACAAGTTAAGTAACTTGTTCAAAGTCACATACTTAGTAAGGAATAGATATGGTGGCCAAACCCGGGAAGTCTGGGTCTTTAGTATTTTGTAGAGCATTCATGCCTATACTTTTTCTCATTTTGTCCTCATAAGAATGTTGAGAGGTCCAGATGGCATGTCTAATGATGCTCGTTACCATTTAGCAGATAAGAAAGCTGAGTCTGGGGGAAAAAGGTAATTGTTTGAGGTCCTATTTAGGAGATGGCAGAGTTAGGAACTTCTGGTTCTCTACTACAAATCCCTGCCACTGTGGAGTTAGAGATGAGGGAAGAGAAGCTGGTGTCTGAGACAGTGATAGACAAACAGTAGGGATCCAGGAAGGGTACAAAGCCAGGCTGGCTAAAAGGTGAATCCTCAGGGGCAGCTTGATACAAGCTCTGACAAGATGAGTTTGGTGCTAGAAGCTTCTCTGGCCGTACACATGGATGTACTGTCACTGCTTTAAATGGTTAGTTCAGGATTTCTGAAGTGCACCTATTCTTTTTTTTTTTTAACGTTTGTTTATTTTGAGAGAGAGAGAGAGAGAGCGTGCAAGCAGGGGAAGGGTAGAGAGGAAGGGAGAGAATCTCAAGCAGGTGCTGCACTGTCAGTGTGAAGCCTGATGCAGAGCTTGATCCCAGGAAGCATGAGATCATGACCTGAGCAATCAAGGGTGAGATGATTAACCAACCGAGCTGCCCAGGTGCCCCTGAAGTGCCCCTATGCTTTAAAAAAATTTTTTTTAATATTTATTTACTTTTGAGAGAGAGACAGACAGAGTGCGAGTGGGGGAGGTGCAGAGAGAGAAGGAGACACAGAATCCGAAGCAGGCTCCAGGCTCTGAGCTGTCAGCACAGAGCCCGACGGGGGGCTCGAACTCATGGACTGCAAGATCATGACCTGAGCCCAAGTGTAACTGAGCCACCCATGCGTCCGTGAAGTGCCTGTATTCTTAAAGGCAGTGGTAGATCCTCCAGTGCGTGTGACAATCCCAACAAGAGTCCTAGTCTGGGTGCTGATGGCACCACTGTCCTAAACCCTATGGCCTCAATGACTTTGTCTCCATCTTCAACTTCATCCTCCTTCATTGTGTCCCAGGAGATGTAAGTCCTACCCCTTTTTAAAGCTCTCACCTCCTTGACTTGCTGCTGCCTCCCCTGGCTCTCCCTGGGCTCCCTACACCCTTCGTTGTAGGCATCCTCAAGGCCTCATTTAGTTCTAGCTCTGTGCACTTCCCAGATGGTCTCATCTCACTTCATGACTTCCAATATTGTTTTTAAAGTATTATTTAAATCAATTATTGCAGGGTTAAAAAATCATATTAAAAGCTGACACTAAAATTCTTTTTTGAATGAAACTTTATTCATTTAGGAAAATACCCTATTGGGCTTCTTGGGTGGAAATAGACAAAACCCAGGGCAAAATCCGGAAAGACAGGGCTGAGCATAAGGAGGACCAAACTCATTTTCTTCAGAAAATGGGAGGGGTGGGGCGCCTGGGTGGCGCAGTCGGTTAAGCGTCTGACTTCAGCCAGGTCACGATCTCGCGGTCCGTGAGTTCGAGCCCCGCGTCGGGCTCTGGGCTGATGGCTCAGAGCCTGGAGCCTGTTTCCAATTCTGTGTCTCCCTCTCTCTCTACCCCTCCCCCGTTCATGCTCTGTCTGTCTCTGTCCCAAAAATAAATAAACGTTGAAAAAAAAATTAAAAAAAAAAAAAAGAAAATGGGAGGGGTTTCAGAAATGAGTGCAGAGGGTAGAGGGTTCCCAAGGGGAGAAGTAGAGATGAGTGGCATGAACTCATGCTTCAGAGAGTTGGCAGAAATGGCTGAGGGACTCTTTAAAAAGAGGAATGTTCCTAGGTCAGTGTTATTTCCATATTTGCAATGTAAAGCCCTTCAGTTTCCCCTGATCTTCAATAAATTCTACTACCAATAAAGGACTTGTGTGAGCCTGTTTCTATGAACTCTCTTCTCCAAAATAAGGACAATTGCTGCTGATTCAGTATCTAGATAAATGAGGTGTGGAATAGGGGCAGTGCCTGGGAGATTCTAGACAATCCACACACTAAACTATTTAATGAGGGACTTCTAAATTCTTAGATATATGGTAGAGAGTATTGGACTTGCCATGAATGAGGAAACAGAGCCTACATTCATCTTGCACAGGCCTTAAGAAATATGGAAAGCCTACTACACAATAATGCAATTATAAAGTGAATAATTTGCACAGGGTAAATGTTTTAAATTATAGCAAAACAGTAAAAGGAAGGAATACAAATTATAATGCCAACCCCCAATACAACCATTATTAACACTTCAGTGTACAACTCTCCACTCTCTCTCCCAACAAAACTTTTCACATAATTTCATATATTTTCATTACTTTCATAGACTTCATGTACTTTCCATATATTCCAATATCTTTCCCAAATTCTAGACCCATCTTTTCAAGTTTACATCTATTCAACATTCAACTCGACGTGTCCTAAATTGAGTTCAACATCATCCCTCCCAAACAGAATCCCCTCACTCCAACCCTCCCTGTCTTTCCTCTTTTCATTAATGATAAGACCATTTCGCTCATGAAGGCTTGGAGCCATCTTTGACTCCTCCTTTCATTCCCCACTCCTCCCCCAACACCAGCGAGGCACCAAGTTTAATGAGTTAAACCTCCATGGTGTTTCTCTGATTCAACTGTTCACAGCACCACCACCTTATGTACCACCACCTTGGCTAGCCTCCTCATTCATACCCTCATCTCTTCATGACTGGACTTCTGGATAAGTTTCCTAGATGGAAGCCTCCCACCTTTATTCCTTCTAGTAAACCCATCACATTACTGCTTGACTGATAGTCCACAAGTAGAGCATTATCAAGTCACTCCATTGCTAGAAACTTTCATTGCCCAGCAACATAAACACCAACTTCCCCCCAGTGGCATCCAGGATTCCCCTAAATGCAATCTTTTCCCCATCAAGTTAGATTACTAAATTACTCCCCCGGAATAAATTTCATATTTTTCCCTTCTAAACTTTGTCCCTTTTGATAGTTCACCCATCTGTTATAGGCTGACTTGTGTCTTTCTAAAATTCACATGTTGATGTCCTAATACCCAGTACCTCAGAACGTGACTGCATTTAGAGATGGGGCCTCTAAAGAAGGAATTAAGGTAAAATGAGGTCATATGGGTAGGTTCTAACCTAATATTACTGATGTTCTTAGAAGAAGGACAATTAAGATTATGATGCAGACAGAGGGTGGACCATGTTAGGACACAGCAAAAAGGCAACTATTTGTAAACCAAGGAGAGAGTTCTCAGAAGAAACCAAAGCCGCTGGCACCTTGATCTTGGACTTCTAGCCTCCAGGACTGTGAGAGAATTATTTTTGTAGCTATTTTCTGTTGTTGATACTTCATTGTAGCTGCCCTAGCAAACTCATACACAACCCTTCAAGGTCCATCTCTATTTCTAACGTCTCCATTTTCTTTTCTCTATTCTTGGGACCTATGGTACTCTGTTACTGTTCATTTGCCTACTTGATCTGCTATGTGATGTCCGGGATTGTGCCTTGTCCCCCACAATAGACTATGTTTTATTCATCTCTATAGTCATCACTGTGCCTAACTCAGAACCTTGCAAAGGGTACATACCCCAAACGTACTTATTGGATTGTGTTAAAAGGAATTTTATTGCAGAATAATCTTTTCAAGTATTACTATATTCAAAAAAAAAAGGAATAAAATGAATTATTATAAGCAGGAGCAAAAATGTCATGCATATTCTACATGTCCTCCAAGTACCAAGCATTTTTCTCTGACATTGAATATCCAAGGAAAGAAAGTTATTAAGCAAAGTAAATGGTTATAATTTTTAAAGTTTTGATAGGTAAGTACCTCCCTTTCTGCATTATAACATGCACTACGTCCATGGCCAGCCAGTGTGGCATAGTGAAACAACCATTGGTTTATGAGTCTGACTAATCTGGCTCCGCACCTGGCTCTGCCATTCACTAGCTATACGACCGTTATCAGAGTAGTTCACCTCCAGTGCTGTTTTCTTATCTGTAAAGCAAAATGTCTGTAACGATTTTATAGGACTGCTGTGAGGACTGAATTAAAAATAAGGTTAGAGAGCTTGCGTTGGAATTCCAGCTTTCCACCATTTATCAGCTAATGACCTCTGACAAGTTACTTGATCCCACGAAGCCTCAGCTTTCTCAGTTATAAGAGGAGGATTGTGGCAATAATAGTTCCGACCTAATACGGCTGCTTACATGGATACCTGAAACAGTAAATATGTAATATGTGTCAATATAGTAAGTCGATATTAAAGTGCCTAATGCAGAGGCACCCTGGTGGCTCAGTCAGTTAAGTGTCTGACTTTAGCTCAGCTCATGATCTCACAGTCCACGAGTTCGAGCCCCACGTCGGGCTCTGTGCTGACAGCTCAGAGCCTGGAGCCTGTTTCAGATTCCATCTCTCTCTCTCCACGCCTCCTCCACTAGCACTCTGTCTCTCTCTCTCTCTCATTCTCTTTCTCAAAAATAAACATTAAAAAAAATTTTTTTAAGTGCCTAATGCAGAGACTACCACATACAGAATATCCAATAAGTAGCATTTTTATTACTATTACTTGCACCAGGAGGATTTACATCAAAAACACAACTACTATCATGAAGGAAACGCGGTCTTTATTATATGTAGTCAATCATAGTTTCTAAGAGAGGATTCCAGTATTTGAAGCAATGTAATCTTCTCCTGAATGAAAGTAGTTTTGAGCTACAACATTGACAAAGCAGTAGACAATCTCATCACTTTTCATCTATTCTATCGATGCCTTTGGTGTCTGCAGTTACCCCCTCTTCAAGCAGCCACAACTCTATATCATAGTTTTTTCGTGCAAAGATGAACAGAGAGATAACGCTCATGGTGAAATTGGCTCAGCTATATAACATGTACTTTCTGAGGGATCCCAAAATGGGCTGCTCCCCCAACCTAAAAGCACTTGCATATGTGCGGGCCCTTCAACACGAAGCAAAAAGAGCAATCAGCCAGAAAAACTCAGGGGGGTATAAACCAGGAAATAATAAAGGCCATTTTAAAAAATGCCCGCTGTTTTACAAAAATTTGTTTATAGCCTCCTTTTGGGAATGGGGAGAAAAAGCAAAGATGGACTATAATTTTTTTTCAATAGTGGTAATAGCACAGGACTATAGATTCTCATCTTAAATCCCTATCATTTAGAAAACTCTACTGAATCAAGCACATATTAAGAGCTTGTAAATACTCCTTGAATTTCAATTAATTAAGAAGTTAATATCTATTCCAATGACCTCAGGCTAGTAAAACCTTAGACAATATTGGTAATTCTCAACCAGAGTGAGCCAACAGGAATCCATCACATTATCTGGTTAAAAAAATCAAAGAGAAATAAATGTATTTAAAAAAGAAATAAATATATTTAGTCAAAAAAATTTATTCTGTATCTATAATATGCCAAGCACACAGGCTTTCAAAAAATAAAGATAAACTAGATTCTCTATCCTCTCAAGATTGAATATCTCCCAATTTAATGAACTTTCAAGAAAGAGAATTCTAGAAATGTTTCCTTGCCTTCCTACCATGTTGATCCATAAAACAATGGAAGAGATTTGC
Organism: Lynx rufus; assembly: GCF_022079265.1. Taxonomy (NCBI): domain Eukaryota; kingdom Metazoa; phylum Chordata; class Mammalia; order Carnivora; family Felidae; genus Lynx; species Lynx rufus. The sequence goes on along the minus strand of NW_025814867.1, from coordinate 50,143,207 downwards.
AAGAAGGAGAAAGCTAAGCTTCTGGCCTTTTCCACTGTGCTATATCTCCTCTTCTCCCCACTAGTACTTGGGAGAATAGCCTCTCAACTTTGTGGAAAATTTCCAGAGCAAAACCTGAGTCATCGAACACTGGAGCCAGAGGTCCCTTGGTTGGTCAGGTAGGTGGTTGCCTCATTCTCAACCCTATTAGGGGTCTATCAGCTCAGTTGCACAGTTTTCAAAATAGCATTCTCCTGTCCCCCAAATTGTGTATGTTCTGGATGGGTATAAAGGGTGAAATATGCCTGTAGCAGTATTCCTAGTTAAGAACTATTGGCATGGAAGATTTTGATATAATCTATAGGAATGCAAGGAACTTGCCTAAGATCACAGCAGAACCCCACATCCATCTCTCCTTACTGCAAATACCAAGCTTTCTCTAATTCTGGAATCTCAGGATGAGCTCTAGAGAGTCTGGTGACCCACCTAAAATTGTATGTAAAATTTGGTTATGTATGCATAAGTACATTTAGCAGGGGAGGAGATCCATGGCTGTTAACAGATTCTCAAAAGGATCCACCACCCAAAATACTTAAGAATCAAAAGTTCAAATTTGCATTGGCTATTTCTCAAGCAATGCTACAGAATCTCTGGGTAGAGGGAGGCAGGACAGGCCACATATGACTGGGAATTAGAATGCTTACATACTGTGATTTGAAGAAGGTAGTATAAGCCCCACTCTGTAAGAGCCCCACAATGTACTCCCAGTCATTTGCCTGAAATCTTGTACATTAATGGACTTTGCCCTATTCAAATTAGATGCTCATGAAGAAACAGCATAAATTGTTATCACACACAATGGAGAGGAAGTCACCATATTGCTTCCAAAATGCGCAGATTTGAAGTATGGGGAAGAGGAAGAGAAACCACAGGGGCCCCGCGCAGAGGAATGGGGACAGGTCCAAGAGAAAAGAGTGTGAATATAGGAGACAGGTGGGCCTCCAAAACCCAAGCCACCCCTGTCCTCCTTAATGACATATATTGAAGGGCACAAATCCAAACCCACTGCAGCAGATCAGAAGCCACATGAGCTCATCATTTGGTAGAGACCACTCTATGCTCTGTGGCATCCTCCGTCAAATAAATAGTTCAATAAATAAACAACTCACTCACTCACTCACTCACTCACATGACAGCCAAAGAAGCATCATGTCGACTTGAAGGATTCCATTTACATTTTGAGGAGGAGTTGGATAACTAGTATCTGGCAGAGTTAGCTAGAAGCTGGCATATCATCTAAAGATGAAAGCTCACTGACAGACGCCCCCGCACTGGCTGCCCAAGTCACAGGCCTTCCCAGTGCCTCTTTACACCCCTGCATTGGTGGCTCTGTGCCTTCTGCTCTCCCTGGGCTGCTGTGGAGGGGGCCAATGGAAGCAACCATATTTGCTAAATATCAGCTCCTTCAGCCCTTCTGGACCCCACCCACCACTGACATTTAGGGGCATCTAGTCACCTTTAAGAAACAGGCCTAAAGAAGGATTTGGCAGATATGTAGGTTTCTGGTTTCCTTTGACTGTATGTTCATACTTTCCTTTGACTTTATGCTGATTCTATATGTTGACGTTGATACTTTGACTATATGCAGAAACGATCAAGGTGGCAGGGAAGGGCTCATCCCATTTCTTACTGGGTAAAGAAGAAGGGCCATTCTCTACTGGGAGAAGACTATTTTATTTTGTAGAGTGCCATAGATCCTGCTGATGAGGTACCCTCTGACAGCTGTCCACACAGCTAAAAAGGCCCTCCTGCTGAATTCTTATCAAGGGACTAGCTATGAAAAGCAGCTCCTCCTTATAAACCCTGTATGTAGTACTGTCAGCCATATAATGTTTCTAATTCCTGCCTGCAAACAAACCATTAAAAATCAAGATTACTTGAAGGGGGCAAAAATAGAAAACACCAAAAATTAATTCCTAACGTTATGTTCAGTGAAATTGGAAACAAGAAGGTTAGACTTGAGCAACATCTTTGTTTCCCAATGGACAGTGTAACAGTTAGGGTTATTTATTTATTTTAAGGAATTGGTTATGCAATTTATTTGTTGCATAAATAAAGAGGAGAGATTTATTTTAAGGAATTGGTTCACGCAATTATGGAGGCCAAGTCCCACAGTCTGTCATCTACAAGCTGGAGACCCAGGAAAGCCAGTGGTGCTGTTCTAGTCCAAATCCACAAGCCTGAGAACCAGAAAAGCTGATGGGGTAAGTCCTAGCCTGAGAACAGGAAAAGACTAATGTCTCCACTCAGCACTCAGGCGGATAGCAAATTCTCCCATTTTCTGTCTTTTTGTTCTATTCAAGGTCTCAACTGATTGGACGCTGTCCACTCACACTGAAATGCTAGTCTCTTCCAGAAACACACTCACAGACACACCCAGAACAATGTTTAACCAAATATCTGGGCATCCCTTGGTCCTATGAAGATGACACATTAAAATGAACCATCATTGGAGCGCCCGGGTGGCTCAGTCGGTTAAGCGTCCAACTTCAGCTCAGGTCATGATCTCACAGTTTGTGAGTTTGAGCCCCGCATTGGGCTCTGTGCTGACAGCTCAGAGCCTGGAGCCTGCTTCAGATTGTGTGTGTGTCTCTCTCTCTGCCTCTCCCCGACTCGTGCTCTCTCTCTCTCTCTCTCTCTCAGTCCTTTGGCCTGAGCTTCTTATCTCCTTGTCTTGTCTTGCTATATGACTTCACAATGAGTACATCAATTTACCTGGAAAGGATCCTATCTTCCCTCAGTAACCATTTGCCACTGACCACTTGCCTAGATATAAGTCACCAACCACTTCACCATCCTTAATTCCCTTTTTAAGAATTCCATTTGAATTACATAACAGGAGAAGGCTTAAAAATTCTATTATGAAACTCCACTGACTCTGTGCCTGTCACACCCCACCAGAGGAGAGTGTTTGCTCACAGTATCTGTTTTAATAACAGCTTCTGATAAATACAGATACCAAGAAAATTGTCAGGTTTATGTGTGAATCCACTGGGCATCAAACGTTCATCTTGTTCCTAGTTCAAGGATCATTCTCTAATTTTCTTTGAATCCTGTATATTTTAAAAATTATATATGCTCAATATATTGCCAAGAAATACAAACCCAGTCTAATGTGTCCAGGTTGAACTGAAATGCACTTATAATTTCTTAAATTATATGAAATTTAATAATTTTTTATTAAACAACCTCCTTGCCTGACACACACATTCTCAGATACATTCTGCTCCCAGGAACCTCTTAAAACTTACTCAGGTTGATCGATTTGAAGACCTCAGAGTAGTCTGTGCTCTTTAAGGGAAGTTTTCAAAATGGAATCCACCAATCGTTTGGGTATTTTTGTCACTGCTTTCAAAAGGAATTTCCAGAAACTTTCCAGAGAGGATAATTATTTATGTACATAAAGACTTCAGGCTCTGTGGTGTTTCAGCTCTCTGGAGGCTGGAAGGAACATGGAGAGCCCTTGAAATAAACTCTCAGAGCACAAGAGTACATACACATTGAACCTTCTTTGAGATTAATTCATTCAAAGAAGAAAATGTTAGGCAAACATGAAGAACTGTCTTTCGGGAGGACAGAGTTCACACTCATCCTTTGGAGGGCCTAATGATATAAAATTGCGTAAAATGAGTACTGCCACTAAATGAAAAGTATAAATCTCTTTCCCTCTCGCTGGCCCATTCCCTCAAGGATATTCTTTCAAGCATTCTGCTTTATAGCCTGTGCTAATTTTTCCATAGACAAAGGACCACTGGGGAGAAATTCATATTTAAAATGTAGTCATATGGATTAGAATTCTTCAAGAAAGCTACTGTTCAATGACATTTATAGGAAAGAGAAACCAATATAGTCCATTCTTAACTCTTACAGTGATATTCCTGGAAAGGGTGTCATAGGTCAAAACGATAGAGATGGAAACTAATGTGGTGTGTGTGTGTGTGTGTGTGTGTGTGTGAAGTTTCTGATGCTCAGATTAAATAGAAATGGCCCTAAGCAACATACTTAAGCAACTACAAATTTCTATCCTCATGTAGATCTCGCAAAGGTCTAGACAACATAATCGGGTAAGCACAGAGACTCTGAGCGGATAGGCTGCAATAACCTCTAAACCATGAGTCGGGAAGTATCCTAGCAGCAACGCTTTGCCCAGTTCACTCCCAGAGACCATTGTGTGAAGACCCCAGTTTAGAGAAGAAATATAGCCGATCAGACACAACATACTCAGATCCAAGAGAAATAGGAGGCTGAGGCCTTGCAAACCCAGAGAGAAACCATTCTTGACATAAGCGGTCCTCAGCAGCAGAGGGAAAAAGGGCCTCTTCAGAAATGTGACTGATAGGGACACTGCTTAAAATTAACTTTGAACAGAGACCAAAAGAAAAAGCCAGTTAGAAATATTCAAATATCCCATGCGGCAAGAACAGATCAAGAAGAGAAATACAAACAGAACAAAAACAGAAACTGTTTTTTCTAGGTTTTTTTTTTTTTTTTTGAGAGAGAGAGAGAGAGCTCATGCACGTGTGCAAGTGGGGAAGAGGGGCAGAGCGAGAGAGAGAGAGAATCTTAAGTAGGCTCCTTGCTTAATGTGGAGCCCAACACAGGCTGGGATCCCACAACCCTGGGATCATGACCTGAACCAAAATCAAGAGTCAGACACTTAACAGTCTGAGCCACCCAGGTGCTTCTCAGAAACTATTCTAATCAGCCCTGACTAAGGCTTTTGCCAGTTCCTTTTTGAAAAGAGACAGAACATCATTTGTTTATTGTTTATAGGTAGGCTTAAAATCACTACATAGGGTTTCCATTCTATAGAATGGGTTCAAGCATTTTCAACTAATTCTTTTACCATCTTCCACAGGTCCTAGCACAACCTGCATAAATGAAAATACTGCGGTTGAATGAACTTTGTCACTTGTGTGGTGCACTCAAGATTCTGACTCAGAGTGAACACATTAAGGCAGTATCATTCCTTACAAAATGTTGCTTTAAGGGCTTATTAATATCTGGGGGTACTATTAGATACAAAGGGATAATGTAAAGATTTAAGTATATATAAATCAACTTAATGTAGCACAATAATGCCAAGTAAAATTGTTTCATATTATACAGTATAAAAGTGTTTCGTATAAAACTCATTCCTTGCCTTATTTCTACCGGGAAAGAAATGAAGAAGCACATTCATCAGAGTCATGGAATTAAGAAGTGTTGTACAGGCCCTTGGACAAGGAGTTCTAGAATTCTAGGCCTGTGGATAGGATGGTCCAGAAAGGGGGTGCAGCTGGATGGATACACCACTTGGGTCCCAAGGACTCTTTGCCCTGTTGGGGTCAGAGGACAGTCCCGGACTGCCTGGGGCATGTCAGTCACACTGTCCTGAAGGGACCGTCCAGCACAACCAAGTGGTACCCATGTTCTGGACAATTCCCAAATATCCTGCCAAACTAAACCACTGCAAATATAAACAGGTTCATAAAAATCCTATTAAGTCTTTATAGTTACACAAAAAGCTCAGTCTTCTGGGAGAACTTTAATAGGAAGAGAGAAGCTTAAATGGAATAAAGATCTTGTCATAAAATGACTGACCAAATCATTCATTTCACACGTTCACTCTACCAATTTGAACTATACATTTAGTTGAAAACGGTATCTGTGCAATAATGCAATTACCACAAAAGCTAAAAAACTATCTGCAAACAGCTAGTAGGTAAGATTTGAAAGCACTTCAACAGATTTAAAACCACATAAGAGGACAGAGGTCTTACTGAATATCATTAATTAGGGTTGTTTTCAAGTATATTAAATTATTGCTTACATATATATAATTTAAATTTTTTCTAGTATAATGATAAAAATGATAAATAGGTTGACATCATTTATTTTGGGGTTACCTGATACTTTTGAATCTCACTCTGTTATTGCCCCTCCAGTTCTACAACACAATTTCTGTAAAGATCCTTACATTACCATTTGGTTTTTTAGTTTTTTGGGGGTTTTTAAATTTCACTTTGAGAGAGCAAGGGAGGGTCAGAGAGAGAGGGAGAGAGAGAGAGAGAGAGAGAGAGAGAGAATCCCAAGCAGGCTGCATGCTGTCAGTGCAGAGCTGGACGCAGGGCTCAATCTCACCAACTGTGAGATCATGACCTAAGCCAAAATCAAGAGTTGGACACTTAACTGACGGAGCCACCCAGGCGCCCTTTATTCGTTTTCACAGACATCCTCCTTACACCTTGCTCCCCTTCACGACTCCCCCCTATCAAACGCTAAGACCTTCAGCACTTTTGAATGTACTAGAAACTGCATGCCGGCTTCCAGAGACCACAGGACTTCAAGGCAGGAAATACGTGCCACCTCATCTCCACTTTGTTCCATGCCGTGACACTGAGAATTATTTGGATACTATACTTAAAAGTAAAGACCAGCATGTTATTTGCAATGTTACTCTTTTCTCATTACTTCTCCAGTTTATGTTGATATATTATCTCTACTTCAGGTGAGGACATGTCCGTCTTTCTCTTGTAATATATGCATGTTCAGGGAACATCTGCATGTAGGGGAACAAATGAGGGACGTGAACTCCAGCCAGAAGCCGGGTGATTCCGACACTGCGGTCCCCAGAATCACAACAGGCTTCCTTCTGCACATGAGCACAGCCTAAGAACCCCTCACACACCTTCCAGGAGCCACTCCGCGACCCAGAGGGGAGGCTCTGTGTGAGCGCAGTAAACAAGTCCCTGATTCAGCAAGATTCCAAATGGTATCCAAAAGTGAGAACTAATCACGTGTGAAAACGAAAACAAGGAGAGCTCAGAAGTACAACACGGAATTAAACCACAAGTAGACGAGTGACGTTAAAGATAAATCTAAACAAAAACATAAAATATAACAAAACATCATGTGCTCGGAAGGGGAAAGGTGACTATAACCCAAAAGATCTGTAAAGGAGACAGGAGGTGTGTCAATAGAGTAAACTTCACACTAGAGTAAACTTCACTCCTCTGGTTGGTAAGGAGTGTTGACTCAATACATCAAACACGAAGTCCTGCTGACTCTGGAGATGGCCACCTCTTCAACCTCATTGAAGTTCTGTCTCTCCCTTCTCTTGAATCTCTAGGCTGAGCACAGAGTGAGACCTTTGCTGCAGGCCTAAGACCTGCACACACACAATATCACATGCCTGTGTCCGTTGGTGACCAGCAAACACAGGCCAGCCTGTGCTTACAGTCCAGTTTATGACATAATGCTGTGGTCACATATTAGCTCTCATTAGGCTCTCCTTTCACATTAAAAGGATTTTAGACATCATCCCCAGGACCGGGGGTGTAGCTTTTCAATTCTTCTTACGTAAGCACGTGTAATCTCTTTCTATTCAGGATGCCGGTAAAATTCATTTTCCCTTTTGCTGGACTAGCTACAAAGAAAGATGGAATGTCGTAAAGATTCAGTGGTATAAACCAACAGAAAGCTTTAGTGGGAAAAATACACTGCAAAAGGAGACTCCAGTCTGAGATCCAACACCCTCACTGGGGACTGTATGACCCAGATCAACATCCTCTTGGACCTGGATACGGCAAACACCCTGAGCAACAAACACAGCAAAATGTTCTGAACCTCAAAAAAAAATCCCTTAACCCCTTTACAGATGTTTTTGTGTCCCATTCACCTTTCTTCTCCCAGGCAAACCAACTCATACACCAGGCATCATGCTAGATGCCAGGGAAACAAGATGAATTAAGAACAACTAAATTCCCCCTCCAGGTACCTTCAGGTCTAATGAGAGAAATGATCATGTATACAAATAATTACAAGCAGAGGCATATGGGGAGGAACAGAGCTAATGGGGCACAGGTGGGAAAATGATCAATTCTTCGGAAGAGAGCTGTCTCATCTGTGACACTTAAACCTTCCCAGCTTGGATACAGAACGATGTGAGGATCAAATGGGGTATAATATGTGAAAGCACTTTGAATAGCACAATGCTCTCTTCTCTTCAGGGCACTCATCTTGTTTCCTATTCCTCTTCGGTCACATCTGAGCTGCAGTGTTGGGCACACTGTCAACAGCCAAAGGAGAGGTAGGGCAAGGCATACTTCATACCTCACCATTTTCCCTAATTAATTCACTGTATTTAGGTAATTGATTTTGAAAGGCAGCCCTCCCTGAAGCCAACGGTAGAGAATCAGATCGAGAAGGATAATATGCAATGGCTCCACGCCCAGCATTGACTTTTGTACATAAGTATGCATCTGCATCCAACTCCTCAGCTGGAAGACACGGTAACAAGTGATGAGTCACCTTGTAGATCATAAGCTCGTATGCACACGAAATGAATCTTTGTACCACGGCATCCGTGCAACATTTGGCCTTGATTTATAATTCTGTACGAAGTTTGCCATTGCTGCCAAAAGGTAATGAAATCATAAGATAAAGTTGAATTAAAAGTGCTTCTTCATTTAAATGTCTACACCCAGCAAAAAGTTATGGCTGGATCTGAACCAACACAAAGACAAAACTCGTATTTCTCTTTCCCTAATCATAGGGCTTAGCTGGTGCCAGGAATCTGCTCATTGTGGTAATTTAATCACCGGGACCAAATAATGCTTCTCATTGACTTGAAAAATAACTGGACATTGGAGAATAGTATGCGTAAAAATGATCTTTGGTGAGGTGCATTCTGACATCTCCTTCATAGCAGAGTTTTATTTACAAGTTATTAAATCAACCCCACTGCTGGGTAGTAATTTGATACTTGATGATCATTATTCCTACACTTTCACCATGAACTTGACACGGTGGTTGACCAGAGTCTCTACTATTTGACTTGATTCAAGGTAAATGAACGATGTAGAATTTTTTTTTAATGCCATAGTTCATTGGAGAACCTGAAAAAAATCCATAAAAGTGAAGATTCTTGACTTGAGTTGACCTTTCAATACCGAGCTATTCTATGGGATAATGGAGATGGTCTGTTTCTTCACTGTACAATACAGTAGTGACTAGCCTCTTGTGGATATTGAGCACTTGAAATACGGTTAATGCTACTGAGAAATGAAATTCTAATTTAATATTAATTACCTTTAACTTAAATAGCCACAGGTGACTAGTTGGCTGCCATATAGGATACCCTAGTATGAGTCCTATGTTCAAATACCACTGAATAAACCACATCTAAACCTACGTCTTAAAAACGGTTTTCTAAACTACCTAAGCATGATTCTTCTGCAATTTGTTGTTAACTTCAGAGCACCTTAGTTTTGTGAACTACATCATTGAGTTTCTAGAATGGTTTTCCTTATTCTCCTCATCTTATTTCTATCTTAGATAAATGTCAGTGGAGATTTTAGCTTCCTCTGGTTCAGAGTCGAGCAGCTAATCTAAGGAAGGGGATGAAGAGTTGTTTTTATTCATTTGGAGCCAACAGAGTGGGCAGACTCTTCCAAAGGCAAGCTCTTTGGTGGCCTTTTTTTTTGTAACCCAAGGGTATGAGTTACTAAAGATGGCATAGTGCTGGCTGGCAAATGGCCTCACTTGGAGCTACCGGCAGGAATGATCTGAAGGAACTTCACAGATACCGTATGACTATGAGGGATGTTAGCAACTACCTTATCTGTCCCAAGTAAGAGACTCCATGTCTTAATATCATCTGTGATTCTCATCGCTTCTCGGCCTTTTGGCTAAGATCAAGTGTAATAGCATCTGTGATTCTCTCCATCCTGACTCTAAAGTGCTGAAGACTCAGGTGAATGTACAATGAAAATAATATAACAGTCCTCTCTAGACAGTCAGAAGGAAAGAGATTAAAGGCAGCTGATGGGAGGTTTTGTTTTCAGAGCTAGTTGGTCATGCATTTAGCATGTTTTACAGGTAGCAGGTGGTCAGAATTATTAGCCGATCGTTTGCATAATTGATAGGCCTGGAATTGGAAGAAATAGTAAATTTACCCATTGCACAAAAATAAATAGGTTTAGGTTATTTGCATATCTTCCTTGCTTAAAAACATCCAGTATAAATACGTCCTAAATACTCAATCTATTCAATTTGGCCTCAAGCAATGTTTAGAGACCCACTTGATTATTTCATGTGATGAAAGTACTTCAGACGTGAGTTTTTCAAAGACTTCTTTCATGTACCCAACACTGCAGATCAGGTATCTCAAGCATGGTGTTCTAAACGTTTGTTCTGAGGCTTTGTGAATTCTTGGAATGCTTTCGATGTGTAAATTAAAAAAAAAACCTCAAAACCATGTCATATCTAACAAAATTGTGTGAGTAGTTTTTTTTTTTTAATATAGGTAATGCACACAGTATTTTTAACAGATAAAAGTTCAAATACCTCACCAATAACCTGTCACTCATTTTCATCTGAACTTATATATATAGATATTTCATATTTAAGTAAAAGACCAATCGTCTTATGAAAAGTATAAAGCACTGATGCTTTGCTTATGAGGACCAGCCTTCACAGATTATGCAGAAACCCATATGTGGATAGAATTAAACATTCTCCAATGTGTAGAGAGCTATTCATATTCAAAAAGAAAATATTAGCAAAACTGCAATAGGAGCTAGATCTAAAATCAACACGAAATGTCGTTAAGGGGGTGGGAGAGAACCTTCCTCTGACCAGAGCCTAGCACATCCATATTAGGACACTGGAAGTCAGATAACAGCATTCTCTTTCTTGGTATCAGTCTTGGGGGTGTGGGGGTGGGGTGGATTGCAGTGTGGGTGAACAAATTACTCTGTCTTTCAGTTTGGTCATCAGTAAAAGGGCCATTCAAACTAATGTGAAACAAGAAAGACAAACATAGAGTAAAGGTCACAGGGCTTTTTAAAAGGGCACAGAAGGTAAGGGATGGAGGCAATACAGCTGATGTGAGGGATTTGGTGAACACTCCCTGGGGCCCGCCCCGCATGCACAGGGCCTTCCAATGGCTGTAGCAGAGGAGATAAGGGCCAGCCTTAGAGGAGAGTCTTGAGCTGCTTAAAAGTGATCCATTTGAGGTTAGTGTGAGTTAACGAATTATAGCAAGGAGATAATTGCCTCAGGAATGTAGTAGTTTAAGGAGCTGCTTTAAAGCCAGAAAAGAGAGAAAAGATTTGAGAGTGCGGTGGCTCTCTCTGAGGCTTCTTTTCATGTGAATGAGAATGTGGATGATTTAAGTGATTCTGTGGAAGCACTTCAGAGACACAAGAGCCAAAAGCCACAGCAGCTGCTGCAGAGTTGTGCCCTTCTTCCTCCTTCCTGATGCCAGAGTGCCAGACCTTGGGGCCTCACCACATCAATGAGCATTTTCCCTTCTACACAACCTCTGATGTACGTGTGGAAATGAAGACCAGAATGCAGCCAGCAAAGCTCTACCAGAATACATTCTGCTCACTGAACCCGCCTAAATCACTCGATCCATGCTTTCTTCTCCTTTCTGTTCTACTGTCCTTGCAGCTGTCCCCAGCCCGCTCCCCTGCATTAACAAACTAGCTCTCTAGCAACTTCCTATGCACAGCTTGTCCAAAAACATCTTCTTAGGATATAAATTGGATCTCATCACTTCTTACCTGTGAATCCTTCAACAGTTTTCATGACCAGCCCCTCCAAAGATCTTCCATTCCTTCCTCTCCAGTGCTCTCCTCACCAAGAAGGTTTGGGAGGAGCAAGGAGAAAGAAAAAGAGGAGAAGGAAGATGGAGACAAGTGACTACCTGCTCCCAAGTTCCACTCCACGATGTTAGGTGCTTTATAGCTGTAACATTATTTAATCTTCTTCATAATCCTGTGGGATAGATATTATTATTTCCTTTTCACTGATGAAAAGTAAATGTGGGGGCGCCTGGGTGGCGCAGTCGGTTAAGCGTCCGACTTCAGCCAGGTCACGATCTCGCGGTCCGTGAGTTCGAGCCCCGCGTCAGGCTCTGGGCCGATGGCTCAGAGCCTGGAGCCTGTTTCTGATTCTGTGTCTCCCTCTCTCTCTGCCCCTCCCCTGTTCATGCTCTGTCTCTCTCTGTCCCAAAAATAAATAAACGTTGAAAAAAAAATTAAAAAAAAAAAAAAGAAAGAAAAGTAAATGTGTAGAAGGCATAAATAAGTTGTGTAAGTGATCTATTTAGTAAGCCTTAGAACCAACATTTGATTCATATCTGTCTCCAAAAGTTGCTTTTATAACCATCGCCTCTAAACCTTCAGATATACTATTCCCTTTGGATCAAATGCTCTACCAGTCTTAGACCAACTGTCAAACTCTTATTCATCCTACAAAACCCTGCACATGAATCTCCAACTATTCAAAGTCATTCCGGACTCTCAAAAGAGTATTCATCACTTGCTGTACTACATTATGGCTATGTCTTAAGTAGCAACATTGCATGTATCATACCGGACTCTAATTATCTGGTTGATATGGTTCTTTCCCCTACTGAACTGCTCTTGGAATTGCTTAAAGTCAGGAACCATATCTTTCCTGTTGTGGGCTTAGTGATTGGCATACTGCCCAGGGCGCAGCTGGT